>NC_064925.1:575888561-577114811 GCF_023897955.1 Schistocerca gregaria
GAAGCGACAATTTCAGAAATTGCGAACAGAGTTGTTGCAAACAACTGAAGAGCGTAATGAACAAGATCGAACAAGCACAGAGTCTGCAACCACATCCGTATCTGTAACAGCACCGGATAAACAAGCAGTTAACGAAGATATTACGCATTTGCGATTCCAATCACAGGCGGAAAGTCACATACGTGAAATCAGACAGCGTGCACAGCAACAAACACGTTTCGAAATTCTGAATGAACAAACGTCATCACAAACACATGCGGATCCACACATGTATGTTTCAAGACAGTTTGGATCGTGCAATGAAGTGGCAAGGTTAGCCACACAAGATACCCAACCAATACGTGACAATGGAAAGCCAGGTTGCGAAGAGTACAGTGCAATGCATTCAGCTACACGTTCACAACCGATGGATGAAAATTATTGCGTACCACTCCAACGATACTACGCAAGGGTAGACGACATTTACAGTGGACAATATCCAATGGATCTACCACAACCAGAAAGAACGACGGGAGAAATGATCAGAAACAAAAGTGGCGAAGAATCGTGAATTTCATATGGAACCATGACGAATTACGACAACGATTATTTCCTCACAGTCAGAAAATTTCAACACTTTCGAGAAGGAAACTCATTACATCCACGAGCTTTTATTGATCAATTCCGAGTAGGATTACAAGAACACTGGACGCTAGCACACAAATTAGACTTTATATGTGCACACATGTCAGGAACAGTCGCAGAAACCATGCAGAATGTTGCAGCGACATGCCGATCGTACGAAGATTTCAGAGAGAAGTTTCTCTCACGATATTGGTGCAGCGAAGCACAGGACAGAGTGAAGTACGAATTATTACAGAACCCATATTTTGAAAATTCAGGAGAGAAGAGTCCCGTGAAACTTTTCGAAGTAATGGCAAACAAAAATCAATGCTTAGATGTACCATACAGTGACGGAGAGTTGATTAAATTATGCGCGATGAAGCTACCATTGAAATACCAGCAATCGTTAGTAGGTCGCGGAGGCAATGACGTCGAAGCATTTAAAGGTATTCTAACGGAACTAGAGTTCATATTTTCGGAAGATGACGCAAGAAAAAGACAAAGCGCAAGTGAAAACGAAAACAAAAAGCAGTGGAATCCAGAAGACACAGTACGAGGAAACAATAATTACGAACCGCGTGATAACTTCGCACCAAGAAACGGCAATAGATTTCAACAAAGAACCGCTTATGGATTTAGAAGAGAATATGACAATAACTATAATTTACCCAGGAACGGCAACATCTATTACAGAGGAAATAACGACAACTGGAACGGGTACTGGAGAACCAATAGACCGACAAATTATCAACAAAGAAACCACTATCAACAGCCTGCCGCGGTGGCCATGCGGTTCTAGGCGCTTCAGTCCGGAACTGCGGGACTGCTAGGGTCGCAGGTTCGAATCTTGCCTCGGGCATGGATGTGTGTGATGTCCTTAGGTTAGTTATGTTTAAGTAGTTCTAAGTTCTAGGGGACTGATGACCTAAGATTAAGTCCCATGGTGCTCAGAGCCATTTTTTTGAACCACTATCAACAAGCTGAACAAGAAAAGTGAATACAGATAGAAGAGTTGGAGGTAAGATCACCAAACATCGATAAACGTGCGAATTGACAGCTAAGTGCACATGCCAAAGAGAATGACGCACCGACCCAGGACAATTGCAGCACCTTCAACAGAGAAGTAAAAATCTTATCACGAGAAGAGAACAAGGAAAAAACAAAACCGCATGGACTAGATGAAAACGGAGACTAGAAAATAACAATGTCGTGTTGGGATGAAATTAATTTAGAGAATACTGACGAGGAAGATGAATTACCAGAGGCATGCACAACGAATGTAGGAGGAAAGGAGGAAGTAATGAGTATTGCAGAGCTATTTGAGATGGAAACCAGGGAAAGCGAATTCAGTGAGGATAATGCGCAGTTGACAGAAGTTGAAAATAAGTTACGAGTGGGCACGCAACCCAACGTATATAATGAAGGAAGTTATGAACGATAATTAGCGCATTTAGATGCGATTATGTGGAAGTAGCGACGAAGAAGGAGAAGATAGACGAGGATGAGGAAAAAGTAGAGGATGTTGAAGAAAGCATAAATGAAGGAAGAAATAGAGAAGAGGAAATAAAATAGAGAGAAGTAGCAGTCGAAGATTATCCTACACACAGTTCGAATTCACAAGGGAAATTCCTAAAAAGACTCATTTAAGATTCAATGGAGTATTTGTTGATGCAAGAAGAAGAAGAACAGAACCAACTCTTTCCAATTCAACCAATTGTGAAGGCCACGGTAATGCATATCCCAGTCAATATTGTAACTGATAGCGGAAGTGAACTGACTGCGATCTCAGAAAATTTATTCATGCAGTGTAATGCCAATGAGGCATGCCAGTTCTGAAAACACGTAAGATTAAAGTAAGAGGTCATATTATAAACAATGCTGCGGAAGTTACGAGACAAACAAGGTTAACTCTTTCGTGCCAAGATCGAAAGATCGAAGCCAACTTCGTGATTATACCTAAGCTAACTGTAGATTTGATTATAGGTGCAGATTTCTTAAAATGAGAGACTTGCGATAATAGATATCTGGAAAGGTAGTGAACCTTCGGGAATGTCACACTTCTCTTTGAGCAAAAGCTAAAATTAGAAGAAATACCAGTTATAAGCAAACAGTGAAGAATGACGCGAGATAAAGAGGATGAAGAGTTAGAATGGTATGCATAAAAGGGGGAATCGCCTCAACTCATGTTAGAAGTCCATAAAGAAATCGACGAAAAATTGCAAGAAGTTCAAGGTATTTCGGAACACAGTAAAAGAGAATTAGAGGGTACTTTACGAGATAAAGCAGAGGTATTTTTACCTAAGACTGGCAGTATTAAACACTTTCAGTACAAGTTTGAAGATTAATTTTTTTACTGGTAAATAATCAGCAAAATATTGCAAGATAATGTTGCACATAAGGTTGTCAGGAGAAAGAAGAATGAAGAGAGAGGAAGGTGGGAAAAAGAAAGTAGTTTCAATAATAACACCAAAAGTACCAGAGATTAAGGTGAAGGGATAAAGCGTAGATAGTCTAACAGCATGAAATATTAAAATGCTATACACCACGACACTACACAAAAATAAAAACCGAATTTTAGGATTCTTGAGTAGACATTAAGACTCAAAATATCTTACAATTGTAGCATGGAAAGGGCGCCGAAATTTGTACAGGTTTTAAAAAGTCGTAAAACAATGTAGATACTAGACATATGTTAGATGATTATAAGTAAAACTTTTTGTAAGAACCATTGTAAAAACTCCAACAAAGATCAGATGCAACGACCCACAAGTTGCAACGCGAGAGGTATCAAGAATGATAAGGACGTAATTAGCAAGACATGATTCCTACAAGGCAGAAGCGTCAAGAGAAGGGAAAGAACAGGGAGACCAACAGAGGGCCCTTCTTGTAGCTGAAGTGGGCTGTATATCTGCCAAGCGGAACCAGTGAGTGCCGCAGCCCTACAGAGACGCGACAGGATGCAGAACGCCGAAAGGGTCTCCGAGTGCCCTGAATAAACGGAGCGAGCAAAAAACGGCCCAATGAGAAGACCGCTTGGGCAAGCCACCACTGGCAAAAAATATGTGTAAAAGTCACACTACTGTTATTAAACAGCATGCTGATGCACGAAACTGAAGAAAGCTTCCACAAAGTAAAAATGACATGCCCAAACAATTTATCAAACTGTTACTAGGAGGAGAACTTCAAAGCGACTAGTTATCAATAAATATTTCCATATTGTGCCCAGTGAAGAACCAAGAAACAAGTAAGAAGCAGAGAAAAAGCAGGAAGAATAGAAGTTGAATATTCGCAAGATTGAGACCAAGGAAGAAGATGGGTGAAGAATAGACGACATACCTTCCTAAATCCCTATCCTATTGTAAACTAGTCGTCTGCAAAGTATTACAACGAAAAACGACAGCCAGTAAACCACGAGATTCTGCACTCACAGCTCTATTCCCTTACGGCACCTCCACAACACCAACACACACTTCCATAGCCAACAAGGAATGACGAACGAAGGTGTACATCAAATACTTGCCCACATCCATCTCGCTCAAGTCCATCACCTTCGTGCAAAAACATTTGTCAGCCTCATGCTTAAACATTCATAGGATTGTGTGAATGTGTGAAATCAAATTATGTGATGTAGGAATTGTACAAAATAAACGTGTGAAAAACTAAATAAGTTAAGCACACCAGACAGCTAATAAACTAAAAAATAACAGTCATTGACTATGGACTTAAGTAAAAAATAGACTATCGATAAAAATAAGTCATTAGTTCTGAAATGGACAGTATATAAATAACAAAAGTAAGGCATAATAAACACTAAAACTATATATCACTTATTTTATCCTCATAAAAATAAAAGAAGAACTATATTATACTTATTTTCTCCTTATAAAAAAAAAGAATAAAAAAATTATCTTGTTGGATGTTTTCCCTTTTTTTAACATTTTTACCATTTATTAGGATAATATCTCAATACTTGTGTATATATATTTCTTTGTCAAAGCTATTCTTGGAAATAATTATTATTTGTTACTCTAACAATGTTGAAATGAGTGTCTAGAACCAAAAACAATTTACATGTACATGACATTTAGAAAATGTTTTAGAAATAGATTTTACTTAATTACTACATTTATAAATACAATATTTCTAAGAATATCTATGTGAAAGACTACTCACTTTCGATAACAAACTTCTTAAAAAACAAACTTCACACTTAAATAAAGAAAGAAAATAATTAAAAATTAGTAATAGCATAAAAATATTCTTCTCTTGTCATTTTAACTACAATGTGGAAGAATATAAAAACAGAAATCAGTAATACAAACTAGCATAGAACAGAATAATGTGGCTGAACCGTAGGCAACAAAATTTAGACACCGGAATAATTTTTGACTGACTTAGACAACGATTCAAACATTGCCTAACTTTAATGCAAAAATTAAGTTCGAAGAGTGGTGATATGTAACGTGTCAGGCAAATCCAACACCCTCCATGAAAACCCTGACATGATAAGCAAATCCAGTAGTTTGTCACATAGCTTTGTATAAATCGTGACATTAAATTAACCAAAGTAATGTGAGTAAAGAGTGAGCAAATGGAATACCACAGACTAACACAAGAATGCCTAAATGCATGTCATACCTTTCCACCGTGAGACAGACGCAGTTCCGAGGGGAGAAACGAGAACAAAAGCCGAGAGCAGAATCGTGTTAAGCTAGAAGGCCCTACGATAAGGGACGGCCTGGACACCCACGTCTCCAGATAACCTCTAGGACCACCCCAGCTGGAAGTTTAGGCATGAGAATTTTTCGCGTCTCTGTTACGTCCAGACCACCCCCCAGCCCATGTTAAAAGCTAGAGCCCTCCAGAAAAACAGTATAGATCTTACGATAACACAAAAAAGGCCACACCATCCACAAGTTTTAGCGTGAGACATTTCGCGACTCTGTTATGTTAGGACCACCCCCAGTCCATGTTAAAAGATAGAGCCCTCCAGAAGAACAGTATAGATCTTACGATAACGCTAAAAGGACCACACCAGCTGCAAGTTTTGGCGTGAGTCTTTTTCGCGTCTCTGCAAACTTTAAAAACATTGCCCCACCACGAAAAGTATAACGTTTCTCATTGGATAGACAGAATTTTTGTAGGCAGAGCTTAAGGTTAACATTGTGACCCTGATTGGTCAGATGAAAACACAGCCAGATAGTTATTTTTTAAACCAACGTCGGTACAGTGTAGTAAGGAGAAGTTAGGAGGTAATTGCTTCGGAGATGGCGAGGTGAGCAGAGCTGTGCTGCCTGCCACCCCCTGACGAACACCGACTAGGTAATGAACGCCCGCGATGCCGCATAACAGAACATAAAGCTTCACTGAGAACTGTAGAAATCTCATCTGTTGCACCCCCTTTTTGCGTAATACTAGTGTCGATCGTCAATTAAAGCTCAAGGTGTTCACATTTGCCACTTGAAGATAAAATCTAAAACGCGATGATTTTTCTGTTATATCGTTATTGAGTTATATAGTTTTTGAGTGGTTCATGGTGTGGGTTGCTGTAGTCATGTCCTAGTTCATGAACCATGGGCACCGTATGAGTGGCCAAGTAAGTGGTCCCGACAGTCGGGATACCAGTTACTTTGGAATAAGGCTGGGCATCTCGGACATATTCTGAGTCATGGTCACCTTTGTGCTCATACGGCAAAGACTACCAAATCCACCGGTTAGTCCCTCAACCGTTAGGGGTAAAACCCAATGGGACTCGGGCCAAGTAAGGCTAGCAACCTGCTTCCCTGGTACTTTAAATATGATGCTGGCAACAATCAGAGCAAAATGCTTCGGACCTTTGGAGGTGACGGAGTCCCACCTCTAACTGACATACCAGGGACTCCTAAGATACGACTTGGCAAACAAATGGTAATGAGATGGGGAGCTATTAATGTCAATGGGGGCTACTCTGGGAAGAAGGTAGAGCTGGCAGAGGCTGCAAGTAAGATGGGGCTGGACGTTTTATCTGTTAGTGACATTCGGGTAAGGTCTACCTGTCAGGAGTCAAATCAGGAATAGCACAATTGGGTGTAGGGCTTTACATCAGGAACGAAATGGAACCCAGCGTAGTTGCAATAAGGTATGTAAACGAACGACTGATGTGGATCGATTTGACAGTGCCTACCAAGAAAATTAGGATTGTGTCAGTATATTCGCATTGTGAAGGGATAGATCAAGATAAGATGGATAATTTTTATGAGGCACTCAGTGATGTAGTTGTCAGAGTAAAAGACCAGGACAGTGTTCTGCTCATGGGTGATTTTAACGCCAGGATTGGAAATCGAACAGATGGGTATGATAAAGTTATGGGTAAATTTGGAGAGGATTTGGAGGCCAACAGGAACGGGGAACAACTCTTGGATTTCTGTGCCAGTATGGGCTTAGTAATCAAAAACACCTTTTTTAAACATAATAACATTCACCAGTATACTTGGGAAGGCAGGGGGAACCAGATCTGACATAGACTATATAATAACAGATCAGGAATTCCCTAAAAAATACGCTCGTAGCGTCGTTGCGCGAAAGTGGTACGGAGACTCGATATAGAACAAACAGACACCACACCGAATGTTAGAAGAGCTTTGACCCAGGGGTGTTGATGAACTTATTCTGGAAAGTGTTTCAGAGTTCATTTATATGATCCAGAAATAGATTTAAATCCTGCATTCAACTGAAAATCATTGACCCTATTACTTTGAAGGGATACATTCTGTAAGTTGAGTTTTTCAAAGATGTTACAAAGAAACGCAAGCTTCAAAACAAAATCATTGTCCAAGAAGTTGACGGAACCAAATATTTATTTGGAAAAAGATATGAGTAATGTTAATTAATGACTTTATACATCCTTCTCCAGATACTTTGAAGTGAAAACTGGTGAAAGGTACCATAATAAGTCTGGAAAATGTGCCCTGACTGCATATCCATGGATATTTCTTAGTAAACAAAACAATATGAGCAAATAGCATCAAGAGTCTGCGTAGATCAGAGCTTGCATTTCGGCGTTAATAAACAGCCATACTAGAACTTAGAGGAAAGGTGGGAGTTATGGTATGACAGTTAAGGATGCGTTCTGATCACCTACTCATCAGTGGAGTCTTGCAACTCTATTATGTCTGCATCATTGGAGTCAGTAGTTTGAGGCTCCTATCTCTTTTCAAGCTCGTTTGAGACTTTATGTGCCTTACGATTGTTACCAGTAGATGTTGATGGGCGTTTGGATCCTCTTGCTTTAAGTGAGGTTACCAGATTCTTTTATCGGGGAATAAATAGCGGGGGGGGGGGGGGGGGTGTTTTTCTCACTTCGGACCGTGCGCCTGTAGCGTTGCTCTTTGATCTTGGAGGACGAAAATAAAAAGAATTGTTACTTTTTTTTAATGTCAAAAAGTGAATATTTTGGTGGGCCACTTGGTAACAGAATCAGGGATTGATTACACTACTATAATAACATACGTTGAGCATTAAATACCTGAATGAGAGCAGCATATTGATATATACATTTGAGATCGTTCGGAAGAAACATTATCATTTCTGTGCATTTCTATAGTCGCGATGTAGTCATACCCGGATCAAAACTAAGGGACCAGAAGAATTATAGACTTTAATAGAAACGCAACACTACACAAAAAAGTTGGTTCAGAAATAATAGGAAAACGATAATGTTCCTTCTGCCTCATGCTGCGTTCGGCCCATCAGCGTGATCGTTATTTCTGGTGATGAAGTAACACAAAAACATTATCCTTCAGGTGAATAAGGAGATGGAAATCATCAAGGTAAATTTACTAAAATAAGCACCCTTATCTTTAACAAGCGTTTTTTAAATGCTGCGTACGTTTTCAAATTAAATTACAATAGATGACAATTGTGGTAAATACTTTATACATAACTGTCAAAATGTCCTCTTGATGCTGTCTTTTTGTAATCACTTACAAGAAACTACATGTTTTCTGATTGGAAAAATAACAGTTAGCATATTCACTTAATATTTTCACATAAAATATAAAATACAGTTGCGGAACGAAGCAAGTCGACGTCCGCTTTCATAGAATACAAACACTAAAAGGTGAGGCGTCGAAAGCCTCATTTGTCTTGAAACAACAGAATTCTGTTTTATACCATTAATCGCTACATGTACATAGAGATTTACAGGCACCGCGCAAGAATGGCAAAGATATAGAATAATAGACTCTGTTGCTGCTATGCGTTGGTTCATTTCTTTTACTTTACAATTGTTCGATAACTTAAGGCTATCAGGCATTTACTATTGAGCGTATATTAATGTTTGTGAGGCGAAAATTATTAATATTACACTGCCTACCATGAGGTGGGAAGGAATACACTTGGATTGTAGAGCAGCCACTGGTGATGGCTTCGACAAGAAAGTCCATATCTTTCACTTTCAGGACTCCAATGTGGCTCTCCGATTTATTTCACATATGAAACAGATAAAATATCTTATATTTGAATAGCTTACAAAACTAATTTTATATAAATGTGGGATGGGATATAGGAAGGAACGGATCCTTTGACTATTTTAGTGTGCTTATTTTCATTCGTATCGTGACCTCTCGTTAAAGTTTACATTTCAACAATGTTCAGAGGTGACCTTGGTACTTATCTCTGTGTAAAATCAGTCATTATACAACTTACTCTAACTTCTCTATCTTAGAGTCTCTCAGAAGGTTTATGATACGTACAAAAATGTTTTCAGTACTGGGTGTGAATGTTTTTGCTACAGAATGTAGCGCACAGCAACTGCTGTTGGCGGTTGAATGTTTACATTATTTCGTCACATGGTGGCTGTCCGCCTCCACTGTTGCGAGCAATCTTGAAATTCAGTCTGTGCGCGCGCACGTGACCGGAGCTTTCTTGCAGAGCGTTGATTTCGCGTTTGAGGAGCCGTGCGTCGCTTTTGTTCGGCGGATCGTGGCTTTGTGCTTTTTAGATTGCTGGAGGGAGCTTCTGCCACCGAAACTGCCTCAGATCACTTCCTGTCCACTATTCAATTGCGGCTTCACAGGTAAGTGATAGCTACCGCTCCAACTGCATGTGTGGAATGACACTGATTATTACACACTGCACACATCAATGAATTTTTTTACACATATGGTGCAGTAGAATACTGCCATTGAAAATCGTCGAACTTTAAAACTTCACTTGAACTGTGGTGAGCGTCTGCGTGAACGGTGCATTAAAAGAAATTCTCGCTTCATAACATCACACGGTGTTTACAAATTGATTTACATACTAATATTTACAAGAGTTCATTTAAATCGAGAAATAATCTAATTGACAACTTTGAATCAGAACAATTGTTTCTTAATTGGTTGTTCTTTTTACTATTTATTCCTACGGTCACAGGTAAGATATTATAAGTCATTTTTCTTTGACCAAATTCATTCCAATCTCCTTTACTAATTAATTTCATTCATAGTAATCTTTATCACGCTTGCTTATTCATTTTGTAGGCTCAATACATTTTCTTTAATGCTCATCTTATTTAGTGACTTGTGAGGGAAGCTTCATTTATGTCAAAGTTTCGCTCGTATGTGCTTGTCTTTAAAGAAGGTTCGAGGGCAGATTTGAAAATAGCAATTCCGCCTCTGGATTTCGTGTAGAAATACAAACAGTCGAAAAAGGAAAGTGGGCAAAGCGGGCCTACTCGCGGATCGTCGACAGAATTTAAATTACTCCTCAACACATTACAAAAGCAATTCCCTCGTTGCGAACCTACTCATTTTTATACGTAGTGCCTCACTTCCCAAGCACATGTGCATCTTTACAAGTTGATCCTGGGGAGTGGATAGGATCAAGGATCTTAAAGGATTTGCATTTAGGAAAGGGGTTCAATAATCACATAATCACAGAGAAAACAATAAATATTGCTGCACGCACTTAAAATAAAATCTATCACTTCAAGCATGTATATCTAATATGTATCTTGCTGCAGCTTGCTTACTACTCTTTGCTCATTTCTTAGACTAAGTCAAGATTATGCATTACGCATTTGGGTATTAATTACCATTTGTATATATAAGCCTCTCACTAGAGTGTTGTTGTTTGCTGCTGTCGCTACATGTGAGGCTTGGGCAAGATTCTTATTCTATTTGCTGCTAGCCTGTGAATTTGCAGTATCGCTAATACTCAATAGTACCGTGAAGTTGCCATATTAAACCACTCGATAGTACCGTGAAGTTGCCATATTAAACCACTCGATAGTACCGTGAAGTTGCCATAATAAACCATGTTACTCATATGTTCTTTTACTCAGCTTGTTTATAGTCTGGACTCATCTTACTTCCTTTTTATTCCATCACGCTTTTACTTAAGGTTAACGTCAGGCCTTTTTAGAACAGTTGCACTGCGTTATCAGTCTGTTCATGCTTAATCCTAGGTATCTGTTTACTTCAAAGATATGTTATTTTATCTCTGGCACGGCACTGTGCTGGAACTTACAAGTTAAATCTACTGACTGTTTTGCGCTAACAGGTGGCGTCTTATTTACGTCACATTTGAAAATAGGGAATAACCTCATGGAATCGAACCTTTTCACACTACTTTCCTCTTTTGTCAGGACGTTAAGTATTTTCTTTCAAAACAAGTCATTAATTTGTCATCGATTAAATCTCACTTTCTAATACTACGCACATGTAATCATCATTTTCATATTACTAAATACCGAGAGAAGTGCATTATTCGCTCCTTCCTCTTTTCTCATTTTAGTACCTCGGGGCTAATTAATACCTCTGGAGTACATCATTTTTCTTACATACTAACTTATAACTAAAATTGAAAATCGCCTCTAGGACATGTCCTCCTGTTTACATAAAGATTATTCATATAAATACTTGTCTACAAATTATTCTGTATATTTTCCAGACGCGTTGTTTTAATACATGAGGTTTCCTTTTAGCACCAGTCACGTCCGTAGTCAGTTGAGTTCAGTTCTTGTCACTCATTGGTTAATCCTGATCTCCAATACCTTAGAATTTTCTTACAGCTTAAATTAACTTAATTTCTGGCGTTATAAAATTTTCTTAAATCATGATGGTGGAACAATCCTTTGATTTTATTCGCGGCAGGGTCAGATAACAAATAGCTACCAATGTGTGGTTTCCTCAATATCACAAAGGGACCTTCATAAATGTGTTGCCCCTTACGATTCTTCTTTAAGAACAGGGATGGTTTAAAGTGAGTCCTGACTAATACCTTTTCTCCTTCTTTGAAATCTATAACTCTGTTTACCTTCTTATCAAATGCCATTTTTCGGAGGTTAGCATACGTTGTCAATGATATGAGAGCTTGCTGAATTGGCGTCTAGGTCCAATTCGTTGTCTTGTAATTTTGGAAGGGGGCCTATCCATTCATTCCTTTCTTTTGATATTGACATTAACTCATGTGGCGTGAATCCGGTCGACAGATTAGGAAGGTGGTTTACAATCTGTTACGAAGTCTACCCACTTAGATTGCTTATTCGGAATGTATGTTCTTATAAATCTGTTAAATTCTTTGAAGATTCTTTCTGTCGGATTCGATTGCGGTCGAAACAGGGATATCAAAATTTTGTTGATTCCATGGCGAGCAAGAAATGCACGCCATGGGCGTGATGTGAAATTTGAAGCATTATCGGACAAGATTGACTCCGGAACCCCGAATCGTGGGAAATAATCATTTTCATAGCGACGAATTATCGGATTTTCACAAGAAGATTTCACTGCGTACAGTCTTATTTGCTTAGGAAAATTGTCCAGAATTGCTAGTAAGTATTTAGCGTCTCCCCTACCGGTGTGTAGTGGATCTGCCAAATCAATACTAAGAAGCTGGTATTGCCTTTCAGCAATTATTGGATTTAGTGGGATTGAAGTGGAAATGTTTAAGGATTTTTCCTTTTGACAGATGACAGTTTCTCAATAATTTATGGATTCTCTGATGCAGATTCGGAACATAACAGTAAGTCGAGATTTTCCTTTTACATTTTTCTGGTCCGCAGTGACCCCATGAAATGTGAATGTACCACAGAAGATGTTCAATGAAATTTCGAGGGATGCAAACACACCACCTCTCAGATGACTCAGACGTCTTATGAAATAGCACTTGGTTATGAACTTTATAAAACTTAGACAACTTGTGGACTGGATTTTCGTGAAGAATTTGTCTAACCTTTTTCCATTTTGGATCTGTATTTTGAAGAAACTGAAGAAAATATTTTCTGTGAATTGGATCTTTCATTAACGAAACTTTATAATCAGACATTTGTTCCACCAGTTCGCTGGTTTCTGGTAAGTCCTCAGGTGAGCGAGAAAGTGCGTCTGGTATAACATTATCTTTACCTTTTATATATATATATATATAATGTCAAAGTCATATTCCTGCAGGAATAAGCACCATCGAGTAAGACGGGGATGTTGCAACTTGCATGAAAGGAGGAATGATAAGGCTTGATGGTTTAAATAGACTTTAATTTTTCTTCCATAGATATAATAGTGAAATCGCCTAAAAGCCCATACAACGGCGAGTGCCTTAAACTCCGTAATCGAATAAGACTTTTCACACTCAGATAACACTCGACTCGCAAAGCTGATCACTTGGATTTGCTCGCCTCCATTTATTAATTGAATCTGGAAAAGACAAGCGCCGATACCCACAAAGGAAGCGTCTGCAGCAATACAAAATTCCTTATCCATCTGAGGATGACGGAGAATGTTACTGTTAACCAGACTGTCTTTAATTTTCTGAAATCCGTCTTGGCATTCCGGCGTATACAAAATTCCTTATCCATCTGAGGATGATAGAGAATGTTACTATTAACCAGACTGTCTTTAATTTTCTGAAATCCGTCTTGGCATTCCGGCGTCCAATTCCAATGTGAATTCTTTTTTAAAAGGCTGTGAAGAGCGGGATTGTTCAATACCTGATTGGGAACAAAACGTCTGAAAAATGACGTAAGACCGATAAATCCTTTCAGTTGCCTTTTTGTAACAGGGGTTGGAAAGTTTTTTATAGCAGACAATTTTTCCGGGTCAGGTTTAATTCCTTCAGGGTAGATGATGTGTCCTAAAAATTTAATTTCACTTTTTCCAAACTTGGATTTCATAAGATTTGCTGTAACACCATACTCTCTGAATCGTTGAAACACCTTTTACAGAAGGGCCACATGATCTTCCCAATTTTTCAATGCTGCAAGAACGTCATCCACATAGACCGTTACCTCATCTGAAAGTTCAGGACCTAGTACATAGTCAAGGGCAGAAATAAAAATTCCGGAACTCACATTCAGTCCAAACGATACAACTTTGAAATGGTAAGATCTACCTGCAAATATAAACGCAGTGTACTTCCCAGACTCCTGCGCAAGTTTTACTTGCCAGTAACTGCTTTTCAAATCCAGGGTGCTCAAATACTTAACTCCATGAAACTTCTGAAGATGCTCTTCAAGAGCTTCTGGTCTCGTTCTTATGGGTACTATAATTTTATTGATTAATCTTGCATCTAGGACTAGCCTTACGCTACCATCTGATTTTAGTACAGACAATAAAGGACTCGAATAAGGTGAATGAGATACTTCTATCACATTCCAGCGTAACATTTTCCTGATCTCGCACTTGACAGCTTCGCGTCCCGCATATAGAATGGAATAGCTTGTTCTACAGTAGGTTGAATGGGGCAGGACATCCAGTTCATATTCAAAGCCTTTTAATAGTCCAGGTTTCTTAGAATATACTTGAACGTAATCTGTTAACAAATTTTAAAGCTCATTCTTCTACTGTTTGGATAATTCAGTGGACTCACTAGTTCTACCGTATAATTCATCTGACCGGGAATTAGGTCTTTATACTCATCGTCATTAACACTTTCAAGATCTGCCATGTCTTCTGTCTGACTGTACTGTTGTCTTTTAGTCCATGACCGTACTGCTAATTGAAGCACCCCAAAGTTTGTCTTCACCTTACTTCATAACAAATTTACAGTTACTTGTTGCTGGCTCGCCACTAGAGTACAGATTCAACACTCGATGTCAATTTTAGCTTTCGTCTGCCCCAAGAATTCCATACTCAGGATACATGGCACTGATAGGTTTTTAACAAAAAGAAAAAAATGCACGTTACTGAAATAGGCTCTATTTGGATTTGAAGCTGAATCTGAAGATTTACACGTGTTAGTGGACTAATTGCTCTCGAAACGGTGCAACCTTGAATTGGAAGTGATAAAACTTTGCATACAGAGGATATTTGCTTAAATAAACATAAAGATAAGACATTTATATTAGCTCCTGTATCTACAATGGCTGTTACTGGTATGTTGGCAATTGATACTCTTATGGAAGCTTGAACTTGTTCGTTTCATACGTCATCATTGTCTTTCGTCTCAGTGTCTGCTCCTAGATCATTCCGTAAGTTTGTCTCTTTGTGATACCTAATTGCTTTAATTTCGTGTGGGCTACGGGATAGGGTGCCCCCATGAACCTCAGCATCCTCTAGGAGGCTCAAAGGTGCTGCTTTTAATTTTCCGCTCGACGCTTAGTTTCCTGCTGATTTATATTACTTAAAGTTTCTTCCGTCGGGAACTGGAGTTGGTTTTGTGGTACGAATTCGGTTGGAAATGGATCTTGTTGTCCTGGCGTATTCGCTTGCGCATAATAAATTTGCGTATTATGCGGGCGTTTAGGCTTCAGACTTCCCGAAGGTCCGTTCGCTTGTTGCGTGAAGTGTATATTCTGTGGCTGAAAGGTACTTTGCTCTGGCTTGTGTTGATTGTAACCGTTGCTGAAAGGTGTACGTTGGTCTCCACCTTGATTATGCCACTTATTTCCTTTTCACTGACGATTTGAATCGTAACACTGATCGTTTTGATAATTACCGTTGATCGGTTGCTGAGGCTGTGTGTCATAAAGTGCATTTCCGTACTGAGGTGGTGACGAATTATATATTGGATTGTATCTCTGGATGTTATTGTACTTATTTTTGTATTTACTGTTAGAGTACGTAGTGTGTTTATTTTTGAATCCGATGTGGGGTTGGTACTGGCCTTCGCTGTGACGCGCATTCGCTCTGCCACCATTGTTGCCTGCGTATTCTGTATTGTGCTGGCCGCTTGCACTGAAGTGGGCGTTGCCAACATCAACTCTAGCGTCCTCGTAAATCAGATCTAAGGAGTCTAACACAGGTAGGAAGGTGTCCGTATCGTCCTCAGACACGTTTACTAACTTTTCTCTGATCGCAATAGTAACTTAGTTTTTAGAATCATAATAACGTCTTTGGTGGTGATCGGCGAATCCCAGAACTTGATTTTCGCTAAATACTTTTCAAAATATCTTCTCAAACTACCGCGCTTACTGTTAAACACTTCGGCGTCGTAAACCTCTTTTCTCAGGCTCTGCTGCACACCAGAACTCCAGAATTTAGCTAAAAACATGTGTTCAAACTCTTTGTAACTTTTACAAGAGCGGACCATTTCGGTTGCCCATAAGGCAGCATCGCCTACGATAAATCCAGTAACGAAATGAATTCGCTGGCGGTCACTCCAGCTATTCGGGAATATTCCTGAAAAATTTCGGAGGCACACTATAGGATGAATTTCTCTTTTCTATGGGTGAAAAGTCGGAAAAACACGATGTTTGATCACGCTTACCTCTTGCATCAAACTGACAAAAGTGGGTGGACTGGTACTCTGGTTAAATTGTGCTTCTATAGAACTATGAGTTTGAGCGTTATCAAATGGTGAACGGTAATGTACCAGCTCTTGTTCATTACATCGTGGTGAATTATTCCGCTCTCCTGACACGGGAGGTGGGGAATTTCAACTTGACATTTTAGTGTACTAACTTCATCAACTATCTGTTGACGCCGTTCAGGTAAATCTTGAGTTCACGTTCGTCTTATCTGGCCTAATTCTGACATCACCGTGTCTCCTGTTTTACCAGGGGCTGCCAATATTTCAAAGGTCACGTTTTTGATAGTTAACCTGAGTTCGTTCTTCACCTTGTTTTCTATGAATCCGTCTTTGTTTTTAATCCACTCTTGGTAGTGGTCAGACAATGCTTCAGCATGTGCCTTAACAGTATTCTTTATTTGATCCTCTACATTAAGAGTCTCAATCTGTTTGGAAAGATCATCAACAACATTCTCGATCGTGTCTAATGCGGTTTTAACTCCTTTGACCTTATCAGAGATTGCAGTATAGTCTTCTTTTAAGGTCGCAGCTTGTTTTTAATATTCCATCACTTTTGAATTTATCTCTTACTTGGCTGCTTCGATTTTTTCACCTAACCGTTTTGAAATATCCTCTATTTTTTTGACTCTACTTGTGTGTTAATTTCTAGCCTCATGGTCGTGATCTGACTACTGATTTGGCTTTGGACATTTCCCAACAGGGTATTTAAATCAGCTGTTATGTCTGCCTTTAGTTCGTCCTTTACCGAATTTAACCGTGTATTTAGGTCATTTATCTCCGTTTGCAGATCTGTTTTTACTGAATTTATGTCTGTTTTTACTGAATTTATTTCTGTTTTTACTGAATTTATGTCTGCTTTTACTGAGTTGCACAGATTTGTAATGACCTGATTTTTATTATGCCGTCTTTCGGCCTTCTCTTTTTCTTCACGGGCCTTTTCATCTAATTTTTCCTGCTTTTCACGTTCCTGTCTTTGCGCTTCTCTCTGTCTTTGACTTTCGAACTTGCGTTCCATTATTGCTTCGATCATTGCGGCCAAGTCATTTTTTTCAATAGTTTGTGTGGTGTCACCGCCAGACACCACACTTGCTAGGTGGTAGCCTTTAAATCGTCCGCGGTCCGGTATTATACGTCGGACCCGCGTGTCGCCACTATCAATGATTGCAGACCGAGCGTCGCCACACGGCAGGTCTAGAGAGACTTCCTAGCACTCGCCCCCGTTGTACAGCCGACTTTGCTAGCGATGGTTCACTGACTTCTACGTTCTCATTTGCCGAGACGATACTTAGCATAGCCTTCAGCTACGTTATATGCTACGACCTAGCAAGGCGCCATTATCTGTTGCTATTGGTACAGAGAATCATGTAATGTCAAGAGCGACGTTCTCCATTAATGGATTAAAGTTAAGTATTCCACCAGCTACGTCCGTTTTTCTCAATTCTAATTCCCTTGTCATGTTCCAGGCCTCACGCCAGCCTGCGTGAGCTGAGACGCGTGCATTTCAGCCTCCTTTAGCAATACGGTTGGCTCTCCTGCCAACCGCAACAGTTTGCACACTAGGACCAGCTTCTAAAACGTCGGTCGAGGCTGCTTCTGCCTCCGCTCGTGTACCTATCGCGCGTGATCGTAATGGATAGTGAGGTCCATTCGCATCACCGCTGTCGTCTGCTTTTGTTTGTGTCCGCTGTTTACCGTCAGCCATGTTCATGAATTATTTGTCAAACGTCAAAATGCTAGAGATATTGTTTGTCATTGCCGTCAGTCATTTGTCTGTGACGTAGTGCTATGGCTTACTGGGACCCAAGATGAAATTTTAACTCAGGGTAACAACTGACGTTCATGTACGCCAAGAAGAAAGATGGTTCCTACTAATTACAAACAAATGAAATATCACACGTTTTACCAGTCTTGAGCGTAATTATCCGCCATATCGTAATTTTTTTATGCACTGACAACAATGGTACACTTTCACTGAATTTAACTACACAAGAATGGACTATGGACAAATTGAAATAAAGCTGTTTCAAGGCAAGGAAAGACAGATTTTCGTTCTGATCAACTCCAAAGATGCAACGTCACTATGAAAGCTTGGCTACTGCGTATAAAAATTTCACTTACTATGGCTGTCTTGATGGTCATACGCCTGGATACTCGCGTTTTTTGGTAATTTCAGCAATCGTTCTTCTAAATTAATAAAAAAGGTTTTCCCACTTCTCTTTCTCGGTTGAATTGCATCCACAGGAGAAAATGAAACAATTACTAGAACAAGCACTGAAACATTTTTAAACACATACATCAAATGATTTTTGATCAAGTCCCTGTTCGGGCGCCAAGTGTAGCGTTGCTGTTGGGGGACGAAAATAAAATGAATTGTTAGTTTTTTTAATGTCGAAAAAGTGAATATTTTGGTGGGCCATTTGGCAACAGAATCAGGGATTGATTACACTACTATAATAACATGCGTTGAGCATTAAATACCTGAATAAGAGCAGCATATTGATATATATATTTGAGATCGTTTGGAAGAAATATTATCATTTCTGTGCATTTTATAGTCGCGATGTAGTCATACCCGGATCAACACTAAGGCACCAGAAGATTTATAGGCTTTAAAAGAAATGCAACACTACACAAAAAAGTTGGTTCAGAAATAATAGGAAAACGATAATGTTCCTTCTGCCTCATGCTGCGTTCGGCCCATCAGCGTGATCGTAATTTTTGGTGATGAAGTAACACAAAATAATTATCCTTCAGGTAAATGAGGAGAAGGAAATCATCAAGGCTAATTTACTAAAATAAGCACACGTATCTTTAACACGCGTTTTTTAAATGCTGCGTACGTTTTCAAATTAAATTACAATAGATGACCATTGTGGTTAAATACTTTATACATAACTGTCAAAATGTCCTCTTGATGCTGTCTTTTTGTAATCAGTTACTAGAAACTACATGTTTTCTGATTGTCAAAAATAACAATTAGCATATTCACTTAAAATTTTCACATAAAATATAAAATACAGTTGCGGAACGAAGCAAGTCCACGTCCGCCTTTCATAGAATACAAACAGTATAAGGTGAGGCGTCGAAAGCCTCATTTGTCTTGAAACAACAGAATTCTTTTTTTTACCATTAATCTATACATGTACATAGAGATTTACAGGCACAACACAAGAACGGCAAAGATAAAGAATAATAGACTCTGTCGCTGCTATGCGATGGTTCATTTCTTTTACTTTAAAATTGTTCGATAACTGTAGGCCATCAGGCATTTACTATTGAGCGTATATTAATGTTTGTGAGGCGAAAATTACTAATATTACACGCCCTATCCATACCACATACCTGATAATTCCGCGGCGGTCGTATTGTTCTGCTCCACACTGTTGCTGGCTTGCCTGAAATTATCTATCGAAATATGCAAGGGGGCTTAGGGGAGCCACTCAACGTTAAACGTCCTACATCTGGTATGAACATCTATCTATATTCTGAGACGATAAGAAATCTCAGGTGATTGTCTGTCCACCATATCACTTGGATGAGCGTACGCATAACCGAACACGGCGCGGATCATTGTTGGTGATGCGAAAGCCGAATAATCGAACGAAAGTTCTTAGGCTCGCCACGCATACACAGATTTCTTTTGGTACCAGTCCTCCTTGACATTCGTAACAAATTTTAACACCGTTCACAAAGTTTAATTTACACTCAACTGAACGAGCGTGCGCGTAACCGTCGCGGTGTTACTGATTGTTGATGATGCGGAAACACGATGACCGAACGTACGTCCTCACGCTCGCTACAAGACACTGGCACTTGCTTGCACACTTTTGTGGTAACTAATTTGTACTGATTCACATCAGTTCATTCTGGGAGACTAACACGGCGCTGATGACTGATACAGTACGGTACGACACGCAACGAGAGGAAACACAAATACGTTATCAGCGGCACTGCTCATTTTTAAATTACTTTTTAACGCACTTTCCTCTGAATCATTTGCAAATTTTAGCACTTTACTGTAATAACACCTGAAGCAACACTTCAAATTTCATACTAACAATGCCTCTCGCATGCAGGGCTACCCTCAACACAACATAACAGTTCCGTGTCCCGCGCTCGACCCTCAACAGACGCGGCTGCCCGCAAAGATACTCCACAACCAAGCCAGCGATATGACAGTACGCTTACAGATTTCTGTTGCGATGTAGGTGGTATGTCGCAGAGATACTGACCATCTGATAATTGTCTTCGTATCTGTAGGAAGTGTAGTTTGTTTTGAGCATTCTAGAGTAGCAAACCAATGCTTTGTTTTAATAGAGAATTAATGGATTCTAAATTCTACTAACTTGCTATAGTTTCATGATCATCCAGCATCTCCTGACTTCCATGTCAAGAGGTTATTGGGTTGGTTTATTCTGATGACTTCTATCGTTCGCAGCAGTGAAGCTGCAGAGTGGAAATCTCATTTCTGGAAACATCCCCATGACTTTGGCTACGCCATGTCTCCGCAATATCCTTTCTTTTAGGAGTGCTAGTTCTGCAAGGTTCGCAGGAGAGCTTCCGTAAAGTTTGGAAGGTTGGAGACGAGATACTGGCAGAAGTAAAGCTCTGAGGACGGGGCGTGAATCGTGCTTGGGTAGCTCAGTTAGTCTGCTTTCGGCTGCGGTGGGGCGAGGACGTCCGCTGCGTCCCGCCGTGCGCGACCGTGAGCGCGAGTTGTATTAGTTCCAAGTTCAGTGCGACTATGGCACACACATGGCGCCACGATACGATCAGAATTACTTTCCAACCAGATCACGCGCGTCCTCGAGCCTATGAAATAGATCAGTTCATACGCGACGATCTACGTTTAGATCCGGCGACTGTCGTCGGAATACATTTTTCTATAACGGCGAGCGTGGTTTACGTTAAAATGACCAGTGCAGAGGTCTGCGCGACAGTGGTGTCTAAATACTCGAACTCTCTCAGATTCAAACATTCTGACGGGCATATCGGTGCAGTGACGGTGGATCATGCAGGCATGGGCCTAAGGACTGTGAGGGTTTTTGAGCTGCCCTTCGAGGTTCCAGAGGAAGTTGTCAAGGACGCCTTCCGACCATACGGCAATGTTATCAACCACGTTGCAGAAAAGTGGCAAAACGTATAAGGTCTACAATGGTGTGCACCAAATTAAACTTGAGCTCAAGAAACATGTGCCGTCCTATTTGAACATCGGTGGCTGTCGTGCAATCATCATGTACGACGGTCAGCCGCGTACCTGCTCCGGATGTGGGCAGGAAGGCCATGTTCGATCGAGCTGCTTACAACGTCGAATTGCGCAGATACCAGTGGGAGCCTCCGTTTCCCCGACAGGGACGACAATCCTGCCCCTCACGTACGCTCAGACGACGATGCGCACCATAGTTGAGGACGAAACGGGCGATCAGCCACACCCATCGACGCCAGAAGTACCAAGGGAGGAAGAGGAAGGACCCCCGATTCCAACCCATATGTCGACCCCTCCACAGCAACAACAGCAGCAACAGTCCCACGGACTCAAGACGCAACGTAACATTCAGAACGCGATGGACGTGGACTCGAACATTGTCCCAACCGCGGCTTTCCTAGCGGAAGGTGATACGACTCTGGATTGCCTCCCACATTCGGATACGGATGTCCACGTTCGAAAGCAACGTTCACCTCGACGACGGAAGCGACGTCGACGGACCCCTTCTGACGATTGCCTCCTACACACGGCCGGTCAAGAAGGTGACATCTCATCAGACGGCACTTTCCCATACCACGAGTGCCAAGTTACTTCTTGCACCACAGATGCAGCAGGTCGCGTCGATGGATGGCGCTGCGTCTACCTCTACCAAAGACGACGTACGTGAGGGAGATTTAGGTGCCGATCAGCTACACAGCATGGTGTTGCAGCCACTGTGGTCGAGACGATGTTGAAGAACTTCCTGAAGAGGGCACGGGTGACAGGGGAGGGGGTGGCATTGGGGATGCCACTCCTAGCATGAAAGACTCTTAATTTGTAACTGGTTTGGCGGGGCCGGCATCTCTCGCGGTTAGCTTTGATTGCTATGGCGTCTACCCTAGGTGAAGAGGCTAGGCAGCACACCTTTCGCCTTGCCACAATCAATATCAACGCGATAAGGGCACCACACAAACTGACAATGCTACAACGCATGCTTGATGCGGCGGACGTCGACGTGGCCCTCTTACAGGAAGTATGTGTCGCTAGTTTCCCTGACTTCTACGGATATACCGCCCACATCTCCCACGCCTCTTCTACCGATTGTGGTGTGGCTGTTCTGCTACGAGACGGTCTGACGGCTACGGACGTACTGTACTTACCGAGTGCAAGAGCCATGGCGGTAACTGTCAACGGTGTACGACTCATTAATGTATATGCCCCGTCAGGATCAGGGAGAAGGAGAGATCGGGCCCGCTTTTTTTCGGAAGATATTACGCGTCTATTTATGGGCCGCCTAGACGATATGGTGATCGGAGGCTCATTCTTATTTCAACAGCCTTCTTAATAACAGAATCCCAGTACGTGGAGGCATGGGACAGAATTTTAGTTTCATCGAACAATATTTTATGCTTGTTCGTGAGGCTGTGCTCCGCAATTGCTGATTTCTCCAGTTCTCTATTTTTAATATGGCTTTGTTGTTCTGCACAGCGGTCGGAAACGGTACGAATCGTCTGACCTATATAATTACTTCCAAACTCACAGGGTATATTATAAACTCCAGGGATCCTGAGACCGAGATTGTCCTTTTAACAGGGCGCATCATCTCCTTAATTTTCTTAGGAGGACGAAAAATCGGTTCTAAACCTCGTCTACGCAGGACTATTCCTGTTTTGCTGAAAATGAGCCAGACACGATACAATCAGAAAGGCCATCTATGCACCACGTGCTCCTAGAACGCAGGAGGCGCCGTAGGGCACTGGTAATCGACATGATAACGGACGACGGACGACACGTGGCAGAACAAGCAGATATAGCAGAACCCTTCTATGGGCATTACGCTCAAATTTATTCAGCAGTGCTCTCTGATATGGCGACGGTAGACACCGTTACAGCACATGTCCACGGTACAGTTCGACCAGACATGGTACCGACTTTACTGGGAGAAGTGACAGAAGAGGAAGTGCTCGACGCCATTGGTAAACGTACTCCCCATAAATCACCAGGAATCGATGGATTACCATTAGAGTTCTATCGAGTATTTAAACAACTGTTGGTACCGTGCTGGGGTTGCAATTTGTCAGGAATTGATGTCCCCGGGTATACCGTTGCCTGCATCGTTCTTGGAAGGACTGATTGTTCCCATCCATAAGCCGAAGGGACGGAATCATGTCCGCGATTATCGCCCCTTAACGTTATTGAACAGCGACTTCAAGATCTTTTCGAGGCTGCTATCAGGACGTCTTCGGGGCACACTATTTCACGTCCTGTCCAGCGATCATATGTCCTTAGGAGGACCCAACAACATCAGAACTGCGTTATGTCGTTACAGAGATCTCATCTCCCTTGCACGGGTTAGACGTTAGCCGGCAACCCTGGCGTCTATCGACTTTAGCCAGGCTTTTGACCGTGTGGGCCACACTTTCCTCACGGCCGTTCTACGGCGCATGGAATATCCCGACCCCTTTATCACAGTGTTGACACGCCTTCTGCATGGGGCTACTTCCCGAGTTCTTGTTAATGGAAGACTGACGGCACCCATGCCGATCCGACGATCAGTACGACAGGGATGTCTATTATCAACGTTGTTATTTGGGTTGACCTTAGAACCTTTGTTGTGTGGTCTCCGAGACAGGCTCACTGGGATACAGTTCGGCGGCTCCATCTATCGATGCACCGTATATGCGGATGATTTGATCATCGTCATACGAGGAGCTGACGATATGGCCGCGGCGTTGGCCTGGATTGCAACCTACGGTACAGCTTCTGGTAGCCAAATCAACGTTGACAAGTCTGTCGCCTTGTGCATCGGGATTGGGCTACCGCAGGAACACATTGCTCCCTTACGCTTCAGTGATACTGTCCGCTTCTTGGGCTTAGAGTTCATGAACGACATGCGACGCGCGACGACCCTCAATTATCGACGCCTTCTTCACCAAATTAGGGCCGGAATTGCAAATCAGCGCCTGCGATCCCTGAACATTGTTCAGCGGGCGTATTATGCCAATTTATACCTTACATCCCGCATACCGCATGGCGCCCAAACGCTACCCATTCCGAAACCCTTGGGTCGTAGCATTATGGCGGCGCTGGGATACTTCGTCACCGCTGGTATGTTACTGAAGATCAGATACGTATCTCTTACCCTCCCCAAGGGAAAAGGTGGTCTCGGCCTAGTCAACGTCCATGATAGGGCCATTGCACTCTATGTTAGTTCACATTTATGTCTGCTGCGCCGTTTTCCTACGAGCCTAACGAGTCTGCTTCTGACGGCGCTACGACCTGCTTCACTAAGAGCGCCCGTGCCACTACAGGACATCCCAGCACCCCTCTTTTATATAGGACGTTTCTATTTAGAACAAAGTTATTGCAGTGTAGCGCTCACGACACCACAAATGGCCACGACTCGACGCCTATATCACGACATGCTGCAACGCCGCCCCCTAAATGTGGTCGAACTAAAATATCCTGACGTACGGTGGCGCGTGGTGTGGAAGACTGTACACGATGCCATGCTTGATTCCGACGTTGTTTCCCAATGGTACGTAGTAGTTAATGGGAAGCTGGTGACTCAAGAACGTCTCTACAATATCCACATGGCAGAATCTCCCAATTGTGTGGGTTGTAACACAGTAGATTCTGACGAGCACCGCCTCAGCTGTGGAGAGGCGGAACCGGTTTGGCACCTAGTGCGGCAGATGCTGGCTTATCTCTTGCTAGTTAGGCCGGAGCATATATCTGCACGCACGTTATTATTTCCGGATGAGACATTTTACCCCAAGACTCGAAGCAACTCCGTCACCTGGATACGTGGACATGCTGTCCATTACCTCTGTCGTGACGGACACTAGAATTTCCTTGACTTCTGGCTCTATTTGCAAGAAAGACATCATGCTATTTCCGGGCATACCAGATATCGACAATGCTTTGCAAACTACCTATGGAGTGCCTTTCACAGCCCACCGCGCAGCTGGAATGTTCCAGGCAGCGGCCGATGAGGTCAGAACGACCTGCAAACGAGCATATATTGAACAATCTTTATCAGTGGGCGCAGTCGCTGGGAAGCCTAACTACGACGTGGTAGCTTTCTTTTCATGTTATTTACGTTTAATATCTTCGATGGTGTCTTCATTCTGGTTTAGGTTTTCCAGGCTTGATTAATTATGACTGTTCGCACATTGATACCTATATAAATAAAAAAAAGATTTAAAAAAAAAGTGGGCTGGAGACCTGCGTTTCCAATCCAAATAAATACACGAGAACAAACTAAGAACAAAATGGACAACAAATAAAATATAATAAAGTATTATACCGTTTTCCTTTCTCCTTTTATTACTATTTTTTTATAAAAAGTTCAGAGGCGTATTTAATTTTTGTTGCGTTGGCGAAACCTGAAGTGGTGGCGAACGGCCGTCCTAGTTAGCTTTAGGATGAAAGTGGCGGTGGCACTAGCTTTGTTTTTGTTTTGAGGCTAGATAGGTTTCTGGGGGTAGTATGGGTGATAGGGGCCAACGCCTGAAGTGGAAGAGGTAATTTTCTTTCTTTATTTATAAAAAAAATAGGGTAAAAAAATAAAAAAAGAATGAGAGGTCCTTGGTTCAAGTCTTCCCTAAAGTGAAAAGTTTAATTGTTTAATTTCAAAAAAAAAAAAAAAAAAAAAAAAAAACGCACGGCTTTCCGGCCGGGAAGGAGCGCCTGGTCCCCGGCACGAATCCGCCCGGCGGATTTGTGTCGAGGTCCGGTGAGCAGGCCAGTCTGTTGATGGTTTTTAGGAAAAAAAAAGAAAAAAGAGTGGCCGTGCGTTTCTAGGCGCAAGTTTAAAAAAAAAAAGTTGGTAGAGCACTTGCCCGCGAAAGGCAAAGGTCCCGAGTTCGAGCCTCGGCCCGGCACACAGTTTTAATCTGCCAGGAAGTTTCATATCAGCGCACACTCCGCTGCAGAGTGGAAATCTCATTCTGGTTCCCAGCCTAGGTTGCCATGGACTGCCGTCACTGTGGGACATACTGTCCCCGATATGTGCTCATCTTCTGCACTTGCACTTTGCATATGCACCTCAGTGGCCAGGCTCCCATACGTGGCGACACTGTTATCCCCGATTGTTACGTCAAACCAGGCAGCGTCGTCCTGGTCGAGCGTTTGCCGGCAACAAGTAAAGCATTACACTCCGCCACTCTTTTCGCCTGCAGATCCGGGTCTAAATTCTTTAGGTATGACTTCTGGTGGGTGCTGCGCATTCCACTGGACTTACACAGTGGCATGTCCACCCCGTGTATCGTAATGGCGGTCTGTAAATTTGTTGGCGTGACCTCCGTTGCGAGAACATATCTCGTAGTACTGCAGACACGTCTTGGTTGACGACTGACACTCTACTTTGCGTTTCCGTAGACTATTTGCTTTCCTCATCTAAGCGTACGAAGATGTCAAGAAATGGTTCAAATGGCTCTGAGCACTATAGGACTTAACATCTGAAGTCATCAGTCCCCTAGAACTTAGAACTACTTAAACCTAACTAAACTAGGGACATCACCAACATCCATGCCCGAGGCAGGATTCGAACGGAAATGTCAGTCATCTTCGTGGTAACCCGCATTTCTAGGTACTAAATCTTCACTTCACTCGCATTTCTCACTTCTCCAGGGCTATTGGTGATCTCCGTTTTTATATTTTTGGTTTCCTTTCCTAATTCACGCCTAAGCTGAGCGATTTGCTCATCAGTCTTCTGATTACAAAATTTTGGATCGGTTTCCGATCTTTCAAATTGTGGTGGTTAACTGGAATGCGTGGTTCTCTAATCTCGTGAGAATTCCCTCCAGTGGAAATTGACCTTGCGTATCCGCGTCAGACGAGCCTTGTGTTTCCTCGCTCATCCTTTCAAACTTTCCTCACTTGGCCTGTCGGTTTGCGGTGTCGTCTGAAATCGAACACCCCCCACAAACATGCCTGGGGTTTCCGCTTTCTCCCACAAATTTCCTCAATTGGCCTGACAGTTTCCTGGGTACTCTGATTTTGCGAAATCCGCACAGACATGCCTTGTATTCCGTCACTCGCCACCGAACTCTCCTTCACTGACTTGCCTCTTCGTGTATTTATCAGCTCCCACACCTCAGTTGTGTAGAAGAAAGTGACCACACACCTAAGGCACTCCACAGAACGAACTGACACAGACAATACGTCGCTGATGACAACGCACATCATTGAAAACGTGGAACAGAATATTCACAAAAACGAACTACACGTTCCAAAACTACTTCACAAAATACGGGGAAGGCTGTGGAAACCGAAACAAAATACACACGCTATCGCTTGTTGCTTCATACTGTATCTGCACCGCATTCAACGCACACAAACACACTGTCCGTGCGTCTTACGTCACACACAGAGAAGTTAACATATTCTAATAAAGAAATGGGAAGCTTATTCTTCCTGAGTTGTCTCTTAAAATTTAGAAGTGTCCCATTAGCGAAAACGTGATAAATCAAAGTGAAGCCCCATCTTAGGCGCCAATATGTAGAGAATTGAAGATTCTTTGTTATCTGGCATAAAATGGCCCATAGATTACTAATTATATTGCCCCAACTTTGGGCGGTAATGATTAAGTGACATCAATAATAAAGTTAAATTAAACCGAAAACGGTTATGGGATTAAGAGAGTGGAACAGATTCCTTAGATGATTGAAATATGAAATATTAGCGTATATTTATAAAACATTCTCGGTATTCTTGCCGCGTCAGTTCTGGATAAAATCTCGAGCTTTCGACGATTACCTCCATCTCATCGTCAGGAGCAACTGACTGACTTCACTGCTGCTGTGGTAGCCTTTTTATAGCCCGTGGACTGCTTCTGATTGGTCGGCTTACGATTGGTCGGCGATTACGTGCTCCTGTCGCAGACGGTGTCACTGTGTGCGCCGGGGGCTCCACCGCTTCCGCTGGAACCTAAATCGTGGAAGGAACGTCTCTGTTGCTTCTCTGCATCAAGCGCTCGTTTCCACGCACAGCGCAGATGGTATCCACTATCGCGGTTAAAGTTCTTTTGGCTCATTCTTATTTCAACAGCCTTCTTAATAACAGAATCCCAGTACGTGGGGGCATGGGACAGAATTTTAGTTTCATCGAACAATATTTTATGCTTGTTCGTGAGGCTGTGCTCCGCAATTGCTGATTTCTCCAGTTCTCTATTTTTAATATGGCTTTGGTGTTCTGCACAGCGGTCGGAAACGGTACGAATCGTCTGACCTATATAATTACTTCCAAACTCACAGGGTATATTATAAACTCCAGGGATCCTGAGACCGAGATTGTCCTTTTAACAGGGCGCATCATCTCCTTAATTTTCTTAGGAGGACGAAAAATCGGTTCTAAACCTCGTCTACGCAGGACTATTCCTGTTTTGCTGAAAATTGCGCCACAAAAAGGAAGAACGGCAATCTGTGTTTCATCCTGTGATTGTGCAGCATTTTCACGTTTCGTTCTTTTGGAGAACGCTGCCTTTATATCGCGTGCACCATAGCCATTCTTTCGGAACACGTTCTTCAGATGGTTAATCTCGGATCTTAAGTGGTCCTCGCCAGAAAAAGTTTTTGCTCTATATACCAACGTGTTCAAACCGGCTCCCTTCTGAGCAGGATGATGGAAACTCTGTGCATTCAGGTATAAACCCGTGTGCGTCGGCTTACGGTGCACAGAGCGGGCAAGACGCCCGCCCGCCTGTCGTTGTACTAAAACGTCTGAGAAAGGCAGTCTCTCTTCCATCTAGACAGTGAACTGGATGTTCGAATGTGTGCTGTTCACGTGTTCCATGAATTGTTCGAGAGCTTCTGCGCCCTGTTGCCAGATCATAAATGTATCGTCAACGTAACGATAAAATAAGCATGGACGGAGGGGAGCCAACTTTAATGCACGTTCTACAAAATTCTCCATAAAAAAGTTAGCCAGTGATGGAGACAACGGAGAGCCCACCGCCATACCGTCTGTCATTTCATTAAAATTTGTTACCATATAAGAAGTAGGTGGTCCTCATCACGTGCCGGAACAACTTCATAGTTTCAGGAGAATAAAGATCCGCCAGCATTTTGAAAGTGTCCTCCACAGGAACTTTTGTGAACAGCAATACCACATCCAGACTGACTAAAATGTCATTTGGACCAAGTCTAATTTGTTTGATTTTCTCAATGAACATCTGGGAGCTCCTCCTCTCCCCAATCCTATTCAATACTTCCTCATTAGTTATGTGATATACCCATCTAATCTTCAGCATTCTTCTGTAGCACCACATTTCCAAAGCTCCTATTCTCTTATCGTCTAAACTATTTAACACCCATGTTTCACTTCCATACATGGCTACACTCCATACAAATATTTTCAGAAATGACTTCCTGACACTTAAATCTACACTCCATGTCAACAAATTTCCCTTCCTCAGAAACGCTATCCTTGCCTTTTCCAGTCTACAATTCATATCCTCTCTACTTCGACCATCATCACTTATTTTGTTCCCAAATAGCAGAACTCCTTTACTACTTTAAGTGTCTCATTTCCTAATCTAATTCCATCAGCATCACCCGACTTAATTCGACTACATTCCATTATCCTCGTTTTGCTTTTGTTGATGTTCATCTTATATCCTCCTTTCAAGACACTGTCCATTCCGTTCAACTGCTCTTCCAAGTCCTTTGCTGTCTCTGACAGAATTACAATGTCATCGGCTAACCTCAAAGTTTTTATTTCTTCTCTCTGACTTTTAATACCTACCCCAAATTTTTCTTTTGTTTCCTTCATTGCTTGTTCAATATACAGATTGAATAACATCGGCTCCAGACTACAACCCTGTCGCACTCCCTTCCCAACCACTGCTTCCCTTTCATGTCCCTCTACTCTTATAACAGCCATCTGGTTTCTGTACAAATTGGAAATATGCTTTCGCTCCCTGTATTTTACCCCTGCCATCTTCAGAATTTGAAAGAGAGTATTCCAGTCAACATTGTCAAAAGCTTTCTCTAAGTCTACAAATGCTAGAAACGTAGGTTTGCCCTTCCTTAATCTAGCTTCTAAGATAAGTCGTAGGCTCAGTATTGCCTCACGTGTTCCAACGTCTCTACGGAATCCAAACTGATCTTCCCCGAGGTCGGCTTCTACCAGTTTTTCCATTCTTCTGTAAGGAATTCGCGTTAGTATTTTGCAGCTATGACTTATTAAACTGATAGTTCGGTAATTTTCACATCTGTCAACATCTGCTTTCTTTGGGTTGGAATTAATATATTCTTCCAGAAGTCTGAGGGTATTTCGCCTCTTTCATACATCTTGCTCACCAGATGGTAGAGTTTTGTCAGGACTGGCTCTCCCAAGACTGTTAGTAGTTCCAATGGAATGTTGTCTACTCCGGGGGCCTTGTTTCGACAAAAGTCTTTCAGTGCTCTGTCAAACTCTTCACGCAGTATCGTATCTCCCATTTCAGCTTCATCTACATCCTCTTCCATTTCCATAATATTGTCCTCAAGTACATCGCCCTTGTCTAGACCCTCTATATACTCCTTCCATCTTTCTGCTTTCCCTTCTTGGCTTAGAACTGGGTTTCCATATGAGCTCTTGATATTCATGCAAGTGGTTCTCTTTTCTCCAAAGGTCTCTTTAATTTTCCTGTAGGCAGTATCTATCTTACCCTAGTGAGATAAGCCTCTACATCCTTACATTTGTCCTCTTTCCATCCCTGCTTAGCCATTTTGTACTTCCTGTCGATCTCATTTTTGAGACGTTTGTATTCCTTTTTGCATGCTTCATTCACTGCATTTTTATATTTTCTCCTTTCGTCAATTAAATTCAATATATCTTCTGTTACCCTAGGATTTCTAGTAGCCCTCGTCTTTTTACCTACTTGACGCTCTGCTGCCTTCACTACTTCATCCCTCAGAGCTACCCATTCTTCTTCTGCTGTATTTCTTTCCCCCATTCCTGTCAATTGCTCCTTTATACTCTCCTTGAAACTCTTGACAACCTCTGGTTTAGTCAGTTTATCCAGGTCCCACCTCCTTTAATTCCCACCTTTCTCCAGTTTCTTCAGTTTTAATCTACAGTTCATAACCAATAGATTGTGGTCAGAGTCCACATCTGCCCTTGGAAATGTCTTACAATTTAAAAACTGGTTCCTAAATCTCTGTCTTACAATTATATAATCTATCTGATACCTTTTAGTATCTCCAGGGCTCTTCCATGTATACAACCTTCTTTCATGATTCTTGAGCCAAGTGTTAGCTATGATTAAGTTATGATCTGTGCAAAATTCTACCATGCAGCTTCCTCTTTCATTTCATAGCCCCAATCCATATTCACCTACTACGTTTCCTTCTCTCCCTTTTCCTACTACCTAATTCCAGTCACCCATGACTATTAAATTTTCGTCTCCCTTCACTATCTGAATAATTTCTTTTATTTCATCATACATTTCTTCAATTTCTTCGTCATCTGCAGAGCTAGTTGGCATATAAATTTGGACTACTGTAGTAGGAGTGGGCTTCGTATCTATCTTTTCCACAATAATGCGTTCACTATGCTGTTTGTAGTAGCTTACCCACATTCCTATTTTCCTATTCATTATTAAACCTACTGCTGCATTAGCCCTATTTGATTTTGTGCTTATAACCCTGTAGTCACCTGACCAGAAGTCTTGTTCTTCCTGACACCGAACTTCTCTAATTCCCACTATATCTAACTTTAAACTATCCATTTCCCTTTTTAAATTTTCTAACCTACCTGCCCGATTAAGGGATCTGACATTCCACGCTCCGATCCGTAGAATGCCAGTTTTCTATCTCCTGATAACGACATCCTCTTGAGTAGTCCCCGCCCGGAGATCCGAATGGGAAACTATTTTACCTCCGGAATATTTTATCCAAGAGGACGCCATCATCATTTAATCATGCAGTAAAGCTGCATGCCCTCGGGAAAAATTATGGCTGTAGTTTCCCCTTGCTTTCAGCCGTTCGCAGTACCAGCACAGGAAGGCCGTTTTGGTTAGTGTTACAAGACGAGATCAGTCAATCATCCAGTCTGTTGCCCCTGCAACTACTGAAAAGGCTGCTGCCCCTCCTCAGGAACCACACTTTGTCTGGTCTCTCAACAGATACCCCTGATTTGTTGTTGCACTGGAAGGCTTATCTGAGGCCAAAAAGCGACTGGTAACAAGTGTCACTTCGTCGGCGTCGTCCTGTGCAAGATGCCTTACCGCCTGTTCTACCCCACTGATGAGATCCACGTTGGGTATAGTACGTGGTGTAGGAGCAAAATTCAAACATTTATTAAGGGCCGAGGTGGCTCCTTTGTCCAAGCTCTTGCCCGACAGGTTGACGACAATGCGTGCTGTTTCGTACGATGACTCCGATCTTTGCACAGCTGCAAGACGCTAAAATTTCTTTACTTGTCTAGCCGATGTATTGCTGTGATGAACTCTTTGATGAGCAGGTGTTGTCATATCGACTCACGACAATGCGTGCTGTTTCGTACGATGACTCCGATCTTTGCACAGCTACAAGACGCTAAAATTTCTTTACTTGTCTAGCCGATGTATTGCTGTGATGAACTCTTTGATGAGCAGGTGTTGTCATATCGACTCACTCTCAGTCAAACGGCGAGAGAACTGTAAATAAAAGATGGCAACTATATAAACTCCGTGCATTAAGATCCAGTTCGTACCTTTTGTGTCGTAACCTTTCGCTGACGATCGCCCAGCTTGTCTTTACATATAAGTGCCGTCGCGAAAAACTTCGTTCCCATATTACTTTACGGGGAGGACATAGCACGCCAGTTTTGTCAACTGGCGAACCTGCGCGTGAAATGTGCACAATTGTGGAGTAATTTGGCATTCCAGCAACGCTGTCGCGATAAGGAGATTGTGCCTAAGTTTGCTGTGGTTAGACACCATATCAAGTCGCTTGGAATGAAGAATATGTTACAGAAGAGGAGCCGTGCGATCGTCAGAGAAAGGTTACGACACACAAGGTACGAACTGGATCTTAATGCACTTAGTTTATATAGTTATCTTATGTGGGCTGGTGTGTGATTCTGGAATTTGGGTCTTTCTAACGTTTACAAGATGAAGGCTGTTCCCAGCTTTGGCCGCAAATTGTTCCGATGTTTTTCTGCATTCCTTAGTGGCCGTGAAAGCAGCTACACAATCCTTCTTTGTAACGGTTATATATGCGTGAGACCTGGACAGGTTCATGTTTGTGCTTCGTCTCAGAATCTGCTGGCGTTCGTGATTCATGAGCAACCTCCTTTTTCTCCAGAAACATACCTTTAAGCAGGCTGACTCCTTCCACCGATCTTAGTTTCGCACACCCTGCTGTGCGAATTCTCGGAAGTTTGTTTCTACGCTCCATGCCAGTGCCTGCGGGGTGCTTGAATTCTTGACACGTTCCCGCTTGTTTCAAGCAGGTGATAAAGGCTGCTGCAAGCTACAAGATTCACACGCCTCGACGTGAGCGTTATTGACACTTTGGTGTCAATGCATTTTCACAGTCCCGGCAGGAGTTCCCAGTCACCTCCACAGCCTCTCAATGTCCTCCAGGTTCTTCGCAAGGTGTCCATTCTTAAGTGCGGCGAGGGCATCCACCAGCCTACCCCCGGCACGTTCGCACTCGTCCTCGCCCGCTGGCGCTGTGGGAGGCTCCCGGAAGAGGTATCACAGTACTGAGCCAGTAGTACGCCTTCAGCAAGGGACAGTGCAAACGTAAAAGAACTGTTTCTTTGTTTCTTTTGGACCTATGGAAGGCTCAAACTAGGTGACTAACATCTTAATGGTATTACTAATCAGATAAACAATCTGCCTCTATGATCGGCAAGAGAAACAGTCTTCTACTTAACACAAGAAATGAATGGTCGTATACTCATTCATGCCAAGGAAAACGGCGTTGGATGAACTCTAGGAAACACAGATTGGAATGTGTCGTATGATTTACGAGGAGTAAACCAGAAACTCAGTTAAAATTGGGTTGAATATTTCCTAACTCGAAAATTTTAGAGACAAAGTACGGAACAGCTTCATCAGAGAATAATGGGCTTTTGGCGCCCGATTTACTGAGCAGGTGAGTACAGTAATTAACAAAATACTTTCTCTCAGAAGCTGCTGAACATTTTATAATTTGTAAAAAAGGAATACTTTCGTTGACAGGTATCACACACACACTTTCATTTTTTGACTAGAATCACGCAGAGAAAATAAAATAAAACTCAATAATAAAAACATAAATCATAATCACAAATAGCTCACAAAACGGTATGCACCCACTGGCCTAATGCAGCAGTAATGAACACAAGGTCGGTTTTATCTAGATGTCTAGAAAATAAATTGTACGTGTAGTGGAACAGGTTAACATACAGAATAAACCGTGAAAAATCCCATAATTTTTGAAGTAATAAAAGTAACGCAAGAATCTGCAAACGTAAAAAAAAACTACTGTAATACTAAGATAATCATGTCCTTAAGCATGGACTAGCCACATGTAGTGATACAATCACACGAAGCTCACAGGCGAGGAAAAGGATCCACATAACAAAATTACAAGAATGTAACAACAATAGAAAACAGAGTCAGAGAAATGAGGACTCTCTACACCTTACACGTACACATGGAATGTGACAGACGAAAGCACATATACAAAATAGACAGAAATAACGAAATGAAGTGAAACTAATGAAAAAGGAAGAATTGTAAAGCCACAAACGCAAATACAGTTCGTCCATCACACATTCAGCTTCCTAAGTTGGCTGAACAAAGCAACTACTTACAAAAATCGAGTAATAGCTTAAACTTTTCCATATGATTACCAAGATCTAAGGCTGTAAAAGAAATGGATTAATACTATAGCTCGACTGAAACTTGCATTATCCTAATCACCAAACTAAAGGTACTATAGGCAAGTTCTCACGACCAATCTAGCTTAACAAGACCGCATGGACGAGTGCCTAGCTTGCTAACGAAACTGATTTCTACACAAGTAGGAGAAGTGGACATAGAAAATCCTTCTGTACCATCCAATTTGAACACAATAGCGCTTTGACCAAGCCTACACAAGAGTTAGCTAAACTGCTACAACAGCAGGCGCAAACTACGCCCCCAGCGAGACACCTTTAAAACGCAATACACGGACGCATTCGCTCACTCTGTCACTCAAAGAAAGGAGGAATTCGAAAGTAACGTAGGGGTACATCATTTTTTAAAATATCATAAAGAAGCGCGTGGAAGGAGGAGGAATCACATATACTTAAGGTGTAAACCAGCTGCAAACCAGACGTAGTTGCAGAAATGTGTGAAACTGTGGCTGACAAAGGCACACTCAGCCGCTCGCTCTTTATTCCAACATGGTTTACTAAACGCACCGAAAGTGTGAGGTGCTAAGTATTTGGAAAATAAAGTTAACTTGATGAAAACATTATAAGACGGCTGATTTGGAGACCTGTCACAGTCAAATGGTAGATGTGTTCCCATTTAGACAATTCTAAATCGCAGTGGCTCCTAATAATGTAAACATTTTTCAGAACAGACTGATTGAGTGCTAATATTTATATCCATTCATTGTACAGACGAATCATGTAAGAGAAAATAGTGTCTTAGTCCTCACGCCTTTTTTCGAAATTTTTAGTTTAGAACACATTACTTTGAGCTGCGCTTTAATCACATCTGTGTACCCACGCGGTCAAGGGCGTCTTGCCGCGATTCACGCGGCTCCCCCCGTCGGAGGTTTGAGTGCTTCCTCGGGCATGTGTTTGTGTGCGTGTGTGTGTGTGTGTGTGTGTGTGTGTGTGTGTGTGTGTGTGTGTGTGTGAGAGAGAGAGAGAGAGAGAGAGAGAGAGTGTCGTTAGATTAAGTTGTGTGTAAGCCTAGGAACCGATGGCCAAAGCTTGGTCCCATAGGGAGATACGACAAATGAAAAAAAAAAGGAAAAAACATCTGGAGCAGGGACTTTCTTATTTGTAGGCTATTCATTGCGTGTCATATTGCTTCCAGTATTATTCGTAGATTATCGGCAGACTGAGTTCCCGTATCGCTTCGACTAAATATTCTATTAAAACTTTTGTCTTTGTTCAAAACTTCTTTTCTTTCTATTTGTGGACTAGCATGCACATGACGTATACTTCTCTCCACTCTTTTAATTTATTTATTGTGCTCCAGTGGTCGGATACAAGTATTTTCATTGCAGGACACTTCAGGCTAGTTTCGTATCCTTATTCGACATGCAACTGGCGAAAGCTGACCCACAGTTTAACGTGGAATCTGAATCACAAGTGATTCCTGACAACTCCTCACATCGAAAAGAGCTGAAGGCAGGCGGAACTTTTCCGCGGTCTGGGTATTCGAACCCACTGCCTCCAACGTCTTTTATTATCTAAGTATCTTTCTATCTTGGTCTTTTGTAGTCATTTCGGTTAAGTAATCCATTTCAATGTTCTCTATGTTTCTGCTCATTTTGTTGCATCTCTTTACTTCCCATAGTTATATTTTTTCAGCTGTTTTCCTGATGTAGTAGCGTAAAAGTCGTGATATAAAGCTTGAAACCTTGTGCACCAAGCTGGCCCCCTTCGTTTTTACAAAACTTTCATCTTGTTTCACAGCTGGAAGGACATGCATAAATCCATATTCCAGCAGAGACCAAAGTGAAACTAAAATTCTCAAACGTGATACGTTTCCACTGGTGATAGTACTGTACTACGGTATTGTAGCGTACAGGTAGCGATCAGAGAGTTGTAGTGTATTTGACAATGGATATCTCCTGCGTTTAGCTACTGTTGAGAGAATTTCAGCAGAACTCACAAAGAAACTGTGCTGATCTACCACGTAGGACTGTGTAGAGACGCAACGACTATGGGGAGCTGTAACAGACAGCCTGCGCAATATGCAGCAGCAGCAGCAGGTGAATTTCTTACCACGAGTGGACCTAAACAGGAGAATTGCAAGGAACATGGCTCGTTGCTAAAACATTAAAAATTAGGAAAACATGTACACAACTCTGGTCGTTATGTGCTGTCTGCAATTGTCTTCGACTGGACTGTTACTGGATGACTGACTGCCTAACTCCGGTCTGCGGCGGTGAGCTAAATACTGCCGGCCAAGAGGGCGTTGGCGTCGCGTTTCCTGCGAGTCTCTCTTTGGGCTCTCTGCTGATAGGCTCGCGTGCACCGGCGTCTACGATCGATCTTCTCGCAGTGTCTTCGCAGAGCGGACAGCATTCGCCAGTACAGACGTCTTGGAGTTCCGTCCCATATGCTAACACCAAGTTCGATGAAAGATCATGCATGTGCTCAATGGAATTTCGCCCAAGTAACCTGGGCGGATCACAGGAGAACTCTAGTGGCCTTGGAGACTTCCCCAAGCGATTCTGCCCCACTTTGGAAGCGAGTGGATAGTTCACTTTGTTCCAGATGGTCTCATACCACTTTCTGTGGACATACAAATGGATGAACGTGATTTAATTAGCGCTAAGGCCCACGTAGTTTCATTTGAGAAATTGTGGTTTGAGTTGGTCATTGTCGCCAGGACGAATAAGAGGCAGTCAGCATGTTTTGGAAACTACATGAGCAAGTAAACTGCTGTATCGTAAAGTAAATCGCGTTTTGCTGAAAGTGGTAATGTTTCCGCTAATACTTAACTGCAGCACAGTTTTTATATTGCGAAGATTTTGGCGATATTAGTGTATTGTATTTTACGACAAATGGAAAATGATAATATCCATAGTGTTTATGTACAGGCAAACATAGGTAATTGCCAACACATTTGTGCCGCTGTCACTGAGAAAGCTTAGTAAGTTTAGTGAAATGAACTATGCTCTTTGTCTATAAACGGGTTTATGGACAGTGCGACGTCGATACCTATACGTCGCAAACATATTCTGAAGTTACTTCAACAATAATGAACAATCAATAATTAGCTCTGACTAGAAAAATACGATTAACAGTTATCAAATGTAAAGTGCAATTGGTAATTTTTTTTGAAATATTTGCAGAATATACAAGAATGTATTTTCAAGTCTGTGCTACTTTATTCATAACTCGCCCTGCTACCTATGTTGTTATCACCTTCAGGTACGGCCTGCTGCCCCATGAAAGTGGGTGTTCGTGGTCTTAAATACCGTCTAAAGGCGAGTGTCCGATGGAAACTGTGTTGTTCTCTGGCTGGACATTACTGAATATGCAAATGTACCACGCAATTCTGATTTCGTAATGCGCCGTGCACAGGTATAACAACATGACAAAATATAATAAAAACGTACCAATATACCAATTAAATGCGCGAGACTCTTACCCTCCATATGATTACACATGCCTGAACCGCACTCTGTTAACAAAAGGAATCGCCATTTCATGAAGTTTTTACCGTACTTGTTCCATTTACCTACCTGTACCATGAAGTATCAGTCCAGGCGACATTTTTACATCCTCCGAGTGTTCAGTGGTGGAGTCCCTCTGCCTCTGTGAACAGTGACATGTGGTCAGTAATGTGGACTGAACAAGAGATGACTTCTCTACCAAACAGCAAGATTTTGGGTAGTAATGGTTGTTCACCAGTCAGTGTTATACAACATTAAATTGGAGAGCGATTTCAAGTACTGTGACATACCCATCCTCTGTTCAAATCAGCACTGGTCGATGTGAAAGCCTGACTTGGACACTTTGTTGCTCGCAGCAGTTGTCTCTGGTCGAAGTGGTTTTCCTCAAATTGAGGTACTCATATGTCACCCTTCAAACAATGACACGTAAAATCTAGCTACGATCAGTTGAAGTGATATCGCCTTGACCGTGAAACCAACAGCCAGTACAAGGTATGATGTCTCTGTTATATAAAATGCTTCCAGAAACGGTTGGATCTTATTAATAAACCACCAAACCGCTGTTACATCTTTTCCTAAGTGTTTGAGCAGTGTCGCTTTGCAGTCGTAGGCAGGTGCATTGTTCTGTACAAGTTCAGACTTCAGCTAGCTGTTGAGAACTTGGTACTACAGGAGCTACACAGATAACTGTGTAACGCGAAACTTCAGTTTTTAGACGAACCGAAGGGATCTTATGCAGAAAGCGGGGGAATACTTCTCCAAAGTGGCTACCACCCTGTTTTCTAGCAGCGCAGAAGCATCGCTGAAAGGAGCGGCTGGGACTTTATTACCAACGATGACACTACTTACTACAGCTCCTTCTCCATGTATGTGCTGGACTAGGCTCACATGCTGCTTGTGGAGCGCCACCTTCCCAAGGTAATGAAATAAATCCTCCTCGTCAGGGGAGACACAACTATTCCCATACTAGTACAGATATGCCATCCTAATCAAGCTCCGCAAACCTGGAAGGAGCTGCACTTGGATGGACAGCCGTGACGGTACTGCCCTCATTTGTTACATAGCTAAGAACTTAGAGACAACAGTGAACTGTGACCTTGTCTGCGTTCTCAAATCCAAGCGACTCCACAGTTGCGTCCAGTATGGGTGTAAGAGACATCATTTCACAACTAACTGATGGTAGAGTATTCGTCCCTGAAAGGCAAAGGCCCGAGTTTGATTCTCAGTCTGGCACACAGTTTTAATCTGCCAGGAAGTTTCATACCAGCGCACACTCTGCTGCACATTGAAAATTTCATTATGTGGGACTGGATGTACCAAGGATTGTAGAAAATTCAGACAGTCTGGAAACGTAGTACTAAATGAAGAAATATACTACAAAGTACAGATTTTTAATTTTGGCACTAACAAGAAACACATTTTTCACTCCTGACGGGAGGACGACGGTTCAATCCCCTGTCCAGCGATCCTGATTTAGGTTTTCCGTGATTTCCCTAATTTCTTCAGGCAAATGCCGGGATGGATCCTTTGAAAGGGCACGGCCGACTTCCTTCCCCATCCTTCCCTAATCCAATGAGACCGATGACCTCGCTGTCTGGTCTCCTCCACCAAACAACCCAACCCAACCCAACCCTCATATCTGACGTCTGTATTTATCGCAGTTACATTTATTGACTGAAATTGTATGCCAGTTTCTTTCGTTTCAAACTAGTGTGGCATGCGAGTGCAGCATGGTCGCATAGACGTTTCACTAAAATCTGCGTGGCTGCAGTTGTTTCTGGCTGACGTTCAAGGTAAACCACTAGTTTTTCCAGATGTGCCATTGCCCCCGCTTTACGCATTATTTCTCTAAAACGCTACGTTCATTGCCCACTTCACCACCACTGTCAGTCCTCTTTAGTACAAAAGGCAGCGACACATTTCTTCATTGGTCATCACGCTTTATTAGCATCACATTGTCTAGCGTGGGAGTAGGGGACAGGTAATAAAAAAATGGCTCTGAGCACTGTGGGACTTAACATCTATGGTCATCAGTCCCCTAGAACTTAGAACTGCTTAAACCTAACTAACCTAACGACATCACACAATACCCAGCCATCACGAGGCAGAGAAAATCCCTGACCCCGCCGGGAATCGAACGCGGGAACCCGGGCGTGAACGCTACCGCACGACCACGAGATGCGGGCGACAGGTAATCTCTACGCCACCTGCAGTACCAACTTTACAGCTGTACGTATATAACTGTATACCCTACAATATCGCTTTCAAAAAAAGGAGGAGGAAACAAAAATTTCAATTCGAATAAAACTGAAATCCGGATTTGTGAGGACCAGAGAAAAGAGAGTATTCCATAACTCCATTTTTTCCCAATGAAACGTATGAAATTACTTTATGTGACATATATTTCAAGATGATTGATAAAGAAGCTTGAATGATGTCAGATAATGGAATAATGATAGTACAGTATTCTTTACATAACAAATATGATCAGCTGCTAAAGAAATTAAAGTAAAAATTCTATCATCGCTCGAAGAAGTGAATGTATATTTCTCTGAAGCACAGTTCAAACGGAACATGCTATCCTCGGGACATATTTCCATTGAAGTATGACTACCACCCAATGAAACTGATACCAAATTTTTTTGTTATTGTGGTCTTCAGTTCTAAGCCTGTTTTGATGTAGTTCTGCATGCTAGTTTAGCCTGTACAGTCCATTACCTCTAGTTCTTTTAACTTATCGAGGTTCCGTAAACCGTTTTTCCCCATTTCCACTGTTCTTCAACTTCAATCTGCATTAATTAACTAATGAGTTTTTCGCAGCATCCTCATTTGATCCTGCAATCGTTCTGCAGTCTGAAATGTGATTTCTAAATTTATATCTTACCATTATATAATCTATTCAAAACCTACTTCTCTAAAGCCAATATCTCCTTGTCTTTTTCATGTACACAATTTTATTTCACCATTATGAAACCGTTAGGAATGGTTAAAATCGTATTCTGGGAGAAATTTTACCAATCAGCTTTCATTTTCACTATCTCATTTCAGTGTTTCTCTCACGATCGCATTGATATTCTTGGTTTACCTGATGTACTGAATAATAGTTTTATTGGAACATAGCTTCTGTCAAGCTCTTCACTATATACGAAGTTAGTAGTATGTAAACTACTGTAGTAGGTCGTGTCTTAGTGTGGCTATGATCTGTTCACTGTGCACTTCCTATCAGCTTTCCCGATCCTATTTATTTGTTCATTTTAGACCTACTCCTCCGTTATCCTCTTTGATTTCGTATTGATAGCCTAGTCCATTTGAAAAAAAGGGTCATATATTTCTGTTAAACACTACACATTAGATTACTCGTGCTCCTGGAAAATATGCTCATGACTCAAATATATATGATTATTGGTTACTGCGTAACAGCTCACACTGAGTGAAGTGAAAAGGAATATGGTCTTCACTGGTAGTTTTAAATTGCACAAAAATGATTACTACGAATTTTTTAGGTAAACAGTGTTTCCTTTATACACGTATGTAATTCTTTAAAAATAATAGCAAAAATGCGAAGAGCTGTAAAAAGATATACGATATGTATTAAGTGTTATTGGCATGTTTCAAATGATGCACATCACATAAATTTTATCAGAAAAACCACAGTTTATTTCACAGTAGTAATGGTACTTTAGCCAAGTGCTAGCGCAGTTCACTCTAACCATTCGGTTTGTGTTAAGTAAAATACTTCTTACAACTTAAAGCTTCCGGCTCTGGTAGTAAAAAACATGTAATTTGCTTGCGCTGTAGATTGCTTTTAACATCAGTATACGGAATATATCAATAGCAGAAAACATGGCATCATCATCCATTACTTCACACATACAAACGATTGAACTGTTGAAAAATAGATAAAAGAGTATAAATATCATATGTGGTAAAGTGTTAATTAATATGTACTTTAACTTCTGTATCCGGTCAAAACAATCTGTGGTCAGTGTGATTATGTCCCCTGTACTGCCTGGATATTATGTTGTAGGAGCTCCTGCACGATGTGCTGAATACTTTAGGGTGTTTCACCACAACTGCACGATCCATTTGAAAACAAAGTTTTTCCATACTTCATGGTTCGCATGGATTCTATTCGCTGTCTTGCTCCTATGATGAGGAAAATCAGGAGCCGTTGCTTTAGGGCGATGGTTTAGGTCAGTTTCTACTCATGGTGGTGCATGGAGGTTCTGTATTTACTACCGTTTACGATTTATTTCAAATGCTTCATCTAGATAATGTTACTTAAAAACCGTCTTGATTGCAAACTTTTTGTTCATATGACCGGTTTCGGTTCATTCAGAACCATCTTCAGATCTGTAAGAATAATGATACTAATTTACTATTTCACGGAAGCAAATCTTTTTCATCCTATCTAATCAACATCGCGGCGATGGACATCAGACGACTGAGCGGACCGCGGCACAACACCGAAATGGCGGGAAATACGGAAGCAGACCGTAGAGGAAAACAAGTTCACACCATCACCATAGATATATAAATCGCCCTATGTTTCTTAGATCGTATAAAAATGATAATTTTACTGTTTTTTTATTAATGCTGACAAGTACAGATTTTAACCTTGACATCTACATATTTAATTAAGTATTTTTAATTAATAAAAAAGATCTACTGAATATAGTATGTGCAAATGGAATGTAACAAATGTACCAGAGGCCACCTGTCGGTAATAGTGTTATAATTAATATAAATGACGTGCACTCTGCCAACCAATTTTATGTGACATAGCATGTGAAAATTGCTGGATTTGGACGGGTTACTCCTGGAACTGAAATATCAGGTACGCTCTGGTACATTTGATGTTGATTAGATAGGATGAAAAAGATTTGCTTACGTGAAATAGTAAATTAGTACCATTATTTTTACAGATCTGAAGATGGTTCTGATGAACCGAAACTGCTCATATGAAGAAAATAAATTGCAATCAAGACGGTTTTTAAGTAACATTATAAAATCACTGATTGCTGATATCCCATAAGACATTATGTCTGTTTTTGCACAGCTTCATCTAGATATTTTACAGTAGTTTTTATACACTACTGGCTATTAAAATTGCTACAACAAGAAGAAATGCAGACGATAAACGGGTATTCATTGGACAATTATATTATACTACAACTAACATGTGATTACATTTTTACGCAATTTGGGTGCATAGATCCTGAGAAATCAGTACCAATAACAACCACCTCTGGCCGTAATAACGGCCTTGATACCCCTGGGCATTGAGTCAAACACAGCTTGGATGACGTGTACAGGTACAGCTGCCCATGCAGCTTCAACATGATACCACAGTTCATCAAGAGTACTGACTGATGTATTGCGACGAGCCAGTTGCTCGGTCACCATTGACCAGACGTTTTCAATTGGTGAAAGATCTGGAGAATGTGCTGACCAGGGCAGCAGTCGAACATTTTCTGTATGCAGAAAGGCCCGTACAGGACCTGCAACACGCGGTCGTGCATTATCCTGCTGAAATGTAGGGTTTCGCAGGGATCGAATGAAGGGTAGAGCCACGGGTCGTAACACATCTGAAATGTAACGTCCACTGTTCAAAGTGCCGTCAATACGAACAAGAGGTGACCGAGACGTGTAACCAATGGCACCCCATACCATCACGCCGGGTGATACGCCAGTATGGCAATGACGAATAGACGCTTCCAATGTGCGTTCACTGCGATGTTGCCAAACACGGATGCGACCATCATGATGCTGTAAACAGAACCTAGATTCATCCGAAAAAATGACGTTTTGTCATTCGTGCACCCAGGTTCGTCGTTGAGTACACCATCGCAGGCGCTCCTGTCTGTGATGCAGCATCAAGGGTAACCGCAGCCATGGTCTCCGAGTTTATGGTCCATGCTGCTGCAAACGTCGTCGAACTGTTCGTGAACATGGTTGTTGTATTGCAAACGTCCCCATCTGTTGACTCAGGGATCGAGACGTGGCTGCGCGACCCATTACAGCCATGCGGATAAGATGCCTGTCATCTCGACTGCTAGTGATACGAGGCTGTTGGGATCCAGCACGGCGTTCCGTATTACCCTCCAGAACCCACCGATTTCATATTCTGCTAACACTCATTGGATCTCGAGCAACGCGAGTAGCAATGTCGCGATACGATGAACCGCAATCGCAATAGGCTACAATCCGACGCTTATCAAAGTCGGAAACGTGATGGTACGCATTTCTCCTCCTTACACGAGGCATTAGAAAACGCTTCACCAGGCAACGCCGGTCAACTGCTGTTTGTGTATGAGAAATCGGTTGGAAACTTTCCTCATGTCAGCACGTTGTAGGTGTCGCCACCAGCGCCAACCTTGTGTGAATGCTCTGAAAAGCTAATCATTTGTAGATCACAGCATCTTCTTCCTGTCAGTTAAATTTCGCGTCTGTAGCGTGTCATCTTCATGGTGTAGGAATTTTAATAGCCAGTAGTGTAGTTGGTTTCAGTATTTTAGCCCGTCAGATAAAATACTTGCAACTTTGTGCTGTTCAGTTCCGTTTTATACTTTAGTAAGAAAGCTTAATGCCGCCTGAGTTTAGTTGGAGAGATATGGCTTAGAGCTCAGGTAGTGTTCGACATCCTCTAATACTGGGAGCTGTTACACTGCGTCTGGTGTGAAGGTGAGCGGTGAGGCTGCTTGTCGCCCTCACCTGAGATCAGTATAACGCTGTGCTGTACACCAGCCCTCATGCAGGGAAGCAGGACTTTGCTACCGTTGATTCCGATGTAGTCCGCCACAACTTGCAGCGTAAATGATGGTGTATTAAGTTGAATGAGAACAGCGGTGTCGATCAACGATAATTACTTTTGTTTTCTTGCTTATAACATATGAGTCGATCTAACCGTGCATAAACACGACTCCATAATTTATCAAGCAGGGGGGATTAATCCTTTTGCCTAAAGACATGATAAAAGCGGTAGTGTTTGGGGACGTAGGCAGTTAGCGCATTGTCGGTGCGCTGTAATTATCCCTCAGATAGAAGGCGGCAGTCGCATGTGTCTTCATTAAGAGCTAGCGGCCATGAGCCCTGCAGCTCTTTTTTAACAGTGCCTTTACAAGGGACGCTCAGAGCAGGTTAACTGAACTTGTCCATTGCTCCCTGCTTAGTATTGTGCAGCTAAACCTCCAGCTACGGTAGTCAGGGCTGCTCTGTTGTTCTAGTCACAGCAGCCATTTGATATTTACCGATGCTTACCCGGCGTCTTCTGTCTGCAGCAGTTAGTCTGCAGAGGTTGTGAGAAAGTTGAATTTGCAGACTGAGTTCAGGTAGCAGATGCACAGTGAAATGAGGATGGGCCATAACGTAAGGTCAAAAATAAAAACGCTTGGAACGGAATGGAAACTGCGGATGTCAGGAAACGGCGAATACAGGAATCAGACACCAAATCCGGAAACCGAGTAGAAAACAGGATAACATTCAATCACAACGCAAAGCTAGATACATCGCCAGAATCGGAGTGAGAAATCTAGTAGCACTGCATCCCACACGACGCAATGATCGCCTGTCACTATCCTTTCAGTTTCCTGTCTGGAGTTTCTATGGATTCCAGTGCCTTGGTCATCTGCATTAGAGGAAGTGCTGCCGTCAGTATGAGCAATACCTTCAGAATATAAGGTGAAAAGAATTGGTACAAGTACAGAGCCCTTTGGGAACCCGTGTCACTGTATTATTAATATTACAAGTTAGTCAACTGTTACTGAGCGGATCGTATCACCAGTTTTACGGTGCTTAGTGAACATTGTGAAGAATTAGTACTCCCATGGGAAATCAGTTGCGAGCTTAGTCACTGATTGTGAACATCGCCACCCACTTGCAAAAACCTGCTTAAAGAAAAAACAAGATTTTGTATGAGAACCTAACACTCATTTTACTTTAAGAACTGTATTCTTTTTATCATACGTAAAATAGTTGCTTCTTACAGATTTTTTTTAAAATCGCAGATACTGTATGCAGAGTGGATATTCAAGAATCTACGAACGGCCATGGTGTTAGATGAAGGTGTTCACTAAGCACTAGTCACATATTTAACTAACATTTACCAGTCATCTAGTAAATGGGGTGAACCGTAACACACACTTCCCCAATTAGCTGTAAGCAAGTAAAAAGTTTAGAGTGAAAGGATGGCGAATCCCTAGCCTCCGTCCGCTTGCAATCTCTACGAAACTAATAATTGTGCTGAATTTTAATATGAAACATTTTTTTTAAACATTCGAATATACATATTTCAAGAACGTTGGCTCGCTTTTCATAACAAATTACCACAGTTTAACAGATAATCGCTTTGAGAAATCAAACATTGTGAGACTTGTTGATTGCTAGAAAAGTACCTTGAGTTCATTCAGATCCCAGCGCCCTCGTCTGTATCCTGGTTAAGTCGTCATGTATATCACAGTTTCCAGTTAGTGAAGAAGCTTGTACGGTACGTAACGAGTCAGTTACTGTGCTACAAGGCTCTCACCTTGTTGCTGGTATCCCACTTGTCCCACTGGAAGGGCAAGTGGTGTCACCTAGTAAGGCTTGTAACAGGCAAACAAATAAATGACATAAACTATACCTACTCCGTTACTGTTATGCCAATACTTTTGCAACGCTTGTCAAAGTGTTGTATCGAGGAAAACGGTTTAGAGAAGGCTTCGACAGAGTGGCCTTTATTGCTGTGTGTGTGTGTGTGTGTGTGTGTGTGTGTGCGTCTGACGCGTCTTCTCAGAGGGAACACCTGGAGTGGAAGCGTCAACATGTCACCTGGGCCAATGTTCTTTTCACAGAGCAGTCCTGAGTGGTGTCCAGAATGATTCTCGAAGGGAATGTGGAATACGATTTGGAGACCCGAACACTGTGGAAAGAGGCCGAAGTCGAGGGGGAACGCTAATGGCGTGGATGGGGTTTATGTTGACCACTCTAACACCTCTTCATGAAATTGTACGAGTGAATCAGAAAGGCTTAACTGGTGTCAGGTAACGTGACGAGCTCTTGTGACCTCATGCACGGCTGTTGCACGTGATGTGCGCCCAAACTTGGCGTTGATGGACCACAGTGCTCGAACTCACGGAACACGAGTGTTTGATGTTTTCTTGAAAACGGATGATACTGGGTGATGGCGTGGCCTGCTCGCTCACCCGACATGGATTCCAAAGAGCATGTCTGCGATACACTACGCAGATGGGTTGCATCACGTCAGCATGCATCCAAGTCTTGGAGAGCTCCAAGACTTGCGAGCAGCTCCGCAGGAAGAACGTCCTTGTTGCCTCAACATGACACTGATGACGACGTTACCCACAGCATGCTCCGTCGTTGTCAGGCCTGTATTACTGCCAGAGGTGGTCAGATCCCGTAGTGAGCAAATTAACCAGTTTTCAGAATGTCTCTCCAAATCATTTAAGTTGTAAAAAACGTATAACGTGTCGTCTACTTGTATGCATGTTGCAGTTGTTTACATTCTGTATTTTTTACGTTCTTTCTACTTTACTATAACCTTTTTATACCGTTTTGAGACAAAATAAAAGCAGCCTTGGAAAATTTCCGTTTTTTGCTTTAATTTTATACACCAGTGTACTTAAATTACAGAATAAATACATTTGATATCGTGAACATAATATTATTAGAAGGTATATAACGTTACAGTAAAGTACGAAAGTTGTTAGAAGGGGATTGACTTTGAGGAATGAACTCTGTTGGTAATAAACATTGGTTTTGGCTTGAGCACTAACATGGACTGGGAATTCAGGAAGAAGCTTCTAAGGTATATGGCTCGACAGAGTAAGGTACGAGTAATTTCATGAAATGTGGACCTTAGGAAACGTACCGGATAAATAAGTCGAATCGTTTGCACTGTGGCACTCTTGAGGGTGAAAGATGACAGTTGAAATATGAATGGGAGAGGTGTTAGGAAGAATAAACATATCAAGTGTATGAGAGGCTCTCACTAGAACAGAAGACACATTAGTGCGACATATGCTAACTTGTTCTATGAACATAATGCGGGAACGAATAACACAGGCGAATAATTGCAGGGAAGGACCAAATCAAGTCTATGGAAAAGAGCTTATCATGGATCATGGTGAAGCTGTTACGTAGAGACTGAAAGATTTTGATATGTTCGTGGAAGTTAAAAACACAGCATCAAACTAGAATAAATATAACACTATCAACAAAAATAGCCTCCATTATCGTGAACTTCACTTTATTCTAGGACAGAAAGGAGCAAATTATACAACCATAAAAGTATTATACAATCTCCCTTGTGAAATAAGGGCAGATAATGTAACTTTTAAAAACAAATTGAATTTATTACTTTTCGACAACTCGATACGAATTGATTAGATATCTGCATATTTTTTCATTAGATTTATCAGATGTTGTTCTTGCTTAATATTAAAATGAATTACGCAGCCACGTTTCCACTGGTAAAATCCGTTTTATTTTTAAACCTACTGACGTGCTCCATATCATGGCGAGTTCTCGCGAATATGATCCTAGAAGTATTAAGAAATCCAAATTCAAGACTGTAAATGTGCTGTACGGCTTGCATCCATTATAGCAAGGAGAAAGTTTTTAGTTTATATCTGTAAAGTGTCCCGCCACGAGATTGCGCATACAGAAAAGAAGTAGGTTCCAAGGTAGCACTGAACAATAAAAATTTATTTCTACAAGAAAACACCAGAAAGCTTGAACCATAAAATACTGATTCTCTTTGAAAGAGTATAAGAGATCGTCCTGATCTAATAAGAATAACTGTCACTTATAAACACTATTCTACGATGGTGCGAGAGAAAGCAGACATTGTCGGTCACCATACGTTACTCTGCAAGGTGGGAATCATTCGCGATCGCAATCGGTGACACACTGGCGCTGGGCTCGTAGCGTTGGATAGCAGACTCGTCGTTTAATCGAAATCAAACTCAGCGTTAGACTGCTGGAGAGCTGCAGGCGACGTTTCTATAGATGCTACCCGGCATATGGATACAAAGAAGTGGCCGGTGTCACGTGGCTTCACGGGTGGGAATATGCCTGTTCTGAAGCCGAGCAGCATGAGCTGCAGTAGTCTGGCTGGACGGCAACCTGTAGATCAATGCTGTGTGGCGGGTGTGCCGAGTCGCCAGGCACTAGGCGTACTCTGCAATTGGGCTACTTTACTTAACCCGCCCTTATAGCAGACCGCGTTAAGGCGGCGTTTCCGGGACAGGAAGCTACCACGGTCACTGACCGAAACCGCCTGGCGGATTGGCGACGAGGGCCGGCTTGCAGGCTAGCCTGAGTGTGGTTCTTAGACAGTTTCCTACATTCCGATAGATGAATACTGGTCTACCCATGTTACGGATTCACATATTCTGTGGAGAGGGTCTTCGAGTTGGCGACAGGAAGGGCGTAGGCCAGCCTTAGTACGGGTGACGTTCAGTAAATGATGCAACAAATTTCGGTTGAAGAGATGCGGAGTTGTTGTGAGACATCGTGGAATATTCCCTATTGTTTCACGAAACTCCGCTAGGTGGCGGCGCTGTACGTAGCTTTTAAACTGGCGTCTGTAATGGAGGTGCGTTCGAAGCAGAGAGCTTTTGGCGGCAGACCAGAGCATCGCAGATAGTCATAGGCGCCTGCAGCATTTCTACTGAGACTGGACAGTAAACAAAAGCAGGGTGAGTCGATGGGCGAAGCGTCTATTATCACCAGAAGGTCGTGCAAACGTGTCTGATCTCCCGAACTCTGGATGACGGCACACAGCTGTGATTCTTGCAATGTTAGAACGTGTGGACACTCTCATTCTAGGTGATCGACGAATCACAATCGAACACCTTACTGTAGAACTGGACGTTGTAATGGTACTTGAATTACACAACCATTACGGCACTTATCGATACCAGTAATATTCTACTGTGTTTCTGTTAACTACTTAACATATTTCTCAGACAACATTCAGATTTGATTTCATTTGTGATTCATCGATATGTTTATATTGCGATGATATTATTCTTTCTTTTGTCACTATGGTCTTTGACGTACTTGTAACTCTGATTTTTGGGTGCGTAAGCGATTATTAGTTAGTTGTTAACTACACTCCTGGAAATGGAAAAAAGAACACATTGACACCGGTGTGTCAGACCCACCATACTTGCTCCGGACACTGCGAGAGGGCTGTACAAGCAATGATTACACGCACGGCACAGTGGACACACCAGGAACCGCGGTGTTGGCCGTCGAATGGCGCTAGCTGCGCGGCATTTGTGCACCGCCGCCGTCAGTGTCAGCTAGTTTTCCGTGGCATACGGAGCTCCATCGCAGTCTTTAACACCGGTAGCATGCCGCGACAGCGTGGACGTGAACCGTATGTGCAGTTGACGGACTTTGAGCGAGGGCGTATAGTGGCCATGCGGGAGGCCGGGTGGACGTACCGTCGAACTGCTCAACACGTGGGGCGTGAGGTCTCCACAGTACATCGATGTTGTCGCCAGTGGTCGGCGGAAGGTGCACGCGCCCGTCGACCTGGGACCGGACCCCAGCGACGCACGGATGCACGCCAAGACCGTAGGATCCTACGCAGTGCCGTAGGGGACCGCACCGCCACTTCCCAGCAAATTAGGGACACTGTTGCTCCTGGGGTATCGGCGAGGACCATTCGCAACCGTCTCCATGAAGCTGGGCTACAGTCCCGCACACCGTTAGGCCGTCTTCCGCTCACGCCCCAACATCGTGCAGCCCGCCTCCAGTGGTGTCACGACAGGCGTGAATGGAGGGACGAATGGAGACGTGTCGTCCTCAGCGATGAGAGTCACTTCTGCCTTGGTGCCAATGATGGTCGTATGCGTGTTTGGCGCCGTGCAGGCGAGCGCCACAATCAGGACTGCATACGACCGAGGCACACAGGGCCAGCATCCGGCATCATGGTGTGGGGAGCGATCTCCTACACTGGCCGTACACCTCTGGTGTCCGCCGAGGGGACACTGAATAGTACACGGTACATCCAAACCGTCATCGAACCCATCGTTCTACCATTCCTAGACCGGCAAGGGAACTTGCTGCTCCAACAGGACAATGCAAGTCCGCATGTATCCCGTGCCACCCAACGTGCTCTAGAAGGTGTAAGTCAACTAGCCTGGCCAGCAAGATCTCCGGATCTGTCCCCCATTGAGCATGTTTGGGACTGGATGAAGCGTCGTCTCACGCGGTCTGCACGTCCAGCACGAACGCTGGTCCAACTGAGGCGCCAGGTGGAAATGGCATGGCAAGCCGTTCCACAGGACTACATCCAGCATCTCTACGATCGTCTCCATGGGAGAATAGCAGCCTGCATTTCTGCGAAAGGTGGATATACGCTGTACTAGTGCTGACATTGTGCATGCTCTGTAGCCTGTGTCTATGTGCCAGTGGTTCTGTCAGTGTGATCATGTGATGTATCTGACCCCAGGAATGTGTCAATAAAGTTTCCCCTTCCTGGGACAATGAATTGACGGTGTTCTTATTTCAATTTCCAGGAGTGTAGTTAGAGAGTCGGACCTTTAGAGAGTCAAGTCTTGGACGTATTGTTAGAAAGAGGCATAACGTAGTCAGCTTATAAAATGCGAACTTTAACAGTGACTGTGAGGAAGATGTTTTCAATAGCAATGTAATCTTGAAGAATGGTTTGTGAAGCGCATCTACAAAACTTTTGAATATAGCACAATAAAACCTAGGCCTCTTTGCATCCGAGCTTGGAATCATAACCACCTAGATTTTCGATGATTGAGCCATGATGTTAGAATGAGACCAGCGTTGGAAACACAAAAAGATGAGTGTCTAGTTTTTTCATTATTACATGAAATGACTTTATTAACTGTGCTCTAACGACACCTGACACATAATAACTTTGTTGCTGCCCGAAAATGCAGTATTTAGCGGCGTGAGCAACACCACAATCATTAAATTTTGACCTTTGTTGTGGTAGGGTTGTTAGAACGTCTCGGTTGGTAATGCTGACACACTCATTCACCACTTGGGGTACTCAAAGGCTTGTGTCCCCCGTGTTCCTCGTGGCGTAAAAGAAGACCATAAAGAGCGACTACTAGGGTTGTGCAGACAATTTTTTTGTCGAACATGATCACAGGTGATGAAACATGGTTTCGTTGCTTCAAACCAGAAACAAAACGGCAACCCATGGAGTGGCATCAATCCATCTCCCTTTCAAAGAAAAATTTCAAAGCCACACCCTAAGCTGGTAAAGTCGGGTGACAGTCGTCTTCGGTTCTGAAGAGGTTATTCTGTTTGATGTCCTTCCTTATGGTGTAACGCACAAATCTGGAGTATTCCGCTGCCATTACGAAATTGAAGAAACGCTTGAACAGTGTCCGTCACCCCAAAAATGCAAACGAAATTCTCTTTCTGCATGGAAACGCAAGGCGTCACACGAGTCTGCACATCCGAGATGAGCTCCCAAAACCACCGTACATCCAGTGTCTGACATCTTCCACATGCATCTATTTGGCTCAATGAAGGATGGACTCTGCGGGAAGCATTACGTGGATGATGGGGAGGCTACTGACGTCTCAAGAGGCCGGCTTCGACGTCCAGCAGTGGAGTGGTACCATACGGGAACACAGGTCCATCCAGTAAGGTGGCGTAAGATCGCCGCTTTGAGTGGAGACTATGTTAGGAAATAGGGTTTTGTATCCAAACGAGTGGGAAGTAGTATGGTGTATTGGAATCCCGAATAAAACTATGTCTCGTGGTCTTATAATGGCGTGTTTATCTTCTGCCGTTGGATCAGACGATAGAAATGCTACTTGCACGCTTAGAGTAGCAGATTTACGGTGACGAACTTTAAACAGAAGTTGATTAATTTTCACACACATTTATTAAAATAAGAACAAGCATAAAAATTAGTTAACTTGGCTCTGGATGCTATTTACAATTAACAATCTTAAGTTTCATTGGTATTGGTACGTTAATCTTATTCTCACAGATATCTCTGATACATGAGAGAAGTGTCTACACATTTATCTTCATGGCTATGTACAGAAATATGGTAATCGTATTAGGCACAGACTGAAACTTGACTATAGACTGGTAGAGACAAATGTAGAACTCGAACAGACTGGTACAGACTAATGCAGACGGGTACCTACTGACGCAGGCTAATGCAGACTGACTAATTGGAGGTCTGTACACTCGTTATAATAACTCGCGCGTTCATGTATCACTGCACGAATGTGATCCGCGAGGAGAAAAGGTTCTACGTAGGCAGCAATCTCATTGGCTTCGTTACGCGTTAATACGCGGATCGGCGGAAGCAGAATTTGGTCCATCTCGTAGTGCGGAGACGGACGAGCGCTGCGCCTGCTCTGTTGTGCTTAGCGGGGCGCGCTCTAGTGGGAAAGTTGTGTACGCCCTGACTACGCGGAACAACGTTCACAACATAACCATTCTGACCCTGCGCAGATGCGGGACAGAGGCACAAGATAAAGGAGAAGAACGAAGAAGAGATGGCTACTTGACTTAAATCGTTACTTTGAAATTGTCAAATATTGAAAAATTGTCCGAATTGTTTCACTACCTACAGCTGTCAGTGCTATGGGATTTGGGATGGAAATCGAAAAACGTAGAGGAACCGCCGACAGGAAGAACTGTGAGGCCGTGTAGCTTTGCGCGCACACCCAGTGTCATGTGGTGTCACCGGTCCAGCAAAGCGAGAGAGAGTTACAGCTGATGACAGCGGCATTAATTTCGGAGAAAAGTGGAGCCGGCTCGGCTGTCGCTTCGATTTATTGTTGCGCCGACCGCGCCATGGGAACTGCGCTGGCAGAGTTAATCTCGTAAACGACGCAATCAGTGCTGTGGTGCGGTGCGCGGCGCTGCAGGTAGGCAGCGGCGGCGGCGGCGGCGGCGGCGGGCGAGATTGAGTGGATCGCTGTCGGTTGCAGACGCACGCCGCGCGCCGCCGCCGCCGCCGCCGCCGCGTTTTGTGCCGCAAATGGACGCGGCGGGCAACTATGTGCCGGCAGCCATTAGCGTCACGTTAACTCAATAAACATCGCTCAGAGTTAGCGAGCAGAGAACGCCCGGCCTGCGCAGCCCGCAATTATCCGCCTGCCGCCGCGGCCCGGAATGTCGGCGGGCCTGGGAGTCGCCCCGCCGGCGTCGCGCAGCGGCCGCCCTCGCAGCCAGCCGTCGGCTCACTCTGGGGTCCCCACCGGCGCCGCCACCGGCTGCTCGGTCCCACGCAGCTGCCCGCCCGAGAGGGAGCAGCCTTTTTGAATGGGCCATTAGGCCCAGCTGCCGCGTCTGCTGTTGTCAGAATTTAAAACGCCGTTTCTCTCCGCATCCTAGCAGTCATCGGCTTCAGTCCTCGGTTTTGCTCACGATGTTACTCGGAGCTGAAACATTACACTTCTCCTGTCTGGGACGAGAAATTATCCATTACTTGCACCATTTGCAGTAATATACACTTCGAGAAAAGTTCTGCATCACCCCAGGTCCCAGAACTGATTTGGCCAAAAAAGTAGTGTACAGTGGAGAAAAACTATTTTTGAAAGAGGATATGAACAAAATACAGAAATCATGCTTGGATAGGATATTTTTGGTGGAAACAAATGTTGAGATACGACGAAAGTTCAACAGAATGAAGTTTTGGGTTGGACTGCAGTACCAAATGTCACACTGAAAACAAACCCTGTCCCGTATTTTGTGTTATTACGCTATGTGAATTTGTTTTTTTCCTGTCTTTGTGTGTTTAGCTAATACGAGTTACGTTGTAGAATTTTTCTGATAATATGTTATTTACTTTATAAACATGTTTAGACATTATTTATCTGTTCTGTTTTGTTGCTCATATGTGAAGTTGATGTTTCAAAAGTTATTCTGATCTTCATGTATGTACTTATGTCATAATTTTTGTAACACTGATGTGCATGTTTATTTCTATTCTTTTGTAAAGCCTGTCTTACTACAAATGTTATCTGTATTATTATGTTTTTAATGATGTATTTTGTACCTTTGTTATTGTATTCTTGTGTTATAAAATTGTAATTGACAGCAGTTCATCAAATTAAGTAACTTGTATGTTACATTTCACTGCACACGTTTCTGTTGGCCATAGTATATGGACAATATGTGAGAAGCAGGGACTGATAGTGTTTGCACGTGTCTTAATAATTCAGCAAGGGACTGGATAACAGCATTGCTGGCTCTAAGGACATTTCAAAAAAATTCTTTGTGAGTGGACAAGTGGTGGTTCATTGACTTGCTGTACTCTCTGCAAGACTCTTCAATGGTGATTGTGCACCTGCACAGTTGCAACAGATGGCTGCTGGCCGTCTCTACAAGGACTACAGTGGGTCTGCACCTTTGATGAACCACCAATACCATTATTTCTACAAGGACTGCAGTGGGTCAGCACCTTTGATGACCCACCAACACCATTATTTCTACAAGTACTGCAGTGGGTCTGCAACTCTGGTGGCCCACCAATAGTAATCTCTACCAGGACTACAGTGGGTCTGCTCTGTGATGACCTACCTACCGATAGTCTTCAACGTCGACTGACTCTGCTGTGGCCCATTACCTGTCTGCATGTCAAGAGTAAGCACTGTCTTTCCGTTGGAAGGACAACACTACTTCTTCAAGACTGCTTAGAAATCCACTACTTCCTAGTGTAATTTCTTTTATTGCTCAGACTTTGAGAAAGACACTGCAATTTTACTTTGATGAATGATCAGGACTGTCTTTATGGACTGTGAGAAAATTTTATCTTTTGACCAACATTGTATCGATAAGTGTGTGCATTTCATTTCTTTGTTATTGAAATTATAAAAAAAAAATTCAAATCTGTATTGGCCAGTGCCCAAAACAATTTGTAAATTTTTTTGTGGGGAGCATGGAAGCTATGTAAGTAGGCTTTTTAGTTTGTTTTATTGGTAACGCCGCCGCCACATAGCGCTCTGTATGAAAAATCACTGGCTGTGCTGTGCGCAGTCAGTGGCTGGTTGGCATTGTTGTAATACTCGCCATTGTAGCGTTGGGCAACTGGATGTTAACAGCGCGTAGCGTTGCGCAGTTGGAGGTGAGCCGCTAGCAGTGGTGAACGTGGGGAGAGAGATGGCGGAGTTTTGAAATTTGTAAGAATTGATGTCATGAACTGATATATATATATATTATGACTATTAAGGTAAGTACATTGTTTGTTCTCTATTAAAATCTTTCATTTGCTAACTGTGCCTATGAGTAGTTAGTGCCTTCCGCAGTTTGATTCTTTTATTTAGCTAGGAGTAGTGGCGCTCGCTGTATTGCAGTAGTTCGAGTAACGAAGATTTTTGTGAGATAAGTGATTTGTGAAACGTATAGGTTAATTTAGTCAGGGCCATTCTTTTGTAGGGATTATTGAAAGTCAGGTTGCGTTGCGGTAAAAATATTGTGTGTCAGTTTAAGCACAGTAGTGTATAATTTTTCCAATGGGACGTTTCATAATGTGAATATAATTATTCGTTATAAGTAGGATATCAGTAATTCTGATTCTGTCTATTAATTCCTATAGCTCTTTGGGCACTTTTCTCTTTGGTGTAATTTATGTAAATAAGGATGAGGACTCTGTCATGGAAATTACATGTCTGATTATGATGACTGACTGTAGTGGATATATACTTATGCTGTTTGTTGAGGTTTTTGCTTTGTGCTCATGTTATTCTTTCACTTCTCTCTCTATGTGTGGCTTTCCTCTATCTGTTATTATGTAAAATGTACAGACACTCTGTGACCAAAATGGTACTGAAACAGAGGATGACAGACTAAAGGCCGAAATACTAATTTTCTTTTTCCAAAGCCGTTTCACAGAGGAAGACTGCACTGTAGTTCTTTCTCTAGATTGTCGCACAGATGACAAAATGGTAGATATCGAAATAGACGATAGAGGGATAGAGAAACAACTAAAATAGCTCAAAAAGGAAAGGCCGCTGGATCTGATGGGATACCAGTTCGATTTTACACAGAGTACGCGAAGGAACTTGCCCCCCTTCTTGCAGCGGTGTACCGTAGGTCTCTAGAAGAGCGTAGCGTTCCAAAGGATTGGAAAAGGGCACAGGTCATCCCCGTTTTCAAGAAGGGACGTCGAACAGATGTGCAGAACTATAGACCTATATCTCTAAGGTCGATCAGTTGTAGAATTTTGGAACACGTATTATGTTCGAGTATAATGTCTTTTCTGGAGACTAGAAATCTACTCTGTAGGAATCAGCATGGGTTTAGAGTGTGAAACCCAGCTCGCGCTGTTCGTCCACGAGACTCAGAAGGCCATAGACATGGGTTCGCAGGTACATGCCGTGTTTTTTGACTTCCGCAAACCGTTCGATACAGTACCCCACCGTCGTTTAATGAACAAAGTAAGAGCATATGGACTATCAGACCAATTGTGTTATTGGCCTGAAGAGTTCCTAGATAACAGAACGCAGCATTTCATTCTCAATGGAGAGAAGTCTTCCGAAGTAAGAGTGATTTAGGTGTGCCGCAGGGGAGTGTCGTAGGACCGTTGCTATTCACAATATACATAAATGAGCTTGTGGATGACATTGGAAGTTCACTGAGGCTTTTTGCAGATGATGCTGTGGTATATCGAGAGGTTGTAACACTGGAAAATTGTACTGAAATGCAGCAGGATCTGCAACGAAATAACGCATGGTGCAGGGAATGCCAACTGAATCTCAATGTAGACAAGTGTAATGTGCTGCGAATACATAGAAAGAAAGATCCCTTATCATTTAGCTACAATGGAGCAGGTCACCAACTGGATGCAGTTAATTCCATAAATTATCTGGGAGTAGGCATTAAGTGTGATTTAAAATGGAATGATCATATAAAATTGATCGTCGGTAAAGCAGATGCCACACTGAGATTCATTGGAAGAAACCTAAGGAAATGCAATCCGAAAACAAAGGAAGTAGGTTACAGTACGCTTTTTCGCCCACTGCTTGAATACTGCTCAGCACTGTGGGATCCGTACCAGATAGGGTTGATAGAAGAGATAGAGAAGATCCAAGGGGGATGATAGATAAAGTCCAGTGGAAGACTTTACAGGAGAGACGCTCAGTAGCTCGTTATGGGCTTTTGTTGAAGTTTCGAGAACAAATCTTCACCGAAGAGTCAAGCAGTATATTGCTCCCTCCTACGTATATCTCGCGAAGAGACCTTGAGGATAAAATCAGAGAGATTAGTGCCCACACAGAGGCATACCGACAATGATTCTTTCCATGAACAATAAGAGATTGGAATAGATGAGAGAACCGATAGAGGTACTCAAGGTACCCTACGCCACACACCGTCATGTGGCTTGCGGAGTACGCATGTAGATGTAGATGTATGAGCACCCCTATGTCCGATGACACAGTATGCCTGATTGTCGAACCAGATACACACTTAAAAGAGCCACACAAGAAAGTAAATAATTTGCGCCAGAAATCCGTTTCACGTTATACAAAAAACATGTCCACATTAAACGGATTTGAATGAAGAATTGCATGTAAACACAGCCCACAGCATTATGGAGGCACCACCAGCTTGCACAGTGCCTTGTCGACAACTTACGTCCACGACTTTGTGGGGTCTGCGCCATACTCTAAACCTACGGTCCACTCTTCCCAGGTGAAATCGGGTCTCACCTGGCCAGGACACGGTTTTCCAACCGTCTAGGATCCAACCGGTACGGTAGCGGGCCAAGGACTGTCGTGCTGTTTGCAGAGGTACTCGCTCCGGTCGTCTGCTCCCATAGCCTATTAACGCCAGATTTTTCCACATTACCCTAACGGATGCATTCGTCGTACGTGTCTCGTCTCTTTCTGCGGTTTATTTCTCGCAGTGTCGCTTGTTTGTCAGCACTGACGACTCCTAGCAAAAGCCGGTGCTCTCGGTCGTTAAAGTGAAGGGCGTCGGCCACAGCGTTGCCCTGCCGAGAGGCAGCGGCTGAAATTTTGTGCCCTCGGCGCACTCTTGGCAATGTGGATGTCGGACTGTCGATATCTCTAACGATTCCCGAACTGGATTGTCCCACGCGTCTAGCTCCTACAACCATTCGGCGTTCGAATTCTGTTAACCCCCGTCTTGCGACCGTGGTCATGTGGGACACCCTTTCGCATCAATCACTCGAGTACAGTTCCATTAGAACTACTGACGGCCTTGGGAGAGCGACTCATGATAAAACACTACCATCTGGTGAGCAGGACGTATGAGACATGGGAAATACCCTCAGATTTCAAGGAGAATGTAATAATTACAATCCCAAAGAAAGCAGGCGTTGACAGATGTGAAAATTACCGAAATACCAGTTTAATAAGTCACAGCTGCAAAATACTAACGCGAATTCTTTACAGACGAATGGAACAACTGGAGAAGATCAGTTTGGATTCCGTAGAAATGTTGGTACACGTGAGGCAATACTGACCTTACGACTTATCTTAGAAGAAACATTAAGGAAAAACAAACCTACGTTTCTAGCATTTGTAGACTTAGAGAAAGCTTTTGACAATGTTGACTCGAATACTCTCTTTCAAAACCTAAAGGTGGCACGAGTAAAATACAGGGAGCGAAGGGATATTTACAATTTATACAGAAACCAGATGGCAGTTATAAGAGTCGAGGGACATGAAAGGGAAGCAGTGGTTGGGAAGGGAGTGAGACAGGATTGTAGCCTCTCATCGATGTTATTTAATCAGTATATTGAGCAAGCAGTAAAGGAAACATAAGAAAAATTCAGAGTAGGTATTAAAATCCATGGAGAAGAAATAAAAACTTTGAAGTTCGCCGATGACATTGTAATTCTGTCAGAGACAGCAAAGGACTTGGAGGAGCAGTTGAACGGAATGGACAGTGTCTCGAAAGGATGGTATAAGATGAACATCAACAAAAGCAAAAAGAGGGTAATGGAATGTAGTCGAATTAAGTTGGGTGATGCTGAGGGAATGAAATTAGGAAATGAGACACTTAAAGTAGTAAAGGAGTTTTGCTATTTGGGGAGCAAAATAACTGATGATGGTCGAAATAGAAAGGATATAAAATGTAGACTGGCAATGGCAAAGAAGAGAAATTTGTCAACATAGAGTATAGATTTAAGTGTCAGAAAGTCGTTTCTGAAAGTATTTGTATGGAGTGTAGCCATGTATGGAAGTGAAACATGGACGATAAATAGCTTAGACAAGAGGCGAATAGAAGCTTTCGAAATGTGGTGCTACAGAAGAATGCTGAAGATTAGATGGGTAGATCACATAACTAATGAGGAGGTATTGAATAGAACTGGGAAGAAGAGGAGTTTGTGGCAAAACTTGACTAGAAGAAGGGACCGGTTGGCAGGACATGTTCTGTGGCATCAAGGGATCACTATTCGGTATTGGAGGGCAGCGTGGAGGGTAAAAATCGTAGAGGGAGAGCAAGAGATGAATAAAGTAAGCAGATTCAGAAAGATGCAGGTTGCAGTAAGTACTGGGAGATGAATAAGCTTGCACAGAATAGAGTAGCATGGAGGGAGAGCTGGATGAAACCAGTCTCAGGACTGAAAACCACAACAACAACTCGATGTACTGTCGACTTATACTCTGTGTGCGCGATTCTGCTGCCATCTGTACACCTCGTGCCTTTTATCGCGACAGTGTACAACCCCTGTACCTGTGTGATTGCGGCCGCCGCGACGCAGACCTCCGACGCCGAGCGGTAATTACGCGGGCGCGGCGGTCGGACTGCGCACAGGACTCGGCGGAACGGAGGAGACGGAGCGCCGGGGCCCGACGCTGCGGCCACGCCGGAGCGGCTTTCTAATTAAGAAGCCCGTAATCGGCTTCTTACCTCGGAGCCGGCGCAGAGATCAAAGCGCCTAATCTCGCAGCCGGCGAAACTTTGCCGCGGCCGACTCGGAAACGCGCGGCGCCAGCTGACGAGTGCCTCGATCTCTGAGGCCGCCGCCGCCGTTTCTTGCAACACGGCAAAGCCGGCGGCCGGGCCTGATCGATATGCAATTAGCGCCGGGGTCGCCGCGCGGCCCGGCGCGGCTCCGCCACCCCGCCCTAATTTCGCCGGCTGATATTAGCCGGCTGGCTGGCGGGGGGCGGGTGCGCTCGCCGGCTGCCTCCGATGGCTTCTCCGCGAGCGGCCGACTTGCGGGGCCGCAGCTCAGACACGGCTGCATGCCACGCGCCGCCTTCAAAACATCGGCTGCTGCTTCTCGTGGTTAAAGGCAGCCGAATCGTCAGACACAAGCTGCAAGCAGCACGATGCTTGCGCTTTAAGTGCAGTCCAGTGTTATGCAGTTACTACTGTACAAGGAGCACAGGTGGGGGGGGGGGGGGGGTTTGTAGTCGTATTAGTGGATACCCCTGAGATGCAAACAATTTGTCCTCGTGATCGGAAGACGGTGTTCCTTTTAAAACGTAATGAAACCAGACGTGCAGTGGATAACGTCTAATTCAATCCGAATTATTTATTTATTTATTCAGCGTATGGCTCATAACATCACAGTAAAAATTACAGAAACAACACGATTAAAAAAATCAAATGTGTATAAAGAGAACAACAAATAACAGTTGCCCACATCTCGTGGTCGTCCGGTAGCGTTCTCGCTTCCCACGCCCGGGTTCCCGGGTTCGATTCCCGGATGGGTCAGGGATTTTCTCTGCTTCGTGATGGCTGGCTGTTGTGTGATGTCCTTAGGTTAGTTAGGTTTAAGCAATTCCAATTTCTAGGCGACAGATGACCATATATGTTAAGTCCCATAGTGCTCAGAGGCATTTGAACTATTTTTGAAATAACATTTTGCATACAGAGTGTTTCAAAAAGGTACGGCCAAACTTTCAGGAAACATTCCTCACACACAAATAAAGAAAAGGTGTTATGTGGACATGTGTCCGAAAACGCTTAATTTCCGTGTTAGAGCTCATTTTAGTGTCGTCAGTATGTACTGTACTTCTTCGATTCACTACCAGTTGGCCCAGTTGAAGGAAGGTAATGTTGACTTCGGTGCGTCTGTTGACATGCGACTCATTGCTCTACAGTACTACATCAGTACGTAGCATCAACAGGTTGGTGTTCATCACGAACGTGGTTTGGCAGTCAATGCAATGTTTACAAATGCGGAGTTGGCAGATGCCCATTTGATGTATGGATTATCACGGGGCAATAGCCGTGGCGCGGTACTTTTGTATCGAGACAGATTTCCAGAACGAAGGTGTCCCGACAGAAACAGCAATTGATCGGCGTCTTAGGGAGCACGGAACATTCCAGCCTATGACTCGCGACTGGGGAAGACCTAAAACGACGAGGACAACTGCAATGGACGAGGCAATTCTTCGTGCAGTTAACGATAATCGTAATGTCAGCGTCAGAGAATTTGCGGCTGTAGAAGGTAACGTTGACCACGTCACTGTTTGGAGAGTGTTACGAGAGAACCAGTTGTTTCTGTACCATGTACAGCGTGTGCAGGCACTAATCAGCAGCTAATTGGCCTCCACGGGTACACTTCTGCGAATGGTTAATCATTCCTCATTTCAGTCCAAATGTTCTCTTTACGGATGAGGCTTCAATCCAACGTGATGAAATCGTAAATTTTCACAATCAACATGTGTGGGCTGACGAGAATCCGCGCGCAATTACGCAATCACGTATTCCACAAAGATTTTCTGTGAACGTTTGGTGACGTCTTGATTGGGCCCCATGTTCTTCCACCTACGCTCAATGGAGCACGTTATCAAGATTTCACACAGGATTCTCTACCTGTGCTGCGAGACAATATGCCTTTACAAGTACGACACAACATGTGGTTCATGCACGATGGAGCTCCTGCACATTTCAGTCGAAGTGTTCGTACGCTTAACAACAGATTCGGTGACCAATGGATTGGTAGAGGCGGACCAATTCCATGGCCTCCACGCTCTCCTGACCTCAACCCTCTTCACTTTCATTTATGGGGGCATTTGAAAGGTCTTGTCTATGCAACCACGGTACCAAATGTAGAGACTCTTCATGCTCGTATTGTGGACGGCTGTGATACAATATGCAATTCTCCAGGGCTGCATCAGCGCATCAGGAATTCCATGCGACGGACGGTGGATGCATGTATCCTCGCTAACTTAGGACATTTTGAACATTTCCTGCAACAAAGTGTTTGAAGTCACGCTGGTACGTTCTGTTGCTGAGCGTTTCCATTCCATGATTAATGTGACTTGAACAGACGTAATAAAATGAGCTCTAACATGGAAAGTAAGCGTTTCCGGAAACATGTCCACAAAACATATTTTCTTTCTTTGTGTATGAGGAATGTTTCCTGAACGTTTGGCCGTACCTTTTTGTAACACCCTGTATAAGGACACCACCACCTGTCAATTGACACTCACAGAAGAGCAATCACAAGCAAATGTCCAGTTTAGATAATATACAGGGTGAGTCACCTCACGTTACCGCTGGATATATTTCGTGTACCACATCAAATACTGACAAACCGATTCCACAGACCGAATGTGAGGAGAGGGGCTAGTGTAATTGTTTAATACAAACCATACAAAGTCGGCCGCGGTGGCCGTGCGGTTCTAGGCGCTACAGTCCGGAACCGTGGGACTGCTACGGTCGCAGGTTCGAATCCTGCCTCGGGCATGGATGTGTGTGATGTCCTTAGGTTAGTTAGGTTTAAGTAGTCCTTAGTTCTAGGGGACTGATGACCTAAGATGTTAAGTCCCATAGTGCTCGGAGCCATTTGAACCAAACCATACAAAAATGCACGGAAGTATGTTTTTTAACACAAACCTACGATTTCTGTAAATGGAACCACGTTAGTTTTGTTAGCACATCTGAACATATAAAGAAATACGTAATCAGTGCCGTTTGTTGCATTGTAAAATGTTAATTACATCCGGAGATATTGTAACCTAAAGTTGACGCTTGAAACCTCTGACGTTCAGTTGCGTGTTGTAACAAACACGGGCCACGGTCGGCAAGCAGCATCTGCAGGGACATGTTTACGATGACGACCGTGTTTACGAGTGTGGCTGTAGTGCACTGTTGTGGTTTGTTCTAGCTGTCGCAGTTTCCGCATGTAGAGCTTCCTGCTATTGTTATTCTGCATTCGTCTCCGCACGCAGACCAACTGTAGTACACTGTGTTACCAGACGTCTGTAACAGTGTAGTGTTGTAGGAACTGTGACCATGGTGTATTCGAACTCTGAAAAGGCGGAGATGATACTCATCTATGGCGAGTGTCGACGAAATGCAGCTGAAGCCTGCAGGGTGTATGCAGAACGGTACCCGGACAGAGAGCATCCAACGTGCCGCACATTGCAAAACATCTACCGCCAACTGTATGAAGCAGGTATGGTCGTAGCACGCAAACGGGTCCGTAACAGGCCCGTCACAGGAGAATCGGGTGCAGTTGGTGTGTTAGCAGCTGTTGCCATGAACCCACACATGAGTACACGGGACATTGCGAGAGCCGGTGGATTGCGTCAAAGTAGTGTCATGCGCATACTGCATCGTCACCGCTTTCACCCGTTTCATGTGTCGCTACATCATCAATTACATGGTGATGACTTAAATCATCGAGTGCAATTCTGTCAATGGGCATTAACAGAGAATGCGTTGCAGTTCTAGCTGTTTACCGATGAAGCGGTTTTCACAAACCACGGGGCAGTGAATGTACGGAACATGCATTACTGGTCCGTGGACAATCCTCGCTGGCTGAGACAGGTAGAGCGACAGCGGCCGTGGACTGTAAATGTATGGTGCGGAATCATTGGCGACCACCTCATTGGTCCTCACTTCATTGCAGAGGCCCAAACAGCTGCAACATACATCGCGTTTCTACAGAATGGTCTGCCAACGTTGCTCGAAAATGTCCCACTGGAAACGTGTCGACGTATGTGGTATCAGCATGATGATGCACCTGCACATTCCGCAATTAACACTAGGCTGACCCTTGACAGGATGTTCGACGGGCGTTTCATAGGACGTGGAGGACGCATCAATTGACCAGCCCGTTCTCCTGATATTACACCTCTGGACTTCTTTCTGTGGGGTACGTTAAAGGAGAATGTGTACCGTGATGTGCCTACAACCCCAGAGGATATGAAACAACGTATTGTGGCAGCCTGCGGCGACTTTACACCAGATGTACTGCGGCGTGTACGACATTCATTACGCCAGAGATTGCAGTTGTGTGCAGTAAATGATGGCCTGGCCACCACATTGAACATCTATTGGCCTGACATATCGGAACACACAATATTCCACTCCGTAATTGAAAACGGAAACGACGTGTGTACTTGTACCTTACCCCTCATGGTAATGTAGATGTGCGTCAGTGAAAAAGACCAATAAAAGGGTGTTAGCATGTGGACGTAATGTGGTGTTCAGTCCCTTCTGTGCCTAAGGTCCATCACCGTTCCCTTTGGTCCCTATTAAATTCGGTGCTCTCCGATACACACGATCGAACAGCGGAGGAGTGATACTCAAGCGTCAACTTTAGGTTACAATATCTCCGGATGTAATTAACATTTTACAGTGCAACAGATGGCACTGATTACGCATTTGTTTATATGTTCACATGTGCTAACAAAACTAACGGGGTTCTATTTTTAAAAAAACCTAGGTTTGTGTTAAAAAACATACTACCGTGCATTTTTTTATGGCTTGTATTAACCAACTACACTAGCCCCTCTCCTCACGTTCGGTCTGTGGAATCGATTCGTCAGTATTTGATGTGGTTTACGAAATATATCCAGTGGTAATGTTGGGTGACTCACCCTGTATAGTCGATTGCCTCTTGCGTCACCATTAGGAAATGCTGTGGGTCACCCTCGTATGCCCTTAGTGGGCACTCCTGTACGAAGTGTTTGACCGCCTGTCACTCGGCGCCACAGTCGCAAGCGGCCGAAAGAAGTTTACCCCATCTGGGTAAGGAGTCGGCGCATCTCCCACAGTTGCTTCTGATGCGGTTAAGAGTTGACCAAACTTTGCGAGGGAAATCAAATCCTTTTCGTTTACTAAAGATGCACGGCATACTGTGGCAGTTTACTGCTGTTCTGCTCTCCCTTTCCTCTCTCCATCGGTCATTTATTTTAAAGTTGGTTTGGTGCAGCGCCAGTGCGGTCTTTAGTGGAGGATGCCTGGACCGGAGTCGGTTTCCTCGGATGTCGTGAGTACCTTCATGGATTTGTAATTAAGGGTTGGTCACGATTTTTTGAAATTCTTTAACCAGAGCAGGGCGTGTCCTCGGCGCAGGTTAGGAGGGGCTACGTTACTGAGAACGGTCAGTCACCCTGTAGGAGTTGGCCTGACTGTGCCTGGTACAATACGCATTGTCGCATTAAGTTGGCTGTCTACCGTGTGTGTGTGTTTGATGTTGAGCCACACTGGGGCACAGTATTCTGCCACTGGATGCACCAAGCCAAGTGCACCCTGGGTGACGCTAAATGAACTAATATAACTGGCGGCAGAACGAACGAAGAATTCCTGCACCGCATCGCAGTGAAACAGAACGACAGACAAATTCGAATTTAACCATCGAGTTAAGTGCTATGAGGTAATGAGTGCTGTCGACAGGGGATGTCAAATTAATTCCACATTATTAGATTTTCAGAAGGCTTTGGACACCGTTCCTCACAAGCGTCTTCTAACCAAACTGTCTGCGTATGGAATATTGTCTCAGTTGTGCGACTGGATTAGTGATTTCCTGACAGGAATGCCACAGTTCTTAGTAATAGACGGAAAGTCAACGAGTAAAACAGAAGTAATATCCAGCGTTCTCCAATGAAGTGTTGAAGGAGCTCTATTGTTCCTGATCTATATTAAAGACATAGGAGACCATCTGAGTAGCCGTCTTATATTGTATGCAAATGTTGCTGTCAGTTACCGCCTTGAAAAGTCGTCAGATGACCAAAATGAATTGTAAAATGATTTATATAAGATATATGTATGGTGAGATAAGTGGCAAGTGACCTCGGATAAAGAACAGTGTGAAGTTATTCACACGAGCGCTAAAAGAAATCAGATAAATTTCGACTATGCCATAAATCACACAAATCTTGAGGCTTTAAATTCAACTAAATACTTAGGGTTTAAAATTACAAATAACCTAAATTGGAACGAAAGGGTTCAAATGGCTCTGAGCGCTATGGCACTTAACATCTATGGTCACCAGTCCCCTAGAACTCAGAACTAGTTAAACCTAACTAACCTAAGGACATCACACAACACCCAGACATCACGAGGCAGAGAAAATCCCAGACCCCGCCGGGAATCGAACCCGGGAACTCGGGCGCGGGAAGCGAAAATTGGAACGATCACACAGAACATGTTGTGGGTAGAGCAAACCAAAGACTGCGATTCATTGGCAAAACACTTAGAAGGTGCAACAGGTCTACCAGAGAGACCGCTTACACCACGCTTGTCCGCCCTGTTCTGGAGCACTGCTGTGCGGTGTGGGATCCGCATCGAGTTGGACTGACGGATGATGTGGAAAAAGTTCAAAGGGCAGTTCCTTTTGTATTACGGCGAAATAGGGGACATAGCACTACAGACATGGTACGTGAATTGCAGTGGCAATCATTAAAACATAGGCGTTTATCGTTACGACGGGATCTTCTCATGAAATTTCAGTCACTAGTTTTCTCCTCCGATTGCGAGAACATTCTGTTCGCACCCACCTTGATGGGGAGAAATGATCATCACGATAAAATAATAGAAATCGGGGATCTCCTAGAAAAACTTTAAGTGCTCGTTTTTCCCGCGCGCCGTTCGAGAGTGGAACTGTAGAGAGACAGGTTGAAGGTGGTTCGTTGAACCCTCGGCCATGCACTTTATTGTTAATAGCACAGTAATCGCGTGGACGTAGGCGTAGACCAGTGGGTGCGCCGTTTACTGTGCCACGAGTGGCCGCTTGGAGTTCTGTCTACACACATAAAGAATAGCTGCTTTTTGTTACCAAGGTGAAAATGTGTGAGCGAAATCACAGTATAATCTTAGTTTAATTAAACAACGATAAAATAAACTTACATTATACGTGCAAAATCAATGTTTCATTAATGATTAAAACAACATCCGAAATCGCAATAACATTTGTTTATTATTACCGGTTTCACCTCGGTGTTTCACATGACACCGCGATCGTGCACTTGTACAAGCGTGCTATGCCGTCGGCACCAGCCATGGCGGGCATAAAAAGTCTGAGGATGGCTTTAGCATGAAGCGAAACTGGTAATAATAAACAAATGTCACTGCGATCTCGACTGTTGTCCTAGCCAGAGTTAGCACCAGATCGCTGCGCTCCATAGACACTGTTGTCTAAATTTACGGACTACTTCGTTAAACAGTATTGAGTAAGGGATTAATTATATCACTCTGTTGCTGCCTACAAGTGTTACAACACAGTAATGACCCGCTCGAAACATTGATCAGCACATCTGCATCATCTCCCTGCCAGTCGCCTTTTCCGTTACTAATTATCTAGTAGACAACTACCTCATTGTGGGATTCCACTGCTAGTTCGGAATCTGGGTCGTTATCTGGCACGGACCGTATTTTTTTTCTCTTTTAGCTCTCTATTTATTTTATACTACTATTGCTCACTTACGACAACACAGCTTATCACAGTGTTATCTCCAGCAATAATGAAGGAACAAGTACAGGATCGCAATTGTAGAACAATAAAACGCTACAAGACAATGTTATTTGTAGTTGGCGCCCTTTATACATAGGCACGCGCGCTCGAGAGTTAACAGGGGTCGGCCCACATTTAAAATTAATAGCCATGCATGAAGTACAGAGATCGTCCATCACACGAAGAGGACATACGAGTTAAGGGAGAAATCTAAACATTGAATGAAGATGCGCGCTTATAAAACATCGTATTTATATCCCTTAATGTGTATTCGAGTGGGAAAACCTTCAACAAAGTAACAATGACTGCGAAGTTAAACGTGCAGTCATGTCTAATCCCAATCTTGGTAGCAATTTTCGGAACGCACAATGAACATTGCCAGTGGTTAAAGCAAAAGCACATCAGAAAATGGTAACGAAAACTAAAGCCGGAAGAGCAAACATCGTTCAGAGATGCACAGTGCATCGTGGAATTCAAACAATGTACTGCGGTTATCAGTTCCCTAAACGATTAACTCCGTAAAGATAACAAAGACCAGACCTCCTGAATTATACCACGGACAAACGTTGCTGTCCGAATCTCACCAGTTAGCTTCCAGTACTCGTGGCTGCATGCCCCCCCCCCCCCCCCCCCGCCCCCCGCCCCCAAGGTATGGTAGTTGACAGCGTTCGGGATCCACATTCATGTGAGATCCAATAGGATGCAGCAACACTGCCGTCGTTTCGAGGAGAAGACAGAGTCTTGTAACTAAAAGTATAGCCTCTCTATTTTTGGGAAAGCCCCAAGACATCCACCATTTTTTGTAACGATTCCGAGCACCTTCCAATCTTTAGCCAAGTTTTGTCGGGATTGTGTCCACAGCCCCAATGAAATTTCAAGATTTCGACAGAGCATCTACAAGGGAGAGACTTTTTATTTTATTTTAACTTTTTCAGATGGGGCAAGGACAGAAGGTAAGCGTCCTTCTAGCCACGTTCCAAAGCAGCCGTTGAGACGTTGTGTCTTTCAGTTCCCACGGAACATTTCAACCATCGCTTTCTTAACCTTTTGTTTTAGTTTATTAAATGACAAGAAGACACAAGCTAACCGTCTTTCTAGACAAGTTTCAAGGCGGCCGTTGAGTAGCTGTGTCTTTCAGTTCCCGCGAAAGACTCCAAGCACTGCGTTTTTAAAGTGAAGGAGCTGTTCGGTCACGTACCCATCGTGTCTTTGCGTGAGCGCTTGATTGCCTCCTGACGCCTTACCTCCAGTAGAGCTAACACGGCCAGCCATGAGTCAGGGGAAACAGCGCAGGGGAGCAGGCAGTTTCGACCCTGAAGCCCAAGTTCAGGTACGCATTTATGGCCGTGCTGAAGTTCGGTGGTTTGCTCCTCTCCGCGACCGCTCTGCTAGGCCGATGCGCCAAATAAACGTAGAAATATAGCTTCTCCCTAACAGAGGCGAGCTCGACTGCAGGAAGTATGAGGAATTACACATTTACTTTGCAAGTAGTAATACGAATTATGATGAGAATATCTCAGTTACCCATCCACTATGTTAATAGACCTGGAGTGTGCTATGAGAGCATAAAAGTAGGAAAAAAATCTGTAGGGTGGCACGACATGAATAATTATCGACTTGACAATAAGACGGTATTATATCTTAACCGAGGAACCCTCTAGCATCTGCAGCCTGCACATAAGACCGGATACGTCCTTCCAAGATAACATCCAGGTGCTGTTGTCTGACTCGAAGAGCTACATGCCTATCAAGGGCATGGAGTTGGCCTGATACAGCGACGCAGATGCACGGTCCAGTCACTTTAACGTGACTGCCGCCTGTGTTCGATGTCGCCGTTCAGTAACCAGATGGCATGTGGCACCAACAGCAGTAGACGATATACGAGAATAAAATGTGTCGGGCAGTTGCGGAAAACTGTACAGTAGGTGTCAAAAATTTTTCACTCCCGTGTCAATTAAGGCACATTCGTATGATGCCAGGATAGTGTAGGGTCTAGTATGTTGCCCCCCTCTCCTCATGCATCAATGCTTCTACTTCTACTTTTCAGCGTGCCGGAGTGGCCGAGCGGTTCTAGGCGTTACAGTCTCGAACAGCGCGACGGCTACGGTCGCAGGTCCGAATCCTGCCTCGCGCATGGATGTGTGTGATGTCCTTAGGTTAGTTAGGTTTCACTATTTCTATGTTCTATGGGACTGATCATCTCAGATGTTAAGTTCCATAGTGCTCAGAGCCATTTCAACCATTTTTTCTACTTTTCAGAATCGCGTATTTGTGTTATCTATGGAGGTAATACTTCAATAGAACTTTTTGATAGCTCCTGTCCCTTTCATTCGCAACTTCTCATCAACATGGTTATTTACTCTGAACTTTATCGAGCACTAATGGTTCAGCAGGGCATGTCATGCAGTGTACTTGATACCGAGAATGAATAACTTTAATGGTGATCGATAGTAATAGAAATAATCATGTATCCTGCCTCCTAAATTCAATTTTATAATAAACCTGATACGGGCAGACATGCCAGAGAAACGTCTGCGGGCCACAAGGGGAGAAATCATCGTCCTAGAGCTGCTATGTGACCAAACGAAATGGAGACGCACTTAGTGTGTTAGTATGTGTAAATGGCGTATAACGGACAAAGAGAAAAAGATATTTGCCAGTGTGCTCAATACAGAGATGATTTTATTGTAGGAAAATAGGTCATTAGAGAACAGCTACGAACATTGCTGTCGAATAATTCCATTCGTCAGACAAAGCACCCAGCCCGACTACTCACATATTTGAATAAGCTACCGTCTATTTCGACAGATAAGACGATAGTTGAGGCATGAAAAAGGCACCCAAAATCGAGGTCGTCTTATAAGGCATATATAAAACACAGACTGAAATGTATACAAATTACAATTATTATAAAATAAAATAAAATGCTGACCAATGAGTTTAAAACGGTGCAAAATTCTCACAGTCATCAAGAAAGCAGCTCCTCAAGTACATCCTCACTTCCGTTGTTGAGGAGCCCGTCATTCACCTTGCGAATCGATTTCCGCTTCGTCATCTGCATTCCATAACAAATCGTCCTCAGTGTCACCCATAGCTTTGGAAACGCACACTCCTTGAAGTATCTGATCCGTAGTGTGATCACGGAATCACACAAAACAAATGATGGAGCCCCTTCGTATACGACTTTTCGCCACTCATCATCCAAGTGACCCATTGTTCACTCAAATCACCTCTGAATGGTTTATTCAGAGACACTTTTAAAGGTTTCGAAGTGAAATTACCCGGTATAACAGCTGCCTTTTTACTGTTCCGTGCTATGTGACTACGAAACATAACCGATTTCAACAAACATAGTTGATTATGTAGAACACTTGATTGCATCTGCGGCGCATTTTACATCCACAATTTCACACCATTCTCGTCCATACACCCATTTTTGTAAAAAAGAGTTCTGTAAGTTTTATTTTAGGAATGGTTTTCGGCTTGAAAATGACGTCACTACTACTCTAATGATGGTATTTTCATAGCCTGTTTAGCGTTTAGGCCTTTTATTTCCACAGTTCTATTGTTTATCATATCGACGTTAGTCGGTGTTTCATGCACATTTTCAATATGAGATAGTGACAAGTTGTATTTTAGCCTCGTAACAATAAAAAACTTAAGAAAACCCGCAACTCTTGGCGTCAAGCTCTTTCTGTAATTTCTGCTCACTTTTTGATTTCTCCCTTATACCATATTTTTTGTGTTCGTGGACGACTGCACCAGTTTGTATCTGCTTTAATTCTTTGCCGAGCTCCGGATGTGCTCGTGTCCACTTCAGTGCATAGATCCTAATCATATTTCGTGTAACGACATAATAATTCTCCTTCTGTTTTTCTACCTATTCTGCAACGCTATTTTCTAAATGTGGCCACCAAGCTATTCTTCTCCTCATAGGACAGTTTTTCATTGGCATTTTTATTTAAACAGCATCTTTATTCTGCCGTCAAAAAAAAAAATGTTCAAATGGCTCTGAGCACTATGGGTCTCAACTACTGTGGTCATTAGTCCCCTAGAACTTAGAACTACTTAAACCTAACTAACCTAAGGACATCACACACATCCATGCCCGAGGCAGGATTCGAACCTGCGACCGTAGCAGTCGCACAGTTCCGGACTGCGCGCCTAGAACCGCGAGAGCACCGCGGCCAGCTTCTGCCGTCACTCTCATATCATCTTCTCTGTTATATCTAAGCTCTTGCTGCAGAGCAATTGTTGCATTATTGCCGGCCAGTGTGGCTGAGCGGTTCTAGGCGCTTCAGTCTGGAACCGCGTGACCGCTACTGTCGCAGGTTCGAATCCTGCCTCGGGCATGGATGTGTGTGATGTCCTGAGGTTAGTTAGGTTTAGGTAGCTCTATGTTCGAGGGGACTGATGACCTCAGAAGTTAAGTACCATAGTGCTCAGCGCCATTTGAACCATTTGTTAGATTCTTTAGCCTATTTTATTACCTTTAACTTGAATATTGCTTCTATTTCCTTTTTTGTTGTTGTTTCCATCATTTGGCGCACACTTTACAAATTTTACGCCGTTTACACTTACAGTACAATGTGTTTGAACACACAACACAACCTACAACAACACTTGTTAGCTCTGCATATGAGTTCGTTATTCGGCACGTGCCTCTACAGGCAAAACAGCAACAATGTTGAAGTAGGCTTATGCTTTGTGAGTTGTGCAACCATACCAATTGCTTAGGAGTACGGAGCGGGTATGTTCGCAAAACTGAATAGTCAGTACCACGCTTTTATAATTACTCAAGGTCATTACCCGGATCAGTCCACGTATTGTCATCCAGATAATAACCTCTCCAAACTACATTTAGGAGCCGCTGATACTTTAGGGATGGTCTTATAGGACGGGCATACGATAAAACTGTGTATCTTTGACGAAAATTGCACCTCGTCTTATCTAAAGGTCGTCATATCCAGCGAAATATACGGTGTACAGAACAGAATATTAGGGGGAAAATCCTAGTGTTGGCGCTGCACAGCTACGCTTCGTTGATCTGCTTCGCTGCCAGGCACGATGTCCACGAACCAGTGCTGAGTGGTCACTCGCTGCTTGGCTTCAGAGCTCAGCAGCCGTCAGCGAGGGTGACAGCCTGCAGGTGACCTCCAGCGTCCAGCTGTGGCCCCTTCACTATCACATCGGAAACAGTGGACGTGAGTATGTTTTGCAGTGTGGAAATCTCGCGTACGGACGTATGACACAAGTGGCACTAAATCACCTGACCACGTTCGACGTCCGCGACTTCCGCGAAGTGCCCCGTTCTGCTCTCTCACGGTGTCTAACGACTACTCTCTGATACGGAGTACCTGGCAGTAGGTGGCAGCACAATGCACCTAATACGAAAAACGTTTGTTTTTAGGGGTGTCAGCATACCTTTGATCACATTGTGTACGTTAATTGGCTCTGAGCGCTATGGGACTTAATATCTATGGTCATCAGTCCCCTAAAACTTAGAACTACTTAAACCTAACTAACCTAAGGACAGCACACCACACCCAGTCATCACGTGGCAGAGAAAATCCCTGACCCCGCCGGGAATCGAATCCGGGAACCCGGGCGTGGGAGCGAGAACGCTACCGCAAGACCACGAGCTGAGGACTGTATGTTAATTAACAGGTATAATTGTACAGTAGACCGTAACATATGACGTGGTGAAGTAGTTTTGTATTTGTTATTGAGGTAAGCACCGAGTAAAATTTGTACCCACTTCGATGAGGGGTTAATCGAAAAGTTCACATTTGTGATACACTTATACTAGGACAATATTGGGTACTGAAATCAGCGGAGGCACCTAACCACAAATTCGCAATTATCTCACAAACATTTCGTTTTTGTACCCATGTTCAGAGCAACCTTTTTCTCCTATTATCGCATATTTTCACCTGTGTCAGTTTTCGCTACTGATTAAGATTGTATACTGCCTCTGAATACGAGTGCAGTTGTCTCTCGCACTTCCCTTATCTTGGAGCCACAATCAGCCCGTTGGGTTCCTTGAGCTTTAAACAGGCCTTGAGCCTGTAAAATTAAGAACATTTATCACATTTCCACTACTGACCGTCAGCACAATTAAATGGTCATCGTTCCTCAAAGGTGTGAGTCCTCTTCATTCCGATCTGCTAATATTGTCCTTGCGGAGTATGGCTAGTCCCGAAACACACATCACAAAGAATCTGACATCGTCAGATGTGTCTTCAAACGGATCATACCACTGACAAGAGCAACAATTGGCAACATTTTGTGAAATTAGACTGAAATTTAATTTTGTATTGAGACTTTTTAAGGCAGCATTTCCAACAATGGTGAAGCAGGAAGTTTTCTGAAGCTTATAACATCTTCCCTTCTTTATCGTACTCTTTTTTTAAGAGTATCGATGGAACGATGTCAATTTCTTTTGTCCCAAGTTAATCAGACTCAGCTGCAACTGCAATGACTCAACGAGACTAAAACTGACGATAGAAATGAAACATGAACTACATAAGCAGAATTCAAATATCGCCTGGTTTATTCCATCACGTCCCCGCATTACAGTGACACCCATTTAGCGTTCCAAATACAAAGAATCAGCCACACAGTCACCCAAACTCATTGTGTTCATATAAGCGAATAAAACCAGTCTATTTTCTCTATCTACTTCTTCCTGAGCTACCTTAATATTACACCGGCTGCGAAATTAATGAGCTCACTCACTGAGGACGTATAGCCGTTAATACACATTGACACCAAAAATCAATTACATTTGTTGTAGGGCCACATACCATTGAAGTACATCTCTTCCTCTTTTCAAGTATTTCAGTTTCCATCCGAAGCAGACACAATTATGCTCCATTAGTCTTAATAATAAACTGACGCTCGAAACCTGTTTAAATACTTGTGATATTAAATTTTTGATCTTAGTCCAAAACATATACAAAGAGCGTTATCAAAAGTCATTAGACATTTAACGTTTGACGTTGACGACATGCGCTGTTCGAGATGCTCATCCCACAGATATTCCTACTCTATAACTACAAAAAATTTGTCGGACACTAACAGGCAAAACCATGACAGACTGAACAGCGAAAATAAGACTTATTTAAGAGGGGGATATGAAGTCTAAAGTATTATAAATAAAAGCCAGTAACGTTGCTCCTTCGAGACTCAGTAACGCATGACATATTTACTTTATATTACCTCCAAAAAACTAGTTTAACATCCATAGTTTGCAAATTCTGGCCGTGAATGTTTGCAAAACCATGTAGAAGTTTCAGTATAATTTCATACTCGATTTTCGAAAGAAATGACGTCATGTAAATTCCATATTTTTATACAGAAGACATCCATAGGTTGGACATAAATACGGAAACATAGTAATAAATGGATGCTTAAACGTAAGTGCAAGTGCTGGCCAGGTCAGCTGGTTGCACTGTCATAAGTGACGCCGAACGGCAGCGTGCGATTTCCTCAATGCGTTACAAGTGTCAATCGCATTCAGGACAGTGTTCAGTTAGGCTGTGAGTGCATTTTGACGGATATAAGTGTATCTGAACGTGGGCAAATTGTTTGTGGTCATATGGCGGGTGCATGCTTAACCAAGATAACCGGAGTGTCTGGTGTTTCAAGGGGGCTCCGAATCGAATATTTGTAACTCGTGCACTGAAAGCATGAAAAGACAACTCACTAAGTCACAAGGTGGACGGAGGTGTGTCTAGGGTGATCCTGATGGACGGTCATTCAAGAGAATGACATCCGCAAAACTCATTGTAGAACTGAATGTCGCACTCGCAAACTGTTTCAGTACCAAAACAACACAAAGGGAACTCCAAACGCAGGGATTTGCAGAGCGAACACGGATTCCAAAACCACTCATCAATGATGACATTGCATGTCACAGGAAAACGTAGTGCCGAGGCCAAGAAACTTGGACTTTGGAGCAATAGAAGAAAGTCATTTGATCGGATGTGTCTAGTTTCACGTTATGTCCAACTTCTGGTCTAGTTTCGCTTCCAATAGTGAAATGTTTGTTTCATAATGGTGATGCTATGATTCAAGACGATTGGGCCACTCTTCTGACAGCTCGCATCGTTCATAACTGGTTTTGTAAGGGCGAAGACGAATTGCCGCACCTTCCCCGCCCATCAAATTCACCAGATTTCAGTGTTATTTAGCCTTTGCGGTCTATTTTAAAGAGAAGTGTCCGTGATGGTTATCCACCCCTATCATCTTTAGATGAACCCTTCATTATTTTGCAGGAAGAATGGTACAACATTCCCTCTAAAATCGTACAGAGTCTGTATTCATACGTTCCGAGATGCCTGGAAGCTGTTTGAGTGCCAACGGATTTACTACACTGTATTAAGCGTGATAATGGATTTTCTTTTTGGTGTTTACATATTTCTATCAACCCTCTGTAGACGACAGTCACGCTTCTAGTGACTCCAGATCACATGAACTGTTAACTTCACCGTTATCATAAAATACTCATTTTATTATCCGCACCCTGTAAAGGACGTATAAACGGTGGTGAACAAATTTCCTTACGAAGGTCGTACAGACCAGAATCGGTATGCCAATCAGGCACATCGCTTTAAGTGTTGAGGCAATCGTCCCACGGACGCATGAGGCTGAAGACAATCGTTTAGTAGAACTCCGCGTCCTGTTGCGTGGACAAGTCCGTAACTGCCTGTTGCACACCCTCGTCGGGCAGGAATCATCGACTCTTTTTTTGCCTTTTCTGTGGACAGAACGGGTGATAACCGCTTGGGAAGAATAAGGTCTATAGGATTGGTGCTCGAGAGTCTCCCACTAGAATTATATATATGTGGTGTAAGGATGTGAGTTGTCACATGGAACTTGGCACAACATTCCACAACGCTGGCATTCCACAGACATGCTGCACCGTACACATTCCTCGTTCTCCGATGAACATCTACCGGTGTTTGTCCTCTGGCGGCCAAGAAAAGAACAACAGAGTTGGTCCTACTTGGACGCATTTTGTGATAACGCCGCCATAGTTCACGTCCCCAGTTTCTGTTTTGGAATCAACACCAAAATTCCCTTACGATGAGACACTTTATACATATATTCTCAGTTCCTTCCAGTTTCGCGAAAGTTTTGCTGTTTTACTTTGCTAAGATGATAAACATGTTTGAGGATATAATAGTGAACCAACGTATGATTGCCACTACATTGATATTTATTCAAACAGATTTCACTTTCAACAGAAAAGTTCTTCTAATATAAAACTAAAATGAGCTATTTTCAGTCAGCATAATGTTATTAGCACATTAGTTTGCTGCCATAACGTCTCTTAAACTGGTGGAAGAAAGATTTCTTTCAATACATGTTGTGAAGAAGCCCAGTGTAAGTCATTGTTGGTCTTGGTCACATACACCTACGCTGCTTTTATTGTTGTGAAATCCAACCAAATTTAATTTTGCAACAGTGTATAAACGTGTCAGATAACACTCATATGTGACTTCGTATAGCTGTTTATAAAATCGATTCTGAACTATGAAGACATGTGTCAATTATTGATACTGACTATCTACAAAACTATAAAAACTGGAAGTACAAGTGACCTTTTGGAGCAGAGACCTGGAATCAATTGCTGGCAGCAAACTCCCCATATTTCGTTGTTAAAATTCACAAGTTGAATTTATTGTGTACTAATGTAGGAGGAACAAGCCATTAGTTTAAATTTATATCTAGACATAAACATGAAAAACAAGCTAATTTTTATTAAAGGACAAGGTTTCGATAAACACAGTTCGTTTAAAGGATGTCGGCGTGAATGGTTGTGCATGTCTATGGTCTCTGGACAATGGCACGCAAAAGTGTGGTAAAGACGTAAATCGACGAAGCATCATTGGGCGAGCTTCTATTAATAAACTTATCAAGATATGGCAGAACCGTGCTATAGCGAAAATAACGAAGATGCACTTGGAGGGATAACACAGTGCAACAATGAAAACGTAAATAGAATGAAAATTAACAATTACTATCAGTTCTAGTGTGCTGATAGTGAATATCACAAAGGCAATTCAAAATTAGCTCTAGTTTCTTTTTACACTGTTTTATTATGGTAGATAATTATATATGGATTTTTATGTTAACTTTAAAATAAAATATTATAATGGTTTGTCAAAGTCATAATAACCAGTAACAATGGATTATATTATTGTCCCTGTCTTACTTGTGTGCAACATTTTGGACATGAACATTTTGATACCAATTTTATGAATCTTTTTGTCTCCCTCCTCTTGAACTTCATTTACTTTATTAACACATGTAATAATGTTTGCACATTTGTTTCCAGATTAACTACCAGTCGTTCAAGTTGACTGCTATTGAAGTGAAAATGCCATGAGTTTGTGTGAACGGTGCTGACACATTTTGTTATGTGTGTGGAGAAGTGACATTTGCTTCACAAAAACAGCAAATAACTCCATTGACTAAAAAAGCTTACAGTTGCTACTTTCGGTGCAAAATACAAAATAGGTGATCAGGATTAACACTGGGTTCCACATGTGATCTGCAACACTTGAGTCAGCAACCTCAGGAGTTTGAAGCAGGAGAAAGGACGTTCAATAGCCTTTGCAATGCCCATGATCTGGCTTGAGCCTACTAACCATGTCAGTGACTGCTAATTTTGTATGGTTCTTCCTTTTAAGAAGGGAATCTCTAAGAAGAAGAAGCAGACAGAGATCTATCCTAACAGTCCATCTGCGGTACATCCAGTTCTACATAGGGAAGGATTGAAAATACCTGAACCACTGACAGAGTACGAGATTACTTCACATGGGGATTATGAATGTCCTGAACCATGTACATCACAAGATCTAGAGTTTCTTCCAAATATATCATCAACTGATGATCCACAAAAATTGTCTCAGAATGAGTTAAGTGATTTCATTAGAGAATTGCAGCTCTCTACAGCTAAATCTGAGATTTTAGCATCAAGGTTGCAGCAGCGCAATTTCAGGAAAGCAATGTAAATGTTTCATACTACTGAAGAATAGAGCAACAATTCGCTGCACTTTCTAACAAGCAAGATAGTATTGCTCCATGTGTAGACGTGAATGGTCTAATGAAGGCTCTCAGAATTAATTACAAGCCTGATGAGTGGAGCCTCTTTATTAAGATGAGCTTAAAAGCAGTGTTTTTACATATTGATAATGATCTTCCCTCTATTCCAGTTGGGCATATGAAAGAGTCATACCAAAATTTGAAAATTTTACTAGAAGCCACCAAGTACAATGACTCTCAATGGCAGATTTGTGGTGACTTGAAAGTGGTTGCACTGGTATTAGGTATACATTTAGGATATACTAAATATTGCTGCTTTCTCTGTGAATAGGATGGGCGAGCTCATACATCTCATTACAGTTAACATGAAGGGCCCATCAGAAAATCTCTTCAACCAGGTATAAAGAACATTAAGAGTGAATCTCTAGTAGTCCCTAAAAAGATTCTGCTACCACCATTTCACATCAAGTTGGGTCTCATAAAAAACTTTGTTAATGGAATGAACAAAGATGGTGACATATTTAAGTGCTTAAGGCAAGAATTCCCTTACTTAAGTGAAGCCAAAGTAAAGGAGAGCATCTTTGTAGGCCCACATATTTGAGAGCTTTTTAGAGACCATACGTTTGATGGAATCATACAAGGTGATGAGAAGCATGTATGGGAATGTTTTAAGACACTCTGTTTACAGTTCTTAGGGAACAAACAAGCTAAGGATTACAAGGAGATTGTAGATAATATATAGTTACGTTATGAAAAACTTGACTGCAACACAACATTAAAATGCATTTCTTACATAGCCATCTTGACTTCTTCCCGAAAGATTTTGGAGATATTGCCACATTTGAAAAGATATATGCCGGAAATAGGAGCCCTACTATTTTGGCAGAGTACGTGTATAAATGTCAAGCCAAGCGAAAACAGCTGTGTTTTGAATTTATCTCTTTAAAGCTTTACATAATTCTGGTTCAAAGTAGACTTACAAAGTATTTTCATTCATGTAATGTTATCTTCATTTTTTCCTAATACTTTACTTTTGTATTTCCAGAATGGCACTGATATTTATCAGTGCATAACACATGACATAATTCAAGTAATTATTCACTTAAAATTTGTTATGATGAATCTTGGAACATGAAAGCAAACTAAGCAAATGAGTTATTTAAGCAAAACATAATGACTTTAAAAAAACTGGAGCTAAATATTTATGAAGATGATGATTTTGTATTATTTTATAATGAAATAAACATAATTAACTAAAAATCATGCAATTTACACACTTTCACTTGAAATTTTTGTTCAGTGATAATTGGTGTTTCCTGTGTCATTATACAACTGTGACACAAACTGATTCCTCCGAAATATGGTGTCAGCGGAAGATGTTATTCATACCAGGGACAGAAGCAAGAACCAAATCTTCCATTACACTGGTCTGCATCATTTTTGAAGTGCAAGTGCCACTTATTTTGTTGAGTCATATGAGAATTTATAGGTATTTAACTTTTTTTTAAATATGGCATATAAGAAATTTTTTAAAATACGGTATATACGCTTATTAATGTTTGAAAACAGTCTTGCATTTGGATGAAGTCTAAATTATTTACACGATATCATACTTTAATATCATTTTAGTAAAGAAAAGATCCTTTCGACGACTTTCGTATGAGTTTGACATATAGAACGTTTCTTTTGAGGCACCAACAGTAGTTTGCAAGCATGTTCACATCCCAGCAACCCTGGAATATCTTCTCTATCACTCTAATATATGTATGAAAATGCTCACCTTGCGCCTAGCTATAACCACCATACTTGTCAGGGATGTAATCTAAATGTAAAGTACATTTGTATTGACACATGAGAGCAAGCAACCTTGAAGTTTTTCAGGAGTTCCTCGAAATCAAATTCATGCCTGCAGGTCATGTAGTTACCAAGAAAGTTTTTTTTATTAATGATTACAATGATAGCTAGGCTGTATTCTCTGTATCCTCTATAGTCTCTGAAATGTAAATCTTTCATGGGCTCCCTGATCCAAGTACATCAAAAATATTTGTAGTAAGTTTAGCCTCACTCACATCTGGAAATCTGTGTTTTAAGAAAGTAAAAGCAATACTTTATTTATTTACTTGATTTATATAGGATCTCATTAAAATGGCTCAGAGCACTATGGGACTGAACATCTGTGGCCATCAGTCCCCTAGAACTTAGAACTACTTTAACCTAACTGACCTAAGGACATCACACACATCCATGCCCAAGGCAGGATTCGAAACTGCGACCGTACCAGTCACGCGGCTCCGGACTGAGCGCCTTAACCATGAGACCACCGAGGCCGTCAGGATCTCATTAAACATAGTGCAATGTGCAAAGGTGGAAGTAGAATTTTATAAGGATCCTTGAGAGCTTGTAACTAAACATTGTGTGTTCCATGAGTGAGGATAAGTCTTGCTTCCCAAGATGCTTTCTTCGTAGTGCTTCTTATCTGTCCGACTGTTCAGTAGGCATAGGAAGAATGAATATTTCAGGTATCCCCCTAGTAGACCCAACTGTGTGGCCAATACCTGGAACAAATAGTGTTTATGTGTATCTATGTATAGTACGACATACTTATAAAATTAGAATATTAAGCGTACAGTGCATTAAGCTCAAAAATATTCCTTTAAATCTCCACATACCTTCTAGCTATGATGTTCGTATTGTAGACCAGTTAACAAACATTCCATATTACTACAGGTTTCACTCATTCGTACTGAATAACCCACTGGAACAGAGACAGTCACGTTACGAATGTCCAGTAGTACAACTTTTATATTTGTACTTGATGAATCTATTACAAACCGCCATTTAGTAGAGATATATGTCATATTCAAATCTTCGGTGAGACCACCAATGTTACAACAGTACACCAGAGAAAATTTTCATCCTTTCTAAAACACTATCTAAATTCTTCATCATGACTGAGTTACCAATAGAAATTAGTTCCAGGAGCTAACAATCTTTTTTCACAAGGGCTTGATTCTAGTAACAGGACAGATTCTTTGGATCTGTACAAATCTCGTGTCAAACTATCCAGTTCACCTTGCGTTTAAGGTTTTGGTTGGCGTGGAACCGGGGGGTCTGATATGTGTCACCAGTGCTCCAAAATCCTCATCACACCTACCACTATCTGGGCCACAAAAGTCACTCTCGTTGTTGTGGTGTTGGAATCGTATGCCCTAGACCATGAGGTACTGGTCTTATGGCAGAGAACGTATCTGAATAGTTTACGCTCCCTTTGGTTTCTGATTTATACCTAAATGTACAGGCTATGTATTCATTAAATTAATTCATAGAAGACACTTGTTCTGATTAATGTAAAAGGCACTAACAATGAGACATTAAGTTCATGGAAGTAAAATTCATTCACTTACTCTGTCAATTCGTGTTCAGATGTAATAGTCGGTAACATGATTTCTTCCTTCCCTAAAAATCGAAGATACAATAGAACCGAGACATTTCTGCTGCTTTTTGCAGCAATACCTCCGGTTTTTACCAATTGTTTTGCAGCATTATGTGTTGCAAAGGGCTTGACCTCAACATCAATTTCAACATCAAAGTATGCATTATACATTTTTCTCGCAAAAGCGAGACTTTTTTATATCATTCCTTATTTTATCCATTTTATTACAGCCTTTTACATATCGTACGAACTTTATCTCTGCTGCTTGTATTAGTGACATATCTTTTATTTTTTTACTGTCCATGATTCAGAGCTATATACAAGAGTAGGTAAAGCCATAACTTTATAGAATTTCATTTGTTTCTCTTTTCTTGTTTTTCTTCGCCAAGTTCTCATTGTCTTCTCTTCTTCTCATTGTCTTCGTCATAGTTATAACTAATACCACATCCTAGGCAACTGAAGTAGGATACTTGCTCTAAAATTTTCTCATTTATTGTTATTTTCGATCTGACTGGTTTTCTTTTGAAAGTCATTATCTTTATCTTATTTGCAGATAGAGTTCAGTTGTAATACATTGCGTTAGGCTCTATCTGTACATCGCTCTTTGTAAATTATCTTATGTTTCCTATATCATTATCTGATCATCAGCTTTTGAAGTATATTTAATGTTACGCTAGTTTCTATATTAACTCCTAAGCGTATTTCATCTTTACACGTCATAACCAGGTGGTTTATTGTATAGGAATTAAGTAAACTGGTTGATAGATCGCACCCTTATCGAACACCTCTATTAAAACTTCATATAACATTTATGAACCTGAAGTTATAACTATTTTTGTATACATATAGATTCTTTATTGTGTTAAAAAGTTGTTTTAGGAAAACATTTTGTTTCCAATATTTTCCTCAAAAGTGGAATTTTTACCTTATCAAAGGCTTTATCGAAATCAATGAATACTAAATATGTTTCAAAGCCAAATTCCTGACATTTTCAATAATTTGTATTATTGTAAATACATTATCATTATGCAAACGTCCCTTTCTGAAGCCTGATTCTCCTTCTAAGATTATTGTCTTGGTGAGAGTTTGTAGCCTTTGATTAAGAATTTTCCCAATAAGTTTTATATCCTGCATTTCGTAAGCTTATTCATGTATAGTTTCCTAAGTCTTTCCTGTTGCCTTTTTTAAATATAGAAATTATTTTAGCTGTGTTCCATTATTCAGGAAAAGAACGGTTCTTACAACACATATTTAAATAATGGAGCAAGCAAGATTCTAATGTGTTGCTCCATATTTGATTAATTCAAGTTTAATGCCATCTAGGATAGTAGCTTTCCTGATTTTTGTTACATTTAAGGCTGCTTTTGAATCTTTTGTCTATATTTGATCCATAGAGTTACTATCAATTTTTATAGAATAACTTTCTTCACTGCATTCATACCAGAAATATCTACGATGGTGTAGCCATTGATTTTCTGTTATTATAATAATGTTTGCAGCATATTTCTCCGTTTTATTCATGTGATTCATAGATATAAACGTTATATTCTGTATTCTGTGGATCTTATCAATGAGGCTTTACTGGGATTCATACGGTATCTTCCTAGTAAATTATTTTAAAAATTTTTTTGTACATTTCTCAGACTTCATTTGTTTGTGCTTGTAACTAAGCGTTGTAACATTTTGTATTTCTTTCATATTGTTAGCTACGCCTGTATTCCGTATGTTCAGATCCCTTATCTAGATTATTATGTTATTCTTTCCATGTAGCTCATTTGCTATTTTGAGCATTGCAGTTTTTAATCTTCCACACTATTGTTCCATTTTGTATTTAGTTTCAACCATTGTAAATTTTTGTGACAGTCTTTGTTGACATAGGTTCCTTATGCTTTCTTCCTGTAGAGCTTTGGCTTTTTTTTACATTTGCTCATATTTCAGTTTTCGAAATAACCAGGAAGTGATCTGGTGCCTGTGTCAGTACCTCTAAAGACATGAGTATCTCGAATCTGAAAGCTTATTTTTTATTAGCGATTACACAGTCATTTATTGAGCGTGAACTTTTTGTGTTCCAGGTGTATTTATTTATGTTTCTCTTGCTGAAGAAGGTATTTGTAATTTTTTTCTTATTAAACATAGGAAAATCTCTGAATGTCTTTGCATTTTCGTTTAAAGTTATTTCACCGAATGTTCCTATTGTATGTACTATTGGTAGATTTGGTGTTTGGAAGTTCTGCAGAGAAATACGGAGCAATGCTGCCACAACAGCCTTCCATAATTGCGAAAGTGTTGCAGGTCTAGGATTTTGTGCACGATGACCTCTCTATTATGTCCCATAAATGTTAGATGCGATTCATGTCAGGCGATCTGGGTGGCCAGATCATTCGTTCGAATTGTCCAGAATTGTCCAGAATGTTCTCCCAACCAATGGCAAACAACTGTGTCCCACTGTCACAGCGCACTGTCATCCACAAAAATTCCATCGTTCTTTGGGAACAAGAAGTCATGAATAGCTGCAAACTGTCTCCAAGTATCCAAACATAACCATTCCTACCAGAGAACCCACTCCATTCCACGTAAACACAGCCCACGCCATTATGTAGCTACCACACTTTCGGACTGTGTTTGTTGACAGCATGCCGTCTGCGCCACACTGGAACCCAACCATGAGCTCTTACCAACTGAAATCGGGACGCATCTGACTAGGCCACTGTTTTCCAATCATCTAGGATCCAACCAATACGTTCAGGAGAGCAGGAGAGGCGCTGCCGGTGACGTCGTGATGTTAGCCGGGGCAGCCGCGTCAGCCGGTATCGCCAAATCTCGACGCACTGTCCTAACGGATTGGGCCGTCGTACTTCCCACACTGATTTCTACGGTTATTTCACGCAGTGTCGCTTTTTAGTTAGCGCTGACACTTCAACGCAAACACCGCTGCTCTCGGTCATTAAGTGAAGGCCGTTGACCGTGATGAAAGGTAATGCCTCAAACTTTGTATTTTCGGCACACTCTTAATGCTGTGGACCGCGGAATATTGAATTCCTTAACGATTTGCAAACTGGAATGTCCCATGTATCTAGCTGAAACTACCATTTCGCTTTCAAATTCTGTTAATTCCATTCGTGCGGCCATAATCACTCTGAAACCTTTTCTCGTGAATCACATGAGTGAAATCGCAGCTGCCCCTGTGCGCTGCCCATTCCTACCTTGCGTACGTGAGACTGCCGCCATCTGTATGTCTGCATATCTCTATCTTAGATTTGTCATTAGGTGTATGATCTCCACCCGTACTAACTCAACGGAGCTATCTACTTCAAATTCGCTACAAGCTGAACTACAGGGTGCGTCAAAAAAATGTATACACACTTTGAACTGCCATAGACAATTTATTTCCCGTTCTACAAGGTTAAGTATCTGTGAGAAAGTAATGTTATAATTCTTCAACAGGTGGCAGCAGTGGGAAGGAAGTACGTCAACGTGGCGGACGTGCGTTTGAGCATTGAAGCGCGGAAGCAGATAATTATGTGGCACTGGAAGGTTGAGAATGTAGCTGCGGTTCGAAGACAGTGGAGAAGTGAGTGTGGTACAGAACCACCTTCAAGGTTAACAATTACACGTCTAAGAGACAAATTCGGAATTCACACTGAACAGTGTGTGATGTGCATAAAGGTCGATCAGGGCGGCCTCGTACAGCTACAAGTGATGATTCCACAACTGCGGTCTTGGAACTGTTTCAGCGTTCGCCTCAAAACTCTTCGAGGCAAGCGGCACGTGAGAGTAATGTAAGTGCTAGTAGTGTGCTACGCATTCTGAAGAAAGGCAAGTCTCGTGTGTACATTCCAAGGCTGGTGCAACAGCTAAGTGACGACGATCCAGATCGAAGGTTAGAATTTTGTGAACGGGTTCAGGAGATGGTGAGACGTGAACCGGGATTTATGGGTAGCATAATTTGATCGGATGAAGCCCAATTCATAATCAATGGAACTGTCAATAGGTACAATTGTGTGTACTGGGCTGAAAATAATCCTCACATTACAGTTCAAAAGGCTGTGAATTTGCCTGGTCTAAATGTGTGTGAAGGTACTTCAGCTACCGAGATGAAGCCCAATTGAAACTCAATGGAACTGTCAATAGGCACAATTGTGTGTACTGGGCTGAAAATAATCCTCACATTACAGTTGAAAAGACTGTGAATTTGCCTGGTCTAAATGTGTGGTGTGGTTTGTCTGCAAGGGGACTCACTGGGCCTTTCCGCTTTGAAGGTACTGTTACTGGAGAAACGTACCTAACAATGCTTGCTCACTTTATATTCACCGCCATTCGTGCATTATAGGGTAATGATGAGTTTTATTTCCAACAAGATGACGCCCCGGCGCACTATCATAGGGACGTACGAGCACACCTGGATCACAATGAGCCAGGCCCGTGGATAGGACGCAGGAGACCAATCGAGTTTCCTGCACGCTCTCCAGACCTCAAGCCGCTGGATTTCTTCTTATGGGGCACAGTAAAAGATGAGGTGTACAAACGTGAACCACGTAACCTGGACACACTTTGGAATGAGATTCAGGCGGTGTGCGCAGAAATCTCATTGGACACTTTGGTACGATGTACGGAATCAGTGCTGAAGGCCACCAGTTTGAACATTAATCACATTTGCAAAGTACATTTATTTTTCCAATTGGACTTTAAGGTTTCCATTTCCAGAAATTTAACATTGTAGAACGGGAAACAAATTTTCTATGACGCTCCAGAGTGTGTATACATTTTTTTGACGCACCCTGTATTTCTAAGCGGTTGTACTTAGGTCCAGTTTTACCCAACTTTCGGTGCCTATAACGATTTCAGCTTCGGAGCTTTCTATTAGTGCTTAGAGCTCTGGTTCTTTCACAACGCAATTAAGTATAGAACTGTAGTATTGATTCTTGCTATGTGTAACCTCTTCATGTGTTAGTCCTGAACCCTGTAGCCTAAAAATAAACGTGTTCTATCTCGGAAACGATTCCAAATAGGGCGTATACTGAGGTGACAAAAGTCATGCGGTAGCGATATGCACGTATACAGTTGGGTAAGGTGTAAAAGAGCAGTGGATTGGCGCAGCTGTCTGTCATTTGTACTCAGTTGATTCACGTAAAAATGTATACGACGTGATTATGGCCGTACAACTGGGATTAACATTGATCGCGGAATGGCAATTAGATGCATGGGACATTCCATTTCGGAAAAAATATATGGCATTCGATATTCCGTAACGCACAGTGTCCAAAGTGTGTCCATAATACTAAATTTCAGGCATTACCTCTCACCACTGACGTCACAGTGGTCTACGGCCTTTACTTAAGTACCAAGTGCAGCAGCGTTTGCGTAGATTTGTCGCTGGGTGAAATATCAGCAGAAACCAATGTGGGACGTACGACGAACGTACCCGTTAGGACAGTGCCTCAAAACTGCGCGTTACTGGGCTAAGGCAGCAGACGAGGGGGGGGGGGGGGGGGCATTTCCTAACAGCGCGACGTAGCCCGCGGTGGCCCACCTGGGCCCGGCCCGCGACCGCATCTGTTGGACCCTAGAAGACGACGACCGTGGCCTGGCCAGGTGATTCCAGATTTCAGTTCGTAGGTAAGTGTCGTGCGACGACGGCCTCCCGTGGGGTAGACCGTTCGCCGCGTGCAAGTGTTTCGTTTTGACGCCACTTCGGCGACTTGCTCGTCGATGGGGATGAAAAGATGATGATTAGGACAACACAACACCCAGTCCCTGAGCGGAGAAAATCTCCGACCCAGCTGGGAATCGAACCTGGGCCCTTTAAGGAACCGTATGCACTAGAGCACAGACGATATTTAATTTATTGAACTTAGATTATATCTATCGATTTTTTAAGACAAGAGAAAGCAGAACACCGCTCTCCTGTCGCAGCTAGTAGGCATCTACACTCTTATGTCATTCGTCGTCCTAGAAGGACGTAATATTTTAAGTGGCTCCACAGTTAGCCATATTGATACTTATTTGCAGAAAAGAGGCGCAGAATTAATAAGTCGCTCTCATTTGTGAATTACCTGCCATTATTTACATCGAATTTTAGGTAAGTGTCATTCATATAGTAATGTATATGTCGAAATGAATATATGTTTTATTTAATCGTATGCTTTTCTCTGATTTTAGTCACTCCATTTTCATGATTGAAGCGGTGGTCAGATATCAGACTTTGTCTACAAGAAATATGTAATGAACCCCGCCTATGTTCTATGTTCCGTACATCTTCGGACGTGCGAAGCTCGATAAATTCACGGCGTAAATTTTAATCCCTCAATTACGTATCCACACAAACAAACAATAATAATTATTACAATTCATTATTATTATTACAAATTATTATAATTATATATTACTATTTTATTTTTATTTGTTAAAGCCCTTAGGATTGACAGTCTGTCTCGCTGACCACTTACCTACCGGGGGCGGACATTTCAGTTGGTAAGATCTGACTGTAGGTTTCGAGTGTGGCGGAGACCCCACGAAGCTGGCGGCTCTTTAAGGCTGTATGGCGTCTTTATATGGAATGGACTGTGTCCTCTGGCCTCACTAAACCGATCACCATTTTCGGCCATTCGTGGCTCCATATTTTCAAACGACGATGGAATTTTGATCATGAATCCCAGGCTAATTCGTGGAACATAATTAAGAGGACAGTTCGTTCAGAAAATCGTGCACCGCCAGCACTTTCGCAGTTACGGCAGCACGGCTAAATATTTCTGCAGGGACTTCCAGCGAGTTCACGCCACGTCGACTAGCACTACCCCTGGTAAAGTGAGGTCCACCACAATATTAGCAGGCATTCCATGACTCTTGTTATCTCAGTACATGTCTATACCAAGTTTGTTACTTTAAGGGAGCCTTCCCGTCATATTCATGAATATTGATCATTCTTCCTGGGACACCCTACAGAAGAAATTAAGCTGGAAAGAAGCTATCTTACTGTGTCAGTCAGTTACAGTTCATTTTGAGAAGAAATGGAGAAATTTGGAAAACATCCGAGCTGAAAACCAAAATCGCAGGCAGCACAAGGAAGAGCAGCAGGCATGTGGTTGGATCAAGTACACAGTATTGCCGGTCGTTGTCTTCACGTTACATTGGGAAGAGCTGAGGATCACAGTGGTTGGAGACGTTCGAATATGATGAATATAATGAATTTCCTTGAGACAGAGAAGTTGCTGTTCATGCATCAACACGGCTTTAGAAAGCATCGCTCCTGCGAAACGCAACTCGCCCGTTTTTCACATGATATCTTGCGAACCATGGATGAAGGGTACCAGACGGGTGCCATATTTCTTGACTTCCGGAAAGCGCTTGATTCGGTGCCCCACTGCAGACTCCTAACTAAGGTACGAGCATGTGGGATTGGTTCACAAGTATGTGAGTGGCTCGAAGACTTCTTAAGTGATAGAACCCACTACGTTGTCTTCGATGGTGTGTGTTCATCGGAGGTGAGGATATCATCTGAAATGCTCCAGGAAAGTGTGGTAAGTCCGCTGTTGTTTTCTATCTACATCAATGATCTTTTGGATAGGGTGGATAGCATTGTGCGGCTGTCTGCTGATGATTCTGTGGTGTACGAGAAGGTGTGGTCGTTGAGTAACTGTAAGAGGATACAAGATGAATTGGACAGGATTTGTGATTGGTGCAAAGAATGGCAACTAACTCTAAATGTAGATAAACGTAAATTAATGAAGATGAATAGGAAAAAGACTCCTGTAATGTTTCAATACTCCATTAGCAGTGTAGCGCTTGACACAGTCACGTCGATTAAATATTTTTGCGTAACATTGCAGAGCAATATGAAGTGGAACAAGCATGTAATGGCAGTTGTGGGGAAGGCGGATAGTCGTCTTCGGGTCATTGGTAGAATTTTGGGAAGATGTGGTTCATCTGTAAAGGAGAACGCCTATAAAACACTAATACGACCTATTCTTGAGTGCTGGTCGAACGTTTGGGACCCCTATCAGGTCGGATTTGGGGGAGGACATAGAAGCAATTCAGAGGCGGGGTGCTAGATTTGTTACTGGTAGGTTAGATCATTACGCGAGTGTTACGGAAATGCTTCAGGGACTCGGGTGGGAGTCTCTAGAGGAAAGGGGGCGTTCTTTTCATGAATCGCTACTGAGGAAATTTAGAGAACCAGCATTTGAGGCTGACTGCAGTACAACTTACATTTCGCTGAAAGACCACAAAGGTAAGGTAATAGAGATTAGGGCTCGTACAGAGGCATATAGGCAGTCATTTTTCCTTCGTTCTGTTCGCGAGTGGAACAGGGAGAGAAGATGCTAGTTGTGGTAGGAGGTACCCATTGCCACGCACCATATGGTGGATTGCGGAGTATGTATGTAGATGTAGATGTCTAGTCGAAACTTTAGTTACTTAGGAAACCAAAGAACAGATGAGGTCATGACACTCAGCGATGAGGAGACCGACCAATGAGGACGCTGATATGGAGTACCTGGCAGTAGGTGGCAGCACAATGGACGTAATATGAAAAACTTATGCTTTGGGGGGGGGGGGGGGGGTACTTACTTTCCATGTCCGGGACTAGACTTCAGACTTCCAAAAATCAGCAGCCAATAGGGCCTTGTCATTTGCCTCCCATAAGTAATTCATTGTGCAGGGCTGGTCTAAATATCGACAGAAAAGCAGGTGTTGAGGATCCTGAACAGAGCGAAACAGACAGAGAGTGTTCTCATTCTCTTTCAGGAGATCCCATACCTGCAGGTTTGTCTTGCACTTTAGCACTTCTACCCTCATACGGTTTAGCGTTCTCCAGACTGTGTACCGTAGGTCTCCACCAGGAGCCAGCTCTTCTTTTACATCTTTGTGGGGGTTTCTCGGGTCGATTTCCCACCTCTTCAAACGATTCTCTGCAGCCGACCCTTCCAGGGCTCGGCTACGTGGCAGGAAACTCTTCCTCGAACAAAGCCGTCGGTCAGCAGGCTGGTGTCCATATAACGGCTGACGCATGTCCTTTTCTTGCTTGGTTTTTTCGGCTTCGGCAGCGATGTCACGTCGTGTGTTGGGCGGTGCGATCCCCATGATTAAGTACATCTTGTTTACTGGGGTTTGCCTCAAGCATCCTGCTATGGGATGACATGTTCTTTTGGGGGTGGCCGGATACCTTTGATCACATACCGACTTATTAATAGACACGAACGTAACGCCATGAGGTGCCACCAGATTACTTGTCGACAGGGAAATTCTTCATCCAGGATGGGACCGTGCGAACGAGTTGTGAGAATGCTGGTGGCAGAGAGGACGCGGCCCGCCGGCTGTTTAAGGCGGGAGCGGCAAAGCGTTCCGCGCGGGCGGCATACGGGCCCACCTGGCGGCGCGGCGCGAGGCAAGGCGGCAGGCGAACAGCTGCAACGAGAGCTGGAAGATTAAATTAATTACATTCCGCGGATTCCTGGCTGGCAGCGTCCCGCCGCGGATGTGAAATATGCCAGCTATGCCGGCCGCGCTCCGCTCGCGCCCGCGCGCCGTATCAAAGTGGCCGAGCAACAAGGTGCGCGAGCCAGCGGCAGCGGCAGGCAACGGCAACAGCAGGCGACGGCAGCGGCAGCGGCAACGAAGAAGTGCGCCGGTTACTGCGCAGCCGCCGAACCCGATACTCGCGGAACGCCGCACGCCTTAATGAGGCCCGGTCGCGGCTGCAGCCCGCGCGCCGAACGCTGACAGGTGTTTGTTGTTGTGTGTAAACACAGCGACCCGCCAGGTAAAACGAGGAAAGCGAAACGCGGGGAAAGTCACAAAGTTTTAATTACCACCTCAGAACCATCCAGCTGCGACTATGAGACTTTGTGCTGAGATGAGTAATACTCAGGGATGGACAAAAATATGGAAACTGTTGTACTGTACGTTTCATACATCTACATCTACATCTACTACATCTACATCTACTGCATCTACATACATACTCCGCAATCCACCATACGGTGCGTGGCGGAGGATACCTTGTACCACAACTAGCATCTTCTCCCTCTTTTCCACTCCCAAACAGAACGAGGCAAAAATGACTGCCTATGTGCCTCTGTACGAGCCCTAATCTCTCTTATCTTATCTTCGTGGTCTTTCCGGGAAATGTAAGTTGGCGACAGTAGAATTGTACTGCAGTCAGCCTCAAATGCTGGTTCTCTAAATTTCCTCAGTAGCGATTCACGGAAAGAACGCCCCCTTTCCTCTAGAGACTCCCACCCGAGTCCCTGAAGCATTTCTATAACACTCGCGTAATGATCTAACCTACCAGCAACAAATCTAGCACCCCGCCTCTGAATTGCTTCTATGTCCTCCCCCAATCCGACCTGATAGGGGTCCCAAACGTTCGACCAGCACTCAAGAATAGGTCGTATTAGTGTTTTATAAGCGGTCTCCTTTACAGATGAACCACATCTTCCCAAAATTCTACCAATGACCCGAAGACGACTATCCGCCTTCCCCACAACTGCCATTACATGCTTGTCCCACTTCATATCGCTCTGCAATGTTACGCACAAATATTTAATCGACGTGTCTGTGTCAAGCGCTACACTGCTAATGGAGAATTCAAACATTACAGGATTCTTTTTCCTATTCACTTGAATTAATTTACATTTATCTATATTAAGAGTTAGTTGCCATTCTTTACACCAATCACAAATCCTGTCCAAGTTATCTTGTATCCTCCTACAGTCACTCAACGACTACCTTCACGTACACCACAGCATCATCAGCAAACAGCCGCACATTGCTATCCACCCTATCCAAAAGATCATTGATGTAGATAGTAAACTACAGCGGACCTACCACACTTCCCTGGGGCACTCCATATGATACCCTCACCTCCGATGAACACTCACCATCGAGGACAACGTACTGGGATCTATAAACGTTCAGCCACAGAAGGAGATTTTACTCATTGCCTCCCTCAGTTATTTATAGTGCGCTGAGGAAAACACTGTAAGAGGATGGAACTTGTATATTTTAACTAAATTTCAATATATTTTTAATTATTAGTTGTTCTGCTGAAAGACGTACGGAAATGTGTGAAGTTCCACAGAAATTAATTACTCTTCCTATAATTCGTGAAAAAATCAGTTTCATGTATCTGACTGCCAGTTTTAAAATATTCTCTAACGTCTCTTAACACTATACTGCAATGACCCTGGTACGCAACGGACAACTTACCTTGTCTTGCCGCTGTCACTGCACGACCAATAATATTCTAAAATAGTTCAAAAGAAATACTGCGACCCGTAGAGAGTGCAATACATGGTCACAACTACTGAAACAACTACTGCCATTTTTAATACAGAAACTGAATGACCCGGAGAAGTTCGATCAAAAAGCCTTAAGCGATGTAAAAAAAAATGATAGAAGCAACTAAAAACTTTTCATTTACTATAGTCAGAAAACTAATGATATAAACACTGACTAACCTTTCCTTTCGTTCAACTGTATGATTAGCAACAACTTTAATTACTTCAAAATGTCTGTAAAAAACAATCACGTACTCGTATCTGGTCACAATAAAGATACGAATATCCCTCTCGATACATGCATACACATATCTGAGAAAATCCCTCCAGAGCGCAAACAACCGACAGATACGTTCAGCAAAAAAACAAATTACCAAAAGTTCTCAACTGACACCAGAGCCTCTTCCGGCGCTACCAGCACTCTCACGGCAGGATGGGACCTCTCACGTCGCGCGTCTTCTCTCCACCACAGGCTGCGCCCGACCACTTTCGACTCCCCTCCACAACCGTTCGCTCGCTACCACTAGCGGTAATAATGTCTCAGGCTCAGAGTTTGTGTATGCACACTACAGCAGAATCAGTGAGCCAGTTTCCAAAGAAATCCTAACTTCCAACATTCAAGAAGAACGAGGGGAGCTCTGAAACACTGATAGTGATTAGTGGCAAGAACACATTTATTCACGAATACTCAACTTTGTACAAACAGGTTCAGGCAGCACATCCTGAAATCCAACTACTATTCCAGAAGGTAAGGCTGCATAGTAAACAGTTCTTGTCTCACTAGAATGTTCACTGAAGACGGGTTGGTGTGGACTTGCTAGAAGCAGACGATGTGGCGCGAAGTAAACAAGTAGAAGGCCATGTTCTAGGTAGTCGAAGTGACTTGCAACTGCCCGCTTAGGTGTGGCCCAGGCTCATGTCACTTCTCTGGGGGCGCCACATCTTGGTGTTCCAATCGCTGAGCTATACGCCATCTCTGTAGTGGGTTCTCGACCCATCGAAGCCTGTGGTGCTGCCTCTTGTGCTTACGAGAGCACAGGAACTCCACAAAAACATTATACACATCTCTAACAGGGTGTAGGAATACAGATGACAGTCAAAACAGTGTCCAACAGTCTCGGAATGGGTAAATATAAGTCAAGTCTCGTTTTCAAGGGAATTTTATGCCATTTTTCATGCAGAATAGTGAGAAGTCCAGGATACGGCGATGAAGTTCTCTCCAAAGGAAGACAGTGAACTGGGGCCCTGTGCTCTTGGAACGCAGCGCCACCATTGTGCAACAAACGCTGCAGAATGTGCGCGAAGTAACGTGCCTGCTAGCTGTGCAGTCGACATGGCACGCATGGGGTGGGTGGTAGTGGTGGGGGTTGCAGGCAGGCGAAATGCCTGGCACTGCTGGGGAAGTTCCGTCCTGAACTGAAGACCACTCTTACATTTTTGTAAGTCTTAGCTGAAGGCCCTCCACACCTACACTTCCCTGGTGACAATTCAAAAAGATCTACTGTCGTCTCTGCTTTGGTTAGTACCTAGAACAAATTCCGCTGATAATGCACCTAGAACAGCGATTTTCTCCTGGCTTTTTAACGAGTCATAGCTTTCAGAGAAGCGCGGCGAACTTTGAGTAAAACCTACATTTCACTTCTTGCCATTTTAATATGTGCTTCTTTTGCCAAAATTCAGAGGAGTTTACACACTGTCACCACAGTAGCGTGCTCTGCAGATGCAGCTGCAACAATATTCTGAATCATGATTTATTAAAATTAAATTTAACGGAGAGCCTTCGTTTATGGAATACTGCCTTCGCATTTACTTTAGGGCAGTAAAGCACAGCTTGTAAGTCAAATTCAACTAGCAAAGATTCGCCTTTTCTTGCACTTTCTCTCTTAATGTTGTTAAATTCCCTTGCCTTTTCTTTCCCTTTCAGATACTCTTCCTGTTCCCTTTTAAAATGTTTGTCTTCCTTTCCCTCAGTCGAAAGGTGTCAAAACTTTAAACATTTATCACACATATCTTTTCGTGGCCTATGGAATTTCGGATTAAATTCCCTTGTGGATGTCTCCCTATACAGTCATAACTTCTCGACTATCTTTCCTTCCCCATAGTGTTGTTGCCGATATAACTTATACGTTACCTTAATACTAATATCAGTAGGGAAATAATCTCCTGTACACTCTTTCCTCTTGTAATGAGAAGGCGCTTCAGTCTGGAACCACGCGACCGCTACGGTTGCAGGTTCGAATCCTTCTTCGGGCATGGATGTGTGTGATGTCCTTAGGTTAGTTAGGTTCAAGTAGTTCTAAGTCCTAGGGGACTGATGACCACAGATGTTAAGTCCCATAGTGCTCAGAGCCAGCCAACCGATGACCTCAGATGTTAAGTCCCATACTGCTCAGAGCCATTTGAACCATTTTTGCAATGAGAAGGAAGAGTGGGAAAACTCTTAATCTGTTTCCTTATAGCCTCTTTACTTTTTTGGGTCTCTTTATGCCTGGCTCATGACATCCTCTTCACTCTTTCTCAATTACATGGTGTTCATCCCTTTTTTAATAGTATTTGTTACAAAGGTTTCAGAAATGTCAAATGCCTTGAGAAAAAACTGCATACACACTTGAATCTTATCAGATACCTTTATTAGGTAGAATTTCTTGGGCCTCTTCCTTCGTGAGTTATCCGATTTTGTCCGCACACTTCGTTTCTCTTCTTCTTCTACTAACTTATTTAGGTACTGCCTTTGTAGCTCAACTGACCCAAGATCCCTGTAGGCTCCATGGGTATTTTGTATGTCTTTCTCAGTAAACTTACTGGTGCACTGTCATGGACGTTTAGAGCAATCTTTTGGCTTCGAATTTCTTGCAGGAACTTCGCAATTCTTCGTAGAAATATATGCCCTACCATGCTGTCGATTGATTTTTGTTTGATTTCCTTTCCATTCCTCTTTAACCGCTACCCATTTTCTTGTTTTGTTACTATTCTTAGTACCAGCATTGTCATCTGCAATTTCCCCTTCCTGATGGTGAGGATTTCCTTGTACACCAGTTGCATCCTCAGCAGTTTTTGTGACATTCTTTACAAGGAACGTTCCATGTTCAGTACTGCTGTCTCTAACAGAAACAGGACAGGTACTAAGAGGAAGGGAAAAGAAAATTATCTGTAACTGCTATTGTGTCTATTAATTGTTTAGCTACTCACCAAAATCTGTAGTGTTGTCGGGTTCATAGGAAGGATCGTCATCTGTATCTGAACCAATGAATGTCCTGACCATGACGCTCTTCCTGAGCTATGAATATAAACAACAATAATAATAATAATAATAATAATGACAACAGCCGTAATACAATAATAACAATAATAATAATTATTATTATAGTAATTACTACCGAAATATATACACTCTGAAACTGGTTCTAATACTTACAAGATTCCATTAAATTCTGTTCCTTCTCCAGACACATTTAAACTATCCTTCTTCGTCAGGACTCCATAGCGCTCCTACTTGGTTGTAAATCCATTCACAACTCAAATAAAAATTATCTTCCTTGCTAGGAAGTAGCATTTCATTGTGGTCACAGAGCGACGTCGACAATGCTTCTAAAGAGAAGCAGCTGGAAAAGCAACTTCTAACAGTTCTGTGAGGATCAGAGAAACGCAGGAGCTGTTCCGTTTCACAAAGTAACACTGCGTCCAGTGGTCTAATAACGGACTATCCCTTCCGTCTCTCTGATTCTTACTGTTTTTCGTAAAATGTAGATATGTTGACAACTAAAACGGAAACACATAAGATAGAGTTACGTTTGTTTGATTGTAACGTAGGTCTTGGTTTCGTGTACTTTACGGTACTAACAACTCAAAAGTGGCAAAAATGTAGTTACGTCTGTCTGATTCTAAATGGGCAATTACGTCGTGCAAAGAGGCAGCTGAACAGTTATTTTTCCAGCACTCCAATACGTGAATATAAAAGCATGAAGGCATTATAATTCTTATGCCTAAAGTTGAAAATACCCTCTGCCATCCACTTGACAGTGATTTGCAGAGCACTGTTGTAGATGAAGATGGGATGACATACTTCCTTCACTACATACTCACCCTCCACTGCTACAGCATTAGTAATGCTACGCATTGCTAATATCTTGGTCGTTTTCGTTTTTCCATCTTGTCGTTATTCTAGACATACCTCTCATGCAGTCGTTAATTCACCTGCCATGTCAAGAAAATATGGGGGGGGGGGGAACTAAATTTGATAGCCCAGAATACCATAGTGTATGACAGTGCCCTGTGGAGAATGAAATGGAGCATTGTCGTGGGGCCCCGCTTGGTACCTCACAGCTACTCTTCGTCTTGACAGCTTCCTGAAATCTGGTCAGCAGACTCTTATGGTTGCAATCAGGTTAACGTCGTGCCATTGTAGTCCCTAAAAGACCTCGTCACCAACTTGCTGAATGATTTTTGGGTCATTGCCTTTTCGGGCCTTAGTAGATAGACATGTTTCTGCTCCCTGCTTTGCTCGTTTCTCTCGAGGTACACCGCTACACCCAGAAATCGCCACCAACCAGTGGACTGTTCAGGGTTCGCCTGACATGCTCAACTGTTCCACTGCTCCCTCGGTTTGTGGGCTTTCAGAACAGGTGTGAGCAATCGCCCAACTTCTGTGATCATCGACCTGGGTCATGTTCAGAACGTCTACATCCACATCTGCTTCTAGATATACTCGGCTACTTTGCAAATCACATTCAAATGCCTCGCAGAGAGTTCATCGAACCACCTTCACAATAATTCTGTCATTCCACTCTTGAACAATGAGCAGGAAAAAACAAAAGCCTATATCTTTCCGTGCAAGCTCTGATTTCCATTATTTTATTTTGGTGATCGTTTCTCCCTATGTAGGTCAGCGGTAACAAAATATGTGCGCATTGAAATTTCTTGAAAAGATCCCGACACAGCGAGGAATGCATTTGTTTTAATGGAGTCTACACCAAATCTTGTATCATGTCCGTGACATACTCGCCTCTATTTCTGGATGGTACAAAACATACAGCCCTTCTTTGAACTTTCTCGATGTACTCCGTTAATCCTATCTGATAAGGATCCCACACTGCGCAGCAGTACTCCAAAAGATGACTAACAAGCGAAGTTTAGACAGTCTCTTTAGTTGATCTGCTGCATCTTCTTAGTATTCTGCCAATAAAACGCAGTTTTTGGTTAGCCATCCCCACAGCGTTTCCTTTGTGCTCTTTGCAAATTAAGTTGTTCGTAATTGTAATTCCTAGGTATTAAGCTGAATTTACGGCCTTTAGATAGCCGAAGTTTAACGGGTTCTCTTTAGCACTCGTGAGGATGAATTCACACTTTCCATTATTTAGAGTCAACTGCCAATTTTGTCTCCATACAGATATCTTTTCTAAATCGTTTTGCAATTTCTTTCGATCTTCTGGTAACTCTACTGGACGATGAACGAGACGCATCACCTGCAGACGAACTAAGACGGCAGCTCAGATTGTTTCACAAACCTGGTACAGGCGCAGCCATGATGGTGAGGCACCTGTTGAGAGGCCAGACAAACGTATGGCTCCCGATGAGTTCTGGATGATTGACAGATGTGGCCTTGTAACATCACGAAAACGACCTTGCTGTGCTGGTACTGCGAACGGCTAAAAGCAAGGGGAAAGTGCAGTCGTAATTTTTCCTTGGGGAATGGAGCTCTACTGTGTATAGCCTTAAGTAAAATACTCTGGGGGTGAAATAGCTCCCTTTCGTATCTCACGGTGGGGACTGCTCAGGATTATGTCGTCATCAGGAGAAATGAAACTGCCATTCTATGGATCGGAGCGTGTAATGTTAGGTCTCTTACTGTGGCGGGTAGGTTAGAAAGTTTACAAAGGGAAATGCACAGGTTGAAGTTAGATATAGTGGGCGTTAGTTTAGTTCGGTGACAGGAGGTACAGGGCATATGGTCAGGTGGATACAGGGTTATAAATATAAAATCCAATAGGGATAATGCAGGAGCAGGTTTAATAACGAATAAGAAAATAGAAATGCGAGTAAGTTACAATGAACAGCATAGTGAACGCACTATTGTAACCAAGATAGACACGAAACCGAAACCCACCACAGTAGTACAAGTTTATATGCCAACTATCTCAGCGGATGACAAAGAAATTGGAAAAATGTATGACGAGATAAAAGAAATAGTTCAGATAGTTAAGGGAGACGAAAATTTAACAGTGACGTGGTATTATAATTTGTTAGTAGGAAAAGGATGAAAATAAAAAACAGCTGGTGAATATGGACCTGGAGAAACAAACGAAAGAGTAAACCGCCTGATAGACTTCTGCACAGAGCATAATTTGATCATCGCTAACACACGGTTTAAAAAACATACAAGAAGCAAATTGTTGCTCATGTCGGCACCAATGACTCCTGCCGTCTGGGTTCAGAGGTCATCCTCAGATCGTACAGGCGGTTGGCAGAGTTGGTGAAGGCGGAAAGCCTCGCTCGCGGGGTGGAATCAGAGCTAACTATTTGTAGTATCGTTCCCAGAACCGATCGCGGTCCTCTGGTTTGGAGCCGAGTGGAAGGCTTAAACCAGAGGCTCAGACGATTCTGCGGAGAGCTGGGGTGCAAATTTCTCGACCTCCGCTATCGGGTGGAGAAATGTAGGGTCCCCCTGAATAGGTCAGGCGTGCAGTACACGCCGGAAGCGGCTACGAGGGTAGCGGAGTACGTGTGGAGTGCACATGGGGTTTTTTATTTAGAGATTTCCCTCCCTAGGCCCGACAAGACGCCTCCTGAGACGCAGCAAGGCAGGAACAGGCAAAATGCAACAGGGAATAACAATATTAATGTGCTAATAGTAAACTGCAGGAGCGTCTATAGAAAGGTCCCAGAACTGCTCTCATTAATAAACGGTCACAACGCCCATATAGTACTAGGGACAGAAAGTTGGCTGAAACCAAATGTAAACAGCAATGAAATCCTAAACTCAGATTGGAATGTATACCGCAGAGACAGGCTGGACAGTGAAGGGGGAGGCGTGTTTATAGCGATAAGAAGTGCAATAGTATCGAAGGAAATTGACGGAGATTCGAATTGTGAAATGATTTGGGTGAAGGTCACGGTTAAAGCAGGCTCAGACATGGTAATTGGATGTATCTATAGGCCCCCGGGCTCAGCAGCTGTTGTGGCTCAGCACCTGAAGAATAATTTGGAAAATATTTCGAGTAGATTTCCCCACCATGTTATAGTTCTGGGTGGAGATTTTAATTTGCCGGATATAGACTGGGAGACTCAAACGTTCATAACGGGTGGCAGGGACAAAGAATCCAGTGAAATATTTTTAAGTGCTTTATCTGAAAATTCCTTGAGCAGTTAAACAGAGAACCGACTCGTGGCGATAACATATTAGACCTTCTGGTGACAAACAGACCCGAACTATTTGAATCAGTTAATGCAGAACAGGGAATCAGCGATCATAAAGCGGTTACTGCATCGATGATTTCAGACGTAAATAGAAATATTAAGAAAGTAGTAAGATTTTTCTGTTTAGCAAAAGTGACGAAAAGCAGATTACAGAGTACCTGACGACTCAACACAAAAGTTTTGTCTCAAGCACAGATAGTGTTGAGGATCAGTGGACAAAGTTCAAACCCATCGTACAATATGCGTTAGATGAGTGTGTGCCAAGCAAGATCGTAAGAGATGGGAAAGAGCCACCGTGGTACAACAACCGAGTTAGAAAACTGCTGCGGAAGCAAAGGGAACTTCACAGCAAACATAAACATAGCCAAAGCCTTGCAGACAAACAAAAAATACGCGAAGCGAAATGTAGTGTGCGGAGGGCTATGCGAGAGGCTTTCAATGAATTCGAAAGTAAAGTTCTATGTACTGACTTGGCAGAAGATCCTAAGAGATTTTGGTCCTATCTCAAAGCGGTAGGTGGATCAAAAGAAAATGTCCAGACACTCTGTGACCATAATGGTACTGAAACAGAGGATGAGAGACTAAAGGCCGAAATACTAAATGTCTTCTTCCAAAGCTGTTTCACAGAGGAAGACTGCAGTGTGCTTCCTTCTCTAGATTGTCGCACAGTTGACAAAATGGTAGATATCGAAATAGACGACAGAGGGATAGAGAAACAATTAAAATCGCTCAAAAGAGGAAAGGCCGCTGGTCCTGATGGGATACCAGTTCGATTTTACACAGAGTACGCGAAGGAACTTGCCCCCTTTCTTGCAGCGGTGTACCGTAGGTCTCTAGAAGAGCGTAGCGTTCCAAAGGATTGGAAAAGGGCACAGGTCATCCCCGTTTTCAAGAAGGGACGTCGAACAGATGTGCAGAACTATAGACCTATATCTCTAAGATCGATCAGTTGTAGAATTTTGGAACACGTATTATGTTCGAGTATAATGTCTTTTCTGGAGACTAGAAATCTACTCTGTAGGAATCAGCATGGGTTTCGAAAAAGACGGTCGTGTGAAACCCAGCTCGCGCTGTTCGTCCACGAGACTCAGAGGGCCTTAGACACGGGTTCACAGGTAGATGCCGTGTTTCTTGACTTCCGCAAGGCGTTTGACACAGTTCCCCACAGTCGTTTAATGAACAAAGTAAGAGCATACGGACTATCAGATCAATTGTGTGATTGGATTGAAGAGTTCCTAGATAACAGAACGCAGCATGTCATTCTCAATGGAGAGAAGTCTTCCGAAGTAAGAGTGATCTCAGGTGTGCCGCAGGGGAGTGTCATAGGACTGTTGCTATTCACAATATACATAAATGACCTGGTGGATGACATCGGAAGTTCACTGAGGCTTTTTGTAGATGATGCTGTGGTGTATCGAGAGGTTGCAACAATGGAAAATTGTACTGATATACAGGTGGATCTGCAGCGAATTGACGCATGGTGCACGGAATGGCAATTGAATCCCAATGTAGACAAGTGTAATGTGATGCGAATACATAGAAAGATAGGTCCCTTATCATTTAGCTACAAAATAGCAGGTAAGCAACTGGAAGCAGTTAATTCCATAAATTATCTGGGAGTACGCATTAGGAGTGATTTAAAATAGAATGAACATATAAAGTTGATCGTCGGTAAAGCAGATGCCAGACTGAGATTCATTGGAAGAATCCTAAGGAAATGCAATCCGACAACAAAGGAAGTAGGTTACACTACGCTTGTGCGCCCACTGCTTGAATACTGCTCAGCAGTGTGGGATCCGCACCAGATAGGGTTGATAGAAGAGATAGAGAAGATCCAACGGAGAGCAGCGCGCTTCGTTACAGGGTCATTTAGTAATCGCGAAAGCGTTACGGAGATGATAGATAAACTCCAGTGGAAGACTCTGCAGGAGAGACGCTCAGTAGCTCGGTACGGGCTTTTGTTAAAGTTTCGAGAACATACCTTCACCGAAGAATCAAGCAGTATATTGCTCCCTCCTACGTATATCTCGCGAAGAGACCATGAGGATAAAATCAGAGAGATTAGAGCCCACACAGAAGCATACCGACAATCCTTTTTTCCACGTACAATACGAGACTGGAATAGAAGGGAGAACCGATAGAGGTACTCAGGGTACGCTCCGCCACACACTGTCAGGTGGGTTGCGGAGTATGGATGTAGATGTAGATGTAGAAGGCTATATACGTGGAAAAGACCTGGACACTTCGGAAAGTTTTCTATTGGTTATAGAATGGAAACACAGAAATTTAGAAACTAAGTTTTAAATTGTAAAGCTTTTCCAGGGCCAGGAGTGGCTTCTGACCACAATTTCTTGCTCATGAACTGTAGATTAAAAGTGAAGAAACTGGAAAAGATAGGAAATCAAGGAGGTGATAACAAAATAAGTTGAATAACCAGAGGTTGCTGAGAGTTTCAGATGGAGCATTGGGCAGCGGTTGACTAGAACAGGGGAAAGGATTAAAGCAGAAAACAAACGGGTAGCTTTAAGAGATGAAATAGTGAAGACAAGCAGAAGATCAAATAGGTCAAAAGACATGGCGTAATAGGAATCCTTCCATAACACAAGAGATATTGAATTTCAGTGATGGAAGGAGAAAATATAAGAGTGCAACAAATGAAGCAGGAGAAAGAGAATGTAAACGTTTAAAATCTCAGATTGACACGAAGTGAAAAATTGCTAAGCAGAAATGGCTAGATGACAAATGTAAGGATTTAAGACATTTTTCATTAGGGGGAAGGTAGATACCGCCTACAGGAAAGTTGAAGAAGCCTTTGGAAAAAAAGACGAGCAGCTCAATGAATATCAAGAGATCGGAAATCAGTCCTAGGAAAGGAAGGAAAAGCTGAAAGGATGAAGGAGTGTATAGAGTGTTATGCAAGGGAGATGAACTTGAAGGCAGGGAAGGGGACGTTTATGAAGATGTGATGAGAGATATGTTACTACAGAAGAATTTGACAGACCTTTGAAAGACCTTAGTCGAAACAAGGGCCTAGGAGCACACGATATTCTGTCAGAATTACAGATAGCCTTGGGTTAGCCAGCCATGAAAAAACTCTATCATCTGGTATGCAAAATGCATGCAACTGGCCAAGTGCCCTCAGATTTAAAAAAGCATGCAATAATGCATTTCCAAAGAAAGTGGTTCCCAACAGGTCAGAAAATTACCGAACTATCAATTTAATAAGTCATGGTTCCAAAATACTAACACGAATTACTTACAGAAGAATGGAAAAACTGGTAGAAGCTGACTTTAGGGAAGATCAGTTTGGATTCCGGGAAATGTAGGAACATGCAAGACAATACTATCCCTCCGACTGGTCTGAGAAATTAGGTTAAAGAAAGACGAAGCTATGTTTATAGCATTTTTGAGAAATATTTTGACAATGTTGCTTGAAGTACTAATTTCAAAGGTAGTAGGGGCAAAATACAGGAAGTGAAAATCTATTTACAACTTGTACAGAAACCAGACAGCAGTAATAAGAGTCGAGGGGCATGAAAGGGAAGCAGGGGTTGAGCAGGGAGTGAGAAAGGGTTGCAGCCTATTCCTGATGTTATTCAATCTGCATATTTAACAAGGAAACTAAAGAAAAATTTGCAGTAGGAATTAGAGTTCGGGGACAAGAAATAAAAACCTTGATGTTGTCCGAAGACATTGTAATCCTGTTAGAGATAGAAAAGGACTTGTAAAAGTGGCTGAAGAGATTGGTCAGTATCTTGAAAGGAGGATACAAATGAACACCAACAAAAGCAAAACAATGATAATGGAATGTAGTCGGAATACATCTGGTGATGTTGAGGGAATTAGATTAGAAAACGTGGAACTGAAAGTAGTAGGTGAGTTTTGCTGTTTGGGCAGCAAAATGTCTGATGATGGCCGAAGTAGAGAGGATATAAAATGTAAACCGGCAATGAGAAAAAATGATGTTTTAACAGAGAATATAGATGTAAATGTTAGGAAGTCTTCTGAAAGTTTTTGTCTGGAGTATAGGCATGTATGGAAGCGAAATGTGGCGCTACAGAAGAATGCTGAAGATTAGATGCGTACGTCATGTAATTAATGAGGAGGTACTGAACAGAAATTGGGAAACAAGAAATTTGTGGCACAGCTTCATCAAAAGAAGGGATCGGTTGACAGGAGGCAATCTGAAAGATGAAGGTATCATCAGTTTAGTATCGGAGAAAGTGTGGTGGGTAAAAATCGTAGAGGGAGACCAAGAGGTGAATACAATAAGCAGATTCAGAAAGATGTAGGTTGCAACAGTTATTCGGAGATAAAGAGGCTCGTACAGGATACAGAAGAATGGAGAGTTGCATCAAACAGGTCTTCAGACTGAAGACCACAACAACAACAACAAAAACAACAACAATAGATGAGGACCAACAGATCGCTTACAACACCACCTTCCAGACAGCTGGAAATCACTTCTATTTTACTCGATGACTTTCCATCAGTCACCGAGAACTGTCACCGCTCTGACAGGAAATCACCGGTCCAGCCGCATAACTGAGACGGTAGTCCATAAGGATGCGATTAATTTGCTTACAAGCCGCTTGTGAGATTTTATGTCAAAAGCCTTCTGAAAATATAGAAATCCAAAATCAGCTTGAAATCCTTAGTCGATAGAACACGTCACTTCGTGTCAGTAAAGAGCTATTTGTATTTCACAATAACGATTTTTTCTAGATCCATGTTGACTATGTGTCAATTGAGCGTTCTCTTCGAGTTAATCCATAATTTTCGAACACAGTGTCTATTCCAAAATCCTGCTTCATATCTGCGTTAATGATAGGGGCCTTTAATTTTATGGATTACTCCTACTGACTTTCGTGAATGTTGGTTTGACCTGTGCAGTTTTCCAGTCTTTGAGTAAGGATCTTTTGTCTAGCGAGCGGAACCTCATTCGTTACAATCTAGACAGGAAGAGTTGCTTTCATTAAGTGATTTGAGTTGCTTCAGTACTCCGTGTATATCTACTTCTAAGTTATTCATGTTTGAAGCTGTTCTCGATTCGAATACCGGAGTATTTACATTGCCTTCGTTGGTGAAAGAATTTCAGAAAGCTGTGTTTAGTAACAATGCTTTAGCAGCCCTGTCATCGATGGTATTTCCATTGCTGTCCCACAGGGGATGCATTTATTCTATCCTGCCGCTAGTATACGCAACATACGACCAAAATGTTTTTGGCTTTTCGGCCAGGTTTGGAAATAAAGTCTGCGCTAATTCTACCTTCTGTATCTTACAAAACCCTGAAAACCAATCATTGACTGGTTTTCACCTTATCTGCAATCACCTCGATTGTTACATGTCGGTCTTCGACCATCTGATTTTCCTTCTCTCTTCCGATTCTTCTACGTCACAGAGAGGTTGTGTACCATTTCATTTTTCGTCATTCAACCTCATTTGAACACGTTGGAAAGATCTGCGCCTCATATGACAGTAGACTATTGGTGAACGCTTACACCAACTTTGCAAGGATGTCGCATCATTCTTTCATATTAGATGCAGAAAACGCATTGCCGCTAGGTGCCCCACATCATCAATGGAAGCGGCCATTTTGTTTTATCTCCTCATTGCGGTGTGCTACGTTGCTACTGGGTGGGAATTTCAATGCGTAGAGTGATTCTAGCCATAAACGAGCAGACACAAAGAAAAACTGGTAATGAATCCTTACTTTTTTTCGAGGTGATAAGACTTAATGTCACTCGTGCAACCCTGTAGCCCGTTTGCCACAAGCGGTTTTCTTGTCTGTATCAACAACGCCCTAGTTGTCCAGTCAAATAGTCATTTTCAGTGGAAAGTTTTGCATAAGTTTTCAATAAGCTTTCTATACATTTTCGACGCTGGTAAATCGTAATTTTCCAAGTCCCACTAAATGGCGGCCTAGAAATGACTAAAAATTGGAAGAACTACGAAAATTGGGTGTTCTTTGGGTTTTTTGGTTATAAGTCGCAGGCGACGCAATTTTCGGCAAATATGACTACTTATGATAATAAAGAGGACATAATTTCCCACAAGATAGGTGTAAGTGCGTTTTTTCGTCAGAGCACCCGTAAGGCGTGTAGCGTTTATTGATACTACCGTAATTTCTGGCGCCATCACCAAAACCTAACCTCTCATCTCTCAGTACGCTATTATGTTCGTTCCAACGGCAAAATGAAAGTTTTTATCACTCCTACAGTTGAAAGGTTTCGAATAACCTAAGCAAACAATGTAATAATTGTGCTTTAATTGACACTTGGTACTAGTAATAATAATTATTATAATTTTATGTTATTAACATAACAATGTTAACGAAATTTGGAAGAAGTTTGCCCGCTTCTCTCTTCCTGCACAACAGCCATCGTCTTTATTGGATTCGTCTGAAAAATGAAAATGTATATGGGTATGTTACACTTAAGAATGACAATAGGTTAATTTCAGTTCATAACAGATGATAAATAACTGGAGTTGAAACCAGTGTACGGTGGTCGTTACAATAACGACTTCATGAGAATACGCGAGGCTAATTGTAACAAAAACAACGTGTAACATGGCCAACCTCCGTCTGAAGCAGTCCTCGCTCTAGTCTCCTGTTCCACATACACTTCTAAGACAACATTTTCTAAGTCTTATGACTCTAGAAGGTGTGAACGCTCAATGCCATTCAGTACGATCACGACGACACGCTTCGATCGACGACGTTAGCACTCGTGGTGTCACTCGCCTCGCCTCGGGGGGGGGGGGGGGGGGGGGGGGGGGGAGGGGTGAGGAGAAAGAACACATCCTGGTGATACCAGCATTATGCGTATTTAGATGTTCGATTAATCTGAATGGTTATCAATCTTCCAGCGATTCTATTCGAACTCTACGCTGATGTACCGACAAGGACCATTTTCGCAGATAAACATGCCAGTACGTAATGGATGTTCAGTTTCTCAATATAGTTCCTCGCACTCTCACATTATACATCCGCTGTAAGAACAACTTCATGCATTTACATTTTTGGTGTCACACAAAATTGGTTGGCGAAATATTATGACGATACGTTGCATACAACTTCCACAGATATTGTTTATCAAGTAGTCAAGACTACGTAATGAAGCCAAAATCATGGATAAAATTGAAATGTAGCTTGTTTATTAACACATTTCTTTTCACTAACTAAATATGAAATATGAATTAGGATTGGGTGTGATGATACTATTTTTCTTTTCAGTATTAAAATGGTCGATATCGTGTTCTGAATAACGCGTGTCATATAATGTCCAAATATCGACATGACCCAGGCTATCAATTCGGCACTTAAATGTCTATTCTTTGCTCTAGAAATGTTCGATGTGATTGTCTTTAACACACAGGGTTCAAGTTAACGGTGTATGCACTGTTTTTAGTATGTTAGGTCCCCGTTAATTAATATCTGGTGGTTAATAAGCGAACTATTTTTAAGCTGGCGTTTTGTTTGTATCAGTTACCCCCGCAACCGTCCGAGGATAAGATTCTCTTAATGTTCCAAGCACAAGCGTTTCACAATTTCATAAAATGCAGAATTACGTAAACTATAGCTTTCCGTTGCGAAAAACTTTCGTGGGTTCCACAATCATAATAGTTTTCCAAGAGGATTTTTCCCAGCTAACACAAAGTTCGAATTATGTTGACGGAATCATTTTCACTTCACCCGACAATAAACGTCTCTGATCACTTCATCACACGTAACGTATTGTAAACGTGCTTGAAGAGTCTGTAAATAATCTCCTTAACGAATTTCGTAGCCGCATACCACTTTTTCATCGACTAGACCGAACGCGATAACTGAACTTAGAGAGCTCAATGATGTGTTACATGTTCTCTTATATGTGTTAAAAAACAAACGTGTCCGTATATCTTTCTGTCCCGCCTGATCTTTACTACTTTGCTTTTTTTTTACTTTTCATTATATTGCTTCTTAGTAATATTGTGCAGTTATTAAAGTTTCGTATTACTTTCTCCTTTTTTATTCTTCCAAAATAAAGTCTATTTATCCCCGATTTTAATTAATATGATGCTAACTGACACGCCTGCCCGTAAAGTACCGTGATAATGGCTGAAGTTCTCGCTAATCGTATAGCAATTGATGTGGAGTTTAGAGCAGTGGAGGTCTGACATTCGGCAGCTGCGACAGTAGCCACGGCACTAAGGTCATAATAACATTGGATGCTGCCGGTTGAAGCATCTTGGTCGGAACAAAGCTACCCTTGGACCTCGTCCAACCGCACTCCTCTGGATTTTTGTTTTTGCCCAACCGCTGTTGTGCCTGAAGGTACAATCGGAGAATATGCTGGCAAGCAGCATCTTCAATGACTAGTAGAGAAACAATGTTGGCTGTTGTTCTGATTGCTGATTTGATGTGGCTTTTGCATCTGACGTGGTTCTGAGATTCTCTGCATACACCACCATACTCCTTGAAAAATGGTTCCAATGGCTCTGAGCATTATGGGACTTACTATCTGAGGTCATCAGTCCCCTAGAACTTAGAACTATTTAAACCTAACTAACCTAAGGACATCACACACATCCACGCCTGAGGCAAGATTGGAACCTGCGACCGTAGCGGTCTCGCGGTTCCAGACTGTAGCGCCTAGAACCGCTCGGCCACTCCAGCCGGCAATTTGTTTGTGTTTTTATCGAGTGCCAGACGTGGTCATCAACCATCTTACCATTAAAGAACCGTGTAATAGTTAGGAACTTCGTTTCTCAATTGTGAACACCAAATATCAACACTTTACCATCCTGTACGTAATTTTGCTAACATAGCTATGTTATGAAGTCACACTTAAAGAAAAAATAAATCTTAATAACGAAAATCTAAGATTTTCAATTTTTGCTAACATATAACATACCTGATCCCGAACACTAATGTCGCTTAGCAATAATGATTCCTTCGCAGGGAGTGTAGAGGAATTGACGTTGAGATCATTATCTGATTACATCACTATCCATAGTGTTGCACTCTTCTGAACTCTGCATACGTGAGATGGTACCGTGCTACCTTGCAGGTCGTGGGTTTAACACCAAATTCCTAAAACACTCACAGTGCGTCCTAAGGCAAATGTGGTAGGAAGAGCGATCAGAACCACACTCAGACATGTTACAACCTCCCTTGCCCAGCACAGTCACTAGACCGACTAATTATTTTTCCGTCGTTCAACATGCCCTAGACAGGTACGTTTCGAGTTCGGTTTTAAGCGATGGGAAAGATCCACCATGGGTTAATAGTCGTGTGAGAAAAGCGCTAGGTAAACAAAGAGCACTACCTCTCAGAGTCAAGAGAAGTAAGAGCCTAGCTAACAAACAAAAGCTGAACAAAATGAAAATGTGCGTAAGGAGAGCAATGACAGAAGCGTTCAATGATTTTGAAAGTAAGGCGTTGGCCGTCGACCTGAGTAAAAACCCTAAGAGATTTTGGTCGTATGTAAAAATCATTTATTCATTCACTCAGCGGCCACACAGGCACAGAAACGAAAGATAACATAGAGGAGGCCGAAATACTGAATTCGGTTTTCCGAAGTTCTTTCACCGTGGAAGATCGTAACACTGTCCCTCCCAATCGCTGCACGAACGTCGAAATGGCAGATATTGAGATAACAGATCGCTGAACTGAAAAACAGCTATAATAGCTTAGTAGTGTAAAGGCTTCAACACCAGATGGCATAGATGTAGGTCGATTCTTACAGAGAAGAAGACAGCAACCATCCACTATTAATACTGCTATTTATTTAAGTAAATAGTGCCGTAACTGGTTTCGAACTGACAAGTTTATCATCAGCCGTCTGATGACGAACTTGTCAGTTCGAAAGCGGTTACAGCGCTATTTACTTAAATAAATAGCAATATTAACAGTGGCTGGTTGCTGTCTTCTTCTTTGTAAGAATCAACCTATATTAATTGTACACAGCCACGGTCTCACCATGTCAGTTTTGGACAAAATAGCACCAAATGAGAGACCTATAAGGTTCTATAAAAACTATGCGAAAGAGCTTGCTCCCTCGCTAGCAGTAATCTATCGTAGATCTCTTAAAGCAACGAAAGGTACCTAACGACTGGAAAAAAGTGCAGTTTATTCCCGTTTTTAAGAAAGGCAATAAGACAGATCCACACAATAATAGACGTATATCGTTGACGTCAGTCTGTTGTACAAATATGGAACATGTTTTATGCCCAAGACTTATGACGTTTTTGAAAAATGAACATCACTTCTATAAAAATCAAGATGGATTCCGCAAACAGAGATCCTGCGAAGCTCAGTTCCTCCATGAGATGCACAGCGCAGTGGATAAAAGCGCTCAGGTTGATGCCGTGGTCCTTGATTTCAGTAAGACATTTGACACCATCTGGCATTGCCGTTTAATCAAACAAATACGAGCTTACGGAGAATTGGAGCAGAGTTGGTATTGGATTCAAGATTTCTTGCAGATAGATCTCAACACGCTGCTCTTAACGGAACTAAATTGATAGATGTAAAGGCAATATTCAGAGTACCACAGTGAAGTGTGATAGGACCGTTGCTGTTTACAATATGTATATACACGATCCAGTAGAAAGTGTCGGGTGCTGTTTAAGGCTATGCGCAGATGATGCAGTTGTCCATACCAAAGCAGCAACGCCAGAAGATAGTAAGAATTTGCAAACGACATGCAGAGAATTGATGAATGGTGCAGACTCTGGCAGTTGACCCTGAACGTAAATAAATGTAACATATTGCGCATACATAGGAAAATAAATCCACTACTGTGCAGCTACACTACTGATGACAAACAGCTGGAGACAGCGACTGTCGTAAAGTATATAGGAGTAACTATGCAGAGCAACCTGAACTGGAACGGCCACATAAAGCAGATAGTGGGAAAAGCAGACACACGACTCAGATTTATTGGAAGAATATTTAGGAAATGTAACTCATCTACGAAGGAATGGGCTTATAAGGCACTTGTTCGCCCGATTCTTGAGTACCGTTCATCCAGCAGGGATCCCTATCAGGTAGGAGTGCTAGAGGAGATAAAGAAAATCCAACGAAGAGCGGCGCGTTTCGTCACAGGATCGTTTAGCTGGCGAGAGAGCGTTACGGAGATGCTAAAGAAACTCCACTGACAAACCTTACAAGAGAGGCGTTGTGCTTCACGGAGAGATTTACTATTGAAGTTCTGGGACAGCAGTTTTCAGGAGGAGTCGGAAAACATATTACTTCCCCCCCCCTCCCCCCCCCCCCCCCCACATACATCTCGCATATTGACCACGTGGAGGATATCCGAGAAATTAGACCCAATACAGATGCTTGCTTACTATCTTTCATCCCACGCAACGTTCGCTGGTGGAACAGGGTTGGAGAGATCAGATAGTGGTGCCAAAGTACCCTGAACCACACACCATTAGGTCATTTGCGGAGTATGATGTAGATGTAGATGTTATTTGGCCCTTGTTGTCTACGTTGGAGAGAAGAGAGCGTGAGCCGGCCGGGGTGGCCGAGCGGTTCTAGGAGCTACAGTCTGGAACCTGTAACAACAACAACGCTGTACTATTGTACATATAAGTAAATTTGTTTTCCATCTGATTTTTAGATAAACTAGTGTAATTGATATTCTGATTTCATTTCTTTTTTTTTCACGCCATTGTGTTAAGAAAACTGTAAACAAGTTTCAATGTGCATATTAATGTTTATGTAAAATGTCAAGTAATATTGTGATAGAAGTGAAATGTAACAAATGTTGGAACTGTTGTAAGATGTTTAAAAATTGTAACTGTGCGTCTGGTCCATACGTAGGTAATGTGTTAGGACATGTAGAATGCAATACCTCGGGCGAATACCCTGTCTGTCAGGGAGCGGTAAAAGGTGGATGGCAGGCGAGCGCGGGAAAACGCACGCGGGCGCTGCACGGCACAACGGGCTCAGCAGGAGCAGTAGTTGGAGTCTGGCACTGGTCTGAGCAACACCTTCTGGAGCGAGGACGCTCTCCTGGAAGACGCAGCATCACTGAGCCTCGGGTATGCTGTTCCAACACCCACACAGCATGGCAAAATTCCATAGGTACTAAATGGAAAAGTATTGCGACACTAAGAAGAGTTAAAGTGCCGATACGTCAAGAGCCATAGCTGTGGTTGTATGTGTGCTCTGTGCCTCGCCATCTCACCGCCCGCCAACCGCCGCATCGATATTAGTAGGTTGAGACTTTTAGTACTGTATTCGTATGGACCAGAGAGTGAACTGTTCAATAATAATCTAAATTTTACCAGAACTTTCCCCTCATTTAATTATCCTCAGAAGTAACCTAGACAGGGTCCTTTCCAAATGTTGTGCAATCCGAGTGTCCCGAAATGAAAAACTAAATTCTGTGTTAATAATAATTACTTGCAGACCTAGTTATGTTAGAATGGTGTTTAAAGAACTGTTTTGTTAATGAACCAGTAAATGAATAACGAAATCTAACGAAGTTGAAAGATAACTTTAATATTGATATAGTAATGAAGTTTAATTATTCCGAGACAGGTATCAATGTATTTAAATGAGAAGTAAATAAGATAAAAAGAGTAGTAACACATATACTGGAAATCTTGAACGCATGATAATTTCAGTCACCATCATCATCATCATTTAAGACTGATTATGCCTTTCAGCGTTCAGTCTGGAGAATAGCCCTCTTATAAAATTCCTCCACGATCCCCTATTCGGTGCTAACATTGGTGCCTCTTCTGGTGTTAAACCTATTACTTCAAAATCATTCTTAACCGAATCCAGGTATCTTCCCCTTGGTCTGCCCCGACTCCTCCTGCCCTCTACTGCTGAACCCATGAGTCTCTTGGGTAACCTTGCTTCTCCCATGCGTGTAACATGACCCCACCATCTAAGCCTGTTCGCCCTGACTGCTACATCTATAGAGTTCATTCCCAGTTTTTTTTTTTATTTCCCCATTGTGGACACCCTCCTGCCATTGTTCCCATCTACTAGTACCTGCAATCATCCTAGCTACTTTCATATCCGTAACCTCAACCTTGTTGACAAGGTAACCTGAATCCACCCAGCTTTCGCTCCCACATAACAAAGTTGGCCGAAAGATTGAACGGTGCACAGATAGTTTAGTCTTGGTACTGACTTCCTTCTTGCAGAAGAGAGTAGATCGTAGCTGAGCGCTCACTGCATTAGCTTTTCTACACCTCGCTTCCAGTTCTTTCACTATGTTGCCATCCTGTGAGAACATACATCCTAAGTACTTGAAATCGTCCACCTGTTTTAACTTTGTTCCTCCTATTTGGCACTCAATCCGTTTATATTTCTTTCCCACTGACATTACTTCCGTTTTGGAGATACTAATCTTCATACCATAGTCCTTACATTTCTGATCTAGCTCTGAAATATTACTTTGCAAACTTTCAATCGAATCTGCCATCACAGCTAAGTCATCCGCATATGCAAGGCTGCTTATTTTGAGTCACATATTTTAATCTCACCCAGCCAGTCTATTGTTTTCAACATATGATCCATAAATAATATGAACAACAGTGGCGACAGGTTGCAGCCTTGTCTTATCCCTTAAACTACTCTGAACCATGAACTCAATTTACCGTCAACTCTAACTGATGCCTGATTATCCATGTAAAGCCCTTTAATTGCTTGCAAAAGTTTGCCTCCTATTCCATAATCTCGTATAACAGACAATAACTTCCTCCTAGGAACCCGGTCATATGCCTTTTCTACATCTACAAAGCATAGGTACAATTTCCTGTTCCACTCATAACACTTCTCCATTATTTGCCGTAAGCTAAAGATCTGGTCCTGACAACCTTTAAGAGGCCTAAACCCACACTGATTTTCATCCAATTGGTCCTCAACTAATACTCGCACTTTCCTTTCAACAATACCTGAGAAGATTTTACCCACAACGCTGATTAAAGAGATACCTCTGTAGTTGTTACAATCTTTTCTTTTTCCATGTTTAAAGATTGGTGTGATTACTGCTTTTGTCCAGTCTGATGGAACCTGTCCCGACTCCCAGGCCATTTCAGTTATCCAGTGTAGCCATTTAAGACCCGACATTCCACTGTATTTGATGAGTTCCGACTTAATTTCATCCACCCCAGCTGCTTTATTGCACTGCAATCTACTGACCATTTTCTCCACTTCCTCAAATGTGATCCTATTTCCATCAACATTCCTATCCCATTTTACCTCGAAATCTGAAACATTACTGATTGTATTTTCACCTACATTGAGCAACTCTTCAAAATATTCCCTCCATCTGCCCAAGGCATCCACAGGATTCACCAGCAGTTTTCTGACCTGTCCAAAATACTTGTCATTTCCTTCTTACCTCCCTTTCGAAGACTGCTAATTACACTCCAGAATAGTTTTCCAGCAGCTTGACCCATAGTCTCTAACCTGTTTCCAAAGTCTTCCCAAGATTTCTTCTTGGATGCTGCAATTATCTGTTTGGCTTTGTTTCTTTCTTCAACATAACTTTCTCTGTCTACCTGCTGGCAACAATCAGATAATTTCAGTAATCAATTTTTTAATATAGTGATCATAACAGTTTCGGGTCCCCCCCCCCCTTTTATTCATTTGAGTTCTGAAGTGTTCTAAATTGGTTTGACCAGCAAAAGTCAATATAAAAGCCAAAATTTATCAGTGTTTAAACTTTATGAAAATTGACATTTTGTGTGTGGCTCGAAAGTGCTGTTTCTAGGGTAACCTATGCCCGATTTTAATCAGATTAATAGACAGTATAAAGTTTTGTAGTATACATTATAGTGTGGTGTTATGTATTCATGGTTTTTCATATCAGCACAGAACGTGAAACTATCAGTTCACTAAATTTTCTGGCTCTAAAATTTTACTGTATTATGCCGTGTTACTACAGGTTGTTTTGCATGAATATACACCAACTTGTACAGGGAAGAAACTCAGTTAATGCCTAACTAGGCTGGCGTCCGTATTATTATTATTAAATTGGTAGCATCTCCAGTGTTGCTTTTGGTCCATACTGACGTGTAATTGCATTTCGAACTCACTTGACGGTTCTTTGTTATTACATAGTGGGCGTAAGTCTGATTTGCCACCATTCAGGCACACGCGGTCCATATCTATACGAAAATCCTGTCTCGTAAGGTGAACCCCGCTCACGTCTCATAGTACAAGCTCTAACGAGTATTGTGTGCCCCACGCGCACGTTACAAGCCGCGCGACCGCAGGTCCGAATCCTGCCTCGGGCATGGATGTGTGTGATGTTCTTAGGTTAGTTAAGTTTAAGTAGGTCTAAGTTCTAGGGGACTGATGACTTCGGAAGTTAAGTCCCACAGTGCTCAGACACACAAGAACCATTTTTTGAAGAGAGTGTGACCGCTGTTCACTTCCATCGACCTTACCGGATCTTACCGCAATTCTGCAGCAAGAGGACTGCAAGATTCCATTGAAAACTTACAGTACTCGCAATGAATCATTCCAAGATGACTAGAAGTTGGTTGAAAAGCCAGTGGCTTTCCTGCACCATATTAGGAATTTTTCCCGAGGGCATGCCACTTTACTGTTTGGTTAAATGATGATGGCGTCCGCTTGGGTAAATTATTGCGGAGGTAAAATAGTCCCCCATTCGGATCTCTGGGTGGGGACTACTCAAGAGGATGTCGTTATCAGGAGAAAGAAAACTGGCGTTCTACGGATCGGTGTGTGGAATGTCAGATCCCTTAATCGGGCAGGTAGGTTAGAAAATTTAAAAAGGGAAATGGATAGGCTAAAGTTAGATATAGTGGGAATTAGTGAAGTTCGGTGGCACGAGGAACAAGACTTCTCGTCAGGTGACTAAAGGGCTATAAACAGAAAATCAAATAGGGGTAATGCAGGAGTAGGTTTAGTAATGAACAGGAAAATAGGAATGCTGGTAAGCTACTACAAACAAGATAGTGAACGCATTATTGTGGCCAAGATAGATACGAAGCCCACACCTACTACAGTAGTACAAGCTTATATGCCAATTAGCTCTGCAGACGACGAAGCGATTGAAGAGATGTATGATGAAATAAAAGAAATTATTCAGATAGTGGAGGTAGACGAAAATTTAATAGTCATGAGTGTTTGGAGTTCGTCAGTAGGAAAAGGGAGAGAAGGAAACGTAGTAGGTGAATATGGATTGGGGGTAAGAAGTGAAAGAAGAAGCTGTCTGGTTGAATGTTGCACAGAGCACAACTTAATCATAACTAACACTTGGTACAGGAATCATAAAAGAAGGTTGTATACAAGGAAGAAGCCTGGAGATACTGACAGGTTTCAGATAGATTATATAATCGTAAGACAGAGATTTAGGAACCAGTTTTTAAATTGTAAGACATTTCCAGGGGCAGATGTGGACTCTGACCACAATCTATTGGTTATGAACTGTAGAGTAAAACTGAAGAAACTGCAAAAAGGTGGTAATTTAAGGAGATGGGACTTGGATAAACTGACTAAACCAGAGGTTGTACAGAGTTTCAGGAAGAGTATAAGGGATCAGTTGACAAAAATGGGAAAAAGAAAAACAGTAGAATAAGAATGGGTAGCTTTGAGGGATCAAGTGGTGAAGGCAGCAGAGGATCGAGTAGATAAAAAGACGAGGGCCAGTAGATATCCTTGGGTAACAGAAGAAATATTGAATTTAATTGATGAAAGGAGAAAATACAAAAATGCAGTAAATGAAGCAGGCAAAAATGGAATACAAACGTCTCAAAAATGAGATCGACAGGAAGTGCAAAATGGCAAAGCAGTGATGGCTAGAGGACAAATGTAAGGATGTAGACGCTTATCTCACTAGGGGTAACATAGATACTGCCTGCAGGAAAATTAAAGAGACCTTTGGAGAAGAGAGAACAACTTGTATGAATATCAAGAGCACAGATGGGAACCCAGTTCTAAGCAAAAAAGGGAAAGAAGAAAGGTGGAAGGAGTATATAGAGGGTCTATACAAGAGCGATGTATTTGAGGACAATATTATAGAAATGCAACAGGATGTAAATGCAGATGAAATGGGAGGCACGATACTGCGTGTATAGTTTGACAGAGGAATGAAAGACCTAAGTCGAAACAAGGCCCCAGGAGTAGACAACATCCCTTTAGAATTACTGACAGCCTTGGGAGCGCCAGTCCTGACAAAACTCTACCATATGGTGAGCAAGATGTATGAGACAGGCGAAATACCCTCACATTTCAAGAAGAATATAATAATTCCAATCTCAAAGATAGCTGGTGTTGACAGATGTGAAAATTACCGAACTATCAGTTTAATAAGTCACGGCTGAGAGATACTATCGCGAATTCTTTACAGGCGGATGGAAAAACTAGTAGAAGCCGAACTCGGGGACGATCAGTTTGGATTCCGTAGAAATATCGGAATACGTGAGGCATTACTAACCTTACGACTTATCTCAGAAGAAAGATTAAGAAAAGGCAAACCTACGTTTCTAGCATTTGTAGACGTAGAGAAAGCTATTCACAATGTTGACTGGAACACTATCTTTCAAATTCTGAAGGTGAGAGGGTTAAATACAGGGAGCAAAAGGCTATTTACAATTTGTACAGAAACCAGATGGCAGTTATAAGAGTCGAGGGACATGAAAGGGAAGCAGTGGTTGGGAAAGGAGTGAGACAGGGTTGTAGCCTCTCCCCGATGTTGTTCAATCTGTATATTGAGCAAGCAGTAAAGGAAACAAGAGAAAAATCTGGAGTAGGTATTAAAATCCATGGAAAAGAAATAAAAACTTTAAGGTTCGCCGATAACATTGTAATTCTCTCAGAGACAGCAAAGGATTTAGAAGACCAGTTGAACGCAATGGATAGTGTCTTAAAAGAGGGATATAAGATGAACATCAACAAAAGCAAAACGAGGATAATGGACTGTAGTCAAGTTAAGTCGGGTGATGCTGAGGGAATTAGATTAAGAAATGAAATGCTTAAAGTAGTAAAGGAGTTTTGCTATTTGGGGAGCAAAATAACTGTGATGGTCGAAGTAGAGAGGATATAAAATGTATACTGGCAATGTCAAGGAAAGCGTTTCTGAAGAAGAGAAATTTGTTAACATCGAGTATAGATTTAAGTGTCAGGAAGTCGTTTCTGAAAGTATTTGTATGGAGTGTAGCCATGTATGGAAGTGAAACATAGACGATAACTAGTTTGGACAGGAAGAGAATAGAAGCTTTCGTAATGTGGTGCTATACAAGAATGCTGAAGATTAGATGGGTATATCGTATAACTAATGAGGAGGTATTGAACAGGATTGGGAGCAGAAAAGTTTGTGGCACAACTTGACTAGAAGAAGGGATCGGTTGGTAGGACATGTTCTGAGGCATCAAGGGATCACGAATTTAGCATTGGAGAGCAGCATGGAGGGAAGAAATCGTAGAGGGAGACTAAGAGATGAATACACTAAGCAGATACAGAAGAATGTAGGTTGCGGTAGATACTGGGAGATGAAGCATCTTGCACAAGATAGAGTAGCATGGAGAGCCGCATCAGACCAGTCTCAGGACTGAAGACAACAACAACAACAACAAACATTAGGAATAGTAATGTGTATCTCGGTTTTCCATATTTTTGTCCACTCTCCATATTCAGATTTAACAATTCGTGGATATAGGAAAAGTCTGCATTATGCTTAAATAAGAATGTAAATAATTGGAAAATGAACTGTAAGAGAGAATTCTTAGTGATTCATTACCGTACAGCTAGATGTGTTGTACTGAGACAAAGAAATCAAATGCACACAATTATTGATATACTGTTGGGCAAAAGCAAAGATTTTCCCACAGTCCATAAAGACAGTCATGGTCCTTTATCACAGTAGAAATGCAGTGTTGTTCTCAAAGTCTGAGCAGTAGAAGAAAATGCACATGGAAATAGTAGATTTCCATGCAGTCTTGAAGAAGTAGTGTAGTCCTTCAAACAGAAAGACAGTGCTAACTCCTGACATGCAGACAAGTAATGGGCCACAACAGAGCAAACCCACTTGAGAGTCAGTCGAAATTGAAGAATATTGGTAGGTAGGTCATCACAGAGCAGACCCACTGCAGTCCTTGCAGAGACGGCCAGCAGCCATCTGTTGCGACGGTGGAGGTGCACAATCACCATCGAAGAGTCTTGCGGACAATATAGCAAGTCCATAACCACTACTTGTGCACTGACAAAGTTTTTGGAATTGTCCTTAGAACCAGCAATGCTGTTTCCAGTCCCTTGCTGAATTATTAACACACGTGCAAAGAATAGTACTCCCAACTTCTCACATATTGTCCATATAGTATGACCAACATAAATGTGTACAGTGAAATGAGTGCTTACAAGTTATTTAATTTGATGAACCGTTGTCAATTACAATTTTACAACATGAGAATAGAATCACAATGGTACACAAACCATCATTAAAAACATAATAATACAGATAACATTTGTACTAATACAGGCTTTACAAAAGAATTGAAATAAATATGTACATCACTGTTGCAGGAATTGTCACATAAGTAAATAAATAAAATAATGAGAATAGTTTCGAAACTTTAATTTCACACATGAGCATTGAAACAGAACAGAATTAATAATGTCTAAACATCTTTACAATGTAAATAACATAGTATTAGAAAAATTCTACAACATAACTCTTATCAGATAAACACATAAAGACAGGAAGAACACACAAGGGTACACAAACACATAGCGGACTAACACAAAAGGAAAGGACAAGGTTTGTTTTACTGCAGTATTTTGCAAACAAAACTTTCTTTTCATTCATTATTCTCAAAAAGTCCTATCTATACCTGATGTCCCTAAACCCTATTGTTTCTCTTTCAAAATATTTATTCTTCATTGTACACTACTCATTTTGACCCAAAAAATTTTCACGTTACTTCTCATTGGATTTCTTCCAATTCATCACAACTCATTCTCTTATAGAGCCTACCCCCTCTTAAGCTAACATAAATCTACTGAGCTCAGATGCATAAACTAAGGGACGAGGCAATGCAACAGCACAAAACAAGTAACACAAACAGCAATGACAAAAATGCAAATTGGCAAGGCTAGCAGTAATAAACATAAATTAGCAAAGCAAATGCTACATTACAACTAATATGAGCCAATGTGGAGCAACAAGAAATACAAATCAGTAGTAAAACTGGCTTAACAGAGTAATACAAAGTGAAATTCAGTAGCACTATGCCTGGCAAACAGCAGCAGCAAATGCTATAACTTATATCAAAACATGACAAAGCTCAAGCAGAAAAAATATTACAGTAAAGATGACCATGTCTAACACCTACATCACATCTTAACACTAGAGTAATGCATCACTAGCAGACAAGTTACCAGATCGTTAAAAATTATTTATGCAGTTTCTGTTGAGGGAAGTATCTGTTCGTGTTCCCTTTTTTTTTTTTTTTAAAAAAAAGAAAGTAGATCATAAAATTATTGTTTAATGGATCTGTAGACAAAATATATTTACATTAGTACATCTATTAAATATTATTTTAACCAATGCTACAGTGCTACTAGAAACTAAATATTAAACAAAATAGGCAAATATATACATAAAAGAAGGTGTGAAACGTCAATCACTAGCCATATGGCGTTTCATAATGTGGTAAAGTATCTTTCAACTAGAAAGACACTAGTCGTAAAATGTGTCTCATCATTTCGTTAGTCATTTCAGTAAATATCAGAAAGTACAAGCTCCAAACTGCAGTCATATGTTTTCAAATATGAGCATATCGTATTTGTGATGTTTTCTACAAAGGAAAGTCAATATCGAGGTTAATGGCCTAGTTTTTCTCCAGCTGTCACTCTGAAAGGTACACACTAATGGATTTTATTTTTCCAGGTGCCTGTCGCCCAGCTGGAAGCCCACGGCGCATTACGTCAAGGTCACTTACCTTTCTTAGCGAAATAATTACGACAACAGTGACAGTCTCATATAAAAAATTTCACAGGTCAAGAATTTGCCTTACAAATGTGTAGGAACAAATTCCTATAAATATAACAGTGTCCCAAAAATTATCGGCGGCATTGTGATACATTCACGCATTTATACACATTTCATAACTCTTAAAGTACGATTCTTGGTTTCGAACATACTTTTTCACAAATCAGAGTCCCTAACCACTACTCATTATTCCTTACATTATTACACATATACATATTCGTCGACACTTCTTCAATATTTCATCATAATAAATATGTAGCATAATCAAATTCCTTATATAGCATCCCCTTCTTGATCATAAACATACCTCAACAGCATTATACACATCGTTGTCATAATAATAACATGATAACACCTCAGTCAAATCTAAAAAACGTAGCTTTCTGCAATAATTTCAAAACCTAAAAACAATTCTCTGCTCATTTCAATAGTGTCATCTACCTCAAACGTTCATTAACAATCATGATCCCATACTAAATACATCATTCAAATCTCTCATAGTGTCACAATGGTTTTGAAAAAATATGAACAGTTCACAAAGTACAGACAAAATACAATTTTATACGTGTGAAGTTATCCTACTGTGTAATTGCGTAAACATGTGTCACTGACATAGTGAAAAAATGTTTGTTTCTCTGTTAAATAATCAGATAGCTGAGTAATTCTGCGTTAGAGAAATATGGTACTGATGTGTAAAGTTGTAGAGTGTAAAGTTGTATAAGCAAATACCATATTACCTAGGGCTCCTTGTGCTTACTAATCACATGGTACACAAAGTACGCGTGTACCCCGCTGAGGATTAATGTAATTATACCCTCAGGTGTTACCGATTACAGAAGTGGAATGAAATGTATCACGGAAAACCTTTGTATCTTTGTATTTCAAAAATCTTTAAAAATAAATGTTTTAAGTACAAAATTAATCACTCAAATACGTGTACTGTAGAGCTAAAATGTTCGTCTTGTTGTAAGATAATCTCTGTCATTACTTAAGGGTAAAAAAATGTGCTAAGTGTCGTAATTGTCGTCGTCCGTAAGCAAACATCTGTAGAAGTCAATGTACTTACCTTGTAACAAACAAAGAGAAATGCTATGCGTATAGATATCGTAGTTATTACATACACTCCTGGAAATGGAACAAAGAACACATTGACACCGGTGAGTCAGACCCACCATACTTGCTCCGGACACTGCGAGAGGGCTGTACAAGCAATGATCACACGCACGGCACAGCGGACACACCAGGAACCGCGGTGTTGGCCGTCGAATGGCGCTAGCTGCGCAGCATTTGTGCACCGCCGCCGTCAGTGTCAGCCAGTTTGCCGTGGCATACGGAGCTCCATCGCAGTCTTTAACACTGCTAGCATGCCGCGACAGCGTGGACGTGAACCGTATGTGCAGTTGACGGACTTTGAGCGAGGGCGTATAGTGGGCATGCGGGAGGCCAGGTGGACGTACCGCCGAACTGCTCAACACGTGGGGCGTGAGGTCTCCACAGTACATCGATGTTGTCGCCAGTGGTCGGCGGAAGGTGCACGTGACCGTCGACCTGGGACCGGACCCCAGCGACGCACGGATGCACGCCAAGACCGTAGGATCCTACGCAGTGCCGTAGGGGACCGCACCGCCACTTCCCAGCAAATTAGGGACACTGTTGCTCCTGGGGTATCGGCAAGGACCATTCGCAACCGTCTCCATGAAGCTGGGCTACGGTCCCGCACACCGTTAGGCCGTCTTCCGCTCACGCTCCAACATCGTGCAGCCCGCCTCCAGTGGTGTCGCGACAGGCGTGAATGGAGGGACGAATGGAGATGTGTCGTCTTCAGCGATGAGAGTCGCTTCTGCCTTGGTTCCAATGATGGTCGTATGCGTGTTTGGCGCCGTGCAGGTGAGCGCCACAATCAGGACTGCATACGACCGAGGCACACAGGGCCAACACCCGGCATCATGGTGTGGGGAGCGATCTCCTACACTGGCCGTACACCTCTGGTGATCGTCGAGAGGACACTGAATAGTACACGGTACATCCAAACCGTCATCGAACCCATCGTTCTACCATTCCTAGACCGGCAAGGGAACTCGCTGTTCCTACAGGACAATGCACGTCCGCATGTATCCCGTGCCACCCAACGTGCTCTAGAAGGTGTAAGTCAACTACCCTGGCCAGAAAGATCTCCGGATCTGTCCCCCATTGAACATGTTTGGGACTGGATGAAGCGTCGTCTCAAGCAGTCTGCACGTCCAGCACGAACGCTGGTCCAACTGAGGCGCCAGGTGGAAATGGCATGGCAAGCCGTTCCACAGGACTACATCCAGCATCTCTACGATCGTCTCCATGGGAGAATAGCAGCCTGCATTGCTGCGAAAGGTGGATATACACTGTACTAGTGCCGACATTGTGCATGCTCTGTTGCTTGTGTCTATGTGCCTGTGGTTCTGTCAGTGTGATCATGTGATGTATCTGACCCCAGGAATATGTCAATAAAGTTTCCCCTTCCTGGGACAATGAATTCACGGTGTTCTTATTTCAGTTTCCAGGAGTGTATATTACCATGATGAAGAAAGTACTATACTGTAACGTATTGTGCTACAAAAAATGCTGTCCCTTTGTAGGTATACAAGAAAAGTTACTACTGAAACGTGTTTAACTTTTCAGAATAATTCATAAATAATATGCAGATATAAAAAAGATGCACCGCAAAATCAACAATGTAAATTGTGTCACTCATTCGTAGCGTCGTGAAATAATCGTGTAGCTGTCAAATAAACTTACCACTATGTCATCTGGTATCTCTCACAAAGTACTTTAAATCCAGAATGTATTCTCAAGTAAACCAAAATGTTGCTTTAAAATCTCATTAGCAGTACCGATTTATGTTCTAAGTATGTAAGGCTTATAGTCGTTACATAATTGTGCAACTCACATGCACGAATGTACACACACAATAACACTGTGTCCTCTGTTCACTATAACAATGCATTTGTACTTACTGTCTAAATAACTTGCCTAGTTGCTTGACTGGATAGTTAACTTTAAAACATAGTTGCATGTTAACAGTTACTAAGTGTGACAAAGAGTACTAGTAACGTGAAGTGAAAAATTTTATAGCAAAGACAAAGTTAAAAAGCAGATTATATTTCAATAAACGGTTTTACATGTGAAATGTGGTGTAAACCTTTACTCTTCCTGGTACGCAGAGTTTCAACTTCAACGTAAATATTATGTGGTATACGTCGATAAGGAATGCTAAATTTTTTCTCAAGGTTAACTTCTACGCTATTTTTTTCTGTGAGCCAGCCGGCACACGTGGCTGCCTGCGGTGTGAGTCATGGTCTGTCTCTTTGTTGTGGAGCGTCGTTATTGGGATTAGGAGACCTAACTTCTACAAAGTCACCTTGCTGAGAGTGCCCTGCTCTGTTTGAATCCCGCCAGTTCTGATTGAATTCTGTTGTAATGTTACGGTTATATCGTCTGTCGTCATGTCGGTAATTGCTGTAATTGTTTTCTTGTCGGTCATGTGGTGGAGAATTTCTCCATGAGTCGTAACTGCACGGTGGACCGTTGCGTCTGAAGTTATTCTGTCTGCCGTGATAATAATAGTTCTGGTTGCCATATTGTCTGTTTCTCTGATTGTCTCTGTGATAGTCACTACCGCAGAGAGGTGACCTTTCCCTGTAATTATTACTACTCTGCCAACGGTTGCCATACGGGTGGTGTCTGTTTTGGTCACGATTTATGTTGTAAGAATAGCCTTGTCGTGTCCACTTATTATTTCTTTCATCGCGGAATTGTGACGGATGTGACCTGTAATTGTTGTGCTCCTCTTTCCGCGTTCCACGATTGTCAGTGTCAATTTCCAATTCTTGTAACAGTCTCTCAAAAGCTTCAATGTCATCTTTGCAACGTCCTGTCAAAATAAAATGTCGTAAATGTTCAGGTAGTTTGATTAAGCAAATGCGGATGAGTTCTGAGGGGCTGTATGGGTTTGACAGGTACCGATTCTTGTGCAACATGTCATCAAAATATTTCACAAGACTGTAAAATTCAGATTGTTCGAAATGTTTCATCATTATGATGGTATTTTTTAATCGGTCTTGTGTAGCTTGAGACCAATATGCTGAGAGGAAGGAATGATAAAATTCTCCTACACTGTGACAATCGTGAATGATCGATCGCATTCTTACAGCTGGTTCATTCTCTAAGTAGCCACACATAAATTCTAATCTGTACTCCAATGACCAGTTGGGAGGAAAACAATGAGAGAATTGATGAAGCCACGCTTGTAGATGAATGTCGTTGCCGGAATCTTCAATACTTTGAATTTACGTGTAGTAATGAACAGCTTATAGTTAAAGTCATCGGGTCAGCGAGTCGCATATCAGTCATTGTTACGTCGTTTCGGTGGTTCCATCTCAAAATTCGGTGCACCTTGCCAATTTCTTTCGTAATTTCCGAAATGCCCTGTGTTATTATTTTGTGGCTTTTCCGTATTTATATGTCCCTCTTCCTGTATTGGAGCGCGAGTGTCCTCTGAAATATGTAATTCTTGTATTACTTGTGCCGACTGATCTTGTACTTCTCGGATTTCTCTTTCGTGTTGCGTATTAATTTGATTCTGATTTTGTTTGAAGATCATAATCTGTTCGTATTCTTCCATGTCATTAAAGACTACCAGTCTTGTGTCATTCAGATTATCATCTACCTTCGTAGACAAATTATTTACCTGATCCGAAAGCTCGACTACTTTCTCTGATAACGAACTAATTTCCTCCATGTGTCTTTCTGAACTAATTTTCAGAGTATCTACTGCGTCCTTTAAGTTTTCCTGAGTTTTTGAAGTTGCTTAACCGAATCGGTAGCTGCAACTTAGTCAATTTTAGCCCGTAAGGTCTGGTGATTATTATGAACAGTAGTTTGCAGTTCTTTTATGGCTGCTTCGTGATTCTGCAATGCATTTTCATGACGCGAAAAAAAGGTGGAAAATGCTCACAAATTTGTGTTTTTACGTCATTACAGACTTTTAATATTTCGAATCGATTTTAAGTAACTCAGCAGTTTAACCTTCACGTGTTTGTTCAAGCGTTTGTTCCATTGAGTCTAATTTCTGAAGTTGTTGCTGTGTTTATCCATTGTTGTGTCTAACGTTTGAAAGTTTTGTTCCTTTGTGTCTAACGTTTTAGCTTTTGTCCTATTTGTTGCATTAATTGTAATAACAATGCACTGGTGTCTGAAACAAGTTTCTCAGTGCTATTCCGCAGAGCATTTGAAAAGCCAATATTCACATTTGGAAAAGCAGAAAATGTATCTTGACTTGATTGAGAAACGGGTAATGACGCAAAACCTGAATCTAAAGTATTTGCACAACTGTGTCCTGTCGTTTCGGATCCCTGTGGCGAGCTTTTTCCGACCGACCGATCGAAAATACTACCCTCTTCACGAGCTGTTTCACTGTCTACAGCATTATTTATTGCCTGATCCATTCCCCTATGCACAATTACCATATTACTATGTTGAACATTAGTTAATTCATTACACGGTGGCGCCAACACACTGCTTTCGTCTTCACTGTCCTTTCTCAATTTACTTTGGAACCTAGCATTACTTTTTTCACACTCCATTATTGTCACAATATTTCACACGATAACACAGAAAAGCACAATTTGAAGAGCAAAATAAGAAAAAACATTAACATAGCATTGAAAGTAATATATAATTAATTGCAAGCACAGCGAAATACTTGGTGCAAATCTACGTGCGTGACACGTATGTTTTACTGTACAACAATGAAAAACTACAGCTACAAAGAAGATTCTCTCTACAATTACGCGCTAGCAAGAAACAATAGCTACACTAATTACACAAACTGCAAGAAAAAATAAGGAGATTCCAGTGCGGTATCCTCGGCTAAGGTCGACATATGAAACGTCCCCTCAGAAAAATTAATTAATTACTGTGCTGGTAAACCCCTTACTTTATTTGATTTTCAAGCAGCTGAGCAAAACTGAACGTACTCAGACATTACTCACTTTACTTATTCTGATCAACACTAAACTGACACACAATATTTTTAGGGCAACACAATCTGATTTTCAATAATCTCCACAAAAGAATGACCCTGACTAACGATAACCTATACCTTTCATGAATCACTTACCTCACAAAAATCTTCGTTACTCGAACAACTGCGATACAGCGAGCGCCAATACCGCCAACTAAATAAAAGATTCTAACTACTGAATGTACTACCTACTGATAGGCATAGTTAGCAAATGAAAGATTTTGATAGAAAACAAACAATGTATTTACCTTTATAATGTTCAAAAGTCATAATATATATATCAGTTCATGACATCCAGTCTTACAAATTTACTGTCTCTGATGGACACATGTCCAGATCATCCGCTCTCAAAACTCCGCCATCTCACTCCCCACATCCACCACTGCTGACGGCTCACCTCCAACTGCGCAACGCTACGTTCTGTTCACATACAACTGCGCAACACTACAATAGCGAATATTACAACAATGCCAACCAGCTACAGACTGCACACAGCACAGTCAGTCAGTGATTTTCACACAGGGCGCTACCTGGCGTTACCAACATAAGAACCTAAACAGCCATCTTACAACAGGAACTGCAGGGAAGGTCTGTTCAGACGAGACGCGGTTTCGTATCTTTTCAAATGACGCAATGCGTGAAGTACACCGACGGCTTAATGGTGCGTTTAACTTGTCAAGGCTGTGGTTCAGGTTGCAGGTGACTCTGTAATGTTTTGGGCGTGTTATTCGCAGCACAACGTGTGCCCGCCAGGTCCGGTTTCCGTGAACCTGAAGCAACATGTTCATTTAAACTTTCTCGGTGACCACGTGTTGCGCATTTTTTCACATATTCGTGATGAGTGTGCTGTGGAGACTGGTATCTTTCGAGATCGCAACAGCCGTGTTCAGAGGACTGCATACACACCTGTCTTGTTTGGCGAACACTCGGGCACCGTATCGTAGCCTGACGAGCCTGCTAAATCATTCGATATTAAACACATGTAGTGCCTGGCACTATTTGGAATAGTGAATGTAATGTAAGAGACAATGTTCCAACGATTCCGCAAATTTAGTAACTTTATGGGAACTTGTAGTCAGTGAGTGGCGCCAGATGGTTAAGCGTCGTACCTCCTGAATTTTACTGACTGCTTCTCGCCGAATTTCGACGACTATCATGCCTGGGGCGAGGTTCACAAGTTTACGTGGTATCTGGAGAGAGTGACTAATTTTTACACAAGGTGCACAATTTTCATTCATACTGGGGAATAAATCGGGATAGAGATGAGATACAGAAAAAGTCTTAGATAACAGTTGTAGGCGGCAAAGAGCAACATGCATTGCTACTGACAGCCATGACCTTGAACGTAATTTTTAAGGAAATTTGGAGATTAAAGTAATTTTTTAAATTGGAACGCTACAATTGATTTAAGATTCGAAAAGAGCTGAAAAAATTTTACCTATAGAATTATACATTATTTAAGGTTATGGCAATGTTTAGTGAAGGTCAAATAAATAAAAATGTTTTTAGTTGTGTTATGGAAAAATTCAGAACATGGGAAGCATACAGCAAAATCCAATGTTATATACAATCTGGAAGGGTCATATTGAGGAATATGAAGCGAGGGGACTCACTCATCGACTTCACATCAATGCTCTACGTTTCATTTATGTTCGTTGTTTCTTTCAACTGTCAAAATAAAGTTAATACTTTTTGATGTATTTACTTTTGCCAGTAAACATGCTAATTATAACTAAATTTCAAATTTCTCTTCGCCCTTTCCAAATCCGACGTCACAAATAGGGTTTCCATCAAATAAAGCTCAACCTTCGAATCAACTTCGATAATTACCTTTTAAGATCATGGATTTTGGTATCCGGAAATGACCCTTTATGCACCTTCCAATTTGTATCTAACATTGCATTTTGCTGTTTACCTCCACAGTTCCGAGTTAATTCCAACTAGAATGAAAAACATATATGCTTACTCGACCTTCATTGAACCTTGCCATGACCTTAAGTAATGTATCATTTTATACGTAACATTTTGGTCACTCTTTTCAGATCATAAACCAAATATTAGGGCTCGCATATTAAAAAATAGCTGTAATTTTCAAATCAGCTTGAAAATCACGTTCAAGGTTACTGCCTTTAGTAGTAATGAATTGCCCTCTTTGGCACGTAACTGAAATATTTTTCTGAATTACATTTATGTCCCGAATTATTCGCCACTATGGATTATAATGGTCCACCTTTTATGAAGCAGGCTTCCACCATCTACTTTTTCGAACTTCCAGCCAACTCTTTGCCAGGAATAGAAATTTTGGCAAACCGTAGACTCTCTGCACCACACAACTGAAACCTGACTTACAAGGCGACGATGTAGCTGTAGACCAGAACGCAGAATGCCATCTACTGCGAGCAGTGCTCTTGAGCTACCTCGTAGACAGCTCGCCACGTCCCTGAAAAATTGATACCGCATCTGGGAGGAATAGTTGTGGTGGCCCTTACTTTTTAACTGTCCAATAGTCCATTTCCTATCCCCTTTATTTTGATTCAATAAGAAACAAAGAACTATCAGTGCAAATCTTAGCTCTATCAAACAACTGCAAGCGTTCCCCAAAATCATTTTTCAGATAATCGTTTTAGTAATGGCATTGAAATGACTTGTTGACACTAAGAGTGGATATTATTATCAATATTCATTAATTTAATTAGCATGGACCTTTATTTGTCCGGCCCTATTCGCCCTGTTTGCCCTAAGGTTTTCCTGGTTACAAAAGTGGAATTGGAAAAAATAAGGAAACAGTTAGGTGCATAAAGAGATCACAAACTCATCCACGATTCCAAGAATGTTCTCCCAAAATATGAAACTGCAGAACAATTTGTTTCACAGTTCGTTGCTGGAGAAGGGAAAAAAACACGCAGTTGCTACTACATCTTCATCTTCGTGATTACTCTGCAACTCACTGTTACGTGCGTGGCAAAGTATTCATCGAACCATCCTCAAGCTATTTTTCTATCACTCCACTCTAAAACAGCATATTGATAAAAGGAATAGTTACATCTTTCTGTGCGAGTTATGTTTTTTCTTAATTTTTAAGATGATGATTTCTTCCTATTGCCGCATTGGGAGGAGATAGTCAGTGATTTGAAATTTCATGAGGAGATTTCACGGCAACGAAGAACACCTTTGTTCTGATAACTGCCACCGTACGTCGCATATCATATGCGCACCCCTCTTTCCCCTATATCGCGGTAATACAAAACAAGCTGCCCTTGAAAAAACCGTTCTATTTGTGTTCGCTCACACTACGTTTTGTATCACTAGAATTTGTATATAGACACGTTTTTCTGTTATAGACTTTTTTTCATTATTAAGGAAAACATAGACTTCTACATTTTTCACGTGTTAAGGGTGGACCACGCTTAAATATTTCTTGCAGTGAAATGGGTGAGATAAAAAGCACATCACTTTTTAACGGATATAGTCAGTGTCACCAATTGTCCCTCTGAACCGATATTTGGCATAGACTTTACAACTGGAACAGAATAATCTGTGGGGAGAGGGAGCCTTCACTATCTCCCACTTTTTGGTATACATGTAGTAACCGAGAGCTAGTGTAATTTTCCACTAACTTTCGCCAAACATATGTTTCCGTACCCTCATCATTTGTGAAATTATCTCATTCATATCCTGTTCTCTGCAAATTTCACAGACAGCACTGAAACAGGTAGCGTGCGTAAAGTCTCACGTCTGACATCACCACATGTTTCGCGTTCTAAGCGTTCAAACATGTGTGCACACGTTCTTTACTAGGGTGGTTAATTCGCTAGGGGGACCTAGTAATTGCTACAACATACGAATTTTGAACCTGTTTTGAACCGGAACTCCACCTCCTGCATTAGTAACTTCACAGTTAAATGGCCATCGTATTGCAAGTGTCGTCATTGGGAACTATAGTGGTTCCGTCAGACCATCGCATCTCTGTTTTAGTTTCTACTGACGTTCGAATAACTCGCACTCTATCCTAAATTTTTCATGATCTGATAGAAACATCAGCGCGAATTACTGATCCAGTTAATGCCTAGGCCTACAAATCTCAAAATTTTCGTGGTAAATGTATGATGCAAACGTATTTCGTCCAACTAAAAGTTCAGTGCTGTCCCAACTTCAGAGGATGCTGATATTTGAAATCGGTTCATTTCTTGCACCTGCTTTGAGACTTTTCAAAAAGAGTTAGTTCCTTTACGATACTTGATAGGAAAATAATAAATCTGAGGGTGAACTTTTAAATTCGATGCTAGCGTGTTCATTGTTGTAAATACAAATTCCTTTCTTAATGGCATTTGTACGTTTGTATACAGTTATTCTGGACAGTTAGTATCGTAACAGACCAGTAACTTGTTACGTATAGATGGTAAGGCATTGTGGTACAGTTAGAGGCGTCCGTCGCTTTTTAGCTTCGGTCCCAGGCCAATCTGTCTACAATGAAGTACCGCACGATATGATGCGGGCTGTTGCGTAGCAACATTGCGATTGCGAATCATGTTACGTAAGCATATTGTCTGTGCATACATGGTTTTCTCTGAGCTATTATTTACGCTATAGTTCTACTTCTAGTCGAGCGAAAATTGTCAATTAAATATGTGAACTATTTGTCGAGAATCGTCTTCAGATATAAGAACTTACAAAGCCAGCGTTTGTTGGGACGCTCTACGGAACCGTAAGTAACAAGCCAACATCTTCTCTCGGTCATATCACACCCACACTAACGTCTCTTGCTATTATTTACACGTTTAATCGTACTAGCTACATTTTACCGAAAAGGATAATTTCCAGTGATCCCAGTTGGTGAGCAATTTATTAGAGTCGCCTTACAAAATCGTCGAGACATATTTTTCGTCGTACCCTGTTGTGCGTATTCTTAGCCTTCTATTAATTACAATAGTTTCTTTGTTCCCATTATCATGAGGGTTTACTGGCTGTGCGCCGACATTATTTTCCGTGTTACTACCGAGTTATATCACGTTACGTTGTACATGTTGAGTAGATTACAAGGTTCTGAGACTTGTGCTGGAGGGGGGGGGGGGGGTTGAAAAAAAAGTCTTGTTTTTCTTAAATAACTAGGAAACCGCGACTCGAGCAAAAATGCCTCCCAGTACACAGTTAAGCTACATTAAGTTTCTTACCAGAATGGTGGTATTCATTTGTCTCCTTAGCCTTCCAGAGGAAGGAAGAAAGTTGACTACTAAAAAATAGTGTTTTGTGGCGTAAGATTAATGTTTATTGTTAAGTGAAGTGGATTAATTAGAAATATTAAATAGATATTCTTTACAGACGAATGGAAAAACTAGTAGAAGCCGAACTCGGGGAAGATCAGTTTCGATTCCGTAGAAATACTGGAACACGTGAGGCAATACTGACCTTATGACTTCTCTTAGAAGAAAGATTAAGGAAACGCAAACCTACGTTTCTAGCATTTGTAGACGTAGAGAAAGCTTTTCACAATGTTGACTCGAATACTCTCTTTCAAATTCTAAAGGTGGCAGGGGTAAAATACAGGGAGCGAAAGGCTATTTACAATTTGTACAGAAACCAGATGGCAGTTATAAGAGTCGAGGGACATGAAAGGGAAGCAGTGGTTGGGAAGGGAGTCAGACATGGTTGTAGCCTCTCCCCGATGTTATTCAATCTGTATATTGAGCAAGCAGTAAAGAAATCAAAAGAAAAATTCGGAGTAGGTATTAAAATCCGTGGAGAAGAAATAAAAACTTTTAGGTTCGCCGATGACATTGTAATTCTGTCAGAGACAGCAAAGGACTTGGAAGAGCAGTTGAATGGAAAGGACAGTGTCTTGAGAGGAGTATATAAGATGAACATCAACAAAAGCAAAACGAGGGTAATGGAATGTAGTAGAATTAAGTCGGGTGATGCTGAGGGAATTAGATTAGGAAATGAGACACTTAAAGTAGTAAACGAGTTTTGCTATTTGGGGAGCAAAATAACTGATGATGGTCGAAGTAGAGAGAGTAAAAAATGTAGACTGGCAACGTCAAGGAAAGCGTTTCTGAAGAAGAGAAATTTGTTAACATCGAGTATAGATTTAAGTGTCAGGAAGTCTTTTCTGAAAGTATTTGAATGGAGTGTAGCCATGTATGGAAGTGAAACATGGACGATAAATAGTTTGGACAAGAAGAGAATAGAAGCTTTCGAAATGTGGTGCTACAGAAGAATGCTGAAGGTTAGATGGGTAGATCACATAACTAATGAGGAAGTATTGAATAGGATTGGGGAGAAGAGAAGTTTGTGGCACAACTTGACCAGAAGAAGGGATCAGTTGGTAGGACATGTTCTGAGGCATCAAGGGATCACCAATTTAATACTGGACGGCAGCGTGGAGGGTAAAAATCGTAGAGGGAGACCAAGAGATGAATACACGAAGCAGATTCAGAAGGATGTAGGTTGCAGTAGGTACTGGGAGATGAAGAAGCTTGCACAGGATAGAGTAGCATAGAGAGCTGCATCAAACCAGTCTCAGGACTGAAGACCACAACAACAACAACAAATAGATACAGCACAAAGGTGTTAGTGGCTCAGTTGTCTTCTGTGCCTGTAAGAGGGCCAAGCAGAGGACGGCGAATGGGTGGTACACGAGTGAGGGAACACAGGGCAGGCCACCGGCCTGTGCTCAACTACTGCCCTCCTTAGAATGTCTGCAAAGTGATGAGCCAGCGCGCCGTTCCTCACTTTTTGTCCACCCTACTATCTCACGAGAGATATCTACATTACATTTCAGGAAATTACACCGACTTTTCCGCACCTCTCCTTATGGATCAATAGCGACGGAGTGTGTCCAGGCACGCCCAGGGAGGGAGAAGTTGAGTTGTTTTCTATAAAGTGGTTTAACGCTACATGGAGTACACGTATGAGTTACTAAAGATACTAGCCGAAGACACTGATATGGAGTGATTCTACGTAACTCTCTGCACACCGTTCAGTACTGCTAGAGGGGAAACTGATTCTCAGCCGACGTATGGGGTAGTTTTAGCGCCTCCCCGGGATGGTCAACTTCCCCCATCAGCGCTGCTCGCTTTTCACTTTACAGATGGGCTATACACCTCCTCATTACCTGTCCAGTTCTCTCGTATGAGCAGACAACGGAACTCACTTATCTCGTGTTAAAGCATTGCAAAATATTCTCTTGTAATTTCAGTCGTAAAGAACATGTCAATATGTGACACGCTATCTGCAGAAATCTGTATTCAGATTCCTTTCTTTGGATCCGTGACATTGGCGTACCCTTCGACATGAAGATAGGGGGCGGGGAGGGGGCGGGGTTGGGGGGGGGGAGCGTTTTGCCTCCCTATAAAGAAATTATCTCCACAAACAAAATTCTCTCTTACCATTCAGACAGACGGAAAAATTCTATCTGAATTAAAGCAGGGCACGACATACGTATGGACTAGTGGTACATACCGTGAACGCACTATGCTTATTTCAGCATTCACAGCAAAAATAACGTGAGTTGCCTAACCCCTCCCCCTCGAAAATCTCACCCAGCATGCCCCATTCTACCACACATACTGGGTTTGCACTTATTCTGTAGCGTAAGTATTTACTATTTTAACACGTTGTGTTTGTGTCCTACATCTATATCAATACTCCGCAAGGCACCTGATGTTGTGTGGCGGAGGGCATGTCTTGTACCACTAACTGATTTCCCCGGCCGGCTGGGGTGGCCGAGCCGTTCTAGGGGCTTCAGTCTGGAACCGCGCGACCGCTACGGTCGCAGATTCGAATCCTGCCTCGGCCATGGATGTGTGTGATGTCCTTAGGTTAGTTAGGTTTAAGTAGTTCTAAGTTCTAGGGGACTGATGACCACAACAGTTGAGTCTCATAGTGCTCAGAGCCATTTGAACCATTTTTTGATTTCCCTGCCCCTGTTCCATTCGCGAAAGGCGTGTGGGCAGAATGATTGACGGTAACCCTCTGTTATCACTAATTCCTCGAATTTTCCAGTTGTGGGCTTTTCATGAGACGCGTATGGGAGGAAGTGAGTGCGTTATCCAACTCTTTACATTGTTACTATTGTAGTGTTTTGTGGTTTTATAGACAAGATTATCGTCTATTCTTTGTTTTCAAATGGTGTATTGAAATGTCCATTGAAACTAAACTCGCCTTGTGTGTGTTTTGTCGTGTGGTAATCTGTTGGTAAAGAAGTTTCTTGTTGCGTGCTCTCGAGTCCGTTGAACGTCGTTGCGTGTATTTGCGTGTTGTTTCGCTAACCTGTCCAGCGTTGACGTTGTCGTAGCGTAGCTGAACTTTCTACAGTAATTAGAACGACGAGAAAGAGTAGTATTTACGTTCGAGTCTCATCTAACTACTTATCTGACGTCAGGACTCGTTTGGTTCCTACAAACAGCACAGTATCTGACAAAGCTATTTCCGTAATGAAATGTAATATTCCATTTTCTCGGAAAGTCCTCCCCCGGAATGTCAGTGGTAAACCTCTACCCGATGCACAGTTCTCCTCTAACGTCTGCCACTGGAGTTTCTTCAGCATCTGTCTAACGCTCTCGCGCTGTCTTAACGATCCCTTCATCAAGCGCGCCATTCTTGGTTGGATCTTCTACATCTCTTCCATTAGTCCTACCTCGTAAGGTTCCCAGCGTGACGATCAATATTCAAAAATTGGCAGAAAAAGTGTTGTGTGAGCCACTTTGTTCGTGGATGAGCTCCATTTCCTCAACAATCGTCCCATGACTCTCAGCCTGACATCTGCGGTGCCTGCTATTGGTCATTCCACATAAGGTCGCTCCGGATTTGCTATTTTGCTATTAAGTAAGGTAAAGTAAACGTGTATCTGAAAATACTTCGAAATGAAGCTAATGAGGTGTTAGAACTATTTATGTCTGAGAGCAGCTACTAGCAGGTACGTATAGAACCGTGTATAAGTTTGCTTCAAAAGCAAGAAATCGACTTACAGCTGCATCCATATTTGTTCGATGACTACAACATGTTTCTTTGGTCAGAGTGGTGCCTTAGATCAATTTTATTGAGCTGTGAAGTGACGGTGATGATTGCTTATGAATGTGAAAAGAAACGGAGACGTGTTTGGAGGCAACCCGGTCAGGCTGAACGCCTTAGACGCACTGTCCAGCTAGTGCAGCAAGGTGGAGGTTCCCTGCTGTTCTGGGGTGGCATTATGTGGAGACGACGTACGCCGCTGGTGGTGCCGTAACGGCTGTACGATACGTGAATGCCATCCTCCGACCGATAGTTCAACCATATGGGCAGCAAAGTGGCGAGGCACTCGTCTTCATGGACGACAATTCCTGCCCCCACCGTGCACTTCTTGTGAATGACTTCCTTCATGACATCAACATCACTCGACTAGAGTAGCCAGCACGTTCTCCAGACATGAACCCTATCGAACATGCCTGGGATAGATTGAAAAGGGCTGTTTATTGACGACGTGACTCACCAACCACTCTGTGGCACCTTCGCCGAATCACCGTTGACGAGTGGGACAGTGTCTTGATGAACTTGTGGATAGTTTGCCACGACGATTACAGGCATGCATCAATGCCAGAGGACGTGCTACTATATATCAGAGGTACCGGTGTGTACAGCAGTCTGGACCACCACCTCTGAGGGTCTCGCTGTATGATGGCACAACATGCAATGTGTGGCTTTCATGAGCAATGAAAAGGGCGGAAATGATGTTTATGTTGATCTCTATTCCAATTTTCTGTACAGGTTCCAGAACTCTCGGAACTGAGGTGACGGAAAACTTTTTGTGTGTGTGCATATCGTGAATAAAAGCCAGAAAGTATTGGATTTTAGATAAACGGTAGCGACACAAGCGAAAATCAGCAAAAGAATGAATTGTGACGGTGGAAACAAGTTTTCCGCAGTGCAGGAACTTTGCGTGGCGGCAGCTGCGGTCAGAGGTGAACGGGTTGGTGCTGTTGGCAGCGCAGGTGGAGAGAACCCGGCCACAGCCACGTGCTCGGCGTGTCCGCGGCAGGGTCAGAGGGAAGGCAGGGCGGCTCTGTGGCTCTGACGGTGGGCGGATGCGAGGCTCTGCCGCCAGGAGAGGGGGCTGCCATAGTCCAGCCAGAGCACAGTCTGCACACACTGCGGACTGACACCTTACCGCCCCCACCCCACAATCACAACAACTTCATCCCGTTTCTCGCTCATGGCCATTAAGTTTGCTCACCGTTAAGAGGTAGGCGTTCCTCTAAATTATCCAAAGACAAACGATTAGTATAAGGCCTTTGACAGCGTTTTTGAGTGCCCCAGGCAGATATGTTATTAACGTCGCGATATAGTTGTAGGTCGCCGAGTAGTGTGCGAGTGAACATACTCCTTGGAGGGATCCTACTTCTGACTGATTTTATTTCCAGCGTCAGATTCAAAACTGACAATTTCACGACACTACATGTGCACCTGTCAAATTCTGTCTGCACTGAAATCGAGAGAGATGCTCAGTGGCTAACACATTGGACTCGCATTCGGTAGGACGACGGTTCGAACCCGCTTCCGGCCATCCTGATTTAGGTTTCCAGCGATTTCCCTAAATCGCTTCAGCCAAATGGCGGGATGGTTTGTTCGTAAGGGAACGACCGACTTCCTCCCATCCCTCCCTAATCCGATTGGTCCGGTGACCTCGCTGTTTGGCCCCATCCCTCAAATCAACAAACCGAACGATGCTGAATGAAATACACGAAAGAGACAGCTTAGTTCAGTTTCCGTCACAGCACACGGTTCGACAACACACTGGTCGCTCGTAGCTTACGTAGTTAGCTGCTGTGCTGGTGACAAACACACATGAGCGTGTTGGCTTTAGGGCCCAGTACTTCCCTGGATAACATATACGAGGTCCATTGTCGGTTGCTTTACATAGGCCGACAATAACATATTTTAATTGGTAAAGTGAAGACAGCGATTTTAACACAGACTTGACACCCATCTTTGACGGTTTTTTTTATCAACTGATGATGGTTTTCGTCAATTGAGAAGAGCTGAGAACTTCACCTAGCCATACTGACGTTTTCGGTGCGGCCTCCTGTAACTGCTGCCCACACCATATAACACAGCGTTTATATACACCAGGAAATGAAACTTGGAAGTTGCGAAACCGTTTGTGTGGGTATGTAACCGACTCGAATAAATACATTTGCAACGGATTACTCGTCTTTTCATTCAGTTTTATATTTAATAGTCCTAAAACCTGCATTTAAAAAACTGTTTACTGTCAGTTAATCAAGATGACTATTTCAACTCTCGTTTCGCCAGTTTTAAAATTGTCTGTTCTCTCTTGGTATTCGTTTTTAGTACCGACAGACTTAAAAAGAGTTTTTTTTATTTACTGTATTCTGTTGATTCCGCCCGTTAATTTGTTCCTGTTACAACGTGGCGCAATTAAATGTTATTTGCCTTAGGCCTAAACTGGCCATAATTCGCTTGATTACCGAGTTGCACGGGGAGAATAGATTTGAGTAGATTTGAGTGGTACAGCTGGTCTGTGCGTGCTTAGTGAGTGCGTCCATTTTTAAAGTTTTCAAGACTCAAAGGATTTAATTACATTAGCTGCCACGGGCACTGATTAAATCAACAGGAAAGTTCAGAATTTGTGCCGGATCGGGTTTCGAACCCGGCTCTCCTACACAATAGGCAGAAGCGCCGACCACTACCCCTTGACACAGTGGTCGTCTCAACTGCACGGACTACCCGAGCACACTTCCCATCACATCAGAATTCCCTACTTATCCACACACTATAGTGCCCCTTGCCTATTATCCTCATTACGCTAGGCATTTCGCCGATTACGAAGCATGCGCACTGAAGTCCGAAAGAACAGACACTGGATATGTGTGAAACTAAGTGGCAGATTACAAAGTTTACAACTGTGTGCCTGACCGAGACTCGAACTCGGGACAGTTGCCTTCTGCACGCAAGTGCTCTAGCAACTGAGCTACCCAAGCACGACTTTCTTCTGGGAGTGCTACTCTAGCAAGGTTCACAGGAGAACGCCTGTGAGGTTTGGAAGGTAGGAGCCGACTTACTGTTTAGGTTCTTATATCTGTATGAAAATCACTGGCTGTGCTGTGTGCAGTCTGAGGCTGGTCGGCATTGTTGCAATATTCGCCATTGTAGCGTTGGGCAGTTAGCTTTTAACAGCGCGTAGCGTTGCACAGTTGGAGGTGAGCCGCCAGCAGTGGTGGATGTGAGGAGAGAAATGGCGAAGTTTTGAAATTTGTAAGACTGGATGTCATGAACTGCTATATATATTATGACTAATAAGGTAAAAACATTATTTGTTTTCTATTAAAATCTTTCATTCGCTAACTATGCCTATCAGTAGTTAGTGCCTTCCATAGTTTAAATCTTTCATTTAGCTGGCAGTAGTGGCGCTCGCTGTATTGCAGTAGTTCGAGTAACGAAGATTTTTGGTGAGGTAACTGATCTGTGAAAGGTATAGGTTAATGTTAGTCAGGGACATTCTTTTGTAGGGATTGTTGAAAGTCAGATTGCGTTGCGCTAAAAATATTGTGTGTGAGTTTAAGCACAGTTATGTACAATTTTTCTAAGGGGACGTTTCATATGGCGACTGTGCCAGGATACCTCACTGGAATCTACTGATTTTTTTCCTTGTAGTTTGTGTAATTAGTGTAGCTTTTGTTTACTGCTAGCTCATAATTGTAGAGAGAATCTACTTTGTAGTTGCAGTCTTTCACTGTTGTACAGTAAAACAGTTGTGGCATGCATGTAGATTTGCACCAAGTATTTCGCAGCTGCACTTGCAATTAACTAGATATTATTTTCAGTGTTATGTTAATGTGTTTTCTTATTTTGATCTTCAAATTGCGTTTTTCTATGTTATTGTGTGAAATACGTGATAATTATGGCGTGTGAAAAACGTAACACCAAGCTCCAAAGTAAACTGAGAAATAATATTGACGACGAGCGTAGCTTATCAGCATCACTTTGTAATGAATTAACAGACATTCAAAGTGGTAATTTGGTAATTGTGCATAGGGAAATGGAGAGGGCAGCAGATAATGGCGTAGAGAATGAAATAAATAGTGAACAGGGAAGCATTATCGATCGATCGGTTGGCAACAGCTCGCCTCAGGAATCCGAGATGACAGGGAGCAATCTTGCAAATACTGTAGATTCAGGTTTTGCGTCCTCGCCGTTTCCTCAAATAAGTGAAGATACATTTTCTGCTTGACAAAATGTGAATGTTGCCGGTGCAAATTCACTGCCGAAAAGCACTGAAAGCTTGAAAAGTTTGACACAGTGGAACAAAATCTTCAAACGTTAGACACAGTGGAACAAAATCAGTGACAAACACAGCAAAAGCTTCAAAAGTTAGACACAATGGAACAAAATCTTCAGACAATAGACACCACGCTTGAACAAACACGTGAAAATTTAACTACTGCGTCACATAACATTGAATAGAAATGTCAAAAAGTCTGTAATGACGTAAAAATACAAATTTGTGAGCATTTTCAACCCTTTTTTCGCGTCATGAAAATGCATTGCAGAATCACGAAGCAGCCATAAAAGAACTGAAAACTACTGTTCATAATAATCACCAGACCTTACGGGCTAAAATTGACTAAGATGCAGCTACCGATTCGGTTTAGCAACTTCAAAAACTCAGGAAAACTTAAAGGACACAGTAGATACTCTGAAAATTAGTTCAGAAAGACACATGGAGGAAATTAGTTCGTTATCAGAGAAAGTAGTCGAGCTTTCGGATCAGGTAAATAATTTGTCTACGAAGGTAGATGATAATCTGAATGACACAAGACTGGTAGTCTTTAATGATATGGAAGAATACGAACAAATTAGGAAATTCAAACAAAATCAGAATCAAATTAATACGCAACACGAAAGAGAAATCCGAGAAGTACAAGATCAGTTGTCACAAGTAACACAAGAATTACATATTTCAGAGGACACTCGCACACCAACACAGGAAGAGGGACATAGAAATACGGAAAAGCCACAAAATAATAACACAGGGCATTTCGGAAATTACGAAAGAAATTGGCAAGGTGCACCGAATTTTGAGATGGAACCGCCGACATGACGTACAATGACCGATATGCGACTCGCCGACACGATGACTTTAACTATAAGCTGTTCATTACTACACGTAAATTCAAAGCATTTAAGAATTCCGGCAACGACATTCATCCACAAGCGTGGCTTCATCAATTCTCTCATTGTTTTCCTCCCAACTGGTCATTGGAGCACAGATTAGAATTTATGTGTGGCTACTTAGAGAATGAACCAGCTGTAAGAATGCGATCGATCATTCACGATTGTCACAGTGTAGGAGAATTTTATCATTCCTTCCTCTCAGCATATTGGTCTCAAGCTACACAAGACCGATTAAAAAATACCATCATAATGATGAAACATTTCGAACAATCTGAATTTTACAGTCTTGTGAAATATTTTGATGACATGTTGCACAAGAATCAGTACCTGTCAAACCCATACAGCCCCTCAGAACTCATCCGCATTTGCTTAATCAACCTACCTGAACATTTACGACATTTTATTTTGGCAGGACGTTGCAAAGATGACATTGAAGCTTTTGAGAGACTGTTACAAGAATTGGAAATTGACACTGACAATCGTGGAACGCGGAAAGAGGAACACAACAATTACAGGTGACATTCGTCACAATTCCGCGATGAAAGAAATAATAACTGGACACGACAAGGCTATTCTTACAACACAAATCGTGACCAAAACAGACACCACCCGTATGGCAACCGATGGCAGAGTAGTAATAATTACAGGGAAAGGTCACCTCTCCGCGGTAGTGACTATCACAGAGACAATCAGAGAAACAGACAATATGGGAACCAAAATAATTATTATCAAGGGAGACAGAATAACTTTAGACGCAACAGTCCAGAGCGCAGTTACGATTCAGGGAGAAATGCTCCACCACGCGACCGACAAGAAAGAAAGTATGGAATCTACCGAAATGACGTCAGACTATATGATCGTAACGACAGACCTGAATTGCGCAGAACTGGCGGGATTCAAACAGGGCAGGGCGCTCTCGTTAAGGTGAATTTGTAGAAGTTACGTCTCCAATTCCAAATAACGACGAGCGCCAACAAAGAGACAATAGGCAAGGACTCATACCGCTGGCAGCCACAAAGCGTACGTATGAAACTGACGACGCAGCTGCCGTAGCTAGTAATTACGTAAAAATGGAAGTCATTAGGGACATCTTACTCCAGGAACACGACGTAAAAAATAACAACATTGCATATCCTGTGATTCACATTACAGTAAGTGACGTAAAATTTACTGCAGTACTTGACTCTGGCAGTCCCATTTCAGTAATTAGTGAAACAGCTTTTAGCAAATGCAACAAATCGAACGATTGCCCCACACTTCCGTTACGTAAGATTAAATTACAAGGTGCAATCGTTGGGAAAAGTGTAGATGTACGCCAACAAACCAACTTAGAATTCTTTTGTGAAAGCCACAGCTTCTCCATGAACATTCTTATTGTTCCATTACTGTCGACGGAAATTATATTGGGAGTAGAATTTTTTAATGAATACAAAGCAATCTTAAACTTTCATGATGCTGAAATAAGTTTAGAGAAGGAAGGTAAGTCAATAGCTTTGAAATTTGAAGATTGGCTCTCAAACCATGACAAATAAATTTATCGGCTTTACCTCCTGTTAAACAACAGTTCGGAATTTTCGACGGAACTTGACACTAACGATCACTCTGCAAGTACTGACAGGGATGATATCGACGGCGCTTTTGATACTAATGACATAATTCAGAATAAAATTTAAACAAGTGACAATTGTAATGGCACTGATAGGCAAGATCTTTTTGAGATTTTACAAGCAAGTTCCACAGTTTTTACTCACAAAACAGGAACAATCAAGGGATTTCAAAACCAATTTCGTGTTCGTGAGCGTCCTAAATTTTGTATTAGACCATACGTAATTCCGGCGCATTATAGGGAACGTGTTAGAACACAAAAACAATCTATGCTTGTCGAGGGCATTATTGAACCTGCAGTTCGCTTCTAAAGTCGGTCTTGGTGCCCATTTATTTCAAGAAGCCACAGAAAATGACACTACTGATCAGAAAACCATTGCTTTTGCTAGCCGAGTGCTAACAAAATCTGAAAAAAATTATTCCGTTACTGAATTAGAAGCTTTAGCTATCGTTCGGGCATTTCACAAATGCCGTTTCTTTCTTTCTGGTAAGCACGCAAAAGTATACAGTGATCATCGTGCATTACAATTTCTTGTGTCTTCAAAATTAAATCATGACAGGTTAAAACGTTGGGCATTGTTTCTGCAAGAATTCCACTTCACAACAGCCTACATTCCCGGCAAGGAGAACATTGTTGCGGACACACTGTCACGCACACCGGCTGGGCTTGAGAAAAGTAACACAGAAGGCAACCTCGAGAAAAATTTCAGTATTCTTTACATTCAGAAAGTCGCCTTTGAAAACTTCATCTCCACATCTTTAAAAGGACATTGCTTATGAACAAGATAAAGATCCGATTTGGAAAGACATCAAAAGCAAATTGCATGAAAAGACACAGACACACACACAGATTCGGCATTGTTATCTGGTTAGAAACAACATACTGTTCAAACGCTGCACTGTTGATGACAAGCTATGGGTACTTTGCAATCCGGACGATTTTGTTAATAAGCTCATTTGGTACATTCATTTCAGCTATGCACATTTTGGCCCACGAAAATGTTAATTATTCTTCGGACTACTTGTTATTTTAACAATATGGAAAAGAGAATTCGAAGAGTCTTGTCTATTTGTAAACTTTGTCAAAAGGCGAAACCATCTACTATCTCACATCGTGCTCTGTTGTTTCCTATCATTCATTTTAAATTAAAAGAATTATTTTTCTTGTTTGCTGTGCATTGCCTTATATTAGTTGTAATATAGCATTTGCTTTGCTAATTTATGCTGCTTGCTTTGCCAATTTGCATTTTTCATCATTGCTGTTTGTGTTAATTGTTTTGTACTGCTGCACTACCTTGTCCCTTAGTTTAGCATCTGATCTCAGTTGATTTAAGTTAGCTTAAGATGGGGTAGGCTATATAAGAGAACGAGTTGTGATGAATTAGAAGAAATGCATTGAGAAGCTATAAGAAAATGGTTTGGCCAAAAAAGTAGTATACAGTGGAGAAAAACTATTTTTGAAAGAGGATGTGAACAGAATACAGAAAGCAGGCTTAGATAGGACTTTTTGGCAATAATGATGAACGAAGGGAGATCTCTATGCAAAATACTGCAGTAAAACTAACCCTGTCCTTTCCTTTTGTGTAATCCCTCTTTGTGTTTGTGTACCCTTGTGTATTTGTATTTTTCCTGTCTTTATGTGTTTAGCCGATACAAGTTATGTTGTAGAATTTTTCTAATACTATATTATTTACTTTGTAAAGAAGTTTAGACATTATTTGTTCTGTTTTGTTTTAATGCTCACGTGTTAAGTTGATGTTTCAAAAGTTATTTTGATCTTTATGTATGTACTTATGTCATAATTCTTGCAACACTGATGTATATGTTTATTTCTATTCTTTTGTAAAGCCTGTGTTACTACAAATGTTATCTGTACTGTTATGTTCTTTAATGATGTAATTTGTACCTTTGTAATTGTATTCTTATACTGTAAATTTATAATTGTATAGACACCAGTTCTTCAAATTAAGTATCACTTCACTGCACACGTTTCTGTTGGTCATAATATATGCACAGTATGTGAGAAGTTGGGACTGTTAGTGCTTGCACGTGTGTTGACAATTCAACAAGGGACTGGATAACAGCACCGCTGGTTCTAAGGACATTTCAAAAAAAAGTTTTGTGAGTGCACAAGTGGTGGTTTATGGACTTGCTATATAGTACAAGAAAGACTCTTCGATGGTGATTGTGCACCTGCACAGTCACAATGGATGGCTGCTAGCCATCTCTACAAGGACTACAGTGGGTCTACACCTTTGATGACTCACCAACACCATTATTTCTACAAGGACTGCGGTGGATCTGCATCTCTGGTGGCCCACCAATACCGTAATCTCTACCAAGACTACAGTGGTCTGTTCTGTGATGACCTACCTACCAATATTCTTCAAAACATCGACTGACTCTGCTGTGGGTTTGCTCTGTGGTGGCCCGTTACCTGTCTGCATGCCAAGAGTCAGCACTGTCTTTCTGTTGGAAGGACAACACTACGTCTTCAAGACTGCATGGAAATCTATTACTTCTGTTTGCATTTTCTTTTACTGCTCAGACTTTGAGCAAAACACTGCTATTTTACTGTAATGAACGATCAGGACTCTCTTTATGGGCTGTGAGAAAATTGTAGCTTTTGACCAACATTGTATCAATAAGTGTGTGCATTTGCTTTCTTTGTTATTGTAATTATAATTATGAAAATTTTTCTTCAAATCTGCATTGGCCACTGCCCAAAAGTATTTGTAAAATAGGAGCATTTGGGGAGCATGGAGGCTATGTAAGTAAGATGTTTAGGTTCTTATATTGGTAACGCCGCCACCAGGTAGCGCTCTGTATGAAAATCACTAGGTGTGCTGTGTGTAGTCTGAGGCTGGTCGGCATTGTTGCAATATTCGCCATTGTAGCGTTGGGCAGTTGGCTGTAAACAGCGCGTAGCGTTGCGCAGTTGGAGGTGAGCCGCCAGCAGTGGTGTGTGTGGGGAGAGAAATGGCGGAGTTTTGAAATTTGTAAGACTGGATGTCATGAACTGCTATATATATTATGACTTTTGAACACTATTAAGGTAAATAAGTTGTTTGTTCTCTATCAAAATCTTTCATTTGCTAACTATGCCTATCAGTAGTTAGTGACTTCCGTAGTTTGAATCTTTTATTTAGCTGGCAGTAGTGGCGCTCGCTGTATTGCAGTAGTTCGAGTAACGAAGATTTTTGTGAGTTAAGTGAATTGTGAAAGGTATAGGTTAATGTTAGTCAGGGCCATTCCTTTGTAGGGATTTTTGAAAGTCAGATTGCTTTGCGCTAAAAATATTGTGTGTCAGTTTAAGCACAGTCCTGTACAATTTTTCTAAGGGGACGTTTCAATACGTATAATTGAGGCGAGGATGTCCAATGATGATTACAGTGCTGGTCACGCTCGAACTCCCCAGGGTGCTGGCGAAATGTCGTGAGTGATGAGGATAATGGGCAAGGGGCGATATATAGGTAGTTTGCGGGTGAGCTGAGAATGGGGCCTGGTGAGAGGTGTACTCGGGTGGCCCGTGCACTGTGTCCGCTCGGCACTGTGGACAGCGCACCTGCCTGTCGAGCGGAAGAGCTGGGTTCGAATGTCGATACGGCACAAATTTTCAACTTGCGCGCTGATTCAATCATTGTTTACTGGCAGCTAATGTCTTGATTCATGGTGGCTGAGGGATCCAAACAGTTCTTTCGTGTACGCCATTCTGGTATTCGATGCTGTACCTTTTCCTTGATTCTGTTCGATTAGGCTACTGCCGTCAGCACTGTTTACATTCTTTTTTATTTCCAAGTTCATATATTACGCTCACGTCAGGTTTCCCAGGACTTGTTGGTTTATTATTCAGAAGTTAATAGCTACCGGAGTTAGATGCAAGCAATATTGTTTTAAGATATTCTTATTTGTGGAGGTTAAAACCTTTTATTAGTTTTGTGAAAGGTTATTTCTAATGCAGTCTGTAACGCTGTGGAACTACGCTATTCAGCGAGCGTCATGTAGAACCGCGCGTCCAGTACTGTAAACTGGCGCCGGGTTTAATTCCTGCTCGGACTTATTATTTTATTACTTAATGATTACAGTACTGATTTATTTTAATAAAACTGTTATCGTGCGAGTGATGTTTAGTAGACGGTCTTGCGCTACCACTCCCCAAGCACCAAGCTGACTGGCCGTTTCGAAGTGTGTCCTCTCGGGCGCTAATCACGTTAGAATTCCACATGCCGCTGAGTGTGGCCAGACAGAAGCAACTGATTCCACATTCGTCCGATTCCGATGTGCACCAGCAGCAACACTGCGAAACGGTAAACTGCTCTCTCGATAACTTACGTGCCTGCCGCTGTCGGAATCCAGAAAGTGTAGGTACGCTTTTCCGCTGTTTTGACGACTCGTAAAACAACTGTCTCACAAGAAAACCACATTGAAATATGAATTATGAATGAGAAACTCAACGCGCAGTATTTCCTTTTATACAGAATATACGTTATTTGGCCAAGTTAAGGAGGAGCTGGATGAAGTAACATTAACTACTCTGTGGAAATGAATAAAAGTGCTGGATCATAATGCCAGAGGTGCACCAGTCATGCACAGAAAATTGGGCGTCTCATGGAATGAGGTCAGAGGGATTATAGCGACGAATAGCAACAACACGAGACAACTGAAGGAATGAGAAAAGATGTGGTATATCAGTCAGCGAGCAATTGGTGTGTTCTTCACTACAATGTGTTCCGGAAGCAACATTTGGATGACCGCACATGTGGAAGAATGGTTTGGGAACTGGAAGAAGGACGAAGGGTGACGAGTGTAACGCAGGAGTTTGTCATTGCTCACAGCATATGTAAGTAATGCGCATAGGAATATTGTCCAACATGACGGTTTTGGTGATACTGGTGCTGGAGCGTGCGGAGATATGATGGACGATCCGACCTCCAAATCTTTGATCATAGTACCCTTAGTGATCAACGTCGTCGTGACACTGTACGCCTTCCCCAAGTGCGGTTTTTCAAGGATGCATCGGCCCTGCCTTCATTTCTATGAATGACAACACGCGACCGCATGGAAGATCGCAGGCCGAGGATATCCGGCGAACGAACTCTCCTGAGCGTTCGTCCAACTTCTCACCAGCAACAGCAGACTTCACCGTACCCCTGGAAGTACCGGGTTCGTCATTTCTGAGCCTCAGCCGAAAAATTGGTATTTGGGTGGCGTTATGGCTGTGACCATGTTAACAACACCTTCAGGAAGACTCTGAACTGTAACCAAAGGACAATTAGTCTCTAAAATGAGTAGTACACAATCAAAAATAAAATTTCAGACATAAACATTTCTTTCTTTTAAATTTTACAGAGGTAATTCCTCCGTCTTTCATCCAATATCATTAAAACAAGTACGTAAAACAATGTTATACGGTTTTTCTTTGTAAAATGATATAACATAGACTAAACCTACAGTTATTATGAGTACCAAAGTATTTGTACTTTTACGGACAGATAATGTAAGTACTGAGTATTTCTAAAAGATTTTAAAATGCAAAATGACACTAAAATAATCTACGGGTTTTCATGCTTATTGCAATGAAGGAATAGAAATATTAGAAGAAACAATTTCACTCTAGCATTATAAATGTTTGGAAGTATTTAAGAACAAAGGAGATGACAGAACTGTCCAAGGTGGGATGGACTCACAGTTCAGACATATGACAATACTTTCGGGTTGGCAGTTTTTGCACACACTTGTTGCACTTGAAACATAGGCCTGATGTTTTGTCTCCCTTTTGTAGTTTCGCATATCCCACCGGCACAGGTGTCTCGCGTAACACATTCCGGACGCCGTGCCTACACGCTGTGTTGTATGGCTCAGTCTGAATCCACGCAGTGCCATCGGAACTATCCGCTTTCTCTCCAGGAAGTGACGTGGCGAAGTCATAGAATAACGTATTCATAGGAGAAGCGCCCACCCCCGCACCTAAGCCTTACTGCTGCTATTTGGACTGCCTCAGCCAACTTGGCTTGACCACAGACAAAGATATAGAGACAGGAAACCTTCGTAAGGGCGACTCGCCTGACGCCTGCTGCCTTCTAAGGTGAACGTCAGCAGAGTCCGATTCAGTGGTCTAGGACGGGCTTACCTGTGTCACTTCACCGTCCTGGATGTCTCCAGTCCGTAGGAAACAGAAAGCCTCGTTGATATAAAGCATCGTGCGACCTCTGAATCCTTCGCATTTCAGGTTATTTGTGTTCTAAACTGTCGTAATGTACTCCAACATCTGTGAATTATATCGTAACACTCACAGAAACTGTTAGTGTCTGGAAACAGATGACAGTGATATCAAATTGTGATAACTGCTTATGGGTCAAAAACGACGTAAGTGTGAAATGCGTTGGGAATCCGTATTGCGGTGCGACCACGTATACCAACGACATTTCAAAATTTGTCAACCGCTCCGGTGGAGGAATGTAACGTCCTGTCACATGAGATGCGTATTAATGTTGTGGCCAGCATGGGAGGCATGGGAGTACGTGCAGTAAGAACCATGTCCCACTTTTTGTAATGTCCAGGCTAGCATCAGGAAACGCGGTGGCTTTTGTGTAATTGTTGTCTTTGAATAACAGGGTAATTTCCGATCGTGTGACACGCCCGGATAGGGGCGCGTGTGTGAAAGAGCACATCCCACATCTGACACCAACTGTAAAAGAGTACGTGGTTTGCGGATGGGGAGAGGAACTTGTGACGCCAATGTTAATGTACAGCTTGGCAGCGGAGGGGGAAGACGGCTGTTACATGTGCCCCGTGGCGGCAGTGTGCAGGAGGTGGAGCGGTCAGGACTTGGTAGCGGGCATCCAGGGCGGTCGTTGAATGACGGAACAGGGAATTAAGTACAGCAAAGAGGATGTACTTCAATATGCGGAGTACAAAGGGCGCGCCGAGGGTCGGAAGGTCGCAGGTTTAGGCCAGTCTAAGAGGTCGAACCATTACACTACTGGCCATTAAAATTGCTACACCACGAAGATGACGTCCTACAGACACGACATTTAATCGACAGCAAGAAGATGCTGTGTTATGCAAATGATTAGCTTTTCAGAGCATTCACACAAGTCTGGCGCCGGTGGCGACACCTACAACTTAGTGCCATGTTTCCAACCGATTTATAATACACAAACAGCAGTTGACCAGCGTTGCCTGGTGAAACGTTGTTGTGATGCCTCGTGTAAGGAGGATAAATGCGTACCATCACGTTTCCGACTTTGATAATGGTCGGATTGTAGCCTATCGCGATTGCTGTTTATCGTATCAAGAGATTGCTGCTCCCGTTGGTCGAGATGGAATGAGTTAGCGGAAAATGGAATCAGTGTGTACAGGAGGGTAATGCGGAACGCTTTTCTGGATCCCAACGGCCTCGTATCACTAGCAGTTGAGATGACAGGCATCTTATCCGTATGGCTGTAACGGATCGTGCAGCCACGTCTGGACCCCTGAGTCAACAGATGGGGACGATTGCAAGACAACAACCATCTGCACGAACAGTTCGACGACGTTTGCAGCAGCATGGACTATCAGCTCGGAGACCGTGGCTGTGGTTACCCTTGACGCTGCATTACAGACGGGCGCGCTAGCGACGGTGTACTTAACGAGGATCCTGGGTGCACGAATGGCAAAACGTCATTTTTTCGAATGAATCTAGGTTCTGTTTACAGCATCGTGATGGTCGCATCCTTGTTTGGCGACATCGCGGTGAACGCACACTGGCGTATCACCCGGCGTGATGGTATGGGGTGCCATTGGTTACACGACTCGGTCACCTGTTGTTCGCATTGACGGCACTTTGAACATTTCAGACGTGTTAAGACCCGTGGCTCTACCCTTCATTCGATCCCTGCGAAACCCTACATTTCAGCAGGATAATGCATGACTGCATGCTGCAGGTCCTGTACAGGCCTTTCCGCATACAGAAAATGTTCGACTACTGCTCTGGCCAGCACATTCTCAAGATTTCTCACCAATTGAAGACGTCTGGTCAATGGTGGCCGAGCAACTGGCTCGTCACAATACGCCAGTCACTACTCTTGATGAACTGTGGTATCGTGTTGAAGCTGCATGAGCAGTTGTCAGCTGTACCTGTACACGCCATCCAAGCTCTGTTTGGCTCAATGCCCAGGCGTATCAAGGCCGTTATTACGGCCACAGGTGGTTGTTCTGGGTTCTGATTTCTCAGGATCTATGCACTGAACTTGTGTGAAGATGTAATCGCTTGTCAGTTGTAGTATAATATATTTGTCAAATGAATACTCGTTTATCATGTGCATCTCTTCTTGGTGTAGCAGTTTTAATGGCCAGCAGTGTAATTAAAATGGACAACGCAAGCGGTAGCGGTTCGTGTTAACTTACGTTGGTGGCCGGTGGTGAAAAGCACAGCCAGAGGCTGTGCCTTCCAAGCAGACGTCCGTTCTGCTCGAGGTGTGGACTACAACAGAGCGCAGCGCCCGTGTTCGGCACCGCAGAAGACTCCAGCGACCACACACGTTATTGGTATCCCGTGCACGCTATTGGCTAAAATCAATGGCGTGAATTCACCAGCAGTTTCAGCAGAGGTCTCTGGGCGTCTCCTGTCAGCAGCTTTAACTGGACAGAACTGACTCGGTTTTGAAAGACAAGTGACTTTTGTAACGTAGACACGGCGTGAATTACATTGGGAGAAAATTTGTAAAGATTCCACTGGGCCTTTGGAATAAATTCCTTAAACCAATTCTCTAAAATATTCCTTGACTGGCTGCCATCCTGACCACGTGTTAACGCGGCCGCATGCGGGACGTGGAGCCATACCGGCTCTGGATCGAATCATTCCGGCGGATTAACACGACGAGGAGTCGATGTACCAGACATAGTGGATGTGGTTTCTAGGCTCCTCTAGCTCTATACTGGGCTGATTCCCATGTTATGCCTGTAGTACACGATACGCAAACAGTTAGGGAGGGGGGGGGGGGGGCGATTGGGGGTGAATAGGACATTGATGTTCTTCGATGTCTGGTCTCCTTAAAACAGTCACTCATCATCAGCATCTGTTCGTCTCATTGCCTATTTCCTTCAGGTGCCATCTGTACTATACTGTAATGCCTCTTTCTGTGTATGGTACAACTTTCATCGAGCTATGTTACTTGGCAGCGACATATCATGGAAAAATTACTTTCGTCCTTCACTTTTGCACACCAGTTTAGGTGGGGCCTGGTACGGTTTGTCTGAAACTCATAATAATTTCCATATCGAAGGAAGTAGTGCATTTCCTGCCAATTTGACGTTTGTTTCGTTGTGTCTTCTTGTTGTCGCTTTTTTAATTTACAACAGTGCATTTTTTAAGCACATGATGTCAGGAACGTTTTGACTTTCCGTCACTTACACTAAGGTGGCACAAGTCATGGGATAGGCCTATCTCCTAATATCATGTTTGACCTCCTGTTGCCCGGCATACTGGAACAACTCTACGTAGCATGGACCCAACAAGTCTTTGAAAGTCCCGTGCAGGAAATACTGAGCCACGGTGCCTCTATAGTCGTCCATAATTGCGGAAGTATTGCCGATGCAGAATTTTGTGCACCAACTCAGCACTCGATTATGTTCCATAAATGTTCGACGGGTTGCAAGTGGGCTATCCGGGTGGCCAAACCATCCAGTTAAAAATGTCCAGAATGTTCTTCAGACCAATAGTGAACAGTTCGATTCCGGTGACATGGCTCATTGTGTTCCATAAAAATTCCATAGCTGTGTGGGAACATGAAGTCGACGAATGGCTGCAGAGGTAGCCAAAGATAACCATTTTCAGTCAATGATCGGTTCAGCTGTACCAGAGGACCCAATCCATTCTATATAAACACAGTCCACACCATTATGGAGCCATCAGCTTCCACAGTGCCTTGTTCACAACTTGGGTCAATGGCTTCGTGGGGTCTGCACCAGACTCGAACCTCACCATCAGCTGTTACCAAATGAAACCGGGATTCTTCTGACCAAACTACTATTTTCCAACTGTCTGGAGACCAACCGATATCGTAATGAGCCCAGGAGGTGCGCTGCTGACGATGCAGTGCTGTGAGCAAAGTTACTCGAGTCGGTTGTCTGCTGTAATAGCCCATTAAGGCCAAATTTCGGCACACTCTCCGAGCGGGTAAGTTCTTTGTAGGTCACACATTGATTTCTGGGGTTATTTCAAACAGTGATGCTTGTCCGTCATCGCTGATAGCTTTACGGAAACGGCATTGCTCTCGGTCGTTAGCATGCTGCTGTGGCCGACCTGTTCTAGGCGCTGCTGGTACGGTCGCAAGTTCGAATCCTGCCTCGGCCATGGATGTGTGTGATGTCCTTAGGTTAGTTAGGTTTAAGAAGTTCTAAGTTCTAGGGGACTGATGACCTCAGAAGTTATGTCCCAAAGTTAAAAAAAAATGGTTCAAATGACTCTGAGTAGTATGGGACTTAACATCTCAGGTCATCACTCGCGTAGAACTTATAACTAGTTAAACCTAACTAACCTAAGGACATTACACACATCCATACCCGAGGCAGGATTCGAACCTGCGACCTTAGCGGTCACGCGGTTCCAGACTGAAGCGCCTACAACCTCTCGGCCACATCGGCCGGCAGTCCCATAGTGCTTAGAGCCATTTGAACCATTTGATTTGAGCACTCGGTCGTTAAATGAAGGCTGTCGGCCATTGCATTGTCCTTGGTGAATGGTAATGACTGAAATGTGATATTCTCGGCACGCTTTTGATACTCTGGGTCTAGGAATACTGAATTCCCTAACGATTTCCAAAATGGAATGTCATACGCTTCTTACCTCGAACTGCCATTCCGCGTTCCCATTCCCGTCGTCCGTGCATAACCTGTTCGGAAACATTTTCACATTGATCACCTGAGTACAAATAACAGCTCCACCAGTGTTCTGGCCTTTTATGACATGTGTACGGACTACTACTGCATATGTGCGTATCGCTATGTAAGCGTATTGTCATATCGCTGGCTTAGTTGTGGAGTATCTTTGCTGGCAGCCGCGTCAGAGCGTCGAGTGCGGGACACGGTACTGTTATGTTGTGTAGTGTGTAGCTCTGCATGTGAGAGGATTGTTTGGCATTCAGGTTGAAGTGTTGCTACAAGTGCTACTACAGTAAAGTGATGACATATGGAAATGGTTCAGAGGGAAGTGCGTCAAGAAGTAATTGAAAGTGAGCAGCGGCGTTAATAACGTATTTATGTATCCTCTCGTTGCGTGTCGCATAGCATCTGTCATCCACGCCGTGTTCGGTCTCCAAGAATGATCTGATGTGAATCAGTAGAAATTAGTTACCACAAAAGAGTGCAGCTAAGTGCCAGTGTCTTGTAGCGAGCGTGAGGACGTGCTTTCGATCATCGCGTTTCCGCATTATCAACAATCAGCCACTCCGCGACGGTTACGCGCACGCTCGTACAACTGAGAACTGAGAACTGAAAAATTAACTTTTCGAACAGTGTTATGTCATTACTAGAGACAAGGAGGACTACTACCAGATATCTGTGTGTGTGGCGAGCGGAAGAACTTTCGGGCGATCATTCACCTTCCGCGTCATCAACAATCACTCGCGTCGTGTCGGTTACGCGTACGCTCGTGTAAATAATATCCATTAATTGGGATAACACTTCTGAATTAGAATGTCAACAGTACAACCTGCGATTTTCCTTTAATCGTCTCAGCATATAGTTGTTCATACCAGACATAGGACAGTGTTGTGTTTTAACGTTGAGTGGCTCCCCTAAACCCGCTTGCATATTTCGATAAATAATTTCAGGCAAGCCAGCAGTAGCGTGGAGCAGAACAGTGCGACCGCCGAGGCATTACCAGGTACGTGGTGTGGACAGGGCGCACGGTCAAGAAAAGCAACGGTCACGAAACGAGGAGACAGTCAGTAAAGGTACCCCCCCCCCCCCCCCCACTCACCCATTCGTACTCCCGGGCGTGTTACAGTTACGCAGTGACTTTTGCCACCTCGGTGTGTGTCCTCTACAATTACATGACAACAGAATGCTTGCGCACCCGAAGAATCGTTTTCCAAGAGACACGGGGCTACCGAGACACAGTGCGGATTGTTTCCGTTGAAGTGTCGACCAGCGACTCGGCTTCAGATTGCGAGCTCGAGACTTGTGCAATCTGACGTGGGGGTCGCGGTCCAGCGCACCTGGCCACCTCTGCTGCGCACGTCGCAGGGTCACCGCCGCCGCTGCCGCCGCCGCCGCCTAATGGAATTTCTGAGGCGCGCTGCCCCCGTGTCGGGTAATGAGGCCTGCAAGGGCCGACTTTACAGCCGGCGGCGCGTGCAACTTTAATAGCCGGCCACGGCCGGGGGACGCCCAATCAGGCCGAGTAGCCGTGGCCAGCCGAGGCGAGGTGGCCAGCGCGGCGCGTCGCAGGACCTGCTGGTAGTAGTGGCGGCGACGCGGCGGTCGCCGGCCTGGCGAGGCACCGAGCGGCTGGCGGCGACGAGGCTGTGCGCGCCTCGCGGAGGTCCGTGACGCGTGTACACTGACCAGCCACGACGAGACTGGTTCAGACGCAGTAACTGAGGACGCTGCTGGCCAGCGTGTTCTCCGACTGTACCTTCAGGCACAACAGTGGCTGGGCAAAAACAAAAATCCAGAGGAGTGGGGTTGGACGAGGTCCAAGGGTAGCTTTCTTCAGACCAAGATGCTTCAACCGGCAGCACCCAATGTTATTATGACCTGAGTGCCGTGGCTACTGTTGTAGGTGCCTAATATCAGCCCTCCACTGCTCTAAGCTCTGCATCAACTATTCTACGAATATGCGAGAACGTCAGCCATCTGGAGTCACAAGAGTTAGAAAATGTTGTCTTGCAAGTGTATTGGTAACAGGAGAAAAGAGCGAGGACTGCTTCAGACGGAGGTTGGCCATGTTTCACGTTGTTTTTGTTACAATTACCCTTGCGTATTCTCATGAAGTCGTTATTGAAACAAACACTGTACACGGGTTTCAACTCAAGTTATTTATCGTCTGTTATGAACTGAAATTAATATGTTGTCATTCTTATGTGTAATATACCCAGGAAGAGCGAAGCAGGGAAACGTCTTCGAAATTTCGTTAACATTGTTATTTTAATGACATAAAATTATAATAATAATTATTACTAGTACCAAATGCCAATTAAAGCACAATTGCCGGCCGCGGTGACCGAGCGGTTCTAGGCGCATCAGTCCGGAACCGCGGGACTGCTACTGTCGCAGGTTCGAATCCTGCCTCAGGCATGGATATGTGTCATGTCCTTAGGTTAGTTGGGTTTAAGTAGTTCGAAGTGTAGGGGACTGATGACCACAGCAGTTGAGTCCCATAGTGCCCAGAGCCATTTTTTTGAAACCGTAGTTACTACGTTGTTTGTCTAGGTTATTGGAAACCATTCAACTGTAGGAGTGATAAAAACTGTCATTTTGCCGTTGGAACGAACACAATAGCGTACTGAGAGATGAGAGGTTACGTTTTGGTGGCGGCTCCAGAAATTACGGTAGTATCAACAAACGCTACACGCCTTATGCCTGGTCTGACGAAAAACGCACTTAGACCTATCTTGTGGGAAATTATGTTCAAATGGTTCAAATGGCTCTAAGCACTATGGGACTTAACTTCTGAGGTCATCAGTCCCCTAGAACTTAGAACTACTCAAACATAACTAACCTAAGGACATCACACACATCCGTGCCAGAGGCAGGATTCGAACCTGCGACCGTAGCGCAGCCAGAACATTGTGACTACCAACCTACTACCGATATAAAGCCGTCCAGGTGACAGCGGCGCCGCCTGGCGAGGAATGACTGCTAGTCAGACATATGCACCGTGCATAGGTACCCGAGCGCCAAAGAAACTGGTATAGGCATGCGTATTCAACTACAGACATATGTAAACAGGGGCAATACGCCGCTGCGGTCGGCAACACCTGTACAGGGTGTTACAAAAAGGTACGACCAAACTTTCAGGAAACATTCCTCACACACAAATTTAAAAAAAAAAAGATATTATGTGGACATGTGTCCGGAAACGCTTAATTTCCATGTTAGAGCTCATTTTAGTTTCGTAAGTATGTACTGTACTTCCTCGACTCACCGCCAGTTGGCCCAATTGAAGGAAGGTAATGTTGACTTCGGTGCTTGTGTTGACATACGACTCATTGCTCTACAGTACTAGCATCAAGCACATCAGAAGGTAGCATCAACAGTTTAGTGTTCATCACAAACGCGATTTTGCAATCAGTGGCAATGTTTACAAATGCGGAGTTGGCAGATGAACATTTGACGTATGGATTAGCACGGGGCAATAGCTGTGGCGCGGTACGTTTGTATCGAGACAGATTTCCAGAACGAAGGTGTCCCGACAGGAAGCAATTGATCGGCGTCCTAGAGAGCACGGAACATTCCAGCCTATGACTGGGGAAGACCTAGAACGACGAGGACACCTGCAATGGACGAGGCACTTCTTCGTGCAGTTGACGATAACCCTAATGTCAGCGTCAGAGAAGTTGCTGCTGTACAAGGTAACGTTCACCATGTCACTGTATGGAGAGTGCTACGGGAGAACCAGTTGTCTCCGTACCATGTACAGCGTGTGCGGACACTATAACCAGCTGATTGGCCTCCACGGGTACACTTCTGCGAATGGTTCATCCAACAATGTGTCACTCCACATTTCAGTGAAAATATTCTCTTTACGGATGAGACTTCATTCCAACGTGATCAAATTGCAAATTTTCGCAATCAGCATGTGTGGCCTGACGAGAATCGCCACGCAATTGTGCAATCACGTCATCAACACAGATTTTCTGTGAACGTTTCGGCAGGCATTGTTGGTGATGTCTTGATTGGGGCCCATGTTCTTCCACCTACGCTCAATGGAGCATGTTATCATGATTTCATACGGGATACTCTACCTGTGCTGCTAGAACCTGTGCCTTTACAAGTACGACACAACATGTGGTTCATGCACGATGGAGCTCCTGCACATTTCAGTCGAAGTGTTCGTACGCTTCTCAACAACAGATTCGGTGACCGATGGATTGGTAGAGGCGGACCAATTCCATGGCCTCCACGCTCTCCTGACCTCAACCCTCTTGATTTTCATTTATGGGGGCATTTGAAAGCTCTTGTCTACGCAACCCCGGTAGCAAATGTAGAGACTCTTCGTGCTCGTATTGTGGACGGCAGTGATACAATACGCAATTCTCCAGGGCTGCATCAGCACATCAGGGATTCCATGCGACGGAGGGTGGATGCATGTATCCTCGCTAACGGAGGACATTTTGAACATTTCCTGTAACAAAGTGTTTGAAGTTACGCTGGTACGTCCTGTTGCTGTGTGTTTCCATTCCATGATTAATGTGATTTCAAGAGAAGTAATAAAATAAGCTCTAACATGGAAAGTAAGCGTTTCCGGACACATGTCCACATAACATCTTTTCTTTCTTTGTGTGTGAGGAATGTTTCCTGTAAGTTTAGATGTACATTTTTGTAACACCTTGTATAAGACAAGTGTCTGGCGCAGTTGTCAGATCTGTTACTACTGCTACAATAGAAGGTTATCAAGATTTAAATGACTTTGAACCTGATGTTATAGTGGGCGCACGAGTTATGGAACACAGCATCTCCGAGGTAGCGATGAAGCGGGGATTTTTCCGAACAAACAATAAACGATTGTACCGTGAATATCTGGAATCCGATAAAACAGCAAATCTCCGACATCGCCGAAGACCCAACGAGAACGGGACCGACGACGACTGAAAGGAATCTTCAGCGTGACGGAAGTGCAGCCTTCCGCAAGTCGCTGAAGATCTATTCTAATAATTTTCGGGCATGCAGACGGATCCCGTCGACATTCTGCGACGATATTTCGGCCCAAAGACGGCCGGCCATCATCGGGTGAGTACACAACTACTGAAGAACCCAGTTGCAGTTTCGCTATTTATGCCGAATCTCGCGCATGCGAAATGTACTGGCATCCTACAGCGCATGCGTCAGGTGTTGACATGCGCGGTATAGCCGAGTTGTACGTGCTGCCCTCGGTGGTGAAAGTAAAAGATCATCTTGTGACTGAGTATCGACTGACACCGTCCATTCCGCTGTGATTGTATAATTTTAATAACAGGGGATTCCAATTTTTATCCACCTGAAAGCCATTGTCACGATTTTTAAGATTATCGGGAAGACGTATTTTCACTGATTCTATGATTACAGAATCCCAAAATCCGGAAACCGGAGCTACAATTTTTGTTCCATTGTATTCCATTGAATGTCCCAAAGAAATAAAGTACTTTACTACTGCTGATTTTGACGGTTGCCGCAGACGGGTGTGTCTTTCATGTTCTGTACATCGTTCATGGACAGTTACTGTCGTCTGGCCAATATATGCAGAGCCACATTCACAGGGAATTATGTAGACGCCTGCTTTCTTCAGTTGTAAATCGTCTTTAACGGAGCCAACCAGGGCCCGGTTCTGTCCTGGTGGACAGAAGGTAACCTTGATTTTATTTTTCTTCAGTAATCTGCCTATTTTCGACGACACAATCCCGGTATATGGAAGGGGTGCAGTTGATTTAAAGTCGTCATCAGCGTCCTCAGTGCGTTGCTTCTTGTTATTACAGTTGCGAATGGCCTTCCTTATTTGGCGTGAATTGTAGCCATTCTCTTTAAAAACCTTCTCCAAGTGTTCTAATTCTGCGTGTAAGTTTTCATCATCCGATATTACATGCGCTCGATGTATTAAGGTACTGAGAACAACGGCTGTTTGTGCTGGGTGGAGACTGAAAAAGATGGCACTTTACCATTCCTAGACGTGCTAGTACGCCGTAAAAATGCCGGGTGATTAGGACATTCTGTGCACAAGAAACGGACTCACACAGATCTGTATCTCCAGGCGTCAAGCTGCCACCACCCAGCACAAACAGCCGGTGTTCTCAGTACCTTAATACATCGAGCGCATGTAATATCGGATGATGAAAACCTACACGCAGAATTAGAACACTTGGAGAAGGTTTTGAAAGAGAATCTCTACACTTCACGCCAAATAAGGAAGGCCATGCACAACTGTCATAACAAGAAGCAACTCTCTGACGACGCTGATGACCCGACGATGGCCGGACGTCTCTCGGCCGAAACATCGTGGCAGAATGTCGACGGGTTCCGGCTGCGTAACCGGAAGAAATACGCCGGGAAAATGTCAGATGTTGCAGATTTCAGTGCTATGCCGCCACCAAGTGTCAGTGTGCGAACCGCTCAACGAAACATCAGCGATAGGGGCTTTCAGAGCCGAAGGTCCACTCGTGTACAATTGATGACTGCACGACATAAACCTTTACGTCTCGCCGGGGCCATTAAACATAAACATTAGACTTTTGATGACAGGAAACATGTTGCCTGTTCGGACGAGTCTCGATTCAAATTGTACCGAGCAGTTCTACGTGTACGAGTATGGAGACAATCTCATGAATTCATGGACACTGCATGTCATCAGGAGACTGCTCAAGACGGTGGAGGCTCTGTAATGGTGTGGGGTATGAGCAGATGGAAAGATATGGGGACTCTGATACCTCTAGATATGACTCTGACAGGTGACATGCACGTAAGCATCTTGTTTCATCAATTGCATCAGTTCATGTCCATTGTGCATTCCGACGGACTTGGGCAATTCTAGCAGAACAATGCGACACCCCACAAGTCCACAATTGCTACAGAGCGGTTCCAGGAACACTCTTCTGAGCTTCAACACTTCTGCTGGCCAACCAAACTCTCCAGACATGAACATTATTGAGCATATCTGGGATGTCTTGAAACATGTTATTCAGAAGAGATCTCCACCCCCTAGTACTAGCCCTGCAGTATTCGTGGTGTTAATTCCCTCCGGCACTACTTCAGACATTAGTCGAGTCCATGCCACGCCACGTTGCAGCCCTTCTGCGTGCTCGCGGGGGCCCTACACGACACTAGGTAGGTGTACCGCAGTGTCTCTGACTCTTTAGTGTAGCACTAGTGAGCGTGCTGCCGTGTGTTGAATGGGAAAGGCGCACTGTGAAAGACGCGCTATCTGTCTGACTTTGACCAAGAGCACACTGTTAAGGCCCAGGTTCTCGGCATAAGCATTTCGGAAACTGCACGAGACGTCAAGTGTTCGAGGAGTGTTGTGGTGAGTGTACTCAACACGTGGTGAAAGCATGGGATGACAGCAACAGCAGACGACGGCAGTCGACAACGACCAATTGAGGTGGCGTATTCAAAACATGTGACGTCATACCACTACGCGGATGCTCGCGAAAGGGGAATTGCGTTCTGCTCAGCAGAGAGCCAGGGTATGTTTATTCGGACATTCAACGAAGCTACAATCCCCCATGAAAATGTCCTTCGCAGGTGGGAACAAACGTCGGATATCAAGGTGAAATCCTTTAAATGCGAACATTTTTAGGTTAAGGCTTTACCGTGACTGTTACTGACATTAAATGAAACAACAAGTTTTCTGTTATCAGTCACCGTTTAATTTATTTCCACGACGCGTTTCGAAGGTTTAAACCTCCATCATCGGGTGGATTTATATTAGTTAGTATTGCATTTGTGTGTGTGTTGTGTTACGATTTTTGGAGGAACTTGTGGCACTGCCTAGTGGAGAAACAAGACACTATTTTAGAATATGGTTTACGATTACTTTTGACAAAAAATTAAACTGATATCTAATGGTAAACATTAAATAAGTAAACTAGAGTACCTCCAGTGGTCACAGGTTCCTTTTGCTATCGTAATACAACACATGTATACTGCCACATTAGATATCAGTTTAATTTTTTGTCAAAAGTAATCCTAAACCATATTCTGAAATAGTGTCTTGTTTCTCCACTAGGCAGTGCCACAAGTTCCTCCAAAAATCGTCACACAACATACACACAAATGCATTACTAACTAATGTAAATCCTCCCGATTATGGAGGTTTAAACCTTCGAAACGCGTCGTGGAAATAAATAAAACGGTGACTCGTAACAGAAAAATTGTTGTTTAATTTAAGATGAAATCCATTCGACCGCGGCATAATAGCGCGGAAGATTTTATTAATTGTCCAGGTGAAACACGACGACACGTCGTAGGGTTGGGTGGCCATCCCTCGTTCCAGATGTCGTACGTTGCAGGCTGGGCAGACCGGTAGAACAGGACAGGCGGCGGGACCGACGTCGGCCTCTGCTGCTGGCCAGAGCACAAGTGTGCCCCAACACACTGTGCGTCGAACACTCCTAACGATGTGCCTCCGCAGCCAGCAGCTCACGCATGCGCCAATGTTTGATACCGACACCGAATTTACGACCAGAAGAGGCACGTGACCATCGGCATTCGATGTTGGCGCAGTGTCTTCATCATGCCGATGGCAGGGCGCGTATCCGTCGACTTCTGGGGGAATATCTCATCGACACCTATACTGCGGGACGGAGACAAGCTGGTTGCCCAGTTGAGCTCGTGCAATGCGCCATGAGTTTCGGACGCTGGTTACAGGCCACGTACACCCAATCATGACGATCATGTTTCCTGGAGGCAGTGGCACTTTTCAGCAAGATAAACGCTCTATGTCACAAGACCAGCAGTGTAATGCAGTAATTCCAAGAACACAGTAGAGAGTTCGAGTTGATGTGCTGGCTTCCAACTCTCCAGATCTGAACCTGATTGAACACATCTGGGATGTGATTGAATGTGACATCGGAAGTCATGGTCCCCCGTCCCGAAATTAACGATAGTTAGGTGACTTATGTGCAGATGTAGTACCAACTCCCAACAGCAATCTACAATGGACTCATTGGCAAGCCGGAGTGGCCGAGCGGTTCTAGGCGCTACACTCTGGAACCGCGCGACCGGTGCGGTCGTAGGTTCGAATCCTGCCTTGGGATGTGTCTGATGTCCGTAGGTTAGTTAGGTTTAAGTAGTTCTAAGTTTTAGGGGACTGATTGTAACGCTGGAAATGCATATCCTCCTATTTCCATCTATTGTACTATAAACTTTTTCCTTATTTTGTTATCTGAAGATATGACATTTCTGTGTCTTTATATATTGTTTTACATATATATATATATATATATATATATATATATATATATATATATATATATATATATATATATACACTTACGTCGATGTATAATTGGTTTGTTTTGTAACTATTATTTGTATTTTTACGCTGAGACTGGCCTAGGGAAAACTATCCTATCGAACGATTACATCGAATCGATAGGCTGTGTGGAGAACCGAAGTGTTTAGGATCTTTGGTAGTGTTAACTCTGCCGCGTGGAGCGCGGCCACAGGGGGTCTGGCTGGAGTAGGGCGGTGGAGCAGGTGTGTTGAGTGTCGTTCCCCCGAGTTGCCGCGCTTTCAGGGTTTGGCAGCATGTAATTAGCTCGACTTGCTATGTTAGTTTCTGACATGGTGCCGCGGACGGGAAGCGTTAGCTGGCGCACATTAAGCGCCCGTTTCGCCTGGTGACCGTGTCGAGAAGAAGGCACGCCAACATCCAGCTTCTGCCACAGCGACGGGCGACAATAAATGATTGTCGCCACCTCCTGGATCGACGACTTCAAACCTTCAATCAACCAACCAGGAATACTAATAGCACGTTTAGTTTTAGAACTGTATGGCAGACCTCAGCTTTTCAAACTGATACATCACAAAAATACAACAACTTAGCATGAACCTTTGTTGCTCATTGTCCCAACTGCATTACCAAGCAGGGTCGCTTCCTTTTCTGGAATGAACTCGAGTGTCGTTGAAATTCATACGCCAGCATTAAAGTAACATCATTCCACTTCACTGCTTTAATTTCAAAGCTATGAATATAGCTGGCTACAGTATTTAGATTACACAGGCACAAATTAAGAGTGCGAGTTTTGTTAGCATAGTTCAGCTTACCTGTGACTGCAGCTCAGCTTGGTACGTACTAAATTTTACTATTGTTAATTGTTCAGAATCATTTAATTCAAGTTCAAAGTTAAATCTCTTATTTCTAAATAGCGTAGATTCAAGTAGCTTTTGAAATGATTGTTGAGGTAGCCCAAGATTAACCTTAGAAACAAATCTCACTATTAAATTCAGTCACTAAATCAACTTTCAATTTTCCGGTTTTATTAATTCTTTTGCTAAATTAAGTCAGAGTGTAGCGAAACTTATTACTTCTGACAAACTTTCAGTTTTCACACAGCACATGTCAGCGTTCAGTTGCCACGCTTCTAGTGCTAATTACATGTGTAATAACCTTTCATTTTCAGTTATTATAGTAGTTGTCCATAGGAATGGCGACCGTAATTTTCCACAAATCTCCAATATCTAATTAACACCAATTAATTGTTAACGTAACGACCGCACATTTACTTTCTTTATTAATTTTACCCTTTTCTCAAAATTAATTTTCACCCATTTCATTTGCATTTTTCCTTTCATTTAGATGTAACCCTTTCCTTCCTCTTTACCGACAAATTAACTTTGGTGACGATTGCTTTCCCCAAATTTCCATTTGGTGCACGCGGTTTAATTTTTCACTGTCATTAAGGTCGATAAGTGAGGGAGAGGTTACATAATGACCTCAGCAGTTAAGTCCCATAGTGCTCAGAGCCATTTGAACCATTTTTTGTTTCCTTACCAAGACGCGTCGCCGCTGTTATCCGTGTCAGAGGTGAACTTACCGGCTATTAGGTGGGCGTTCATAATGTTCTGGCTAATCAGTGGATGATCCTCGATTGATCTTCAACAGTTGCTCTTCCGCTGTTACAGATGTGCTCTTTGAATTGAGTGCTGAGAGACTTTTGTTATGGCTGTACCGCTCGCTGAATCCCAGTGCCTGTGCAGAGAGACAGCGTTCCGAGCGATGTGAAATACTTGCCACTCGATTTTTCGAAAACTTGCTTTCTGTACATGTTACAGTCTTATATCTTCACTCGAAAGAGTACTGAATTTCTTTTCGTTATGATAATACTTGCTGCGCTGCACCAAATTACTTAAGACACTGCACCAAATTTTAAAGACTTCGTCGACATAAAACCCACTGTATAAACTTCGCTTGTGGTTGATTTTAGCTCATCATTGCAGTAAATAAATTGTAAGATAAGACATGGAAATTTTATTTTAAATTTAGAACAGAAGGATATGTCATTTCGTTCTCGAGTTGCTGGGTTTTAGCGTGGGAGGTGGCAGAGTGGTTAGCACACTGGACTCGCATTCGGGAGGACGACAGTTCAAACCTGCGTCCCTCAATGCCGATTTCGGATTGCACGTTTTCCGTGACTTGCCTAAATCGCTTCCGACAAAACGCCGGGATTGTGAGGTAACGGGCGAGTTGTGGCGCCCTGGAAATGTTCTAAGTTTGGAGTTGGCATGGCCTCACAGGCCGCTAGGCCAGTCAGGACCAGGCAGCAAACAGGCGGAGCCGAACGTTAGCGGGGTGAGAGGCGTAGCTCCAGCACATGGTCCAGCTGCGTGGCCGGGAATTCCATGGGGGCGCTGTGCCGATGAGGGAGACACGCTGGAAGTGCCAAAGATGGCGGACTTTGTGAAACCTTAACGGCAGACATTTCACACTTCGTATTGAAATTAATAGTAGCCAGATGAAAACTTACATTACCGTTATTTGCACGGCGGTTCTGATGGTGTAATCAGATTTTCAATATATTTACTACTTCAAAGTTCAGTATCTGATGATAAATTATACAAGTAACATCCAGCAACGAATTTCCAAAATCTAAACGGCTCATCATATTTCGTCGATCTACGTGTCATTAGAAATCTATCAGTGCAAACCTAAATTGATTACAGACATGTAATTTAAATAGTACATGACTTATTGGAGGTCAAAGTGGCCAATTGCTATCGATCGCGTCCAGCCGTAAGTACTCCACAGTTACACGAAGAAACGGTAGCAGCATGCTTATAAATATATTTGTTCATCTATGTCTTTGTTTATATCCGATGTATAATATTCATGAAGAAATTGGTGAAATATTTATTGTGTTGTAGAAAGCACAGAGACATTAGGCTACTGGCCTACCTTTCGTTGCTATTCCTTCGATATATGTTTATTTAATTTGTTTGTGTATTTAATAATGTGTGTTATAGCGTGTTAATGGTCCAGCCGTTATTTAAATGTAAATCCAGTATTTCGTATGTGTTTCAATATGTTTGTGAGCGCACGTTGGCTTGGAGACATGGTGGGAGCGCTCTAGCCAAACACAGCGCTCGTTAATAAGAGAGACGTATGGTGGTTGGGGAGGAGCATCGTTCCCGGAGAGGACACGAGGGAGTCCTGGACAGTATGGGACAGGACACTGAAAGTGCTGGACGTGACAGCGCCACGGTCGCACGGTCGCGAGAGAGACTTGGAGAGTGTGTAGCGGTCTGCGCGTGGTCGCGAGAGACAGAAATACAGTACTTCGGAGTGCCGACTTGTAAACTGGTGAGATTTCCGTGGCTTCTACAGTGAAGACGTAATGTGCGTTTTGAAGTGATTATCTCGCGAGCTATGTTGTCGTTCATAACTAATTACGTGCAGTAGGAATCTATAGTTTCCCTGTTATTCAACTTCTATTTTATTTAATTGTTGGACCATCGACAAAAGCAAGTGTTTTGCAGAAATATACCGCATTCTTAAAAGTACTTCTACTATCGTACTCATCATTTAAAATCGTTAAGGTAGTACCTGCAGATTTTATTTAATTGCAATTATTCATTTATAAATTTCTACGTTACGTTCGCAATTGCCGAGTGATAGGAACGTTCGGCCATTCGATTCATGTGTCTGTTCATATTTTATAATGTAGAATCAGCATTATTTGGCTTGTAATGCCGCAAAACTTTTAATATTTCAACTCTGAAATTAAGGGTACGTAATTAAGAGCCACCTCATTTCATTCATCACACCATATCATTTCATTTGTTATTAATTGAAATGCCCGCAGGATGGTTCCTTCGAAAGGGTACAGCCAACTTCGTACCCCCATCTTTCCCTAATACAGTGGAACCGATGACAAGTTATTACTGGGTTTTATATATGACGAACGGTAGGGCGCGAAGCGCTCAGTTGCGTCCATGTGGAACTTCTTATCATCCGTTTTTAAGGAAACTATTACGTGAAAAAAATTATATTTGTGCATCTTACAGTCTGTCATCTTCACTTGATAAATGACTGAATTTCTTTCCCTTATACGCCATAGTTACTGTGCTGCATCGAATTAAGTGAAACAGTGCGAGAAATTCTAAAGAATTTGCAGAGGTAAAAATTCATTGAGTAAATTTTGTATACAGTTGACCTAGGCTCATACGTTTCAGGAAACGAAATGTAGATGACATATCGCAATTTTAATTAAAACTGAAAGCAGTAAGCTATTCCGTTCTCGAGTTATCGAGTTTTCCATTCGAAGGGCTGTCGTGAGCGACGTACTTGCACATCGAGAACCATGTGGTCATAACAATCGTCATATCTCATGGAAGATTCAAGTCAACAAAAGGAGATTTCCTGCAAATAACAGCACGCAACGAGGCACATAAGTTCTAGGATAAATAAAAGAAACTTTTTTATTCGTCGATGTGTGAAAGTAACTCGTCTGCAGCAGTGAGATGTCGGCGGCTCAGGACACATTCAGATATCCACAGCACTGTGGGAAAACGGAAGAGGCGCACGTGTGTGTACACGTCGTACTTCTCCACAGCAGCGAAAGGGCTAACGTTCGAAAATCTCTTAAGTAAGAAACTATGATTCCGAAAGTAGTTGTGAAACTATAATGAATGCAACATTTAATATGTGTGAGGTTACGGCTGATGCTTCCACTTCTATAGAAAGGGTACAGTACCGCCCGACAATGAAAATAGGTACAACATTCTTCGTTGTACTTGTCAGAACAACATATTTTTGTAATAATAACTCCATTTCACTTAATACACAGAAGCCGGATACCATTGTAGGAAAGAAGAACAATTTATTTATTTTATTGATCGCATGTGCACTCCCACAAAATATATCCCTACATTCCGTTTGCTGAGATCTGTGAAACGAATGAATGTATGGTCGTCTGCTAACCGCAGATAGTGAATGTGCAATATATGATCATCTTTGAGACGGTCCTTTGGTCACCTTTGGTGGAACCAAAGAGATGAAATTTACCTGAGCTTTGAGCGCCTGGAATGTGGCTGACCAATACGGTAGCATGGTGCTCCCCCACCTTGTCGGAGGTGCGAGATGACCTGAAGAACGGCCATGTTTCAGCACTCTGGCGTAGGCTCTTGTGTTGGTAAGACCTGTCTTATGTGTGCTCCGTAAAGACAAAAGAGTGGAGAGATGGTATGCACGTGAAATACTTAAGAGTAGTTTGGAATAATTATTTCTCTATTTCAGGAACTTTTGTGGGGAGAATTAAATGACAGGCAGGTAATATTAAGGGGATCGTAGTAATCTATGGAAGTGACCAACGGTCACAATCAAACCACGTGTAGCAGTTTAAATACTTCCGAGTGCTAAAGTCAAGCTGAATTACTGGCATGTGTACTATAAGTTGGAAATATTTAATAAATGGCGTGTGCAGGACTTGAAATTAGAGACGAGTACTTCCACGTGGTGAGTTCTGTGTGAGTTTCAATCTGTGTATGAGACAAAGGATAAAGAGAAGTACTCGTCCATGGCATCAGTTTCAGGCTCGCGTGTGTGACGAATGCGTTTTTAATATTACATTGCGTGTTATGTTTCCGTGTGACGCTGGATTCAAACTCTAATACTCTGAGAGAGAAGGAAGGTGAGCCAGCCGTCTACCCAACAACGCCACGTGGCTTCATTTGCACAGGAAGACGTGCATATATCCTCCACAGTTCGTAGTAGGAAAGAAAAGTTACGAAGTGGGATAGTGTCGTGTGAAACTGGGATGAATACTAATTGAAGCGGGAAAGCTGAAAGTGAAGTGATTCTAACATTGTGACTATTCTTTGTGATGTATATTGCCAGTGTGATGTATTTCATGTAATTTAAGTATGTGTGGTTTTCATGGGGGAGTAGCAAGATAGGTTCAGGGGCAGTGGGATATGCATGTTCCTTTTTGTACCGCTCGGTCTGGAGGAAAATTTCGTGGTGATGGGTGTGAGAGTCGAAGTGTGAGATATAACAAAAGATCCACCATCCTATCCAGAAAGTGCACTGTAGCGTTAGATAATTACGAGACCATAAGATAGAGAATCACCAATGTAAAGCCATGCCCACTGGGCGGAGTTTCTCATGTGTAATTGTTGCATGAAATGTAATGGTGTGTTTAGTTTATCGTTGAATCATAATAGAATTTATCGGAATAAAAAAGATAGTGAAAAGAAAAAGATTGGTGGCCTTGTTATTCGAATAGAGTGTAGTCATGATATCCAGGATTTATAATGTGTGCACCAGTCATATTCAGTGCGAAGGCCACGTGTTGATCAAAGCCGTTGGATAAGAAAGAAAATGTGCTATTGCCAGTGAGTAGTGAACAATCAGAGTTGTGTAAATTACTAATAGTCAGATGTGCGTTATCCGTTTCCGTTGCGTAATATTCAAACAGGAGAATAATTTGTAGCTTAATTGTGAGTACTAGAGCTCATAATCAGTCATTGATGTTACTCGATAAATAAGAATGAGTCCACTCGCTTGGCAGACCACTCATCTTGCAGGCCTGGCTGCTTGCTGCCACAGTGTGAGCAAGGCATGTGGGTGCCTCTCACTATTACTTCTAGACTACATGCTCAAAAGATTACAAAACCCAGCGGTGATAAATTTCACTTCACCCTCCAAAATTGTGGACGGGCCACGCCTTTAACAACTAACCTCTTAGTACTTGTGGACGGAATCACGGCCCTAGGATTAGCTCTTAAAGTGGGGAATTTACAAAACTAATATCTCATTCTGACGACCGCTGTTGACTGGACTAATAGGTTGGTGACGATTTTAAGCTGACTGCTAATGTCTTGCAGAATACGGATTAGAATCCTACAACTTCATGTAAGTGAAATGGCTAAACAGAATCAATGATGAAACTTCAATGATGAAACTTCAATGATGAAATTTCAATTATGAAACTCGACATTCACAGTTATTCATAAGCACTTCTAGTATGCCAACGTATTAATGAACTATCATCACCTGTGATAATTAGCTCTATTCAGATTTATATATAGACTAAATAGAAATTAGTGTCGCTCCCCTGTCAGTTATTACCTCTTTCCTTGATCCGAAAAGTGGCTAGAGGTAGGAGACTCGAATGACGATGACCACCCATTCATTACCAAGAGATGAGACGGGCGATCGTCCTGGATTACAGAACTGTTAAATCAATTTAACTAGTGCGCCGGTGCTGCCAGTTACTCTCACTGTAAGTAAAACTGTGTTGTGGCGAGCTGCGCAGTGCAGATGCGCAGAAGCCGGCATCGCCAGCACCTCAACAGCACTCCAAGATGCGGCACCCTCTACTGCACTGCTACGCCAAATCGATCCGAACACTCCCGCGTCCTGCTGGCGAGAGCTTCTGCGATGCTTGCACTGTCGCCTCCTGCCGGCCATTCCTCCTCACGCGGCGCCCAGATACGCCCTGTGTGTTCCCTGCCACCAAAGTGGTGCCAGTCGCCAACCGCAAAATTACGAACCACTGCGGTCTCTCCAGAAGAGAGTCTCGGCAGAAATAGTGTGTCCTTTTCAGTCTCCGAAGACAACATGAGAACTCTCCCCTACCACCAAAAAGTATTTATTTCAGTGCTGCGATCTGACGTCACACTTCTTTACGCGAACCTCATGTTGTCCCGTCAATGTCCATAGCCTCGCAACAGGATTCGAGGAATTCAGAGAGGACCGCTAACAGGCTAGCGTTTGTTTCTGGTGGCCTTGGCTTTCTACAGGCGACATGTGCTAATCCTCGAAGAAGTCAGAAAACACGCGAAAGCTCTCCTAACTCCTGCACGTGACACAGTACCACCCATGGCTGGACCTTAGCCGACATCGTGACAACAATGCTTGGCGCCTCATGGGGATTTTGACCCGGCATCACTTCCTGGAATCTCACGTCAGCAGGTTGCAGTCTCATCCACCTGTCACCGACCTGCTCGCTGAGGTATTCCCTTTTCTCTTTTTTTTGTTATGGTTCTTTGGGCGCAAAACTGCTACGGTCATTAGCACCCAGTCTGTCACTTACGAAAAGCCACAAAAAACGAAACTGGAAACCAGCAGCAAAGGGAGCAAAACTCAAAATGTGGGAAAACCAAAATCTGAAGGAAATGGAGATTGTTTGTCCCCAAAAAGAGCTTCAAATGACTGACGTCATCTCACTGGCACTAATGAACTCGAGAACGCGATCGGCTGAGCGCCTGTCATCTGCTAAAATGGAAGAGATATGAGGCGACAGCTGTAGACGGGCGCGTAACGGAGTAAAATAGGGGCACTCGAGTAAAAAGTGTCTCGCCGTCCACAGCTGAGAGCAGTGGGGCAGAGTGTGGGAGGATCGCCGCTTAATAGATGTCGATGGCTAAAAAGACAGTTCCCTATCCGGAGTCTAGTTAAAATTACCTCCTCCTGACGACGAGTTCGGGAGGAATAAGTCCAAGAGCAGGGAAGAGCTTTCACGTCCCGCAATTTCTTATTGGGAAGTGTCGGCCAATGTGCGTGCCACAAAAAAGCAACACGACGACATAAAACATTCCGTAGATCGGCGAAGGGAACCATGTGAATAGCGGTCCGAAAAAGAGAGACTGCAGCCTTGGCCGCTACATCGGCCTCCTCATTTCCACAGATGCCAACATGTCCTGCGATCCAGAGGAACGCTACAGAGAGGTATTCCCTGTTGAGACGTTCCACATCATTACGAAATGTTGTATTCATGATCTATGGAACAAGTATTCATGTATGTATGTATGCTTTGTCTCGACTCCAGTTCTCTGCACATTCGCACACACCCCATGCTTTCATAATGTATTCAAAACCATCACTCAGATAACGACGAGAGACATGCAAGTTACACAGGCACCATACTGCCAGTCACTGTGTTATATCAGTAACATTTTTCGTACCTAATTTCCCTGTTTATATCCCCAGAATGATAAATATATTCAAATTATTAATGAAATCGGTACACAAAACACTTGTTGTGTTTAAGAGGTATATGAAAGCTGCACACAGTGAAATTTATGCACAAACAGAAATGTGTGTAAGTCGCACTTGCTGTTCCTGGAAGTACCTGTTCAAACGCATGGTCCACGTACACCCCGAGTATTTTTTCACTGGAAGACTCTGTGAGCCAAATTTACCTGCACTCCGCAGGTCCTGATGCACTGCAGTGGATGACAGCCTCGACAATTATTGTCAGTACGCCTCTAACTCTCGTAGTGTTCAATTCGGGCGTCCTGTGTGTTTGTGTGCTTGTAGTTTCCACATGGAAGTGTCAACGACTATCTGCAGTAAGTCACTTGGCCACGATGGACGTTACTCACATATCATGAAGAGAATCAAAGCAGACGCCTCTGTGATTTGGTGCTGTTCAAAACACAGACCCACATACTGCTGAGAAATTCTGAAAACCAAAGAATATAAGGTGCTTAGTTCATATGAGAATCAATATGGAGCACCGGATAACGCTCGCTTATAAACACAATAGACTGTGATTCAGGCGAAGAACAAATCAGTGGAAGACGGGACACTGATTTCTAAAACATATACCGGACAGTTAGGGGACCTGCACACGTGAGGATGTGACTTCGTTATTGAAATGCCAGAACAGAAAGCAAGGAAAAGGATGTTATAAATCACTACACCAAAGCACGCTTAAATCAGAAAGAACCAGAAGCACTAAAATAAGTTGACCTTGAAGCAGGAGTACTAACTATGAATAACGGTTTTTCTTTTCTGTTACGTGACGACGACTTTGGACATAGAATCATAGTTTTTAGTGGAAAAGCAGGAAGACTAACTGTGTACACAAGAATTTTATGTCGATGGAACCTTCAAATGCAGCAAACAAACAATTTTCTCACTTATAAAATATTCATATTGACTTTGTAGTTTCAAAGTATGAAACAAACATCTATCCGGTGGTCTTTGCATTCTTAGCAAACAAAAGAAAAGAGGCATATATTCGTCTTTTGGCAATGTTATAGATGATGTACGAGGATGTAATATTAAAAATGTCAACGTTGATATCGGAACAGTTGCAATTTTTGCGCTAAGAGTTGTGCTCCAATCGGCTGACGTGCGTGGCTGCTATTTGCACATGAAGTAATCTTTCTGAGGAAACGTGAAATTTTTTTGGATTTACTTGGGAATGCAAAGATAATTAAGATGTAATACTGCAAATTCGCATGAGTTCTACTCTGCCGTTCATTCGACCTAAAGATTTCTGCGATGGCGTGTCAAGATACATTCAGAAGCACTATATATCGCCAGGATTTCTCAGTTTTTCGATTTTTTTGTAGATAAATGGCTGGAAAATGATGAAGTGCTGGCCAGTCCTTGGAGCTGCTAGATACGGCGCAATCCTACCACCAGTGCTGTAGAAGGCTGTAACGACCGAATTTATTATTTGCTCGGGAAAAGGAATTCCAAATGGTAGACATCATCAACCGTACAAAGACAGCTGCAGAGAACTCGCCGTGTGCGTTAACGAGGGCACAGCTAGGAGCGGAAGGTAAACGGAAGAGAAACAACCTACATAATGAAACGGCGGAGAAATAGTAAAAAAGTATGAAGAGTATGGTGACGTCATGGCTTGCTTGAAAAAAAAATCTCTTACCTCCAAAACTTTGAAAAAATTCACTGGCAAAGTGTTAGACGCTGTACACAAAAATCTACCACGAAAGGAAGAACAATATGCAAAACCCCGGGTTTTATAAAATATCCTATCGTCATTGTGGCGAGACCTGCATTGATGAGACAGGATGGTCTTCAACATACGATTTAAAAAAAAGTATTCAATGTATTAGGTGCGGGCTATGATTTATTGTTTGATAGTATGGAGTAATCTTACAGTAAACTAGCGATTTTAATCTGTATTTTTGGTTGAAAACGGGCAAAAATATAACAGCTATACATTTAATCGTTAATTCCTACAGTCCTTTGCACACATGCACTGATGATGGTGTCGTACACCGTAAGCGAAACGGCCCCAATGTGGTTAACTAAAATAGGACGCATTTCTGCCCTGAAAACAAATAAAACAATATCTTTAACCTAACGCAGCGAACACAAGGAGCAGAGTATGACCTTACGGAGACAAACACAATGTTTAGTCATGCCTCATATATTTCTTATGCTATTGTTAGATACATCTGAAAATGACCTATGGCGCATGAAGCAAAAGACTGATTGGAAATATGTGACTCATCAATAGTAATTTTTACGTAAAGGAAATTTAAACTTATATAAAACAATGTTCTTAAATCCTACTCTTCATTAGGAAATGCAGACTTAGCAAAAAGTTAGCAGAGAAGGTGACGAGCACGGGGTGTACCTCTGTGGGAACAAGGGAAAATATTTAATAAGCTTGTGTGTAATCTAACAGGCTTCAACAGAGATAGACATTGCTGAGGGAAAAGAACAAGAGAGAAAGTTGCAATAATCATTCAAAGAGATTTTCGTACTGATAAAATTTCATTTTCGTTAACCGATTTGCACGGGACAAGAGCAGAAATAGAGAGAGAAATTGATGTTACACTCCTGGAAATTGAAATAAGAACACCGTGAACTCATTGTCCCAGGAAGGGGAAACTTTATTGACACATACCTGGGGTCAGATACATCACATGATCACACTGACAGAACCACAGGCACATAGACACAGGCAACAGAGCATGCACAATGTCGGCACTAGTACACTGTATATCCACCTTTCGCAGCAATGCAGGCTGCTATTATCCCATGGAGACGATCGTAGAGATGCTGGATGTAGTCCTGTGGAACGGCTTGCCATGCCATTTCCACCTGGCGCCTCAGTTGGACCAGCGTTCGTGCTGGACGTGCAGACCGCGTGAGACGACGCTTCATCCAGTCCCAAACATGCTCAATGGGGGACAGATCCGGAGATCTTGCTGGCCAGGGTAGTTGACTTACACCTTCTAGAGCACGTTGGGTGGCACGGGATACATGCGGACGTGCATTGTCCTGTTGGAACAGCAAGTTCCCTTGCCGGTCTAGGAATGGTAGAACGATGGTTTCGATGACGGTTTGGATGTACCGTACACTATTCAGTGTCCCCTCGACGATCACCAGAGGTGTACGGCCAGTGTAGGAGATCGCTCCCCACACCATGATGCCGGGTGTTGGCCCTGTGTGCCTCGGTCGTATGCAGTCCTGATTGTGGCGCTCACCTGCACGGCGCCAAACACGCATACGACCATCATTGGCACCAAGGCAGAAGCGACTCTCATCGCTGAAGACGACACGTCTCCATTCGTTCCTCCATTCACGCCTGTCGCAACACCACTGGAGGCGGGCTGCACGATGTTGCGGCGTGAGCGGAAGACGGCCTAACGGTGTGCGGGACCGTAGCCCAGCTTCATGGAGACGGTTGCGAATGGTCCTCGCCGATACCCCAGGAGAAACAGTGTCCCTAATTTGCTGGGAAGTGGCGGTGCGGTCCCCTACGGCATTGCGTAGGATCCTACGGTCTTGGCGTGCATCCGTGCGTCGCTGCGGTCCGGTCCCAGGTCGACGGGCCCGTGCACCTTCCGCCGACCACTGGCGACAACATCAATGTACTGTGGAGACCTCACGCCCCACGTGTTGAGCAATTCGGCGGTACGTCCACCCGGCCTCCGGCATGCCCACTATACGCCCTCGCTCAAAGTCCGTCAACTGCACATACGGTTCACGTCCACGCTGTCGCGGCATGCTACCAGTGTTAAAGACTGCGATGGAGCTCCGTATGCCACGGCAAACTGGCTGACACTGACGGCGGCGGTGCACAAATGCTGCGCAGCTAGCGCCATTCGACGGCCAACACCGCGGTTCTTGGTGTGTCCGCTGTGCCGTGCGTGTGATCATTGCTTCTACAGCCCTCTCGCAGTCTCCGGAGCAAGTATGGTGGGTCTGACACACCGGTGTCAATGTGTTCTTTTTTCCATTTCCAGGAGTGTAGTTACAGTTACTGAAGCAAGAGAACGAACACGCTGTTCAGCCTAATACAGGCCAGTGTAAGGTATTTGTCTTACGACACACTCGAAAAAGATTTAAGTAATTCGGGAAGAGTCTGTAACCTCCTCCTCACTTATCGACCTTAATGACAGTGAAAAATTAAACCGCGTGTACCTAATGGAAATTTGGGAAAAGCATCGTCACCGAAGTTAATCTGTCGGTAAAGAGGGATGAAAGGATTATATCTAAATGAAAGGAAAAATGCAAATGAAATTCGTGGAAATTAATTTTGAGAAAACGGTAAAGTTAATAAAGAAAGTAAATGTACGGTCGTCACGTTAACAATTAACTGCCGTTAATTAGATATTTGAGACTTGGGGAGAATTACGGACGCCAGTCCTATGGACATCTACTATAATAACTGAAAAAGAAAGGTTACTGCACATATAATTAGCACTAAAAGCGTGGCAAATGAAGGTTGGTACGTGTTATATGAAAACTGAAAGTTTGTCAGAAGTAATAAATTTCGCTACACTCTGACTTAATTTGGCAAAAGAATTAATAAAACCGGAAAATTGAAAGTTAATTTAGTGACTGAATTTAATAGTGAGATTTGTTTCTGAAGCACTACGAAATTCGGTAAAATAAGGTTAATCTTAAGCTACCTCAACAATCATTTCAAAAGCTACTTGAATCTACGCTATTTAGAAATAAGAGATTTAACTTTGAACTTGAATTAAATGCTTCTGGACAATTAACAATAGTAAAATTTAGTACGTACCAAGCTGAGCTGCAGTCACAGGTAAGCTAAAATGTAGTTACAAAACTCGCATTCTTAATTTGTGCTTGTGTAATCTAAATATTGTAGCCAGCTATATTCATACCTTTGAAATTAAAGTAGTGAAATGGAATGATGTTACTTTAATGCTGGCGTATGAATTTCAACGACACTCGAGTTCATTCCAGAAAAGGAAGGGACCCTGCTTGGTAATGCAATTGGGACAATTAGCAACAAAGGTTCATGCTAAGTTGCTGTATTTTTGTGATGTATCAGTTTGAAAAGCTGAGGTCTGCCATACAGCTCTAAAACTATACGTGCTATTAGTATTCCCGGTTGGTTGATTGAAGGTTTGAAGTCGTCGATCGAGGAGGTGGCAACAATCACTTATTGTCGCCCGTCGCTGTTGCAGAAGCTGGATGTTGGCGTGCCTTCTTCTCGACACGGTCACCAGGCGAAACGGGCTCTTGATGTGCGCCAGCCAACGCTTCCCGTCCGCGGCACCATGTCAGAAACTAACATAGCAAGTGGAGCGTAATTACATGCTGCCAAACCCCGAAAGCGGGGCAACTCGCGGGAGCGTCACACAACACACCTGCTCCACCGCCCTACTCCAGCCAGACTCTCTCTCTGCCCGCGCTCCGCGTGACAGAGTTAACACTACCAAAGATCCTAAACACTGTGGTTCTCCACACGATCTATCGATGTATTCGTTCGATAGGACAGTTTTCCATAGGCCAGACCCAGCGTATAAATACAAATAATATTCACAAAACAAAAAAAAAATGGTTCAAATGGCTCTGAGCACTATGGGACTTAATATCTATGGTCATCAGTCCCCTAGAACTCAGAACTACTTAAACCTAACTAACCTAAGGAGATCACACACATCCGTGCTCGAGGCAGGATTCGAACCTGCGACCTTAGCAGTCGCGTGGTTTCGGACTGCATGCCTAGAACAGCGAGACCACCGCGGCCGGCTCACAAAACAAACCAATTATGCATCGATATAAATGCATATATATATATATACAAATAGTAAAACAATTACAATATATGAAGACACAGAAATGTCATATCTTCAGATAACAAAATAAGGGAAAAAAATTATGGTGCAATAGATGTAAATAGGAGGATATGCATTTCCGGCGTTACGAGTCTGATACACATAGTTGTGTCTACTAACAAGTTGTCGTCAGGACCGAACTAACAGGACGCCAGCAAGCGGCTGCGTTGCGTCACGCCGTCATCGCCTCGTGGTACGGCAATAGCGCCTCCAACGCGTCCAGACTGCACCTCGTCCCATCTTCAACTGCCTACCGTTCACTCTCAGCAACACCGAGAAGAAGCAGCGGTTTGGCGCACGTTGCCGCAGTCCCAGGCCTAACGTCCGGGCGCAACACAACGGCCCAACGATAGTTCCAGCGTGATCCACAGCCAGCATTAACCGACCCAGTGTTGGCCGCCCAGGTGCAACAGGCATCGAACTCCATCTCACACACTGACATCCGGCACCTGTGTAGAGCAATGCATGTACGATTGCGTGTTTGTATTCAACATCCTGGCGGTTACACAAGTTATTAACCTACCACCAATTCTCAATTGCTATGGTTTATCTCGGACTTATATTAATCTGTGATCTTGCACTGTTAAAAATTTCGTTATTTTTTGTGGTATTCGTTATGTAGGAAATTAGACGAGGATCATCATATTAACTCAATTTATTACACGAAAATGCAAAAGAAATCGTTTAACTACCGTTGACAACCACTGAAAGTTAACCAGTACAAGGGATGTGGAACGCGAATGAAACAATTGTATTCGCGTAAGTCGCGCTGTTCTTGCCGAAGGTTAGTGTATAAAGAAGAGTATGCATTTGTATCTACTACCAGAGTCTAAGGCATGTTGAATCTCTAACAGCCAGCAAGTATTCAGAGTGGATATTGAAATTACTGAACACCGTAGAAGACGATTTGACTTTTCCTGTATTTCGCCCGAGGCAGGATTCGAACCTGCGACCGTAGCGGTCGCGCGGTTCCGGACTGAAGCGCCTAGAACAGCTCGGTGTCCACAACAGCCCGTCTTCTGAGACTGTCTCAAATCAGCCCTTCTCCCCAAAACATGCAACTCGCTAAAAAGTCTCCGCTGTCCCCATACAGTTTAGAGATACAATCTGCATTGTAACTTTTATTGAGTCCGGTACCAAACGGTCCAGTCTGATTACCACCCGCACGGGACCCCTGATGCATTGTGGGCCTTCTGTCAGTTCTGCCAGGGATCGTTCCCATCCCAATTTATGACTAATGGCGCCTTCCCTTGCCTACAGTCAAGTGCAAGACTCTTTCATACAGGCTTCTTATTTACGTGTGCTTGCAATTCCGTATACGCAATTTTAATCTACATAGTTAAGTACCGGCGATCACCGATACTGAGTCATATGTAATGTTCCAGTGGGAATTACCTTACAACAATTTCATTTGTCTTTTTATTTCGGGTTATGCATCAGTTATGGGACGGTTTGGGAAAAACAGTCCCTTAACAACAAACACCTTTGATCAGATGGTGTTTATGTGCGCCTGAATAGAATTTTCATAGCCTTGCAATACGTAAAGGAAACTTACGCGCAGCCTGCCGGTGTGACCCAGCGGTTCTAGGCGCTTCAGTCTGGAACCGCGCGACCGCTACTGTCGCAGTTTCGAATCCTGCCTCGGGCATGGATGTGTGTGATGTCGTTAGGTTAGTTAGTTGGGTTTAAGTAGTTCTAAGTTCTAGGGGACTGATGACTTCAGATGTTAAGTCCTATAGTGCTCAGAGCCATTTATATCATTTTGAAACTTTCGCGCAATAGTAAATCCGCTGTTCTCTGTACCTGAAATTAAATTTATTTTACGATGAAGTCGAGGTTTTATTGTATAAAGACAATTTTTTTGCTGTTTGTAGGGGTGGTATGTTGTTAAAAAGATTTGTGTTTAAATGTGTCTGAATTCCTAAGGGACCAAACTGCTGAGATCATCGAGCCCTAGACTTACACCCTACTTAAACTAATTAATGCTAAGAACAACACACACACACCCATGCCCGAGGGAGGACTCGAACCTCCGGCGGGAGGAGCAGCGCGATCCGTGACATGACGCCTCAAACCGCGCGGCCACTCCGCGCGGCGGTGGTGAGATCACATGGCGTACACCGAACAGTTAGCTGCACTACGTGAACGCGTATTCTTGTCAAGGATACCACCGATGGTCTCAAATGCACGTCTTTGTGGTCATGATTACAATGTATCGAGCACAGAGCTCAGAAATCATTATATCAAAAGAAAGTTAAAAAGACTTTAAAACGTCGAGTGCCATAAGCATTCATGACGCCAGGGACGAAGATGAACCAACATCGTCTGCCTACCCACACACGCGTGGTGAAATCGGTAACTAAGCAAGGATTGCACTGTCCATGGATCATGGTCACTATTTAGTTACAAATGAATCATACTAATAAGGGATTAGAATGAAAATCCACTCCTCAGATTGAGTGCCATGACAATCTCTCGCTAACTGCTATATGCTGGCTCAATTGGGCTTATACTAAACTATAAATCTCGACGCACGTTATCACCGAGAAGCAGCGGTAGCATACCAGATGATTCTAAAATTATGAACCTGATACAAAAGTAAATCTCGACATTTTCATACCTCTCTGGTCATTCTAAACGAATGCCAATAAGGTTTCCACTAACATTTTGTACAGTGAGCATATCCAGGGTGTTTCAAAACCTTTTGCACCAAACTGAAATACTGATAGTGAGCCACCAACCGATTATATGGAGATAAGAAACCAATGGTCAGCAATACACTGCTTAAAAGCAATGTAGCTCGTAGTGACTGTTCAGAGTGTTGAACACCACTCTCAATGCATGCACTGCAATGGTGCATGAAATTCTGCCACGATCTCCCAAAACTCCCTCGTGTCTGTTTTACGATGAGACAGACAGCTTCGACCCTAGCAAGCAGGTCTTCATCCGTTTGTACGAGGGTTCCACACACCAATGTCTTGATGTAGTGCTAGAGGAGAATCTCCAGTAGTGTGAGATCTGGAGATTGTTTTAGCCATGGGACAGGACCTCACCTTCAAATCCAACAATGATGATAGGTGTTTTTCAGATGCTCCCAGACATTAACACCATTCATGGACAACAAGGGATTCGGTTTGCAGCTACTGTGGCAACATATCTCGCATGAACACCACGTGACGTGGACCAGTCAAACAGGGAACCAACAATTAACCTAATAACGAGAGACCCGATTATATGCATCATAAAAAACCTTAAAATATACATGCAAATTTGGATGAAAAATGCTTAAAAACTCATAAAAAGTTTCGAAATATGCAAGATCAAATAATTAAAAAGCATGGTAGTTATTGCATGCATTACATCTCACAGTCGAACCTGTGCGTATCGGTTACAAGGAAAAGCGCCGGCAACGCAAAAAATCGGCACATTTAGAACGCTGATATCATTTTCTGAATACTTTCTGGTAGAGGTTATGAAGTGGGCCTTTCTGGGATTCTTTTTTAAAAATTTACAAAATGGGGACGCATAACGTGTTTTAAGAATTGTTCCTTCTTTGCTATTGTTGTCGGTAATAAGAGGATGCGATGCGAATGAGTCACAGCGAAACAATCGATATGTACAGGACCAACAAGAGGTGGAGAGAGGTGGATGTGAAAACCTGGGGAAGAATTGTACCAGAACATGAGAACAATATCCGGGGAAAACAGACTCAAAAGGGCAAGGTTTTACGGGACATGTAGTTAGGATGAGTATGGACAGAATGACGAAGAGAGTGTGGGAAACAACAGGGAGGACAAGGGGAAAGACAGGAACCAATTGGGTGGTTGAACTTCGGAAGGACTGGTTGGAATTGGGGATCAAGGTCGAAGGATAGAAAAATTGGAGGAACAAATATACACCGACCAATATGCCGGAGATCAGTGACAGAGAAGAATACAGGAAATGATTAGAGTGTCAGCAGTGGAGCCGACAGGAGAAACGGAAAGTAAAGATTTCGGAAGAAGAGCGGGAGAGACGAAGAGAAAGAATGAAGAGGTTCTGGGAGAAGAAGAGGAAAATGCAGTCCACGAAGGGGATACCCGTGGTCCTACAGAGGTCGCAACGCAAGAAGAAGAAGGAGAAGAAGAAGAAGTCCAACTTCGAAATATATCGCACGCTGAAAAGTACGCTGAAAAAGTCCGTAATATTTTATTTGAAAAACAACATACAACCATGAATTAATACTATTGGAGCAAAGCATCATTTACAATTTATTTTACATTTTCTACTATTGTAGACATAAACGAACAAGTACTGTTCCAAATGTTCGGTCGTACGATTGTGTCTCCGATTACTCAAACCATTTTTATAAGCAGAAAAGGATCGTTCTAGATTAACTGAGGGAACTGGGCAGTATTTGAATTTGTTTGCTGTCTTGGTGCCTATTGTTCCTGGTAAAAGTTCACCTGTCGCCACAATTTGCCACAAATGTTCAAAGCCTGGGTTACTGTTTAAAATATTTTCAAACTTTTCTTTAAGTTTTCTTGGGAATATCTCCGGCAATGAGACGATAATTAGAATAATTTTATTCATTAACTGAATAGATTCATGCAACGCCAAACCTTGAGTTTCAAGCTTTCTTAAGACTTGCATGTATGTGGGAAAAATTAGTGCTACTCACAGTAGTGTCTTTTTTAATACCAGGATTATTAAAAGCTTCCTTGCACTGGCATACGGGCAAAGCCTCTGCAGCATCGAGTCGTTTTGTGCCCCTCTAATGGTCTCTAAATGTTCATTGTAAAACAACACTGCTTCGTCCCACATATCCCAACGAGTTACCACTGATTCGGGAGGTAAAGGTATATTTGGTAGTTTTTCTTTGTAGGTCTTGATGAGGGCAGGAGCCTTTAGAAACACTTTCGTTGTGGATGAAATCAGTTTATTCACATTCACGAATGTGGAACATCCTTCTTCAGCAAGGCAATGTACTCCACGAGGAAAGCACATCACATGAATCAAACTGGGATAAAATATTCAGAGGGCTTTTCCTGCTTTGATCATACAGGGAGCAGCATCTGAAATAAACACAAACACCCTGTTATCTGCAAAAGATTCTGGAAATATTTTTCTAATACCCTCATTCACAAGTCTGGCTATCGAAAAATGATTTACCTTTTCAAGTTCCTTACAGGCCACTGAATAGGAAGAAGAAGGCTCTTCTTTTAAAGAACCAGCAATTAAATTTGTAATGTAACGACCACAAATGTCTGTAGTTTCGTCAGCTGAAAACCAGACAATGATATCCTTGAGTTCATTGCATATTTCTTCCAGAATATTTACGTTAATTGTCAGTATGTAATTTTTACGCAATGTTGATTTCTTTGATAATTTTGAGTTAAGCAATAATTGCGCAGAAAGCCATTGATTATAAGGTTTGTAAGTTTGTGAAGATGAATATTGCTTGCAGTGAATGCTTCATATAGATCCGCGTTAAACCGACTTTTTTGGTTACCTTGGGACAAATTCCTGCTACTGCAACTTGCTGTTGTCAGAAGTTGTTGTCGGGGTCCTTTCTTCTGTACTCCTGCGATTTGAAGGCTTTTCTTGACGTATTGGTATATTTGAAACTTTCTTTTTGAACGAAACGATTTTCTCGCAATCTTGACGATATAAAACAATCCCGTCATATGCAAATGTGCCAGGCTGATCAGCTATCCACGAAACGACGTTCATTTTTTAGGGCGGCATGGCGCACAACACGTTACACACTACTCGTCGTTCATACTTTCAACTGTGTACAAGTAAATAGACAGCTAAACTGAAACAATGGACGCGTCTCTAAAAGTTTTCATAGTTTAATTGTTGCCGACGCGTACGGTATGACTGCGGGGATTCTCCAGTGGCGAGGGCGCAGGAACATTGATTCTCTCTGCCGTTTCCTGTTCCTCCTCTGTAATGATTTCACTGGGCAGCGCCCTCTCGTATACCGATTGCACGCAGTTTTAAGCCGCTCTCAATCTGTGAGACTTCAAAACAAGATCGACGTAGAGTCAGCCCATCTAACTTTGTAAAATGTTATAAACATAGAGCGAAAATATGCATTGTCACTAGTTTTTAGTTAAAATATGCAATAACCGGTGAAAAGGAGCCAAATACGGAAATGAGTATGCAACATGCAAATGCATATAATCCGGTCTCTACAAATAGACTATTAGGTGACCTTGGATAATGCCCGCCCATACGTTGACAGAGGATCTTTACTGATGACCATCAGTGTGGGTGACGAAAGGATTTTCCTCACTCCAGACATGACTGTTGCAGCTATTGAAAACACCATCACTGGTGAATGAGGCCTCATTCGTAAATGATTCAAATTGTACAAAGTCGGCACTATAGCACTATCGTGGGTAATCCGTAGACAGAAGAGAGTGTGAGGCTTATAATGCATCGATCGCAGCACTTGCACACGTTATTGAAGATACTGGTTTAACAGCTGTTCCACAAAGTAGTCTCAACATGCGTGCATGCTACAGGCTAGTTGGCTTAATCAGATGGCTCTGAGCACTATGGGACTGAGGTCATCAGTCCCCTAGAACTTAGAACTACTTAAACCTAATTAACCTAAGGACATCACACAACACCCAGTCATCACGAGGCAGAGAAAATCCCTGACCCCGCCGGGAATCGAACCCGGGAACCCGGGCGTGGGAAGCGAGAACGCTACTGCACGACGACGAGCTCCGGACTGTACAGATTAACACACCTCGACATGGACTAATCACCAGCTGTCCGATGCAGTGGACCACTGGCGCCAGGGGTAGCGGTGTGTGTGTATATGTGTGTGTGTGTGTGTGTGTGTGTGTGTGTGTGTGTGTGTAGCACAGGTTAACGTGGCGGTGCGATGTGTGCGATTGTGCTGTGAGGTAAGTTGTGTACAGTATGTCTGTCTGGTGGTCAGGGGTGTACGCTGTTTGTAAACTGCTGCCTCTTATAGTGTACAACAGACACGTGGAGTCCTTTCAAGAGGTGGCAGAACTGCATGCACTGTTGTAGTACATGCCTTGAGACCGGTGGCCGTCGCTTTAAACAGTTACTACGAGCTACGTTGTCGTTTTGCAGTGTATGCTGTGTATGTCTGCAACACAATAATCATGCATTTCCGAGTATTGTTTCCATACCTCAATATAAGAATATCAAGAGCTCAGATAGAAACCCAGTTCTAAGCAAAGAAGGGAAAGCAGAAAGGTGGAAGGAGTATACAGAGGGTCTATAAAAGGCGATGTTCTTGAGGACAATATCATGGAAATGCAAGAGGATGTAGTTGAAGATGAAATGGGAGATAAGATACTGCGTGAAGAGTTTGACAGAGCACTGAAAGACCTAAGTCGAAACAAGGCCCCGGAAGTAGACAACATTCCATTAGAACTACTGACAACCTTGGGAGAGCCAGTCCTGACAAAACGCTACCATCTGGTGAGCAAGATGTATGAGACAGGCGACATACCCTAAGACTTCAAGAAGAATATAATAATTGCAATCAGAAAGAAAGCAGGTGTTGACAGATGTGAAAATTACTGAACTATCAGTTTAATAAGTCACGGCTGCAAAATACTAACGCGAATTCTTTACAGACGAATGTAAAAACTGGTAGAAGCCGACCTCGGGGATGATTATTTTGGATTCTGTGGAAATGTTGGGGAATGTGAGGCAATACTGACCCTACGACTTACCTTAGAAGAAAGATTAAGGAAAGGCAAACCCACGTTTCTAGCATTCATAGACTTAGAGAAAGCTTTTGGCAATGTTGACTGGAATACTCTCTTTCAAATTCCGAAGGTGGCAGGGGTAAAATACAGGAAGCGAAAGGCTATTTGCAATTTTTACAGAAACCAGATGGCAGTAATAAGAGTCGAGGGACATGAAAGGGGAGCAGTGATTAGGAAGGGAGTGAGACAGGGTTGCAGCCTCTCCCCGATGCTATTGAATCTGTATATTGAGCAAGCAGTAAAGGAAACAAAAGTAATGTTCGGAGTAGGTATTAAAATTCATGGAGAAGAAATAAAAACTTTGAGGTTCGCCGATGACATTGTAATTCTGTCAGAAACAGCAAGGGACTTGGAAGAGCAGTTGAACGGAACGGTCAGTGTCTTGAAAGGGGGATATGAGATGAACATGAACAAAAGCAAAACATGGGTAATGGAATGTAGTCGAATTAAGTCGGGTGATGCTGAGAGAATTAGATTAGGAAATGAGACATATGAAGCAGTAAAGGAGCTTTGCTATTTTGGGAGCAAAATAACTTATGGTGGTCAAAGTAGAGAGGATATAAAATGTAGACTGGCAACGGCAAGGAAAGCGTTTCTGAAGAAGAGAAATTTGTTAACATCGAGTATTGAGTTAAGTGTCAGGAAGTCGTTTCTGAAAGTATTTGTATGGAGTGTAACCATGTATGGAAGTGAAACATGGATGATAAATAGTTTGGACAAGAAGAGAATAGAAGCTTTAGAAATGTGGTGCTACAGAAGAATGCTGAAGATTAGATGGGTAGATGACATAACTAATGAGGAGGTATTGAATAGAACTGGGGAAAAGAGAAGTTTGTGGCACAACTTGACGAGAAGAAGGGACCGGTTCGTAGGATACGTTCTGAGGTGTCAGGGGATCACCAATTTGGTACTGGAGGGTAAAAATCGTAGAGGGAGACCAAGAGATGAGTACACTATGCAGATTCAGAAGGATGTAGGCTGCAGTTGGTACTGGAAGATGAAGACGCTTGCACAGGATAGAGTATCATGGAGAGCTGCATCAAATCAGTCTCAGGACTGAAGACCACAACAACAACAACATCTCATTGTAAGCGGTTGTAGGCCCATTATGATCACTTCCAGTTTGTCCCGAAAGGTATGAGACACCCTGTATCCACGAAGGTGTTGGCTTCATTAGGGGCATGCTTACATGTCAAGAAGAAGGTACTAATCTTACGATTCCAAGTAATCCTGGGGAGAAGACGTCGAGCAGAAAGAACTGCTGACGGCAGTCGCAGCTTCCTCACGAATGTGCTCGTTCGCTGGAAGACCAGCGCCGGCAGCAAGCGGAAGCAGTCTGCCCTGCAGTTGGGAGGCGGATGGGCCGCGAGGGCCCGGATAACTGCCAGCCCCTGCCTGCTGCCTGGGGGCGTCGTCAGCTTTTGTGACGTGCACAGTCGCGGCCGGTAGCGGCCGCCCAGGGGGCAGTGTCTGTCTGCCGAGCTGGAGGGCGACCACGGCTGCCGTCGCTCTGCGAGAGAAGCGTCCACCACTGGCGACCTCTGGTACACCGAGCGCACTGTCCGATCAAGGGCATCCGACACCTATTAATAGGCGTCAATATGGGTGTCGCTGACCGTTAATCGTCGATCAACGACTGTTTCTACTGTCCCTTTTGCAATATTCACCATTATCGAGGTGAAACATAAATAAAAACGACTGTATATGACTCAAAATGAACTGCAAACATCGATTTATCTGCGAAAGGTAACAACACTAACTGTAAAAATATACAATATAGATCGATAGATGCAGAAAAGACATTATTTTTATTGTATGAGATTATAATGTGTAAGTAATTAAAAGAAGTATTGCTATATTTGTATGAGTATAAAACAAAATGCAATGCTCATTCTACTGTCTAGTCTGTTTTTTTCTGTTCGTTCTGGTGTTAGCTGGATTAAGGTACCCAAGCTTTTGTGCTGCGCTAGTATTTGTTTCTGTCGTAACGTAATTGCAAATATTTGATGGTGTAAACTGTGTCCTACTAAGAATATATTAGTATAAGGTGATATCCGTGTGTTATTTCAAGAACCTATGGCACTTTTATCTTATGAAAAGAATATTTAATGAAAACTATTTAGCATGTTTCCAGCTGCTGCGGAGCGAGTAACAGTGATCTCTGACTGTTAACAATTAGCCGCCATTACGCGGTACATTTAAAAATATTTTTTCACAGCACAATGTCTGATAGCCGGAGCGGAAAAATTATGTAAAAAATTCAGTGAGATTAATTGAAGGAATCCAGTGAAATAATTTTATTAAAACTTGTCTACTTTCTCTGATACAAATCATTTCAGATCAGTGAACTGGAGCTGAGTAATACTACGCTATTGCATTTACAGTAATTTGTAGGGAGCCTGGCGCTCGATAAATGGTTCAAATGGCTCTGAGCACTATGGGACTTAACATCAGAGGTCATCAGTCCCCTAGAACTTTTTTTTCATAACATAATAATTATACAAAATGACCCACCACCTTAATGATTAGTGGGCCCTATGTTTCTAGTTTTATATTTGCAGCTTCTACATTCTACTTGACTACAGACAGTGCTACATTTATTACTAGGCAGACTACTTCTAATTTTACTAGTGTTAGCATTATTTCCAGCTTCTACGAAAGGTTAGTATTAACTGCCTGCAGCGTTACTGTAGTGCCAGTGTTAATAATATGAACCTACTTGGGCGCCTCGCTCATAGAGCTAATCCCTATGAGCATGCTCCTGGCACAGGGCAGGCGAAAAGTTTTTTATCGCTGCAGGTTCCTAACTTACTATCCTGTTCTAATTGACTAAACTCCACTTCCCATTCTACGTCATAACCGGCGCGTTGTCTCAGATCGTGATGAGGGTCACCCCTGTCCCCCTGGTGCTGCACGTGGCGGATTCCAACTGTGTAGTCGACCTGTCCACGAACAGGCGGTACGGGATTGGGGCAGTGGTCGCAATCGGTGATTTTTATTTATCTAGTCATGAAGGTCTCTCGAAAAGGTTTTTAATACTTTTTGAGATACCTCGTTGGCTAGCGTTTTCAGTCTCTGAAAGGTCTCCTCTTGTCTTAGAAGGTCATAGGTATTTGTACTTGCTAATTGTCGTCTCAATGTTTCGGCTACATCATCGAAAAGGGGGTTCTCGTAAACCACATGGTCAGGAGTACCCTCCGGTGCGCCACAGTCGCACGCAGGCGTTGCCCTTTTCCCAAACCGACATAGATAAGTCGGATAGGGGCCGTGACCTGTGAGACAGTGGAACAATCCCCGAGCTGGGTCGAAGTATTCCATTTTCAATCTTTCCTTAACATCTGGTAGGAGCTGAAAGGTTCCTCTACCAGTTTAATCTGACTCCCATATCTCCTGCCATAGATCTTCACCCCTTCCCCGTGTCTCCCCTTTCTCCCTGACTGGTGCCCCCATAATTTCCTCTACTTCGGTGTTGTTATCTTTTTTGGCCCAGTACCATACAGCCTGTTCCCTTATCTTTATATCCAGGGGACAGAGCCCCATTATAATTAACAGGGCACATCTCGGAGATGTTCTGTATGCTCCCACGGACCTTAGTATCATGTTCCTTTGTACTCTTCACATCGTCACGGCATGCACCACCCTCGTGAGCCTGTGAGCCCTGACTCCCGAACCGTAACCCACTATTGATGTCAGTATACTATTACGATAGAGCTTAATCAGATGAGGCGGAAGGTGGAATCTCTTGTGTCCGGTGGAAATCAGGTTATTTCGTAGTTGTAGTGCTTTCTGGGTTACGGTTTCAATGTGCCTTGCAAAGTTCCACCTTTCATCGATGATGATTCCGAAGTAGCGCGTTTCTCGTCTCCGAAGAACCGGCGTACCGTCAATTCTCACGCTCGGGTTCCTCATTAACTGTCCTTTGAGTAGTAGGTAAGTCCACTTGGTTGGTCAGATAGTCATCTTCGTGTTGCGGCACCATAGTTGTAGTTTGTCAATAGCTCTCTCTATTTCCGGTTCTATGACCTCGCGACTTCGGCCACCGACCAGCAGGAGGAGGTCATCAGCGTAGGCTATCACCTCTAGCACCTCTTCGCTCTGTTGCAGGCTGTCCAGAAGAGGCTCCATGAGGATGTCCCAGAAAAGGGGACCCAACACGGAGCCCTGGGGGCATCCCTTGGTGATAGTTTTCCGGACTTTCTCGCTAGGTGATGATAGCCATACCTCCTGATCTTCACAATTGTTCCTCAAACCGCCATATAGTAGCCTTGGGCATTTCTTCTCCCGAAGGCAGGAGAAGAGCGAAGGCCACCACAGGTTGTCAAAGGCGCCACTGATATCAACCATGGTGCCAACAACATACTTACACGGGGATGAGCCGCAGACCTCTGCCGCCAGCGCGATTGCATCAGATGCCGATCGCCCCGGCCTGAACCGAATTGCCTGTCGCTCACCCTCTCAGCAGTCAGTCTGTCAGCTAGTAACTTTTCGAGAAGTTTGCCAAAGCCATCCAGTAGGCAGATGGTCCTGTAGGATTTGGCCTCGGCAGGGTCCTTCTCAGGGCCTTTCTTAATGATTACCACGTTTGCGGTTTTCCATACTTTTGGAAATTTGCCTGCCTGAGGCATTCGTTAAAGAGTTGTGTGAGTGGCGCAACTAGCTGTGGGGCTAAGAACTACACCACCTCCGCCACAATAACTTAGAACTACTTAAACCTTACTAGCCTAAGGACAACACACACATCCATGCCCGAGGCAGGATTCGAACCTGCGACCGTAGCAGTCTCGCAGTTCCGGACTGAAGGCGCTCGATAATACCCGGTATAATACGTAACTGGCAACCCACGAAATTCATTATTTTGCTTATTATATCTCTTTTGTATTTTTTTGAAAGCTAAACGTGAAAACTAACTTCACTAAAAACCAGTAACATATCACGATAAGTCAAAGGACTAGCAAATTTACTAGGAGAGTGTTTCCTGTAAAATATATTAGCTACACATTATTTTTTAAAGACATACAATATGATGTAGTTCTTATTTTACGACAACTTGTTGAAAACCACAAAGACATTAGCAAAAAGATATATTGTGCTTATAGATTTTGAGAAAGTTTTTGATAACGTGGTTAGAGGAACATTATGGAGAATAACGGAGCACAGAGGTTAACCTTCACAACTTACATCAGCTATCAAAACTCCATCACTAACCTTATATATATATATATTCCAAGATGCTACTCCTGGGGGGCGTAAAATGAAGGTGCGCACCGGAAAATAATAAACGCTAAAATGAAGATTTGGCCCTGTCTGACTAACGCCTGAAGCAGATCTTCGGGTCTCTTACTTCTATAAATTACAATCTAAACATAAATGAATGATGAAGCCAACTAACCCTATTAAATGACAAACGTTGCTCCTACTTATATTTTTATTGTAGATAGAAACCTTTATATTACAGAGTTTACATTTCTTAGGTAAAAATATCAATCAGTTGCCCAACTCTTTCCCTCATTGTGATTGCTTAGTCTAATATCAATAACACAAAATGACTGACATCTTCTACGTACCAAACACAAGAAGACACTACTTTCAAAGATGATGTACAGTGGTGTGGAACCTCAGTGGAAATAAACTAACGTGATCACAGCGGTTTAACTTTTATAGCTCTAATTGCCGAAGCAATTTCCAATATCACCTTATGTAGTATGTCCGGTGCGTCGAAATGATGGTTCTCGCACTCGTCTGCGACGATGGAAGAACTCCAGCTACAAATAAACGCTTTCAACATTAGGATGGCAGAAGGCGGTCCTGTGACTAATATACTCTAATACTGTTTTCTCCTCTCTGTGTTCTACAGACGAGAAACGCGAACTCCCAACCACAAGGACGCAGTTCAGATAACATCTCAACGTAAGTATCGGCAGAGGAAGTGCTCTCAATTACTGAACGCTGCGTACTCAACGACCACTTCCATCCCGGAGGTGAATTCCAGAATCGTATAGGTTTGCAACAGTACAGTTCCTAACTGTTCTAACTATAAACTATACTGAGAGCAAAGACAACACGTCCGTTTGCACCAATAAAGCTGATATTGGGCGACCGTCACACACGGGCGCTCACAATGGAGGACCACGTCCCTCCAGCACTGCCTTCCCAGAAAGGCTCGGCTCTCCACCCTTGTAATTCTAAAAACGAATCGTATTCCCGAAACTACGGAAGATTCTCCCTCTCTACAGATTCTTCCAAACGCCGACCAGCCATATTTTAGTCTTTTGTCGTCCAGCGCTTAAAGTTTGCGAGGAAAAACCTATACTCGTACAATGGTACGCTTCTGAGTAAAAATCCTTGGAAGTAACCCAGACTGCGTAGTTTCCGAGGAGCTGCTTCTTCGTTCTTCTCACCTGCATCCAAGATTTTGAGCATTTCCGAAGTATAATCCTTCTGGTTCGGCTACCACACAAGAGGGCCACGACTCTCTTGTGCTCCAGCGCTTAGGTACTACGACGTCTGTCTGACTATTTGCTGTGTTTAAGCAGGACCAACACACCTGTATCGGCCTTCCACTCAAGGCTTCCGTTCCGCCAGCCGTTTCATTTCCACTGGTGTTCCAAACTCTACTAGTATAAGCAATTATTCATTACGCCATTTTTATAATAAAGACAATCTGTCACCTTTCATGCAATAACCGTTAACAATTATTTACAAGACGTACGTGACAATGTCAGTCTCCTTTATATATTCATATATATGATGTACAACCATGATACCTAATTGTGTTTGCAGATCACAGCAAAGTATGTGGATGAGTGCATCTAACGTGCGAAATTATAGCCACCTTACAATATATATAATTGCTACACCACGAAGGTGACGTGCTACAGACGCGAAATTTAACCGACAGGAAGCTGCTGTGATATGCAAATGATTAACTTTAAAGAGCATTCACTAAAGGTTGGCGCCAGTGGCGACACCTACAACGTGCTGACGACATCAGGAATGTTTCCAACCGATTTCTCATACACAAACAGCAGCTGACCGGCGTTGCGTGGTGAAACGATGTTGCAATGCCTCGTTAAGGAGGAGAAATGCGTACCATCACGTTTCCGACTTTGATAAAGGTCGGACTGTAGTCTATAGCGATTGTGGTTTATCGCATTGCGACATTGCTGCTCGCGTTGTTCGAGATCAAATGACTGTTAGCAGAATATGGAATCGGTGGGATCAGGAGGGTAATACGGAACGCCGTGCTGGATCCCAACGGCCTCGTATTACTAGCAGTCGAGATGACAGCCATCTTATCCGCACGGCTGTAACGGATCGTGCAGTCACGTCTCGATCCCTGAGTCAACAGGTGGGGACGTTTGCAATACAACAACCATCTGCACGAACAGTTCGACGACGTTTGCAGCAGCACGGAGTATTAGCACGGAGACCATGGCTGTGGTTACCCTTGACGCTGTATCACAGACAAGAGCGCCTGAGATGGTGTACTCAACGACAAACCTGGGTGCACGAATGGCAAAACGTCATTTTTTCGGATGAATCCAGGTTCTGTTTACAGCATTACGATGGTCGCATCTGTGTTTGGCGACATCGCGGTGAACGTACATTGGAAGCGTGTATTCGTCATCGTCATATTGGAGTATCACCAGGCTTAATGGTATGGGGTGCCACTGGTTACACGTCTCGGTCACCTCTTGTTCACACTGACGGTACTTTGAACAGTGGACGTTACATTTAAGATGTGTTACGACCCGTGCCTCTACCCTTCATTCGATCCCTGCGAAACCCTACATTTCAGCAGGATAATGCACGACTGCATGTTGAAGGTCCTGCACGAGCCATTCTGGATACAGAAAATGTTCGACTGCTGTCCTGGCCAGCACATTCTCCAGATCTCTCACCAATTGAAAACGTCTGGTCAATGGTGCCTGAGCAACTGGCTCGTCACAATACGCCAGTCACTACTCCTGATAAACTGTGGTATCGTGTTGAAGCTGCATGGGCAGCTGTACCTGTAGACGCCATCCGAGCTCTGTTTGACTCAATGCCCAGGAGTATCAAGGCCGTTATTACGGCCAGAGGTGGTTGTTCTGGCTACTGATATATCAGGATCTAAGCACCCAAATTGCGTGAAAATGTAATCACATGTTAGTTCTGGTATGATATATTTATCGAATGAATACCCGTTTATCATCAGCATTTCTTCTTGGTGTAGCACTTTTAATGGCAAGGGTTGAGACAACGCTGTAGTGCGTCTCCTACGCTGTATGATATTTACGCTGGCGAATCAGCTCTCAGTTGGAATTTAAGGGTACTCACTAGGATATAACTAAACAATCTGGTAAAGCTAAAACCGCTCCTATGTGCTGCCTATCTTACACTAATTCTTTCAAGAGAAGACGGTTTACAAAAATGGCTTTATGAATGTTTTTGTAGCAGCTCTCCAACCTACTCTGCCTTCATCTCAAAATAACTACTACAACCAACACTGTTTGATGAAAAGTATCCGGACACTTGGATGAAAATGACTTACAAGTTCGTGGCGCCCTACATCGGTAATGCTGGACTTCAGTAAGGTATTGGCCCACAGTTTTCCTTGAAGACAGCTCCACTCTCGCAGGCATATGTTAAGTCAGGTACTGGACGGTTTCGTGGGGAACGGCAGACCATTCTTAACGGAGTGCTGCGGTGATGAGAGGTATCGACGTCGGTCAGTGAGGCCTGGCACGAAGTCGGCGTTACAAAACATTCCAAGCCTGTTTTATAGGATTCAGGTCAGGACTCTGTGGAGGCCAGTCCATTACAAGGATGTCATTGTCGAGCAACCACTCCGCCAACGGTCGTGCATTCTGAGCAGGTGCTCGATCCTGTTGAAAGATGCATTCGCCATCCCCAAATTGCTCTTCAACAGTGGGAAGTAAGGATTTGCTTAAGACATCAATGTAGGCCTATGCTGTGATGGTGCCATGCAAAACAACAAGGGTACAAGCCCCTTCCAAGAGAAACACGACCACACCATAACACCACCACCTCCGAATTTTGTTGTTGGCACTACACACGCTGGAAGGTGACGTTCACAGGGAAATTTCCATAACCACACCCTGCCATCGGATCGCCACACTCTGTACTGTGATTCGTCCCTCCACACAAAATTTTTCCACTGTTCAATCGTCCAATGTTTACGTTTCCTGTACCAAGTGAGGCATTTACTGATGTGATGTGTAGTTTATGAACAGCCGCTCGACCATGAAATCCAAGTGTTCTCACCCCCTGCATAACTGTCATAGTATTCGCAGTGGATTCTGGATAGATGTCTGCCTATTACTCGTTATGACCCTCTTCAGCACCCGGCGGTCTCTTTCAGTCAACAGACGAGGTAGACCTGTATTCTTTTGTGCTGTGCGTGTCCCTTCTCGTTTCCACTTCACTATCACAGCACAAACAGTGGACCTAGGGATGTTTAGGAGTGTGGAAATCTCACGTACAGACGTATGACGCAAGTGACACCCAGTCACCTGACCACGTTCGACATCCGTGAATTCCGCAGGGCTCCCCATTCTGCTCTCTCACGTTGTCTAATGATTACTGAGGTTGCTGATAAGGAGAACATGGCAGTAGGTGGCAGCACAATGCACCTGATATGAAAACATATGTTTTTGGAGGTGTCCTGTTACTTTTGCCAAAACTCACTAAGTTGGCGATCCCTTGATCTCTCATAATGTGTCAGGTAGATTGTGCCACTAAGTTCTTTTCTCCTCAGGTCTAATCAGTACCTCCTCTTTAGTTACGTTGTAACCTGCCCACATTTAAAAATTTTTGGTACAAAATTGACTGAGAATCGAAACTGACAAATTTTGGACGTAAGCTGCGCTTACGTCATGGCCCTGTGAAATCATCCTGAATAAACTGAAAAATTCTTACCTCATAATGGTGTCGCCGGATAACACTGTCTACATATCTGCTCCTAAATGGCGCAGCTTAGTGCAGTGCTGTCCTATCTACTATTACTCAACAGCATTTGTCTGAGATTTGAATTATTAGCAAAAAAACTGACTTTGCTTGTTGACACAGCTGCATAGCTGGTCCTCTGATTATTAAAGAACACATGACTATTATCTGGTAAAATTTGTAAAGTATTTAAATTCAAGTAAATTATGTTCCGAAAAACCTTATTATTGAAAACATTTCTGCAAACCATTACATAAAAAATTGAACATTACAAGTCTGACTTAATTAGTGCTCACAAATCACAAAAAGATTGTAACAAATTCATATTAACATCGGAGACAACAAATTTAAGTACTCGCATGGCGATGAGGAACAATATAGTTTACCTTACACTACATGGCAATGAACTGAGCTGCACCAGCGGCGACCGCTATTGTTCTCACACGGCTAGCAACTGTACTGCAGCGGTGAGCTACTACGACTTCTCCGTAACAGCGAGCTATTACGACTGCTCCACAACAACGAACTACAGGGACTGCTCTGTAGGAGCGAGCGATTATTACTGTTGCCGACACTGCTCTGACCTGTGATTCTATTGCAGCAGAGATGTTTTATATCGCAGCCAACGCGTTAGCAATACTTCAGAATTACATTTGCTCCAATAGCGTAGTGAACAGTAAACCTCTTACATAATGAACCCCTTACAATGTGATCTACCATCTAATCTTCAGCATTCTTCTGTAGTACCACAAGTGAAAAGTTTCTATCCCCTTCTTGTCTAAACTGTTAACCGTCCATGTTTCACTTCCATGCATGGCTAAACTCAAGACAAAGGCCTTCAGAAAAAGTTCGAGTCACACTTAAATCTATATTTAGTGTTAACAAATGTCTCTACTTCAGAAACGCTCTTCTTGCTATTACCAGTCTATCTTTTGTATCCTCTCTACTTCGGACATTGTTAGTTACGTTCTTGCACGAATAGTAAACTCATCTATTACTTTAAGCGTCTCGTCTCATAATCTCATTCCCTGAGCATCGTCTGATTTAATTTGTCTACTCTCCATTATACTTGTTTTGGCTTTGTTGATGGTCGTCATATATCCTCATCTCAGTACACTGTTCATTTCGTTCAAATACTTTTCCAAGTCTTTTGCTGTCTCTGACAGAATTACAGTGTCATCGGCAAAACTCAAAGCTTTACTTGGGGGACAAGGAAGGAGCCTCCCAGAAGATTGTACATGTACAGACGGGCGTCCCCTGGGCAACGGTAAATACCGGCAGATCCTTCCACACACTGAGCTACGTCTAAAACGACACGTATTCAGAATCTAAAACGAAGAAAAGGCCCTTTTCAGAGCCATGTTTCACTGTCATATCTCACAACATCGATGGCATATCATCTGAAAAAGAAGAACTGATATCCAACACATGTAAACTTCATTCCTGCGACGTCCCGTGCCTCCAGGAGACACATAGAGGGCCATCACAACGCCGTCCAAATATTCCTGGGATGACCTTGGTGAAGGAGTGCCCTCACGACCAATATGGAAGTGCTCTGTTTATTCGGCCTGGAATCAAAGTATCCAACATTCAAGTTTACACCGTTAACAACACGGAAATCATTTCTGTTACTATCGGAAGCATTACGGTGTCATCAATATATAAACCACCAGGGGAAAAGTTTGCTTACAGCCAACATGTCTGTCACCCACAGTTAATAATGGGAGACTTTAACTGCCACAATAGAGTGTGGGGCTATCAAGACACAAATGAGGATGGAGAGCTACTGGAAAGCTGGGCAGAAGAACACGAGCTGAATCTCATCCATGATCAGAAACAGCCTGCGTCATTCAACAGTGCAAGATAGAATAGGGGGTATAACCCAGACCTCATATTTGTTTCCAAAATCTTGTCCGGGTCATGCAACAAATTCGTTCTCAACCCTATCCCAAAGACCCAACACAGACCAATCACGCTAAAGTTTAGACCAGTAATACTGCCACAAAAAGTACCCTTTAAAAGGCTTTTTAACTTCAAAAGGGCCAACTGGAAAAAATTTGCGGACACCTTAGACATGGAAATCGTAAATTTACCATCAAACACTGAAAACTACGGAAAGTTCGTTCAAGCTGTTAAAAGATCAGCAAGAGTCAGCATACCTAGAGGCTGCAGAACACTCTACATTCCTGGAGTTTCCAACGACATGAAACAAATATATAACGAATACCTGGAGCAGTACAGCATGGACCCTTTCAGTGAAGAAACCATAAAACTTGGGGATCAGCTACTTGAAACTATAAGCAAAACAGACAAGAGTCCTGGAAACATACGTTGGAGAGTCTTGACATGAAGCACAGTAGCAGAAGAGGTTGGAACCTCATAAAGCGATTGTCCAGCGACCCGGCAGCCCCCAAGGATCAGGTTTCCGATACAGCTAATCAAATCGCACATCAGCTTCTTTTGAATGGTAAACAAACCAGGAACAGCAAGACTGCCACCTCATATAAGAGGCCACCAGTGACTGAAATACCAGCTCAGCCATACTTCACTTCAACAGAACTGGAAGCTGCTATCAGTTCCTTGAAACCCAGGAAGGTCGCGGGTCCCGATGACGTCATTAATGAATTTATACAGAACCTATGGCCCATAGCTAAGTAACGGCTTTTAGAACTCTATAATCTCTGCTGGTCAAACAAGACGATACCTAAGCTATGGTTGAAGGCCAAGATAATAGCTATCCCAAAGCCAGGTAAACCAAGAGATGATGCTAAGAACTATCGTCCAATATCGCTGCTGTGCTGTCCTTTCAAGCTATATGAACGTCTTATCTTCAATAAAATAGCACCACAACTAGAAAGGCAAATTATTCCACAACAAGCAGGATTCAGACCAGGTAAATCTTGCACTGGCCAGGTCCTCTGCCTAACACAATACATAGAGGACGGTTTTGAGAAGGGAGAAAAAACTGGCGTGGTGTTTGTCGACTTATCAGCAGCTTACTACACGATAAACCACAAAAGCCTCCTGGGAAAAATTTTCAAAATGACGGGAAACTACCACCTTACTGAGGCTGTGAGATCACTGATCTCCAACAGAAGATACTATGTGGAATTTCAAGAACAAAGAAGTAGCTGGAGGAACCAGAAGAACGGGCTCCCACAAGGTAGTGTTTTGTCCCCCCTACTTTTTACTCTGTATACAAGTGACCAACCAGTTGGACGGACGACATGAAGCTTTACCTATGCTGATGATGTAGCCATTGCATGCCAATCTAGATCAATCAAACAGATCGAGAGAAACCTAACATACGCCTTAGAAGTACTAACTGAATATTACAACGGGAACCAGCTTCGACCTAAACCAGCAAAGACGCAGACTTGTTTATTTCATCTAAACAACAAGGAAGCAAACAGGGAATTACAACTGAAATGGAACTCAGTTAAACTTCAACACTGCCCAAACCCAGTTTATCTTGGAGTCACGTTAGATCGAACATTGTCTTACAAGAAATACGTAGAAAAAACGAGAGCGAAAGTCAACACACGGAACGGCATAATCCGTAAACTTACCAACTCACACTGGGGAGCAAACCCTGAAATTCTACGTGCTCCAGCTGAATATGCATGCCCCGTATGGAGAAGGTCGACACATGCTCAGAAGCTAGACGCAGCACTGAATGACTCATGTCGATTAATCACGGGATGCCTGAAGCCTACAAACCGTGATCTCCTTTATATGTGTTCTGGAATAGCCCCCCCACAGATCAGACGGCAAACATTGGCGATGGCCGAACGAAGCAGGCAGTGCGAAGATAGAAGACATCCCCTGTACGCACATCAGCCAGCGGAGGCAAGACTTAAATCTAGGAAAGGCTACATAAAAGTTGAACGTCCACTAACCGAAAGTCAGTCTACAACTAGAGAATCAATGTGGAAACAGAAATTGGGTAAAGGCAGTCTGAAAAGTTGGAACATTAAAGAAAAACTTCCTGCTGGATCACAATTGGAATGGAGAGTCTGGAAGAGCCTAAATAGACTTAGATGTCAAATGGGAAGATCAAAGGATAACCTGATCAAGTGGGGATACGCCGAAGAAGAGCCCTGCCAATGTGGAGGAAAACAAACCATGACACACCTGCTGACCTGTCCATCTTTGCTGGCCCCATGCACTTTCCAAGACCTGTGGTTGGCCAACGACGCTGCAGTGAAGTGTGCCGAACACTGGAGAGAGATGTGAGCCTTGCTTTAGACAATAATGACGATTTACAATATGTAAGATCATGACTTATATATGAATGTATAACTATCATTTACTTGTATTTGTAATCTAGTATATATAGCGTATTAATTAATTACAGATGTAGCTCATACACGATTAAATAAATAAATAAAGCTTTACGTCTTCTCCATGGACTTTAATTCCTACTCCAAATTTTTCTTTTGTTTCTTTTGCTGCTTGCTCAATGCACAGATTGAATAACCTGGGCTATAGGCTACAACCGTGTCTCACTCCCTTCCCAACCAGTGCTTCCCTTTCATGCCCCTCGACTCCTGTAACTGCCGCCCTGTTTCTGTAAAGGTTTTAAGTAGCGTTTCGCTCTATGTAATTTACCCCTTCAAACTTCAGAATTTCGAAGATAATGTTTCAGTCAACATTGTCAGACGCTTTCTCTAAGGCCATAAATGCTAAAAACGTAGGTTTGTCTTTGTTTAACCTATCTTCTATAAGTGGTTGCAGGGTCACTATTGCTACTCGTGTTCGTACATGTCACCGGAAATGAAACAGATCTCCCTTGAAGTTGGCTTGACTAGGTTTCCCATTCTTCTGCAAAGAATTTAGGATATTATCTTGTAGTCACGACAAGATAGAAGGTTCGGTAATATTCATACCTGTCAGCAGCTGCGTCGTAATAGGCACCGTTACATTCTGCTTGATGTCTGAGAGTATGTCACCTGTCAAATGCATCTTGTAGACCAGCTGATTTGTTCTGACTGACTCCCCCAAGACTATCAGAAGTTCCGATGGAATGCAGCATGTCGTCTACTCCAGGGGCCTTGTATTGATTTAGGTCTGTGTCAGACTGTTCTAGCAGTGTTGTATCTCCAATCTCATCTTCATCTACGTCCTCTTCCCTTTCTATTATACTGTCTTCGACAGTATAGACCCTGTATACACTCTTCCACCTTTCAGCTTTCTCCCCTCCTTCCTTGGTACTGATTTTCCATCTGAAGCACTGATATTCGCATATCTGCCTTTTTTTACCCCAAAGCCCTGTTTAATTTTCCTGTCGGCGGTATCTATCTTTCCCCTAGTGTAACACGCTTTTTAGTCCTTACATTTGTCCTCTAGCCATTCCTATTTAGCCATTTTGTACTTCTTCTCAATTTAATTTTTTTTAGACGTTTGTATTTCCTTTCGCTTTTTATATTTTTCTCCTTTCACCCATTAAATGTAGAGGATATAATGTGAAAATATGTTCTAGCAAAGGTAATTCAGCCGCGCGGTCCAAGGCGCTGCAGTCATTGACTGTGCGGCTCGTCGCGGCGGAGGTTCGATTCCTCCCTCGGGAATGGGTGTGTGTGTTTGTCCTTAGGATAATGTAGGTTAAGTATTGTATAAGCTTGACGACTGATGACCTTAGCAGTTAAGTTCCACAAGATAAAAAAAAAGTAATTCAACGGCTTTTTGTGGTAAATATTCAGCGAGAACTAAGATAGTAGCTGATGAAAGCACAATAGAAACATTTCGTATGAATACGTCGAAGCCGTGCAGTTTACGTTGAACAGACTTGGAGGCATATCTGGAATAATTAATAGGACTTTAAAGCATAACACACGGAAATAAACAAGCCCGAAATTTTATAAGTCAATGGCATTGTCAACCCTGTTATATGGAAGTAAATCGTGGGCGTTGAACAAAAGAAAAGAAATGAAAAGAAAAGAAAAACAAATACTTGTATAAGAATTATAAATGTGATTTATTAGACCACTGAAAGCATGTTAAGGGGTAGATAAACTTGGAAATGAAAATATTAGAAATGAGTTGAAAATTTTGAGCGTGAAAGAAGAATAGAGTGAAAACAAAAAGGAACGGAACGAACATCTACAACGAAAGATTCAGAGAGACTACCATACCAGATAAAGACCTATAAACGAAAAGGGAAAAGAAATCTTGGCAGATCGAGAAAAAGGCGGGAAACGTAAGAGGCAATAATTGGCCTAATACGAGAAGTGCAGAAGAAAAAAAGACTATGGGATGGTTCACCATTCCCCTTTACGGCACCTTGAACTCTACTTGGAACACTTTCAATGATGTGTCTGAATGTCTATGGAGGAATAGCAGCCCTCTGTTCCTGAATACCCGAAACCGGAGAAGGTCGTGAAGTTCGATGCTGGAGCCGGCAACTAGGCCGACGATCCATCACAGGCAAGTGGTTTTCCGCTGGTTTCAGGCCGGGACTCTGCGCAGACCAGTCCTTTTCAGGAGCGTTACTGAGCGCAAAAGAAATTGCCTTATGACAGAGCGCATGGCCATGATGATACAATCATCGTCTCCGAATTGCTCCTCTTCAGTATGGAGCACACAGTGCTCTAAAATGTGTCCACATCCTTCACATTTAGCGTTTTCTCAAGCGCAATAATGGGATCACATCCTAACCACGATAAACAGCCGCATACCGTAACATCACCTTCCGCGTACTTCACTGTTGGCACTGCACACTGCGGCAGGTAGCGTTCTCTAGGCTCTGACCAAATCCCATCGGACTAGCCCTGGCCACAGAGCGATTGATCACTCCAAAGTCACACGTTTCCAGTCATTTACTATCCAGTGGCGTCGCCCTTTCCACAACCTCAAGCGTTGCTTAGCACTCACTGCACACATGCATAGCTTATGAGGGGCTGCTCCATGACTGTGCACCACAGTAATTCTTCCAGCTAAACTGCTGATTGCACTTTGTAAGTCCGCTGATTTAAGGCATCTTCCTACATTCAGCCTCTACAATATATATCTCAGTTCATGACAACCAGTCTTACAAATTTACTGTCTCTGATGGACACACGTCCAGATCAACCGCTCTCAAAACTCTGCTATCTCTCTTCCCAAATCCACCACTGCTGGCGGCTCACCTCCAACTGCGGAACACTACGCGCTGTTCACATCCAGCTGCCCAACACTACAATGGCAGACAACAATGTAAACTAGCCACAGACTGCAGACAGCACAGCCAGTGATTTTCATACAGAGCGCTACGTGGCGTTACCAACATAAAAACCTAAACAGCCTACTTACAAAAGTCAAAGTTGTAAGCGAGAGGCTGCTTGGGAAGACGACGGGAGAGTTGGTACTGTCGGGTTATTCAACAGTGACAGATTGTGGGCGGTCGGTACGTAGGCTTAGTACACATGGAGTCAGTCTCTGGTCAGCCAGCGGGTGGCCGAGGTCCCACACAGCAGCCCGTGGCAGTAACACGGTTGCCTCGTGAGTTTCCCATATATGGCAATGCAGACTCCTCGTTGGCGATGTGCGTCAGAGATAATGTTCTAAAAACTCGACAAGCGTTGTAAAAAGAGGACCCGCTCCAACCCGGGGGAGTACAGTTGGCAGTCGTCGGGGACGCTACCCGTGTGCCGGGAGTCGCCTGGCTGAAGGTATAGGACAATTAGTCACATCGTGATCGACATAATACCGAGAAGGTAGTCTCAGGACCTCGAGACAGAAGGCAGCTGACAGGGTTACGTGAAGCCGTATGTCGTAACATTGGGCACTGAACAGAAGAAACTAAAGTCAGTAGCGCCAGAAGTGAACTTCCAATGAACTTTATTCGTCTACATTTGATTAGACCTGAGTTTCCATGCACTGTACACCGAGTTCTGTGCCCTTGACACCCTCTTTAGCTTGTAGATTTTTTACAGGATAGAGTTCTGCCAGCTGCCTACGCGAAATTCGCCCATCGATCACATCGATCGAGGTAAGCCCTTGTACACTACTGGCCATTCAAATTGCTACACCACGAAGATGACGCGCTACAGACGCGAAATTTAACCGACAGGAAGAAGATCCTGTGATATGCGTATGATTAGCTTTTCAGAACGTTCACACAAGTCTGGCGCCGGTGGCGATACCTACAACGTGGTGACATGAGGAAAGTTTCCAACCGATTTCTCATACACAAACAGCAGTTGACCGACGTTGCCTGGCGAAACGTTGTTGTGATGGCTCGTGCAAGGAGGAGAAATGCGTACCATCACGTTTCCGACTTTGGTAAAGGTCGCATTGCGGCCTATCGCGATTGCCGTTTATCGTATCGCGACATTGCTACTCGTGTCGGTCGAGATCCAATGACTGTTAGCATAATATGGAATCGGTGGGTTCAGGAGGGTAATACGGAACGCCGTGCTGGATCCCATCGGCCCCGTATCACTAGCAGTCGAGATGACAGACATCTTATCCGCATGGCTGTAACGGATCGTGCAACCACGTCTCCATACCTGACTCAACAGATGGGGACGTTTACAAGACAACAACCATCTGCACGAACAGTTCGACGACGTTTGCAGCAGCATGGACTATCACCTCGGAGACCATGGCTGCGGTTACCCTTGACGCTGCTTCATAGACAGGAGCGCATGCGAAGGTGTACCCAACGACGAACCTGGGTGTACGAATGGCAAAACGTCATTTTTTCGGATGAATCCAGGTTCTGATTACATGGCGACATCGTGGTGAACGCACATTGGAAGCATGTATTCGTCATCGCCATACTGGTGTATCACCCGGCATGATGGTATGGGATGCCACTGGTTACATGTCTCGGTCACCTCTTCTTCGCATCGATGGAACTTTGAACAGTGGACATTACATTTAAGATGTGTTACGACCCGTGGCTCTGCCCTTTATTCGATCCCTGCGAAACCCTACGTTTCAGCAGGATAATGCACCACCGCGTGTTTCCGGTCTTGAACGGGCCTTTCTGCATACAGAAAATGTTCGACTGCTGCCCTGGCCAGCACATTCTCCAGATCTCTCACCAATCGAAAACGTCTGGTCAATGGTGGCCGAGCAACTGGCTCGTCACAATACGCCATCACTACTCTTGATGAACTGTGGTATCGTGTTGAAGCTGCATGGGCAGCTGTACCTGTACACGCCATCCAAGCTGTGTTTGACTCAATGCTCAGGCGTATCAAGGCCGTTATTACGGCCAGAGGCGGTTGTTCATGGTACTGATTTCTCAGGATCTATGCACCCAAATTGCGTGAAAATGTAATCACACGTCAGTTCTAGTGTAATATATTTTTCCAATGAATACCTGTTTATCATCTGCATTTCTTCTTGCTGTAGCAGTTTTAATGGCCAGTAGTGTAAATACAACGCGTCCATCTCACTCCCTCTCCGCAGACGACGTGGTGTCCGGAACTTAGGATCAGTTGGTGTACACGGGCTGTCCATAAGTTACTGTTAAATTTCAGACTTCAATAGGTTTATAATGTATTAGATAATGAAAGTTGGTTTTCAACATGTTACGTGAACACTCACTTTTCTAGGTGCCGCAGATCTGACAAAAAATGTTTGCGACACAACAGGTAGCTCGGTTTAAAGAATGGCATCACAAAACGACTCAAAATTTCTGTGATGTGCATTTATTTGCGAAGATTCATTTCCGGTCAAGTGCACAACTTCGAACCACGTAGAGGTTGATGACTGTTGCAATGTAGTATCAATGGAGTTGAATTTTTTTAGACGTTACATAGTATTTTACGAAAGCATAAAATATTGAATTGTTTTTCACTAAGCCGCCAATATGTGAAATGCTTTTAGGGTACCGTGCCTCAGTCTGCACATAAAAAAACCCTTATACTATCGCATTGTTGTAGGTTTGTCTGTCTGTCTGTCCGGCTGTTAAGAACACTTTTTGTCAGGAACGTGCAAGCGTATCAAGTTCAAATTCATGTAACATATTAAGGTATATAATCCCTTCGCTTTTAGGTGTAAAAATTTTAAGCTTTTAATCACTTCAGTCAATGGTACGCCCATTTATGTCACATATTTGGATCCCTTAAAACTTACTCAACAAAACCTATATAGTCCTTCCTGTTCACATAAAGTCATGAAATTTGTCCAAGAACAAAGATTTTACTGTACAAGTAAAAGAAACGTTCTAAAACTGTTAATTTGTAATTGTATAACACGAAAAAATATTTTTTGTCTTCTTTATCCGTCTATCTGTTTTTCTGTCCGTCTGTTAGATTCACTTTTTCCCTGGAACAGTTTGGCGTATCAGGTTCAAAATAATGTCACATATCAAGTTCTTTTAAAAATTGTAACCTTCCTAAGACAAAGCAATCACAAGGTACGGCTATTTATGTCACAAATTTTTAAACTCGAAAACTCACTCCTCAAAACCTGAAGGGTGTACCCGTTGACTTAGAATCATGAAATTTGGCAGGAAGCAATGTGTCACGTTACAGGTAAAGGAAAATATCAGAAATTTGTTAATTTGTAATTATATCACACGAAAAAAATATTGTAATTTTTTATCTGCGTCTCTGTCCATCTCTTAGGACCCCTTTCTTTCTGGAAAAGGTCGGTTTGTCAAGCTCAAATTTATATCACCTACTAAAGTCTATGGTCCCTTAGAGGGAAAAAATTTAAGTTTGTAAGCCTATACAATCAAAAGATTAGTCGTTTCTCGCACATTGTGATACTATCACACTCATTCGTCAAAACCTATGGGGTACTGCCCGTTGCCTAGATTTAAGAAATGTAGCAAAAGCAAGAGTTGCACTGTACAAGTAAAGTAAAAAACTGAAACTTGTAAAATTGTAATTATATCACATAAAAAATATCTTTTGCCATTTGAACACACATTGCAGTCATCTGTCAAAAGCACAATAGACGAACAGAAGTGCATGCGAAGATAAAATATAGGTTGTAATCAGGTCTTAGTAAGCAAATAAAAAATTTTTCATTAAATCTTCTCTCTCTGTATATATAAACTGAAGTCCCAGAATCGCTTCTTTATGTATGTGCGGGCTAGTCTCAGGAGCTACTGTAGAGATTTTGATACGATCTCTTGGAATTCCCGATACCAGTATCGACAACAGGCAAAAATTATAGAGATTCTCGATTCCCTATATATATATATATATATATATTTGATTCGGAATGATTCGGAATCTTTACAGTAGCTCCTCAGACTATGCCGCACATACAAGATTGTCCATTGATAGTGACTGGGCCAAATGTCTCACGAAATAAGCATCAAACGAAAAAACTACAAAGAATGAAACTCATCTAGCTTGAAGGGGGAAACAAGATGGCTCTATGGTTGGCCCGCTAGATGGAGCTGCCATAGGTGAAACGGATATCAACTGCGTTTTTTAAAAATAGGAACCCACAATTTTTATTACATATTCGTGTAGAACGTAAATAAATATTAATGTTTTAGTTGGACCACTTTTTTCGCTTTGTGATAGATAATCGCTGTAATAGTCACAAACGTATAAGTACGTGGTATCACGTAACATTCCGACAGTCCGGACGATTATTGCTTCATGATACATTACCCGTGTTAAAATGAACCGTTTACCAATTTCGGAAAACGTCGATATCGTGTTGATGTATGGCTATTGTGATCAAAACACCCAACGGGCGTGTGCTATGTATGCGGCTTGGTACCCAGGACGACATCATCCAAGTGTCCGGACCGTTCGCCGGATCGTTACGTTATTTAAGGAAACAGGAAGTGTTCAGCCGCGTGTGAAACGTCAACCACGACCTGCAACAAATGATGATGCCCAAGTAGGTGTTTTAGCTGCTGTCGTGGCTAATCTGCACATCAGTAGCAGAAAAATTGCGCGAGAATCGTGAATCTCAAAAACGTCGGTTTTGAGAATGCTACATCAACATCAATTGCACCTGTACGATATTTCTATGCACCAGGAATTGCATGGCAACGACTTTGAACCTCATGTACAACTCTGCCACTGGGCACAAGAGAAATTACGGGACGATGACAGATTTTTTGCACGCGTTCTATTTAGTGACGAAGCGTCATTGACCAACAGCGGTAACGTAAACCGGTGTAATATGCACTATTGGCCAACGGAAAGTCCACGATGGCTGCGACAAGTGGGACATCAGCGACCTTGGCGGGCTAATGTATGGTGCGGATTATGGAATGAAGGATAATTAGCCCCATTATATCGATGGCAATCTAAATGGTGCAATGTGTGCTGATTTCCGACGTAATGTTCTACCGATGTTACTACAAGATGTTTCACTGCATGACAGAATGGCGATGTACTTCCAACATGATGGATGTCCGGCACACAGCTCGCGTGCGGTTGAAGCGGTGTTGAATAGCATATTTCATGACAGGTGGATTCGTCGTCGAAGCACCATACCGTGGCCCGCACGTTCGCCGGATCTGACGTCCCCGGATTTCTTTCTGTGGGGAAAGTTGAAGGATATTTGCTGTCGTGATCCACAGACAACGCCTGACAACATGCGTCAGCGCATTGTCAATGCATGTGCGAACATTATGGGAGGCGAACTACTCTCTGTTGAGAGGAATGTCGTTACACATATTGCCAAATCCAATGAGGTTGACAGACATCATTTTGAGCATTTATTGCATTAATATGGTATTTGCAAGCAATCACGCTGTAACAGCATGCGTTCTGAGAAATGATAAGTTCACAAAGGTACATGTATCACATTGGAACAACCGAAATAAAATGTACAAACGAACCTACGTTCTGTATTTTAATTTAAAAAACCTACCCGTCACGAACTGTTCGTCTAAAATTGTGAACAATATATATTTCTTTACGTACTACACGAATATGTAATAAAAAATTGTGGCAACTATTTAAAAAACGCAGTTGATATTCGTTTGACCTATGGCAGCGCCATCTGGCCAACCATAGCGTCACCTGGTTTCATCCTTCAAGCTAGACAAGTTTGGTTCCTATATATAGGATGTCCCAGCTATCTTGTCCACCCAAAATATCTCTGGAACAATAACAGCTATTGGAAAACGACTTTCAACGGTATCAATGTAGGGCTGGGGCCCATGAGTGTACATATATGGGAACATTCTAAAACGAAAGCATATGTGTTTTTTAACACAAACTTATGTTTTTTTAAATGGACCGCCTATATTTTTTCTGCAGCAATCCATAGCATGACAAAGCACATACACAATGGCGTTGATTGCATCGCAATATTCCCATTACATCCCGAGATATTAAGACGCGAAGTTGACGCTTGAAACACCCGACGTGCGCTGCTAGCGCACGTCCTGAGGCTCAGGCGTGAACCCCATGCTGCCCGTAATCGCGATGTGATTGACATGGGTAATCACACTTCCATACTTAACAAGAGGTCCGAAACGAATAATACGGTCTGCTGCCATCCTGCATTAACGTCGTACATTCCAGAAGGTATTTATCCCATAGGCTAGGGGTGATGCGGTTCTGTAACATATCTGTGTACCGCAACGTTAGTCACATGTTAACTCCGCTTATCGTTAATCCGTTACTTTGTGACAAACGTCGCGGTACACACACACACACACACACACCTAAATGGCCTTCTGACTGCTTTGACTTAGGAAGGTTACAATCTCTATGTCTCCAAGAGATCACGTGACGTTAGTTTGAACACGATATGCCAAACTGTTCCAGAGGAGTAGTGTGTTCAACACGTGAACAGACAAACAAATAAGAGGATATGTAAAAGTTCAGTTTGTATGGAATGCTCAGTGTGTGTCAGTCCTCTTCACACCTGCCCAATTTATTTTAACCTAATCAGTGTTTGTAAAAGGTTTGCTGTACGAACTGACACCATCTTATCAGCATTTGTTTTCAGTTCATTACGTGTACTTCTTCCCATTACTACTAGCGTTAGTTCCGTCTAGTACAGGGCAGACTGTCCTCCAGATCTGTCAATTTTATTTTGTGTTACCTGTGCAGCCAGCTGTCCCTCGTGTCGCCGCAGACGGTAGCTGCTTAAGAGACGGATGTCGGCGTCCTGACTAGCACTTGGCTAAGGGAGGGGGGGAAGCGTCGGACTTCCGCCTCAGGCCGTCCGGTGAACCAGTCACGGTGTGCATCGTTACTGCGGCTTCCTTATTTTACCAGTTTCATTTATCATCCAAAAGCAACGACGTGTACATTGTAAGTTAGCTGTCTCTGATGAAGCTACGATCCATTATCCTAACATGAAACCGATAGTGGTGAGCCCGTACGAAAGCAAAAATGATCTGATTCAGTCGTCAGTTTAAGGTATCGCGTTTATAGAACAGTACACTGAAGAGTAAAGTACACTGTCAATTTGTCAATTGATGACTAATACAAAAAATCAGTACTTTATCGATCTTCAGCAACTATGAAAGTCGCGAGCTGTATATATTCTCATCTCATGTTTTCTACTGAAAATCTCATCCGTGTGCTCTTATTAACTTTACTATTACAGAGATCGCCTGAACTGTAGTTTTATTTTATTGGTCCTGTGCCCAACAAATAACTTACTTGGTCTTTCTGCTACCACTGCTTGGTCTGCTGCATTCCATTATTTAACAAAAACATAAAAAAAACTATTATTCATGCTGAGTGCAATGCATGTTCTGTATGGCGGCTCCTGCTGTTGCTGCGGCTGCTGCTGCTTACTACAACTACATATAATTAAAGAGAAAGGGTTTGGTCAAATCTAAACTCGATAAATGATAACCCAAACAAAAAGCTATATTCTGAAAGCGATTCTTTCTCATACAGTTAACAAAACGCTAGAAGCTCTTTGAACAATCGCTTCGTATGTAAATCTGCCTCCAGTGGCATTAAAGCATATTACAAATTAATCAAACTCTTGAGACAGACTGAAATACTTCTCAATTGAATACATAGTGAAACGATTCCCTGACAGTTACAAAAGAAATCAATGACAAAAATCAATACTTAATCTAACAATGGTTTCCCTTAAGAATTCAACTCCTACCATTATCAAAATTACCTCTGCTGCTACGCACGTACAAAAACCCTTTTCTTTAAATTAATAAGCGCTCTGAAAATTATAAAAAATGTCAACTCAACACCAAATCCTGTGTCGCTGCTGGCGGACACGGCAGTACGGCAGCTCGGCGACGACCCCTCGCCCAACACACGTGCGCACCGCAGCAGGCGGGCTCCTACACTGGCTTCCAAACTGCAACAAATTAATCCGTGCGCTGCGAGGCGCGACAACAATATCTTAGATTCCAGAGCTTGTGTATGCGAGCTGTAGCCAAGTTTAACATCCTAAGGGAGTATTGTCAACTCTCATAACCCCGAACCTCATTTTTGAAAATTTTGCAAGGTTATTCTTGCCTAACACTTTGGCAAGGAACACACAGTAAATCTTTTTTACAAAACGATGAAATAATTAGGAAAAGAGAAAAAAGTTACAATTTATATCCAATGACTAAAAGTATTTCTTCCTTAGCATCTAATTAATTTTTTTTTTTTTACAAATGGACGAAAATTTTCTTGTGTGGCATATAGGCAAGAGAAAAATGTTAAAATTTTTTTACAAAATGGCAGAAATGTTCCTTGCCTAATTGATTGGAAAGGAGAAAACATGGCTCATTTTACAAAAATAATATGAAAATGTTGCTAGCCTAGTATGTATGTTATAAGCAAACATCAAAGGAAATACAACAAGTTTCTTACATAAGTAGATAAAAAGATCATATGAGTTTTAACAGATGTGTAACAGTAACTACGTAAGCGTGGAATAGTCTTGAATTAGCTAATATAACCTAATAACCAATAAAAAATAATTTTTTATTTTCTGAATTTGGCACTTATGTTTCCATGACATTAATCAGTAGTGGTCTGAGTACATGATACTGTATGCTTTTATGCTCGCATTTCCCTCTGGTCAAAAGAAACCAGGTCTGTATGTTTTAAGTGCAGTAGACTCTGGGACTTCATATGCACTGACAACCACACTAATATTCCAACAACAGTTAATTTATGGTTTAAGCAGACTCAGGGACTTCATATCCACTGACAAATACCCCTGAAGTCAAATTTTCCTCTGGTGAGACAGTTTGACAACGTAGGCACACTCAGGGCGCTGACAACCACACGTCACTGCGTTATTGCATAAGGACCTCCTCAAGCTTATGTAGTACAAGTCTAGGTCGAGTATTTCTCTACACTGAAAACGTCATATTTTATAGAAAATAGATTCTCCCTTTCAAATACGATATCTCTAACCTAATTACAGAAACGAAGCAAGAAGTAACACTATATCATATAAACAGGCAAGTGAGCTCTGAGCTCATTTAAATGTTTTCTTTAACTCTATTGTCGCAGCAATTACAGATTTGTGGCATATATCTCAAGTCATGAATAATGTGAGGCTCATCATACGGTGGCAAAGTCTATTTTCTTTATATTTCTCGCCACAGCAATCATCGATTTGTGGCATGTATTTTTCAATTCTGTCATAATATGAGGCTCACCACACAGTGGCAAGTTAATTTTCTTACGATTAGTTTGGCCAATTACAGTGGCAAAGTTTTGATTGTGACCACGAATCTTTACAAATATGGCACCGCACAAAAAATATTATTTTAATTTCAAGGCATAAATCCTGTGCCATCTAACTCTAATTACCTTCTATTTTTACATTACTAGTGATGCTGAAAAAGAATCTTACAATATTTGTTACAATAATTGTTATGTACATTTTGGTTATAAGATATTTAAATAATCCTACAAATAGAAAAGTAATTCCATAGTGATGCTATTATATATAATAAAAATTGCAGAATCATTTAGAAAAAGTCTAGCCAACGGCTTGCCAAATCAATTCATATATATGTACAAAATTTAGTGAATGATTACGGGACTTTGCGTCAGAATTTTTACGCTCTAATTACTAAATTATACCAAATTTAAATTAGCAGTCTGTAATGACTGTCAATATTTCTGATGTCGAACGTCAATGCCTGTGCTAGAGCGTCCCAATCGTTTTTATATGGAGTCCCCATTGTCCCTGTTTGGAGGCCTCCCTAGTCTTTGTATGAATCTGTGTGAAAGTACAACACACAAAACCCCTCCATCTGTCCAGTAGAAACTGAAAGAAATGGTTTATTCATCAAGGTGACAAGAAATAAATATATGACATGACAAGAGAAAAATCTTCACCTTCCAATTAACCTCGTGCTGGAATCGGCACAGCATCACTAAATTACAATCATGAAATATAAAAACACAAGATAAATATTAAATTGATTTATTTTACTCTACTATTTACACATTCATAAAATATGGCAGATACTCTCGCCTCTTGGCGTAAGAGTCATTTCACTCTGGAAAGAGAAAAGAAATCGTTTGATGCACGACATAATTATCTAGGTCATAGCTCGGTGTTTTTGTCATGGCCGATTGTTTCTGGAACGTCTTTCTTCTCGCGACCTTTAACGGTAAGCGTGCTACGCTACGATCTGAAAATATCGTCTACTACACAAAATTACGTCACGTTAACTGCTTTCGTTTCTGCAATGGAGAAAACTTCCGTTGCGATCATGTTTCCTGTAAGAAATGCAATAAAGTCAAGCTTAACAACAATAATAAGAGAAACAACACTATCATTCTTACCATTCCACTATTTCACAGAGGAAAAAAAAAACTTGGCACTCATTCATCACATAATTCAACACTTTGCTGTGTATTTGTATCAGAACGCCTTTCGTGACTCATAGCCATCTCTTAACTTTACTGTGATTTAGATTTTAAGTAAGTGTGTACTCTACCTTAACATTACTGTGATTTAAATTTTACACAAATGTGTATAAGCTATGTCTTCCTTCATAGAATACCGTTGTGGGTTTCTTCGTTCAGAAATGTATCTGTCTTACCTTCTCTTGTTCTATAAATGTCTGTAAAGTGCTTCCTCATTGTGTCACACTATTCGTGAGTGGTCCATAAATCCTAATACGCCTTACCTGGCAAACTAATAAACACGAAAAATCTACATAAATCATCACTCTTCAAACTACCTCATAAATCAGAACACGTGTCAGTTCGAAGGTTTCCTAATTATACTATTACCCATCAAATATACCTGTTCAATTCAGAGCCACTTAAACACAATATTTTACCGGAAATAATGTCAACAGTTTCTCTTATTTCATGTTATTTCTCCCTAAAAACGTACATAGTTATTTCTTGCATTTTCCTTCAAATAAGTCACTAAAATTTCATTCTTTCAGTGAACAATCGCAAGACGTCAACAGCTGATATAATCCTCTCGTCAGAAATGTACTTTGCAAAGTTCTCATTCTCTCAAACAATACAAATCATTCATAATCATTCATTCTTGGTCTTTCACACAGTACAGATTGATAGTAAAAGATTAATAGATAAACAGGTTAGTCAAAGATTATGAAACAGTACTGAAAATTAAAATCGGAAGAACATACTGTAACGGCTGGGGCACCTATGCTTGCCAAACACATATTTACTAAAGATCAATAAACCCTTCCTTGAAAATTTTAATGTGTGATAAGTGATGAACACCTCGCGATTTATTTGTTCGTATTGTCTCAAGGTCCACAGCGTTTGTGTGTGCAATGCGTCGTATACGGAAGGGTTATTCAAACACCAAGAAAAACTTCCTACTCAAATATTTTCCCTTATGAGATAATCGATGTGATCTAAGTAATACTTTTTGACCTACCTGTAAATTCTTGACGTTGACTCGTGGATTACGCAGCTTCTTTCTTCTGTCTGCAGCTTTCTTGATCTTCTGTAATGCTATACTTACCACTTCATGGTATCTTAAACGTCGCTGTGCAGGGAAGGCTACAAATTGTTTTATCTTATCTGGTGGTTGTTTATTTTTTAACAAAAAAATGGTTCAAATGGCTCTGAGCACTATGGGACTCAACTGCTATGGTCATCAGTCCCCTAGAACTTAGAACTACTTAAACCTAACTAATCTAAGGACATCACACACATCCATGCCCGAGGCAGGATTCGAACCGGCGACTGTAGCAGTCGCACGGCTCCGGACTGCGCGCCTAGAACCGCGAGACCACCGCGGCCGGCCTTTTAACAAAAGCAGTAGAGGCAGGGTAGTGGAATCATTAGGCAGTTCATTAATAACGTTTTGGAAATCGGATAAATGTACATCCCAGTTTCTATGTTGGCGATGGCAGTACCATCTTCAAAGTTTACCAAACTCCTTCAAGATACGTTCTGATGGGTTACATGTTGGCATAAAACGTGATATAAATACTGGTTTAATTTTCCTGCGTCGTAAGGTTTTCAGCCAACTGCTGGAGCGGAATTGTGGGACATTGTCAGAAATCAACTTGTCAACGTGCCCTACTTCCTTCAAGACATTTTTGACGAATGCTGTAACAACTGTTTGTACTGTAGCTTTTCGTAAAGGTGTGTATGAGACAAATTTCGAAGTAAGCTCAACAGCCACGAAAACATGTCAATGGCCTTGTCTAGATGTTATTACTGGTCCGAAGATGTCCACGGCAGCCATCTCTTTTAATTTGACTGGGATGATTGGAAATAGTGGTGTTCTGTGTGTCACTGTTGGTGGTTTTGCTTTCTGACATAACTTGCATATTGCCAGGACTTTACGGATTCTCTTTTCCATATTGTAAAAATAACATGCGTCTCGTAATTTTTGAAAACAGTTCTTCGCACCAAAGTGTGCATAACTGAGATGTGTGTACCAAATGAGTTTATTTACAAGTTTGTCTGGTATGCATAAGGACTGTCAGGACGTCTGCGTCTGAATATGATGCTATCACAAGATGTGTGGTGGTTAGTGGTGGTTAGTGTTTAACGTCCCGTCGACAACGAGGTCTTTAGAGACGGAGCGCTAGCTCGGGTTAGGGAAGGATTGGGAAGGAAATCAGCCGTGCCCTTTCAGAGGAACCATCCCTGCATTTGCCTGAAACGATTTAGGGAAATCACGAAAAACCTAAATCAGGATGGCTGGAGACGGGATTGAACCGTCGTCCTCCCGAATGCGAGTCCAGTGTGCTAACCACTGCGCCACCTCGCTCGGTATCACAAGATGTGACTTACTCTCCCACTTCCATTTTATGTTGTTGTTGTAGTCTTCAGTCCTGAGACTGGTTTGATGCAGCTCTCCATGCTACTCTATCTTGTGCAAGCTTCTTCATCTCCAAGTACCTACTGCAACCTACATCCTTCTGAATCTGCTTAGCGTATTCATCTCTTGGTCTCCCTCTTCGATTTTCCCTCCACGCTGCACTCTAATACTAAATTGGTGATCCCTCGATGCCTCAGAACATGTCCTAGCAACCGATCCCTTCTTCTCGTCAAGTTGTGCCACAAACTTCTCTTCTCTCCAATCCTATTCAATACTTCCTCATTAGTTATGTGATCTACCCATCTAATCTTCAGCATTCTTCTGTAGCACCACATTTCGAAAGCCTCTATTCTCTTCTCGTCCAAACTAGTTATCGTCCATGTTTCACTTCCATACATGGCTACACTCCATACAAATACTTTCAGAAATGACTTTCTGACACTTAAATCTATACTCGATGTTAACAAATTTCTCTTCTTCAGAAACGCTTTCCTTGCCATTGCCAGTCTACATTTTATATCCTCTCTACTTCGACTATCATCAGTTATTTTGCTCCCCAAATAGCAAAACTCCTTTACTACTCTAATTGTCTCATTTCCTAATCTAATTCCCTCAGCATCACCCGACTTTATTCGACTACATTCCATTATCCTCGTTTTGCTTTTGTTGATGTTCATCTTATATCCTCCTTTCAAGACACTATCCATTCCGTTCAACTGCTCTTCCAAGTCCTTTGCCGTCTCTGACAGAATTACCATGTCATCGGCGAACCTCAACATTTTTATTTCTTCTCCATGGATTTTAATACCTACTCCGAATTTTTCTTTTGTTTCCTTCACTGCTTGCTCAATATACAGATTGAATAACATCGGGGAGAAACTGAAACCCTGTCTCACTCCCTTCCCAACCATTGCTTCCCTTTCATGTCCCTCGACTCTTATAACTGCCATCTGGTTTCTGTACAAATTGTAAATAGCCTTTCGCTCCCTGTATTTTACCCCTGCCACCTTCAGAATTTGAAAGAGAGTATTCCAATCAACATTGGCAAAAGCTTTCTCTAAGTCTACAAATGCTAGAAACGCAGGTTTGCCTTCCCTTAATCTAGCTTCTAAGATAAGTCGTAGGGTCAGTATTGCCTCTCGTGTTCCAATATTCCTACGGAATCCAAACTGATCTTCCCCGAGGTCGGCTTCTACTAGTTTTTCCATTCGTCTGTAAAGAACTCGCGTTAGTATTTTGCAGCTGTGACTTATTAAACTGATAGTTCGGTAATTTTCACATCTGTCAACACCTGCTTTCTTGGGGATTGGAATTATTATATTCTTCTTGATGTCTGAGGGTGTTTCGCCTGTCTCATACATCTTGCTCACCAGATGGTAGAGTTTTGTCAGGACTGGCTCTCCCAAGGCCGTCAGTAGTTCCAATGGAATGTTGTCTACTCTGGGGGCCTTGTTTCGACTCAGGTCTTTCAGTGCTCTGTCAAACTCTTCACGCAGTATCGTATCTCCCATTTCATCTTCATCTACATCCTTACCATTTCCATAATATTGTCCTCAAGTACATCGCCCTTGTATAGACCCTCTATATACTCCTTCTACCTTTCTGCTTTCCCTTCTTTGTTTAGAACTGGGTTTCCATCTGAGCTCTTGATATTCATACAAGTGGTTCTCTTATCTCCAAAGGTCTCTTTAATTTTCCTGTAGGCAGTATCTATCTTACCCCTAGTGAGATAAGCCTGTACATCCTTCCATTTGTCCTCTAGCCATCCCTGCTTAGCCATTTTGCACTTCCTGTCGATCTAATTTTTGAGACGTTTGTATTCCTTTTTGCCTGCTTCATTTACTGCATTTTTATATTTTCTCCTTTCATAAATTAAATTCAATATTTTTTCTGTTACCCAAGGATTTCTACTAGCCTTCATCTTTTTACCTACTTGATCCTCTGCTGCCTTCACTACTTCATCCCTCAAAGCTACCCATTCTTCTTCTACCGTATTTCTTTCCCCCATTCCTGTCAATTGCTCTCTTATGCTCTCCCTGAAACTCTGTACAACCTCTGGTTGTTTTAGTTTATCCAGGTCCCATCTCCTTAAATTCCCACCTTTTTGCAGTTTCTTTAGTTTTAATCTACTTCCTTTTTATATCCTTCTAAATCGAATCCTTTTCTTCTTCATGAGCAGTGCCACTTAATGAGGATGAAACGAAGTTTTCAAAAGAAACCTTCTTCCTGTGGAGTAAGCTATAATTATTTCCTAGGCAATCTTCCTCGTTACTTCGAGCTAAACCAACAGGTGCTCGTGAAAGCGCATCAGCAATGATGTTTTGTGAACCTGGAATATATATAACAGTGAAGTTAAATTCCTGAAGAAACAAAGCCCAACGTTTTAAACGGTCGTGATTTAATTTGGCTGACATGAGAAATTGTAACGCCCGATGGTCGGTGTGTACTCTAGTCCGTGTATACTTGTATATGCTTGCCTTGCAAGTAGTAACGAAATTTATCAAACGCCCATACTATGGCTAATGCTTCCTGCTCCGTGACTGAATAGTTGAGCTCTGATTTTGTTAATTCTCGACTGGCAAAAGCTATACTTTTCTGAGTAAGAATTCCATTTTCAACAACTTCTCGGAACAAATGGACACCAAGCCCAGATCTTGAGCTATCTGTCGAAAGGCAAAAATCAAGGGATAAATCAGGATGTGACAATATAGGTGCGTTCAGTAGTGCAGTTTTCAAATCGTGGTACTCTGTTTGAGCATCATGACCCCAGTCCCAAATTGTGGTCTTACCTGTTGGTTGACATAATTTAGGTGTTGACAAGCTTTGTAGGCTAACAATATGACGATAAAAATTTATTACTCCCAAAAATCCTCTTAATTGTCGCTTGTTTGTTGGTAGGGGTATTTATTTGATTGCATTTAATTTTTCTGAATCAGATAGAATGCATTTTGTTGTAACAATGTGGCCAAGAAATTTGATTTGTGTTCTACTGAAGTCCGATTTTTCTAAATTGACTGTAATGCCATGTTCCCGAAATGTTTGTAATAATTCGCTTAATACTTGGTTGTGTTTTGTCCATGATTTTTCTGCGATCAAAATGTCGCCAACATAAGTGGTGATCCTGTCTTTTAAGTGTGTTGGTAATATTGTATTCAAACCACGAATAAATGCAGCAGACGAAACGTTGAGACCAAATGGCAATTTTCGAAATTGGTAACAGTTTCCAAAACAGAGGAAAGCTGTGTATTTTCTACACCTCAGATTTAATTCTATTTGCCAAAAACTACTTCGTTAAACCAAAGATGACATCACCTCCACTCCATGGAATTTTTGCAATAGTTCATCTACTGTCTGTGGTCTATCGGTTTCAGGTTGGATTACTGTGTTAATTTGTCTGGAATCAAGAACCAGTCTAATGGAATCATCCCTTTTCTTAACAACGTGTAATGGGCTGTTATATGAACTCACAGCAAGTTCGATGATTCCCTGCTCTAACATGGATTGTATTTCCTGTTTGACTTTGTCTCTGTATGTCAATGGGATGACGTATGGTGGTACAAAAAATTTATTATGTTCCTTGACCCTAAATTCATAAAGAAAGTTACGTATTGCTCCTGTCTTGTGAGGAAAAAACTTCACAATTTCTTTGTAATATTTCAAATAACTCATCAGTGCCTGCATTAAGATCTACTTCGTCTCAGTAAACTTTCCTTTTAATTAATCGTTCTGTACTAATGGGTTGTTCTGTTTCACAGTAAAATGTAGTGACTTTATCTGTGCAACTATTAGACAAATTCGGTGATTGTTGTGCCTCAAGCGGAAAAAAAACGCAGGTAATTCACTTCATCATCCTCGTTTGTTAGCCATACTTGAAATTTAAGCGAGAACTAGCATTTGATTTACTTGTAACATGACTTCAGCATTACAAAAGTTTAACATTGCTTTATATTCACGTAGGAACTCCACACCCAAAATCATTTCTGTTGATAAAAGAGGGACTACTAAGAAATTTGCAGAAAACTCGTGTCCTTGACACCCGAAAACTAAAGAAGTCGGATTGCGTACGTCTCCACTCTTTCCTTGAGTGACTCCCTTTAATTTGGCCTTTAATAATGGCAAGGTTGGACAAACAGATGCCTGTTCACACTTCTTAAACATTGTCTCGCTAATTACATTCACAGGGCTGCCAGAATCAAGTACAGCTGAAAGTAGAGTATTTCCTACCGAGATTATTATAATTGGATGAGCATACATAATTTCGCTGTTGTCATTTTCTTGTAATAATGTGTCTCTAGTGTCCTCCAGTCCAAAAAAGTTAACATAATTTGTGTGTCGGCTTTCCGCCGCCACAAACGGTTCGTTTGTTGTCCTTGTTGCTAGTCATTGTTGTGCCAGCTCGTGTTGCCATGAATTACTGCTTGGGTTGGGTGGTCTGATTTCTACATTGTCGACACGCTCTAAATTGGAATTTCTGTGTTCCTGCCAATTTTGGTGTCCCCTCATCATAACTGTTTTGGTTCTCATAATTGTTATGACCATAATTATCACGTGGGCTCGATGCTCTGTATTCTGCATGAGCACCGCGTTCCGAATTGTAATTTGCGTGTCCGCGCCAATTTCGGTTGGCCCTACAGCGACCATTCCTTCTAAAATAATTTTCATTTCCATAACGCCTTTGTTCTCGCGGTCGGCGATCTCTATTACTGTACTGAGAGTTCCTATGATCATAAAAATCATTTCTCTGGCGCCTATGATCTGTGTTACACGGTTGCTGCCGCATATCGCGCCTATCTTCTTCCGTCCTGTAAGCGTGAGGTTCGTCCGAGTTCCATACGCGTTTACGGTCACGCCGCGGATTATTATTTTCCCAATACTGATTACTATTATCTCTTTGTGTGTTTCCATAGTTGTGAAATTCTAATTCTTGCAAAAGAGCTTGGAATGCCTCCAAGTCATATTTGCACCTACCTGCCAAAATTATGTGGCACAATCTGATCGCAGTTTTGTCGAACAGATACGAATTAATTCCGAATGACTGTACGGATTCATTAAATATCTGTTCTTGCGCATCATGTTTTCAAAATATTGCACTGGAGTTGAAAATTTCGACTGCTCATAGCTTTGCATCATAATGATGTAATGTTTTACACGATCTTGTGTAGTCTCTGACCAGTAAGCAGATAGGAATGCGTGATAAAAATTACTATATCTGTGACATTCGCGTACTATTGAGCGCATTCTTGTTGCAGGCTCTCCTTCAAGATAACTGCAAATGAATTCCAGTTTGTGGGCAATTGGGCATGTTGGTGGTAAAGAATAGTCAAATTGTTGCAACCACTGTCGACGGTGAATTTCTAGAGAAAATGCTTACAGTCAAACTCGTCATGTTTCTTAGCAGATGAGTTTTCTTTTACAGCATGACTCACGTTTCCTTCATTACGTCCCGCAAACGTGTCATGTTCACGAGAAAAGTGGTCGGCATTTCCATAATTAACGCGCTCATTGTCGTTACCAATTTGGTAATTATCGGATCTACCAGTGTCATTGCTGTGATCGATCTTATCTTCGATGCTGGCAAACTGTTCCTGTATATTTTTTACGTCACGTTTGTTTTGCTGATTAACTGTCATCTTCCCTTGTTGAAAACGTTGCAGAGACTGATATTCTTCGGTATCCTCGATCGGTACCGGCTGAGTGGCAACTGACCTCCTCTCTAACCCGCTACTCAGTTCCGTCACTTTCATGGATAATTCATCTACCTTTTTAGCTACTGTCGTTAATTGAGTTTCTACCTTTGAAACTTCATTGGTGGTCTGTAACTGCAGTGACTCAACATTTTTCGCTAATTCCTCTACTTGCAGTTCTAGTTGTGACGTTTGTCGTTTCACTTCAACAATATCAACATTTTGTACGTGATCAAGTCGGGATACAAGATTGTTAATATCTGATTTGAATTCTTCACGTAACTGACTTTTCAACTGACTGGTCATTTCTTCACACCAGACTCAGTGTAACAGCTCCCAGTATTAGAGGATGTCAAACACTACCTGAGCTCTAAGCCATATCTCTCCAACTAAACTCAGGCGGCATTAAGCTTTCTTACTAAAGTATAAAACGGAACTGAACAGCACAAAGTTGCAAGTATTTTATCTGACGGGCTAAAATACTGAAACCAGCTACACTACTGGCTATTAAAATTCCTACACATGAAGATGACGCGCTACAGACGCGAAATTTAACCGACAGGAAGAAGATGCTGCGATAAGCAAATGATTAGTTTTTCAGAACATTCACACAAGGCTGGCGCCAGTGGCAACACCTACAACGTGCTGACAAGAGGAAAATTTCCGAACGATTTCTCATTCACAAACGGCAGTTGACCGGCGTTGCCTGGTGAAACGTTTTTATGATGCCTCGTTCAAGGAGGAGAAATGCGTACCATCACGTTTCTGACTTTGATAAAGGTCGGATTAGAGTCTATCGCGATTGCGGTTTATCGCATCGCGACATTGCTGCTCGCGTTGGTCGAAATACAATGACTGTTAGCAGAATATGGAACCGGTGGGTTCAGGAGGGAAATACGGAACGCCGTGCTGGATCCCAACGACCTCGTATCACTAGCAGTCGAGATGACAGGCATCTTATACGCATGGCTGCAGCGGATCGTGCAGCCACGTCTCGATCCCTGAGTCAACAGATGGGGACGTTTGCAAGACGACAATCATCTGCACGAAAAGTTCGACGACGTTTGCAGCAGCATGGACTATCAGCTCGGAGACCATGGCTGCGGTTGCCCTCGACGCTGCATCACAGACAGGAGCGCGTGCGATGGTGTGCTCAACGACGAACCTGGGTGCACGAATGGCAAAACGCCATTTTTTCGGATGAATCCAGGTTCTGTTTACAGCATCATGATGGTCGCATCGGTGTTTGGCGACATCTCGGTGAACGCACATTGGAAGCGTGTATTCGTCATCGCCATACTGGCTTATCACCCGGCGTGATGGTATGGGGTGCCACTGGTTGCGCGTCTCGGTCACCTCTTGTTCGCATTGACGGCACTTTGAACAGCAGACGTTACATTTCAGATGTGCTACGACTCGTGGCTCTATCCATCATTCGATCCCTACGAAACCCTACATTTCTGCAGGATAATGCACTACCGCATTTTAAAGGTCCTGTACGGGCCTTTCTGGATACAGAAAATGTTCGAGTGCTGCCCTGGTCAGCACATTCTCCAGATCTTTCACCAATTGAAAACGTCTGGTCAATGGTGACCGAGCAACTGGCTCGTCGCAATACATCAGTCAGTACTCTTGATGAACTGTGGTATCATGTTGAAGCTGCATGGGCAGCTGTACCTGTACACGTCATCCAAGCTCTGTTTGACTCAATGCCAAGGCGCATCAAGGCCCTTATTACGGCCAGAGGTGGTTGTTGTGGGTACTGATTTCTCAGGATCTACGCACCCAAATTGCGTGAAAATGTAATCACATGTCAGTTCTAGTATAACATATTTGTCCAATGAATGCCTGTTTACCATCTGCATTTCTTCCTGATGTAGCAATTTTAATGGACAGTAGTGTATTTAAATTGTCATTCACCTCACCCTGAAACAATGTGAGATTCTCATTAATTTCGATCTGAAGCAATTTGAAATTGTTTGCATTATTGTTGTTCAATTCAGTGAGTTTACTCTCCTGTCCGTCATTAAAGTCAGTGAGTTTACTCTTACATTCAGTGAGTTTACCGTTAAGTTCAGTGAGTTTACTCTCCTGTCTGTTACTAAATTCAGTGAGTTTACTCTCCTGTCTGTCATTAAATTCAGTGAGTTTGCTCAGTAATAATTGTAAAACATCAATACTGGGGGCAGGGAGTACAACGTTACTCTTGTCTGTCAAAGCAGAAGCAGTACCTGCATTTCCACTAACAGAAGGGAGGCAAAAGTACTCCGCTCCCTCGGAGTGGCAACCAGACCTGAATTTCCACCGAAAGTGGGGAAAACAAAATACTCCGCACTTTTGAGGCGGAAGCAAAGTTGGAATTTCTCATAATGAGTTCGGTTTGCGTCACTGTATTGTCATGTCCAAAGTTGCGTGTAGCACACTGTTGTTCGTCACACATTGTTGGCAAATGATCGCCTACATTCAGATTCTCCGCAGTATTGTTCGAAAATTCCCGGATCTCAATATTCTTAAAAGAGTTTTCTACTCTCTGTTCCAAATCTTCGGAAACTGCGCCTGAAACCGCTTCTACATTCATGTTCGCAACCGTATCTACGTTCGCGTTCGCAGTAGCATCTGCATTATTTTCCATTTTCTTTTGTGCTCGCCGGAAGGAGTGGCCGAGCGGTTCTAGACGCTACAGTCTGGAAGCGCGCGAGCGCTACCGTCGCAGGTTCGAATCCTGTCTCGGTCATGGATGTGTGTGATGTCCTTAGGTTAGTTAGGTTTAAGTAGTTGTTTTAAGTTCTAGGCGACTGATGACCTCAGAAGTTAAGTCCCATAGTGCTCAGAGCCATTTGAACCATTTTTTTGTGCTCACGTCCTCATTGTCGCAATACGAACGAAAACATGTCACTAAAATACACCACTATCCTAAAACTTCCACTGTTCAATTAACTATTACACAATGCAGCAACAAATTCAAAGACAAAACTGCTGATATAAAATTTTGTGTTAATACAAAGCAGTGAGCAAGCGATCTAAGTGCTGTGCCTCCACTGCTGATTACTGTTGCGTAAGCTTGCAGTTGGCAGTAGAAAGTCGAAGCATATCTAACTACGACTCATCCAAAAAAAAAAAAAAAAACGTATCCTGGCAGGCATGTCGGCAGGTGAAAGTCGCTAGCTGTATCTGTTCTTATCTCGTGTTTTCTACTGAAAATCTCATGCGTGTACTCTTGTTAACTTTACTATTACAGAGGTCGCATAATTTTTGTTTTAAATTGGTCCTGTGCGCAACAAATTACTTACTTGGTCTTTCTGCTGCCACTGCTTGATCTGCTGCATTCCATTATTTAACAAAAACATAAAAAAAACTATTATTCATGCTGAGTGCAATGCATGTTCTGTATGGCGGCTCCTGCTGTTGCTGCGGCTGCTGCTGCTTACTATAACTACATATAATTAAAGAGAAAGGGTTTGGTCAAATCTAAACTCGTTAAATGTTAACCGAAACAAAAAACTATATTCTGAAAGCGATTCTTTCTCATTCAGTTAACAAAACGCTAGAAGCTCTTTGAACAATCGCTTCGTATGTAAATCTGCCTCCAGTGGCATTAAAGCAATATTACAAATTAATCAAACTCTTGAGACAGACGGAAATATTTCTCAATTGAATACATAGTGGAACAGTTCCCTGACAATTACAAAAGAAATCAATGACAAAAATTCAATACTTAATTTAACAATGGTTTCCCTTAAGAATTCAACTCCTATCATTATCAAATTACCGTCTGCTGCTACGCACATACACAAACCCTTTTCTTTAAAGTAATAAGCGTACTGAAATTTATAAAAAATATAGACTCAGTACCAAGTCCTGTGTCGCTGCTGTCGGACACGGCAGTGCGGCAGCTCGGCGACGACCCCTCGCCCAACACACGTGCGCACCGCAGCAGGCGGGCTCCTACACTGACTTCCAAACTGCAACAAATTAATCCGTGCGCTGCGAGGCGCGACAACAATATCTTAGATTCGAGAGCTTGTGTATGCGCGCTGTAGCCAAGTTCAACATCCTAAGGGAGTATTGTCAACTCTCAACTATAAGTATATTTATTGAAAACTCAGCAGTGAGATGCACAAAATAAATTTCATTTCATAGATGGTTTCTGGTACATATAGCCCTTCCGGTGAAGGTTAACACTATCGTATTATTAACAAGAGCCAGAAACAATCAGGTTTGCCAGCCGGAGTGGCCGTGTGGTTCTATGGGATACAGTCTGGAACCGAGCGACCGCTACCGTCGCAGGTTAGAGTCCTCCCTCGGGCATGGATTTGTGTGATGTCCTTACGTTAGTTAGGTTTAATTAGTTCTGAGTTCTAGGCGACTGATGACCTCAGAAGCTAAGTCGTATAGTGCTCAGAGCCATTTGAACCATTAATCAGGTTTATACAGCGTAGTATTGCAGTCCTTATTGACTATCTACTCCTCATTACAATTCTTTTAGCAAATATATCTACAGTTGCTGAAGATGGATATGGTACTAAATTTAACGCCAAATCAGACGCAAAGAACCAACGGTATTTACGTTAGGTTTAATGAAGAATGTATTGCCAGCAAGGACTGCAGTACTAGGGTGCAGAAGCCTGCTCAAATTTTACACTCGCTAATAATGCGATATTTATAATCTTCTGAAGAAGGGCAGTAGGTGCCTGTAATTGGTAGAGAAGTAAAATTTCTTTTGTGAAACAAGTTGCAGATTTTTTTAACATGCTAATAGGAAAATGAAAACTACAATGGATGCACGTATAAGTGACAATGTTAGATTTGATTATATCTATAGCGTGTACGCGTAGTGATACCACGTTTTTAATGCCTTTACTCATGTTGTATTTTAGCTATTTGGTTCAGAGCATCCAACTGACAATACGTACATACTTGATGCCAAGAAACCGTCCTAATAAGCAATAATTCACATTCACTGTTTAGAAACGTACTATTTCTTATAACTTTTTGTTGATATGTAGGTGATTTTAAGACGATCGTTTGACCGGACCTCATTGTACATGAATAAATACGAAATAACCAGCTTTTGATCATTTTGTGTCGCCGATATATAAACATATTGAAGCTCTTCAGCAATGTATACAACAACTACTTCAGAAGACGTCTCCTTTCTATGAGAGATGAAGTCTCGTACGTAAGTGCAACAGAACTTTTGGACACAATATCGAGGAGAAGCACCGTCCGTATCGGCTATTCGGGCTTTGAACGTACCATTTATGAATTCAGGAATTCAGGTGACGTTCTCCGTAAACAGCCTGTTGCCGTTTGAGACGTTACCCTGGACAAGGTATGCAGACGTTTGCAAAAGTGTGAGGAAATCGGTGTGTACGTCGGGTCTGGAAACCTCACAAGCCTTTGTCCCTATGCGGCGATGCTGCTTCAGGCACTAAGCCGACAGAAAGGCTACATTACGACAAGTTTGCAGCGGAGCGGCTAGCCAAGATAGATGCAAACAAGAACATTTTGAGAAAGATATGTTTCATATATCGGTCAACAGTTGGTGCATCCGGAAAACTGAGCCTAAATAACGTTTATATGGGGAAATCACGTTACGTCTGAAACGGGCAGATACAGTCGAAAGAGCAGTCTGTTGTGTGGTCTTAGGCTTCACTACAACATTGGTCCCTTGAAGTATATCTGGACTAGTTGCAGGACATTGATCTGCCACAACTGCAACGCTGCAACCTCACGTCATTTCAGAAGACTAGGGCATTACGTCACTGATCTCCCAAATATTAGTCAGTTTGTCAGATAGGTGGATTGGACGAATACGTCCGATTTGGTGACCGCCACGGCCACCTGACCTCACACCAGTTTTCTTCTGCGAGTGTATTTAAAGGACTTGGTGTAACAAGCCGGGCTACAGACCTGCAGGAGTTTAAAAATACTCACTCCCAATGCATTTTACCATGTCGAGCTGGAGCTTCTGGAGTGTATACGAAGAGAAATAGAATACGAACTGGACATTCTCTGTACGTCTATCGGTGCACACATTCATGTGTGTGAATTACGAGATATCTTGTCGCATCTTGAAAACTGTTATTATCTGATATAGGTTTGGATAGTATTTGAAATTATTTAAGCCTGAAGTTGTACAAATAATTGATGTACGTCCTGTATAACCTTTAGCGGCCCCTTGTTAATTACTTAATTTCTTACATGTCAGTTGATTTCTTAGATGTGTGATATACGAAAACTGAGCAACAGAAAGAGGACGAATGAGCAGTCAACAAATCAAGAGGAAATGAGTTAAACTGCTACCAACACTAACCAAGAGAGGCAAGAGGGCTCTGCATAAGTCAGAAATTGCCACTGGAAACAGCAGAACAACGAGTAGGCAACTGGCTTATTCTAGCTTGATAATTGCTAAGCATGAGCCATCAGTCTTCTGAAAGGTTTGATGCGGCCCGCCATGAATTCCTCTCCTGTGCTAAACTTTTCATCGCAGACTAGAAATTGCAACCTATGTCATCAATTATTTGCTGGATGTATTCCAGTTTTTGTCTTCCTCTACAGTTTTTAAACTCTACAGCCCCCTCTTATACCATGGAAATTATTAGTTTATGTTTTGAGATATCTACTATCATTCTGTCCCATCTTCTTGCCAGTGCTTTCCATATATTTCTTTCCTCTCGGATTCTGCCGAGGACCTCCCCATTCCTCACTTTTTCAGTGCAACTAATTTTCATCATTCTTCTACAGCACCACATCTCAAACGCTGCGATTCTCTTCTGCTCCGGTTTTCCAACATTCCACGTTTCACTACCACATGATGCTGAGCTCCATGTGCATACTCAGAAAGTTCTTCCTCAAATAAGAGGCTATGTTTGATACCAGCAGACTTCCCTTGTTCAGGAATGACCTTTTTGCCCGTGCTAGTCTGCTGTTTGTATCCTCCTTGCTCCGTCCGTCGTGGTATATTTTGCTGCTGCCTAGGTAGCGAAATTTCTTAACGTCGTCTATTTCGTGATTCCCAATTTTGACGTCAAGTTTCTCGCTGTTATCATTTATGCTCCTTCTCATTACTTTCGTCTTCCCGCGATTTTTTCTGTATCCGCATTAGGTACTCATTAGATTGCTCATTTCATTCAAGACACCATGTAATTCTTCTTCACTTTCCCTGAGGATAGCAATTACATCTGCTAATCTTATCACTGATATCCTTTCAAATTGAATTTACTCCCACTCTTGAACCTTTCTTTTATTTCCATCATTGCTTCTTCCATGTACAGGTCGAACTGTAGGTATGAAAGACTACATACCTGTCTTACATCCTCTTTATTCTGAGCATTGCGTTGTTGGCCGCTCAGTATTGTTGTTCCCTCATTGTTCTTGTATATATTGTATATATTATGTCTTTTAATGTACCTTACCCCTATGTTTCTAGAAATTCGAATACCTTGCACCATTTTACATTGTCGAATGTTTTTTTCCAGATCGATAATTTCACTGAATGTGTCTTGATTTTTCTTCAGTCTCGCTTCCAATATAAGCCGCAACTTCGGAACTATCTCTCCTGTGACTTAGCCTTTTCTAGAGCCAAATTCGTCTCAGGTTTTCAGTTTCCTTTTCCCTTCTTTTGTATATTATTCTTGTCAGTAACTTGGATGCATGAGCTGTTAAACTGATTGTGCAATAATTCTCGCACTTGTCGACTCTTGTTGTCCTTGTAATTGTGTGGACGATGTTTTTCCGAAAGTCTGATGGTATCTCACTATGTCATACACTCTACGCAGCAACATGAACAGTCATTTTGTTGCTCCTTTTCCAAAGATTTTATAAATTCCGATAGAATGTTATCGGTCCGTTCTGACTTATTTCATCTTAATTCATCTAAAGCTCTTTTAAATTCTAACTCTAATAACCGTATCCCCATCCCTTCTAAATCGACTCCTGTTTCGTCTTCTACCTCGTAATCGGACAAGCCTTCCCCATCGTAGAAGCATTCAATGTACTCTTCCCACCTACTCGCTCTCCCCTCTACATTTGAGTGTGGAATTCACTTTGCACTCTTAATGGTACCGTCATTTCTTTTATTTTCGCCTGAGGTTGTTTTAACTTTTCTATATGCTGAGTCCGTCCTTCAGACAATTATTTATTTTTAGATCTCTTCACATTTTTCATGCAACCATTGTTGCTTAGCTTCGCCGCATTTCCTATTATTCCGTTGTGATGGGACTTCTATTTCCGTATTCCCGAGGTTCTCTGAACATTTTTATACTTCCTTCTTTCGATGAAAACTGAAGTACCTTTCTTGTATCTACGGCTTTCTTTCGAACTTACGTGATTGCCCTTTTTAGGGATGTCCATTCCTGTTCAACTGAAACGCCTACTCAGCAACTCATTATCGAGTTATCTACAACCTCAGAGAAGTCCAAGCGTGTCTGTGCATTCCTTAGTGCCTCCGTAAGCCCACTTAATTGGGCACTGATTCTTACTGATTGATATCTTAAATTTTAGCATAGTCTTAATAATTACTAAACTGGGATCTAAGTCTGTATCTGCTACTGAGTAAGCCTTACAATCCAATATATGATTTCAGAATCTCTGCCTGACCATTATGTAATATAACTGAAATCCTTTCGTATCTCGCGGCCATTCCTAAGTATACTTCCTCCTTTTGTGATCCTTGAAAAGAGCATTGTTATTACGACCTGATATTTATTACAGAACTCAGTTAGTCTTTCTCCCCTCTCTTTGATACTGCCAAGACCATTTTCTTGCATGACTCTTTCTTTCAATCCCTCCCCTACTACAGCTTTCCAATCCTCCATAGCTATTAGACTTTAATCTCCCCTTACGTACTCAATTATCCGATCAGTATCCTCATATACTTTTTCTCTCTTTCCATCTTCTGCTCGCGACGTCTGCATCTATATCTGAACTATTGCTGCCAATGTTCTTTCGCTATCGATTCCGGCGAGTCAATACAATTTGTGAACTGTTCACAGTAACTCTCTATCTGGCCCACCTTCCTATTCCTAACGAATCCTACTCCAGTTATACGATGTTCTGCTGCTGTTGATATTACACTTCACTCGTCTGCCCAGAAATCCTTGTCTTCTTTCCATTTCACTTCACTGACCCCAATTATACGTGGACTAAGTCTTCGTATCCCCCTTTTCAGATTGTCTTGCTTGTCCATCCACGTTCAAACTTGTGACATTCTACACCCAAACTCGTACAACGTTTCCATTTCGTTGGTTATTCAGTCTTTTTCTCATGGTCACTTCCTTCTTGGCAGTCCTCTCCCAGAGAGATTGTTCATTTGCGTTACTTCGTCATGGTTCATATAACGCACGGTCAAGTCACATTAATGTGACAAGGTCCTACGTTTGACTTCAAAGTGCAATAATCACAGACGGCAGATGCTAGCGGTAGAGGGTGTATACAGGGTGTTACAAAAAGGTACGGGCAAGCTTTCAGGAAACATTCCTCACACACAAATAAAGAAAAGATGTTGTTACCTCTCCACAAAATAAAATATTATAGATATTACTCTCATTTAGCGTTACTACCCAACAGTGAAAATATAATACAATGTGACAAACCTGTAACCTTTCAATAATTGACAGTCAAGTTAACCTGGTAAATTTTGGACGTCAGCAATGCTGCGTCATGGCCTTGATACATCATTCTGAGTAAGCTGAAAAATCTTACCTTAATTAGGTCGCCGGATAACGCGTATATATCTGCTCCTATAAGAAATTTTCCTGGCGCAGCTAAGTGCAATGCTGGCCGATAGATTTGTCTTTTAAAAAAGGAAAGAACTGACTTTTCTTTTCAATAATCCGGATTGCAAAGGATTGGAGAAATAAGTGAATTCTTTAAATTGAGATAAATGTCAAAAGTTACTTTTTATGAGAAAGATTATTATTAACAGATTTTTTTTAAAAACATTTACAAGGGACTTGATGTAACAATACTACATATGCCCGAGGCTGCTTTTACCTTATCCTATAACGCTCAGGCTCTGCCATCGCTGCACACGACCGGCCCAGCCAACACGATACACCAGACACGACTGCTCGCTAGCAACAACTAACTGCTACTGGTACACAGTTCCTACTGCAGTCAATACTACTCTTTGGTCTCAGATTCTCTTCTAGCTTACATATCGTAGGCAGCGCGTGAGCAATACATCGAAATTACATCAGCTCGAGTGCGCTAGCAGCAAACTCTTTAATCATGGACCTCTTACAATATTATGTGGACATGTGTCCGGAAACGCTTAATTTCCATGTTAGAGCTCATTTTAGTTTTGTCAGTATGTAATGCACTTCTTCGATTCACCGCCAGTTGGCCCAATTGAAGGAAGGTTATGTTGCCTTCGGTGCTTGTGTTAACAAGCGACTCATTGCTCTACAGTACTAGATCAGTACGTAGCATCAACAGGTTAGATTTCATCACGAACGTGGTTTTGCAGTCAGTGGCAATGTTTACAAATGCGGAGTTGGCAGATGTCCATTTGATGTATGGATTAGCACGGGGCAATACACGTGGCGCGGTACGTTTGTATTGAGACAGATTTCCAGAACGAAGGTGTCCCGACAGGAAGACGTTCGAAGCAATTGATCGGTGTCTTAGGGAGCACGGAACATTCCAGCCTATGACTCGCGACTGGGGAAGACCTAGAACGACGAGGACACCTGCAATGGTCGAGGAAATTCTTCGTGCAGTTGACGATAACCCTAATGTCAGCGTCAGAGACGTTGCTGCTGTACAAGGTAACGTTGACCATGTCACTGTATGGAGAGTGCTACGAGAGAACCAATTGTTTCCGTATCATGAACAGCGTGTGCAGGTACTATCAGCAGCTGATTGGCCTCCACGGGTACACTTCTGCGAATGGTTCATCCAACAATGTGTCAATCCACATTTCAGTGCAAATGTTCTCTTTACGGATGAGGCTTCATTCCAACGTGATCAAATTGTAAATTTTCACAATCAACATGTGTGGGCTGACGAGAATCCGCTCGCAATTGTGCAATCACGTCATCAACACAGATTTTCTGTGAACGTTTGGGCACGCATTGTTGGTGATGTCTCGACTGGGCCCCATGTTCTTCCATCTACACTCAATGGAGCACGTTATCATGATTTCATACGGGATACTGTACATGTGCTGCTAGAACATGTGCCTTTACAAGTACGACACAACATGTGGTTCATGCACGACGGAGCTCCTGCACATTTCAGTCGAAGTGTTCATACGCCTCTCAACAACAGATTCGGTGCCCGATGGATTGGTAGAGGCGGACCAATTCCATGGCGTCCACGCTCTCTTGACCTCAACCCTCTCGACTTTCATTTATGGGGGCATTTGAAGGCTCTTGTCTACGCAACCCCGGTACCAAATATAGAGACTCTTCGTGATCGTATTGTGGACGGTTGTGATACAATACGCCATTCTCCAGGGCTACATCAGCGCTTCAGGGATTCCATGCGACGGAGGGTGAATGCATGTATCCTCGCTAACGGAGGACATTTTGAAGATTTCTTGTAACAAAGTGTTTGAAGTCACGCTGGTACGTTCTGTTGCTGTGTGTTTGCATTCCATGATTAATGTGATTTGAAGAGAAGTAATAAAATGAGCTCGAACATGGAAAGTAAGCGGTTCTGGACACATGTCCGCATAATATCTTTTCTTTATTTGTGTGTGAGGAATGTTTCGTGAAAGTTTGGCCGTACCTTTTTGTAACACCCTGTAAAGTCTGTCGGGGAGGATGATGAAAATAGTACTTTCATTGTCATAAATCTGATACCGAGCAATTTACCGGACGTCCAAAAGGGCATGGTCATTGGCCTTCGGACCAAGAGTGGTAGCATTCCTGAAACGCCGACGCTTGTAAACCACTTGCGTGCCGCCGTGGTTAAAGTATACCGTACATGCCAAAATGGCGGTATCGAAAAAAGGTGCCGTGGCAACTGAACTGCACCATGGACCACAGATAACTGGGCTGAATGAAGGCTGGGAGATGAGTACGGGCGAAAAGACGTGCAACTGTTCAGCAGTTGACCTCCCAAATGAATCAACAGGCCAGCTACCGAGAGTCTCTCCTTAATGACTGTTCAGTGACGGTAACTGCATGAAGGTCTTCACAGCAGGCATGCTGACTGCTGACTGCTGTACATCAGCGACGATGGTTGACATTTCCACGCCAGTACTGGAGCTGGACGTCCCCTGAGTTGTGACAGGTGGCCTTTTCAGGTGAGTCACGTTTTATGCTCCATCGGACAGATAGCCGTTCGCGTGTACGACGTGAAACATCTGAAAACAAACGTCCTGTAACAATCGTCGGAAGGTTTATAGTGTGGGGAGTGCTTTCGAGCTGGGCTATCGCGTCATTACCTAAGTACGCATCAGTCCTTGGACCACATCCACTCCTATAGGCAGTTTGTTCCTCCTTGCCACCACAGCATCTACGAGCAGGACAATGCAACGTATCACAGAGCTCGCAGTGCACGTACGTGGTTCGGAAATCACAGGATGAGTTTATCGTATACCCCTGGCCACCAAATTCTCCAGATCGAAACCCAATCGCCAGTCTGTGGGACTACCTCTGTCGGGCTGTTCGTGTCATGCAACCTGAACCTAGAAACCTAGCCCAACTGACCACTGCACTGGGGTCGGCTTGGCTCCACATCCGACCTGGGACCTTCCAGAACCTACTTGTTTCTCTTCCTTCACGTCTCGAAGATGTCCGCGCTGCAAAAGGTAGTTCAGATGGTTCCGAGCACTATGGGACTTGATTTCTGGGGTCATCAGTCCCATAGGACTTAGAACTTCTTAAACCTAACTAACCTAAGGACATCACACACATCGATGGCCTAGGCAGGATTCGAACCTGGGACCGTAGCGGTCCCGCGGTTCCAGACTGTAGCGCCTAGAACCGCTCTGCTACCACGGCCGGCTGCAAAAGGTAGTTATTTAGGTTCTTAACAATTGGTTACATTAATGTGACTGGACAGTGTATTACTGTTTTGTAATTTGCTTTAATTCGACGTCGTCTTCTTGCAATGCTTATGATTTAGGCTTATTAGTCTTCAATAAATTACAGTAATGAGACAAATAACTACCGTGTGAACTTACATCTGGAACAGAGGTTTGTATTGTGTCAGCAACTTAAAATAAAATGTTACTTTTACTTTCATTTAGTTTCCAACTCGTTATGTCCCTTGTTGTACATGGCCTGCAACAATGTACAAGCATGTATTAAATTCTGGAATGTATTATTACACAGTCTACTTGCGCCAGAGACACAACTAAACGTTATTTGCGTCAGTTTCGTTTGTAGATCTGCCTTCATGTCTGAAGATAATAAGCTGTTCAGTGGCTACTCAGAACGAGGTGCGTAAAACAAACAGCCAGCTTAACACAGCCTTTGTATCAATGACTTTTACCAATATGTGATCTTTAATATTCAGGATGTTGCAAAGAGATTTCTGACATCAGAAGACCATTTCTTCTACAAGAATGAAGACAGTATTTCTTCATCTACGTCTACGTCTGCAAGGACGTTCTGCAAATCACATTTAAGTGCCTGGCAGAGGGTTCATCGAACCACCTTCACAATAATTCTCTATTGTTCCAATCTCGTACAGCATGCGGAAAAAACGAACACCTGCTTCTTTCGCTGCGTACTCTGATTTTCCTATGTGGGTCGACGTCAACTAAATATTTTCGCATCTGGAGGAGAAAGTTGGCGATTAAAATTTCGTGCGAAAATTCCACCGCAACGAAAAACGCTTTTATTTTAATTCTGTCCACCCCAAATCCTGTATCAAGGTAATGACACACTATCCGCTGCATTAATACAAAACGTGCTGCCCTTCTTTGAACTTTCTCGATGTACTCCGTCAATCCTATCTGGTACGGATCCCACACCGCACAGCGGTATTCTAAAATAGGACGGACAAGCGTAGTATAGGCAGTCTTCTTCAGAATCGGCGCCTGTCAATTAAGCTGTTCAACTCTGGACTCCAAACTGCAATCGAAACTGCTTTGCGAAGAACTACGCTTGGCTTTACTCGCAGTGGATAGGTAACGCCATTTCTGAGTGCGAAGCGGCAACATTTAGTTAAACCGAAGTGATATCTGAACACCAAACTGCTGCACGGCAGCCTGAGGCACTGCTGCCCGCCAGGCGACTTCAGAAGTCAGACTGCAGCACGACAATGGCTGGCCGACTCTGGAGAAGTGCGTGTGCCGGCATTCGTCGAAGAATGGCTGGCGCTGGCGCTGGCGCTCCCGCTTCCCCGGCCCTCACGTTTAGCAGACACGCACCACGCTCACCCGTCTTTTTTGTGACCAGACAGTCCAACTCAACGTTCTACGAATGACAAAGAAACATAAGAAACTGTGCGACACAGGCCTTGGAGACCCGAGAGTACCGACCGGCCGCCGTGTCATCCTCTACCTGCAGGCGTCACGGGATGCAGATACTGAGGGGCATCATGAGGTCAGCACACCGCTCCCCTCGCCGTTATCAGTCTTCGTGACCGGAGCCGCTACTGCTCAATCGAGTAGCTACTAGAGGCCATTGGCATCTAGGAATGATACAACGCACAAATAAAGAAGCGAGTTTTGCTGATAAGGAACTAGCGAACAGCATGGATGACCAAAAAGAAATTCTGCTCTGTTTCACTCGTTGCGGTGAAGACATACCCCTCCAAAACATCCGAACAAAACTGACATGTAATGAGTTCATAACAGATTAATCCAATTTGACAGCCCTATACGTTCTACATGGATGTATAAAAAACTTGGGCTGAATTTGAATTGCAGGCCGTGGTGGCTGAGAGATTCTAGGCGCTTCAGTCTGGAACCGCGCTGCTGCTACGGTCGCAGGTTCGAATTCTGCCTCGGGCATGGATGTGTGTGATGTCCTTAGGTTAGTTAGGTTTCAGTAGTTCTAAGTTCTAGGGGACTGATGACCTCAGATGTTAAGTCGCATAGTGCTCAGATCCATTTGAACCATTTGAATTTCAATTTAAGCATCGAAATTAAAAGTTTATCTTGGTGCTAGTTGCTAGTTGCTCATCCATGTAGCTGTTGGCAGCGGATTCGCTGGTGCATGTAGCTCGCTTTTCGCGTGCGCGTTCGTTGTCCACTGTGGATCGAGTGTAAATGGCGATAAGAAAGGTGTTTTGCGTTCTGCGTTGCAGTAAAGGCAGTTAAGTTAGAAACGCGCGTCGTGTTTTTGTGGATCACGGCCCTGCACGTCTGCAGCTCGAAGCACACGGCGATGGCACCAGCGGCTTCGAGACGACAGTTATTTGCACTGCTTGACAGCTACTAAGAGGTGGAGACGTAGTTCGACAGGAACAACGACGGGGCTATAGTGGACTTCATGAAATGCAATTCACCGTAATAGGGACAGAGCGGTGTATCTACAGCGGTCATGGCAGCCAGCGGCGCTTAACGTGTTCCCCTTCCTCTCGACATCAGCTGGTGGCGACAGTCACTTGTCACAGTGAAGCTGCATTCGTTGGAGGACATCGCTGTGCACCACTGCAGCTGACCCAAGTAACACGCTCCCTACGTCCACGAACTCTTCCTTGGCGCGACGGCGTGGTTGAAGTGAGATGCATTTAACAGGCTTCCGAGTATATAACTGAGCCGTGTCACGGCTCAGCTCATGGGATTTACCGGCGAGATTATTCACTTATTTTCTCCGCAGCGACAGGGGGCGTGATCGCTGAGCACTGTTGGCGATGGTGCGCGAAGCAACAGCTTTGGAGGACGGTTCGGTCGGGAGATGGCGGGATGACCAGTCAGTGAGTCTCGGCGAGTCTGGTCAGTCGGTTAGTCGCTCAGTCTGCGAGTCGGTGCAGTGAGGCGACAGAGTCGGTCAGAAGGCAGACACTCACATGTTAGTCGGTCGGCTCTAAGGCTCCGTCGCTGTTGGGTTGTGCAGTGAGTCGGGTTCGGCGTTACTCCGCTGTTGGACGAGTTGGCAGTCAACAGCAGACAGGTCTGCACGGTGCAAGCACGAGCCGGGCGCGTGGTCGACGCAGACGGAAGGCCGTTGGTCGGTCGGTCGGCTGGCGACAGGACGGAAGCGGCTGGGAGTCAACTGGTGCCTGCCGTTTAAGGACTGCGATAAGATGGCTGTTTGCGAGCATGTGGGGAGGACGGAATGCTCGCTTGCTTAGCGTGGTTCTCCATGGCCAGCTGTTTCTCAGTCCTAGCACTCGAGTGTAACAGGAAACTGCACTGGTGTCGTTCTCGTCACCCGGCTAAGGCCGAAATTTTCATATACTTCATGATCATTACTTATTGTGGGGTTGGTACTTGTAGCCAACATTTTGGTGATTTGGAATAATTCAGAATTTCATCACGTGCCAGGTGTCTACTGTGAATAATTCGTAATTGGTTTCATAGTGTGTGCCACGGTATCCACTATCATCGATCATTTTATGAAAGTCCTGTCCTCATTACTATTACATTAGATCTTGTTAAACTGGGTGCGTTTCAATTGCAACTTGAGCTGTGTTGTTTTATGCATTTAAAAGGACTGTTGTCAGAAGCACACTTGAGTGTCTAATGTTTTTCAGTTCCATTGTTACGAAGTGACCATTATTTATGTTGCGTTATTCGTTGGATTTTTTACTGAGTGGAACTTTGATTTGTGTGATTCTGCTTTGTACGAGGGTCGGTCAAAAAGTAATGCCTCCCTTTTTTTTCTACTTAAAAAAATTAAGTTAAGTGAAAAATTTGAATTTGGCGCCATTCCTCAAACCTTCTTCTGCAATCCACTGCAGTAGTAACTTTCTGTGTCAACAGGTGGCAGCACAGCAGAAGTTTGTAAGATGGCCGACATCGATGTTCGTTTGAGACAGCGTTGTGTGATTGAATTCTTGAATGCAGAAGGTGAAACGCCCATACGCATTCATGAAAGACTGAAGAAGGTGTATGGTGTTGTGACAGTGGATGTCAGCACTGTTAGACGATGGGTTCGTCGTTGTAAGGAAGCTGAAGGGCAAACACCGTTGACTGACGAAAAGCGGAGCGGCAGGCCGGTGAGTGCAGTGACTCCACACAACATTCAGCAAGTTGATGACATCATTCGTGGTGACTGTCGGGTGACTGCAGATGAAGTGTGTCGCATTATTTCTCTTAGTAAAGGCACTGTGATCACGATTATTAAACAATTGGGGTACTCAAAAGTTTGTGCACGGTGGGTTCCAAGAATGTTAACCGATCAGAATAAAGAGGCAAGGAAAACAATAGCCTCCCAACACTTGCAGCGCTTCCGTTTGGAGGGAGGTGAGTTTCTGAAAAAAATTGTGACCGGGGACGAAACATGGGTGCATTTTTTTGAACCCGAATCAAAGAGGCAGTCAATGGAGTGGCGTCACACAAGCTCGCCGAGGAAGAAAAAATTCAAAACTGAGCGATCGGCAGGGAAAGTTATGGCAACAGTTTTCTGGGATACAGAGGGTGTGATTCTGGTTGATTTTTTGGAGCAGGGATGCACAATAAATTCTGTTCAATACGTCACAACCCTCAAAAAACTTAAAGCACGTCTTCAGCGAGTTCGCCCAACAAAATCAATGGCAGATGTTCTTCTTTTGCATGACAATGCAAGACCACACACCAGTCGTCACACCTCTGACGAGATTGTCAAAATTGGATGGGAAGTTTTGCCTTATCCCCCATACAGCCCTGACCTGGCACCATCAGACTTTCATCTGTTCAGGCCACTAAAAGAAGCTCATCGTGGGATTCATTTTGAAGATGAGGAGGCCGTCAAAACATCCGTGCGTCAATGGCTTAGGAAGCAGAGCTGTGATTTATACCGTGCTGGGATACATGCCCTTGTTCAAAGATGGACCAAAACTGTAGAGATGGGAGGAGATTACATTGAAAAATGACAAAATGATCCTCAATGTTGTGGTTTTCAACCTATGTAATTGCATTTAAATTTCCTGACAATTAAACGTAGAAAAAAATAGGAGGCGTTACTTTTTGACTGACCCTCGTATAATGTTTTTCGTGGCAGCATTTGAGAATCAGTCGTTACAAGAAGTTGCTAGCTCTGAATTGCCACTTCGTTAACCAATCATTTATTGACAGATGTGTTTGTCTGTCTGTAGCAAGTAAGAGGCAGCAACTGTAACTTGTTAGTACAAAAACTGTTATGCAGATATTTGAATGGGAAAAAATGGCAGTCATCTTTTATTATAAAGTTGTTTTATAGTATGTTGGAAGATCATTCTTTTGAGCTGCGTTTATTCTGAATCAATCGAATTTAGGTATCACACAGCTGGCAGAAATGACTGTTGAGTTCGTAATAGACTGTATGTGTGAAATAATTCGTGTAGTTTTGTGAGTGATGTGTTAAATTGTTTATTTGTAAGTTGTTTTGAAGATTTGCATTTTTGGTGTTTTCACCTTATGTTGAACCAAATCAGTATTCTTGAAGTCTTGATGACTGCACATGATATGTTATATACCTTTTACTAACAGTACCTTTATGTAATGTTTCAGAGTGCGGTGCATGTTCTTCTAGAGAATGTTTCTTTAAAAAGAGATTTTTCTATTTCCTTTCAACTGTCAACTGTATTAACTTGGATGTATAACCAGTTATTGTTAAATAATAAATTGTGCTAACAAGGCTTGGACCAAATAAATGTGCCTACACCTTCCCCATCCTGGCTCTGCTACCGTCGATGCATTACCATAACCGAGCCTGGTGTGATTGTCGCGCATTGGGTCTGGAAGAGACAAAGGTACAGATGGCGGTTGCAAGGCCTGCAGCGATCTGCCTTGGAGCGAGATATTTGTTGCTTTTGGCCACTGAGGCTGTCCGCCCCAGTAGCTGAGTGGTCAGCGTGACGGGCCCGGGTTCGATTCCCGGCTGGGGCGGGGATTTTCTCCTTTCAGGGACTTGTGTTGTGTTGCATTCGTCACCATTTCATCCCCATCCGTCGCGCCGGTAGCCCAATGTGGCGTCGAGTGTAATAAGATCTGCACCAAGGCGACCGGACCTACCCTGTCAAGGGCCTCCCGGCCAATGACACCAAACGCTCATTTCCATTTTGCCACTAAGGCTACGTAGGCATAACATTTACACCTTCAGCGGCACATCTTAATAGCGAGTTTACAGTTTTGGACACACCCATCACTGAGGCCACAGTAGTGGCACTTTGACCGACTTCGAGCCGTTCAGCTGCTCGTTCACGATCTTAACCATTCAGGCGACGTCTTGCAGACATGTTGCCGTACCAGACAATGCCGCACCAATCGTCTCCACAGCAAAATTCGTCAAACACCGTACGTCACGAACTGTCCATTGCATACAGGGATTTCGCGTACAGACTTCGCCATAGTTAACGCGTCCCGCCCTCCTCATTTCTTTTCGCAATCAGTGCTCTTCGCAGTAACTGTCGGTTGTTCCGTAAGAGCTGGCAGTTGTTCCTTAGCAAGTATCACTTGTTCTTAAGCAATTGTCAAGCAGTGCGTGTAAGGGGCAGATCCACGGTCACCAACGTGTTGGGCGCATTCTACACTTTTCACTTCATTCACAGAACTCTCATGCCAGACGGAAGTTGGCTATTAATCATATGTTTCGTAACTTGAATAGACAGTAGTAGTGACATGTGGAATAATCGGGTCTACTGCCGGATGTTTGTGTCGCTCTGGCACAATATTTCGGCCACGTAACTCGTTGCCTTCTTCAGGTGCTACCTGAGACTGCCGTGTTGGAGGATATTGTCCACTATTTATGCCCAGAGGGCGCTGGGTGCTCTCTCTGCCGCCCGCGCCCGCCTGGCGCCGCCTGTAACGTGTTGTCTCTTCCCTGGTGCTCCCTCTTACGTCCGCGCCCGACTAGGTCGCCATCTGTGGCAGCTGTCTGAGGCCCGTCTTGTGTCGGGCGTTCCGTTGGCGGTCCGCGCCCGCCTGGCGCTTCTCCTGCGGTGTTACTACTTCTGGAGGAGTTTCTTGGTTCCGTTCGTTGGGCCCTGATAAGCGCCAGAGCCGGACTCCACGCCGAGCTGAGTTGGTAACCGCTGTCTCGGTTTATTAGGTTGTCTATGACCTTGATTTCGATCGCCTCCTTTATGACACTGTCCCAAAATCTTGGAGTCTGTGTCACAATTTTGGTGTTGTTGTAGTGCATTGAGTGACTGAGCTCCACATAGTGCTCCGCTATGGCAGATTTTGTTGCCTGTCCGTGTCTGGTGTGCCTTTGTTGTTCCTTGCACCTGACGTCCACCGTCCTGGTTGTCTGGCCAATCTATAACTTTCCACACTGGCACGGGATGTTGTAAAATGCCTGGTTTATGTAGCCCAAGGTCGTCCTTCACACTCCGTAGCATTGTCCCAATTTTGAAAGAATTCTGCTGATCTTTGCAGAAATGGGTCCAGCATATGGCAGGTATGCCACCTTCCTCGCCTCCTCTAGCTCCTCTTCTGTACCCTGTGGTTGACTGGTAGCACGAAGTGTCCTTTGGATGTCTGAGGAGGAGTATCCATTTCTGCTGAACACCAGCTGTAGATGTTCTATCTCTGTGGCCAGACTTTCCGTATCCGACAGAGCCCGAGCCCTGTGAACTAATGTTTTCAAGATTGCATTCTTTGGGCCGGCTGATGGCAGCTACTGGCTTGAAGGTATAAGTCAGTGTAGGTAGGCGTACGATACACACTGTGCCCCAGAGTGCCATCTGCCTTCCTCTTGACCAGGACATCCAAGAATGGTAGGCATCCATCCTCCTCTAGCTCCATAGTAAATATTGTGCGAGAGTGACACAAACATCCGGCAGTAGACCCGATTATTCCACATGTCAAGATCTCGCTGGGAAAGCCTGAAGAGTTACACAGTATTAGCGCTCCACAATAATATTTATTTAATAGTTCGTTATGAACAGGGCTTCGGCTTCTCGTGCCACCTTCAGACGATGGCCCTAAGTCACACGGCTCAAGATGAGATACTTTGGACTGCCAGACTGCAGGCAAACGGTGGAGGATAATTCTGCCGTTTCCAGGATGCCTCTGCAGCAGCTGCTTCAGTGGCTGTGCAACGTGCGGAGGAGCGCCATCTTGCATAGAAATGATTCTGCTGCCACATCCGTTCCGATTGACATTGGCCCGAAAACACTCTCATAGCGTGTCCACTTACGTAAGTGGCAGCAGGAAAGTCTAGAGCAAACGTCTGTCTCACTGGCTGGTGAGCGTGAAGCATCTCCTAAACATGGGTTTTTGTACGGATAGCAGTATAGGATGTTTCGTAGAATTTTATGCACGGTGCGACCAATGTCCAAAGATCGCGCAATTCCCCGTGCACCGCTCTACATCTACATCTACATCCATACTCCGCAAGCCACCTGACGGAGTGTGGCGGAGGGTACCCTGAGTATTTCTATGTGTTCTCCCTTCTATTCCAGTCTCGTATTGTACGTGGAAAGAAGGACTGACGGTATGCTTCTGTGTCGGCTCCAATCTCTCTGATTTTATCCTCATGGTCTCTTCGCGGGATGTACGTAGGAGGGAGCAATATACTGCTTGACTCTTCGGTGAAGGTATGTTCTCGAAACTTTAACAAAAGCCTGTACCGGGCTACTGAGCGTCTCTCCTGTAGAGTCTTCCACTGGAGTTTATCGATCATCTCCGTAACGCTTTCGCGATTACTAAATGATCCTGTAACGAAGCGCGCTGCTCTCCGTTGGATCTTCTCTATCTCTTCTATCAACCCTACCTGGTGCGAATCCCACACTGCTGAGCAGTATTCAAGCAGTGGGCGAACAAGCGCACTGTAACCTACTTCCGTTGTTGTCGGATTGCATTTCCTTAGGATTCTTCCAATGAATCTCAGTCTGGCATCTGCTTTACCGACGATCAACTTTATATGATCATTCCATCGATCCATCCTGCAATGCTGTTGCCACATCTTCTGCTAACGTCCGATCTATTGTTTTCCTCCCTCTACGAAAGAACCTGCCTTTTCGAATTTCGTGATGATTTTCCCTAGACCCTTGGCTGACATCGGACCAACGCCTTTTTAAGTGCCACTGAGTGTGTGGAACTTGTGCACGATTACTGGCGGACAGTCATCGTTCCTGTAAGAGAGCGTCGGCGCTAGCACACCATCACGCCATCCTACATTGAGGGAGACCTGCAGACTGTCTCGGGCGCAAATTGAAGAATCGTCGTGTGCGCCGTATTTTGGACACTGTTGCCTACAGTGCCATCTAGTCGCAAAATCTTGGATAATTTCTTTTATTACCGTAACATTTTCCTTTCCTTCACTTTTTTTTGTTACCATAACATTTCTTCTCCCCTCGATAATATTGGTGTCATTCTGAACAGTCTCTCTCTCTCTCTCTCTCTCTCTCTCTCTCTCTCTCTCTCTCTCTTTCTTTTTTTACAGTGTTTTCCGAATTATCTTTAATTATAATCACCATAGATATGATAAGTGACCTGGAAAAAGAAAAGGTTCAGTTTAGAAGTGGTGACTCCGTTTCACGGTCGGCACCTTGCTCCACTGAGCCTATGCAGTGTGATTCACAAAGATACGCAAATATTTTAATATGTTATTCTACAAGTAAAACTAAAGAAAAAAGTTCATATAAACATAGGTCCTCAAATGTTCAGTTACGGACTTAACGGCTACTAAAAGATTTTGCCTGAAATTTAGTAACTCCGCTAATATGAAGCCATCGTGAAACTGTGTGAGTTTAAAGTAAAGAATAATTTCCATTTGTTTTCTTGTTATTGATCTGGTGAATCTAATGAAACATGTCCCAGATCTCTATCTGCAGTAGTTTTCCATAATATGCGAAGGAGGAAAGAAGTAATTTCGTAAAATATGTAATTTATTAACCGCTTGGCCCAAATTGTTTTTTAAATTCAAAATAATTGCACAAAGTTTTCAACAGAACTTGTAGAGAATGTAATTTTGGAAGAATAATGGTTATAACGTTAACTGAAGCTGTATGAATGTCCCAGATAATCACTTAAATACACTGTAGTTATTATGTTCTTGCACTGAACAATACAGGGAGCTGACTAGCTTAAAGATTAGAAAACGCGTGAAGCAACTCACTAACCATTGCCAACAATGAGATAAACGTTTCTACATTATTGATGGAAAGTAAACAAATTTACTTGTATAATAACCGTTGCTCCTCTGAGTGTTCTGGAAAACTACTGCAGATACACGTCTGGGACATGTTTTATTAGATTCACCAGACCGATAACAACAAAACAAATGGAAATGGTGCTTTCCTTTAAACTCATACAGTTCTACGATGGCTTCATACTAGCGAAGTTGTTAAACTTCAGGCAAAATATTTTATTAGCCCTAACTCCGTAACCAAACATTTGCGGACCTATGTTTATATGAATTTTTTCTTTACTTTTACTTTTAGAATAACATATTACAATATTTATACATCTTCGTGGATCACCCTGTACAACCAATCCTGGAGTTGCTTCTAGGATTCATTCGCTCATTGGTTTTTGTCAAGTGTGCGTCACCATCGATCAGAAAGTTAGCGCCAAACTTGTCGAGGGATTGCGTTGTGTTATTAGCGAGCCTTGGACAGCTGTATACAGTCACACTTTGAGAGTTTGCGAGTAACTTTCGAATCATATTTTATCTGAAGTGTTAGAAATTGTTACCTCTACATCAACATACATAGTCCGCAACCCCCCGTAGGGTGCGTTTTACCTCTATTAATCATTTCGTTTCCTGTTCCACTCGGAAACAGAGCGAAGGGAAAACGACTGTCTAGAAGCCCCCATACGAGCATAATTTCTCACATCTTATCTTCGTGGTCCTTACGCGAAATGTATGTTGGCGGCAGTATAGTCGTTCCGTTGTAAGCTTTAAATAACAGTTCTCTACATTTTCTCAACAGTATTTCCAGTAAAGAACGTCGCCTTCCGTCTGGAGATTGACATTCGAGTTTCTGAAGCATCTCCATAACCCCTACATATTTTTCGAACCTACTAGTAACAAATATAGCAGCCTCCCTCTGAACTGCTTTGGTGTCTTACTTTAATTCGACCTGGTCACCTCCTCCAGTTCTGTCTGTCAACCTCATCGTTCCACCTCTGTCTCACCTTTTCTACTCTTTGTATCTCATCTCCTCCCCCCTTCTCTTTGTCCTTTTCCTCCATCTCCTCCCTTTTGCCACATCTCCCGCCCCTCACCCACTTGCCATAACCTCCTCCCCATATTTCTTTCCAATTTACCTCCCTGTCTTCCTTTTCCTCCTGCCCACTACCTCTCTACACCCTACGCCTATCACATGAACCTCCATCTCTTCACCTCTATCTGTCCATTTGCTTCTCCCAGCCACTCTTTCTATCCACCACCCATCTCACCTGTACTCAGCCATGTCCCATTTCTACTGGCATGTGTTTACCCTGCAATACACTTTAATAATGGAGTTTTATTTTACTTCCTCAACAAACTTGACAGGCATGTCAGAATACAGATCAGTGACAAGAAAATCATTTCTGTGCGCCTGGAAAAGAGGCCATCATGCAAAGCAGGTCAATGAAGCGCTCTGATACTACTGAAACACAACATGTCAAGATCCAGAAAACTGTTTCTTGCCTCTGACTTATATGCTGTCCTGCAAGCCATGTTGATTTGGCAGGCTGGTACAGGTCCGAAACCATACACATGGGCTGAAAAGAAAAATAGTTTAGACTCTTATCTATTCTCGTATTGAAGTTAGAAGGTTATAGGCGTCAAAGTGTGATACTCGTGAGGCCTGCTATGTATGTGTCAAATTTTGTTCAAATCATTGCAGGGGTTTGTTAGGAGATCCTGGACACACAGATATATACACACGCTCTACTTTATGCACAAAATGGAAGATTTGGACGACTTTGTGACAGTGGTAAACAGTATTTTAGGAGCACCCTCCTGATTTTACATACTTTTATTGCAATTTGTAAAGAGTTATGTGTTGAAGAGTACTAATTCTTTCCTCATTCTGGCACCACTTAAGAAGTCGTGGAATTCTACATATCACCACACAGCAGAACGGCATGCTTACACCATGCTGGGCCGGCGGCGGTGGTCTCGCGGTTCTAGGCGCTCAGTCCGGAACCGCGCGACCGCTACGGGCATGGATGTGTGTGATGTCCTTAGGTTAGTTAGGTTTAATTAGTTCTAAGTTCTGGGGGACTGATGACTATACATGTTAAGTCGCATAGTGCTCAGAGCCATTTGAACCATTTTTTTAAACCATGCTGGGTAGTTAGAACACAGATTTTTGATGATGTCTTCTGTGCACCTCGATTGGGTATTAATTTCAAAACATAGTGGTCTTGTAGAACAGAGAATTGCTGATGTGAGCTAAACTGGACTGTTTGTCTGAAATTAGTGTGACTGTGCCAGACGGAAAATTACGTAGGGAAACACAGGCGCCTGCTGCAACACGACGAGAGGCGATCGGTGCACCTTCCTGATCCGGTAATTTCGCGGCATCGTATCTCTGGGCAAGGCGCGCCGAAGCCCGGCAGCACCAGCGGCGGCAGCAGCAGCAGCAGCAGCGTCAGAGCGGCGCGGATTCGGCGGCTGGCGGTGCTCTGGCCGACAGCGGAACGCCATTTATCTCGTTAGCTCATTGGGCCGGCGGTGGGCCGCGCGGCGCCTCATCTGCAATGCAAAAACTGCCGCCAGGCCGCCCCCGCGGCGCGCCCGGGGGCGGCTACTTCAATTAGCAGGTCAGTCGCCACCCGGGGCTGCCGCCCCCCGCGTCCCTCCGCCCCCGCGCCGACAGCGCCGCCGCCCCCGCAGTCGCGACGCCGCGCCGAGCTGCCCCTGCGAGTGCGGCAGATCGCATTACCGCGCCGTCGCTGACAGCGGGTGCGCCGCGCCGCGGCCGTCGCGTTGTGGAGCGACGTGCTGGCTCTCTTCTTCCACGCACGGGAGGGGCCTGCCGCTTCCGCCACCGCTGGGTTCTCACCTGTTTATTGCTGATTATTACAAACAGAGGTGCTGCGACCGTTGCCACGATGGATACAGGGTCTTCATAAATTACTTACACGAAAATAGCCTTTAATTGCGAAAAAAGTAAATAACTTTATACCGGGTGATCAAAAAGTCACTATAAATTTATAAGTAGATCACATAACTAATGAGGAGGTATTGAATAGAATTGGGGAGAAGAGGAGTTTGTGGCACAACTCGACAAGAAGAAGCGACCGGTTGGTAGGACATGTTCTGAGGCATCAAGGGATCACAAATTTAGCATTGGATGGCAGCGTGGAGGGTAAAAATTGTAGATGGAGACCAAGAGATGAATACACTAAGCAGTTTCAGAAGGACGTAGGTTGCAGTAGGTACTGGGAGATGAAGAGGCTTGCACAGGATAGAGTAGCATGGAGAGCTGCATCAAACCAGTCTCAGGACTGAAGACAACAACAACAACAAATTTTAAATCTTAATAAACCATGGAATAATGTAGATATAGATGTAAAAATTGACACACATGCTTGGAATGACATGGGGTTTTATTAGGACAAATAAAAACCAAGTATTGCTAGTCGCGTGAAAGATCTCTTGCGCACGTCGTTTGGTGATAATCGTGTGCTCAGCCGCGACTTTCGTCATGCTTGGCCTCCCAGGTCCCCAGACCTCAGTCCGTGCGATTATTGGCTTTGGGGTTACATGAAGTCGCAAGTGTATCGTCATCGACCGACATCTCTAGGGATGCTGAAAGACAACATCTGACGCCGATGCCTCACCATAACTCTGGACACGCTTTACAGTGCTGTTCACAACATTATTCCTTCGGAATGATGGTGGACATATTGAGCATTTCCTGTAAAGAACGTCATCTTTGATTCGTCTTACTTTGTTATGCTAATTATTGCTATTCTAATCAGATGGAGCGCCATCTGTCGGACGTTTTTGAACGTTTGTATATTTTTGGTTCTAATAAAACCCCATGTCATTCCAAGCATGTGTGTCAATTTGTACCTCTCTATCTACATTATTCCGTGATTTACTCATTTTTCAAATTTATACTGACTTTTTGATCATCCGGTAAATGAGTGGTGTCTGTTCTTTCGGACATTCTTATGGATGGAATACACAACACTGGCTTGAAAATCATTTAATTGCCCCCGACAAAGAGACTACCATGAAAAGCAAGTCGATGAAGCACGGTGATAGTACTCAAACATAACACTCCTGTCGTCCAGGGCAACCTATGTATCGAGGTCTGGAAAACCGTTTCTTGCCACTGACCTGTATGCTGCCCAGAAAACAAGACCGGTTTGAGAGGTCGATACTGCTTCCACACGACATACCTGTTGTAAAGGGGAACCTTGATGCCAGGGGTGAAAGACTGGAGCTAGACGATTACAGGGCGCACAGTGCCGATATTGGTGAGACCTACTGTTTCTGTCTGAAACAGCCCACATCACGCACTCATATAACTGATATGCCTAGCTGGGCAATGGATAACGGACCAACCTTATTCAGTGCAGATTCACAAATATGTCCGATCTCCTGACGGAATCTCAGTGTAGCGAAGATGGAGTCAATAATCAGCGACTGCAGATAGGTGGCTCTTGGTGGGAATGGGGCATGGCTGTGACACATGCGCAGATAGTCCACACTGTTGCGATGAGACTGTTCTCGGATGGCACAGTGGTTAACGCACCTGCCTAGTAAGCAGGAGATTACGGGTTAGAGTCCCGGTGTGGTACACATTTTCGCTCCTCGCCGCTGGTTCTGCGTGATTTCAGCTGACAGCAGCGGTCCCCTTCAATTTACAGGTAAATTACGTACATAAATGTTTGTCATAGTACAGCAATGTTTGTTACACTACAGAATGCAGTGTATCTTCAAGTTCTATTCACAAACGTTCAATGTGGTTACATATTGTAATACAACAAATGCCTCATCTCTAATCTGTATGCTGGCAAATTCTGTGAAGCAAGTCCTGAAGTACGGTGACAGCTGCTTGTGTTATCCATTGTCGCAGCTCCTCGGTGTTGCCTGGAAGTGGAGGAACAAACACTCTGTGTTTAATGTAACCTATTACACTGCAGTCCATTGCCGCTAAATCGTAATCGAGATGGATACAATATTGGTCCACCGTATCTGTTCCAAGCTTGTACATTGGCGAGTACTTCACAATGATATTGTGGTGGTGTGCCATCTTGGTGGAAAATGAGTTCTGTGCCCATATCCTGCTGTGCCGGAGGCATTAGATGCCCAAACCGCAAATGTAATAATGTCCAACTTGTTTATTCCTGCACGAGAGAGTGTTGGCCGATCCTGACCCTGCGTCTTACGTTATATACAGCCAGTTTTTGTGACACGATTTTATCAATTAATATCAGTTTGTTTTTGAAGTGGTGGCTTACGATATTTAGTACTGAAGTGTGTCTTCACTGATGTAGTCGATTTGGATTCGTGAAACCATATACGACACTATAGATGTTCTACACCGTTATATGACTCCGCAATGGCTCTTGAAATAATTCATTTGCGGATGCCACTTAATCGGAACGTCGCGAACTAACAATGTTAAGCGGAAATAAAACTTGAAGCTACACTCCATTCAGTGCTGCATCGAATATTTCTGTAACTTATATACCCTTTTAACACTGAGAGCTTTGTGTAACTAATATGGTAGTTACATGTACATTATCTGCTAAAAAGTATACAGACTCCTCTATGTATAATGAAATCGAATACTAGACTTCACGAGAGGCAAATACTCGCCCAGTTAGCAGAGCCTCTTCTTTCGCATCTTCATCGGCAGAAGGTGCTCCGGTCCCACGTCGAATGTGCCCGGTGGATTGGCGATGAGGGTCGATGTGCAGCCTGGATGTGGGATGTGGTTTTTAGATGCTATCCCACATCCCACTAGGTAAAAACCGAGTTGGTACCCACGTTCTGCCTCAGTTACAGGATTCTCAAATATTTCTAAAACTTTCTCTCACTTTCACGTCAACAACATTATACACAGACTTTTGGGGTGCACATATTCCGTCCTGAGGGGTACCAGGCAGGCGACAGGAAGGGCATCCCACCACTGCATGAACTAATTATGCTAAATCCCTTCTTAATCATGTCGACCCAGCACCGATGCGAGAAAAGGCACAAGAAAAACAAGTGTAAGACGTCGTGATCTCCTGACCTTCATTGCTTACATAGTCCACCCTCACAATCATATTCCGCACATCAAGACGCTTCATTCGAACCCAAATTCGATAAGATAAAGTCAATGTTGTATGAATTCATGTAAACGATATGCAAATAACAAGTGCGCACCGGGGTTGAGATACTCGAGGCTGGCGCATACACACATACTCAAGACACGACGGTCATAAGAGCTTTTAGTTCAGGAGAGGCGGATCGCACGCTGAGAGGTTGGTCTCTTCAGAAGACAATTCAGCCTATCTATGTCGGACGGCGACCGCACGTGGAGCGGACAGCATTTGCCCGAATGAAAGGGGAGAACGACCCCGTGTTCAGCTTAAAAGCAAATTCCGCTACATTTTATGGTAGCGCCCAGCCTACGAATTCTTTACAAACATAGCATGCAATTTCAGAGGTTTCCACAGGGAGACAGCAAACGCCAAACGCCGATGCTACAGATTTCTAGATTGAACGCCTTAAACTAAACATCATTCTCCCGTTTTAGAAGAGCAATGCTGATGGCAGACGATATTCCTGACGCCTTGAGCTGAAGTAGTGACGGAAGAAACCGAAAGATATACCCCTTCACATCTGGCGTGGAGAGAGGCCCTTCCATTGTTGCTCTTGGAGCGAGAACACGTAACGAGAGCGTGTGCGCTCGTATGTGTAATCAAAGAGCGAAGAACCAGTCTCTCCTCAGTACTTCACTGGGAGAGCACCTCTGTCGAGAGCCAATCGAAGTGCGACTCTATATTGAGTCCTTGCGATTAAGCGTTGTTCACAGTGATGGCCACCACACTTATTCTGCGGTGCGAACAGACAGAGTTATAGTTCAACGCCTGAGAGCGAAGTTTTGAGTGGCCTCGTGGTGGACTGGTTATCTGACCGGTGTACCACGCCAATAGTCAGACTAGGGGCTAATAGGAGTCGTTGACTTCATCAAGGCGTAGGGAGAGTTTGATTGGCGAAGGTCAATCCAGATAGAACGAGAATTATCTTATTTGTCAGCAGCGAGCAGCGCAGACAGCAGTCATCGCAGCTTACGGTATTGTGCGCTACAGCTCTTGCGAGCCCCATATTTCCTCCACAACAGTACACTTCACTGCATTTCACACGGGACAGCCTCGACCGTACCTAGCAACATTCTAACGGATAATTATTCAAGTTGAGTAGGTGCGGCTCTCAGCCATTCTGCCAAGTCAATAATAATCTTAAACTTTGTATAGAGATTTCATTAGCGAATGCTATCCCTAAGAGGTAACTTCTAATTCCGAAAAAAAAAACGGAAATAACTTGTTCAGTTCATAACTAAAAGTGCCATTGTGATTTCTCAGAATTTTTGCAAAATAAATAACAATTTTCGTTAGTTTCAAGTTTTTCTTACACTAACTAGCACTACTTCAGTACCCAAGTACCCCACTAGTTATTTAAGAAATTTTGTGAATTTTTGTGTCATTTCCTTACACCGGACGACTCCAGAAGATATTTATTGCTGAAAGTTTTTCAGGCATTTCTCTTTAGAACGTTAGAAGCGTCTGTCTGACTTCTGTAGTAGTGTGGGGGTGGAAATTGCATCTTGCAGGAGCCACAGCGTAAAGGGTACATCTCAGATTAATCCGTTGCGCAGAATGACAGAATGGCACCCACCCACACGCTCACAGAAGGAGTTAGGAGAGGGAGACCTACCACTACAAAAAGTCAGTTGAGAGGCAGTAATAGCAGAATGGATTGGCCGGTACTGCTCAGTGACTTCCCATGTGAGCTAGTCATTCGATGTCACCCGAGCAACAGAGCAACCCTTCTAAAATTGCCCAAGTCGACTGTTGATGATGTAATTGTGAAGTCAAAAGACGTTGGAACAACTGCCGCTAAAACAAGACCAGGCGAAACCTCTTGTACTGGTGGACAGGGATTATTGTGCGTCGTGGTGGGGGATTGTAACGGAAGGACTCACTCGCGCGTTCCAAAATGCTACCAACAATCCAGCTAGCACAGGGAGTTAAGAACAATGTACAGTGTTCGGGAAACTTCTCATAAGCGACACTTGTCTGCAGTAAATGGCAACCGATGCTTGAGTGGTGTGAAGAGCCGCTGCCACTGGACACGTGTTATTCGGAGAGATAAATTACGTTATACCCCGTCGCAGTCCTTGGACGAGTTTGGGTTGGGTAAACGCCTGGTGATAATGTGAACACTGATGGACGGAGCTAGTTGTATGCAGTATGCGGATGTTTTTCGTCGTTGGGGTGTGGTCCCCTTATTGTGGTTAAGAAAAAGCTTAACGCGCAAGAATATGAAGACATTTTACAACACTTTTTACTGAGTACAGTAGAGGCACAGTTTGTATCAGCATATTAATGCATCCTGCCGTAGAGCAGCATCTGTGGAGCACTGGTCTGTGGGCAGTGACCTTCATGGTCTGCCCACAGCACCGACCAGAAACCCAATGGACCAGCTGCGGGATGAGGCACAACGTCGACCCAAGCGTCCAACGTCACTATCGTCACTGGTTTCGGCTCTTCAGCGTAATAGGCTGTCACACCCCCAAAGCCCTTTAGCTATCTCGTTGATATTGTTCTCAGAAGAGCTCAAGCGTCCATAAAGCCGATGAGTGGGCACATCCCACGTTAATGTCTACTAATAGGTGTCTGATCAGACAGTGTGTTCGCTCCAGCCTGTCTTGTCCAATGGGCTTAATTTTTTGGAACAACGCATAAGGACAGTCTTACTAGGCTTTACTTATTATTTAAAATTGGAAAACAAACGAACTGCTTTTATGTTCTTTCGCTAGTACAAACTGTTCTACAAAGATGTCACGGGAGAATCCATAAATATGCTTTCCTCATTACTCATTTCTCAGATTTCATCTGACCATTCGAGGCAAAGCTACCTGGTTAAGCAACGATAGAGTACATAGTTTCCGTACTGATTCTGACTAAAGTTGTAGAGAAAATAATTAAAGATTTAACAAAAATTTGCAAATTACAAAGAAACGTTTTGGACTACAGTGAGAAACACCTGTACAGAACAGGAGAGTTCTGCTCGTCGAGGGATCAGCACTTTTTCACGTCCAGTTTACGTAAATTTTAATATCATTGTCACACGTATTTTTTGGGTTGCTGCGTCTATGGTGAGTAGAGCGCCACTTGTGGCAGATTTTTTCACTAACAATAATGCAGTGTAGGTCGAGTGCGTTGCACGTGAGTGGCAGCGTATCCCAGAAATGCAGTGCGAACGTTTTCGCTGAAGTGGTAGGACGAACTCTGGAGTGCAGAGACCACGATTACTTAAAAGCCGCCTGCCGGAGTGGCCGAGCGGTTCTAGGCGCTACAGTCTGGAACCGATCTACCACTACGGTCGCAGGTTCGAATCTTGCCTCGGGTATGGATGTGTGTGATGTCCTTAGGTTAGTTAGGTTTAAGTAGTTCTAAGTTCAAAGGGACTGATGACCTCAGAAGTTAATTCGCATAGTGCTCAGAGCCATTTGAACCAATTAAAATTATAAGCCAAGTGAATTTTCTGAATATATTTTCATTTGGTACGATCTTTATATCTTTTAGAACAATATTATAGAAATGGAAGAGGATGTAGATGATGATGAAATGGGATATATGATACTGCATGAAGAGTTTGACAGAGCACTGAAAGAGCCAAGTCGAAACAAGGCCCCGGGAGTAGACAACATTCCATTAGAACTACAGACGGCCTTGGGAGAGCCAGTCCTGACAAAACTCTACCATCTGGTGAGCAAGATCTATGAGACAGGCGAAATACCCTCAGACTTCAAGAAGAATATAATAATTCCAATCCCAAAGAAAGCAGGTGTTGACAGATGGGAAAATTACCGAACTATCAGTTTAATAAGCCACGGCTGCAAAATATTAACACTAATTCTTTACAGACTAATGGAAAACCCGGTAGAAGGCGACCTCGGGGAGGATCAGTTTGGATTCCGTAGAAATGTTGGAACACGTGGGGCAATACTGACCTTACGACTTATCTTACAAGCTAGATTAAGGAAAGGCAAACCTACGTTTCTAGCATTTGTAGACTTAGAGAAAGCTTTTGACAATGTTGATTGGAATACTCTCTTTGAAATTCTGGAAGTGGCAGGGGTAAAATACAGAGAGCGAAAGGATATTTACAATTTGTACAGAAACCAGGTAGCAGTTGTAAGAGTGGAGGGCTATGAAAGGGAAGCAGTGGTTGGGAAGGGAGTGAGACAGGGTTGTAGCCTATCCCCGATGTTATTGTATATTGTATACTGAACAAGCAATAAAGGAAACGAAAGAAAAGTTCGGAGTAGGTATTAAAACCCATGGAGAAGAAATTAAAACTTTGAGGTTTGCCGATGACATTGTAATTCTGTCAGAGACATCAAAGGACTTGGAAGAGTAGTTGAACGGAATAGACAGTGTCTTGAAAGGAGGATATAAGATGAACATCAACAAAAGCAAAACGAGGATAATGGAATGTAGTCGAATTAAGTCGGGTGATGCTGAGGGAATTAGATTAGGAAATGAGACACTTAAAGTAGTAAAGCAGTTTTGCTATTTCAGGAGCAAAATAACTGATGATGGTCAAAGTAGAGACGATATAAAATGTATCGTTTCTGAAGAAGAGAAATTTGTTAACATCGAGTATAGATTTAAATGTCAGGAAGTCGCTTCTGAAAGTATTTGCATGGAGTGTAGCCATGTATGGAAGTGAAACATGGACAATAAATAGTTTGGACAAGAAGAGAATAGAAGCTTTCGAAATGTGGTGCTACAGAAGTATGCTGAAGATTAGATGGGTAGATCAAATAACTAATGAGGAGGTATTGAATAGAATTGGGGAGAAGAGGAGCTTGTGGCACAACTTGACTAGAAGAAGGGATCGGTTGGTAGGACATGTTCTGAGACATCGAGGGATCACCAATTTAGTACTGGAGGGCAGCGTGGAGGGTAGAAATCGTAGAGGGAGACCAGGAGATGAATACACTAAGCACATTCAGAAGGATGTAGGCTGCAGTAAGTACTGGGAGATGAAGAAGCTTGCACCGGATAGAGTAGCATGGAGAGCTGCATGAAACCAGTCTCAGGACTGAAGACCACAATAACAACATGATCTTTATGGTGAATAAATGTGGAATGTTGCCCATTCGTCGCTGACAGTGTGCCTACGTGATGTAGCGTTCTCGGAATGCTGTACAACAATTTCAAACAAACTACATTAGTAGTTTCATCTCCACAAAAGCAGATTGACAATACGTAACGTTACTACAACAAATGTCGCTAGCGAGAGGCGACGTGAAAACAGTACAGTTCCTTGTTATGTACAGAGTCCAAGCAAACAATTGATGCTGACAGCGTATCACTAATCACGTTGCAGACTCGAGCCCATCTTGTGCGGCAGAGGCTGGCAGTGGCTGCGGTTACACGCGCCTGTTGCAGGATTACCGGCACCATTGGCCGCCGTTTCTTCACAGCTTTTTCTCTGTTCTTGCGTGCCGCCTCTTTGTTCCGGCGTTTGTGGTTACGCCAGAACATTAAATGCCAGAGAACGTCATTATTTCAACACTGAAATTGAATACAAAAAATCAAATCCTGCCTATTTCATATCTTAAATGATATGAATGACAAAAATGATTGGTTAATTGAGTCACGAGAAAGAGAACCCTGCTGACCAGTTCAGTGTTTTCTCTACAATACGCAAGGAAGTGATACTTTGTCTGGTGTTCTCTCAGTGAAGATTGCAGTGTCCTCTGAAATATTGTCAACAAATTCCACAACAGAATACGTGTACGGGAACGGCAGTTAGGAATCTCAGACACTTGAACAACGGTCTATACGAAACTCTCGAACTGACAGCGCTGATCAGTTTGACAGACCTTTCCTGGGCTAAGAATATTCTTTATAAGTGCACAGAATTTACCCATAATATAATACCATTCTAGATAATAGAGGCAACGTAAGCGAATAAAATATGAATTCGCGTTTTATTATCAGAGACACTGGAGATTATTCAGATAGCAGCATTCAGTTTGTGCAAGAAATCTTGAACGAAATGCTTCCAACAAGGGTTTCCGTCTACCCTGAGCCTTAGAATTATTGGGAGTCATTCACGTAGAATTGTCTATTTCATGATACTTTCAGCATCTGAGTTATTTATTTTCTTCTGGATGCACTATAGCCGGTGCGGATTTTTAGCCACTGTCAAGTGAATGTGTAATTAACATAAACGTTCCAGCATTAGTAAATTGTCGCAGTATTACAATATACACAATAGAGAGTCGTACCGAGCATGTTGCTGATAGGCAAAATATCATTACTATCCCATCGAAATTAGTTACACTCCATATCGTACTGCATGTCAAGATCATCGGACTCATCACTTGATATAAAGGCTTCAAATGTTAATACGACCAGTACAGAATGTTAGAGTATGAAGTGAAGGTATAGTTTAGGTTGACAACGATTTTACACATTGGACAAAATAATCCTACAATGACTTTATAAGTACTTCTTCGGCAGTCACGTCTTCCATGAAGTTAATGGTAACGGAATATGTGGTATGTGAATTTCGTACTCCGTAGACCATGTAAATGACATTATCATGGTTATCTGTTTCTGGTCAAGTAATGTGTGAGATGTTCTTGAGACGTATTACGATATGCAACGTGCCTAATATCGAAAGGACAATAATGATATGTTACCAGTCAACAGTACACTCGATATGCCCTTCCGTGGTGAAAATTGTAATGTTGTAATAACGCTGAAATGTGTATGTCAATCTGAGAACATCTTGACGATGTCTACTGAGCTGAAAATCTAATAGAGTATCCAGAAGAAAATAAATAATAGTCAGTGGCGAAAGCTCTACCATTTGGACAGTTGTTCTGAGATTTAGATGAATTTCCCCACCGGTCGGCATTAAAATACTGTTGCTTTTATGTTAAATATTATTTATATATGTATTCCTGCTTTAGGTCCATTTCACTTTGACCGATGCTTTTCTAGTGAGTATATTCCAGTTTTGAAAATTTCAGAAGGTATTCAAAATAGCCATAGATCATCCTGCTCGGAATTTTTACATTTTCCATGTAGATATCTTTTCAGATGTGATAATGTTGAAAATCAAAAAGAACCAAATCTCTTGTATGGGATGGATGTCCTAACAACTGGTACCTCTAATTTCTAAGTTCCTCGTTGCCAGATCACATTTTTAAGCAGATGAACTTTCCAGATGAGAGACTAATTTTGTTCTCTTGTGGTATATGGCTGCTCTGCTGTACTTTCTTCCTACAGTCTATCCAGAGCACTAGTCTAGCATTTGCCAGTTACTGTCTGTTTTCTTTTCGTAATCAGTGGAGTGACACTCCACTAAACAAACTAGGTGCCGCTGTACTTCAGCCACTGCACTCAGGTTCAGGGGAATTCTTACAGCAGACTATCATGTAACGCTCGCTTTCTCTCACAACATTACTTGTTGTAGCTGTTTGCCTTACACTGACAGCAGCGCCGTCGTGAACTGCATGAAGAATTGCCTCCTCCAGTTATTGTTTCCTCGTCCTTCTACACCTCCTCTGCTTGCCATTAGAAGACTTAAACACTCCGTCGTCGCTGACACGACGATCAATAATTGATTTAAATATTCTCGTATCGGCAGACCTTCGTCTTGGCGATCTTCCCCGATAATGGAATCAGCAGACATTCAAAAAAGTATCTTACTAAACGTCGGAATTTTATGAACATTTTGCGTGCTGTAGGTAGGTGGCCTGTAGCTTAGAATCCAAATTTTCCACCTCAAGAACCCTGTGAAATCTTGGGGAGCTGTACCAAAAATACAGTGAATTTTTGGCACTTTTTCATTCTTTTATGTGTAACGTTTTTCCCCTTGCACTCTCTGATGAAAGGTATTTTCATCTTTCTTGAAGAGCATTTAATTTTCTTTCCACACGAAATTATTTCCAGCATACTCAGCCTCAAAGGAACGGCAAAGTTCTCGAATCGTCAAAAATCTGCAAATAGTGCGCCTTATAGTACGTTGAGTTCTAAACTTTAATGGTGCTGAATGTTCTAAAAAGCATAATGATACGTACATCTAATGGCCAACGTTTACTAACTCCATAAAGTCGTCCTCCTCCCTCCCCCCCCCCTTCCCCTTATTAATGGAATGTTCATTTCTGCTTGGGTTGGAGAGTTTGGTTGTCAGTTGCGACTATTTCGTTATGGCGCACATGACACAACCTATGAGGCAAGAGCCCAACTAAATTAAAATACTCAGAAAAGATGTAACGTTCTAAAGCCCTTTACAGATGAAGTATACCTAAACTGTGGTATAATGCCATTTCACACACGTGTCCTCAGTGCTAAAGTATTCACAAACTTTGGTGGATTTGTTCACCACTGCAGGGAATTTATTTACAAATTTAACTGAAAATTCATCATCTACGATACTTAAAAGGGTTCTTACAAAACGTTGGCTAGGTGCCAGTAGGACTAGCGCACTGAGAGGGACCTGTAAGAACTTAATTAGTATACAGACAGTTCATCCATTCCGGGGATCGAGGATATAGACAATTTTTTCCTGTTATCGACATGGATACTACCAAGATATCGCTGCCAGAGATTACAAGACTTTCGAGGATGTTTTAATTTCAAGTTTGAAGTCGATTAATAAATGATAGAAAAAATATTTTGCCTTGGTATATAATTAGATATTAACAGTTTTCTAAGTATTTTCCTTTATTTTTACTGTGAAACCATTCTTTTTACCAAGTCTCATGATTCAACCGACAATGGGAAGTAAAATATAGGTTTAATGAGTTAGTTATGTGAGCGTCAAAATATGAAACACAAATGGCAGTATTTTTTTTTTTTTTGCGTTTACCTAGAAGCTAAATAGTTTTATGCTGTCAAAGAACTATAGGACTTAGCATGTGACAAATTTCAGTTTGAGATTCTTACCCATTCTTGAGAAGAAGGGATCTTAACAGACTGAGGAACAGACAATCAGGTAGCAAATGCCAAAATGTTACAAGTGTAGTAAGCGTAACTAAATTGAATATACAGGGTAACAATTATCAAACTACATGAAAAAAACGTAGATTAGTTACAAACTACGGTGTGCACACACTTTATTCGACATATAAACGTCACTAGAGGTATTCGGATTTAAATTACAACATGTTCGATATGCCTACCATCATTTTCGATGATACCGCGCAAACGAATACCGAAATTCTGCATGACCCGCTGAAGTGTCGGATCATCGACGCTGTCCATCACCTGAATGGCTGTTTTGGGGCTAATGCTGCACACCTTGTCTTCATTATAGCCCCACAAAAAGGAGTCATGTAAAGATATGATAATCTTTGACTAAACAGAACCTAATCGGAACTGAACTGTAACTGGTCTGAACAACACTTGTCGTTATAATAAATTAGCAACTAAGGTAAAACAATTATCCACCCCCTACTACCCTCAGATTTTAACAACACTTTTGCAGATATCTCAAAAACACAACATCAAACAGCAGGCAGGCAGGGGTTAAGTTGGATTCTTATTTTCAAATTTTCAAGCCATATTCAAACTGTTGCATATCAAACAGTGCAAGTAGTGGGACAAAGTATGTTCTGCTCCACATCCCGTTGCTGCAAAATTTGTTCAAGATGGCGGCGATGAAGTCATCCAAGATGGCGTCATGTAGACTTGGCAACAACCCATGACACCATCCTGCTTAGCGATTCTAGTGGACCATAAGTGATGACTGACTGACGCTTCACCCACAACCCCCGTTATGTGAGGCAGCCACAGCTCGGGTCCCACTCACCCCCTCACACCCGCCAGCCACCGCCATCAAACACCAGTGAAAGTTGCATTCCAAGCAGCGCTCACACCAGTCTCATATTCGAAGCATCTCCAGGTGCCGCTTGTCTCTGCCGTTGAAGCTGGAATAGCACAGAGAGTGTTGACACACACGCTCAGCCACACATACCCGCTCCCCAGTGTGACCGATGCAACACTGCCAAGTGCACACACACAATTGCCAACTCATCTAACAACCTTCCCGATCTCATTCTCACGCCACATCGCTTTGCAAAAGATAAGAGCCAAGTCGACCTCTTGGGCACTTTATAGAGTCCCAGGAACAGTTAACACATGCTTTCTTCGTGCCTTAGCTTGTATGCACGGTAATTCTTACCCTAACAAAACCTGTTTACCAAAATATCACCGAGTCCAGTCTTCCTCCCAGACATAACGTGATAGCCTTCCTGCTCTAAACACATGCAAATGTTCTCACCACCTTGTAGAAACTCCTATATCACAGCACAAACGATTTCAATGAATCCAGCATTCTGATTCGCTCTTACTGAGTTTATATGCCGAATTACTTACGCCAAATGTCTCAAAGCACCATACACTAGCGTGCATATACATGGACATATAGACAGCAGAGCAAACGCTCTCCGAATGTGGATGTGACTGGATACAGTCGAGTGCAGTGCTATATTACATATCCTGAACAATGCTTTTGGGCTAGGTGGTGCCATCTGCACTATATTTACAATCAATTTTAGAACACAGAATGAGATGTTATGTCATGATCGCATGTATAGATCTGACCTCAAATACATAAAATTGCGAGAAGTGACAAGGGAGAGGTATGTATCGTCCGAATATAGAGCCTAATGCGGTGAACTTGAGGAAGTACTTTGCTATCTCCTGGTCTGCATGGAACAATTTGTATATCGGACCAAGTATGCTGCAACAGGAGGAATCTCGGAAAATGTGGACATCGAAATGAAGGGAAAAAGGGAGACAGTCAATTTTTTTGACTGCATTATACTGCATGTCTACTGATGTACCAGTGATTCTGGATGCATCAGTCACTTGATATAGCCTGCGTTCTACTCGTATACAGCTACGTGATCTGTATGTGTTTTAAAGCACTGTCTACTTGCAATCGTTAAAGTAAACCTGTCTGTCATCAGAGGACTTCCATCTCATGTGTGAAGAAACTTAACACACCCCTCTAAAGGAGCTTTCATTTATGTGATCACCCCTGTCGCATCTTGGGTGTACAATCGGGACTTTAGGGTCATAACTAACTTAGCGGTAAGAGCTTGTGATGCGCTGCAATCCCTGTGTAGGCATTTGCCCGACTGATGCGCTGTTTACATTTAGTGACGGAATTACTTGTAATTTTCACATGTCCGATTCTGTTTCCTTGTATAATGTATCCCCCACTAGTAACTTTCATTTTATGTAGGCCTTTTGCAGGCATAGTATAATTTCTGAACTGTGATTGGATGTAAACAGTGGACACTATGTAAGGTGTCAGGCAAATCCAACACCTTCCATGAAAACCGTGACATGATAAGCAAATCCAGTAGTATGTCACATAGCTCCGAATAAATCGTGACATTAAATTAACCAAAGTAATACCAGTAACGAGTGAGCAAATGGAATACCACAGACTAACACAAGAATGCCTAAATGCATGTCGTACCTTCCCACCGTGAGACCAACGCAGTTCCGAGGGGAGAAACGAGAACAGAAGCCGAGAGCAGAACCGTGTTAAGCTAGAAGGCCCTACGATAAGGGACGGACTTCACAGCCACGTCACCAGCCTACCTCTAAGACTATCACCCGCACGTTTTAGCGTGAGATTTTTTTGCGTCTCTGTTACGTCAAGGACCACCCCCCAGCCCATGTTAAAAGCTAGAGTCCTCCAGAAGAACAGTATAGATCTTACGATAACACAAAAAGGGCCACTACCACCCGCAAGTTTTAGCGTGAGCCTTTTCGCGTGTCTGTTACATTAGTACCACTCCCCAGCCCATGTTAAAAGATAGAGCCCTCCAGAAGAACAGTATAGATCTTACGATAACACTAAAAGAACCACACCAGCTGCAGGTTTTAGCGTGAGAGTTTTTCGCGTCTCTGTTACGTTGCAAACTTTAAAAACATTGCCCCACCACGAAAAGTATAATGTTTCTCATTGGATAGACAAAATTTTTATAGGCGGAGCTTAAGGTTAACATTGAGACCCTGATTGGTCAGATGAAAACACAGCCAGATAGTTTTTTAAAACAACTTCGGTAAATTGTAGTAAGGAGAAGTTAGGTGAAGAGTTAGTTCCGAGACGGCGAGCTGGATGGCTGCTGCGCCGGCCGCCGCCCCCCTGACGAACACCGACAAGGTAATGAACGCACGCTATGCCGCATAACAGCACATAAAGCTACACTGAGAACTGCAGAAGTCTCATCTTTTAACCCCTTTTTTGCGTAATACTAGTGTCGATCGTTAATTAAACCTCATGGTGTTCACATCTGCCACTTGAAGAACAGATCTGAAACGCGATGATTTTTCTTTTATATAGTTATTGAGAAGCCACATCAGCCACTGTAATTTACGACAAGTTAGATAAGTAATTAAAAATAATTGAGGGTCACTATAGACCATTTTGATAGTTTTCTCTTTTGTGAAACTTAAATTAAACCTAGATTATAGATGTGATTTCGCATAGGTCATCCTTTTTACCATCCTGTATTAAAACATCTCCTTTTATCAATAGTGCAATTTATAAACAATGTTTTGTGAGTAGAATAAAATTTCCAATGGTAAACGACGTTATTTTACCAGCTAACTAAAAATAGGAAAGCCTTGAACCCCTTGCACTAAATTTAGTTAGTATTAAGATTCTTTTACAGGGAGTGCAGTGGAGCTGACGCTGAGACCATTTAGTATTTGGTTATATCATCGCTAGTCTCACTGAACTCTTCTGAATTCTACATGTCATGTGTGGTCTGGCGTCTCCTTACCAGCAACAGGTCCCAGGTTCAAACTAGTTAATGCCCTAAAAAACACGGTCAGAGCGTCGTTGCGCGGAAGTGGTAGGGAGACACGATATAGAACAAACAGACACCACCATGAATGTTTATAACTATACGTCTCCTCAAAGCTATATTGCGCTCGTACCATGCAAAGCAAATGTTTTACTATTTGGTAAGATAGTTCAGTGTACAGAAACTGTGAAGAAGGATGTATGTCTGATAGGGGGGAAAGGTTTTGTATCTAACATTATAGCCAGTTTTTAAGTGCAGAACGTTGTAGTCTTTGGAGTGTGTGTGTTTATGTTTATCTTATGTTTTATGTTTATCTTACCAATACCTTCCAAGTACCGATCCTAGACTCTAGAACAATAATTTACAGTTGATAGCTTCGTTGATTTAGGTAAACATGTGTCCAACTCAATTTGTCTCGACCTCCATCACGTATAAAAATAAGTCTTTTCTTGTTCTTCTTAACTGTATGCTATTACATTACAGCACTTTGAAATCGTTTACTATACATCAATAAGGAGTGCTAAGCTCCTCGTCATGGTAACATCTGGAGAAATCTCTTGCATTTGGATGGGTTACGACTTGGAGAGCTATATTCATTAACGAGACGTTGAGTGTAGCGCTCTTCTTCTGATCGCTTGTAGATTAATTCTCTAATGGTGCTGCAGCGTGTGTTTCTTGATGACTGTGTGAGGTTGGTCTTTTACTCTAAGTTGGGGAGAATGCTCTGTGACTCCCACAGTCTGAGAGATAGATCGTAAATTAAACACTATGCTCGAAGTGTTACAAATATGTAGAGCATTGTCTGATGTACTTTGATCATGTGTGTTCGAGAATTAACCATGAATGCACGTACTGCACAGTAATCTACCCACATTCACAATCATACTCGCAAAGTGAGGTAAAAAGGGCGGTTTAGCTGTGATACTGAAACATCAATGGCCGGTGCTGAACTTAGTGTAAAATTCTTCGCACTATCAAGTCTGCTGCTTAATATTACAGTACAGCGTAGGTGTCTTTTCCATCACATCCGCGTATCGGTGATCACATAATGACTGAGTGACACAGCTTGTCTGAGGTCGGGGCAGAAGTTTTGTGGGTGGGAGACAACTTCTTGGTGTTGCTAGCAGCTAAACAGCGATCATGTACATGAGTGCAGAATTACGAATCACTCGAAATGGAACGCAGAGCCATCATCTGTTCCGTTACGGCGACATATGAACATAAATGTAGAGGTCATGAAAGGCTTTCACACGGTAGTTTGGAAACTCTCCACAATGCTGCCAAACTATTTTAGTTTCCTTAAGTTGTAAGTGTGAGTTATTTTAAAATAATTCAGTGTTATGCTATCCGCAGTAAGAATATGATTTACATAGTGTGATGTCTAGCTTTCTGTGAGAGGTCGTGGATGAGAGACTCTAAAAAAATGTTTGGAAGTGTACAAAGTGCGTTAGGAAACAGTGTTTAAGCAAGTAAACAGGGCCACAGTAGGCGTTTCTTGCGATTTACAGTATAGTACGTGGGGTACGATTATTCTCCAAGAGTAGAGGTGATGAAACTTTAAACTAACCTCTGTAGTGTATCAGTAAGTGTGTATTTAATGGGTTTGTTCGACACAGGCAGCAGTAGCAGCAGCAGTTTGAGGGATAAATTCAGTGAGGGGCGAGGTATGCCTGGAGAGCTGAACGCTGTGATATTCTGGGAAGCATTGCGAAATCTCTCTCTCTCTCTCTCTCTCTTTCTCTCCGCACTGGACCCCCAACGCAGCTTTGCATCATCGCACGAGTAATGGCGTCTATGTGAGTTCTACATCGGATGAAGTTATTTGAGCTTCTATCGTTGTTAATTTTTGTCTGCTCGGGGGTATAAAATAAACGATGATAGAATGTTGAGCTTATAGATGTAAATGGACGTCGATCTGTAGTACTTGTATGTAGTTTGGGAATGCACCACAATGTGCACATTTCCGCCGTATGGTCAATTACGATCCTGTCGTAGTAACTCAGTTCGCTCTGTCTCTAGACAGACTGCAGAAGGTGGTGGATTTAGATTTGTCCGACGTCTGATCAGTTAGGAGTTAAAATGGCATGATCACTTGCGCAAAGCTGTAGAAATGGAAGCAGTTGCAAGACGTGTAGGCACTGAGTAAGACCATGTTGGATTTTTACTGTAGCAGATAGGCTCGAGAAAAGTGACTCGTTTCGAGATATGAGAATGCGTGAAATATGATTGACATGTGGGTGTGCGTCTATGCAAGTATGTGCTTGAATGGAGAGACCTCATTCCAAATGATGGATACAGTTTCTGACACATAGAGTAAGACTAGAGATCTGAGAAGACAGTGTACATTTTTCCCCCTAAGGACCTCAATCGACACATCATCTACTACTACTGTTTGTGCTGTTTGTCAATCAGTCATCGCCTGTAACTCAGTGGATATATCGTGGAACGTCTGATAAGATCTATAGACAGAATCCGATGGAAATAGAATAGAATTATACGTTTGAGGGAGTCGAAAATACCTCTTACATACCACGTTCACAAAGTTCATTGATTTTATGACGAGGTTGAATCGTTGTCCGATAATACGTATTCGTACTATCGCTGTCACACTTTTTACACGGAAAACACCACCTCATTCAGAGGTAATGTCGTACATCGATTTGTAAAGCGGGTATAGCATTTAACATGGATACCTGTGTGCATCTGGGGAACGAAGACCGCTTGTGATAGTAACATGCAGCAACTGTTGAGTTAGAGCTTTTTGCCTTAACATCGGATCGATTACGTCCATGACATGGTGGTACGACTCTCAAGAAGAACGTAAGACACATGCACACGAACACTTGATTTTGAGTGAGAATTATTTTGTATGGTAAGCAAACACTTAGTCAGGATATATATAATTTTTCGGATGCTATGCAGGTGTAAAAGATAGGTGCACTGTTTCTCTAAATTGTGTATATATTGTATTGCAGAGTTAGTCTGCCTTACATTGATCACAGTGTCTATATATTGCACTGTGAAGTTAATACGGTTTACGTTATGGCCTGACTAGAGAGGACGGCTGTGAGTACTATCGTGGGGGGTGTATACATTGGGCACATCGGTAAAGACTGAGCTCTGAGAGAGAGCTGCTGGTGGGAAACTGTAAGCGCTATACGTACTGAAGCACTGTCGTCAGTAGGAGACATTAAATGTACCATGATCAGTGTCAGACTGTTGCAGAAACGGTGAAATTTAATTGTACTTACATTGGTAAATATACACCGGGATTCGAAAATTCTTGTCCATCTGGTATGTATTTGATAAGGTGGGGACAATTTTGCTAGTTTTTCAATGCAATTTAGCGATCTGTGAAAAAAAAAAAAAAAAAAAACCCCCGGAAGTCTGAGAAAGAATAGGTGGATGGTGCTTCGATACCTGCGGATTGAGTAATTCCGCGTGTAAACTCGGTAAGAGCGAATCAGAGTGCTCGATTCATTGAAATCGTTTGTGTAGTGATATAGGAGTCTCTACACAGCGGTGAGAACATTTGCATATGTTTAGAGCAGGAAGGTTATCACTTTATGTCTGGGAGGAAGACTGGACTCGGTGATATTTTGGTAAACAGATTCTGTTAGGGTAAGAATTTCCCTGCATACAAGCTGAGGCACGAAGAAAGCATGCGTTAACTATTCCTGGGACACTATACAGTTTCCGAGAGGTGGACTAAGCTCTTATTTTTTGCAAAGGGATGTGACATAAGAATGAGATTGGGAAGGCTGTTAGATGAGTTTTCAATTATGTGTGTGCACTTAGCAGTGTTGCATCAGCCACACTGAGGAGCGGGTATGTGTGGTTGAGAGCGTGTGTCAGCACACAATGTGTTATTCTGCCTTCAACGGCAAAGACAAGCGGAACCTGCAGATGCTTCGAATATGAGACTGGTGTGAGCGCTGCTTGTAATGCGACTTTGACTGGTGTTCGATGGCGGTGGCTGGCGGGTGTGAGGGGGTGTGTGCGACCCGAGCTGTGGCTGCCTCACATAGCGCGGGTTGTGGAGCACTTTGAAACGTCAGTCAGTCGTCACTTATGGTCCGTTAGAATCGCTAAGGGGGGAAAGCAGGTTCTGCTGTTGTCGAATGGAATTCAGAAGCGTCTTCACGAGACCGCAGTTGGAGTGAGGGTAGCGGGGAACACCATACGCGCGCGGCTCAGCTTGGAGTGCGTTCTGTGTCATTAACGGCGCCTACGTACAGCCTTGGCCTGTGTTCGGCTGCAACTCGCGGTTGCAACCAGCCCCATCACGTCAGCACGTGAGTGTAGGTGAACAGGTATTTGGGTAGGAATTTTCTCAGCTGTTACGTATGAATGGGGGTGCCACCACCTCATGTGTGCGGGAGCCGAGCAGGGGCTGTGCACGGTTTGACGTCTGAGGGGTGCGTCACTTATCGCTACCTCCTGTGGTGGAGGGTGCTTGCGCCCGTTGATTGCATTATTTCGGGAGTGGGTTTGTAGGCTGTCATATGCACTATTTGGACATTTTACGAGTACTTAGCATGTCTACACATCAATCTGCTTTATTATTTAGGAGCAGTTTGCATGTATGTACTGAAATTATTTCTGAAAATTAGGAGTTGTTTGGATGTCTGCAGACTGTTTATTGTGACCCCAAGCATAACATGGCGAGTGTTTTGAGTCAGTGTGACGAATATATTCAATTGCTAAAGAAAATGTTTGAAACTAAACAAAGCGAACTCCTTCTTCACTCCCCCCTCCCAACAGCCCAGACCAGGCTGAGTCGTTTACCCTCACGATCTTGATTTACGTCACGAAATGGACGACTGCACCATAGACCTCGTAGAGAACATACTGTTTACCGCCATAGTGCATAACTGTACTTCCGTCATCACCTGGTGTCAGTGTGCCGTCCTCTGACGGCGAGGAAATGTACTAAGACAGTTGAGGTCTGGAGCTCGTGGTGAACAGACTAGGTGGTGCCATCTTAGATCACAGTACTTGCGTAACTACAGTGTCCCTCAGTGGCACCGATATGAACTAAGTCAGTTGAGCTATGGACTCAGTGGCGAATACACTTGGTAGTCGTGTTGCCTGTAACTGTTGAAATAAAGGCTGGTGTATGGTTTGGACAATTGACAATTAGCAAGGAGAGTCTGTTACATGGATTATTATTTTGACAATTTAGGAGTTGTTTGGCTATATGGACGTAAATGCTCTGTATTGTTTATGAGTGGTTCGCATGTCTGTCGGCTGTGCAATGTGATATTTTTGACGGTTTTGAATTAGCAAGAGTGTGTGTAGAGCTTTATACATGAGTTATGTAAGAGTGGTTTGCAGGTCTGTATGCTGCGCGGCCCCCCATGAACCATGGGCCTTGCCGTTGGTCGGGAGGCTTGCGTGCCTCAACGATACCGTTAGCCATACCATAGGTGCAACCACAACGGAGGGGTATCTGTTGAGAGGCCAGACAAACGTGTGGTTCCTGAAGAGGGGCAGCAGCCTTTTCAGTAGTTGCAGGGGCAACAGTCTGGATGATTGACTGATCTGTCCTTGCAACACCAAAATGGCCTTGCTGTTCTGTTACTGCGAATAGCTGAAATCAAAGGGAAACTACAGCCGTAATTTATCCCGAGGGCATGTAGCTTTACTGTATGATTAAATAATGATGGCATTCTCTTGGGAAAAATATTCCGCAGGTAAAATAGTCCCCCATTCGGATCTCTGGGCGATGACTCCACCAGAGGACGTCGTTATCAGGAGAAATAAAACTGGCGTTCTACAGATCGGAGTGTGGAATGTCAGATCCCTTAATCGGGCAGATAGGTTAGAAAATTTAAAAAGGGAAATGGATAGGTTATTGTTTGATATAGTGGGTATTAGCGAAGTTCGGTGGCGGGAAGAAAAAGACTTCAGGTCCGGTCAATACAAGGTTATAAATACAAAATCAAATAAGGGTAATGCAGGAGTAGGTTTAATAATGAAAAAAAAAATAGGAGTGCGGATAAGCTACTACAAGCAGCATAGTGAGCGCATTATACTGGCCAAGATAGACACGAAGCCCACACCTACTACAGTACTACAAGTTTATATGCCAACTAGCTCTGCAGATGACGAAGAAATTGAAGAAATGTATGATGAGATAAAAGAAATTATTCAGGTAGTGAAGGGAGTAGAAAATTTAATAGTCATGGGTGACTGGAATTCGATAGTAGGAAAAGGAAGAGAAGGAAACGTAGAAGATGAAAATGGATTGGGGGCAAGGAATGAAAGAGGAAGCCACCCGGTAGAATTTTGCACAGAGCATATCTTAATCATAGCTAACACTTGGTTCAAGAATCATGAAAGACGATTGTATACATGGAAGAAGGCTGGAGATGCTGACAGATTTCAGATTATATAATCGTAAGACAGGGATTTAGGAACCAGGTTTTAAATTGTAAGACATTCCCAGGGGCAGATGTGGACTCTGACCACAATCTATTGGTTATGAACTGCAGATTAAAACTGAAGAAACTGTAAAAAGGTGGGAATTTAAGGGAATGGGACCTGGATAAACTGACTAAACCAGAGGATCTACAAAATTTCAGGTAGAGCACAGGGGAACAATTGACAGGAATGGGGCAAAGAAATAAAGTGGAAGAAGAATAGGTAGCTCTGAGGGATAAAGTAGTGAACGCAGCAGAGGATCAAATTGGTAGAAAGATGAGGGCTAGTAGAAATCCTTGGGTAACAGAAGAAATATTGAATTTAACTGATGAATGGAGAATATATAAAACCACAGTAAATGAAGCAGGCGAAAAGGAATACAAACGTCTCAAAAATGAGATCGACAGGAAGTGCAAAATGGCTAAGCAGGGATGGCTAGAGGACAAATGTAAGGATGTAGAAGATTATCTCACTAGGGGTAAGATATATACTGCCCACAGGAAAATTAAAGAGACATTTGGAGAAAAGAGAGCCACTTGTATGAATATCAAGAGCCCAGATGGAAACACAGTTCTAAGCAAAGAAGGGAAAGCAGAAACGTGGAAAGAGTATATAGAGAGTGTATACAAGGGCGATGTACTTGAGGACAGTATTATGGCAATGGAAGAGTATGTAGATGAAGATGAAATGGGAGATACGATACTGCGTGAATAGTTCGACAGAGCACTAAAGACTTGAGTCGAAACAAGGCCCCAGGAGTAGACACATTTCCATTAGAACTATTGATGGCCTTGGGAGAGCCAGTCCTGACAAAAATCTACCATCTGGTGTGGAAGATGTATGAGATAGGAGAAATACCCTCAGACATCAAGAAGAATAAAATAATTCCAATCCCAACGAAAGCAGGTGTTGACGGATGTGAAAATTATGGAACTATCAGTTTAATGAGTCACAGCTGCAAAATACTAACGCGTATTCTTTACAGACAAATGGAAAAACTGGTAGAAACCGGCCGCGGAGAAGATCAGTTTGGATTCTGTAGAAACACGTGAGGAAACACTAACTCTACGACGTATCTTAGAAATTAGATTAAGGTATGGCAAACCTATGTTTCTAGCATTAGTATACTTGGAGAAAGCTTTTCACAATGTTGAATGGAATACTATCTTTCAGATTCTAAGGGCGTTAGGCGTAAAATACAGGGAGCGAAGGCTACTTACAATTTGTACAGAAACTAGATGGCAATTATAAGAGTCGAGGGGCATGAAAGGGAAACTGTGGTTGGGAAGGGAGTGAGACGGGTTATAGACTCTCCCCGATGTTATTCAATCTGCATATTAAGCAAACAGTAAAGGAAACAAAAGAAAAGTTCGGAGTTCGGTATTAAAATCCATGGAGAACGAATAAAAACTTTAAGGTTCGCCGATGATATATTAATTCTCTGAGAGACAGCAAAGGACTTGGAAGAGCAATTGAACGGAATGGACAGTGTCTTGAAAGAAGGATGTAAGATTAACATCAACAAAAGCAAAACGAGGATAATGGAATGTAGTCGAATTAAGTCGGGTGATGTAGAGGGAATTAGATTAGGAAATGAGACACATAAAGTAGTGAAGGAGATTTGCTATTTGGGGAGCAAAATAACTGATGATGGGCGAAGTAGAGACACTATAAAATGTAGGATGGCAATGGCAAGGAAAGCGTTTCTGAAGAAAATAAATTTGTTAGCATCGAGTATAGATTTAAGTGTCAGGGAGTCGTTTCTGAAAGCATTTGTATGGAGTGTAGCCATGTACGGAAGTGAAACATGGACGATATATAATTTCGACAAGAAGAGAATATAAGCTTTTGAAATGTGGTGCTAGAGATGAATGCTGAAGTTTAGATGGGTATATCAACAACTAATGAGGAGGTATTGAATAGAATTGGGGAGCAGAGGAGTTTGTGGCACAACTTGACAAGAAGAAGTGACCGGTTGGTAGGACTTGTTCTGGGGCATCAAGGGATCACAAATTTAGCATTGGAGGGCAGCGTGGAGAGTAAAAATCATAGAGGGAGACCAAGAGACGAATACACTAAACAGATTCAGAAGGATGTACGCTGCAGTAAGTACTGGGAGATGAAGAAGCTTTGACAGGATAGAGTAGCATGGAGAGCTGCATTAAACCAGTTTTAGGACTGAAGACCACAACAACAACAACAATGTGTCACACCATGGAAATGGCGGGAAGAAGGTCAATTGTGCTATCTTCACTAACCTAACACCCCACTCTCTATAAAATGGCGGGAACTTCAAATTCCAAAAGGATAATGCACCCCAAAAAGCAAAAATCGCAGGAAAATATCTCACATGCCCTACTTTCACTAACCTCTTCTTGTGAACTGCCACCGGCCTTTAATTTTGCGATAAACAAAACTCAATTCCCATATGTCTACTAAGCTAACAAAATGGCGCAGAAGAAAAGTCACTTTACTAAGCTCAGTCCCAAGACTGCCACCACCTCCTAAGGATTCGTGGGAAAAGGACTTGGACATAATACTTTATTTAAACAATTCGATGCAGATGTGTTCACCACAAGCTCAGGAGTCCAACTGACACAGTACACATTGCCACCACCTGGGGGCGCTCTCATCTGTGATGTAATCCAAGATGGCTGCACCCAGTGTATCCACCACGTGGTGTAAGATTGTACACTTAGCCTACCTCCACAAACCTAACCCCCTCCTGAGAAAAAAAGAACTGAGGTTCATTTTCCAGCACGATAATGGCTTTATGTCTTTTTATTGTCTTTATTATTATTTTAACAATATCTGGCAGGTGAGTTGGCCACGAAATCCGAAGTCCTACTGGCTTAGTACACACAGCCAGCAGCAGAGGACGTCATTCAAGAAGTCGGATTTTAGTGCGAAGTTTGAATTTTGGCGGGAAGATAGGCCAATCGGGCTACGTCCACTAACCTAACCCACCATAAAAAAAATTTGGTCAAGAGGTCGTTTTCCAACACGATAATGGGTCACACCTACGAAAAATGGTCTGAAATAGGCCAAATGGGCCACATCCACTAACGTGAGTCTACTACATCCTACGAATTCTCGCCTAGTTTGAATTTTGGTGGTCACTTATGTTTTCACTGCTAAGCTATGAAAATCGCGTCAAATAAAGTACACTTGTACTCACCTAAGTCAGCTCCTGTTGATTGGCTGGAAAAGGACTGAGATGTCGACACCCAGTGCGCTCGCCACTAGGTCCAGACTCCAACTGACTCAGTTCAAATCGTTGACAGCAGAGGAGGCTACCCTTGGCGCCACCGGTCAGCGGTAGCCCACACGGACGCCACTGGTCCAGCTGCTGCTCATGTCACAGCCCTTGGTAGGACAGCTCCAAAGTTGTTTGCTGCAGAGTGGAATCTGCCCCGACGTCACACAATCACCGGTCCACCCCGTGGCTTGCTCGACATAGGACACTCTCCCTAAGTTAACTGACTCAAGATTGTCTGCTCTCACTCTCGATCGCACGTGTAATATCCGGTCAGGCACCGCGCCGCCGCTCCACAGGCGTCCGACCACTTATGTCTCACACCCTGAGCCACCACCTCCATACAAGGCCAGACATAGTCTTCTGTAAATATGCTAACATCCACATCATGCATCTAACCTATCGATTTACAATTTCACATAGTTATGAAAAGTACTGGAGGGGACTAGGAAATGCCATTAAGGTCCTAGACCCGATGAAGGGAAAATCCTGATCTACACCTCCAAGCGGCAGAGAGTGGGCAACATCACTTCATATGATGGCTAACGTAGACAGGGACCGAAGGATGACCGGGATAAGTCATCACCCCAGCATCTGCTGGACAGGGCACCCTCTTGCCCTGGAAATGAGAAATCATTTCCAAAGGCGGAAGAACCAGCTGATGGTCAACGGCATAGGATGTGGAAGGCAACGGGAAACCACCACATTAAAGAACTACGGTTATCCCAAGCATCAGCAGTAAACCATGTCAGTATCTTCTGTAAAATTTTCCGGAGATAAAATAGTCCCCCAATCGGATCTCCGGGTGGGGACTGCAAAAGATATAGACAACGTGAAGGAAATGAATCCCAATTTTAACATAGCCACTTGGAATGTGAGAACACTGCTTCAGTGTAGCAAGCTAGAAAATGTAAAACTTGAAATGGAGCGACTGGAAATCGATATCCTGGGCATATCGGAGATGATTTCTGGTCTGGAGAATACAGAGTCATTCACACCGGAACTGACCAAGATAGACCGGGAATGGGAGGAGTTGGAATAATTTTGAGGAAAAACTATGGCTCACGTGTCAAGGGATATGTGCAATATAGCTCTCGAATAATACTAGTCAAACTTGAAACTAAACCAAAGGACACTGTGATAATACAAATATACATGCCAACATCCAAAGAAGAAGATGCAGTCATTGACGAAATATACGAAGAAATAAGTGATGCGATGAGAAATGTTAAGGGAGATGAAAACCTGATTGCCATGGGGGACTGGAACGCGATTGTGGGTGAAGACCCGGAGGAAGGAATTGTTGGCAAATATGGATTTGGAAGAAGAAATGAAAGAGGTGATCGACTGATCGAGTTCTGCTCAAAGCACCAATTAGTTGTTGCAAACACACTTTTCCAACACCACAAACGAAGAAGATATACATGGAAGGCCCCTGGAGACCTGAGGAGACAACAGATTGACTACATTCTAGTGAAAGCACGTTTTAGGAACCAGATAAAAGATTGCAGGAGCTATCCATCTGCAGACATAAGCAGTGATCATAACCTGGTCATGATGAAAAGTTCACTGAGATTCAAACGTTTGAAGAAGAAGCCAGTAAAACTTAAATGGGAACTAGAAAAACTGAAAACTGAGGGACTGGCAAAGCACTATGCTCATGAAACAGACAACCTAATTAAAAATTTTCAACATGGTGGAGTAAATGAAGACTGGAATCAGATTAAATCTGGTATATACAAAGCAGCAGAAAAGATAGTTGGAAGAACTGAACCCAAAAACAAGAGGGATTACAGCAGATATTATTGAGCTTAGAGAAAACAGAAGATTATACAAAAATGCAACTGAGGAACAAGGAAAAGCTGAATACAGAAGACTAAGGAATTTAGTTAATAGAGAAGCTAGGAAAGCAAAAGAAAATTTTCTTGGAGAAATGTGCAGGAAAGTAGAAGAAAATATGCAAAACGGAAGAACTGATTTAGCCTACAGAACAGCAAATCAATTTTTTTTAACAAACGTAAAACAGTACTCTCAAGCACAATAGAAAATAAAGAGGGGAAAATGCTGTTTGGTGAAGACATGCTGAAGAGATGGAAAGAATACATAGAGGAGTTGTATGCTGGAACACCTCTTTCGGAGGAAGTAATAGGAAGAGAAGAGGAAGTAGACGAAGATGACAAGGGAGATGACATTCTGCAAGAAGAATTTGACAGAGCTCTAAAAGAACTACAGGACAACAAAGCAACGGGTATTGATGACATCCCTGCAGAACTAATAAAGAATGCTGTTGACGGCATGAAAATGATGCTGCTTAAACTTATTAGGTCCATCTATAACACAGGAGAGATACCGACAGACTTCCAGAAATGTATCATTGTTCCTATACCAAAGAAGGCAGCAGCTACAAAATGTGAACAGCACCGAACTCTTAGCCTAATATCACGTGCATCAAAAATTCTCATAAAAATAGTTCTGAAGAGAATTGAAGAGAAGGTGGAGGATATGCTGAGTGAAGATCAGTTTCGTTTCAGAAGGGGATTGGGAACAAGAGAGGCGATTCTGGCACTAAGACTCATTATCGAAAAGCAATTACAGAAAAATAAACCAACTTATATTGCCTTTATAGACATGGAAAAGGCATTCGATAACGTTATCTGGCAAGAGATGTTCAGAGTGCTGAGGAAAATTGGAATAAAGTACAAAGACATCCGCGTGATACTCAGTTTCTATAAGAATGAGGTGGCAGTGATTAGGAACTGTCACCAGGAACAACAAGCAAATATTAGAAAAGGGGTAAGACAAGGATGTGCTCTCTCTCCTCTTATATTCAATGCTTACATCCAGGAAGCTATAGACCAAGTTCGAGAAACTACTGAGGTGGGGATCAAAATTAATGGGCAGAAGATAGACATGGTACGTTATGCAGATGATATTGCTATAGTCACGGAGACAGAAGAAGATCTAGAGGAAGTCCTCAGAACAACGGAAAAAATTCTATACAATCAGCATGGAATGAGAATAAACAAGAAAAAGACTAAAGTGATGGTATGCAGTACAGGAGCAGAATATGAACCTCCGAGAATTAGAATTGGAAGAGAGGAGCTGGAAGTGATACAGGAATTTACTTACCTGGGAAGCAAAATCACAAGGGATGGTAGAAGCCGGAAAGAAATTGCGACCAGAATACAAAAGGCCAAAATTGCATTTAATCGGAGAAGGAACTTACTCACCAGGAACAACATCAGTCTGAAAATAAGGAAACGCATCATGAAAGGTTTCGTTTGGAGTGTGGCCCTATATGGATGTGAAACTTGGACAGTTGGAAGAGCAGAGAGAAGACGGCTAGAGGCCCTGGAGATGTGGTGCTATAGAAGGATGATGAAGATCAGCTGGACAGACAAAGTAACAAATGAAGAGGTGCTTAGAAGAGTACAGGAAACCAGATCTCTGTGGAGGCACATCCAAACAAGAAGAGACAAACTTGTAGGGCACATCCTACGACACAACAATATCATTGGAACAATAGCAGAAGGAGTTATTGAGGGAAGGAATCGGCGGGGGCGACCAAGGATATCATACATGCAACAGATCATGAATGACGTTGGATGTAACACATATGTGGAAATGAAGAGGAAAGCAGACAGAAGAGAGGAATGGCGCTCTGCTGCAAACCAACCTCAGGGTTGAACACTAAAAGAAGATGAAAAGGTGTTCAACTACCTACTTTCAACTGCTTTTCAATAACCAGACCGCCACCTCTTCCTACGAACCGTCGCCGTCCCTTTCGCTACCAACCTAAGAAAATTGCGCTTAAAGAAAGGACACTTGTACTTACCTCAGCCACCCGACCGACACTTCCTCCTAGAATCAGGTGCCAAGTGTGAAATCTGCCAGTAAACAAAGCTCACTTGTGTTTTCACTACCAATGTAAGATAATTGCTGCAAACGAAGATCACCACCACCATCACTAACCTAAGTCACCAAACCGCCACTCCTTCCTAGGGGTGGGTGGTAAAAGGACTCAGCCCGCACTAGGCTGATGGATGGAGGAAGGCGTCTACTTTATTTGCGAACAATTTATTTAGGGATGGAGTATATGTATCACTCTCAAAAATAACACATTTCACAGCCTACATATATGTGAACCATTCATAAACAATGCCATCATGCCATCATCTGTTTACCCCCATCATGGATAACTGTACTTCCGTCATCAGCTGGTGTCACTGTGGTGTCCTCTGACCGCGAGGAATTGCACTAAGACAGTTGGGGTCTGGAGCTCGTGGAGAACACGCTAGGTGGCGCCATCTTAAATTACGGTACTTGTGTCACTACAGCGTCCTCTAGTGACATCGATATGGACTAAGTCAATTGAGCTATGGACTCAGTGGTGTATACACTTGGTGGTGGTGTTGCCTGTAATTGTTTAAATAAAGTCTGGTGTATGATTTCGACAGTTGACGATTAGAAGAAGTTGTGGTCTGGTCCTTGAAAAGTAGTTGAAAGTAGATAGTTGAACACCTTTTCATAACTATATGAAATTATAAATTTAATTATTTAATAGAATTAAAATTGAAATTGAATTAAGTACCTAGGTAATTAAATGCTGAAAGTATTGAACTTAGGTAGTTGATAGGTTAGATGCACGATGTGGGTGTTAGCATATTTACAGAAGACTATATCCGGCGCTTGTATGGAGAGGGCGGCTGAGGGTGTGTGACGTAAGTGATGGGACGGCCGTGGGGCGGCAGCGTGGTGAGTGTCCAGTTATAACACATGCACGCGAGAGGGAGGGCAGACGATCTTGAATCAGTTACCTTAGCGAGAGCTTTCTTTGTCGAGCAAGCGACGTGGTGGACCGGCAGTTGTGTGACGTCAGGGCAGATTCCACTCTGCAGGAAACAACTTTGGCGCCGTCCTACCGAAGTCTGTGACGTGAGCAGCCGGTGGACCAGTGACATGTGCGCTTGGGCTACTGCTGACAGGGGGTGCCAGGAGTAGCTTCCTCTGCTGGCTGCGATTTCTACTAAGTCAGTTGGAGTCTGGAGTGACGCCATCTCGAAGATGTGTACTAAGTTTGTTGGAGTACAAGTGATGACCATACTCCTTGAAATAAAGACTTCAGTCCTTTTCCCACCAGTCAACAGGAGGTGACTTCGGTTGGTACAAGTGTATTTGATGCTATTTTCATAGCTTAGCAGCGAGAACATAAGTGACCGCTAAAAACCAAACTTGGCGAGAATTCGTAGGATGAAGTGGACTTAGGCCAATTGGGTCACATCCACTAACCTATTTCACACCATTTTTTCGTAGGTGTAACCGATTATCGTCTTGGAATTCGAACTTGTGACCAATTTTTATATGGAGGGTTAGGTTAGTGGACACAGCCCAATTGGCCTTTCTTCCAGCCAAAATTCAAACATGGCACCAAAATCCGACATCTTGAATGTTGTCCTCTGCTTTTGGCTATGTGTACTAAGCCAGTTAGACTTGGAGCTTGTGGCGAACACACCTGCATGATATTGTTTAAATAATAATAAAGACATATCCGGTTTTTCGCCATTATCTTGCTGGAATTTGAACTTCCCGCCATTTTTCTGGTGGAGAGGGTTAGGTTAGTGAAGGTAGGCCAAGTGTACAATGTTACGCCACATGGTGTATACTCTGGGTGCAGTCATCTTGATTGACGTCACAGTCACCATCTTTGATGACGCCACAGTGGCGCTCTCTGGTGGCGATGATATGTACTAAGTCTGTTGGAGTCCAGACCTCATGGTGAATACACTGGGTGTTACCATCTTGGACTGCATCACAGATGAGAGTGTCCTCTCTCAGATGAGAGTGCCCAATGTGTACGAAGTGAGTTGAAGTCCTGACCTTGTGGTGAACACATCTGCATGGAATTGATTAAATAAAGTCTTATGTCCAGTACTTTTCCCACTTGTCCTTGGGACGTGGTGGCAGTCTGGTGCCTGATGTTAGTAAAGTGTCTTTTCTTGCACGCCATTTTGTTAGCTTAGTAGACATGTGGGAATTGAGTTTTGTTTACCACAAAAATAAAAAGTTGGTACCAGTTCGTAAGAAGAGGTGGTGGTTGGGTGACTTAGGTTAATGGAGGTTGGCCAAGTGAGCTATTTTCCTTCGATTTTCTTTGCTTAGTAGAGACAAGACTGTTGTGGTGCATTATCCTGTTGGAATTTGAACATCCCGCCATTTTCTAGGGCGTGGGGGATTAGGTTAGTGGAGGTAGCACAACTGACCTTCTTTCCGCCATTTTCGTGGTGTGACATATTATGCTGCTGGAATTTGCATTCCCCCCAATTTTTTTCTGGAGGGTTAGGTTAGTGGAGGTAGCCCAATTGACCTATGTTCCCACCAAACTTCAATCTTCTGGCCAAAATCCGCCATCTTGGATGACGTCATGCGCTGTTGCCAAGTCTACACATTGCCATCTTGGATGATGTCATCTCCGCCATCTTGAATAAATTTGGCAACAATTTAATGTGGGGACATACATACTTTGTTCCACTACTCGCATATAACACTGTTATACATGAATTGGGCTTGTAGTGTAATGTTACCCCTGTTAGAGGATTTGACTGTGATGTATGACTAGTGGATACGGAATAGTTCCTTTTTCTAATAGTTTTCGAGCTGTTGGAAAGAAACACAGTAAAAATGGAATAATACTGAATCTGAGATCTTCTTGTAACAAGTTCATTAAATGGTTTGTCTAATGGATTTATGGTCGCCAGCCTACCTAGGCAAAGGAATGGTTAAGTTTCAGAAAAGCAAGAGAATTAAAACTCATCTACTTTCCCGCAGTTCCCTAATTCCCTAACACAACTTCAAAAATAAATATAACTTTGAGTATATATTTCTGAGAAAGACACAAGAATCTTTTAGCTGCAGCACCCACATACATGTATAGTTTTGGTCTAGAAAGACCGCGAATCTTTAATCATTACTGTGTGCAAAATAATTAAGGTTGGGGGGCTTCTCTGTTTTCATTCTATATAACCGACAAATTTAACACTTCAATATGCTAATAGCATAGGCAATTTTCTGTTCATCACTGTATGTAGTTTGTCATTCAGTATTGATATGCAACCATACTTCAGTGTTACTAAGCCACATTACTAAATTCCATTTATAGATGAAAGAATTTTATCTGTACTTTACTCAAAACTTATTTACCGACATTCACTTTACAAATTAGTTTACACCAATTATTTTCAGACATTTATTCAAAGATGAAAATTAGTGCTTGTAGATACTAAATTAAGCACCTGAAATATTTTTAAAACAGGTTTACTAGGAATAATCAAACACCAGAAAAGGACCCTTTATAAGTGAACGATTAGGAGTAAATAGTCCTCGCCGTTAGCAGAGTGGTCAGCGTGACAGAATGCTATGCCAAGGGGCCCGGGTTCGATTCCTGGCTGGGGCTGGAGATTTTCTCCACTCAGGGACTGGGTGTTGTGTTGTCGTAAGCATCATTTCATCCCCACCTCCGACTCGCAAGTCGCCATATGCGGCGTGGACTGCAGCAAGTACTTGCCTTCAGTGGCCGACTTTCCCCGAATGGGGTACTCCCGGCCCAAAATGCCGTACGCTCATTTCCATTAGGAATAAATAACAGGTTGAACCAAATTTTATTTTTTAACACAATCATTCGAGAGGGATTTTTGGATTAATGGTTCAAGCTTTTACAATTCTAATTATGCTGTTCGTATCCTGTTGGCTGAGGCGATGGCCGTGGCGGATAGTAATGGCGGCTGCACTGTCCGCGGTACAGCGTGCAAGTTTCTTTAAGTATGGCCTGATTAATTGTTCTTGGCGTCGTTTTAACGTCCATCACTTAGCCCAGCGACTTGTACCACAGCCGTAATAATTCAGCAGCCTTCACCCGAGGCTACTGTGCAACCACTTCCTGGCCAGGCACCGCCTTCTCCGTCCGAGTGCCGCCCCTCTCACTGCTCCCTAGGGACCGTGTCCTCTCGTTCCCACTCGCTCTGCACGCAGCGCGCCGAAAACTCAAGCCAGCTCTCACGCTTCCCACTGTAACTTACGTACAGTACAAAAGTAGTCCGTCCTGTACATAAGACATATCCTACACATTGCACTTAAGCGTGTACTGTTTTGTACAAATGACAACTTACACAAAGATATAAAAATTACAGACACAAAGATTTAGGTTTCATTAATCCATGACAAAATATTATTTAGTTAATTATATATTTCACATATTTCTTTGCGTAAGTTACAAATATACACTCCTGGAAATTGAAATAAGAACACCGTGAATTCGTTGTCCCAGGAAGGGGAAACTTTATTGACACATTCCTGGGGTCAGATACATCACATGATCACACTGACAGAACCACAGGCACATAGACACAGGCAACAGAGCAGCACAATGTCGGCAATAGTACAGTGTATATCCACCTTTCGCAGCAATGCAGGCTGCTATTCTCCCATGGAGACGATCGTAGAGATGCTGGATGTAGTCCTGTGGAACGGCTTGCCATGCGATTTCCACCTGGCGCCTCAGTTGGAGCAGCGTTCGTGCTGGACGTGCAGACCGCGTGAGACGACGCTTCATCCAGTCCCAAACATGCTCAATGCGGGACAGATCCGGAGATCTTTCTGGCCAGGGTAGTTCACTTACACCTTCTAGAGCACGTTGGGTGGCACGGGATACATGCGGACGGGCATTGTCCTGTTGGAACAGCAAGTTCCCTTGCCGGTCTAGGAATGCTAGAACGATGGGTTCGAAGACGGTTTGGATGTACCGTGCACTATTCAGTGTCCCCTCGACGATCACCAGAGGTGTACGGCCAGTGTAGGAGATCGCTCCCCACACCATGATGCCGGGTGTTGGCCCTGTGTGCCTCGGTCGTATGCAGTCCTGATTGTGGACCTCACCTGCACGGCGCCAAACACGCATACGACCATCATTGGCACCAAGGCAGAAGCGACTCTCATCGCTGAAGACGACACGTCTCCATTCGTCCCTCCATTCACGCCTGTCGCGACACCACTGGAGGCGGGCTGCACGATGTTGGGGCGTGAGCGGAAGACGGCCTAACGGTGTGCGGGACCGTAGCCCAGCTTCATGGAGACGGTTGCGAATGGTCCTCGCCGATACCCCAGGAGCAACAGTGTCCCTAATTTGCTGGGATGTGGTGGTGCGGTCCCCTACGGCACTGCGTAGGATCCTACGGTCTTGGCGTGCATCCGTGCGTCGCTGCGGTCCGGTCCCAGGTCGACGGGCAAGTGCACCTTCCGCCGACCACTGGCGACAACATCGATGTACTGTGGAGACCTCCCGCCCCACTTGTTGAGCAATTCGGAGGTACGTCCACCCGGCCTCCCGCATGCCCACTATACGCCCTCGCTCAAAGTCCGTCAACTGCACATACAGTTCACGTCCACGCTGTCGCGGCATGCTACCAGTGTTAAAGACTGCGATGGAGCTCCGTATGCCACGGCAAACTGGCTGACACTGACGGCGGCGGTGCACAAATGCTGCGCAGCTAGCGCCATTCGGCGGCCAACACCGCGTTTCCTGGTGTGTCCACTGTGCCGTACGTGTGATCATTGCTTGTACAGCCCTCTCGCAGTGTCCGGAGCAAGTATGGTGGGTCTGACACACCGGTGTCAATGTGTTCTTTTTTCCATTTCCAGGAGTGTAGATTAGCAATGTGCTCTACCATCATATACAGCGTGTTACGAAAAGGTACGGCCAAACTTTCAGGAAACATTCCTCACACACAAATAAAGAAAAGATGTTATGTGGACGTGTGTATGGAAACGCTTAACTTCCATGCTAGAGTTCATTTTAGTTTCGTCAGTATGTACTGTACTTCATCGATTCACCGCCAGTTGGCCCTATTGAAGGAAGGTATTGTTGACTCGGTGCTTGTGTTGACATGCGACTCATTGCTCTACAGTACTAGCATCAAGCACATCAGTACGTAGCATCAACAGTTTAGTATTCATCACGAACGTGGATTCGCAGTCAGTGCAATGTTTACAAATGCGGAGTTGGCAGATGCCCATTTGATGTATGGATTAGCACGGAGCAATAGCCGAGGCGCGGTACGTTTGTATCGAAACAGATTTCCAGAACGAAGGTGTCCCGACAGGAAGACGTTCGAAGCAATTGATTGGCGTCTTAGGGAGCACGGAGCATTCCAACCTATGACTCCCGACTGGGGAAGACCTAGAACGACGAGGACACCTGCAATGGACGAGACAATTCTTCGTGCAGTTGACGATAACCCTAACGTCAGCGTCATAGAAGTTGCTGCTGTACAAGGTAACGTTGACCACGTCACTGTATGGAGAGTACTACGGGAGAACCAGTTGTTTCCGTACCATGTACAGCGTGTGCAGGCACTATCAGCAGCTGATTGGCTCCACGGGTACACTTCTGCGAATGGTTCATCCAACAATGTGTCAATCCTCATTTCAGTACAAATGTTCTCTTTACGGATGAGGCTTCATTCCAACGTGATCAAATTTTAAATTTTCACAATCAACATGTGTGGGCTGACGAGAAGCCGCACGAAATTATGCAATCACGTCATCAACACAGATTTTCTGTGAACGTTTGGGCAGGCGTTGTTGGTGATGTCTTGATTGGGCCCCGTGTTCTTCCACCTGCGCTCAATGGAGCACGTTATCATGATTTCATACGGGATACTCTACCTGAGCTGCTAGAACATGTGCCTTTACAAGTACGACACAACATGTGGTTCATGCACGACGGAGCTCCTGCACATTTCAGTCGAAGTGTTCATACGCTTCTCAACAACAGATTCGGTGCCCGATGGATTGGTAGAGGCGGACCAATTCCATGGCCTCCACGCTCTCCTGACCTCAACCCTCTTCACTTTCATTTATGGGGGCATTTGAAAGCTCTTGTCTACGCAACCCCGGTACCAAATGTAGAGACTTTTCGTGCTCGTATTATGGAAGGCTGTGATACAATACGCCATTCTCCAGGGCTGCATCAGCGCATCAGAGATTCCATGCGACGGAGGGTGGATGCATGTATCCTCGCTAACGGATGACATTTTGAAGATTTCCTGTAACAAAGTGTTTGAAGTCACGCTGGTACGTTCTGTTGCTGTGTGTTTCCATTCCATGAGTAATGTGATTTGAAGAGAAGTAATAAAATGAGCTGTGACATGGAAAGTAAGCCTTTCCGGACACATGTTCACAAAACACATTTTCTTTCTTTGTGTGTGAGGAACGTTTTCTGAAAGTTTGGCAGTACCCTTTTGTAACATCCTGTGTATTACATTTTACAAACAGACTGTGCGTATCACAAATATGTTGCGATAAAATTTAATATAAACTATGTGATTGTTTGAACAATAGTGTTATGTAGTACCTTAAGTACATACAGCCACCGTCCATAAGGCGGGGTGCAGGCTGTGGATGTTGATGCAGAATACGTTCAGGAGGTCACTAGGACCTGGGTGTAAGAAGCCAGTAATTCTGACCAGTAGATCACGGAAGAGTTATGTACGCCCTTCAGCTGCAGGACCGGTGCATGTCCGTAAAGAGCATAGTGTGAGGTGGTCGTGCAGGCGGGTGGCAGGTGGCGTGCGGAGGACGCACTGCGACCAATATGTGACCCGGCCACCTGGGATTACGGCGGAGTCGAGGACGGAGCTTACCGGCAATATCCGGAGAGCGGGGGTGAGGGTACCTTCAGCGAGATGCTGTCCCCCGTCTAACACCCGGGCCGCCTGCAACCACGAACTTCAGCATGGCACTCAGTATACCGAGTAATTATTTTCCAACACATACGGATTCGCCAAAAAGCAACAGTGCTGCCGTGTAAACACAGACCAAAGACTGTTTTCAAAAGGCACACGCTTATGTAAACAGTAATGGTAGTGTTCTCCAACACCGCAGGTTTGTTTTTCCTCTCCCACCGTGTCGGTACGTAAAGCAGCCAGTTATTACGAGATGACATCCGGTGCAGTCAGGCCCGCAGCCGTTTGGGAGGGGGGCTGCTGGATGGCGGCGTTTTTTTCGCTATGCTCAAGGAGCAGCTGATGGTGCCTGCCGTGAGAACTGCACAGAGCAACATTCAGTCGGCACGAAAATTCATACCATCTGCGAATCTAAATAACCCATATTAGTTATTATTCGAATTTGTTCAAATTTGGTATACAGCCGTTTGTTATTAATGAGATGATACTCTCAAGCTTTCAGATTTTTATTTATTACAGTTACAGAGGTAATGAAAAGTACCAAAAGGTACTAAAACCGAAGCTTTGTTTTAAAACCCAGTTTCGAAGAATAAAAAATTGACTTTCATTATCATTTGAAGCGATTACAGAGTTATCAGTGCATAAAATCAATTAATTACAATTCTCTTTTCAAAGCTTCAAAACGTAATACAAAAATCGCTCAAAATTATTATTTGGTTATAATTTTGCTCTCTGAGGGCACGAGAATGATTGAGAGAGTGTATGTGGGACATACGTTAAAACTTAATATGTAATTTTATGTAAAGCCTTGTACAAACGAACCGTGGTAAGGTTTTGGTGCAACCTCTATTCAGATACCGTACGTCAGCGTAAGCTTGCTTTTGTACAAAAGCAGCCAGAATGAATGTCAGAGGCGGAATAAGTTTAGTATCAATTTGGAGAATATTTTGCACTTCGATTATTTTAATTAAACATTATATTAGAAACTGATGTTTCAGTGACGTTAATTACTACCAGATTAGTAATTGGATAAGGCAAGTTTTGAAGCGAAAAGGATCTGGAAGGAACATTCTGATTTGTCGTTTACATCAACAGCCAATCAGAATTAAGCTGTTCCCACATGAATATAGTGAGGTGGAAGAGAGCAGAGGAGATCGAGTTAGTCGCTTTGCTAACCGGCCTACGGATAACACTATTTAGATAGTTCCGCAAAAATAGTCTTTAAGACGAAGAACTAGTGACTTCCTTTCGGTTAGAACATGCCGTGCCTAAATCAACTGGAGATACGAACATTTTAATGAAAGTTTGGTGTTTCTAAACTGAATAGTTGGAGATTTATGAGCGTGTGAACTCTCTGGCCGTAGTAACTGTTCCGTGCGGCATATATCGTGCTCAATAGACAACACTTTGGTGAGCAATTCTTTTCTATAAGACCACTGAAACGACCGAATCTGTAACTCGTGAAGAGTGTTAGGTCTGTGACGGCTAGATCGTGAAAATTAGTCGCGTCGGACTTGCAAAGCGTCTGGCTGCTTTTAACTGAAAATTAGTTGCAGAGACAGTCAGTTTTGAAGGATAAAGTTTACCATTATAATATGGGCTTGATAGCATTTCATGTGCTTCCATATGACTAAAAATCAGATTCAATATAATTTTTAAATACTTTTTGCAAGTAGACTGCATCGTCCGAACGCTCGATTTTTTGAATATGAACTTTCAGTAACTGACTTTCAACTCGTGTTACGCAGCCTCTGTGTGGTATGTATTAGGTAGTAGTTTCATCAATGCTGCATTACACTGTCCAGCACGTATCTGCTACTACAGAGTGAAGGTGCTTCGAAAGGAAGGGATATCGAGGTAGTTGGACTTCCGATAAGTGAGAGAGAAGAGACGAAGACGACAGAGCCTGCCCCACTGCATGTAGTCATCAACGTAACACTGTTACCTTTTGCATCCACCTGAAAATCAAAATGATTTGCGAGACCACGACTCGAATCGGAAACACCTATTTTCAACCACAAAGTCGGTTTTAAATTTCTAATTAAGTCATAAATCAGTTTGATAAACAACAAAGACACCCAGAATTAGAAATACAGTGATTTAGGTATACTTTTTATAGTATTATGGTGAATGAAACATCGTGGCACTTATCTTCTTCAAAACTACTATACGAGCAGATGTTATGATACATTAGCTTCCAAAAGTAGAGAGTCATCCAGAAACGAGGACGTATTGCATTATCAAGAAGTTGGAAGGTTTACTGAAAAACCTACAGATTAATCACATGACGTCTGGCACACAACAGTGCACGAAACATAATGTTACAGAGATTCTCATAGATGAGATCACATTGGTAAGAAAATAACACAACTGGAAAATCTCTTACATAGCAGAAGAAGCTATTAACAGGAGATGTGGTTACCGCTACCAGCCACACACACCACGTAGTGACGAGACAAACTTTCCACGATGTGGTTCAAGGTCCCACTTGGCAGTCGATCCCATTCCTCAGTAACAGCTGTGTGGAGTATGCTTGGCTGAGGCTCATCGGTTGCAGTTCACCTTCCAAATGCATCCCAGGAATGTTCTATAGGTTTGGGATCCTGGGATTACGCTGACCAGTTCATGCAATGGATATCTTCATCTTCAAATAATTCATCCACCAGACAGGCTCGATGTGGGCAGGCAGTATAGTCTATAAAGAGGATGACTGTACAGACGGCACATCTGTAAAGGTGAACACATGGTAACAGTACAGCTCCGGATGGCGAGTCGACATAATGCTTCCCCACACCACGACGCACTCACCACCAAACCGGTCTCTTTCCACGATGTATGTGGTCCTGTATCGGCTACCAGTTTGTTTGCAGAGTAAAATGCGACGAGAGTCGTTTTGCAAAATAAAGCCAGGTTCATCTGTCAAGAGCACATTTCTCCATTCAAACACGGTAGTGGTACTACAGCATCGATAGCTGACATATACGATATTATCGATGGTATTTACAATATCAGTCGATATATAGATTACCTAAAGATTGTTTTGAGCTAGTGTTTCAAACGAAAAATAAGTTTCTAAGAATTTTTATTGCTTAAAGATAACAATACAAGAAAAGCGATTTTGTTTTAAATTAAGGTTTGTAAATTCTACTCCTTTAGTCTGTTGCGTTTTTCATTAATTATTTCTCCTGCCTTGAAGAAAACCCTCTGTACCGGAAGCGAAGTTGCCAGACAGCGCAAATATTTAGTGCCCATTACAAGCAAAATACTATTATATTTTGGCCAGTTGAGCCGTCTCTAGTGGAAATATTTCAAAAACCTAGAACGTGATATTAAAAAAACAAATAAAATGCACAAGAGATTTTATCTCGATATTAAATATTATATTGTGCGTTAATACTAACCGCTGAGGAGGTAGATAATTATTCTCATGTATTACTATTATTGTTGTTTTTGTTGTGGTCTTCAGTCCAGAGACTGGTTGCATGTAGCTCTCCATGCTACTCTCTCCTGTGCAAGCTTCTTCATCTACCAGTACGTACTTCAACCTACATCCTTCTGAATCTGTTTAGTGTATTCATCTCTTTGTCTTCCTCTACGATTTTTACCTTCCACGCTGCCCTTGGTGATCCCTTGATGCATCATAATATGTCCTACCAACCGATCCCTTCTTCTAGTCAAGTTGTGCCACAAACTTCTCTTCTCTCCAATTCTATTCAGTACCTCTCATTAGTTCTGTAATCTACCCATATAATCTTCAGCATTAATATGTAGCAGCACATTTCGAAAGCTTATATTCTATTCTTGTGTAAACTATTTATCGTCCATGGTTCACTTCCATTCGTCGCTACACTCCATACAAATACTTTCAGAAACGACTTCCTGACACTTAAATCTATACTCGATGTTATTAAATTTTTCTTCTTCAGAAACCCTTTCCTTGCTGCTGCCAGTCTACATTTTATATCCTCTCTACTTCCACCATCATCAGTTATTTTGCGCCCCAAATAGCAAAACTGCTTTACTACTTTCAGTTTCTCATTTCCCAATCTCATTCCCTCAGCATCACCCGACTTAATTCGACTACATTCCATTATCCTCATTTTCCTTTTGTTGATGTTCATCTTATACCCTCCTTTCAAGACACTGTCCATTCCGTTCAACTGCTCTTCCAAGTCCTTTGCTGAATTACAATGTCATCGGTGAACCCAAAAGTTTTTATTTTTTCTCCATGGATTTTAATTCATACTCCGAATTTTTCTTTTGTTTCCTTTTCTGCTTGCTCAATATACAGATTGAACAACATCGCGGAGACGCTGCAAACCTGTCTCACTCCCTTCCCAACCACTGCTACCCTTTCATGTCCCTCAACTCTTAAAACTGCCATCTTGTACAGATTGTAAATACCCTTTCACTCCCTGTATTTTACCCCACCCACCTTTAGAATTTGAAAGAGAGTATTCCAGTCAACATTGTCGAAAGGTTTCTCTAAGTCTACAAATGCTAGAATCGTAGGTTTGCCTTTCCTTAATATATATTCTAAGATAAGTCGTAGGGTCAGTATTGCCTCAAGTGTTGAAACATTTCTACGGAATCCAAACTGATCTTCCCCGAGGTCGGCTTCTACCAGTTTTTCCATTCGTCTGTAAAGAATTCGCGTTAGTATTTTGCAGCCGTGGCTTATTAAACCGATAGTTCGGTAATTTTCATATCTGTCAACACCTGATTTCGTTTGGATTGTATTTGTTATATTTCTTGAAGATTTATTATATTTCTTTAGCTTTTGACCAACATTGTATCAATAAGTGTGTGCATTTGATATCTTTGTTATTGTAATTATGAAAAATTTTATCAAACCATTATTGGCCACAACCCAAATCAATTTGTAAAATTTTTTGTGGGGAGCATGGGGGCTATGTAAGTAGGCCGTATAGGTCTTTTGTATTGGTAACGCCACGTAGCGCTCTGTATGAAAATCACTGCCTCGGCTATGTGCAGTCTGTGACTGGTTTGCATTGTGATTGGCTATTGTAGTGTTGGGCAGGTGGATGTTAATAGAGCGTTGCGTTGCGCTGTTGGAGGTGAGCCGCCAGCAGTGGTGGATGTTGTTGTTGTTGTTGTGGTCTTCAGTCCTCAGACTGGATTGATGCAGCTCTCCATGCTACTCTATCCTGTGTAAGCTTCTTCATCTCCCAGTACTTCCTGCAACCTACATCCTTCTGAATCTGCTTAGTGTATTTATCTCTTGGTCTCCCTCTACGATTTTTACCCTCCACGCTGCCCTCCAATGCTAAATTTGTGATCCCTTGATGCCTCAAAACATGTCCTACCAACCGGTCCCTACTTTTTGTGAAGTTGTGCCACAAACTCCACTTCTCCCCAGTTCTATTCAATACCTTCTCATAAGTTATGTGATCTACCCATCTAATCTTCAGCATTCTTCTGTAGCACCACATTTCGAAAGCTTCTATTCCCTTCTTGTCCAAACAAGTTATCGTCCATGTTTCACTTCCATACATGGCTACACTCCATACAAATACTTTCAGAAAAGACTTCCTGACATTTAAATCTATACTCGATGTTAACAAATTTCTCTTCTTCAGAAACGCTTTCCTTGCCATTGCCAGTCTACATTTTATATCCTCTCTACTTCGACCATCATCAGTTATTTTACTCCCCAAGTAGCAAAACTCCTTTACTACTTTAAGTGCCTCATTTCCTAATCTAATTCCCTCAGCATCACCCAATTTGATTTGACTACATTCCATTATCCTCGTTTTGCTTTTGTTGATGTTCATCTTATATCCTCCTTTCAAGACACTGTCCATTCCGTTCAACTGCTCTTCCAAGTCCTTTGCTGTCTCTGACAGAATTACAATGTGATCGGCGAACCTCAAAGTTTTTATTTTTACTCCATGGATTTTAATACCTATTCCCAATTTTTGTTTTGTTTCCTTTACTGCTTGCTTAATATACAGATTGAATAACATCAGGGAGAGACTGCAACCCTGTCTCACTCCCTTCCCAACCACTGCTTCCCTTTCATGCTCCTCGACTCTTATAATTGCCATCTGGTTTTTGTACAAATTGTAAATAGTCTTACGCTCCCTATATTTTACCCCTGCCACCTTTAGAATTTGAAAGAGAGTATTCCAGTCGACATTGTCAAAAGCTTTCTCTAAGACTACAAATGCTAGAAACGTAGGTTTGCCATTTCTTAATCTTTCTTCTAAGATAAGTCGTAAGGTTAGTATTGCCTCACGTGTTCCAACATTTCTGCGGAATCCAGATTGATCTTCCCCAAGGTCCGCTTCTACCAGTTTTTCCATTTGTCTGTAAAGAATACGCGTTAGTATTTTGCAGCTGTGACTTATTAAACTGATAGTTCGGTAATTTTCACATCTGTCAACAACTGCTTTCTTTGGGATTGGAATTATTATATTCTTCTTGAAGTCTGAGGGTATTTCGCCTGTCTCATAGATCTTGCTCACCAGATGGTAGAGTTTTGTCATGACTGGCTCTCTCAAGGCCGTCAGTAGTTCTAATGGAATGTTGTCTACTCCCGGGGCCTTGTTTCGACTCAGGCCTTTCAGTGCTCTGTCAAACTATTCACGCAGTATCGTATCTCCCATTTCATCTTCATCTGCATCCTCTTCCATTTCCAGTACATCGCCCTTGTATAAACCTTCTATATACTCCTTCCACCTTTCCGCCCTCCCTTCTTTGCTCAGAACTGTGTTTCCATTTGGGCTCTTGATATTCATACAAGTGGCTCTCTTTTCTCCAAAGGTCTCTTTAATTTTCCTGTACACAGTATCTATCTTACCCCCACTGAGATAAGCCTCTACATCTTTACATTTGTCCTCTAGCCATCCCTGCTTAGCCACTTTGCACTTCCTGTCGATCATTTTTGAGACGTTTGTATTCCTTTATGCCTGCTTCATTTACTGCATTTTTATATTTTCTTCTTTCATCAATTAAATTCAATATTTCTTCTGTTGCCCACGGATTTCTATTAGCCCTCGTCTTTTTACCTACTTTATCTTCTGCTGCCTTCACTATTTCATCCCTCAGAGCTACCCATTCTTCTTCTACTGTATTTCTTTCCTCCATTCCTGTCAATTGTTCCCTTATGCTCTCCCTGAAACTATCTACAACCTCTGGTTCTTTCAGTTTATCCAGGTCCCATCTCCTTCAATTAGTTTTGTAGTTTCTTCAGTTTTAATCTATAGTTCATAACCAATAGATTGTGGTCAGAGTCCACTTCTGCCCCATGGAAATGTCTTACAATTTAAAACCTGATTCCTAAATCTCTGTCTTACCATTATATAATCTATCTGATACCCTTTAGTATCTCCAGGATTCTTCCATGTATACAACCTTCTTTTATGATTCTTAAACCAAGTGTTAGCTATGATTAAGTTATGCTCTGTGCAAAATTCTACCAGACGGCTTCCTCTTCCATTTCTTCCCCCCAATCCATATTCACCTACTATGTTTCCTTCTCTCCCTTTTCCCACTGACGAATTCCAGTCACCCATGACTATTAAATTTTCGTCTCCCTTCACTACCTGAATAATTTCTTTTATCTCATCATACATTTCCTCAATTTCTTCATCATCTGCAGAGCTAGTTGGCATATAAACTTGTACTACAGTAGTAGGCGTGGGCTTTGTGTCTATCTTGGCCACAATAATGCGTTCGCTATGCTGTTTGTAGTAGCTTACCCGCACTCCTATTTTTTTATTCATTACTAAACCTACTCCTGCATTACCCCTATTTGATTTTGTATTTATAACCCTATATTCACCTGACCAAAAGTCTTGTTCCTACTGCCACCGAACTTCACGAATTCCCACAATATCTAACTTTAACCTATCCATTTCCCTTTTTAAATTTTCTAACCTACCTGCCCGATTAAGGGATCTGACATTCCACGCTCCGATCCGTAGAATGCCAGTTCTCTTTCTCCTGATAACGACATCCTCTTGAGTAGTCCCCGCCCGGAGATCCGAATGGGGGACTATTTTACCTCCGGAATAGTTTACCCAAGAGGACTCCATCATCATTTAATCATACAGTAAGGCTGCATGCCTTCGGGAAAAATTATGGCTGTAGTTTCCCCTTGCTTTCAGCCGTTCGCAGGACCAGCACTGCAAGGCCTTTTGGTTAAATGTTACAAGGCCAGATCAGTCAATCATCCAGACTGTTGCCCCTGCAACTACTGAAAAGGCTGCTGCCCCTGGCTGGATGTGGGGAAGTGAAATGGCGGATTTTTGAGAGCGGATGATCTGGACGTGTGTCCATCAGAAACAGTACATTTGTAATAATGGATGTCATGAACTGCTGTATATATTATGACTTTTGAACAGTATTAAGGCAAATACCTTGTTTGTTCTCTATCAAAATCTGTCATTTGCTATCTATGCCTATCAGTAGTTAGTGCCTTCAGTAGTTAGAATCCTTTATTCAGCTGGCAGTAGTGGCGCTCGCTGTATTGCAGTAGTTCGAGTAACGAAGATTTTTTTGAGGGAAGTGATTTGTGAAAGGTATAGGTTAATGTTAGTCAGGGCCATTCTATTGTAGGGGTTAGTGAAAGTCACATTGCGTTGCCCTAAAAAATATTGTGTGTCAGTTTAAGCACAGTCATGTGTAATTGTTCAAAGGGAACGTTTCAGTAGTTCTAATGGAATGTTGTCTACTCCTGGGCCTTGTTTCGACTTAGGTGTTTCAGTATTCTGTCAGATTCTTCATGTAGTATCTTATCCCTAATTTCATCTTCATGTACGTCCTCTACCATTTTCATAGTAGTGCCTCAAGTACATTGTCCTTGTATAGACCTTCTATATACTCCTTCTACCTTTCTGTCTTTCCATCTTTGCTTAGAACTAGTTTACCATCTGAGCTCTCGATATTCATACAGGTGGTTCCCTTTTCTCCAAAGGTCTCTTTAATTTTCCTGTTGGCAGTATCTGTCTTACCCCTAGTGGTATGCGCCTCTACACCCTTACATTTGTCCTCTAGCCATCCCTGCTTAGCCATTTTGCACTTATTGTCGATCACATTTTTGAAACGTTTGTTATCCTTTTTGCCTGCTTCATTTACCCCATTCTTGTATTTTCTCCTTTCATCAATTAAATTCATTATCTCTTCTGTTACCCAAGAATTTCAATTAGCCCTCGTCTTTTTACGTACTTGATCTTCTAGTGCCTTCACTATTTCATCCCTCAAAGCTACTCATTCTTCTGCTACTGTATTTCCATCCCCCATCAGTAGTTAGTGCCTTCTGTAGTTAGAATCTTTTATTTAGATGGCAGTAGTGGCGCTCGCTGTATTGCAGTAGTTCGAGTAACGAAGATGTTTGTGAGGTAAGTGATTTTTGAAAGGTATAGGTTAATGTTAGTCAGGGCCATTCTTTTGTAGGGATTATTGAAAGTCAGATTGCGTTGCGCTAAAAAGATACTGTGTGTCAGTTTAAGCACAGTCGTGTATAATTGTTCTTATGGGACGTTTCATATGCTGACTCTTAGCCGCGGATACCTCAATGGAATCTTCTGATTTTTTCTTGTAGTTTGTGTAATTAGTGTAGCTATTGTTTATTGCTAATTATAGAGAGAATTTCCTTTGTAGTTGTAGTCTTTCATTGTTGTACAGTAAAACAATTGTATCATGCATGTAGATTTGCACTAAGTATTTCGCAGCTGCGCTTGCAATTAAGGAGATATTATTTCCAATGCTATGTTAACGTGTTTTCTTATTTTACTCTTCAAATTGTGCTTTTCTGTGTTGTCGTGTGAAATATTGTGACAATAATGGAGTGTGAAAAACGTGATACTAGGCTCCAAAGTAAACTGAGAAATGACAGTGAAGAGGAAAGCAGTGTGTTAGCGCCACCATGTAATGAATTAACTAATGTTCAACATAGTAACTTGGTAATTGTGCATAGGGAAATGGAATGGGCTGCAAATAATGGTGTAGGCAGTGAAACAGTTAGTGAACAGGAAAGCGTTATCGATCGTTCTGTCGACAACAGTTCGCCTCAGGAATCCGAAATGACAGGACACAATCTTGCAAATACTGTAGATTAAGGTTTTGTGTTTTCACCGTGTTCTCAAACAAGTCAAGACACATTTTCTGCTCGTCAAAATGTGAATGTTGCCGGTGCAAATGCACTGCCGAAGAGCATAGAGGAACAGATTCAAGACACTAATATATTATTATTGCAATTAATGCAACAAATGAAACAAAATCAGAGACAAACACAGCAACAGTTAGACACAATGGAACAAAATCTTCAAAAGTTAGATACCACGCTTGAACAGACACGTGAAGATTTAACTACTGAGTTACATACAATCGAATCGAAATGTCAAAAAGTCTGTAATGACGTAAAAACACAAACTTGTGAGCATTTCAAACCTATTTTTCGCGTCATGAAATTGCATTACAGAATCACGAAGCAGCCATAAAGGAACTGCAAACTACTGTTCATGAGAATCACGACATCTTGCAAGCTAAAATTGACTCAGCTGCATCTACCGATGCGGTTATGCAACTTGCAAAAACTCAGGAAAACTTAAAGGACGCAGTAGATACGATTTCAACACAAATGGACACTCTGAAACTTCGTTTAGAAAAACACACTGAGGAAATAAGTTCACTATCGGAGAAAGTAGCCGAACTTTCGGATCAGTTCACTAACTTATGTACAAAGGTGGATGATGATCTGAGCGACACAAGACCTGTAGCCTTCAGTGACACAGAAGAGTATGAACAAATTAAGAAATTCAAACAAAATCAGAATCAAATTAATACACAACACCAAAGAGAAATCCGGCAAGTACAAGATCAGTTGGCACAGGTAATACAATAATTACATATTTCAGAGGACACTCGCGCTCCAGTACAGGAAGAAGACATAAAAATACGGAACAGCGTCAAAATAATAACACAGCGAATTTCGGAAATTATGAAAGAAATTGGCAAGATGCACCGAATTTTGAAATGGAACCGCCGAAACGACGTAACAATGACCGTCATGCGACTCGCCGACACGATGATTTTAACTATAAGCTGTTCATTACTACACGTAAATTCAAAACATTTAAGAATTATAGCAATGACATTCTTCCACAAGCGTGGCTCCATCAATTCTCTCATTGTTTTCCTCCCAACTGGTCATTAGAGCACAGATTAGAATTTATGTGTGGCTACTTAGAGAATGAACCAGCTGTAAGAATGCGATCGGACATTCACGATTGCCACAGTGAAGGAGAATTTTATCATGCCTTCCTCTCAGCATATTGGTCTCAAGCTACACAAGACCGAGTAAAACATAGCATCATAATGATGAAGCATTTCGAACAATCTAAATTTTCCAGTCTTGTGAAACATTTTGAAGACATGTTACACAAGAATGAGTACCTGTCAAACCCATACAGCCCCTCAGAACTCATCCGCATTTGCTTAAGCAAATTGCCTGAACATTTACGACACATTATTTTGGCAGGACGTTGCAAAGACGACATTGAAGCTTTTCAGGGACTGTTACAAGAATTGGAAATTGACACTGACAATCGCGGAACGCGAAAACAGGAGCACAACAATTACAGGTCACATCCGTCACAATTCCGCGATTACAGAAATAATAAATGGACACGACAAGGCTATTCTTACAACATAAATCGTGACCAAAACAGATACCACCCGTATGACAATGGTTGGCAGAGTAGTAATAATTACAGGGAAAGATCGCCTCTCCGCGGTAGTGACTATCACAGAGACAATCAGAGAAACAGGCAATATGGGAACCAAAATAATTATTATCAAAGGAGACAGAATAACTTCAGACGCAACGGTCCAGCGCGCAGTTACGATTCAGGGAGAAATTCTCCACCACGTGACTGAAAAGAAAGAAACTATGGAATCTACCGACATGACGACAGACGATATGATCGTAACGACAGACCTGAATTGCATCAGAACTGGCGGGATTAAAACAGGGCGGGGCCCTCTCGACAAGGTGAATTTGTAGAAGTTAGGTCTCCTAATCCCAATAACAACGCGCGCCAACAAAGAGACAATAGGCAATGACTCATACCGTTGGCAGCCACAAACCGTACGTATGAAACTGACGACGCAGCTGCCGTAGCTAGTAATTACGTAAAAAATGGAAGACATTAGGGACATCTTACTCCAGGAACACGACGTAAAAAATAACAACATTGCATATCCTGTGATTCACATTACAGTAAATGACATAAAATTTACGGCAGCACTTGACTCTGGCAGTCCCATTTCAGTAACTAGTGAAACGGCCTTTAGCAAATGCAACAAATCGAACGATTGCCCCACACTTCCGTTACGTAAGATTAAATTACAAGGTGCAATCGTTGGAAAAAGAGTAGATGTACGCCAACAAACCGACTTAGAATTCTTTTGTGAAAGCCACAGCTTCTCTATGAACTTTCTTATTGTTCCATTATTTTCGACGGAAATTATATTTGGAGTAGACTTTTTGCATGACTACAAAGCAGTCTTCATCTTTCACGATGCTGAAATAAGTTTAGAGAAAGAAGGTAAGTCAATAGCTTTGAAATTTGAAGACTGTCTCTCAAACCATGACGAGAAAATTAATCGGCTTTACCTTCTGTTAGACAACAGCTCGGAATTTTCTACGGAACTAGACACTAACAATCACTCTGCAAGCACTGACAGGGATGATATCGACGACATATTTGAAACTAATGAGGTAATTCGGAATAAAATTCAAACAATTGAGAATTGTAATGACACTGATAGGCATCACCTTTTTGAGATTTTACAAGCACATTCCACAGTTTTTACTCACAAAACACGAACAATTAAGAGATTTCAATACCAATTTCGTGTTCGTGAGTATACTAAATTTTGTGTTAGACCATACGTAATTTCAGCACATTATAGGGACCGTGTTTGAACAGAAATACAATCTATGCTTGACGAGGACATTATTGAGCCTACAGTAAGGTCATACAACAATCAGGTACATGTTGGTGAGAAGAAAAATGGATCGATCAGACTTGTCTTAAATTTGAGACAAATAAATACTATCATTATTCCTGAAACAGACAGGCCGCAAACGATGGAAGAACTTCTTCAAAATTTTAATGGTGTGAAAGGGTTGTCTTCTATTGATCTCAGATCCATCTCTTATCAGATCGAACTTCATCCAGAATGTAGAAAATACACAGCTTTTCTTTGTTACGGCGTTTGTTTTAAATTTCGGAAACTTCCTTTTGGTTTGAACATTTCTTCAGCAGCGTTCATTCGCGGACTAAATTCCATATTACCTGATTTCTTAAAACGTCACATCACCTTATATGTGGATGATATTCTAATAGCAGAAGTCTCATGGGAACAACATAATCACATCCTCAACAGTTTGTTATGTATTTTTGCAAAATCTGGAATTACAGTTAACTTGGAAAAGTCTGAATTCGGTAGGTCAAAGGTGAGGTTTTTGGGACATATTATTTCTTCAGAAGGCATTAAGCCAGATCCTGAAAAGTTAGAAGCAATCAGAGCCATCCCAGTTCCACCCACAAAAAAAAAGTCCGCAGTTTTCTAGGTCTCGTAAATTTTTACCATCGTTTTCTGAATATGCAAATTCTAGTTAGACCAAAACTTTGTTCTCTCACTGGAAAAAAATACTATTTGGAACTGGGACGAACAAGCACAGTTGGAATAGAATTCTTTGAAAGAATCGCTACTTACCGCGCCAATACTAGCTCATCCAAATCTGTCACAAGATTTCTGCCTTAGCACAGATTCTTCTAAAGTCGGTCTTGGTGGCCATTTATTTCAAGAAGCCATAGGAAATGACACTACTGTTCAGAAAACCATTGCTTTTGCTAGCCGAATGCAAACAAAATCTGAAAAAAATATTCCGTTACTGTATTAGAAGCTTTAGCTATCGTTTGGGAATTTAAGAAATTCCTTTTCTTTCTTTCTGGCAAGCACGTAAAAGTATACAGTGATCATCGTGCATTACAATTTTTTATGTTTTCAAAATTAAATCATGACAGGTTAAAACGTTGGGCATTGTGTCTGCCAGAATTCCACTTCACAATAGTCTACATTCCCGGCAAGGAGAACATTGTTGCGGACGCACTGTCACGCGCACCGGCTGGGCTCGAGAAAAGTAACACAGAAAGCAACCTCGAGAAAAATTTCAGTATTCTTTACATTCAGAAAGTCGCCTTTGAAAACTTTATCACCACATCTTTAAAGGACATTGCTCATGGACAAGATAAAGATCCGATTTGGAAAGACATCAAAAGTAAATGGCATGAAAAGACGCACACTCAGATTCGGCATTATTATCTGGTCAGAAACAACATACGCTTCAAACGCTGCACTGTTGATAACAAGCTATGGGTACTTTGCATTCCAGACGATTTTGTTAATAAGCTCATTTGGTACATTCATTTCAGCTACGCACATTTTGGTCCACGAAAATGTTATCATATTCTTCGAACGACTTGTTATTTTAACAAAATGGAATAGAGAATTCGAATAGTCTTCTATATTTTTAAACTCTGTCAAAAGGCGAAACCATCTACTATCTCTCATCGTGCTCCGTTGTTTCCTATCATTCCTTCTAAATTAATAGAATTTGCCGCTGTTGATCTCTTGGGACCCCTTGTCAGAACATCGAATGGATTTTCGTAATTTCTAGTCGCTCTTCACTCCGTTACGTAAAGCCACTGGACGGTCTGTATCCAACGCCTTTGTTAAAAATTTCTTACGTGAATTTGGACACGTTAGTAAAGTCATTTCAGATAACGGACCACAATTCAGATTTGCTGTTTGGTCACGTATGCTCCGGAATCATAAAATCAAACCTCTTTTTATTTCATTGTACTCATCACATTGTAACCCGTCTGAACGGATTATGAAAGAAATCAATAAGCTTTGCGGACTTTATTGTCACAGAAAGCATCAGCATTGGGACAGATATTTACACTTGTTTCAAAACGTGCTGAATGAAATGCCTCATGACTCCACTGCTTTACCACCTATTCTTGTACTGAAGAATAAAGAACCACCGAACAGAATCAGAGACCTTGTACCTTTTCCGAATACACGTAGACTTCGACCCAAAGACATAATTGATTTGGCTATTAAAAATATAAATTCTGCAGCAGACAAAAGGAGAAAACTACACGGTAAAGCAAATGCAAAGAAATTATATATTGGTGAGAAAGTTCTCATTATAGCTCATTCATTGTCACATAAGAACAAACACTTGAGTCACAAATTCTTTCTGATTTACAATGGACCTTACAGAATCCGATGTATACCACATGATAATTGCGTTGAAGTTGAAACTCTGCGTACTAGGAAGAGCAAAGGATTGCACCACATTTCACATGTAAAACCGTTTATTGAGAGATAATCTGCTTTTTGTCTTTGCCATATAACTTATCACTTCGCGTTACTTGTATGCTTTGTCAGACTTAGAAACTATTTAAATGCAATAATGTTTGAAGTTAAACATCCAGTCAAGAACCAAGAGAACTTATTTCAACAGAAATTACGAATGCATTGTTATAGTGAACAGACGACACAGTGTTATTGTGTGTGTACATTCTTGCTTGTTAGTTGCACGATTACGTAACGACCATAAGTCTCACATACATAGAACATGTACCGGTACTGCTAATGAGACTTTAATGCAACATTTTGGTTCACTTGAAAATACATTCTGGATTTAAAGTACTTTCTGAGAGATATCAGATGACACAGTGGTTAGTTTATTTGACAGCTACACGATTATATCACGACACTACTAATGAGTGACACAATTTATATTATTGCTTTTGCGCTGTATCTGTTTTATATCTGCACAGTTTTTCTAAATTCTTCTGGAAAGGAAAATATGTTTTAGTAGTAACTTTTGTGGTATAGCTAAAATGAGACAGCCTCTTCTGTAGCACAACAATACGTTACAGTACAGTACTTACTTCATCACGGCAATAAGCGTAACAACTACGATATCTATACTCATAGCAATTTACTTCGTTTATTACGCGGTAAGTACATTGACTTCTACAGAACTTTGCTTACGGATGACGATAGTTACGACACTTGGCACATTTTTTACCCCAAAGTAATGACAGAGATTATGTTACAACAAGACGCACAATTTAGCGCCGCAATACACGTAGTTGAGTGATTAATTTTGTACTTAAAACATTTATTTTTAAAGATTTTTGAATTACAAAGAATGTTTTCCGTGATACATATCATTCCATTTCTGTAATCTGTAACACCTGAGGGTATAATTACATTAATCCTCAGGGGGGTACACGCCTACTTCGTGTACCATGTGTTTGGCAGGCACAAGGAGCCCTAGCTACTATGGTATTTGCTTATACAACTTTACACATCAGTACCATATTCCTCTAACACAGAATTACACAGTAATCTGATTATTTAACAGAGATAGAAACATTTTTTTACTATGTCAGTGACAGATATTTACACAATTACACAATTGGATAACTTCACACTTATGAAATTGTATTTCGTCTGCACTTTGTGAACTGTTCATAATTTTTCGGAATCATTGTGATACTATGAGAGCTTTGAATGACGTATTTGGTATGGGATCATGATTTTTAAAGTACGTTTGAGGTAGATGACAATATTGAAATGAGCAGACAATTTTCTTCAGGTTTTGAAATTATTGCAGAAAGCTACGACGTTTTTGAGATTTGCCTGAGTTTTATGATGTTATTATTATGATGACAATGTGTATTATACTGTCGAGGTATGTTTATGATCAATAAGCTGATGCTATATGAGGAATTTGATTATACTACGTATTTATTATGATGAAATATTGAGGAAGTGTCGATGAATATGTATATGCGTAATAAGGTAACGAATAATGAGTAGTTGTTAGGGACTCTGACTTGTGAAAAAGGATGTTGGAAACCAAGAATCGTACTTTAAGAGTTATAAAATGTGTGTATATGCGTGAATGTATCACTATGTCTGCGAAACTTTTTTGGACACTGTTATACACTCCTGGAAATGGAAAAAAGAACACACTGACACCGGTGTGTCAGACCCACCATATTTGCTCCGGACACTGCGAGAGGGCTGTACAAGCAATGATCACACGCACGGCACAGCGGACACACCAGGAACCGCGGTGTTGGCCGTCGAATGGCGCTAGCAGCGCAGCATTTGTGCACCGCCGCCGTCAGTGTCAGCCAGTTTGCCGTGGCATACGGAGCTCCATCGCAGTCTTTAACACTGGTAGCATGCCGCGACAGCGTGGACATGAACCGTATGTGCAGTTGACGGACTTTGAGCGAGGGCGTATAGTGGGCATGCGGGAGGCCGGGTGGACATACCGCCGAATTGCTCAACACGTGGGGCATGAGGTCTCCACAGTACATCGATGTTGTCGCCAGTGGTCGGCGAAAGGTGCACGTGCCCGTCGACCTGGGACCGGACCGCAGCGGCGCACGGATGCACGTTAAGACCGTAGGATCCTACGCAGAGCCGTAGGGGCACGCATCGCCACTTCCCAGCAAATTAGTGACACTGTTGCTCCTGGGGTATCGGCGAGGACCATTCGCAACCGTCTCCATGAAGCTGGGCTACGGTCCCGCACACCGTTAGGCCGTCTTCCGCTCACGCCCCAACATCGTGCAGCCCGCCTCCAGTGGTGTCGCGACAGGCGTGAATGGAGGGACGAATGGAGATGTGTCGTCTTCAGCGATGAGAGTCGCTTCTGCCTTGGTGCCAATGATGGTCGTATGCGTGTTTGGCGCCGTGCAGGTGAGCGCCACAATCAGGACTGCATACGACCGAGGCACACAGGGCCAACACCCGGCATCATGGTGTGGGGAGCGATCTCCTACACTGGCCGGACACCTCTGGTGATCGTCGAGGGGACACCGAATAGTGCACGGTACATCCAAACCGTCATCGAACCCATCGTTCTACCATTCCTAGACCGGCAAGGGAACTTGCTGTTCCAACAGGGCAATGCACGTCCGCATGTATCCCGTGCCACCCAACGTGCTCTAGAAGGTGTAAGTCAACTACTCTCGCCAGCAAGATCTCCGGATCTGTCCCCCATTGATCGTGTTTGGGACTGGATGAAGCATCGTCTCACGCGGTCTGCACGTCCAGCACGAACGCTGGTCCAACTGAGGCGCCAGGTGGAAATGGCATGGCAAGCCGTTCCACAGGACTACATCCAGCATCTCTACGATCGTCTCCATGGGAGAATAGCAGCCTGCATTGCTGCGAAAGGTGGATATACACTGTACTGTTGCCGACATTGTGCATGCTCTCTTGCCTGTGTCTATGTGCCTGTGGTTCTGTCAGTGTGATCATGTGATGTATCTGACCCCAGGAATGTGTCAATAAAGTTTCCCCTTCCTGGGACAATGAATTCACGGTGTTCTTATTTCAATTTCCAGGAGTGTATTTATAGGATTTTGTTTCTACAGATTTGTAAAGCAAATATTTCGACCTGTGAAATTTTATTTGTATCAAACTGTCACTGAAGCGGAAACTGATGTCGTAAATATTTCGGCAAGGAAGGTAGGTCTCTGTAAGCACGCAGCTGGGCGACAGTCGCTTGCAAAAAAAGCCATTAGTGTATGCCTTTCAGAGGCACAGGTGGAAAAAAGAAGTAGAGGCCATTAACCTCGCTATTGACTTTCCTTTCTAGAAAGCTTCGCAAATACGACACGCTCATTACTTGGAAAGATACTTACATCTGCACACCTGATTATGACAAGCGTCTTTCTACAAGAGTTGACAGAATTTCTACTAACTTATGAAATGCCACATGACTGTTGAATGATATTTTCATGTTTTACTTTGTACATAATTGCTTATTTCGTTTGATATCTGGTTTCCAACTATGTTGCAACATTGGTTTTATAAAATAAAATTAAATGCATTTGCTAATGTGAACACTTTCTGTCAACAGATCTATTAAATAATAATTTTATGATCCACATTCATCGAGAAAGGAGCACTTGGAAAGGAAAGAACAACAAGAAGGGACTAATAACAGTAACTGCATACATAATTTTCTTTTCAAGTACTTGGTAATTTTTTGTAGAATAAGTTTTGTGGTGCACCACTTTAATTACATAGACATTAAGATGTGAATATACATTTCCCTTATCTGCATTATTGTCTTTAGTGTACTATTTTTTCTACTTGAGCTTTGTCATGTTAGGTATAAGTTATTACAGTTGCTGCTGCTGTTTACCAGACATAGTGCTACTGAATTTCACTTTGTATTACTCTGTTAAGCCAGTTTTACTACTGATGTATTTTTCTTGTCGTTGCACATTGGCTCATATTAGTTGTAATATTGCAATTGCTTTGGTAATTTATATATACTGCTGCTTGCATTGCGAATTTCCATTTTTTTGGTCTTGCTGTTTGTGTTCATTTGTTATGTGCTGCTACATTGACATTGCCTCGTCCCTTGTTATATATATATATATATATATATATTGGTGGAAACAAATGTTGAAATAAGAGGAAAGATCTACAGAATGAAGTTTTGGGTTGGACTGCAGTACCAAATGTCACACTGAAAACAAGCCCTGTCCTGTACTTTTGCGTTATTACACTATGTGAATTTGTGTTTTTCCTCTATTTATGTGTTTAGCTAATAAGATTTACGTTATAGAATTTTTCTGATAATATGTTATTTACTTTGTAAAAATGTTTAGACATTATTTATTCTATTTTGTTTTAATGCTCATGTGTGAAGCTGATGTTTCGAAAGTTTTTCTGACCTTTTATGTGTGTCCTTATGTCATAATTCTTGTACATGTTTATTTCTATTCTTTTTTAAAGCATGTTTTACTACAAATGTTATCTGGATTGTTATGTTCTTTCATGATGTATTTTGTACCTTTGTTATTGTTTTCTTATGTTATAAAATTGTAATTGACACCAGTTCATCAAATTAAGTAATTAGTAAGATACATTTCACTGCACACGTTTCTGTTGGTCATAGTACATGGACAATATGTGAGAAGTATGGACTGATAGTGTTTGCACTTGTATTAATAATTCAGCAAGGTACTGGATAACAGCATTGCTGGTTCTAAGGACATTTCAAACAAATTTTTTGTGAGTGGACAAGTGGTGGTTTATAGTCTTGCTATATTCTCCGCAAGACTCTTCGATGGTGATTGTGCACCTGCACAGTCGCAACAGATGGCTGCTGGCCGTCTCTACAAGGACTATAGTGGGTCTGCACCTTTGATGAGCTATTAATACCATTATTTCTACAAGGACAGTAGTGGGGCTGTACCTTTGATGACCCACCAATACCATTATTTCTACAAGGACTGCAGTGGGTCTGCACCTGTGGTGGGCCACCAATACCATACTCTCTACCAGGACTACAGTGGGTCCTCTCTGTGATGACCTACCTACCAATTTTCTTCAAAATTTCCACTGACTCGGCTGTGGGTTTGCTCTGTTGTGGCCCATTACTTGTCTTCATTTCAAGAGTCAGCACTGTCTTTCCGTTGGAAGGACAACACCACTTCTTCAAGACTGCACGGAAATCCACTACTTCCATGTGCACTCTCTTTTACTGCTCAGACTTTGAGGGAAAATAACACTGCAATTTTACTGTGATGAATGATCAGGACTGTCTTTATGGACTGTGGGAAAATTTTAGCTTTTGACCAACGTTGTATCAATAAGTGTGTGCATTTGATACTTTTGTTATTGTAATTATGAAAAATTTTATCAAATCATTATCGGCCACTGCCCAAAATAATTTGTAAAATTTTTTATGGGGAGCATGGGGGCTATGTAAGTAGGCTGTGTAGGTCTTTTGTATTGGTAACACCACGAAGCGCTCTGTATGAAAATCACTGGCTCGGCTGTGTGCAGTCTGTGGCTGGTTTGCATTGTTGTTGGCTATTGTAGTGTTGGGCAGGTGGATGTTAATAAAGCGTAGCGTTGCGCGGTTGGAGGTGAGCCGCCAGCAGTGGTGGATCTGGGGAAGTGAAATGGCGGATTTTTGAGAGCGGATGATCTGGACGTGTGTCCATCAGAAACAGTACATTTGTAATAATGGATGTCATGAACTGCTATATATATTATGACTTTAGAACAGTATTAAGGTAAATACCTTGTTTGTTCTCTATCAAAATCTTTCATTTGCTAACTATGCCTATCAGTAGTTAGTGCCTTCAGTAGTTAGAATCCTTTATTCAGCTGGCAGTAGTGGCGCTCGCTGTATTGCAGTAGTTCGAGTAACGAAGATTTTTTTGAGGGAAGTGATTTGTGAAAGGTATAGGTTAATGTTAGTCAGGGCCATTCTATTGTAGGGGTTAGTGAAAGTCACATTGCGTTGCCCTAAAAAAATATTGTGTGTCAGTTTAAGCACAGTCATGTGTAATTGTTCAAAGGGAACGTTTCAGTAGTTCTAATGGAATGTTGTCTACTCCTGGGCCTTGTTTCGACTTAGGTGTTTCAGTATTCTGTCAGATTCTTCATGTAGTATCTTATCTCTAATTTCATCTTCATCTACGTCCTCTTCCATTTTCATAGTAGTGCCTCAAGTACATTGTCCTTGTATAGACCTTCTATATACTCCTTCCACCTTTCTGTCTTTCCATCTTTGCTTAGAACTGGTTTACCATCTGAGCTCTCGATATTCATACAAGTGGTTCCCTTTTCTCCAAAGGTCTCTTTAATTTTCCTGTTGGCAGTATCTGTCTTACCCCTAGTGGTATGCGCCTCTACATCCTTACATTTGTCCTCTAGCCATCCCTGCTTAGCCATTTTGCACTTATTGTCGATCTCATTTTTGGGACATTTGTATTCCTTTTTGCCTGCTTCATTTACCCCATTCTTGTATTTTCTCCTTTCATCAATTAAATTCATTATCTCTTCTGTTACCCAAGAATTTCAATTAGCCCTCGTCTTTTTACGTACTTGATCTTCTGCTGCCTTCACTATTTCATCCCTCAAAGCTACCCATTCTTCTGCTACTGTATTTCCTTCCCCCATTCCTGTCAATCGTTCCTTAATGCTCTCCCTGAAGCACCCTAAAACATCTGGTTCTTTCAGTTTATCCATGACCTATCTCCTCGAATTCCCACCTTTTTGCAGTTTCTTCAGTTTTAAACTACAGTTCATAACCAATAGGTTGTGGTTAGAGTCCACATCCGCCCTTGGAAATGTCTTACAATTTAAAACCTGGTTCCTGAATCTCTGTCTATTTCATCTATCTGAGACGTTCCAGTATTTCCAGGCCTGTTCCATGTATGCAACCTTCTTTCATGATTCTTGAACCAAGTGTTAGCTATGATTAAGTTATGCTCTGTGCAAAATGATACCAGGTGGCGTCATCTTTCATTCCTTACACTGATTCCATATTCCCCTACTACGTTTCCTTTTCTTCCTTTTCCTACTATCGATTTCCAGTCACCCATGACTATTAAATTTTCGTCTCCCTTCACTATCTGAATAATTTCTTTTATCTCCTCATATATTTCATCAATTTCTTCGTCATCTGCGGAGCTTGTTGTCATATAAACTTATACTGCTGTGGTAGGCGTGTGTTTCGTATCTATCTTGGCAACAATAATGCGTTCACTACGCTGTTTGTAGTAGCTTACCCGCATTCCTATTTTCCTATTCGATATTAAACCCATTCCTGCATTACCCCTACTTGATTTTGTATTTATAACCCTGTATTCACCCGACCAGAAGTCTTCTTCCTCCTGCCATCGAACTTCATTAATTCCCACTATATCTAACTTTAACCTATCCAGTTCCCTTTTTAAATTTTCTAGCCCACTGCCCGATTAAGGGATCTGACATTCCACGCTCCGGTCCGTGGAACGCCAGTTTTCTTTCACCTAATAACAACGTCCTCCTGAGGAGTCCCCGCCCAGAGATCCCATTTGAGCATGTGGTATGAGCTGTTTACCTCTTGTATCAGATTTAGTTTTTTGTTTGCACTTTTTTTGAGCCCTGCACAATTTGTCACTGGCCAGTCTAGAGCTATGAACAAGGATCACAATAATCTTTGTTTACAATAAAATTTCGGATGATGATTATACTTTTACACAGTCTTGTACTGTTGTCTTGACGCAGAGGGCAAAATAGGATGAATGTCAAAACCTCAAGATTTCAGAAATTTTCTTCATAACTGCAGCGTTCTCTTTAACCATTACTACTGCCTTATCACGAATATTGTATGGTAGTAATATTTGATTGATGATCTGAAAAAACTTGATGTTAAAGTTATGTGCTAATGTGTACTACATTTTGCTTAATATTGCAAAAAAGACATTTTTGAAGCTCTTCATATGTGAAAAATTACTTTCACATACAAAAAAATAATTTTCATAAAAATTTGGTAAATATATGAGTTGTCGATGATAGTTGAGCTCCAGCGTCTTAGAAGCACAGGGAAAGCAGGAAAAGAAGAAGAAGAAGAGGAGGAAGAGGAAGGTCACCACGATGAACAGGAGTGCGAGGGGGGAAATGTTCACTGGTCTGCCATCCAATGCTGCTACCTCAGGTTTCCATGCATGCTGATGAACTGAGCAGATACGGTATAAACTGCACACGGGAGTAACAAGGTTTAGTTAAAGCACATTGAAGAGACCAGGGATGTTTCTCAGTTGAGTTGACGGTCAATACAAAAAACAATAGGGCCATCACTCTACTGTGATAGTACGGCTTCTACATCGCAGAGATCGGCAGTATTCGTGATCTTAATGCAGTCAACACAAAGAGTATAACTTGAGGAAGTTTTCTTGGGAGTTTCGCCGCTCACAGAGGGAAGCGCATGGACAGGTATAAAGAGCACAATAGTAATGGAAGGTAAGTGGGTAGACAGCAGTACTGGCACCTTCACCCAGCCTACTGATGTGTTCGTAAAATACACCCGCGCCGTTCGAAGTGTGCACTTGACGGATCAAGAGAGACAGCGTTTCGCCGGATTCACTGCAGTTGCTCTACTACGGCTTCCATTACACAGCAGCCAAGAGTTTTCCATTACCATTGGAAAATTCCGAATCGATTAATGTGGTCTATATTTACAAGTTACTACGGTGAACCTCTTCTGGCAAAAGATATGTACTAATATTAACGCCATTTTATAAGCATCAGAAGATTTAATTCTGTTCCGATTCGCTAACACAAAGGAAGCACTTCAGCATGAATTGCACACCAGACCGCGTTGTTTATATACTCGGTAGACAGCAACAGAGTAACTGTAACGCCACGACCAGTTGATTGTGCTTTACTGTATGAGTGGTCATTAAAATGTCATTTTTTCCCTCTACTAACTACGTATTTTTTTCTTACATTTGCATTCTTTGTTACAAATAAATATGCTCGCGCATTTGAAGACGACAACCTGTATAATGCTAAATCATGAATCCATGTAATTTGCGTGTGTAATGTGCACCATAATTACCTGATCGGTACGAAACGCGCACGGCCATGGGCAGTGTTCGCCGGAAGACAAACCAGAAAACTCCCTCTCCCATGGACCTCCCCCATAGCAGCCACATACTCTTACAAACAGCGCAGACTGACTAAGGAACCACCGTATTTCATGCTGATTAAATACCTCCATGCAAGCTATTTTCCCTTTGCACTCCATACGCCATGGAGGTAATGGGACCCGACAATTGTTCACGCGCTATTTAAAGAAGAATTACACTGTAAACGATATGACTGTCCATAGCTACACCAAACAAACGATAATGGCGATAGTGCAGACGCTATCGATTAATCGACAGTTCATAGAGCCGGACCTCCGACAAGCAGGTCTGATGTTCTGAGCCTCCGACACACGGCTTGTAGGGAAATAGCCACTCCTGAGGTAGCAGCAAACTCTGCAGCCAATTATCTTGCAGGCGCAATCCAAATTTGGCCGACAGTTACAACAGATATCGGCCAACCTGAGGCGTGATTATTCTTGGTAGACTTAGAAGTGGTCTACAACACCGTCGCCAAAACCTCAAAATGACATTCACGAGACTTCAGTCTGTGTCATGTCTGCTTCCAGGAGGCCCTGTATTCTCCCTACAAAACAGGCTCCAAATGGCGTCTTTGTGGCATTGAGTGGTCAGCTTCACCAAGAGAGTACACTTTTCTCACTGTGAACGGACAAACAAGATTGAGATATGAGTGGTCTCTTGCACTGTTTTGTGTTTACCTTTTGGCTATGCTGTTATTACAGCACGCGGGCACTCCTTTCCCATACAAAGTTAAGAAATAGCGTTCATAAGTAAAAATATTTACGGTGATGTTGAATGATAGCCCACCTTTTCTCTTTTCATTTTCGTGTCTGTGCTTAACTTTTGGACACTAGTGTATTTACTTTTTTTTAAATTGTTGCTTTCCATATCTTTTTCATTAATATTGTTATGACAAGAGACTATACGTTGTTTCATATCGCCTCTCTTATAATTGATCTGGTCGAACATAGAATTATGACATTTGTAATACTTCCAGAAGCATTTGGGGTCAACGGCTCACTTGATTTATCATGCATATTACTGGATCTTGCAGTGCGATTGGTCCCCTTGATCTAACTCAAAATAACACAAATCACCATATTTAGAAGAGAACAAAGGACAACCCTACCGGTACAAAATAAAAACAAACAAGCACAGGAGCATGAAATCGACTGACGCCTGCGTCTGAGAGGAATCATCAGCACTAGATGACAACTGCAAGTACTAAACAACGAAGGTTTGTTCGAATGAAGAGTCTTGGTTTTAACTCAACATGTCTGGAAGTATAAACGTAATTATTGCAGTGACTATTTATTTATTTAATCTGATCGGATTAGGGCCCTCAGGCACTCTCTTAAATCGAACCAAGGTTTCACACATGTGACTGATAATCCTTTGGATTAGAGCGAAAGGGATTGGATTAAATTAAAAAGTTTTGTACTCATATAAGATGGAAAAGTTGCTATCATGAAGATGTTGTTCTAGCTACTTCAATGGTACACTTCCCCATTTGAGTCCAGAAGGTTTCGTATCTTCTCTGTTTGTAAGCATTTGTCCAGTTCTCGGTGAGACCCATTCTTTGCAAAGTAAACAGTCACATTATTCACTGCTCTATCCACTTCAGACACATCACGTATGTATTAATTTCTCTGCTGCTGAACATATTATTTTTCGTGGATAGAAATGTACACGCATACTGCCACCACAAAACCAAAATAGAAAAAAAAATGGTTCAGATGACTCTGAGCACTATGGGGCTCCACTTCTGAGGCCATAAGTCCCCTAGAACTTAGAACTACTTAAACCTAATTGACCTAAAGACATTACACACATCCATGCCTGAGGCAGGATTCGAACCTGGCACCGTAGCGGTCGCGCGGTTCCAGACTGTAGCGCCTAGAACCGCTCGGCCACTTCAAACCGTAATAGAGAATGGTTCAGTGACTCTTGGAAACTCTCCTTATGACATTTCTCTTTATTTATCTGGTGCTTGCATTTTCCCAGTAGGAAGCAAACTGGCAGTAGCCACGTTGCACCCTTTAGCCATGGAACAAATGAAACAAAAATAAATAAAAATTCTTTCACACAAACAAAACCAATCACATGAGTAGTGTAACAGCACCGTTTGAGGCACTGCGTGCACTGTTGCCAGATTTCTGATGTCGCAGATGATGTCATGTGCTGTTGGTAGGTTTCTAAAAAAGACCAGTTGCCCTTTATATAAAATGGTGTGAAATTTAAATTTGGATGAGAATTTCGGAAACTGATATGAAGTAAAAAAATCCTACTACGCTAATGGGTTTTCTTTAGACTTCCGCGATGTCAGGCTGTTGTCCTAAGTGTAAACTGCTGGGATATCAAAAATTCAAGATGGCGCACTGACATGTTGTGGGATGCTTATTGCTGGGAGGTCATCCACTCCGTTCGACACCATCTCCTTCACATCTGGCGCTAAGATATGTCTTTGGCAGAAAACTTGGCTGGCTGACAGGAACTACCCTGTCTCTCGTAACTTGGTATCCATGGAAACAAACTTCTTCCAGTTAGTATGACGCCTGTTAGGAAAGCTTTCTCTGTGCATTGGTGCTGCATTGAGGGCACTTCATTCTGCTGCAACAAATATTAAGTTCATGTCTGCCCTCTCTATTTTATTATGTGTCATGCACTGTACATGGTAACACATATCACCATGGACATATCAAAAGCTGTCTAATGCAACTATCCAGGGATAGTGGTTTGCGTGGGGCACGGGCTAACGTGTCGGTTTAATGCATGTAGTCTGTAACACGCCCGGGAGTACGAATGGGTGGGGTACCTTTACTGACTGACTCCTCGTTTCGTGACCGTTGCTTTTCTTGACCGAGCGCCCTATCCACACCACGTACCTGGTAATCCTGCGGCGGTCGCACTGTTCTGCTCCACGCTGCTGCTCTCTTGTCTGAAATTATTTATCGAAATATGCAAGCGAGTTAGGGGAGCCACTCAACGATAAAACACAACACTGTTCGACGTCTGGTATGAACAACTATATTCTGAGACGATTAAAGGAAAATCGCAGGTTGTACTGTTGACATTCTAATTCAGAAGTGTTATCCCAATTAATGGATGATTAACAGTCCACACAATATCATTTACACGAGCGTACGCGTAACCGACACGACGCGGGTGATGGTTGATGACGCGGAAGGTGAATGATCGAACGAAAGTTCTTCCGCTCGCCACACACACAGGTACCTGGTAACAGCCGTCCTTCACACTAGTAATGATACAACACTGTTCGCAAAGTTAATTTTTCAGTTCTCACTTGTACGAGCGTGCGCGTAACCGTCGCGGCGCGGCTGATTGTTGATAATGCGGAAACGCGATGATCGAACGCACGTCCTCACGCTCGCTACAAGACACTGGCACTTGGCTGCACTCTTTTGTGGTGACTAATTTCTACTGATTCACATCAGCTCATTTTGGGAGGACGAACGCGGCAAGGATGATCGATGCTGTGCGACACGCAACGAGAGGAAACATAAATACCTTATCGACAGCACTGCTCATTTTTTCATTACTTCTCGACGCACTTTCCTCCGAATCACTTCCATACTTCATCACTTTACTGTAACAACACTTGTAGCAACACTTCAGCCTGAATACTAAAAAAGCCTCTCACATGCAGAGCTACGCACTACACAACATGACAGTGCTGTGTCCTACGCTCGACTCTTCTACAGACGCGGCTGCCCGCAAAGATACTCCACAACTAAGCCAGCGATATGACAATACGTTTACAAATCCTCACATGACATGTGTGCTGTGAGCTAAGATGTATACACTGTGTCATGGGAATACACTACTTATCACCCGCTGGCTGTTACAGTGTACAATAGACCACGAAACCTTTGAGAGAATGCAACAGAACTGCACGCATCATTGCAGTACATGCACTGAGGCTGGCGGTCATAGCTTTCAACAGTTACTGCGAGCTACGTTGTCGTTAGGCAGTGTACGCCGTGTATGTCCACAACTTATCAGATATGCATTTTCGACCATTCGTTTCCTGCCTCAATATGATCGATATAGTCTTGCCTTTTTAACATACTCATATAATAATTGTTATAAGCAATACATATATGAATTATTCGCTAACAAATAGCAGCTTTTAATATAGTTTCTTGTCTTATTGAACTGATGTATTACAGCTTCACAGACGTTATTGTTGACTAGGACATTTAGTTTTCTTCAAGCCGTGCAACGTAAATTAGAGAGTATTTTGTCGCTCTGTTTAATCAGAGTCCGAAAACTTAATTTTCACTGATGAATTCGATAAGTTTGGCCAGTAAAAGCAGTCTCCAGTCGCTATGCAGTTGGCGGCTTCAGCGCTACTGGTCCCTGAGCAGAGATGCGGTTCGTGGCCGAAGAAATGGTTGTACGGCGGCAGGCGGTGAGTACAGCCTGTAGTCTGAGGTCGTGCTCGGAATCACACCTTTAGGATAGCTGTGCCGACACATGCTTCTGAACATGGAGCAATATGGGCACACTCTGACTGTGACAAAGGTGAAAGCATGAAGTATTTACTTGAATCACGAAAACCGCTTATATGAAGTGCTTATTTCAATAGTGGTACAAATCCATTTTTGTTCATTTTGCGATACAGAGTCCTAAAGTTTAATGAGCGCTGAAAAATCTGTAGTTGACACACCAGAAATATTCAAGCTTATGGCTTCTTGCTAGAGATGAACCTTTCTTTCTGTTTGTTTGGATCATTAATTTCTGATGCATTATAGACAGAAAACTGGATGTAATTGACTTGTACCACTATTGAAATAAGCCCTTCATATAATGACAGCATTGGAATCGTAACAAACAGACAAATTTAATAAAATGATTACCAAATTTATAAAGTAAATAAAAACAACGTTATTATTATTTATGTGTGAAATTGTTTACAAGAACAGTAAGAGAAGCTATGGACACGCTACATATCCGTATGTTACACATTAGAATACAGGGTGTTTGAAAAAGGAATTTACAACTTTAAAAATTGATATAAATTTATTGAAAGAAGATATAGAGCTGGGTTTAGTGTTATTTTGTAGAGAAATACATCACTTTTTTTACGCTGAACTAAAGATATTGTGTGTGGTTTCCTTTGGTTATCCTGCACACATCCCATCGGAAGTCAATTTCTTCCCAAACTAGCTGCACTATTGCAGGTGTAACTTGTTCAGTGGTGGCGTAAATTCGTGCTCTAAGTTCAGATAGGGAAATCGGCACAGGAGGTACAAACACGATATCCTTGATGAATCCCCATAAAACACTTGTGCTGTCAGGTCTGGGGAACGAGGGCACATGCAGTTGGCGCATCATGGCCAGTTCTCTGGTCCGGAAAGCGGTCGCTTAGAAAATCCCGGACGTCAGCCGGGTAGTGGAGTGGTGCATGCAAACATTTCGTTCTTGGTCACCCTCATCGTTCTGTGGTGCCATGAACTGTTGTAACACATCCAGGTACACTGTCCTTTTGATGGTTCTCTCACGGAAAAAAGGGGCAATAAACTTTGTTCTTTTGAGTGCACAAAAAATTTTCAGTTTAGGGCTATCACAAATATGTTGCAGTGTTTGATGTGGATTTTTCGATGTCCCAAATCCTACAGTTATCTATGTTAACCTTGCTACTGGAAAGTCAATTCGTCAGAAAAAATAATTTTATCCCAGAAATGTTCATCCCCATGTAATCGATTTAACAAATCGGCACAGAAGTTCTTGCAAGCAATTTTATCAGTGATTTTATTGGTTGTACGATCGTCAGTTTGCACAGTTTCAAATGCAAACGGTTTCTCAACACATACAAAAAAGTCGTACGTGGGATTTGCAGTTCACGAGATGCACACCAGGTAGATTTCGTAGAGCTGTTGACAAAACGTTGTCTCACTCTTTCAACGATGTCGTCAGATGTGCTTGGTCGACCTGATGATTTTTCATGTCTTACCGAGCACCCTGTATCTAAGAAACATTTATGCAACTCTAAAATTGTAGGCCTACTAGGAGATCTTTAGCGTACTTGGTACGGAAATTACGGTAAACTGTTGTCGTCGACTTCGGTTCTTAAAACCAAAACACACAGCTAGCATGCTCGGATCCAGTGAATGCATCCATCTTTACAGTGCGATTCGGAACTATTGAACTACAGGAGACAAAGCTTGATGTGTTTCCCTACAGATTGACAATACAGTCACCTCTGTAAGTACTATGAATTAATTTATATCAATATTCAAAGTTGTAAAATCCTTTTTGGAACACCCTGTATATGACCGAGTTTCTCTTGATGTTGAACAGAAACACACATTGTTATAAAAAAACATTTAGTACCTTTAAAAATAGTGTCAAAACAGAAAGCTCTCCACTGATACACAACACATTTGCCTTCAGCACGAATGATTTGTCCTATTATCCCAATTTCTTTATGTTTATTTCATTAGAATTTAGTATATTAATGTTTGTAAGATGACTGTTTGAGTACCGTAGTACCACAACAGTAATTGAGTAAAGACAATAGTTTGACCTGTTTTCAAAGTTGACCATTCTGACGTGTTTAACGTGTCATAATGTAATGTTAGTATACAAATCATCTAAAAGGGAATATATGTATGTCCTATATGTGTAAAGATCGTGAAATAATTCTGAGAATGGTAGTCTAGATACAAGATGTCCACTTGACTTTAGTTGTTAGCCACATGATAAAGTGTTTAAATAGGTAAGGTGAGCATGTTTCGTGATATTTTGATGTTCATGTCTTTGTGGTTAATGTTGTCTTGTAAGATTTGGACATCCATTGATCTGCAGGAGTTTATATGTTGGTCAGAACAAAAGTATTGTTCCAATATGCACCAGATCCATAATTAGGACTGCTTCAGAATACCAGTTTGAGCCTTATAAAATATTCAAAGAATAAGTGCTAGCATAGGTGTCAGACAGTAAACTTGTGCCTTGGTGAATTGTTTATTGTGTACAGTCTTGAATGAAGTTATTGAACTTCAGGAATTAAATTAAGTTTGAGTGATTTTGATGCCTTTGGTTCAAATGGCTCTGAGCACTATGGGACTTAACTGTTTGATATCTTTGGCTTACGTTCGTTATTGCCTGCGAATACCCTGCCAGCTCTGCTAAGTCAGTCAACTGATCTCTTATTGCTTTACTGCCATTCCATATCAGCCAGTGTAAGGCCACCATTCGAATTTAATTTGTGACTGATCTGAATAAATTGATAGTGAACTTCAATTTTGTGCTTGGACTAAAACATTATCTTGTAGGACTATTCCTTAATATCATCTTTACTTAACAATCCATACATTTACTTACGTTGTTTATAAAATTTCGCTCATGGGCTCCTAAATTTGTATAGTGGAAGATCGACGGTTTCATAAGGGCTTACAACGACAGTGTATGGCCGGATTCCTAATTTACAGATGAGCCAAATTCAAATTTAAGATCGTGAACTCGTCGTCTGATGCTCAGGTAGCAACAAACTGGTCAAAAATAATGACTAACTTCATGTTCCGGGTTCGAAACCCTACTGGGCACATATTTTTAATCTGATGAGAAATATCCAAAATTGGTGTATGTGAAAATACAAATAAGGATAGAATTTGAAATGGTATGAGGATTCCGAAATTTTCTTGAATCTCAAGAGAAATGGCAACCAGTACTAATGAAGAAATGGGAATAAAATCTTTCCACTTTCCAGAGTGTCTTCAAGTAGTCTTAACATAAAATAAAAGTAAATAACAGATGATTCCACAACTGTGAAAATGGAAGAAAAAATAGGTATCGTGTAACTACTAGGTATATATAGGAGGCATACTTTTTAGTAATACATCTCTTTCTGTTAGAAATCCAAATAAATACAATTTCATGCGCACTTTACTTCGTCAGATTACATTCAAATAACTTTTTGAACATAAAAAAATCGGTTACAAGCAGATACTACAGCAAAGCATCGAAAGAAATTCCCTGGCAGCTAGCAGCGCTGTTGCCAACTTTCTGCTGTCAAGCTTACGTGGCTGCAGGCGAAGACAATAGCAGTCTATGGAGTTGTTACAACACTGAGACGTTGCGTTAGAGTCGTATGTAAGCCATATCACGTAATTCGTTTAGTTTAAATCCCCTTTTATTTATTTATTGTCAATCCATTTTTAGCTGTCAGAGATACTTTACCAATAATCAAAAATTGTTTCTTTATCAGTGTAACTGATGTACTGTAGTTCAAGATACTTTGGCTGGAATTAAAGAAACATCACATTGTTATGATCTTATCAAGTCTTTTCGATTACGGAACAGAGAAAGTTAGCATTTGATTGAGTGTTCCTGTAGAATTCACTTTGTAATATTTTATCTAGTCGATCTTTCACAGAAATGGACAAACGTAACTGGCCGTCAAGAAACAATATAGCCTACATTCTTCTCTCGTACTGTCTTTATTGTCTGTAATCATATACCAACAACAATCCACCAACAAAGATAATATGCATTTCCCTTCATAGCCCCTTGCTATAATAGAAATGCTTTTGACGAAGCTTTTCATCACGTTGTTCCAATACAACTACTGTTCCTTCCTCCAAGCAGAAGTATCTGTACATAAAGTTAACACACAATCACACGCACGCACACACGCACGTACACACACACACACACACACACACACACACACACACAGACACAAAGTGCGCGCAGTCACACAAAGTACTAGAAACAATAACTACTTAATCATGTATTCTTAGCCATACATGAAGGAACTCACTTGATTACATTCATTGTCACAATTTTCTGGGATAATTAGTGACGGATGCTGATTCTGAAACGTAACAAAATCAGATTATTCACACACACGAAGCATTAATTCCTAGCGTAGAAATCATATAGACGTAATAATTTGAGTTCTCGCTCAGCTTTGTTACTACTGTTCGACATTACCTCTCTGATTTAAATGAAGCTGCGGATATTAAAAAGTATTCAAGAGCGAGTAATTTACACATACCGGATACAACTTTCATCACTCGGAAATCTGAGTGTGGGATGTCTCTTGGAAAAATGAGCGTTCATATTACTGCCGACAAATAAAATTTTGTCATGGCCTAAATATAATAAAAATCGCCACTCTGATTATTCAGTTCGCCGAAGTTGCAACTAGCAAAGTCTCTCCTTCACAATTTTACATGTTTAAATGAAACTGGCACATATCGATGCAGTTCAATATTTCCAGGATATAACAATTAACACTGAACATATTTTTATCGAACTATTGAGATGCATAATATTCAGCCTTGTTACAAATTGCTCGGCTATCGCATGGAACCACAACGGCAACGACCTCCATGACAAGGGAGATCTCAATTCTGCTTTACATGTGATTTTCTGTTGCCGAGTAAGTATTTATTAGCTAACAGCAGGAAATAAAAGGTCGTGAAAATCGTATGAAGCAAATAATTTATGCGTTTCGGAATAAACGTAGTTAAGGGTTAGAGCCGCTATTTGTGTACGATTTAGATACAACAGGATTCCTGATGGAAAACTGTTACCATTTTCATTCTTCTTTCATGTGTAGTCATCTGTCTGCCGACTGGTCCAGTAGGCTCTTTTACGCTTTCCATCTTAAGTCAATCTGTTCATTCTGCCTACCTTGTAGACTCAGTGCTATTAAGTACAATGTTCCTTTCGTTTTCAGAGTCCTAGTTAATTTCTGTTAAATATTCTAATATTTTTACGAGCGTAGGTCTTTGCTGTGCAGCGTCACTATTTAAAAAGTTCTGCTTTGCGTATGACCTGTCGATTAGTTTTTTAAGGTTGCAGTAAATTGTGTTACCTCATTATGCACAGTATTACCCAAAAATACGAGCGTAGAGTTCTCAGTTACCGAAATTTAAATGAAGTTTGAAACTTTTCTTGTAGAGCACTTTAGTGTTTAAATACATTTGCACATTCTTATCTTTTCAAATAAACTTCACTGTATTCTTTGTTGATTACACACGAATAAATTAGACACGCCTATTGCCCTCCCGCTATGGTCAATGGACACATCAGACATGATTAAAGACATTTTGAAGTCTTCAGGCCGCGAACTCGTTTGATGCGTTGATCTAACTTGCGTAAGTCTCTTCCGTTACACCAGTTACACATTTAAACAATAAAATTGTAAACTTTCTACCATTCGAACGTGTTCCTAACACTTCGGCACATGTACGTTAGTGTGTTACACAATTGTCGAGCGATGTCATTAAATTGTCGGCGACGTTATCGACTTCGACGCTACTGAGCTCATAGTATTCAATGATCTCAGCATCGCATTAGCTAATTCCCTGCCGCATGCACAAACTAATTAAGCAGAGGTATGACGTGTATTCAAAGTATTTAGGCTACTCCAATTTCACATGGAAAAAATGAACATCTCAGTCATTCTGAGCGAACTCTGATTTATTTTATTCATCTACTGTACATACGAGTTAAGTAAATGTTGTTGCGCTAGAAGGAGAAAGTTTGTGATTGAAATTTAGTGCAACTATCTCGAGGTAGCGAAAAATTCATTTGTTTAAATTGCTGCTGTCCCAAGTTTATCATATCAGTGACACACTCTCACCTATTTTGCGATACTGCCTTTCTTTCAACTTTTCCGATGTCCGCCATTAATTCTGCCTGGTAAGGGTACCTTACCGTGCAGCAGAACTTGAGAAGAGAACGGCCAATCATAGTGCAGGAAATCTCTTTAACAGATTTCTTTCCTCTTGTAAATGGTTTTTGGTTCACCTTCCCCACAATAGTTTCTAGTGATTGACTTATTGAACTTGTTTGTAACTGTAATGCATGGCTATTATTTTTTTCTCTCGCGTGAAGGATTACATACTTTTTAATGTGTAGTATCAACCAGTAACACCTCAAATCTCCCTACGTCTGTCTTTTCAGAGATGGTTCCGGACGCCAGCTGATGAGAACAAAATGTCAAATCAAACAACTTTCAGCCGTCTAAATTTCCAAATTGTTGTGTTGTTGGGTAACCAGTTTCGGCGATGTATTACGCCTTCTTCAGGTCCCTGTACGATATGTTAGAAGATGCCAACCTCTTTTCCGTTCGGAATAGGGGCCAGCATTGAAAGGCTGTAGATTTCAAGATTAAAAGACTGCAGATTTCTACTTGAGACAGCGATCACTTCAAACATGACCTGCCGGCATTCAAAGACTGGTACCTCTAGATTTATACTTGAGACAGCGAGCGCTTCAAACGTCACCTGCCGTTTGCCTAATCTGGACCATGAGAAGTCATAGGGCCCCTTGGAATGCCATAGACACATGTTCTAATGTTTGGGCCTCGCATTTCACATTACGTCACATGAAGCACTTTCACTAAACTTTCACTTAGCATCACAATATTTAAGATAATTCCAGTCATCGATTTCCATGATTTTCTAATACAGGCAGCAGTAGCCGACCGCGACAGACGCAGATACAGATAAGTAAACCGCTTTTGTGACATTTACGAGTTTATAACCAGGAGCGAACTTTATTATATCAGCTGTGTTCTTTAATAGTTTAGTTTCTTGAGTTTCTGCGTGTATATTTAAACTCTGACAGCCACAGTTCTCGCAATTTCGTTTACGTCAGAAAGTAAGCCGATTTTGTGCCATATTACAAGTTTCTTATCAGGGACAAATTATTTAGTTTCATCTGAGTGCTTCGGTAGTTAGGCTCTTGAATATCTGCGTATTACTGGACACAGTTCGTGCGTTTTAGTCAGGGTCTGCAGTAGAGCTGCGCAGCACTTGCCGATAGTCCGTTTATCTGGATAGTTTAGTTTTCCACGGTCTTTGGCATGGACAGGGACTGTGATTGTCGAGTGCGGATGCGAGCCGAGTTGGTACTTCGCTCTTAGCTTCAGGCTGTGATGGCTTCGGTTACACAGCTTGAGGCTGCAGTAGATGTGCTCCACTGTTGTGGGCCGGCCGTGGGGACCCAACAGACGTCCAGCACGTCAGAGTCCTCCGATCGGTCCTCGCCGGTGGCCAACCCAGTTACTGCTCGCACTGAGGCTGGCCCCTCACCTGTGGTCGAGTGGGAGGTCGCCTCAGGGCGAAGCAGACGGCGAAAGACTTCCCATGCGGCCGCAAGTAAGGCCTCCACGATTTGTCTGACAAATAGGTTCCATGTGCTGTCTATGGATCGGGGCAATCGCAGAGGGTGAGATTATTGGTAATTGGGAGCTCCAACGTTAGGCGCATTATAGGGCCCCATAGGGACTTGGCTGACAAGGAGGGCTATAAAACCAATGTGCACTCCGTGTGCATACTGGGTGGAGTCATACCAGATGTAGAAAGGTTCCGCCCGGATGGCATGAGGAGCACAGGGTGCAGCCAGCTGCAGGTGGTTGCTCACGTCGGTACCAGCCATGTGTGACACTTTGGATCTGAACAGAAGTGGTTAATGCTGCCAGTCTTGCATGAAAGATGAAGGCGCAGCTGACCATTTGCAGCGTAGTCGACAGGACCGATTGCGGACGTCTGGTGCAGAGACGAGTGGAGTGGAGGGTATGAATCAGAGGCTCAGACGGTTCTGCGACCGTGTAGGCTGCAGATTCCTTGACTTGCGCGAAAGGGTGGTTGGGTTTCGGGTTCCGCTGAATGGGTCAGGTGTCCACTATACGCAGGAGGCGGCTACAGGGGCAGCAGGGGCTGTGTGGCGTGGACTGGGCGTTTTTTTTAGGTTAGAGGGTCTCGGGAAAACACAAGAAGGGATTCGGACACAAAGGGTGCAGGCTCAACACAGGAAGAACATAGATACAGGAACTATTGGTATAACAGTTGTAAATTGTCGTAGCTGTGTTGGGAAAGTACCAGAGCTCCAAGCCCTAATAGGAAGCACTGATGCTCAAATCGTTATAGGCACTGAAATCTGGCTAAGGCGGATACAAGCTCAGGCGAAATTTTTGCGAAGAACCTAACGGTGTCCTGAAAAGGCAGGCTAAACACGGTTTGCGGTGGCGTGTTTGTTGCTGTTAGAAGTAGTTTAACTTGTCGCGAAATTGAAGTAGATACTTCCTGCGAGTTAGTATGGGCAGAGGTCATTGTTGGCAACCGGAATAAAATAATAATTGGATCCTTTTACCGATCTCCCAGTTCAGATGATACAGTTGTTGAAAGGTTCCAAGAAAACTTGAGTTTGATTTCAAACACGTATCCGACTCATACGATAACAGTTGGTGGTGACTTTAATTTACCCTCGATATGTTGGCGAAAATACATGTTTAATTCCGGAAGTACGCATAAAATATCATCCGAAATTCTGCTAAACTCATTGTCTGAAAATTAGTTTGAGCAGTTAGTTCATGAGCCCATGCGAATAGTAAACGGTTGTGAAAACACACTTGACCTCTTAGCAATCCTGAGTTACTAACGAGCATCAAAACCGATATAGGGATTAGTGAACACAGGGCTGTAGTAGCGAGATTGAATATTGTAGTACCCAAATCCTTCAAAAATAAGCGAAAAATATACCTATTCAAAAAAGCGTATAAAAATTCACTTGACGCCTTCTTGAGAGACAGTCTCCACTCATTCCAAATTAATACTTGTGTACACCAGAGGCGGCTCAAATTCAAAGAAATAGTATCGGTAGCAATTGAGAGGTTTTATACCAAATAAACTAACAAACTACGGAGCTGATCCTCCTTGGTACACAAAACGGTTTATAACACTGTTGGAGAAACAACGAAACAAACATACCAAATTTAAATAGATGCAAAATCCCCAATATTGGCGATCCTTTACAGGAGCTCGAAACTTAGCGCAGAGTTCAGTGCGAGACGCCTATACCACTTTCCACAACGAAACTTTGTCTCGAAACCTGGCAGAAAATCCAAAGAGATTCTGGTCGCATGTGAAGTATGTTAGCGGCAAGAAACCATCAATGCCTTCTCTGCGCGATAGCAATGGAGATAATATCGGAGACAGTGCTGCCAAAGCAGATTTACTAAACACAGCCTTCCGAAATGCCTTCACAACAGAAGACGAAGTAAATATTCCAGAAAACGAATCGAGAACAGCTGCCAACATGAGTAACGTAGAAGTAAATTTCCTCGGAGTAGTGAAGCAACTCAAATCACTTAATAGAAGCAAGTCTTCTGGTCCCGACTGTATACCAGTTAGGTTCCTTTCGGAGTACGCTGATGCATTACCTGCATACTTAACAATCATTTACAACCGTTTGCTCGACGAAAGATCCCTACCCAAAGACTGGAAAGTTGCACAGGTCACACCAATATTCAAGAAAGGTAGTAGGAGTAATACACTAAATTACAGGCCCATATCCTTAACGTCGATATGTAGCAGGATTTTAGAACATATATTTCGTTCGAACATTATGAATTACCTCGTAGGAAACGGTCTATTGACACACAGTCAACATGGGTTTAGAAAACATCGTTCCTGTGAAACACAACTAGCTCTTTATTCACATGAAGTGCTGAATGCTTTTGTCAAGGGATTTCAGATCGACTCCGTATTCCTGGATTTCCGGAATGCTTTTGACACTGCACCACACAAGCGGCTCGTAGTGAAATTGCGTACTTATGGATATCGTCTCAGTTATGTGACTGGATTTACGATTTCCTGTCAGAGAGGTCACAGTTCGTAGTAATTGACGGAAAGTCATCGAGTAAAACATAAGTGATTTCAGGCGTTCCCCAAGGTAGTGTTATAGGCCTTTTGCTGTTCCTTATCTATATAAACGATTTGGGAGACAATCTGAGCAGCCGTATTCGGTTGTTTGCAGATGAAGCTGTCGTTTATCGACTAATAAAGTCATCAGAAAGCGAAAACAAACTGCAAAACTATTTACAAAATATATCCTAATGGTGCGAAAAGTGGCAGTTTGACCCTAAATGACGAAAAGTGTGAGGTCATCCACATGAGTGCTAAAAGGAACTCGTTAAACTTCGGTTACACGATGAATCAGTCTAATCTAAAAGCCGTAAATTCAACTAAATACATAGGTATTACAATTACGAAGAACTTAAATTGGAAGAACACACAGACATTGTTGTGGGGAAGGCTAACCAGAGGCTGCATTTTATTGGCAGGACACTTTTTTTCTCTAGAAAATATAACAGACCTACTAAGGAGACTGAATCCACTAGACTTTTCCGTCCTCTTTTGGAATACTGCTGCGCGGTGTGGGATCCTTACCAGATAGGACTAACGGAGTACATCGAAAAAGTTCAAAGAAAGGCAACACGTTTTGTATTATCGCGAAATATGCGAGAGAGTGTCACAGAAATGAGACAGGATTTGGGCTGGAAATCATTAAAAGAAATCCATTTTTCGTTGCGACTGAATCTTCTCATTAAATTCCAATCACCAAATTTCTCCTCCAAATGCGGGTGAAAGTGGTGACGATGCAGTATGCGCATAACACTACTTTGACTCAGTCCACCGGCTCTCGCAATGTCCCGTGTACTCATGTGTGGGTTCATGGCAACAGCAGCTAACACACCAACTGCACCCGCTTCTCCTGTGACGGGCCTGTTACGGACCCGTTTGCGTGCTACGACCATACCTGTTGCATACAGTTGGCGGTAGATGTTCTGCAATGGGCGGCACGTTGGATGCTCTCTGTCCGTGTACCGTTCTGCATACACCCTGCAGGCTTCAGCTACATTTCATCGATACTCACCACAGATGAGTATCATATCCGCCTTTTCAGAGTTCGAATACACCATGGTCACCGTTCCTACAACACTACACTATCACAGACGTCTGGTAACACTGTGTACTACAGTTGGTCTGCGTGCGGAGACGAATGCAGAAAAACAATAGCAGCAAGCGCTACATGCGGACACTGCGACAGGTAGACCAAACCACAACAGTGCACTACAGCCACACTCGTAAACACGGTCGTCGTCGTAAACATGTCCCTGCAGATGCTGCTCGCCGACCGTGGCCCGTGTTTGTTACAACACGCAACTGAACGTCGGAGGTTTCAAGCGTCAACTTCAGGTTACAATATCTCCGGATGTAATTAATATTTTACAATGCAACAAACGGCACTGATTACGTATTTGTTTATATGTTCAAATGTGCTAACAAAACTAACGTGGTTTCATTTAAAAAACATAGGTTTGTATTAAAAAACATACTTCCGTGTATTTTTTTATGGTTTGAATTAACCAACTACACTATCCCCTCTCCTCATGTTCGGCCTCTGGAATCGATTCGTCAGTATGTGATGTGGTAATGGTAGGTGACTCACCCTGTATATATATTGTTTGTGTTCTGCCCGGAGGCAGTTCGCTCCACGCTCTTGTATTTTCAAGTTCTGAATAAACCTTCGTTAAGTGAAGTTAGTGTTCATGAGTTATCTGATTACACCTTCTTCTGCCTCACGTTATTCTGGTGGAGGCGCCGGGTATCGGAACTTGTGATAGCGCGTATTATTCACGACACAGTGGCGCCCATCAGGCCACGACAGAGCAGCCGTTTACATGGCGAGAAACCCGAGTTCCAGCCATATTCAACAGATCGCTATCTACCGGAGACAGAAGAAGAAGAGGACGTTACGATGACAGCAACTGTGTGTCACGGAGTGTGATATCCTTCCGTGTTCTCTGGCGACGATGGCGAAGATCGAAACATGTGGCTAAAGGTATATGAGCGTATAGCCAAATTTAACAAATGGGATGACACCGTGTGTTTGGCTAACGTATTTTTCTACTCGCATTGCACTGCCAAGCAATGGTATGAGAACAACGAGGAGAAGTCCACAAGCTGGGAAGTATTCCAGGCGGAACTGCCCAAGTATTCCGGCGACACACAACGACAGAAGTGCAAGGCTGAAGATAAATTAAAGTGCAGGTCACAGCGTCCATGAGAAACTACAGCATTCTACATTCAAGACGTCTTGGAGCGGTGTAAAATACTAGATCCTAGAATGAAGGAAAAAGATAAGGTTGCACGTCTCACGAAGAGTGCTGTTGAGGACATGAATCAAGCCCTACTCCTGAAGGAGGTTTCGACAGCAGACGACTTCATAAAATGGTGCCAGTATATCGAGACAATGCATCAAAAAAGAATTACACGCAAGAAATTTGAACGGCTTCCAAACGTCGTATCGATGTCTGTGATGGAGTAAGGAACTGATTTCACAAGTGTTCTTCATCAGATAGTGAGAGAGGAAGTTCAGAAGACACTTGGGTTGCTCGGCGAGCAGAAAACCGAGACGCTTCATGAGGTCATAAGGGAGGAAGTGCAACAGACATTGAACTCAGTCTCTCGTCCTTCATTTCCCTCTGAAACGGTGAAACCGTCGAGAACCAGGAGGAGTTACGTTCCTATAATGCCGCATGAGGAACCTGTTTGGGCACCAAGGAAGACTGACGTCTGGAGGACCCAGGATAACCAACCAGTATGATTTCATTGCGGAAGACCGGGATATGTGGTGCGCTATTGTCGAGAAAGGCGGCGGTTATTTGATGACACCCGCGCAAGAAGACAGCAGACCCATCCGCTACGGTCGCAGGTTCGAATCGTGCCTCGGGAATGGATGTGTGTGATGTCCTTATGTTAGTTAGGTTTAATTAGTTCTAGGCGACTGATGACCTCAGAAGTTAAGTCGCATAGTGCTCAGAGCCAAGCCAGTTAAGTCCCATAGTGCTCACAGCCATTTGAACCATTTGATAACAACGGCTCTATAACTCTCCTATAACTCCCCACGGCAAATTTTCCTTATTTCTTTTGTAACCACCTCTTTCTTTGACCACGGTACAGAATATGTGGCGTGACTAAAGGTTTCACGGGGCAACACCGCTATGTTCTATCGTAACCGTTTGTTACTCCAGGTTTCTCCGATAAAACATTTAAATTATTTGACAACAAACGAGTAAGCTCATGTTACTGGCTACTGTTCAAATAATCCGATTCATTAACCTTGTTGTAAACCATTTCCTGTTCAGGGTAATATTATTCATTCAGTTTTAAATCAAAGTTAAATTGTAAAATCTTTAGACCGCGGTTTTGACTTGAATACTCTGGCAATACTTGCCATTTACTTCTTTCGTTCTGACCATATCCAGCTCAATTCCTCTTCCACCATAAATTAAACTAGTTTCCCCGGGCGGAAAGGTCAGCATCTGCCTTCCTGCTCCTCAGGAAATCACAACCCAGGATACAGCTTCCGATAAACCTTTTACTACAAAGAAAGTGCATTTTATCGCTCCTTTCCTAAATTTCAGGTCAAGTTGTACCTGGAATTTAACTATTTGTGCCTGTGCCCCAACAGCTCCAGACACCAGACAGTTTTGTACTGGGTCAGTCGGTATTTTACTTGTCTCACATAATGCCTTGTACAAACTCAGAACACTGCTAGTCATGTCCGTATGAATGTACACGTCGACTGGAATATCTATCTGCGTTTTAATCACAGCCTGTATCTGCTCCAGATCGCTGCCTTTGCACTTACTAGGTTCGTTTAACAATTCATCCTGCGTTGCAATACCATCATTATACCGCAGCAGGTCAACGTTTTCTCGAGTCTGCTTTGGTGTGCCGCCACTTCGCCCGCCGACCAACAATAGGGAGCTTCTTGCGGTGGGAACTAGTTTCGGAGAGACCTGGACGACATCTAACATGATGCCAGGAAACTTGATTGGTTATTTGGGGGGCAGCCGATGGGTTCAAAAAATGGCTGTGAGCACTATGGGACTTAACATCTGAGGTCATCAGTCCCCTAGAACTTAGAACTACTTAAACCTAACTGACCTAAGGACATCACAAACATCCATGCCCGAGGCAGGATTCGAACCTGCGACCGTAGCAGTCGCGCGGTTCCGGACTGAAGCGCCTAGAACCGCTCTGCCACCGCGGCCGGCCCGATGGGTTCAGTGGACAACATTACTTAGTGTAAGCCTTTGGTCGTCATCTTCCTACTCACTGCGATACTATATGTTTTCAAGGCATTCTGTGAGAATCGTCATTTCGAGCGAGGGTATCGCTTTTCTGCTGCAGTTGTCACCGCATCACACTGGCATCAAAACAGCACTTCGTGAGCATACGCGCTGAGGTAAAAAAAGTCACGGGATACCGCCTAATTCCGTGTCGGACCTCTTTTTTCCTGGAGTGCAGGAACCCGACGTGGCATGGAGTCAACGAGTCGTTGGGAGTCCCCTGCACAAAAAATGAGCCACGCTGCCGCTACAGCTGCCCGTAACTGTGAATGTGTTGCCAGTGCATGATGCTGTGCGCGAACTGACCTCTCGGTTCTATCCCATGAAGGTTCGATGGAATTCATGTCCAGCGATCGCGGTGGCCACATCATTTGATCGAATTCTCCAGAACTTTTTTTTCAAACTACATGAGAACAATTGTGCCCTGGTGACATGACGTCATTGTCTGGGAATACGAATTCCACGAATGGCTGCAAGTGGTCTCCAAGTAGCCGCATGTAACCACACCGATTCAATGATCGGTCCAGTTGAACTAGGGGACCCAGCGCACTCCATGTAAACACAGCTCACGCCGTAATGGAGCCATCCGTGCGGCTCGGCTGCCCGCCAGGTCGCCCACCCACCGGGCATCACACTGCTGCGATCGCCGAACGAAATCTCTGAAGCCCGACAGCAAGTGGTTTTTTACCTCGCACAGTATTTACCGACACAGTGCATCCCCCCGTTTGTTACATCAAAGTAGATGACGGCTGTAACATCAGGAACAACACAGTTACGTAAGATACCCACCACTGCTTATAACTGTTAAATCAACTTATTGTTTCGTGCATGTGAAAAACATATGTACCATACGATTCAGTGAAAATTGTTAATTTCATTAATGGTTATCCTACTAATTAGCTAATTTTTAATACTAACCGAAGTATTTAAAAGTTTTTATTGACTCAAACTGACGTAAGGTGATTATATCACGGCAGAACTGTTTTCATATTCTATGATGTTTAACTTTTTCTTACCAAGTACACTTCGCATAGCCAAGTATGGCTTCCAGCTGTGGCTTATTTAACAGGCATTTTGTGAAAAATCAACAGTTTAAATTTATTACTTCATGAAGCAAACACAAATCTGTGTAATGTGAAAGATTTCACTAAAATCTTTGCAGTTTGAGAAATCTGTCTAAATTCGAATCAAATTGAGTGCTTCTATACTCTTCGTCATTTGCTAGTAGAAATTCATCTTATTATGTAAGAAAATGTCAAGAATAAAATTAATGAAGATTTAAAAGAATTCGGAATAATTTCAAAGACAATTCCCCTGCTACATCTAGTCATAACAACTGGATTCGCAATTGCTTCGTAAAGACAATAACTTTGGAATCTCCATGAAGTGTAAACTAAAACGAGCAAGCTACTCGAAACTTCTAGTGACCAAGTTAAAAAAATATATAACTTTCTCTCCGATAAGTTATGCTTCAATATGGAGTTTGTATTGAATAATATTATTTTTGTTTCTTTTCTTTTTTGACATATAATCTATATGTAAACTGAATGTCCTATAAACCAAAGATACCGCCAAAAGTAAATTAACGAGTTGTTTTGTCAAAAGGATAATGTATTGATACATAGTTAAATTTTTCTAGGAAAAAAGTAAGAAAAACGCTCTCCAATTTGTTAATTCATGTATCATCATCTTTTTGTTTTGGCAAATGGTAGCGTATGGACATATGCTTGAATACACTCAAGACTAAACACAGTGGAATTAATGTGAACACAATGACTCAGACTTGACAGGCATCTATTGAACTTGTCCTACTTATACTAAAAATATTGTGCTTCATTTCTTTAAGAACTTGTAGATAGATCGCCGATTTCAATGGTTATAGTGATTATTTGGTACCGCATATTACTAGGAGCAACAATATGTAATGCAATCTATGTTTATTTACCTTGAATGTAATGATATACAAGGTTTGTTGATATTGGTATCAGTTCAGGTTCACCCAGGATTGTGCACAGATTCATAAATTACCTTCAATTTTTCTCAACTATTCTTTCCAATAACATTTTACAGTTATTCAAGGAATTATTAATCCATTTCAATTTTCACATTTATATTCAAGTTTCCAATGTTGTCAAATGAAGCTGTAACAAGTTTATTACCTCGCTCTATGCGAAAAGTCTTTTCTTTCTTACATCATCAGCATCATCATCATCATCATTTGAGATTGATTATGCCTTTCAGCGTTCCGTCTGGAGCATAGTCCCCCTTATAAAATTCCTCCAGGATCCCCTATTCAGTGCTAACATTGGTGCCTCTTCTGATGTTAAGCCTATTACTTCAAAATCATTCTTAACCAAATTCAGGTACCTTCTCCTTGTTCTGCCCCGACTCCTCCTACCCGCTACTGCTGAACCCATAAGTCTCTTGGGTAACATTGCTTCTCCCATGCGTGTACATGACCCCACCATCTAAGCCTGTTCGCCCTGACTGCTACAACTATGGAGTTCATTCCCAGTTTTTCTTTGATTTCCTCATTGTGGACACCCTCCTGCCATTGTTCCCATCTACTAGTACCTGCAATCATCCTAGCTACTTTCATATACGTACCCTCAACCTTGTTGATAACGTCACCTGAATCCACCCAGCTTTCGCTCCCATACAACAAAGTTGGTCAAAAGATTGAACGGTGCACAGATAACTTAGTCTTGGTACTGACTTCCTTCTTGCAGAAGAGAGTAGATCGTAGCTGAGCGCTCACTGCATTACCTTTGCTACACCTCGCTTTCAGTTCTTCCACTACGTTGCCATCCTGTGAGAATGTGCATCCTAAGTACTTGAATCCGTCCACCTGTTCTAACTTTGTTCCTCCTATTTTGCGCTCAATCCGTTTATATCTCTTTCCCATTGACATTACTTTCGTTTTGGAGATGCTAATCTTCACACCATAGTCCATACATTTCTGATCTAGCTCTGAAATATTACTTTGCAAACTTTCAATCGAATCTGACATCACAACTAAGTCATCCGCATATGCGAGACTGCTTATTTTGTGTTCACATATCTTAATCTCACCCAGCCAGTCTATTGTTTTCAACATATGATCCATAAATAATATGAACAACAGTGGAGACAGGGTGCAGCCTTTTCTTACCCCTTAAACTACTCTGAACCATGAACTCAATTTACCGTCAACTCTAACTGCTGCCTGACTATCCATGTAAAGACCTTTAATTGCTTGCAAACGTTTGCCTCCTATTCCATAATCTCGTAGAACAGACAATAACTTCCTCCTAGGAACCCGGTCATATGCCTTTTCTAGATCTATAAACCAAAGATACAATTCTCTGTTCCACTCATAACACTTTTCCATTATTTGCCGTAAGCTAAAGATCTGGTCCTGACAACCTCTAAGAGGCCTAAACCCCCTCTGATTTTCATCCAATTGGTCCTCAACTAATACTCGCACTTTCCTTTCAACAATACCTGAGATGATTTTACCCACAACGCTGATTAAAGAGATACCTCTGCAGTTGTTACAATCTTTTCTGTTCCCATGTTTAAAGATTGGTGTGATTACTGCTTTTGTCCAGTCTGATGGAACCTGTCCCGACTCCCAGGCCATTTCAATTGTACTGTGTAGCCATTTAAGATTTGACATTCCACTGTAGTTCCGACTTAATTTCATCCACCCCACGTGCTTTATTGCACTGCAATCTATTGACCATTTTCTCCACTTCCTCAAATGTGATCCTATTTCCATCATCATTCCTATCCCATTGTACCTCGAAATCTGAAACATTACTCATCGTATTTTCACCTACATTGAGCAACTCTTCAAAATACTCCATCCATCTGCCCAAGGCATCCACAGTATTCACCAGCAGTTTTCCTGGCCTGTGCAAAATACTTGTCATTTCCTTCTTACCTCCCTTTCGAAGACTGCTAATTACACTCCAGAATGGTTTTCCAGCAGCTTGACCCATATTCTCCAAACTGTTTCCAAAGTCTTCCCAAGATTTCTTCTTGGATGCTGAAATTATCTGTTTGGCTTTGATTCATTCTTCAACATAACTTTCTCTATCTACCTGAGTTCTAGTTTGTAGCCATTTTTCATACGCCTTCTTTTTCCTTTTACAGGCTGCCTTGACTGTGTCATTCCACCAAGCTATTTGCTTCATCCTACATTTACACACCACCGTTCGAAGACATTCTTTAGCCACTTCTAGTACTGTGTCCCTGTACCTTGTCCATTCCTTTTCCAATGACTGTAATTGACTACATTCAACTAACTGGTACCTTTCTGAGATCGCTGTTATGTACTTGTGCCTGATTCCCTTATCATAAAGTTTCTCCACTCTCATCCTCCTACATATCGGTCTGACCTCCTGCACTTTTGGCCTCACAATCCCAATTTCACTGTAGATTAAATAATGATCAGTGTCGTCAAAGAATCCCCTGAATACACGAGTGTCCCTCACAGCCTTCCTGAATTCCTGAACTGTTATTATATAGTTAATGACAGATATGGTTCCCCTGCCTTCCCAAGTTTACCGGTGAATATTCTTATGTTTAAAAAAGGAGTTTGTGATTCCTAAGCCCATACTGGCACAGAAATCCAAGAGTTGTTTCCCGTTTCTGTTGGCCTCCATATCCTCTCCAAATTTACCTATAACTTTTTCATAGCCTTCTGTTCGATTTCCAATTCTGGCATTAAAATCCCCCATGAGCAGAACACTGTCCTTGTCCTTTACTTTAACAACTACATCACTGAGTGCCTCATAAAAACTATCCATCTTATCTCGATCTGTCCCTTCACAATGCGAATATACTGACACTATCCTAATTTTCTTGCTAGACTCTGTGCAATCTATCCACATCAGTCGCTCGTTTACATACCTTATTGCAACTACGCTGGGTTCAATATCTTTCCTGATGTAAAGCCCTACACCCCATCGTGCTATTCCTGCTTTGACTCCTGACAGGTAGACCTTGTATTCTCCCACTTCCTCTTCTTTCTCACCCCTTACCCGAATGTCACTAACAGCTAAAACGTCCAGCCCCATCTTACTTGCAGCCTCTGCCAGCTCTACCTTCTTCCCAGAGTAGCCCCCATTGATATTAATGGCTCCCCATCTCATTACCATTTGTTTGCCAAGTCGTATCTTAGGAGTCCCTGGTTTGTCAGTTAGAGGTGGGACTCCGTCACTTCCAAAGGTCCGGGGTATTTGGCTCTGATTGTTGCCAGCATCATATTTAATGTAACTAGGAAGCAGGTTGCTAGCATTACTTGCTCCGAGTCCAATTGAGTTTTACCCCTAACGGTTGAGGGACTAACCGGTGGATTTGGTAGTCTTTGCCGTATGAGCACAAAGGACTCAGAATATGTCGGAGATGCCCAGCCTTATTCCAGAGTAGCTGATATCCCGACTGTCGGGTTCATGAACTAGGACATGACTACAGGAACCCACACCATGAACCACTTCTTTCTTACATATATATAATAAATAAGTCCAGAAACAAACTTCACAGCGAAAGTAATTTGTGACTGGTATACCTTCTGTGTTTCCTGATTTCAAGGTTATGTCGGATACAAAGCATGCGTATCTCCCTCAACGAATATCGGTGAAAAGTTGTGACAGTTAATTCCATAACGAAAACTTAACTATATTAACAGAAAAGGGTAAAATACTTTAATACTGCATACTGCACCTACTCGTTCTGCATAAGACCTTTTGATGTGGTACAGGTGAAATATAAAGAATTATAAACGCACTATGCCTATTAAACCATTTGCATTGAGTTCAATTGATTCCATATTACAATTCATACTTTTTTGTATTACATCCAGTATTTTACATTAAGTGTGTTTCTTCTTTGTAAAGGATGAAGAACACCCTGTTGCTTTCATAGCAAACCTTAACGATTCTCAAAGAAGCTGAAAACCCCTATAAAAATTAAACTAAACCTATAGCAGAGGTGTAAATATGAGAATAAAGGAAGTACAAAACTGCGTGCACTTCTGTCCATAAAAACCATTGTTATTTTGACAGATAATTACAAAACCTATGATATTTTTCGTGTTAAAATGTTAATAAAATATATATGTTAGTATCAAAGAACAACTATAAAATGTAAATACATTATTTGTAACCAAGGAAATCCTTTGTCATTAATGTTAAAAAGATTTCGTTAAAAGATCTAAAACTACTGTTGTCTCTGGTGTGTAGGAATTAGGTTGCTTAGCCGTGCTGACGCACTATGTATTTGATGTAGGTATTTTCGGTTACAATATACAGTAAAGAGCGAATTTCTCCTGTTCTTGATCAAAACCTCTTCTCTCTGTAGAAATATTTAGGTGAAAATAATTATTTAGAGTTCATGGTGTGGGTTCCTGTAGTCATGTCATAGTTCATGAACCACGGGAAACGTATGAGTGGCCAGGCAAGTGGTCCCGACAGTCGAGATACCAGCTTCTTTGGAATAAGGCTGGGGATCTCGGACATATTCTGAGACGTGGTCACCTTTGTGCTCATACGGCAGAGACTACAAAATCCACAGATTAGTCCCTCAACCGTTAGGGGTATGTGTTATGTGTTATGTTGACATGTGTCCGGAAACGCTTACTTTCCATGTTAGAGCTCATTTTATTACTTCTCTTCAAATCACATGAATCATGGAATGGCAACACACAGCAACAGAACGTACCAGCGTGACTTCAAACACTTTGTTACAGGAAATGTTGAAAATGTCCTCTGTTAGCGAGGATACATGCATCCACCCTCCGTCGCATGGAATCCCTGATGCGCTGATGCAGCCCTGGTGTATGGGGTATTGTATCACAGCCGTCCACAATACGATCACGAAGAGTCTCTACATTTGGTAACGGGGTTGCGTAGACAAGAGCTTTCAAATACCCTCATAAATGAAAGTCAAGGGGGTTGAAGTCAGGAGAGCGTGGATGCCATGGAATTGGTCCGCCTCCACCAGTCCCTTGGTCACCGAATCTGTTGTTGAGAAGCGTACGAACACTTCGACTTAAATGTGCAGGAACTGCATCGTCCATAAACCACATGTTGTGTCGTACTTGAAAAGGCACATGTTCTAGCAGCACAGGTAGAGTATGAAATCATGATAACGTGCTCCATTGAGCGTAGGTGGAAGAATAAACTAAAATGAGCTGTAACATGGAAATTAAGCGTTTCAGGACACCTGTCCACATAATGTCTTTTCTTTATTTGTGTGAGAGGAATACGTTTCCTGAAAATTCGGCCGTTCCTGTTTGTAACACCCTTTATAGAATGCAGAGAGTTCAGAAAGCCATTCCGCACGTGTGTGTGGCCAGCCGTTCCCGCAGTCCCAGCACAGCCTGTACCCCTGTTGACGAGCCAGCCGGCCTCGGCGGTGCTCTGCGACCAGGTGTTGCGGGCAGCAGGACACAGTGGTCGTCCATAGCCGGACTCGGGAAGACAAGTGCGGCACGAGGCATGGCTCTGGTAACGAGTCCAGGAGAGTTGCTGCAGGTGATGTTGTGCTGTTAGCATGAGAGATCGCAGGGGACTCTCACTTCTGATACGATGTCGTGCTGCTCTGTGGTCTTACCGAAGATGATCTAACATGATGTTTATTACTTGGTTGGTATACTGGGTGCGATCTGACTTCATTCACATGATGAAATGGTTGGCAGGAGTTAATCCTCTTCATTGTGTGCTCTAGTGATGGGGTATTGGTAAGCTTTAACGGCATTCAAAGGAAGAGGGTGCAGAGTTAGGTGACTGCAGTAAAAGTGTATGGCGACTGGAGGCCGAGGACAGAACCTTCTGTGGTGCCTCCTTTTCTCTTTGGAACCCGGGTGAAGACGTTGGCAGACTGCCCAGTCCCTTGGTCTCATTGTGTAGACACACTGCATGGCGCCGGTTGGCCGTCGGCTGTGCCCAGGTAGTCTGACTAGCGCCGAGGAGTCGCTGGAACTACGAGCAGAGCATCGATGACCGGCAATAAAGCAGAGGATGGGCCTTGTTACGTAGGAAGCCGATGAGAGAGAGGGCTGTGAGTTTCTGAGAATCTCTGTGGGACAGGTGAGTAGCTCCCAGGCATCCTGACTCTGCTGCAAAACATACTGGTGAAGGCACGAGGCTTTCAGCGAGGTTTCTGGCCGTTCTTTTGAAAGTTCGAAATGGACGCAACAGTAGAGATAACGATCTTTTTATGGAGGACTGTGGTTTCATCCAGGTCATGCTTCTAGCAAAGACATGGCGTAAACGAGTGGTAAAGAGGCCTTGAAGATGAATCTTTTTTCCGTTTCTCCCAATTAATTTTTAAAGTCACTGCTTGGTCAAGTATGTGTCTCCAGAGCATGGGGCGGTGTCTCAGCTTCGAATGCCACGAGCCAACTCGTGATTGGCTTGTGCCAAAGTGGGAGTACTCTAAGAAGTAAATGTGCTATGCTACCGAGCTGGCGAGGAAAGCTGTGTGAAAGACAAGGACGCTCTTGTACTGGGCATTCACTAGTAACGAACGGCAGGTCTTTACCCAAACTGTGAGACTTGTGGTGTCATTCTATAGTGTGCCACTTAGAGCCTGTGCCATTCACAATCTGGACCATCAGAGGTCCGGCTTCTTGCATCACGCACACAATGAGTAATGCATGGGTGTACTTATTTGTTTTCAGTCGGCCATTTAACTGTTTGACATATTATGCCACGCATAGTCATGCTACGGAGTCAAATTGGGTTGTCAGACCAGCAAATGGGTCCACCTGCACACTGGATTACACGGGGTTTTCAGAGGTCACAGGGAAGTACCTGCATTCCGAATCAGCCAAAAGCGAGACCGCGAACTTGCATTTTTTTCTTCGGACGAGCGCTATTAGTAACAGATTGCTGCCGTCCATGACTGCAGTCACCGAGCACATCGGGGTGTGCCGCCCTGACCAGCAGAAGGGTATCTGCTGCTACGTCGTAGGGCTCCAGTATATGTTTCTCAGCACCCTGTTCCTAGGAACCATATTTTTGGAAATTAGAAATTTGTGGTAAGGCCTTATGGGACCAAACTGCTGAGGTCATCGGTCCCCAAGCTTACACACTACTTAATCTACACCTACATCCATATTCCGCAAGCCACCTGACGGTGTGTGGCGGAGGATACTTTCAGTACCTCTATCGGTTCTCCCTTCTATTCCAGTCTCTTATTGTACGTGGAAAGAAAGATTGTCGTTATGCCCCTGTGTGTGCTCTAATCTTTCTGATTTTATCCTCATGGTCTCTTCGCGAGATATACGTAGGAGGGAGCAGTATACTGCCTGACTCCTCGGTGAAGGTATGTTCTCGAAACTTCAACAAAAGCCCATATCGAGCTACTGAGCGTCTCTCCTGCACAGTCTTCCACTGGAGTTTATCTATCATCTACATAACGCTTTTGCGATTACTAAATGATCCTGCAACGAAGCGCCCTGCTCTCTATTGGATCTTCTCTATCTCTTCTATCAACCCTTTCTGGTACGGATCCCACACTGGTGAGCAATATTCAAGCACTGGGCGAACAAGTGTACTGTAACCTACTTCCTTAGTTTTCGGATTGCATTTCCTTAGGAGTCTTCCAATGAATCTCAGTCTGGCATCCGCTTTACCGACGATCAACATTATATGATCATTCCATTTTAAATCACTCCTAATGCGTACTCCCAGATAATCTATGTAATTAACTGCTTCCAGTTGCTGACCTGCTGTATTGTAGCTAAATGATAAGGGATCTTTGTTCCTATGTATTCGCAGCACACTACACTTGTCTACATTTCTATTCAACTGCCATTCCCTGCACCATGCGTCAATTCGTTGCAGATCCTCCTGCGTTTCAGTACAATTTTCCATTCTTACAACCTCTCGATATACCACAGCATCATCCGCAAAAAGCCTCAGTGAACTTCCGATGTTATCCACAAGGTCATTTATGTATATTGTGAATAGCAACGGTCCTACGACACTCACCTGCGACACACCTGAAATCACTCTTACTTCGGAAGTCTTCTCTCCATCGAGAATGACATGCTGCGTTCTTTTATCTAGGAACTCTTCAATCCAGTCACACAAATGGTCTGATAGTCCATATGCTCTTACTTTTTTCAATAAACGACTGTGGGAAACTGTATAGAACGCCTTGCGGAAGTCGAGAAACACGGAATCTACCTGGGAACCCGTGTCTATAGCCCTCTGAGTCTCGTGGACGAATAGCTCGAGCTGGGTTTCACGCAATCGTGTTTTTCGAAATCCATGCTGATTCCTTCAGAGTAGATGACCTGTGACCTTTTCCAATTCTTTGGAACGCTACGCTTTTCTAGAGACCTACGGTACACCGCTGCAAGAAGGGGGGCAAGTTTCTTCGCGTACTCTGTGTAAAATCGAACTGGCATCCCATCAGGTTCAGCGGCCTTTCCTCTGAACTAAACTAACTAACGCTCTGGACAATACACACACCCATGCCGGAGGGAGGACTCGAACCTCCGACAAGAGGAGCTGCGTGAACCTCGTACGGTGCCCCAGGCAACTCGGCTACCACACGCGGCCATCATATCTTTCTTTATGGAATATTAGAGTATAGATGCTTGATAGTAGCCTAGTTTTTGGGCTCTACCACGGATTCACATGTATGAAGTCGGGTAAAGCGATTAGTTCTGGTTACTATTGTGCGTTGATCCCCAGCTCATCACTTTGTTCATCATAGACCACATATCACTGAAAGCGTTTGTCAAATAAAAAATGTTTGTGTAGCATTTCTTTAGCCATTTTTTGTCATGTTATGTTAAGAATGAATAAATTGTAATTTAGTCGTCAACTCCTATCAGTGTTCTGATTAACATTGCCTTTGGCATTCTATTAAAGTTTTGATAGCAACTGATAAAGAAGAAGCTTGCAATTGGCGAACTGTCAGGATCTAGGTCCTTGGCAGTTGTGAACATACAAAATATCGGTGTTCAGGTAAATCAGATGCAAGCGGAACACAAGTCATCGGAAAATAAACTCCAGGAAAACCTACATAAAGTAAACACCGAATCAAAGGTTCCACATGATGCTAAGAAGACGGCAGAGAACACCAAGACGGTAGCCACATCCGCAAGACAAGTAGTAGGTGAAGCATTTTAAACGAATAAATGCACAAAACTGCAAGAACGAGAGGCAGTGATCAATTTGAACGAGAAGGTCGACAGTGTGGAGAAGAGGCAAAATGACTCGGAGCAGCGCATCGACACGGAAATACGTGAAGTCACGGACATTCAAGCGACAGCGGCCATGGACAAACTAGAGTCTGAGCTGCGCCTGGTTCTGACGTGACAACTGCAACTCCAGTGAGTGACAGTGAAGAGGTCCGGACTCTTGTTTCGTGCAAATCTCAACAGAAAGATATCAACACACGTATGGAGAAAAAATTGGAGGAGGCGCTAAAGAAACCATTTCAAATGCGGCCGAGCGCGAACTTAACAGGACCAGAAACAAATTCAGACGGTGCGGAAAACTGCATACCGTTAGCAGCGAGCAGAGGACATGGTGATATAAACGTTGCATTTTCTCGAAGCCGCGGAGGCAGCACAAATGAGGGGACGTCGGGCGAGGACATCAAAAGCACTGATAATTTCCGTAGGACAGAAATTGTCGAAGAAACGCCATTTGACTTTCAACATTTCTTACAAATCCTAAAATTCGAAATTTTCCGAGATGAGGGTAATTTTACTCACCCACTCACTTGGATATCACGATTTGACCTCTCTTTACCTCCAAACTGCCATTTAATTAAAAAATTAGACTTTATTTGTGGACACTTGCAAGGGTCAGTTGCCTTGAAAGTGCGCGGAGTATCAGAGTTTCCAGGAGTTCAAGGACAGCTTCTTAAATATCTACTGGTCCAAGGAGACGCAAGAGCGCATAAAGTACGAGATGATCATTGGTAAAGATTTCGAGAGTTCAGGCTACACAAGCCCAGTCAAGTTCCATGATGCAGTGCTTGACAAGAACCAGTCTCTTGACGTATCAAGCTCTACCGGTGAAATCATACGTCACTGTTACACCAAACTTCCGTCAGCATATCAATACGTATTAGCTTGCAGGTGTAATGTGGAGCTCAGTACTATCACAAGACTCTTTACGAATTAGAGTACGCATTCCAAGCAGAGAATATCAGAGGACACAGAGGAAACTCCGACAGATACGTCGCAGGCCCTATGTCGCGTCCACAACATAACAATTATAATAATAGGAATGGAAATGTACGAAATGGAACGCCTTACGGAAACCATTCACGGTCGGGATATTTCGGGAGCAATGAATTTGAATAACGAAGAGACTGGATTGGGAACTGCAGTAGTTATGTACTACGCAACAGAGGCTGGAATGGAAGGATGAATGAAGGCTACGGACGAGAAAACAACGGATGACGAAACAATGGATCCGGTTTCAGTCATAACGGAAGATGTGCGCCAATCAACAATGGAGGAAACGGAAGTGGGGTCAGGTCGAAGAAACTGAGATTTCGGGACCGAACCCAGGACGAGGGGTGCGAGGAAATAAGAACCAACGTCAATGACTAGTTGAATATGCAGAAGAGGCACAAAACGTATGTGCAACTGAACTCATACCCAGCCTCATCAATGGTATTACGCGTAGGTACGACGATCTCGAAGAAACGTTGCTAGAACTTTCCTATTCTGAACAAGCCACAGATAGTTTAATGGTCAGTGACAGCCGAACATAAACATAGTAGCATATGTTTTGTTTAGTTATAATAGTTTTAAAGACAACAGTGATTACTTTAGATTTTTTGTGGTTCGCAATGTTAATTAGCATAGGAATTTCTCCCAGTACTGCCGGCCGTAAGAGTTAGGCATTGTTAGAATTTCACTGTAAAAATATTTCTTCGTAACATGTGTAAAGTTTATAGATGTACAGATGGTTATCCCAGAGCTGACTAATTACGATAGTTGAGAATAGAAATGTGCCGATTTCACGACGGAAACTTTGTTACTTATTTGAGTCCTACTTCGCACAAGTCAAAATGTTCTCATAGCAGTTTTGCAGTTTGCACTGAACGACAGAATCAAGTGTCACAACAACGTTAGAATTTTATGTCATCGAGTCCGAAACTAGTGCACGAGTATTGGGGACGGAATTTTTCTCGTAACATCTTGGAGTTCAGCTACAACCAAATTTCTTTCGTTTATTGTGTGTGCACCGCAGTAAACGGCCTTGTACGACCCGGTTTATAATTCGTAGTATCGTGTGAGAGAGGGGCGTCATTGAGATGAGTTTGTGAGACCCACAGAGGTTTTTTGCTGGATGGTCGTGCATTGTCCACGTGAGAGGCGTGTTGACTTTCTTGTGTGTTTCGCCATGGTTTGCGACCATTGGCCAGTGCAGTGTCTTCCTGTGGGCTGATTATTGTCATCGCCAGTGGTGAATGTGTGGCGTGTTTTTCGTCCCTGGATATCGCCTTGGGTGCTATGTTTCCCGTGAATGGGATATTTTATTCGAGTGTGGTTACACAGATGAGCTATCGCGTCTTATGCCATTTTTGTTCACTGCGGAATTGGCTTGTGGATTTCGCATGTGGTTTTCCGCACCATTGTACGATGATATTCGTGTGGGCTATCACGAGTAATTCATAAGCACTTGAGTGGCAGATCTTCGGCGATATTTTGTAATAAGTGGAGTGAGCACGGAATGTGCGTGTCACTTTGGTATGTTTTTGCAGAGTGAGCGAGGCACACCATCAATTTGTGAGAAAGAGAAGCCCGGAAAAAAACACACCATTGCAGTGAAATGTCGCTAATATCTTCTGCGTTTTTTTATATTTTCTTCAGCAGCTGGAGAGAAAACTTGTACACGAACCTAAGAAATTTTTTTGTCAGTTTCAGCAAAAAAAAGGAGAGTATTTCAGAGTAGTTGTTTTGCAACGTAGCAAAGAGAACAGATTGGTGACGTAAGCACCCATCGTGATTCACGCCGTACACCAGCATTAGTGCCACCAAAACCACTAAGTAGTGGGGAAGTCTAGTACCTTCAGTAGTTCATATATTTTTTTATGGTAGTTGCATTGCATGAATAAATAGTAGACTCAGATGGTGTGAGAGTGACTGAAGTGAATGTGTAGTCTAAGCGAGCTTAGTACTTTGAGTTGCATGACAGGTTGTGAGAAATTATCACTACGCTATCGTACATTACAGAACCTCACAACTATTTAAGATTATAAAGATTTGTTGTTGTCGCTGTGGTCTTCAGTTGATGCAGCTCTCCATGCTACCGTATCCTGTGCAAGCAGCTTCATCTCCCAGGACCTACTGCAACCTACATCCTTCTGAATCTGTTTAGTGTCCTTGGTCTCCCTCTACGATCTTTACCCTGCACGCTGCTCTCCAATACTAAACTGGTTATCCGTTGATGCCTCAGATTGTGCCATAACAACCGATCCCTTCTTCTAGTCAAGTTGTGCCACAAATTTCTCTTCTCTCCAATTGTATTCAATACCTCCTCATTAGTTATGTGATCTACCCATCTAATCGTCAGCATTCTTCTGTAGCATCACATTTCAAAAGCTTCTATTCTCTTCTTGTCCAAACTATTTATCGTCCACGTTTCACTTTCATACAGAGCTACACTCCATACATATACTTTCAGAAACGACTTCCTGACACTTAAATCTATACTCGATGTTAACAAATTTCTCTTCTTCAGAAACGCTTTTCTTACGATTGCTATTCTACATTTTATATCCTCTCTACTTCGACCATCATCAGTTATTTTGCTCCCCAAATAGCAAAACTCCTTTACTACTTTAAGTGTCTCATTTCCTAATCTAATTCCGGCAGCATCACCCGAGTTAATTCGACTACATTCCATTATCCTCGTTTTGCTTTTGTTGATGTTCATCTTATATCCTCCTTTCAAGACATTGTCCACTCTGTTCAACAACTCTTCCAGGTCCTTTGCTGTCTCTGAGACAGAAAATTAATCATTAAAAATAATTGCTGTAACACAAGCTAAGAATAATTGTAGACTAGAATAAGAATTTAATTTTTGTCAGAAGAGCTCTGGAAACCATTTTATTATTTTACTTTTCTTGGAGTAATCATTTAAAGCAATCCTTTACAATTTCGTTATTACTCTCTCTGTATTTATGCTGTTAACATATTTGTAAGAAGACGGCACTAAGCCCACATGTAAGCATTGTGCAGATTGTGGGCGCTGGGTGGACGGTGACATGTTAGGCAGTTGGAGAGGTCGCTGGCGACAGCAGCTGAGCAGGTGGGGCGCCGAGGACTGCAGCGGCAGTCGAGGTCATCCGCCAGCCCTGTGAGCCGGGGGTGACCCACGTGGCGATTGCAGGGCAGCTGGTCGACGTGACGTCATCGGGCTACGTGAATGGAGGCAGGTGTGGGCGAGCCTCTGCAAGCCACGAGCTGTCAACAAAGGGCCGGTGCCCTGGCGCAAGCGAGCACTTACGCCGCTGCTTCCGGCTTTCAAGGTACTGAGGGACCTACCAGTGAATGGAAGGGTGAATATGCACCACAAAGTATGCTGCGGTGCACTGAACGGAGGTACTTACGTCTCTGGACACACGGTCCGACGCATACGGTGGTGGCAGCGGGTGGTCCACCTCTAACCTGTGTCCATACGCTGCCGGCTCAACCCACGAATGTCTTTGACAGCGGCAATGCACTGCTGACTACCGCGTCATCCAAGACAGCCAGTAATCGAGGCGCCAGTGATTGCTGGCCACTCACAAGGAGGAGGTCCTGCAACACCGACGGTGCTGCCTGTACATGCCTGTACATGCCGAGTAAAAGGGGTAACCCACCTCGGCAAACTCATCCCCCACACCTGCCACATCTAACCTGTTACATAACATGTGTAGTGCTGTGTTCATTCATGTGACAATTGTAAATTTAAAAAATCGAACTCCCTAAAGACCTTTCAGAAGGGAGCTCTAGAGGTAGTTTTTGTTCAATGAATTTGTTTATATATACCTTGCTGTTTTGTCTTAGAAAATTACATGTATTTTCTGCGTTTTCTTACCAAGTTTTATTTTCTCTTGATGAACTCATGTATTATTTTTCGTTTTGTGTAAAAATTCACTTGTTTTATGTCACTTATATATTGTTCTGACACGTCTTTGTACTAAAGGAACAGATTGACACATGTTAAAGAAATAGACTGAACAGATGACACGTGCCACATGAACACTATGATTCTTTTATATTGGACGAATGTGAGAAAATTTGTGATCGATGTTCTGTCAAGGGATGAATGCAAAAGAAAAAAAAAATGGTTGAAATGGCTCTGAGCACTATGGGACTTAACATCTATGGTCATCAGTCCCCTAGAATTTAGAACTACTTAAACCTAACTAACCTAAGGACAACACACAACACCCAGCCATCACGAGGCAGAGAAAATCCCTGACCCCGCCGGGAATCGAACCCAGGCGCGGGAAGCGAGAACGCTACCGCACGACCACGAGATGCGGGCGGGATGAATGCAACCATGTGTATAGTTGAGCAGTGGTAGTAATTTTTCAAGGGGCAAAGAATCCTCAAGACAAAAAATGATGTACGAGGTTCACTCCAAAAGAAATGCACATTATTTTTTTAAAAAATCCATCTTTTATTCTACATGTTTGAAAGTCTTATAGTGTGTAGATACACCATTTAGCAGCAACATTTCCATTTATCCACATAAGTTCCATCCTTCTCAACTGCCTTACTCCATCTTGGAGCCAGCGCCTGTATACCCGGACAGTAAAATTCTGGACCAACCTGTTGGAGCCACTATTTGGCAGCGTGCAGAAGGGAGTCATCATCTTGAAACCTTGTTCCACGAAGAGAGACTTTCAGTTTCCCAGAGACATGACAGTCACACGGAGCCAGGTCAGGACCGTAAGGCGGGTGTTTCAGTGTTGTTCATCCCAGTTTTGTGACCGCATCCACGGTTTTTTTACTGACTTGGGGCCGCGCATTGTCGTGGAACAGCAAAACACCCTGCTTTGCCGATGTGCTCGAACACGACTCAGTCGAGCTTGAAGTTTCTTCAGTGTCGTCACATAAGCATCAGAATTTATGGTGGTTCCGCTTGGCATGATGTCCACAAGCAAGAGTCCTTCGGAATCGAAAAACACCGTAGCCATAACTTTTCCAGCAGAAGGTGTAGTTTTGAATTTTTTTCCCTGGGTGAATTTGCATAATGCCACTCCATTAATTGTCTCTTCGTCTCTGGTGAAAAATGATGGAGCCATGTTTCATCACCTGTCACAATTCTTCCAAGAAATTCATCTCCACCATTCTCGTACTGTTGCAAAAGTTTGCTGCATAACATTTTTCTTGTTTCTTTGTAAGCCACTGTCAACATCCTGGGAACGCACATGGCACAAACCTTTTTTAACGCCAACACTTTCAATATTCTGCAAACACTTCCTTCCCATATCCCAACGTAGCGTGACAAGTCGTTCACTGTGATGCGTCTGTCAGCAGTCACCAGTTCGTTAACTTTCTGCACATTGTCTGGAGTGTGTGCAGTATGAGGTCTGCCACTGCGAGGACACTCCTCAATATTGCAGTGGCCGCTTTCATCACGTAACCTGCTTGCCCACCGAGTAACTGTACTGCGATCGACAGCATCATCTCCACACACCTTTTTCAATATCTTGTGGATGTTTCCCACTGTCTCGTTTTCACAGCACAGGAATTCTATGACAGCACGTTGCTTCTAACGAACGTCAGGTGTAGCAGCCAACTTGAAGACTCTCTGTGACGGCGCCACTAACGGGAAAAGGTTGAACTGAGTTTGAAAACAAGCAGGTAGGATGTATCTACACACTGTAAAACTTTCACACATGCAGAATGAAAACCGTATTTTTAGAAAAATAGTGTGCATTTCTTTTGGAGTGACCCTCGTATTTTGGTTAGGGAAATAACCTTCTCTGGCCCCAATTTCAGGATGAATGAGTAGATAAATGTCTGCATTATCCTGTAACCATTTAGTAATTGTCATTAAAGTCTGGGTCTACAAGAATATGGCCCAATAGTACGCCCGTCACATTTTTATTTCTCACTTTAATTTTGTAGGCGTACAGCAGATAGTGTATGTGTGACCCCTAGTTGACTTTGGTGAAGACAGGGTCTAACACTGTGCTGGGGTTTATGGTGAACAAAGGTTGATACATGTCTATTTCTTTGATAATGACCCAATTAAAGTGTCACAATTTATTCTGTTCCATATCATACTAACCATTTTAAAGTGTGACTCTCCCCAAGAATACATTTGAGAGGAAGAGGGAAGTTGTGAGAGATTGCTGGACACTCTCACTTCTGATACGGTGTCGTGCTGCTCAGTGGTCTTAGAGAAGATGACGTTTGTTACTTGGTTGCTATACTGGATGCTATCTGACATAATATGATACGATGGTTAGCAGTTGTTAATGCTCCAGCTTGTGTACTCTAGTGAAGGAATAACAGTAAGCTCTACCTGCGTTCAAAGGAGGAGGGAGCCGAGTGAACTGACTGCAGTAAAAACATACAGCGACTGAGGGCCAAGGGGAGCACTTTTTCTACAGAACCTGTGTGACAACGTTTGCGGGCTGCTCAGTCCCTCAGTCTCATTGTGCAGACACATTGGATGGCGCCCAGGTAGGCTGACTATCGCCGACGAGTCGCTGGAACCGCGAGCAGGGCATTGATGACCGGCAATAAAGCAGGAGGTGGGCCCTTGTTAGGTAGGAAGCCGATGAGACAGAGGGCTGTGACTTTCTGCGAATCTCCGAGGGACAGGTCAGCCTGGCCCAGGAGTCCAGACTCTGCTACAAAACATATCTATGAAGGCACTAGGCTGTTAGTGAGTTTATGGCCGTTCTTTGGAAGTTCGAAATGGATGCTACCTTGTACCACTACTACGCATTTCCTTATCTGTTGCACTCGAAAATCGAGCGAGGAGCAAACGATTTCGTATAGGTTTCTATAAGAGCCCTAATTTCTCTTACCTGTCTTCGTGCTCCCTACACCAAGTGCACATTGGCGGCAGCAGAATCGTTCTAGAGTCAGCCTCAAATGCTTTTGTCTAAATTTTCTCAATAGCGTCCCACGGAGAGATCAGTAACGTTCTGTGGAAAGAACATCAACATTCCTCCAGGGATTCTCATTTCAGGTCATGAAGCATTTCCGTAACACTCGAGTGTTGTTCAAACCTACCGCTAACACTTCTACCAGCAAACCTCTGAATTGCTTCGAGGTCTTCATTTAATCCGGCCTGGTGTGGATCCAAAAGACTGGAGCAATACTTATCAACGAGCCGCACCAGTGTTCGATATGCCGTCTCCTTCTCAGATGAACCACACTTTCCCAAAATTCTCCCGCAGTCGACCATTTGCCTTCCCTACTACTGTCGTTACACGTTCATGCCATGTGACACTGCTTTATCACGTTACGCCTAGATATTTAAGCGACATTACAGTGTCGAGCAACGGACTACTAACTCTGTATTCCAAATAGCAAGCTGCCATTTACCACACAAACTACAAATTTTGTCTTAGTCATCTCACATGGTCTTACAGTCACTTCACGAAGACACCTTTCGGCACACCACATCATCAGCATCAGCATGATTGGGAATGCACGGAAAGAAAAACGTATCAGCACGGTGTGAAACACTTTCCTGAGTGAAATATTCAAAATGCCCTCCGTTAGAAAGAGTAAATGCATCGACCTGCCGTCACAAACAATCCCATCCATGGAGAATTGCGTATTGTTTCTCAGCCATCCACAGTAATTCACATAGAATGTCAGACGATACCCATCCGGTTCCGTTCTCTGATGCCGAAAAATTTCAGTTCCTGCAACGTTTTAAAGAGGGGCACATGACGATTAATTAGCAAAATAAACGTGATGTAAGAAAGATACAGGGACAGCTTGCCAATATCGAAGAAAACATCGGTCGTCATAACGGCATCAGTCTTCAGAAATTACGGGATACATGTTACTTCAGTAATATGAATACGCGAATTCGTATTGAGTTGGTAAAATGCAGACTCTGCCAAAAGGCAAAACCTTCTACCGTTACGTACAGAACACCACTGTTTCCGATCATTCCTGTGAAACTAAGAGAATTAGCTGCTGTTCACATGCTCATTCATTTGTTTTTGTAGCCGTTGAGCTTACCCTTAAATTTTTTCATTCACGCCTTTACGGAAGCTGTTGCAAAATCGGTTGCTATAGTATTCGTAAAGAATTTTCTGAAATAAGTAGGCCATGCCGACAAGGTAATTTCTGATAATGGCCCACGACTTCGTTCTAATACATGGCTAAAACCTTTGAGATGTAGGAGAGCTAAACCAATATTTGTATCACGTTTTATGCCGACTTGTAACACTTCAAAACGCATGTATTGCTGTCGTAAAGACAGAAACTGAGGTTCACAGCTATCTGGTTATCAAAATATCATGATTCTACAATTTTGCCTCCACTCCTGTCATTGGAGAATAATGGTTTATAACATACAGATCGTATGAAACAATTCCCTACACAACAACGTTTAAGATATCGTGAAATAATTAATTTAGTATTGGAAAACATCAATAAAAGAGAAAAGGAAATAGCTACAGAATCCACGAGTGAACATCAAGAGTTCACAGGTAGGTCAGAAAGTTGCTTAACTCTCATCGTTTATATCATAAAGAACAGTCTTTAAGTTGCCAATTTTCCTTTGTGTATCAAGGTCCTTTCCTCATAATGCTAATCGCACATGTAAATACTATCGAACTTGAAGCCTTACACACACACGGCATCTTCGTCACGTACCGAACATCAAAATGTAGGTTGAATAGTACCCTAGGAGGTTTACTGTACTTTGGTAAACATATGCAGTGACAAGCATAGGTACATCTGTCGCAGTGCATTTTCTTAATTTAGCTTTCAGCAGTGTTTCATACTCTTCAACTAATCTACGTATCTGTTGATGTATGTCTTACTGTCAATCTACTCAACAGGGAATTTTAACAAGCAGTGATGGTCTGTGTTTTGTGGTGTAAAGAAAAGTATACACAATTTGCTAAGTATAGTCTGGCAAGGTGATAATACAGTGAAAGAAGACAATTTCCTTGCATCTATATTTGCACTATGTCAATATGGCAACGATAAGCAGTCTGTCAACAATTCGTATTCAGCTGCTATTACTCTGAGTTTACTGTTGAAGTATCTGACTGAAATGGAATACTGTTGTCTGATTTTATTAGTTGGGAACTTTTCTTTTGAGATCTGGGTATAGCAGAGTAGACTTGGTTTTGATGTTCTAAGATCACCTTTTTTTCCTTTTTTTCGGAAGACAATTGGTACATATACTGAAGTTTCTTCTGCCTTGCGGTAATTTGCGATGTACATTTTGCTTTGCCTTTACCACACAGAATATTGTGTTCTTTTTTTGGGAAGTGCATAAGATGACTTTTTCGTAAAGGTACATATTTTGTGAAATTGGTCATGAGTTCTAGAAGTATAACTGCGGACTTTATTTCGGATGAGAGATTGTATACGAGTGGTTCTGAACTGAGAAATGTATTTCTGATGTACATTAGTTTAATTAGTAACATATCTGACTGATGCTTGTTCTGCTGTTTAAGTAGTATTTTGAAGAATGGTAAGTTTAGAGTTGTGTGCATACTCGTGATGACTCTACGGAATATTGTGCGATATAAGTATGAGATATGATGAGAAATTTTGCTTTAATATTGCCATGTGAGGCTTATGATGTTATTATGCTGTACTATAGTGCAACTATGGTATATTATGGTGCAACTATGGTATATTATGTGATGTTTATTATGATTCGTAGGATATTATGCAGACGGTTAATGGAAAATGTTGTTCTGACGAAGACAGATAAGGCATTATAAACACTTTAGTGAGGAAGCATTTTTTGCATCTATTTATGAAGAAAGACAACATAAGGAATGTACACTCTGTAAACGAAGCAACACGCAGCTGTACTAGATACATGGAGGTTCCGCTTGTGCACACTTTATTAGAAGGTAGAATCACAGTGATACTTTCAAAAGAGATTTTACCATGAAAGGATTTCTGAGAGGACAGTACTACTGAAGTTTTGTTGTTACTGACGAGATGTATTATCACGTTAAGACCCATCGATTATGGAAGGAACACGAATTACGTTTTGAGATACCAGACATACCTGAAATAAACATTGAAAACTCCAGAAAACACGAAACTTTTACCTGTATGAAACACCAGCGCTTTCAGATGACACATTTTCTTTTCACCTATTTGGAGATAAGAGTGCCTATGTGGATGTACCTGAGTAATGAGCATGGAAAGTTTTGCAACCATATTTTCTTTACTACTGAATTACGTGAGTTATGTGTGCAATGAATTTTCTAGCTTTACAAAGTTGAAAAATCAAATTGTTTCAGTAAAAAAATTGTTTTTCTACTTGTTACTGTTTACACTTACTATGCTTTATTTTTTCATGTGTGACATGATCTAACCCAATTTTTCTCGATTGCAAAAAAGAATACAGAAATCTACGCTTATTTATGAAGAAAACAATATTTTATGATCGGCGTGTAAGTACGTAGCGAGCTAGTTACATTCTAACAATGCAAATTTTACACTGTTCTGTTACGGAGAACTAGACATTCTTCAAATACCCAGTCGTATTAAAAACATTGATCCGTGAACTGTACATTACTACATTACGTACATTACATTTATCGTTTCTCATGGATTCCTTGGAGAGGAGTCTTTGGGATGTGGAAAGTAGGCGTCAAACGATTTTTTTGTCAGATACATGGGTACTGTACAATTCCAATGGAGACTGAGTTATGAACTGTAATGCCTGTGAAGATATTCATCTATGGAGTAGAAGGAGTTGGCCAACAGGAAGTTCTTGAATTCACTCTGAAACCGATCTGTGTCACTTACAAGACCTTTGATATGCTCCGGTAAGTTATTGAATATGTGAGTACCAATGTTTCTGACTCCTTTTTGTACTAATGTTAAGCTTTTATAGTCCTTATACAGATTGTTTTTGGTTCTGGGATTATAATAATGTTTTGCACTATTTAGTGTAAAAAGAGACATGTTGGAAGTGACAAAGGACATGAAGAAGTATATGCACTGAGAAGTAGTAGTTAGAATACAAAGTTTCTTAAAGAGGTCTCTGCATGATGATCTAAGACTGACACCAGATATAATTCTAATGACTTGTTTCTGAATTTTGAGAATGTTCTCTTTGTGAGAGGAGTTTCCCCAATACATGATTCCATAACTCATTAGTGAATAGAAGTAGGCTGAATAAACTAACTTCTTCATTTTCAAATCACCTATTTCTGCTATCATGCATACTGCAAATGTAGATGAACTAAGGCGTTTCATCAAGTCTACAGTGTGAGTTTCCCAATTCAGCTTGTGGTCAATGTGTAGCCTGAAAATTTGACAGTGTCTACACCTTTAATTTCATTGTTTGAATATATTATACTTATAGGGTCAGGTATTCCTTTTGAGGTACCAAACCATATGTACTGGGTTTTGTCAAAACTGTGTGACAATCCATTTGCTGTGAACCACCCACTGTTACTTACAAATATTTCATTAGGTGATTGCTCAGTGAGACCATGGGTACTGTTTTTTATATCAATACTTGTATCATTTGCAAATAAGACAAAATTTGCATTTTATTACACTGCATATTGAAGACCATTAATACATAGCAGGAACAACAAGGGATCTAAAATAGAGACTTGTGGCACCCCTTATCTGATGGTTTCATATTTTGAATGACTATTGTTAAGTTGTAAGCCTGATACAGCCACACAGTTTTCTGTTAAGATAGGATGAGAACCATGAACTTGCTATTCCTGTTATCCCATAATATTTTAACTTTGCATAAGGATATCATGCTTAACACAATAAAAAGCTGTAGCCAGATCACAGGATATTCCAAGTGGTAATAACTTCTGATTTTTTTAATTCTAATATATCGTCTGTAAAAGTGAATACGGCTTGATAAGTTGAAAATCCTTTCCAAAATCCAAACTGATTGCGAATGGGAATATTTTTCTGTACTAAGTGTTTATAATGTCTATTGTACATAACTACTGCAAACACTTTTGAAAATACTGGCAATATTAAAATTGGATGGAAGTTTACCACTGATGATTTGTCTCCTTTTTTGTGTAGTGGTTGGAAAATAGCATATTTAAGCATATCTGGAAAAGTGTGATCTTAAACTAAATAATGCCACTTTTATAACTGTAGCCACGAATAGGTCACCACTGGGAAATTTTCACTTGTTTTTGAAAAACTTGGCTTCTTTGTTGTGCTCCCCATAAGGCAAAGGAAAGCACATTATTGTTTGTGGGAATTTCAATGTAGACTTTCTGAAAAAATCGGATAGAGAGCTTGACCTTGAAGTATTACTTGGTTCCTTCAATTTGACATCAGTTACTGATTTTCCTACTTGGTTGGTACAGGATTGCAGCACACTGATAGATAACGTTTTAATAGGCCAAGATAAATTTAATCAAATAAAAACTTTTCTGCTAAGAATTGCCAGTCTCATCATGAAGCACAGCAAGTTACAGTATATAATACAGCTGCATACAGTAATACAAAACAGTCCTGCAAAACACTGCATTCCATAAACGATTTAACAATACAAAATTTCAGGGAAAGATCAACAATTAGACTGGGATGAGGTGTGCAGGGAACATGATGCTAATTTAAAATTTAACCTGTTTCATGATACCTTTGTAAGTGTATTTGAAAACAGTTTCCCTAAAAAAACAGTGAAATATAATTGTAAGAAACATGTAAAAAGCCACAGCTTAGTAGAGGGATAAAAATATCTTGCAAACAGGAAAGGAAAATGTATCTTATAGCTAGGAGGAATAATGATATTGAAAAAGTGAAACTTTATTAAAACTACTGCACTGTATTAAGAAAACTTATTAAAAAGTCTAGAATTATGTGCATTATGTCTGCGATTAGCACAGCTGATAATAAAATTAAAAGAATTTGGAATATTGTTAAAAGGGAAACAGGGCAACTGAGAGCACAGGAAGACTGTATTTCTAAAAAAACATGATATAAAGTTTGTTAACAAGAAGTCAGAAGTAGAAAACCTTTTTAATAATCATTTTTAAGTATTGTAAGGAAAAGAGGATCCAGCTATTCACTAGAAAATGCAAAGTAGTGTATGGAAGAGTCAGTACCTATGCAATTTGATGAAAATTAAATTCAACCTAACTCTCGTACTGAAATTAGGTAAATAATACATTCACTCAGAAGTAAAAACTCACACAGAATTGATGGCATTCCCAACAGTGTACTTCAAGCTCGTTCCCAACAAATCAGTAGGATTCTCAGCCACATACATAGTAGCACACTGAAACAGGGCATCTTTCCAGATAGACTGAAATACGCTGTTGTTAAACCATTGAATAAAAAAGGGGATGTATCTGACGCTAACAACTACCACCCAATCTCACTTCTGACAGCTTTATCCAAAACTCTTGAAAAGTAATGTATTCAAGAGTGGCATCACATATTTGTAAAAATGAAGTACTAACAAAATGTCAGTTTGGTTTTTACAAAGGCTTTTTCAACAGAAAATGCTATATATGCTTCACTGATCAAATATTAAATGCATTGAATAACCGAACGTCACCCATTGGGATATTTTGTGATCTGTCAAAGGCTTTTAATTGTGCGAGTCACGAAATTCTTCTAGATAAGCTTAATTATTTTGGTATGAGTGGGACAGTGCACAAATGGTTTAATTTGTACTTAACTGGAAGAATGCAGAAGGTTGAAATTAACAATAAAGATAGTCTGCAAAAACCAGCAGGGTCCTGTAACTGGGGAGGTATCAAGAATGGTGTCCCACAGGGCTCAGTCTAGAGTCCCTTATTGTTCTTAATATACACTCCTGGAAATGGAAAAAAGAACACATTGACACCGGTGTGTCAGACCCACCATACTTGCTCCAGACACTGCGAGAGGGCTGTACAAGCAATGATCACACGCACGGCACAGCGGACACACCAGGAGCCGCGGTGTTGGCCGTCGAATGGTGCTAGCTGCGCAGCATTTGTGCACCGCCGCCGTCAGTGTCAGCCAGTTTGCCGTGACATACGGAGCTCCATCGCAGTCTTTAACACTGCTAGCATGCCGCGACAGCGTGGACGTGAACCGTATGTGCAGTTGACGGACTTTGAGCGAGGGCGTATAGTGAGCATGCGGGAGGCCGGGTGGACGTACCGCCGAATTGCTCAACACGTGGGGCGTGAGGTCTCCACAGTACATCCATGTTGTCGCCAGTGGTCGGCGAAAGGTGCACGTGACCGTCGACCTGGGACCGGACCGCAGCGACGCACGGATGCACGCCAAGACCGTAGGATCCTACACAGTGCCGTAGGGGACCGCACCGCCACTTCCCAGCAAATTAGGGACACTGTTGCTCCTGCGGTATCGGCGAGGACCATTCGCAACCGTCTCCATGAAGCTGGGCTACGGTCCCGCACACCGTTAGGCCGTCTTCCGCTCACGCCGCAACATCGTGCAGCCCGCCTCCAGTGGTGTCGCGACAGGCGTGAATGGAGGGACGAATGGAGGCGTGTCGTCTTCAGCGATGAGAGTCGCTTCTGCCTTGGTGCCAATGATGGTTGTATGCGTGTTTGGCGCCGTGCAGGTGAGCGCCACAATCAGGACTGCATACGACCGAGGCACACAGGGCCAACACCCGGCATCATGGTGTGGGAGCGATCTCCTACACTGGCCGTACACCTCTGGTGATCGTCGAGGGGACACTGAATAGTGCACGGTACATCCAAACCGTCATCGAACCCATCGTTCTAGCATTCCTAGACCGGCAAGGGAACTTGCTGTTCCAACAGGACAATGCACGTCCGCATGTATCCCGTGCCACCCAACGTGCTCTAGAAGGTGTAAGTCAACTACCCTGGCTAGCAAGATCTGCGGATCTGTCCCCCATTGAGCATGTTTGGGACTGGATGAAGCGTCGTCTCACGCGGTCTGCACGTCCAGCACGAACGCTGGTCCAACTGAGGCGCCAGGTGGAAATGGCATGGCAAGCCGTTCCACAGGACTACATCCAGCATCTCTACGATCGTCTCCATGGGAGAATAGCAGCCTGCACTGCTGCGAAAGTTGGATATACACTGTACTACTGCCGACATTGTGCATGCTCTGTTGCCTGTGTCTATGTGCCTGTGGTTCTGTCAGTGTGATCATGTGATGTATCTGACCCCAGGAATGTGTCAATAAAGTTTCCCCTTCCTGGCACAATGAATTCATGGTGTTCTTATTTCAATTTCCAGGAGTGTATATTAACACTTACTACTCTGTATTAATAAAGATACAAAGCTAGTTCTTTTTGCTCATGATATAAGTATAGTAATCACACCTAAGAAGCAAGAATCAGTTGCGGAAATTGCAAATAATGTCTTTCAGAAAATTATTAAGTGATTCTCTGCAAATGGACTCTCACTAAATTTTGAGATAACACAGTTTACAAATTCAGTACAGTAAAAGGCAGAACACCATTGATAAATATAGACTATGAACAGAAGCCTGTTGCTAAGGCAGAATCCTCAAAAATTTCTGGGTGTGTGCATTGATAAGACATTGAATTGGAAGAAAAACATCGATGATCTGCTGAAACAGTTAGGTTCAGCTACTTATGCTATTTGGGTTATTGCAAATTTTGGAGGTAAATGCATCAGTAAATTAGCCTATTATGCCTGTTTTCATTCACTGCTTTCATATGGGATAATATTTTGGGGCAATTCGTCATTATGAGAGAAAGTATTCATTACTCAAAAGTCTTTAATGAGAATAAGAGGTGGAGCCCACCTAAGATCACCTTGCTGACATTTATTTGAGGAACTTGAGAAATTCACAGCACCTTCACAATATATATATCCACTTATGAAATTTGTCGTTAATAACCCATCACAATCCAAAAATAGTAGCTAAGTGTATAGCTATGTCACTAGAAGTAAGGAAGATATTCACTATTCTGGATTAAATCTCACTTTGTCACAGAAACAGGTGAATCACGCTGCAACAAAAATTTTTGGTCATTTGCCAAATAGTATTAAAAGTCTGACAGATAGCCAACCAACATTCAAAAGCAAATGAAAAGAATTTCTGAATGACAACTCCTTCTACACAATAGATGAATTCTTATATATGAAGTAATAATTAATTAATTATTTTGTGTAAAGAAAACTTATGTTAAAGTGACACATTCCACATCATTACAATATGTCATATTCATGATCTATTGAGGAAGTATTACTGTATGTATGTATGTCTGTATGTACCACTGTGGACGGATTCATTACATAAGTAACTCAGTATGTCACAAAGTTCTGAGGAGCAACATTTAATTATGGTAGTGGTGATTTCATCATAACCACTGAACATTTGTTTTAAGAGAGCTAAGAATATTATAAATCTCTTTCATTTAGGTAGTATATAGTTGAATTTTGTCAAACTTCTATAGAAATGCATTTTTTAAAAATATTTTGAGCTGTCATCTAAGGAACTATGCAAACCTAAGTTGTCTGCTACTGAAAGGTATCTATAATCAACTCATTATTTACATTTAACATAACTTCCTCATAAATATGTTTCGAGTTTTGACTTTTTCTTTTCAGCATGTAGTATTTTTACACCTTGAAGGAAGTTGATCAGGTACAGTTTATGCACGTTTTGAATAATTGCTTAAAATGAGTTACTTAAATACTTTAGAGTCTTTATATTTAAATGTATTTAAAATTTTATTTCAGACTTTTTCTTATAGTTCAGCTACAGCAGTGATGAAGTGCCAATTGTATTATGTTAAGGTAATGATTGTAAGACCATAATTTTTCTTCTCTTGTTCATAAGCCAAACTAAAGCTCAAGAGAAGTTACTTGCTTAATTTTCGGTTAATAACCCATTTGTTTCAGTCTCTACCAAACAGTTAGACGAGAAATGTTTTCGTGTTGCACCTTATATTAAGTTATGTCATTATTAGTTGCTTTATGAGATATGTCTTTTGAATATTATATATATTTTGCTGTTGTGATTAACTATGTATGGCCTTATGATTCCGACTCCATTGGATTGTGACTCCATTCAATTTTGACTCCTTACTATTGTGACTCTGCATACAGTCTAGTTGACATTTAATCTAACCAAATTGACCTTGTGATGCTACTTACTATTTTCTATTCGATAATCACCATGTAAGCATTCGTATGATTTTTAAAAACGAAATAATTATGTTGTAACAAAAGGAAGTACTTGTGATAATCATAGGCCAATTACTCAATGACTGTATGTGTAATACATTATGAGAACCAAACTGAATATACATTCATAATAAATGACATTCTTTACTAACTTATGTTGACTTGAGCTCAAATCATTTATACTGTATAAGAAGGAATTGCATGTATATTCACATATATTTTCCTAAGCACCTCACACAAAAATTGGGTGATATGAGCTTCATCTTTTGATTGTTTACTTGTAATTTTACTGTGTGTCATTGTGCCTTCGAGAAATGCTAATTTTCTATTGTATGACAGTTTAGAACACATGTAATTACTATGTATATATCAATGCTGGGAACTACATTTAACTGTAACATTCTTTTAAATATATCACCATTAATGTCTCTGGACAAATCTGTAGATCATTCAGTGATGTTATGTGTCACACATTTAGCACGTCCTGTGTCAGAACATGTACTTTAGGGTATGCTGTGTATTCCACTATCAGAAAATGAATTTATATAGAACGAATTTGCTATTATGTGTTATGTGGTTGGCCTAAACTTCATAATTACAACTATACTTCAAGAATCTTGCCACACTTATATAATTATCTGTGGACAGACATAGTTTGAGTCATTTACTGAGCATTGATCTTATGTGCCTATTCACATAATGTTGACTTTTATTTTCAAGTATATATAACTTACTCTTATTCACTTATTCACTATGATTAGTTTCTGTTATTGTGTCATATCTGAAACATTTGATCTTCTATGTAAATTATAAGAACCTGTTTAGATGGATAAGACGTCAATGGTTTTTTTATCTTCATGTATTCTTTGGTACTCAACGAGGTATACTTGTGCCTAATACACTTACTGCTGATTCTGTGCAGTATTTGTATCTGAATATGAAAAGGAGTGACACACTAAAACATTTTTGGTGTGGTTGTTAGTGGATATAATGAATGTAAAGAGTCCCTGACTCTGCTTACACCTCAGACTGCTGTGTCATCTGATGAATATACTAACATTAGGTGTGGCTGTCAGTGGATATAGTGTAGGCTGCCCCTGAGTCTGCCTCACCAGAAACGTGTGTCTCTTTACTTTTTTCCTTTAGCCAGATGATTATTTTACTCTATTGAAGAAGTGTAAATAACATCTTGTTATCATTTCAAATGAACTACTATCAATGCCATGCAGATATGGGTGCTTACCTACATAATGATATTTTTAAATTTATTTTCTCTCTCTTTGCGTTATTTGCATTTCTATGTAAAATTTGTATCTACACAAGTGAAATACATTTTTACACTCATGGAGAGCTATAAATAACAGTTTGTTTTCCTGTAAAATGAAGTACGATCAATCTCAGGTGGAGATGACTTCTTACATGCACAAGATGTCACTTGTATATTATTTTTTCATGTTTGCTTTGTACAGCTTATCACTTTCCTATTGTGACAAATCTTATCTAATCTTATGCTTATGTTTCTTTTTCTAGCTCTTTTCTAAAGCATCTGATGTTACTTTTTTTAAATTTTGTTATGTAAGAATTCTATGTTTGCTCCTTGGCAACACGTTAGGTAAGAGTCACCCCACAAAATTATTAAAATGGGGGTGTTGGTTATGAAAGTTGTACATTAAGACTTCTTTAAGAAAATGACCAATGATTTATCTGTTCTGTGCAAACACTGAGCCTGAGAAATTATTATGATGAGTAGTAGCTAGCAAAGAGTTGTTGAGAGGAGTCGGAAGTAGTTGGAGACAGCCTGCGGTAGAGAGAAGCTGCGCAGCATGAGAGGTCGTATCCTGCCGTGATCGTCCTAGTAGCCCCAGAGGAGACTTTGGTATTCACTGAGGATATTTGCTAGTCTGCCTTTTGTTGCATGTAGTTTTTGGTTGCTTGCGCATTGGAGGGAATTTGTCAGATTGTATGCATACGTTGAGAGTAATATTCGTAAGTTTGTTGTGGCCAGAGACGTGTGTATTGAGTATAGACATTGTAGAACAATTAATGTTTGTGTAAAGTTTGTCAGTGTTTAATGATTTATTTTGCAAATATAGTAAATTAAAATCTTTATTGGTTTCTTTCACTTTCTACACCATTTAAGGTTAGTTGACCAAACCCCTCCTCATCATTCATTTTCTATATATCTCAAAATATGGCAATAGTTGTCGCAATTGTAATGACCATACATCGCAATCTGCATGGATCGCAGTATTGCTTCTGAAATATTTTTAGCATGTTGCTCCGCTGCGTACAGGAGAATTGCAGAAAATTTGTTAGGAGTTGTTGGAGAATATCTTAAAACTCGCAGTCATGTACTTGAGAATTTATTTATTTACGATTCGTAGGGAGTGTAGTTAATTTTTCTTCTCAAACAAAACTGTTTTATTTACAGAGATGCACGAGCACATACTTCTGTCCGTTTTTCCGGGGAAGAACGAATAATTGCAAATTTACACGAGTCTGAAAAAACAATTTCGAATCAGTTTAAATACAAGTGAAAATGTGAATCATACATGAGAATTATCTTGGTTCCATTGGCACAACAAATACTTGTATTGAAACTGAGGGTTGCAACTTGCTGTCTAGGCGGTCCAAACGTAAAAAAGATGGTATTTTGAACAGTATGTGCAAGTAACGGTTTCGTGTAATGCTGGTGTATTCTGTTTATTTGTGTTCATCATGCGTAATGTGATTACGGAAAGAAGTAGAAGAGTACCTCTATCGTTAAACTAAAGTCTTTCGCATCCCTATCCATACTGCACATTTTATTCCTTTAAGCCTAAGGAATGTTTCTTGAAATTTCGGCCATACTTACTTTTTACAGCCGGCCGTTGTGGCCGTGCGGTTCTAGGCGCGTCAGTTTGGAACCGCGTGACCGCTACGGTCGTAGGTTCGAATCCTGCCTCGGGCATGGATGTGTGTGATGTCCTTAGGTTAGTTAGGTTTAAGTAGGTCTAAGTTCTAGGGGACTGATGACCACAGATGTTGAGTCCCATAGTGCTCAGAGCTATTTGAACCATTATTTTTTACACCATGTTAGAAATTCTGCAAACTTTGATGTCATAACGTGTGGATATTCTACTCTTTACCTATCGCTAACTTCTGGAACTTTCGGAGCGAAGAGCGGCTCTTGTCTGAGGGAAAGTTGTTGTTACTCGTGCATATCTTGATTTAGGTTGTGAATAGCCATCGTCAGTGTAAAATATAAGTAAATTACGGAATGAGGATTAATTGGTTTTAAATTACTGTATTTAAACTACCATATTAAAATGAAACTCTTTTGGTTCATGTGTAACATAGAAGGCGTTATTTGCACTACATGACGTAAACTATGACTGCTGTAAGTAACCGCCACAGTTCCCTTCTGCCCTTACTCCAGTAGTATCGTATGGTGACATGTACTGCCACGAGTTTCTTGGACCGTAACTCAAATGGCATGGCTACAAGAATCGGTAGCTGCTACACGATAACATGGTGTTTCTATGTAAAGCAAAATAATTCTGGTTGTGTGATTTCCTTGTATTTTAGCACCGAAGATGTCTATTTATAGCAGAAACCTAGATATGCAAGAGTAATAAGAACTAATGGGATTGCTGTGTGCCTACAGTCTGCGGTTGGTGTGCACAACAGTTCCGTATTGGATCAAAGTTTGTTGACTGTCTTGCTGTATAGTGGCAGCAACGCGCCAGTGCCGGAGGTCGCTCGTCGTCTCGGCGTTGGTGCTGAGCAGTCGTGGGCTGAGTAGCTGGTGTGAATAATTTCGTGGAGAGATAACTAAGACTTCAAAGTGACATTTCGTGTCGTACAACGATGCTGCTAGTGTAATTCAGTAATTTGCAAATAGATGCGTGGGTTTAACTATGAGATTTATGGCTGAAATTGTCTCGTGTTTGTGAATCAGTAACTGACGTGGAGAAACACATTGTCAGTAGAATGTAACTGAAAAGAGTTTCGTTATTAGTGACTATCTGTTTAATTAGTGTAGAAACGCGTTGTAGCAACGGTTACTTCAGCGTGAATGCGAAACAAACGCAACTGTTAATATAAGACTAGATGTGCGTAGGAATTGTTAGGGAAGTGAGTTACGTACTAAATACACGCTCAAACTAATTTGACTTGTGCTGTTATCATTTTAAGTGATTTTCTTCATTTTTCAACTGAGTAACTTTAATATTTGAAAAGTGTAATACACACATATTCGTATTAGGCACATGGCCAGGTTTATTTTCTAGCCAAGACCGTGATCTCTATGTGAAGCTCCGATACGTGAGTCTGACAGACCAATAGTCGCAAAATTAGCCGAAAAATCAACTGAAGAAAGACATCACTAACGAGACTTGGAGCTTTACAGATCTGTGTCGAGACAGAAAACGCTGTGTCACGCCAGAGCTTCTGTACTGCTTTTCAGTCTTTAGATGAAAAATAAGACGTCTGTGGAAGGAAATAACATCTGCCCTCACGGTTATTACGTGACGCAGAGAGCTGTCTCGAAGGACAACGTCCGCCGTTAATGGGGCGGGCAGGATAAAGGCGGTCTCCACACGGGGGCAAGATGGTCCCCGGCGGCGCCCTTTGGCCCTCGGACGGGCGCCGTGTATACATGGGCGAGCACAAAACAGTCCGCGCCGCCATTACGGCCTACCTCGCAGGAGGCGCCGTAATGGGCCACGGTGCGGAGATCAAAGTCGCGCCACCCCGCATCACCTCGCCGTCGTGCGGGCTGCCTACCTGCCACGCGCAGTCGGGGAGGCGCTACACAGTGCGTAAGAACTGCAGCGACTGGTTGCTGTGGAGCGTCGCGAAGAAGCTGCAAGTCGTCTGCTGCTGACGTTGCTGTACTGAGTTCTCTGTACTCACTGGCAGCCACGTACGTGGCGTTTGTATGGCGCTGACCGTTGTGGTATGTGCTGTGACATTACAACGTGTGATCAGTCAAACACTGGATTACATCTGACACCTTGTGACAATTATAACGTAAATACACACTGGAATATTTCGTAGTATCTAAAGTTTGTATGAAGAAATTATCCTATTATCTTTTAAATTTAATCTCTGTATTTCTCCAGGGTGTCCAGCAAATCAGAAATTAAGTAGCCTATCTCATAAACTAAGATCAACAGACAAGTTCAACAACAGGTATGTTTGTTGTTAAAGCTGCAGCAATTTTCAACAGAAGTTTGGAAATTGTTTGAAAAGCTGGTAACAGAGGGCTCTGTGTATTGTGCACCTCGTACAGTATCAGCAGGCACAATTAAACTCATCTTCCGCAAGCAGTCTTTGCAATCAAGCCACAGTCCTCTCAAAATGTCCACCACATGCAGTACGAAAGTGGTGCAATCAACAATAGAATCAGCCATCGCACCCTTTCGTGCCTCGACAGAAATGGTTTCAGATGCAACACAGGTCGCCGCATCAGTCCAACCTGGCGAGATGGTTACCGTACACAATGTCTTGCAATACACCTCACAAAATGTAGTCAGAAAGACGGGTCGGGCGCATATAGAGCGCAATTCATATCTGTCCCAATAAGTGTGCAATAATTCATGTTTGTGTGAAATCTTATGGGACTTAACTGCTAAGATCATCAGTCCCTAAGCTTACACAATACTTAACCTAAATTATCCTAAGTACGCACACACACACACACACACACACACACACACACACACACACATGCCCGAGGGAGGACTTGAACCTCCGCCTGGACCAGCCGCGCAGTCCATGACTGCAGCGCCATAGACCGCTCAGCTAATCCCGCGCGGCTGCAATAATTCATCATAGTGATTCTGTTCCCGAAGTACTCATCAAGTGAGCGAAACGTCTGGCCCCATCTTGCACGTATCACTCAGAGCTTTGTCGATCCTTCAGAGCTGGCTGTGTGGTGAGAAATTGTTCCAAAATTGCTCTGTAACGTTTATTACTTATCGTCTCTCGCATGAAAAATGGCCAATAACACTCCTGTTGAATACCTAGCCCAAACAGAAACTTTGGGAGAATGCAGTGGTTTCTCTTCATACAGCTGGCACTCTAGGAACTCCAAAATCGGCAGTTTTGTTTATTCAAGACTCCATTCACTGGAACTGTGCTTTATCTGTCAACCAGATGGAGCCAACATCAAATCCTACATTATCAAAGTGGTTCAAATGGCTCTGAGCATTATGGGACTCAACTGCTGTGGTCATCAGTCCCCTAGAACTTAGAACTACTTAAACCTAACTAACCTAAAGACATCACACACGTCCATGCACGAGGCAGGATTCGAACCTGCGACCGTAGCAGTTGCACGGCTCGGAACTGCGGGCCTAGAACCGCGACACCACCGCAGCCGGCTCCTACATTATCATTCATTGTGAGAATCAGGTTCCCAAAGTCAGTCCTCTTTCTCACGTCTCATATAGGTCTGACCAGGAAACTTCGGATTTTGAATGTAAAGATATGTAGCTCTGTCTCGGTATTTTCTGTGTGTTGGAACACTTCAACTCAGTCTCAGCTAAAATTCTTCTTACGGATTTCCTTGCATTTTGCTGAATGATTCGGGAAACCATTGTGACATTTTCAGGAGCACCTGGCCTGGTGCCAAAATTGCCTGATAGATCGTCAGCCACGCTGCCTGTCTATTGAAATTTGGCGAAGAGCTTGTGAATGGTGTTCACATTGTGTCCTTTTGGCACAATAAATCCTGTTTGAAAACTACGCCTTATTGCCGTAGGACTGTGTCCTAAGCTGCGTTATTCCAGTGCCAGAAAGACACGCTGTTGAATGGAACATATGATTTCAATCTCTTTTCTTCAGTATGCTAAACTTCCTTTCACATTTTATCGTTGGAACTGACGGTACAGCGCCATCTGTTAGCAGCTTTTCGAACTATTTCCGCACTTCTGTGTAAGTTCTGTATAAAACAGTTACAGCTACCACAATAACCATACTGTTTGTAGGACTCATCTATCGATCTCAGTTTTCGAGATAATTAATTTTGCACCCACGGACTCCTTTGCACCCTGTTTGTACTGTTCACAACGTACGACTCCTGTATGGAGGAAGTCGAGAGGAAGAACTTTATTTACATCGGACACTTGTGGTCTATCAATTCGTGAGACAACGACGACTGTCCCCGAAGTACTACACCTGGCGCACAGATAGCGCGTGTTGTTCTAAACGAATTACTATGACAGAAAGTACCAATCTTATGAGACTTAAGTATGAAGTTCGATTAAGGTGATGAATTCCTTGCAAAGAGATGACGATAATGGGGAAGGTGAGTGCCACCGGTGACTTGCCGCCGTCGACGCAACATTCTCAAAGGACCTCTTGGGCCAAGAGACGCAAGTTATCTTGCAACCACAATGACCAAAGTTTTCAGCTGTATGAAGCATCACCAGCGCTGAAGCGTCACGTGTTGTTCAGCATTACAAAGCAAACACTGTTCCGAACAGGGTGAGAATTTGGACAGACCTGTATCCCGCCGAAATGAGCGTTTTTTGGTGTGCTACTGACTGCTGCAGCTCTACGCTACCGAAAGAAGTCAATTTCCGAAACGTGGATAACAGATGAAAATTTCGTCGTGAACGTCTACTGTTGCCGTAAGAAGAAAATATTCGCGCATGTCATGAGTTTATCAGGTTTGATGATAAAACAACACGGGATCAACAAAAAGAAAAAGATTAATTTGTAGCCTTATGGGTCGTTAGGGACTGGTTTTTAGGTAACTGTGAAAATTTTATCGAACCGTTTGAAGACATTCCAGTGGATGAGCAACTTATTCGCATTTCAGGGCAGAAGCCCAATGGAAAAGTACATGACATCAAATACAGCAATGAGATCAAACTCTGGTCAGCTGCACATGTGAAGACGTCATATTGTTCTGAATGCTAGTCTACGTCTAAAAGTTCCCAAGAACTGTGCCACTGAAAAATTAGCGACTCCACTAGGCATTTGATGAGATGGAACCACTGGCTGGATCTCGAAAAGGTGGGACTGCAGGCGATTTCTTTATGTCCGTGGCAAGGACAGATTTTTAACTGAAGAAGAACATTACTGTGACTATCGAAATTCATATTTTCAAGTAGGTTACTAATGGTCAGCTACGTTCCAAGTTTAAAATTGTATGATCAACTAATTACTGTTGAAGTAAATATAATATTTGATGTCAACAGTGATTATTTAATTTAAATGTACCTTCAAACACCCAAAGGAACTAACTCGAGGAACCTTTACACTACTATGCTAGGAAAATTATAAGAAATATGAGGCCCAAAAGAACCCAGCTTGGTAAACGACGCTGACGACTTAGGCTTGGTAGGTTAAGCACGACTGTACGCCCTGCCAAGACAAACACCACAGTGGTCGGCCAGTGTGGTGGCGACACCAGAAATTGAGCAGAAAATCCACAAAGTTGTGGCGCGAGGCCTTCGGCTTAAAGTACACGAGCTAGCAAACATCGTAGGCATTTCAGAAAGTGCTGCACACTGCATACTGCCTTGACGTCTCGCTGCATAGCCGAGATCTTGTTTAGATTCATAACTTTCGATGAAACATGGGTTCATCACTTCAGGCGAAGACAGTTCCATCTGAAGACAAGGTCTTGGCGTCAGTTTTTTGGGAAGCGTGTGGGATAATATTCATTGATTACCTCAAAAATGAAAATAAATCATTGCTGACTATTGTGCAGCCATTTCAAGCGTTTGAGATTAGGGAAAGTTTGGTTTAGTCACAGTAATGCACCATCTCACACATCCATTACCATCATGGCCCCTCATGCAACCTGTTCGCTACATTCAGCCCTCACTGAGTATCTTCTGTTTCCAAATGTGAGCAAGTGGCTTGGTGATAAGAGATTTGTCAAAAGTGAGGAGTCTGAGTCTGCAGTTGATGGATAATTTGCAGAGCTCGACAGTTCTCATCATCAACATGGCACTGAAGCTATTGGAAATCAGTGAGAAAAGTGTATCGACGTGGAAGGAGACGATAAAGATTTTTCCCACAAATCTTGTGTTTCCTTCGCTAGTGAGTCAGGCCTCATACCTCGAATTGGCCTACGAAAGCCACCGAAGCTAGAGTGTATGCATGTGGTTCGAGATTTTGGCTAAAATCATCCTCGAATATTAAAAACTCCTTTTTCTTGTACTTGCAATATGGAAAATTGACATTTTACGTCATAATTTTATGAATTTTAACAGCATAAATTTGACAACTAAATAGTCTTGTCTGCATGGCGTCTTCACTACGAAACTACTATGTTTGCAAGGGTTAATCTTAGATCGAATTATAAACGCAATTAATTTTTGCGTAACGTTTGTGAAAGTCTTATTTTTTTTCTTTCATTACAGCCGCAGGTTCGAAACCTGCCACTGCTTAAACTTTGAATAAAAAAATCGTTAGCAATCGTGGACGAAGACTTCCGGCATAAGAAGTTACCCTCATTCAGATAACCACCTTGCCAAAGAAGCGGAGGAACAGACTGAGGTTCAGGCCCTGTCTTGCCCTTTGAGTGGTAAACTGTCTCTAAAATACGCAAGAAATAGTATGATAGACGGTATGAAGAGGGAAAGGGCAATTAAAACCACTGCATTAAAGGTACATAACGTGTATCCACATGATACGTGGCCTGTAATTGAAAACGATTCCGGACCAGTCCCTCATTCGGTTCTTCGGGAAGGGACTGCCAAGGGGGAGGTGAGCATGAGAGAAAAGTCGAATAACTCACGAAACAGTAACGTTATATGAATTGGGGCGTGGAATGTCAGAATATTGTAGGTGGTAGGGAAGCTAGAAAATCTGAATAGGGAAATGCTATGATTTAATCTAGATGCAGGGTGGTCGGGGTGGAGGAAGGGGGGTAATGAAGTGAAATGGAGAGAAGAAATTTCTGGCCAGATGAGTATAGAGTAATATCAACAGCAGCAGAAATTTGTATAACTGGGTTAGGGCTTGTTAAGGATAGGAAGGTAGGGTAGTGAGCGTATTCAATTCAGTAATGGGATTGTTCTCATCAGCATCGAAAGCAAATCAACACTGAAAACAACTGTTCAGATATACATGCTGATGTCACAAGCAGAAGATGAAGAGACAGAGAAAGTGTATGAAGATACTGAACTGGTAATTCAATGTGTAAAGAGAGATAATAATCTAGTAGTCATGGGGGATTAGAATGCAGTTGTAGGGAAAGCAGTAGAAGAATGGCTTAGCCTAGGTTAGAATATGGGCTTGGTTGAAGGAACGACAGTGGACAAAGACTGATTGAGTTCTGCAATAAATTTCAGCTGGTAATAGTGATTACTCTGTTCAAGAAAAGCAAGAAGACAAGGTATACCTGGAAATGGCCGAGATATACAGGAAGATTAGATTAGATTAGATTAGTACTAGTTCCATAGATCATGAATACGACACTTTGCAATGATGTGGTACGTGTCAGGTTAATAAAAGGTGACTATAAAAGATATTACATTAGACAAAATATTACATGACATTAAATTTTTTTTCTTTTTTTTCTTTTTTGGGGTTTTTTAAAATTAACCACTTACTATACCCAAAAATTCATCTAATGAGTAGAAGGAGCTGCCATTAAGAAATTCTTTTAATTTCCTTTTAAATACTATATGGCTATCTGTCAGACTTTTGATTCTATTAGGTAAGTGACCAAAGACTTTTGTGGCAGCATTATTTACCCCATTCTGAGCCAAAGTTAGATTTAACCTTGAGTAGTGAAGATCATCCTTTCTCCTAGTGCCGTAGCCATGCACATTGCTATTACTTTTGAATTCATTGGGATTGTTAATAACCTATTTCATAAGTGAATGTATATATTGTGAGGCTACAGTGAAGATTTCTAGCTCTTTAAATAAGTGTCTGCAGAATGATCTTGGATGAGCTCCAGCAATTATTCTGATTACACGCTTTTGTGCAATGAACACTCTTTTACTCAATGCTGAGTTACCCCAGAATATGATGCCATACAAAAGCAGAGATTGAAAATAGGTATGGTAAGCTAATTTACTTAGATGTATATCGCAAAAATTTGCAATGACCCTAATAGCATAAGTAGCTGAACTCAAACGTTTCAGCAGATCCTCAGTGTGCTTTCTGTTGTTCAACCCCACATCAATGCATGCACCAAGAAATTTTGAATATTCTACCTTAGCTACTGATTTATGATCGAAGTTTATATTTATTAATGGGGTCATTCCATTTACTGTGTGGAACGGTATATACTGTGTTTTATTAAAGTTTAATGAGAGCCCAATTGCAGAGAACCACTTAATGATTTTCTGAAGAACATCGTTTATAATTTCACCAGTTAATTCTTGTCTGTTGGGTGTGATAGCTATACTTGTATCATCGGGAAAAAAGTACCAGCTTTCCATCTTCGTGAATATAGAATGGCAAGTCATTAATATATATTAAGAACAGTAGAGGACCCAAGACCGAACCTTGTGGCACCCCATTCTTGATTGTTCCACAGTTTGAGAAATCACCAGTTTTTTGCATGTTATGTCAACTGTTTATTTCAACTTTCTGCACTCTTCCATTTAGGTATGATTTAAACCATTTGAGCATTGTCCTATTCATACCACAAGTGCTTGAGCTTATCAGAAGTATTCCATGATTTATGAGCTTATCTAGAAGTATTCGATGATTTATACAATTAAAAGCCTTTGATAGATCACAAAAAATTCCAACAGGTGACTTCTGGTTACTCAGAGCATTTAATATTTCATTAGTGAAAGAATATTTAGCATTTTCCGTTGAAAAAACTTTCTGGAAACCAAACTTACATTTTGCGAAAACTTTATTTTTGCAAAGGTGTGAAGCTACTCTACAATACATTACTTTTTCAAGGATTTAGTATAAGGCAGTCAAAAGAGAGATTGGGCAGTAGTTGTTGACATCACATGTATCCCCTTTTTTATGCAGTGGTTTAACAATGGCATACTTCAGTCTGTCTGGGAAAATTCCCTGTTTCAGAGAGCTATTACATATGTGGCTAAGAATCCCACTTATATCTTTTTATTATCCTGCTGGAAATGTCATCAATTCCATGTGAGCTTTTGTTCTTGAGAGAGTGTATTATCTTCCTAATTTCAGCAAGGGAGAGGTGGGTGGAATTTCAATTGTATCAAATGGTGTGGTAAGGCCTCTTCCATTAACTGCCTTGCTTCTTGTAATGAACATTTAGTTCCTATTTTCTCTACAATATTTGAAAAATGATTAATCAAAGCGTTTTCGACTTCTAGTTTGTTGTTTATCAAGTTTACATTCGCTTTGATGGTGATGCCGTCACCCTGTTCTCTTGGTTGTCCTGTCTCCCTTGTAATAATATTCCAAATTGTTTTGATTTTATTATCAGAGGTATTAATCTCAGACATGATGGACATGCTTCTGGATGTTTTAATAAGCTTCCTTAATGTAGCACAGTAGTTTTTATAATATTTGCTGTTTCTGGGTCTTTACTCTTTCTTGTTGTTAGATACAGTTCCCTTTTGTGGTTACAAGATATTTTTGTTCCTGTAGTAAGTCAAGGTTTTTTGCATGGTTTCCTATAATTAGATTTAATTACTTTCATGGGGAAACAGTTTTCAAATTCTCTACAAGTGTATCATGAAATAAGTTATATTTTAAATTAGCATCGGGTTCCTTGTACACCTCATACCAGTCTAATTGCTGAAGATTTTCTATGAAATTTCTAATTGTTTAGTCATTAATTGAATGCACTACTTTGGAGGATAGTTTTGAATTACTGAATGGACCTATGTCATATACTGTAACTAGCTGACCACCATGATCAGAAAGCCCATTCTCAACAGGACAAGAATTTATGTTTTTAAACCTATCTTGGTCTATAAAGTATTATCTGTCAATGTGCTGCTGTCCTTTACTACCCGAGTATGGGAATTAATGACAGATGTCAAATTGAAAGAACCGAGCAACACTCCCAGGCCATTCTTCCTATTACACTCTTTCACTGAATCAACACTGAAGTCCCTACAAATAATAATTTGGTTTCCCCTATCTAACAGATAGCACAACAAGGCATCCAAGTTTTCCAGGAATAAAGGAAAGTTTCCTGAAGGGGACCTATATACTGTTACAATTATAAAAGAGCCCTCCTTCAGTTTAAGTTGACAGGCACATGCTTCTATATGTTGCTATAGACAAAACATTTTTGTTTCTAAGCTTTCTACACAGTGATAACTTTTGACGTACATGGCAACTCCTCTTCCGACCTTATTCTCCCTACTCATATATGCAGCTACTTTATAACCACTGATATTTACCTTTTCCATATCTCAATTAGATTACATCATGGCCAGGCAGAGACTGCGAAATCATAAATTGCATTGGAAGATGTAGGGAAGCAGCCTACTAACGCCGTATAAAATTCACATCAGTCTTTCCATTGTGTGCCAGCCAGTCCACTGCTGTAACTAGCTCTGACGTCATAAATGTTGCGCAATACTTTAAAAATCAAGTAAATAACCTGAAAAGTTTCTAGCATGTCAGGAGTAATACTAAATCATTATGTGTTGAAAATCAGTTCAATAACTTTCACCATTTTCGAAATTTGGACGTTTCTCTGTAAAAATCGTTGGCGCAACAGAAAAGAGCTACAAACTTAAAAATTTATATGTAGATTCCTTTTGCATAATAATTTAGTAGAAACAGTATTCTGGATCTCATAAATTAAAATTTTAGTTGAAATTCATTATTTTATGGTTTTTGTCCTAAAAATTAAGGAAGAAAGATAGATTAAGTAGGTGAATAAATAAAGCTAGGATGTTTAAATTTAAGTAGAAGGGAGATCCGCTACAGTCATAAAGATGGAACAAGTTTCAACTGAATAACTATAAAACTATAGCGATAGCGTATCTCCAAAGGGCAAGTTCAGAGCTCATCTACTGCGTGAAGTGTAATTAAATTAATTCTCTCGCCCAAAATATTGGACTTAGCCACATCAAACTTTTATTCTGATTACTTACCCGTGTTCTGATTGCACATTTAAATTTAGAGCTTCATTGGCCATCAGCAAAGGAAGCAATGATTTATTTAATAACTTAAAGTGGTGCATTATTAGCCCAGCGGCTTGTCGAGAGAGCCGATTTGATCAGGCGTTCCCTTAGCCGTCCGCACCGCGGCTTTATATATAAGAACGCTGTGTGAGAAAGAAGGCCCCAGTTCTCTCCAGACACTAATTTTCGCACCACCTGTGCCGGGCGTCGCGTCGTGTCGGTATCATTGCTGTAAACAGCCTCGGATGCCGTAATAAGTTACACGGGATACGCGTAAGCATGAAATCATTTTCGAGTGAAGTGTTAATTCTGGGATGATTTTCATGATGTATCTTCGGTTTGCGTATGTCACATTTTCATGTGCAGCCAGGGGACGGACATTGTACCATTATTTAGCGTGGCATTTGATGAACATTATCATCAAATTACGCGAACATTCACTTAAGCATTTAATTTGAACATTTATAGTTGCAAAAGCGCATTAGACTCTGAACTTCTCTGGTAGTTATATTGTGTGGATTCTTTTTGGTCTGTGACTTTCAGAATATAGTGAACATTTTAGAAAGACTCATTTTTGATTATGAATCCCAGACAATCTCCTAATCCCTCAGAGCTATAAGCTGTAACTATAAGTGTATTTCTCTGTTGAAGTGGGCACTGGGAATTCTAATTACAGGCTTCACGTTTTGCTAATCACTTTCTGGTTGCCAATATTGTAGTTAGAGAGCCAGTGTTGAGAACGGCTAACAACAGCCTTAAATAAATCATAGAAACATTTCATTAACAATAATTCCACCCGCCGCGCCTCATATGGTGCGTCGTTTATATTATTAATAACTAATTTCCACACGCAGCCCAGCAAAGACATATCCAGGACAAGGTATACACCCACAAGGTACGCCTTGAGTGCGATGTCACAAGTTTACTCTTTAATAAGGATCATTGAAAGTGTTGTGTAAACTGTTAAGTGAGGAAAGATATTAGTTGCTAATCACACAACATGTGCATTGGGAGTGCGACTTAAAATGAGTGTCCGGGAGATTTGGAGATCAAACTTCTATGGGATGTACGTATTACACTTCACAAAATGGACGTAATCGAAACTCAAGATGTGTTCAAGACAAACAGTTAACTTGCACCTTGAACACCGAATGGGAAATGGCGCAGCACAGTGAACACAAAGGTTCGCACCGTTAAGGTGGAATGCCGTCTCCTTGGGAGTTACAAACCATACAGGACATTCAGAGGATGCATATGGAATCGTATTGGTGTCACGGAGGGATGAGAACTGATGTCACATGATGGCATGCAACGGAATCCGAAACAGTCTATCGAGGAGCTTATCGTGAAATTGACTATTCTTCAAGGCGTGACTGCAGATACTGCCATAATATGTTTCATAGGCAAGAAAAAAGAAACATCCATAGTTCTAAGTTGTCCAGTGGTTCGAGATGGTAAGAACTGTAATATCACACTCTTTTCAGGAGGGATAGTTTGCTCTAAAAGAGTATGACTTTCGTAGGCAGACCAGGAATCAAGTAAAAACAAATTATTTTGGCCACCTACTGGGCAAAAGCAGAGCTCATACCACAGTTGTCGTTCTTTTACGCCGATTTTCCCACTCTTGCTTGCAGTGACGTAAATATTCTCTACTGTCCTTGCAAGACCAGGTACACAAGAAAGAATTGTGGGGGCGGAACGTATGCGACTTCTCGCAGCACAGTATATAACTTTCCAGCTCCTTTACCATCCAGTTTAGCAGTCGGCATAATTGTACATAAATGCGTGAAGGCATTGATTTTACTTGGTCTTCAAACAACTCTCTTAGTACCACTAATTTCTTTCATATGTATTTCCTCGTCAAATCGACCCATTGTTTGGCACTTGGTTATTTAACGACTTCCAGTTCTGCAGCAGTGCACAGTTCTGCACTGTAATCTACGTCGCACACGATGTGATGTGCATAACCTGACGGTCACTATCACGCACATCCTGTGGATTGTTTCGAGCGCCCTTGAGAGGGCAGTTGTTGTAACATGAGCGCCTTGTCCTCCCTTGAAAACGCGTAGCTCTTGCTATGCACTACACGGTCATATTGCTGTTTACTTATTTATTTTTACCGTCCCGCGGATGATCTTGCATCTACATAGTTATGTTCAGCACCCGCTCCATGGACAACGATTGCCCTCTACTACGTTTCAGTGGAGGGGGGATTTGTGGCTCCCTGTCCGACAAGGATGATGAACTAAATGGCTCGACACCTATTTCAGTGTCCCTTTCACGTGTTTTACGAGTGTCGTCATCATTGTAATACTCATGTATATTGTGCTCACAGTTGAGTGTATACGACAAAAAACATTACACATTACACCCTCCCATCTTGCAGAAACTCTAATATTTCATCTGCCGCTCCTTTCTCACTCTGCAAAATTTCTTGGGACCATTTCTCACGAAATGTCAATTTCGACAACTGATGTTGTAGATATTGCACAATGTTTGCTCCATTTATCGATATCATTGCTCTGCTCTGTATCAACACAACTAGCACCTGTAGCACTGTTCTGATTTGTTCGTCGACTAAGCGGCTCAACTACGCTCCGTAGCCTCATACCGGACACCCCCCGCCACCTGTTGCCGTTGTTGTTGTTTCTATGGTCTTCAGTCCAGAGACTGGTCTGATGCAGCTCTCCACGCTACTCTATCCTGTGCAAGCTTCTTCAACTCTGAGCAACTACTGCAACCTACATCCTTCTGAATCTGCTTGGTGTATTCATCCCTTGGTCTCCCTCCGCGGTATTTTTCCTCCACACTTCCCTCCAATACTAAATTGGTGAGCCCTTGATGCCTCAGAACGTGTCCTACCAACAGATCCCTCCATCTAGTCAAGTTGTGCCATGAATTCCTCTTCTCCCCAGTTCTGTTCTGTACCTCCCCATTAATTACATTCTATTCTCTTGTCTAAGTTCCTCAGCATTACCTGATTTAATGCGATTACTTTCCATTAGCCTCGTTTTGCATTTGTTGATGTTCATCTTATACCCTCCTTTCAAGACAATGGCTCTTCCGTTCAACTGCTCTTCCAAGTCCTTTCCTGTCTCTGACAGAATTCCAAAGTTGTCGGCGAACCTCAAAGTTTTTATTTCTTCTCCATGTATTTTAATTTCTACTCCGAATTTCTCTTTTCTTTCCTTACTGCTTGCTCAATATACAGTTTGAATAACATCGGGGATAGGCTACAACACTGTCTCACTCCCTTAGCAACCACTGCTTCCCTTTCATGCCCCTCAACTCTTATAACTGACATCTGGTTTCTGTACAAATCGTAAATTGCCTTTGGCTCCCTGTATTTGATCCTAGCTACCTCCAGAATTTGAAAGAAATTATTCCAGTCATCATTGTCAAAAGCTTCCCCTTCTTTGCTTAGAACTGGTTTTACATCTAAGATCTTGATATTCATACAAGTGGCTTTCATTTCTCCAAAGGTCTCTTTAATTTTCCTGTGGGCAGTATCTATCTTACCCCTAGTGTTATACGGCTCTACATCCTTAAATGTGTCATCTAGCCATCCCTGCTTAGCCATCTTGCACTTCCTGTCGATCTCTTTTTGAGACATTGGTATTCCTTCGCGCCGGTTTCATTTACTGCATTGTTATATTCTCTCCTTTCCTCAATTAAATTCAGTATCTCGTCTGTCACTCAAGGATTTCTACTAGCCCTCGTCTTTTTACGTACTTGATCCCCTGCTGCCTTCACTACTTCATCTTTCAAAGCTACCCATTCTTCTTCTACTGTATTTCTTTCCTCCGTTCTTGTTAATCGTTCCCTAACGCTCTCTCTGAAATTCTCTACAACCTCTTGTTCTCTCTATTTATCCACGTCCCATCTCCTTAAAATTCCACGTTTTTTTCCGTTTCTTCAGTTTTAAGCTACAGTTCATACCCCATAAATTGTGGTCAGAGGCTACACCTGCCCCTGGATATGTCTTATAATTTTAAACTGGTTCCTAAATATCTGTCTTACCATTATATAATCTATCTGAACTCTTCCAGTGTCTTCAGGCCTCTTCCACGTATACATCCTTCTGTCACGATTCTTAAACCAAGTGTTAGCTATGATTAAGTTATGCTCTGTGCAAAATTCTACCAGGCGACTTCCTCTTACATTTCTTACCCCCAATCCATATTCACCTACTATATGTTTCCTGCTCTCCCTTTTCCTACTCTCGAATTCCAGTCACCCATGACTATTAAATTTTCGTCTCCCTTCACTACCTGAATAATTTCTTTTATTTCATAATGCATTTCATCAATTTCTTCGTCATCTGCAGAGTTAGTTGGCATATAAACTCGTATTACTATAGTAGGTGTGGGCTTCGTATCTACCTTGGCCACAATAATGCGTTCACTATGGTGTTCGTAGTAGCTTAACCGCCGTCCTATTTTTTATCCATTACTACTCTTGCATTACCTCTATTTGGTTTTGTATTTATAACCCTGTAGTCACCAGATCAGAAGTCTTGTTCCTCATGCCACCGAACTTCACTAATTGCCACTATATCAAATTTTAACCTATCCATTTCCCTTTTTAAATTTTCTAACCTACCTGCCCGATTAAAGGATCTGACATTCCACGCTCCGATCCGTAGAACGCCAGTTTTGTTTCTCTTGATAACGCCGTCCTCCTGGGTAGTCCCCGACCGGAGATCCGAATGGGGGGCTATTTTACCTCAGGAATATTTTACCCAAGATGATGGTATCATCATTTAACCATACAGTAGAGCTGCATGCTCTCGGGATAAATTACGGCTGTAGTTATCCCTTACTTTTAGCCCTTGCCATTAGCAGCCGATATTGTGTTTGAATGGTTCACGTTTTGCGACCTCGGACTCAAGGTTATTCCGTGTCACGTTTCAATTTCATGATGATTAAGAGGGTTAAAGTTTAAGAGACTAGTCAGGAAGAATGAGTCTGGAAGAAAGGGTGATACGGAAACACTAACAGGGAGAAGCCCCAGCGGTGCGATCGACTTTTTGAAAATACGGCATGTGTACGGTGATGCCGGTTGAGGTCCCAGGTATCACACACTGTAGCCGTTCACGCTGGTGGGCCCTCATTTGCGAATAATAGACGAAAAAGGATTCGAAATTTTGTGTGACACTCAATAGTGTTAAAAAGTCGCATTGTGTAGTCTGGTTGTGCACTGTATTACATGGTGCAGAAGCATGTAACCGGAATTTGCAATAATGTCACGTCTTTTGTTTGAAACTGATAAACAGTATTTTATTCAACATAATCTCCATTGTTGTTTATATATTTCTCCTACCTCTTCGGCAGGCTATGCATGCCACACCAAAAAACTTATTGTTATTTTGAAACGAACCAGTCAGCGAGCCATTTTTGTACATTTTCATACCAACTGAAGCTTTGTTCAGCAAGAGCCTGTCTCAGTGATGCAAGCAGATGATAATCTGGAGAATACGCCGCACAAATGAAAAAATGGCTGACATCGAAATAAGTGTCCAAGGAATAGAAAAGCAACTGAAATCACTCAACAGAGGAAAGTCCACTGGACCTAACGGAATACAAAAATTCGATTCTACACAGAGTACGCGAAAGAACTTGCCCCCCTTCTAACAGCCGTGTACCGCAAGTCTCTAGAGGAACGAGAGGTTTCAAATGATTGGAAAAGACCACATGTAGTCCCAGTCTTCAAAAAGGGTCGTCGAGTAGATGCGCAAATCTATAGACCTATATCTCTGACGTCGATCTGTTGTAGAATTTTAGAACATGTTTTTTTGCTCGAGTATTATGTCGTTTTTGGAAACCCAGAATCTACTCTGTAGGAACCAACATGGATTCCGGAAACAGCGATCGTGTGAGACCCAACTCGCTTTATTTGTTCATGAGACCCAGAAATTATTAGATACATGTTCCCAGGTAGATGCTATTTTCCTAAACTTCCGGAAGGAGTTCGATACAGTTCCGCACTGTCGCCTGATAAACAAAGTAAGAGCCTACGGAATATCAGACCAGCTGTGTGGCTGGATTGAAGAGTTTTTAGCAAACAGAACACAGCATGTTGTTATCAATGGAGAGACGTCTACAGACGTTAAAGTAACCTCTGGCGTGCCACAGGGGAGTATTATGGGACCATTGCTTTTCACAATATATATAAATGACCTAGTAGATAGTGTCGGAAGTTCAATGCGGCTTTTCGCGGATGATGTTGTAGTATACAGAGAAGTTGCAGCATTAGAAAATTGTAGCGAAATGCAGGAAGATCTGCAGCCGATAGGCACTTGGTGCAGAGAGCGGCAACTGACCCTTAACATAGACAAATGTAATGTATTGTGAATACATAGAAAGAAGGATCCTTTATTGTATGATTATATGATAGCGGAACAAACACTGGCAGCAGTTACTTCTGTTAATTATCTGGGGGAATGAGTGCGAAACGATTTCAAATGGAATGATCATATAAAACTAATTGTTGGTAAGGCGGGTACCAGGTTGAGATTCATGGGAGAGTCATTAGAAAATCTAGTCCATCAACAACGGAGGTGGCTTACAAAACGCTCGTTCGACCTATACTTGAGTATTGGTCATCAGTGTGGGATCCGTACCAGAACGGGTTGACGGAGGAGATAGAGAAGATCCAAAGAAGAGCAGCGCGTTTCGTCACAGGGGTATTTGGTAACCGTGATAGCGTTACGGAGATGTTTAGCAAACTCAAGTGGCAGACTCTGCAAGAGAGGCGCTCTGCATCGCGGTGTAGCTTGCTCGCCAGGTTTCGAGAGAGTGCGTTTCTGGATGAGGTATCGTATATACTGCTTCCCCCTACTTATACCTCCCGTGGAGATCACGAATGTAAAATTGGAGAGATTCGAGCGCGCGTCAAGTGCCCTCCGCCACAACCGTTGGGTGGCTTGCGGAGTATGAATGTAGATGTAGATGTAGATGCCCTATTATTTCCTAACTGTACACTTCGATTGGGGATTTCCTCTGCCCAGGGACCGGGTGTTTGTGTTGTCCTCATAATTTCATCATCATCATCATCATTTGTGAGAGTGACTAGATTGGACTGTGAAAATAAAATGGACTGTGTAGAAATTGGAACTTTGTACGGGCGCTGATGACGGCGCAGTTGAGCGCCCGACAAACCAGAGCATCATCATCATCATCATCACCATGAATTTCAACAATTATTTAGCGGCTGAATATCCCACCTGTCAAAAATGTATTTTTGTTACCAGATGTGCAATTTTTTTGCTCACTAATCGTCATACAAACATTTCAGATATAACCTAAATACCTACTGCACTGTAGACAAAATAACGCAGGTGAAAATTTAAATGATAGTTGGGCTTATAAGTAAAACGGAATTCAAGTAAAATGAGAAAGAGATATAATAAACGCAATAATGTGGACGAAAGAACAGGGTGATAAAAGAAAAGAAATTAAATCAAAATTAATACTTAAAATCAATTAAAACACATGAACCAAGATTTCAAGTGGAGAAAGAATGATAGGAGGAAAAATCAGAGTAAATGAAGGAGTTGATGTTATGATTAAAATTATCTTACTAAGGAATGGAATTAAAAAATTACATTTTAAATAAATTAACTAAATAAAAATGATGATCGAAGTCATCTCTTCAAAGATATGAAGATAAAAAAACACCTTCAGCACGTGAAAAGATTTGAACCCGCAACCACCTGCCTGTAAAGCTGCTCCCTACGTATTAGGCCACACAGTCGCACTATAAAATAGAACATTTTTAACACAACTGAGTCCCATAGAAAATGTCGAATTTCTTCGTCAATTATTAGCAAACGAGGGCTCACCAGGGTGAGCGGTTGTGGCGTGAGATACATGGGATCCAAACCTACCTACATCACCGTATACGCAGCTACAAAAAGTCGATCACACCGCTGGGAACCTCTCCTTGTAAAGAATGAAGAGACATGCTTGACGTCATCATAGGCTATAGATAATGCGATAATGAATATCTCAGTAGAGAGTATATTTGAAGAGGAATGAACATCTGTAAAAAGAGTAAACACAGAAGATGGAAAGAAAAACGTAAGTACAAGGAAGGTAACTGCAAAGAGACCATGGATAACAGAATAAATACGTCAGTTGATCGACGAAAGATGGAAGTATTAAAATATTGAGGGATGTTCAGGAACACACAAATAAACAGGAAGTCAGAGGCGCTAAGGGGAAAAGTTTGCATGAAAATGTGAAAAATCGAAAAATTTTGGCCAAAGGACTGACTCGGCATGTAGAGAAGTCAAAGGAAATATGAAGACTACAATAGTAATTCCTGTCTTAAATGCAGAGGAGAGGGAGATAACATTAAGACTGCAATAGTAATCTCACTTTAAATGCAAAGGAGAGAGAGGAAAGAGTGGGAGGGGAGGAGAGTCCTGTTCGTTGACGGCATAGAAAAAGAATCATGAGTCGATAGGGTTGTGACAGGGAATTCAGTTTTAGAATTAGAATTCAAAAGAGCTTTGGAAGACTTGATCAAGTAAGGCAGAAGGGGTACACAGCATTTCATTGGAATTTCTAAAATCACTGGGGTAAGTGGCAAGGAAACGACTATTCACATTGATGTACAACACTGGCGATATACCACCAACTTTCATCCAAACAATTCCGGAGATTTCAGGACCCGACAATACGAGAACTGTCGCAAAATCAGCTTAACAGCTCATACATGCAAGTTGCTGACAGGGATAATATACAGAAGAACGGAAAAGAAAACTGAGGATCTGTTAGATGACGATTAGTTTGGCTTTAGGAAAGGTAAAGACACGAGAGAGGCAGTTCCGACGTTGCGGTTCATAATGGAAGCAAGACTACAAAAAAAACAAAACACGTTCATAGGATTTGCGACCTAGTGAAAGCGTTCGACAATATAAACTTGTGCAAGATGTTCGCAATTCTGAGAAAAATGGGGTGAGCTATAGGGAATGACAGGTAATATATAATATCTACAAGAAGCATGAGGGAAGAATAGTAGTGGGATACCAAGAACGAAATGCTCAAATTAAAATGAGTGTAAGATAGGGATGAAGTCGTTCGTCCCTTCTTTTCGATCTATATGTCGAAGAAGCAGTGGTGGGAAGGAGAGAAAAGTTCAAGAGTGAGATTAAAATTCAAGGTGAAAGGATATTAGTGATACGACTAGCTGAGGCCATTGCTATTCTCAGTGAAAATGAAGAAAAATTACATAATCTGTTGAATGGAACGAAGGGCCTAATGAGAACAGAATATGAATTGAGAACGATGGAGGAAAGACAGAAGTAATGAGAAATAACAGAAATGAGAACACCCCCCAAAAAATTGGAATGATCGCCAGGAGGCCTCATCCGGGGAAGACCGGCCGCCGAGTTACAAGTCTTGCAAATATTTACGGTGACGGCACAGTGGGCAGCTTGCGTGTCAGTGATGACGAAATGATGAGGACAACACAACACCCAGCCCACATGCGGAGAAAATCTGCAACGAGGACGGGAATCGAACCCTGGTAGGCAAACACATTACTACTCAGCTTGGCAAGTGAATGTGAGAATGCCGAGAAACTTCACATCAGAATTGTTGTCCACGAAGTAGATTAAGTTAAGCAATTCTTCTACCCAGGCAGCAAAATAATTCATGATGACGGAGCAAGAAGGACGCAAAGAGCACGGCAAGAAGGACGTAAAAAGCAGACTGGTACGGACAAAGGTAGCACTCCTAGCTAAAAGAAGTGTGCTACTAACATACGTGTGTCTCAATTTGAAGAACAGCAGCATTGATTGCAGTGGGCCATGAGCTGCAGGAAAAACCGAAAAGGAAGAGGCTCTAGGCGTGTGAGATATTCTGATATACAAAATGTTAGAAATTGGGTACACTGATAAGGTATGAAATAAAGATTGTGAGCGTACAAGCTGTGGCGGGATGTTGGAGCGGCAGTTTCCCGCCGCGGAGCCACGTGGCGAGCGGCTAGAGTTTACTCGGCCCTGGAAAAACCCGAGTGGACGCTTGACAGGGGCAAACATGGCCGTGTTTGTGCGCTTTGAGAAATTTATGTGCCAGATAAAAATTGATGAAAACAGAAATAAGAGTGTTACGGAGGTGCGAGTTGGCACTCATGGACAGAGAAATATGTATAACTAAATTATCTAGACCCACCACAAAAATATATATCGGTTTAAAAGTTGCCCTCTTAAAAATTGTACATTTATGAAAGATCGAAGGCTAATATCTCTGCAATCCTTTGGTAGAATTATATGAGCCGGCCGCGGTGGTCTCGCGGTTCTAGGCGCGCATTCCGAAACCGTGCGACTGCTACGGTCGCAGGCTCGAATCCTGCCTCGGGCATGGATGTGTGTGATGTCTTTAGGTTAGTTAGGTTTAAGTAGTTCTACGTTCTAGGGGACTAATGACCACAGCAGTGAGTCCCATAGTGCTCAGAGCCATTTTTTATTTATATGAACAAAGTGTCTATGGATGCGGCTAGTAGAGCTGCAACGAGCAGTCATAGCCGATTTTGCTAAATGTGTACCATTTTTGAATGAGAGGTCGGAATATGGTATTCGACAGAGAGAAACTCTGGTTTTGGTAATAAATAAATTGAAAGAGACGAAACTAGCGGCAGCATTTTAAAGTTTAAAGAGGTATATGAATAATTAAGTATGTATTTTTATTTGCTTATTTATGTTTAGTATCAAAGACCGGAGAAACGCAATATAACGCCACAAGAACATTATTTGTCAAAAAACGGTGGCAGATACAGAAAATTGGACGTTAATTTGTTGTTGGCCGGAAAGTTTCCATATTTTCAATGAATCATGCGTTTTTGTGTTTAGTTTTAGAATATTGGTAATTCTTTTCCACAAACTTTGTTTTGGGTTAGGCACTCGATCGGAGAGTGCATAGGGTGGCCATCTTAAAGCACAGTTGTTTCTGGGCGACCCTAAGAGCTGCCGAGCCACGGATCTGGGGATAGCAGTGGGTTGGTAGCCACGTTCGAAAGCGATAAGTTGAGCGCAATATAGTGGTTTAGGACAGCAGACAAGAGTGTGTTTTGTGAATTGCCCTAAGCACTATGGGATTTAACATCTGACTTCAGCAGTCCCCTACACTTCGAACTACTTAAACCCAACTAACCTAAGGACATCACACACATTCATGCCCGAGGCAGGATTCGAACCTGCGACGGTATCAGCCGCGTGGCTCCAGAGTGAAGCGCCTAGAACCGTACCAATATTCACTTTTCCACGTAATCACCAGGCAATCGGATACATTTCTGCCAACGATGAACAAATTTCCTGGAGCCCTCACGGAAGAAGTCGACAGTCTGTTCCCGCAGCCACAGTCTCTCAGTTCTCCCAAAGTCTTCATCAGAATTATCTCCTGTCACAATTCAACAGAGAAAGGCGTCACCTTAATTCTCGTAATGCGAGAGGACTTCCTGGCAAATTTCAAGTCTGTGTGCGTTCATTTCAGGAGTCAGCATTCGGGGTACCCATCGTGCACAGATGTTCCGACAGCCAAGTAAAGCAAAAATGTGACTCACACGTTCTTGTGAAATGCCGATTGTGCTCGCAGTTTCTCTCTGACTGAATCGATCTGTCATTTTGCTCGTGAAACTCGGTGGTTGCTGTCACACGACGTCCAGCTCTTTGTTTGGCACGCTGGTCAGATGTTCACGGCTCAACATCTTTAAACTTACTCGTACAGTACTCACATCAACACAATCACCACAAACTGCTTTCATTCTCTGATGCACTTCCTTTAGGGTGACACCTTCTGCTGTCAAGAATTCAGAGACTGCACATTGCTTAAATAGCACTGGCTGACCGTCTGCGCAGGGTTCCATACTTCACACTGTAACAACACAACTGATCAATGCTACGGCTTCCCTCCAATTGGAGCTGTAGAGAAGAGGCTACGGAACAAAGCAGTAGCTGCCGCATGCCAATGCTGCCAACTGTTGAAGAGTTACTAAGGTGGAGGCACTACTTTTGGAAATGTGCAATTTGTGGTAAGTTCTTATGGGACCAAACTGCTGAGGTCATCGGTCCCTAGCCTTACACACCACTTAATCTAACTTAAACTAACTTAGGCTGAGGACAACACACACACCGATGCCCCAGGGAGGACCCGCATGAACCGTGGTAAGGCGCCGTAGACCGCACGACTACCCCACGTGGCGCATTACTGTTCAGTCAACCCTAGCACATGCTGTCATTTTTTTCATTTTGAGATAGCGTGTGGAAACATGGACGCTAGAAAATGGAGCGTCTGTTAGAGAAATCGGGGCATTCCCGACGTATTTTTCTGTTTTGAGTACAACAGAGGGCAACAGAAGGGTGACAGCAGCGGAGGCGCCCAGGAACATTTGCACCGTGTATAGGGACAGTACAGCTGGACAGAGCACGGCGGGGAAGTGGTTTTCTCGTTTTGAGGAGTATCGTTTCGAAGGTAGTGACGCTTCACGTTCAGGAAGACATTCGGGGTTAACTGAAGACCGCTCACGTTCACGAAGACATTCGGGTCAACTGAAGACCGTTTAAACTCATAAATCCACGATGATCCACGTTAATGTACTCGTGGGCTAGGAGATTCTATGATCAGTGATCATTCCACCATAGTGCGACATCTGCATGCAGTGGGGAAGGTTCAAAAATCGGGTGAGGGGGTACCGTTCGCTGTAAGCCAAAATAACAAACATCGGCGGCTGCCCATATGTGAATCGCTGTTCGTTCGTCATCAGCTGGTTCGTGAAAAACGCCGAGCATCCCTACCCTGCGTCTTCAGTGGTGACGAGTAGCCGCTTCTTTATGCTAACATAGGGAAAAGAAGGGAATGATTGAGCGCAAACAACGCAGCTACTTCCCGTACAAAGACCTGCGCGTCTCCACAGATGGTAGTGTTAGGGCGTGTGTGTTGGAACAGCGGCGGTGCAGCGTACTACCAACTGCTTCCCCGGTGTGTAGCCAGCACTGCCGACATTTTTTTCGCAACATCTGATACGTCTTCCAGAAGCAGTCCAAGAATATACCGACCAGTAAGACTGCCTGAAGTGATGCAACTCCACGGTAACGCCCGCTCGCATTCCCCTAGCTTGACAAAAGACACAGTACAGGAGCTGAGTTTGGAAGTGAGATTTCCACCCTTTCCGTTATCTGTCGAACAACCTCCAAGGAGCTTCTGTCCTGGATGACAATGCACTCCCAACATGGCTCGACAAGCTCTTTGCCGCAGAACCACAAGATTTCTACAGCCGTGTAATTGAAAAGTTTCACCGGCGTTAGCAGGCTGTTGTGAGCAGTGAAGCAGGATGTATTATTGAGGACAAAAGTCTCTGTTATGTGTATGTGTTGTGTTTATTAAGCGAACGTCTTTGCCGCAGTGGGAACACCAGTTCCCGTCAGATCACCAAAGCCAAGCGCTGTCAGGCTTGGCTAGCACTTGGATGGCTCACCGCCTGAATCTGCTGAGTGCTGTTGGCAAGCGGGGTGCACTCAGTGAGGTCAAGTGAGGAGCTACTTGACTGAGAAGCAGCGTCACCGGTCACGAAAACTGACGACGGCTGGGAGATCGGTTTGCTGAGCGCACGCCTCCTCCGTATCAGCATCTCGTGACTCCTAAGGTCTGAGGATGACACGGCGGCCGGTCGGTGCCGTTGGGCCTTCAAAGGCCTTTTTTGCTGGAATGTGCGTGTCTCAGTAACTGCTTTATGCATTAGGCATTTCAGTTTTTATTGTACAGTCAACATTATTAATATGAAAATATGTACTGTGGACTGCTGGAAATTGGCCAAGTTGGACAACCTTTGCCTATTCTTCAAAACAATTACATTTGGCGCTCTGCCAAATTTCTGAACTTACCTGTACAATAACTACTGCTTGCATCACAGATAAAAAGCAGTTAATGACGATCTTTTTGTATGATTTTCGGAATCGCACGGCTTTCACAGGTATTTTTAATGTTTTTGTTTTTTTCTTTCTGGAGGACGTAATTCTTTGATCGTCTATAGAAGTCCCACGTCTGCTCATTTTCAGTGACACCTAAATAATAATTACTAGTTTTGCTTAGTAGAGAATATAACGGTCTTTCTGAATAACTTTTGGATGTAAATACTGCGTTGCCTTTAGGTTTAATGTTTTCCCTTGGCAGTGATCCACTATGAAGTTTGATGGAAATGTAACAGTTTTGTCATACAAGATTTCTGGAATTTTTGAAACTTTTTTTCGGGCAGTTCTACTTTAGTTCAGGTTTCATGTTGCTAAAATGTCAAAAGGCGGTATCACTTAGCTGGGAGATACCAAGTATTAAAAAAAATGACGGTATTGTTCTAGAAATTGCTCTCACAGCAGCGGAAAAGCAGCTGCAAGAGTTAGAAACATTGTAAATAAAATGCTTTCATACGAAGATACGAAGGCGCTACATTGGAACGAACAACCAGGAGAAGATATGGTCCTAAATAAGTCATTTTCGGGCCTTTACACGTGGAGAATTTGAGATTTTCTTATCGCCGAACAAACAAACAAAGGAAAAGGTTTTTAGTTCCCAAACATTCGTCCACAATCTTTACTCAGTAGACAATGCGTTATGTATATAGCTTTTAGAACTCATGTAACTCTGAAGTGTGCGAATTTAAAGGTGCCTATTTTGTTCTTTTGAATATTTGAATCTGTGTACAGGTATCATTGCAATATAATGTTTCCAAGGTTTAAATACTTTTTCCCCTCGAACTGTTTAGTGATTTCCACTTTTTTTTAATACCGATGACAAAGCTGCCCCGTTTCTGAGTGATTTTACCATCGATGTTTACATTTTTTTTAACTTATGAATGTTTCTCTTTAATTTATCATTCTGGTACAAATTGTGCAACTACGTATGAAGACTATTAGTTTATGGTGGTTTCGAAATATGTTCGTACACATCAGTTAATATAGCAGTTGCCAGAAAGACAAATAGTATCAAAGCTGTCTCTGAAGGCGCTGTTGTTGAGTTACGAAACAACACGTACGTAGCTAGTCAATGTTATAGAGCATTTTTATCGCAATTGTATCTTTTTCATCACACTACCAAGACTGTAATAGCTTTTACCTTCGCCAAACTGGCAAGGAATTTTGTAGTTAGATTTAGAGAGCACACGTATGATCAAAACGAGTGCCATCAGTAATCACTGAACGCTGACAAAAAGAAAATCCGAAGTATGCATGATAATTAGGGAATTTTACCAAGGCACCTGAAACCTACACCATAGACATACCTCACTTTCGGCTTTTTCCAACTTAACGAATTTGCACACGCATTCTGACAACTGGTTGATGTGCCCACTGTCGGGTGTGACCGCCTCTGGCACCAATACAGGTATGACAACGACGGGACATGCTGTGAATGGTGTCATCAATCTCATCTTGAGGCAATACCACTCATTCTTCCAGCAGAGCTACTCACAAGTCTTGGAGAGTGGTTGATGGGTGCTGACGTGATGGAAACAGCTCCCTGTCTCCCTAGAGCATCTCAGACATGCTCTATAGGATTCAAATCGGGAGATCATGCAGGCTGCAATATCTTACGTGCCCCCCCCCCCCCCCCCCCACCACCACCACCAACAAAAAAAACATTTACCGCCAGTGATCCGTGGATCATCAGTATGATGTCTGGGCCCATAGCAACTCGCAACAGCTGCGCATGAGATCCTGAGATCTCCTCACGGTGCCGTGCCTGACAGCAGTCAAATCTTGCTGATCCACATGTACGATTTCATGAAGAGGTGTTCGAGTAATCAACACAGTACCTGACCACAGGATTGGGGATCCTCCTCGATATCGGTCTCTTTCCACAAGGTTTGGTCCCGGAATCGTCTTCCATGTGCCCTCCACATGCCAACCCATCAAGTATCCTCACCAGGCCAAATCGGGATCATCTGTGAGAAGAAGATTTGATCACCGTTCGACCGTCCAGATGGCATGTTGATGGCTCCACTCTAGACGTTCCCTTCTCTGAAGATAAGCCAGAGGTAAACAGACAGCACGTCTCCCACAACAAAGTCGACTGTTCTGAAGGCTTGGGAACTCTGCAAGTTCAGATGGCAGTTACAGTGCAGTAGCAAGGCGGCACCGTTGTGCCAACACCTCACACTTCCCCATATCACACGTGGTCGGCCCTGCCGGCAGACGGCGGACGAAGGCTGTCCGGCGCGTTACGCAGGCGACACAGTTTTGCAACGAGCGTCGGTATGTGTGTACGTGCGCAGCATTGGCAGAACTACGCAGGCGCAGGCCGCGTGTGGCGCGGTTGCTCTAGCCAACTCGTCGAGAACGTTCTAATAAACACGGCACCGCGTAACTGGCGGATTCATCAGCTGTCTGCACTATTTAAGGGCATCAGAGGTGGGCGTCGGCATTCGGTTTGACCGACTGGCCGTTCGGTCGCTGCTATGTCGTCGTCATCAGTGACACTGTCGCCTAGGACCGCGGCTCCCGGCGTCGTCGCGGGCCTCCACGCCTCCAGGGGGCGCGCTGGGCCGCGCCTCGTGCCGGTAGCCTCCCACCGCCTGCGCAGCCGCTGACCGAGCGCAGCGGTCAAGTTCCCCGTGGGGTGCGCTTCAGCACGTCTCCACCACGACACGGGTGGTGGTGCTGGGCTACCGGAAAATGTATTGGAACAACCAACAATAAAGAAGAAGACTGCTAAAAACAGCCACCTTCTCCTACCCAGCCACACCCTGCAACCCTGAACACGTCACCCGCTCTGGTCATCCTATTACAGAAGGATTCACATTAAGCCACTGGATCGCATCAGTTTCTTCTCTGTACAATACTGAACCGTCTGTGACTGTGGGCCTACCTTGCAAACGCTACCCCGCCTCATAGGTGCCCTGACGTCAGTGCTGGCGTGCTTGTCCGTTGCTCTGAATGCCATCTTTCGTGCAGAACACGATCGTAACGACATCTGTTGACAGTTTGTACGAATATACAGTGAATTAAGCACAGGATGGGGATATAGCAGTTTGTTGCTTTAATTTTGGATACTGGTGTAGTAAGGTGCACTACTCTGGCAGTTCCGATAAAATCGCAAGAGATGTTTTAAGCGTCTATTGCGTGGCTCATGTATCTGTGCGAAGGTGCCAGGCGCTACAGTTCGTGGAGCTCAAATGATTAGCGTCCGAGCTTCGTAAGACGAACATGTATAAAGCTACAGTTCAACTCCCGTTTAAACTTACTTATTAATCTATTTTTTCATCATTGGTCATGTCATTTAATTTATATGACATTTGAGAGGTAATATAATTTTAAAAAGCACGTGTATTTTGCATGAAGTTCTAGCGAATTTCATGTTATTTGATTATTCACTATTTTTAATTAAATTTAATTATTAGAACAAACATATTTACAACTGGCACCAGTAATCGAAGAAACTTTCAGAGTATTCCTGAAAATGTATGCCTGTCGCGATTTGCGAAATCCCTCATAAACGGAGCTTGGTAAGGTACCCGGAACCTTGCACCTCGACGCTTCTAGCTGCAGACACAGAGGCGGGCCTCGTTTGGCAGTTAACCTCCATGGCGGTGAGACATCGCTATTGTTACAAGACCGAGTGGTGAAGGTTTTTCGAATATCACAGAATTTACACTTGTGCTACAAAATGAAGGTGACTCCCTGTTCTTGGATTACTGCAGATAATGAATGTCATGACGATTCAATGCATAATGCAATTACAAAACGTCTGTTAAAGATGCGTTCGTGCACTTTGAAAGCCTTATTCGAGAAGTGGACCTTATTGATGCAGAGTAACCACCGACGATTTCTGCAGATGCAATGGCGACTGGAGAAGTACTGTATCATTCTGTTGTCGAAATGTTAAGAGATAAGAGACTTATTACTGACCTGCAACTCTTTCACTTCGACGAAGTGGACGAAGAAGGTCTGTTTCGTAAAGTGAACGATATTTCCGGAAACGAGGATTCATCCAAAATGAGGACAAAAGCCGAATACATTCCGTTGGAGACGAAAATAAAAGTAGCAATGCTGGCAAAAGGACGACCCACGTGGAATCTACTAAATCTCCGGAATAAACAATTCCCAAATTTAAAAAGAAAGGACCATTTGAAAAGATGCGAAGAAAACATAGAAAATATAAAAAAGGGAGGATCAGTGATCGATAAATATGCACCAATAGATTTGTGGACCTATGGCCGCTTCGTAGAGACTTGCAAAAATCATCAGCAAATGAATTACATTTTTCCCAACATTCCATCAAATTTTTTTTAAATCTTCAGCAACCGTACTTTAACAACAGGTTCTGACAGTGATATGGAACTTCGATTGTATATTTCAGGTAACAACAAGGATTTTACAGCAATGGGCTTTTGGCTGCTGCAGGCGAATTTCGGTCTGAGGACTTCGGCTTTAAGGCATCACTGTCGACGGTTAAAAAATTCAAACAACGGCACAGAATTCGGCAGATGAAGATCACGACATATGCGAGTAGCAGAGAATCTCTGACTTGAGGAGAAACACTGGAAGCCGCAAGGAAGTTTAAACTGCAGACGAAGGCATTTGTCCCTAATTTCGACAGTAAATTTGTGATTAATGCACACCAGACAAATTGCTAATACCAGTCAACTTACGACAAAACTCTTGCTGAAAGCAATTCAAATATTGTTTGTTAAAAACGCGATATGAATAAGGTAACGAGCTCATACACAGCGCAATACTTGATAACGCTGTCCGGTGGATTATTACCGCAAGTGCTTTTGTGTCTGCAAGAGGCCACTCGATAGATTCGACCAACAGTTCAACAAACTGTTGAGACAAGGAACGAGGAATTGTTTCTCGTGAAGACGGTATTAAAACCCATTCCATCGTACGTCACCAATTGTCAGCACCTATAATTGCCAAAATGTTGCGTTGCGCATGCGTTGTATCCAAACTATGGGAAGAACGAGAAGCTTTTCACAATGTCAACGAAGTGTGTTTTCGTTTAGAAACTCTGAACACTCCCTGTAAATACGGGAAGACTGCTCTCTTTCGGTGTAATAGAGGCCGTTTCAATTATGTTTTGCATGTCTGTCTGACAAATACTAAATGGTAATTGATGGGTGAATGGTTATCTGGAGACTGATCTGCAAACAGAAACTGGTGGAAGTTAGTCAATGCGGGGCTCTGCAATCTACTGTAAGATTCATTTACCAAAGAAGTTTTCAAGGTCACCACCCAATTTAATTAAAATTGGGAAAAGTTAATATAAGAACTGAATTAATCACTCAATTGGTAAGCATAACTAAAGTGTTAATATTAATAAAAAGATCCAAGTGCAAATATGGAATGAGCGTATGGGAACTACTTATGTAAAAACGGTAAATCAAATAATTCAGAGCAAGCAGGATGTTGAGCCTTAATAAAAAGAACAAGATAATGAGACAAACGTCTACTAATACAAGACCTGTCTTTTGTGCTTCAAAAGGAGACGTATTTGTCTGAGGAGGAGTCATTACAGTTTAACGTAGTTTATTGAAATAAAACTTCACATTAAAAATTCCACAAAGTAATTCTAAACTATGATCTGTCGACGCCTGTTATTTAATTAATTAACCCACTTATACTATTATTATACTGAGGGCTGAGGTACACTGCGAAGATAAATGAAAAGGAAATCTTAGGCGCACATGGGAAAAGTTCACACAATCATACACGATTTACACTTACAAAAATAGAGGTAAAAAGAATTTTGCACCTCACAATATGTCAACGCCTCATAGGTTCATCCCTATCGCTGTGGTTCAATAACTTTGAACAAGAATACTATGGAATACTTTTCGACAGAGGAATTTGTCTGCATCACCATGCACATGACATTAAGGTACGCTGGCGTGAAACACCGCCAAATACCATGAATATTCATGAAGAAAGCAAAATTACTAAGACTCATTAAAACTTCATGAACACGGATGTAAACCGTATAGACACACGTACCAATAAAATATCAGGCGGAATTAAGAATAAATCTTGATTAAGATAGCACTGAAATTACACTCGGCGAAATCGCGACCACGTGGTATGAGGAAAGCTACACAATCATAAAACTGAAACGAAATGAAAGTAGAAGAAATAAAACACATACACACGGGAAATATTCACACATACATTGCAGTTAAAGGAGAAGTCAGACAACTGAATTTTAAATGTGTGCTGTAGTAACGAACTTCCTACAACATGTGTTTTGCTTACACAGAGCTAGGACCGGAAAAACGTACTACACACAGAAAAATATAAGAATTCGACTATCGAACTCCAAAACGAACTAGCAGATCAGACGTGTACTTGGGTAGGAGCAGCTGCACACCGCCACACGTGAACACACTGAGCGGCGCCACGTCTTCACTCACCGAGGCTCCAGTGTCGAGAGCCGGGAGCACCCCCTGCCTGCAGCGAACTTCCCCCCAGACACCAGAGGGGTCCTTCCCGCGACCAACTTGACTACTGTCGAGTGACTACCGACAGAGTACAAATCTCTTTGCCATGACTGACAAAGGCACGTTGGATACACTGTTGCTATCACAGCAGACAGCCAGGTGGTGTACTGCTACCACGCATAAGACAAATTCTACACACACACACACTCACCCATTCACACAGATGGTAAAGACATAAAGGAAATTTGGGAGCACAACATGTAAGTAATGTACATAGGATTAGATGATAACTGGAAAAATTGATACTTTAACGTTACTGGGTACTACTGAATGGGGACAAAGACGTTGTACGAAACTAAATTACCAATAATTTAGCGTGACAGCAGCAAATACAAGTTAGATAGTATGAAACGAATCTAACACAGACTTTCAATACCATCCTGCAACGTGTGATGTCGAGGGCACATCCCACATTTACGGAACGATCTGTGTGCATAATTAGTAGATCTTAACTGGAATTTAACATTGCTTTCAACGCCACCTAACGGCCACTGAGAGCTGTTTAGTGAGGCTCCCTAACTGAAAACCGCTAGCCATGGCACAAATGCACGTATGAACTGGTGGAATACTGTTCATCGAGTTTTTTTAAATGTGGTATGTCTTCATTTTTTCTACACAATGGATTATTGTAATTATTATAGAAATAGTGCTTGTTATTTATTGTGCTTATCTGGTATATATCGTTGAGGGCTGTGACCAGGACTCCTTAACAAAAACAAAAATATAACAGCGATCAAGACGGACGGTTACACTTACTAGTATTAATGACTCGCTCTCTTACAATCATTTTATGTCATTGATAAGCACGTGGGTAACTGTTGTGAAAAGCAGATGCTCTTGCAGAAATTAATTTTCTGAATGTCAAATTATAATCAATATGGTTAAGTCAGCGTACAGACAACAACTCTGATTTTATTAGTTGGACACGCTTGGCCAGGAATATTTCACAAAGCGTTCGGACCTCAGTTACACTGTAAGAGGTTGTAAAAAATATTTGAAGAAACAGACAGATAGAGAAAGGTAAGTAAACTATTTATTTATTTCAAAAGTAATCGCCGACGGTCAGTGCCTTCATACAGAAACGTTTGCTGCTGCCTACGGGACGCTGATCGCACCCAGGTGCGTACGTCTTCGTCAGAAGCAAATCGACGGCTATGAATGTCTTTCTCCAGGGCTCCAAAAATATGGAAATCGCATGGGGCAGATCGGAATTGTGTGAGACCTGCGAAATGACACGGATTTTGGAATGTGGAAAGTACTGCATAATTACTGGCTATCAAAGAAACGAGTCCGCCTTGAGATTATGATTTACCCTTTCCGCAAAGGAAGGTTGTGAATAATGGGGGGTGCTGGTTACATGGATAATGGTGTGACTAAAATTAAGTCTTTTAAATTGATTTGGCAGCATTGCGGATACGTGATCACTTAGCAGCGATTTGGGGAAACAAAACTGGCAAAAATGTTTCTCAAGCCCATTATACCAACATCTCGCGACATCATCCGAGTACGAAATAACAAGATAAACTTTGGAAACCCATCGACTAGCCGGCCGTAGTGGGCGAGCGGTTCTAGGCGCTGCAGTCTGGAGCCGAGTGACCGCTACGGTCTCAGGTTCGAATCCTGCCTCGGGCATGCATGTGTGTGATGTCCTTAAGTTAGTTAGGTTTAATTAGTTCCAAGTTCTAGGCGACTGGTTACCTCACAAGTTAAGTCGCATAGTGCTCAGAGCCATGTGAACCATTTGACCCAAACCCATCGACTACCACAAAAAACAGTTACTTCCTTCGTGTGAGTTAGGAAAAGGTCCCAAATAGTCTATAAACAATATATTCAAAGGAGATCGTTCTATATTCTATGCCGACCAATCCTGCGGTTTATCATTACACGCTTTACTCATTTTACACACTTTTCAAAGACCAGCTGACCTGCGAATATCTACGTTCGTTCGCTTCAATGTGAAATACTCCATCGTTTCCATGCTTGCCTTGTGTTTGCCAAAATCGCCACCAGTGACAGACTCGTGATAGTACTTAAATACTTGTGCCACTAGTTCTTAGGGCAGCACTACTTTCCGGCTTTCTAACACAGTAAATTTTTTTTCCGAGAGTACCCATTTACGTCTTCTTTATTTTCTAGTTTTTTTTAATAGAACTTAATTCAATATCCTCATCCTGGAATGAACCAAGGTCCTTAAAAAGTTCCAGTAAATTCAGCAATATATTATTCACCCTCATTTATTAACCTTCCTATACTTTTCTCTTGTTCTCTTTTACTTGATTTCCTCTGATTCTTCCTGGAATATACGGCTCAGACCATGAGCAATAATATCTTCCGTTCGTTCTATGTGCTTCACTTTACATTTGAAAGCAGACAAACGTGCCGCCCTTCGATCAGTTGTTTGGGCCTTAAGTGGGCGAGACAATACCGGACTCAGTGCCTGGTTGTCAGTTTCCATCGAAAGACTTTCGTGCTCCAGATAGAATGGGAATTTTTCTATAGCGAAAAATACCGCTAGTACTTCTAATTCACATAGTGAATAACAACTTTCTAATTTCGGCAATGCCCTGGAAACGTATACTATTGGCCTACGTACACCATTCTCTTCTTACAATAGGTCTGTCACCACCACGGTCATGGATGCTTAAATCTGATATATAAAATGCTTTTCAGAATCAGGCAACACCAGAGATGTCATCGACGCAGCTTTCGGCACTTCAAATGCAGATTTTTGAGAATACTTTGAACGAGATTTTCCTTTTTGCCCTCAAATTCATTAAATTTCTGAAGCAAGGGATCATCACAATAAACTTACATCTACATCCATATTTCGCAAGTCACCTCACGGTGTGTAGCGGAGGGTACTTTGAGTACCTCTATCAGTTCTCCCTTCTATTCCAGCCTCGTATTATTTGTGGAAAGAAAGATTGTCGGTATGCCTCTATGTGGGCTCTAATCTCTCTGATTTTATCTTCATGGTCTCTTCGCGAGATATACGTAGGAGGGAGCAATATACTGCTTGACTCCTCGGCGAAGGTACGTTCTCGAAACTTCAACAAAAGCCCGTACCGAGCTACTGAGCATCTTTCCTACAGAGTCTTCCACTGGAGTTTATCTATCACCTCCGTAATGCTTTCGCAATTACTAAATGATCCTGTAACAAAGCCCGCTGCTCTCAGTTGGATCTTCTCTATCTCTTCTATCAAACCTATCTGTTACGGATCCCACACTGGTGAGCAATATTCAAGCAGTGGGAGAGCAAGTGTACTGTAACCTACTTCCTTTGTTTTCGGATTGCATTTTCTTAGGATTCTTCCAATGAATCTCAGTCTGGCATCTGCTTGACCGACGATCAACTTTATATGAACATTCCATTTTAAATCGCTCCAAATGACTACTCCCAGATAATCTATGTAAGTAATTGCTTCCAGTTGCTGTCCTGCTATTTTGTAGCTAAATGATAAGGGATCTTTGTCTCTATGTATTCGCAGCACATTACACTTGTCTACATTCAGATTCAATTGCTATTCCCTGCACAATGCGTCAATTCGTTGCAGATCCTCCTGCATTTCAGTACAATTTTCCATTGTTACAACCTCTCGATATACCACAGCATCATCTGCAAAAAGTCTCAGTGAACTTCCGATGTTATGCACAAGGTCATTTATATATATTGTTAATAGCAACAGTCCTATGACACTCCCCTGCGGCACACCCTAAATCACCCTTAGTTCGGAAGACTTCTCTCCACTGAAAATAACATGCTGCGTTCTGTTATCTAGGAACTCTTCAATCCAATCACACAATTGGTCTGATAGTCTATATGCTATTACTTTGTTCATTAAACGACTGTGGGGAACTGTATCAAATGCCTTGTGGACGTCAAGAAACACGGAATCTACCTGGGAACTCGTGTCTATGGCCCTTCGAGTCTCGTGGATGAAGAGCGCGAGCTGGGTTTCACATGATCGTCTTTCTAAGCCCATGCTGATTCCTACAGAGTAGATTTCTGGTCTCCAGAAAAGTCATTATACTCCAAAATAATAAGTGTTCCAAAATTCTAAAACTGATAGACGTTAGAGATACATGTCTATAGTTCTGCACATCTGTTCGATGTCCCTTCTTGAAAATGGAGATGACCTGTGCCCTCTTCCAATCCTACGGAACACTGCGCTCTTCTAGAAACCTACGGTAAACCGCTGCAAGAAGGGGGCAAGTTCCTTCACGTACTCTGTGTAAAATCGAACTGGTATCCCATCAGGTCCAGCGGCCTTTCCTCTTTTGAGTGATTTTAATTGTTTTTCTCTCTCCCTCTGTCATCTATTTCGATATCTACCATTTTGTCATCTGTACGGCAATCTAGAGAAGGAACTACAGTGCAGTCTTCCCCTGTGAAACATATTTGGAAAAAGACGTTTGATATTTCGGCCTTTAGTCTGTCATCCTCTGTTTCAGTACCATTTCTGACACACAGTGTCTGGACATTTTGTTTTGATCCAACTACCGCTTTGACATAAGACCAAAATTTCTTAGGATTTTCTGCCAAGTCATTACATAGAACTTTACTTTCGAATTCATTGAACGCCCCTCGCATGGCCCTCCTCACACTACATTTCGCTTCGCGTAATTTTTGTTTGTCTGCAAGACTTCGACTATGTTTATGTTTGCTGTGAAGTTCCCTTTGCTTCCGCAGCAGTTTTCTAACTCGGTGGTTGTACCACGGTGGCTCTTTTCCATCTCGTACGATCTTGCTTGGCACGTACTCATCTAACGCATTATGTACGATGGTTTTGAAATTTTTCCACTGATCCTCAACAGTATTTGTACTTGAGACAAAACTTTTGTGTTGAGCCGTCATGTACTCTGAAATCTGCTTTATTTCTATTTACGGCTGAAGTCATCGATGCAGTAACCGCTTTATGATCGCTGATTCCCTGTTCTGCGTTAACTTAGCTACACCGTTAACAGTATTTTGTAGAGAAAACTTATAAACAGCACACGTTCTTTCTTGATCAACCTGTATCCCATTCTCTGATATGACAGTACTCAAGAACGAAACACAGCAATGAGTCACTCTAACTTTTGATGGTTTCACAGTAAGACCGCTTCCTTTAAACCTTGTAATACCTGGCCTGCATGATCTAAATGTTCTTCTGACGAAGCACAATGACCTGTATCATCATCTAAACGACGGTTCACAAACTTTAATTTTAAATCATCAAATACGGAATCCAAGAATTGTGAAAGCATAGACACTGTTGCCAACCCGGAGGTCACCCTTTGAAACTTATGAAGGTCCCAATCTCTACAAAACGTTTCGGTTGCCCTGGAATGTTCGGTCAAGGCTGTGCCTGCCTTGGATGTACCACAGTCCGTGGCCACCTTAAAGCAAGCAAAACAGGCATGTACATCAGGAGTGGTGCCAACCGTAATTACCTTCTTACTTAACTGTCTGTAATCAAACATTACTGTAACTCCCTCTCCCCCCCTTCCCATAAAATTTAATAAACAAAACACTTAGAAGAAGCATAGGGTGAATTACTCCTTGTTGTAGTAAGTGGTGTACAGTCTTTTTCAATTGGTGCATTTCAATGGCAGTCAATCTATATGGCACCTGTTTGACCCGATTTTGATCCGTCATTTGTGTTTGATACTTAATCATATTAATCACAACCAACTTCTCTGTAAGGACATCGCTATACTCAGCCCTGAAAAAAGACATACGTTGCCGTCAATTTGCTTCGGACGATGATGTGCGCTCCTGGATGCAATTATGGTTCTGTAGGCAACTGCAAACATATTTCCACTGACAGACTGACTACCTTGCTCCACAATTGGATAAGTTTATTAACAGCTATAATGATTACTTAAAACGGAACCCTTTAGATAATCGCCTTGTTGTCCGTCTGTCAGCCTGTCCGACTGTTAAGAACCATTTTTACCAGGAATAAGAAGACGAATGAAGTTGAAATTTATGGCATGCATTAAGGTCTACGATCCCTTCGTGGTGTAAAGCATTGAAGCTTCTAATACAGTGGAAAGATGCGGTCATTTATGTCATAAATTTTGATAGTCCGAATCTCACGCATCAAGACCTATGGGGCACTATCCATTGATATAGAATGATAAAATTTGGCTCGAAGCAAGATTTCAAAGTGCAAGTAAAGGGAAATATCCCAAGTTGTTGATTTTTAATAATATTACACGAAAAAAGTATTTAATTTGTCGATAGTTACCCGACTCGAAACTTGAAATTAAAACATTGTCGAAAGTCTTGGAATACCTGGGGCCGATCTCTTGCCAGTATCAATGTCGGTAACAGACAGAAATCGTCAGTGTCCTCGATTTCCGAAATGGATAAACTGTCTGCAAACGTAATTAATTCTGTATGGAAACCTCCGTGCTCGTGTCATACACGCACTTGACCACTTTTTTTAAAATCTGTCTCGTTTTCATTTGGCTGTCCCTTACATTTACTAATAAGAGTGTGGATCCCCAACACCGTAAATGCGTGCTTTCGAGAGCTAAAAACCACTCGTGACAGGTGGAGTCCCATAGAGAGTGGATTTATTTCGAGCACATGTACATCCAGAGGTCCAGCAGAAGCACCGCGGCGTAAGAGGCGGCGAGGTGTCCCGACGTGGCCCAGGCGAGGAGGCCCGGGGAGCGGCTGCGCCACACGCCGAACCTGACGGGCGCGTGCTCCACGATCCAGTCGCGGTAGTAGCCGACGAAGGTGAAGTTCTGCAGGCTGTGGTCGCTGTACTCGTCGCACCTGTCGTCGGGCAGCAGGCCCTCCTGCCTCAGGGTGCCGACCAGCATGTTCTGGCACACGAGGGGCGCGCCCGCGTCGCCCATGCACGGCCACCTGCCAACACGGGGCCAGAGGCACGTCTTCCAGCACGAGACACGTTCAATGACGAGCGTTTGCAGTGCGACGGCCAACTACGTGGAGATTTTAGTACAGGGCTATAAACCATCCATTCGTTTTCAAAGTTCTATATTTTCTAAAGTAAAACATGTACAAATAAGCTCAGGTGAGATACCTCCTAATATCGTGTCGGACGTCCTTCTGCCAGACGTAGCATGGAGTCAACAAGTCGTTGGAAGTCCCCCTGCAGAAATATTGAGCCACGCTGCCTCTATGTCCGTCCATAATTCCAAAAGAGTGGCCGGTGCCAGATTTTGTGCACGAACTGACCTTTAGATTACGTCCCATAAATATTCGATGAGATTCATATCGTGGGATCTGGGAGCCAAATAATTTACTTGAACTGTCCAGAATGTTGTCCAAACCAATCGCGAGCAATTGTGGCCCAGTGACAGGTTTATAAATGGCTGAAAACGGTCCATTAAGTAGCTGAACAGAACCAATTCTAGTTAATACTAATTCATTCTAAACCATATTTTTGTATTTCTTTTTCAAAATTTAAACTTCATGTAAATTTTTGTTAAACGGTTTGGGAAATCTGCCATAAAGAAAATAAAAGAAAGATAAATAGCAAACAAAGATAACCAAGTAAAAGAAAACAAAATAAAAGAGACAAAAACAAAACATGATCAACTATGACCCGCCTGCACGTGGTGGGAAACGTGCGAGCTGGTGCGGAGGTTCAGCCGTATCAGCGCCCATACACCGGTCGCAGCGCCTAAGTGGTCAATAAAGATCCACCTTAAGTAATTAGGGGGGGGGGGGGTCGTAGGATCAGGGCGGCAAGAGAAAAAAAAAAATCTAGTTAATGTCCGATTCAGCTGGACCAAAGGACCCAGACCGTTCCACGTGGAGACAGGGCACACCACTATGGAGCCACCACCAGCTTCCACGATGCCTTGTTGTCAACTCGGCCCCGTGGCTTCGTGGGGTCTGGGCCTCACTCGAACCCCACCAACAGGGCTTCCCAACTCAAATCGGGACCCGTCTGACCAGATCGTGGTTTCCAGTAGTCTAGGGTCCATCCAGTAGGATCACGGGCCGAGGCGCGGTGCTGCAGACGATATTGTGCTGTTAGCAAAGGCGCACACGTCGGTCGTCTGCTGCAGTAGCCAATTAACGCCAAATTTTGCTGCTCAGTCCTAACGGATACGATCGCCGTACTTCTCACCTTGATTTCTGACGTTATTTCGCGCAGTGTTGCTTGTGTGTTAGCGCTGACAACTCTACGCAAACGCCGCTGCCCTCGATCGTCAAGTGAAGGCCGTCGGCCACTGCGTTGTCAGTGGTGAGAGGCAGTGCTTGAAATGTGGTATTCTCGACACTTTCTTGACACTGTGCATCTCGGAACAATGGATCCTCTAACAATTTCCGAAATGTAATGTCTCATGCGCCTACCTCCAACTACCAATCCAAAACCTGTTAATTCTCGTCCTGCGGCCATAATTTCATGCGGAATACTTTCATATCAATCATCTTAGTACAAATGAGAGCTCCGCCAACGCACTGCCCTTTCATACCTTGTGTATGCGATACTACCATACCACCAACATTTGTATACGTGCATAGCGCTACTCCACGAGTTTTGCCTCCTCAGTGTATGCTTGAATGCATGAAGAGAACCGTAAAGCCACCGAGTTTCCAAAGTAAGAGAAGAGTTTTAGTGGATTAAAAAGTACGTGAGCGTGCCGGAAAGTAATGCCCGCGAACTTTTTACTGTGTTCTCAGGATCGGTTGAGGTATTACACGTCATGCACATTAAACGTCATGCATATTACTGAACCAAGTTATAACCATCTACCGGTAGAGAGCTCCGAATTGTAGCGTGTAACACGGCGGTGTGTCATGTGACTCTGCGGTGTACAGCGAGGCATTCAGAAAACTGGAAGCACTAACTCGAAGGGTTATCCACGCACGGAGCACGCACTCCTTCAGCTGGGTAACGCCAGATCACACACGTGAGCTGCAAGCATCCTCCGTACAGCCCCGACTGGACGCAGTCCAGTTTCCATCCGCCTCCAAAACTTAAGGAAAATCTTTGCTAGTGATGAAGCGGGTCAAGCTAAGTTGACGTCGTAGGTCCGTCAACAAACTTTCTACAATGACGGTATCAATAAACTGGTCTCTCGTTGGGGGGAATGTTTTAGTCTCCAGGCTGACTTTGTTGAGAAACAAGTTAGTAGACTTGAAGAAAAAAGATGTAGAATATTACCAAACTCTACTTAAGTGTTTTCGCACAAAAAAATCGGAGGAATTACGTTTCAGCAAGCCCTTCTAATTATGGAAAAGAACCACCGTGTAAACAGAGACAGAGAATTTGCGTTATTCCTCTATCGACAGTTTAGCACCACTGATCGTCTCTTTGAACACAAAAGTGCCAGTCGATGAAGAGTACTAGTCGCAAACGTGGAGTGAGAGCGACGGAAACTTGCGTGCGCAGTCCAGAGACATCAACGGTGACCGCAAAACACCATCTTGGAATAGAGCGGCAAACTGCGTACAAGACTCTGCGATGGCACTTACATCTCAGACCTTGTGGTCTTGAGCTCGTGCATCAACTGGAATTGGAAGATTATGGACGGTGCCTTCAATCTTGCCTGACACTGCGGGCAGAACGGAGGAACATTTCGCCTCAAAGCTGATGTTCGGTGACGAAGCGACGTTCTATTTATCTGGGAAGTCAGTCGCCAAAGTGTGATAGCGTGGGAAACTGAAAAAAAATGAAGTGGAATGATCGTATGAAATGATGGCTGAGAGTCCCCACCTGGTGAAGTTCGGCTGCTAGTTTCATATCTTTTCAGTTGACGCCACGATGGGCGACTTGTGTTTCGATGATGATGAAATGATGATGAGAGTAACACAACAGCCATTTTTTGACAGCTGTATTGCCTTTCCATGGCACTCAGTGACTTCACGCTCTCTAATCAGATGAACAAACCATTGGGTGGCAGGTACGGGCAGAATGACGAGAATATGAGTTTTGAGGCAGAACGTTTCCCGAAGAGCCAAATGCAGACATCCACAACCAAGTCATCCATAGTTGGAAAAAAAGTGTCCCACTGAAGGATGACTATGTAGAGTGTGATTGACGATGTTATCAGGTTTCATGTTCATAGCTTAATATTTTCGAGTTGCAGTAGAGAGAAAAATAAAAGACATATCTTTTTATACCTGCCCTTACGGCCGTTAAGGGGGTGAAACGCACGGTTGAGAAAGACTGAGTTTAATATTTGTGAACGAATACTGTTGGAACGGTAACAAAAAGGCACTTCAGGTAAAAATTCTATCGTTTTTAAGGTATGTTTCAACGTTGCACCCAGATTTGTCGAAAAAGTCATTTGTTTTGAAGTCCCCTCTGCTTGATGCACAAAACAAAAGTGTATTCAGTATTTTTTAATCCGAAAAATTTTGAACTTGCTCGTTATTGTACAGATTTACAGTAATTTGCGACAATAACAATATACAAACAATTTCAAACAGAAATAATTATACACACTGGAAATTGAAATAAGAACACCGTGAATTCATTGTCCCAGGAAGGGGAAACTTTATTGACACATTCCTGGGGTCAGATACATCACATGATCACACTGACAGAACCACAGGCACATAGACACAGGCAACAGAGCATGCACAATGTCGGACCTAGTACAGTGTATATCCACCTTTCGCAGCAATGCAGGCTGCTATTCTCCCATGGAGACGATCGTAGAGATGCTGGATGTAGTCCTGTGGAACGGCTTGCCATGCCATTTCCATCTGGCGCCTCAGTTGGACCAGCGTTCGTGCTGGACGTGCAGACCGCGTGAGACGACGCTTCATCCAGTCCCAAACATGCTCAATGGGGGACAGATCCGGAGATCTTGCTGGCCAGGGTAGTTGACTTACACCTTCTAGAGCACGTTGGGTGGCACGGGATACATGCAGACGTGCATTGTCCTGTTGGAACAGCAAGTTCCCTTGCCGGTCTAGGAATGGTAGAACGATGGGTTCGATGACGGTTTGGATGTACCGTGCACTATTTAGTGTCCCCTCGACGATCACCAGAGGTGTACAGCCAGTGTAGGAGATCGCTCCCCACACCATGATGCCGGGTGTTGGCCCTGTGTGCCTCGGTCGTATGCAGTCCTGATTGTGGCGCTCACCTGCACGGCGCCAAACACGCATACAACCATCATTGGCACCAAGGCAAAAGTGACTCTCATCGCTGAAGACGACACGTCTCCATTCGTCCCTCCATTCACGCCTGTCGCGACACCACTGGAGGCGGGTTGCACGATGTTGCGGCGTGAGCGGAAGACGGCCTAACGGTGTGCGGGACCGTAGCCCAGCTTCATGGAGACGGTTGCGAATGGTCCTCGCCAATACCCCAGGAGCAACAGTGTCCCTAATTTGCTGGGAAGTGGCGGTGCGGTCCTCTACGGCACTGCATAGGATCCTACGGTCTTGGCGTGCATCCGTGCGTCCATGCGGTTCGGTCCCAGGTCGACGGGCACGTGCACCTTCCGCCGACCACTGGCGACAACATCGATGTACTGTGGAGACCTCACGCCCCACGTGTTGAGCAATTCGGCGGTACGTCCACCCAGCCTCCCGCATGCCCACTATACGCCCTCGCTCAAAGTCCGTCAACTACACATACGGTTCACGTCCACGCTGTCGCGGCATGCTACCAGTGTTAAAGACTGCGATGGTGCTCCGTATGCCACGGCAAACTGGCTGACACTGACGGCGACGGTGCACAAATGCTGCGCAGCTAGCGCCATTCGACGGCCAACACCGCGATTCGTGGTGTGTCCGCTGTGCCGTGCGTGTGATCATTGCTTGTACAGCCCTCTCGCAGTGTCCGGAGCAAGTATGGTGGGTCTGACACACCGATGTCAATGTGTTCTTTTTTCCATTTCCAGGAGTGTAGTTATTGAGAATCCAGCATCTCTACGATCGTCTCCATGGGAGAATAGCAGCCTGCATTGCTGCGAAAGGTGGATATACACTGTACTAGTGCCGACATTGTGCATGCTCTGTTGCCTGTGTCTATGTGCCTGTGGTTCTGTCAGTGTGATCATGTGATGTATCTGACCCCAGGAATGTGTCAATAAAGTTTCCCCTTCCTGGGACAATGAATTCACGGTGTTCTTATTTCAATTTCCAGGAGTGTATATAACAGAAAATTCATCGCGTTTCAGATTTTTACTTCAAGGGGCAAATGTGAACACCATGAGCTTTAACTGACGATCGACACTAGTATTACGCAAAAAGGGGGGTAACAAATGAGACTTCTGCAGTTCTGAGTGAAGCTTTATGCGCTGTTATGCGGCATCGCGTGCGTCCATAACTTGCTGGTGTTCGTCAGGGGGCGGCGGCCAGCGCAGCAGCCATCCAGCTCGCCGTCTCGGAACTAACTAACTTCTCCTTACTACCATTTACCGAAGTTGGTTTTTAAAAAAAACTATTTGGCTGTGTTTTCATCTCACCAATCAAGGTCTCAATGTTAACCTTAAGCTCCGCCTACAAAAATTCTGTCTATCCCGTGAGAAACATTATACTTTTTGTGGTGGGGTAATATTTTTAAAGTTTGCAACGTAACAGAAACGCGAAAAAGTCTCACGGTAAAACTTGCGGGTGGTGTGGCCCTTTTTGTGTTATTGTAAAATCTAAACTGTTTTTCTGGGGGGCTCTAGCTTTTAACATGGGCTGGGGGGTGGTCCTTGACGTAACAGAGACGCGAAAAAGTTCCAGGCAAAAACTTGCAGCTGGCGTTGTCCTAGTGGTTAGCTGGTGACGTGGGTGTCCAGTCTGTCCCTTATCGTAGGGCCCTCTAGCTTAACACGGTTCTGATCTCGGCTTCTGTTCTCGTTTCTCCCCTCGGAACCGCGTCTGTCTCACGGTGGGAAGGTATGCCACGCATTTAGGCATTCTTGTGTTAGTCTGTGGTATTGCATTTGCTCACTCGTTACTTGTATTACTTTGGTTAATTTAATGTCACAATTTATTCGGAGCTATGTCACATACTACTGGATTTGCTTATCATGTCAGGGTTTTCATGGAAGGTGTTGGATTTGCCTGACACCTTACAAATTGTCACTAATAAGAAATTCTGGTGTCAAATTTCACATTTCTGGCGACCTATAATCAAGTTCGCAACATGCCCATCACCCACCCCACGGGGAACCAACGGCAGCTGATTGAGGTCATCCGGGGGAGTGCATACCCTTCCCCGTTCTCCTTCACTGGTCTCTTGACGAGTGTGATTCAAGCACTCCCTCACCATCTTTACGTTTTTTAAAACTAGGGAACCCGAGAGGGTAGCTTGACTCTGGACATGTGCAACATAGGGAGAACGTGTTTCTATTTGTTAGTAACAAACTGTTGCAACTACATTAAATCACATCACTTCGGGTATATTTGTTAATAACAAATTAAATTTGTGTGATTTTTGTCATTCAAAGCTCTAGCAGAGATGCACATCCAGGAAGATTTGTAACTACTCACATTCTTCCACAATCTGACAAGAGTGTGCTGAAAAGTAATGCCTCTGAAACTTTTGTTCTCTTTTCAGTCAAGTTTCCCATTTTGTTTATGCGAGTTACAACTCTCTGTCGCTAGAGGGCTCCAAATTGTAACATGTCAGTGTGTTAACGTAACTATGTTGGTGTGTTAGAAACAGCATGCTGTAATCGAGTTCCTAACTGCAGGACAGTTCGTTCATACAGGGAGCACCTTCAGCGTGACACTGCCAGATACACGTGAGTACTGCGACGTCTGCAAAAATCCTTCGTCTTTGGGTTGACTGCCATCGATCCTCCATACAGGCCCAACTTGGCCTCCTCGGATTTTCGTCTGCTTCCAAAACTTGTACAACACCTTCAAGGACTTCACTTTGATAGTAGTGAAGCAGTGCAAGCAGAGATTAGGTTGTGGTTCTGCCAACAGAGTGAAACACTCTGCAGTGGAAGTATGAACAAACTCGTCTCAGGAGAAACGTTGAGAAACAAACATGCCGATATGAAGATTAATTATGTAAAAAGTAAACAAAGTTTGTTTTATTTAAAAAGGTTTAAGAGTTTTCACACAAAACACTTTCAGCACACCTTCGTATGTATTTTTAGCCAGTTTTAACGTATTTTCCTCATTTTTATGTATTTGCCCAAAATTTTACATATTCTATCCACTGCTGTCAGTCACATCAACATCGTGTCACATCACGACATTGTTTCAATATCACATCAACGCTGAATCACATCACACTCCTTAGCATCACAATGTTGTATCACATCTACATCTTTTGACGCAGCTTCACAACAAATGAACGTCACTTGGCGTCGGATAGCGATACTGCGTCAACACTGATTCGAATTAGGAGACCTCATATAGCCGTCAGCAAATCACAATACAGCATGTGACCAAAACTGTAGGAATTACTTACATTGCTAAGCCACCAAAACATTATCCACCACTGCTTTACTAGCATGTATGTGATGGCATAGTATATGCAAACGAATACCCCCACCCCCCCGTATTGGTGTAAATAATGACGCCATGATATATTCATGACGTCATAGCCAATTCTATAATCTCCAAAATTGCACTGAATTCCAGCCAAAGCTACACCGATCAGCCAGAACATTACGACCACCGACCTAGTACCGATGTAAACCCGTCCAGGCGATAACAGCGTCACCTGGTGTGGAGGGACAGCCAGTCAGACACGCGTAGGGTGTTTGTTCTATCACTGGTGCGATGTCCTTGTGCAGAATGCAGAAGGCACTCCATCTATCTGCGTTTGCCCAAAGGGAGATAGTGATGGTCAGGAAGCTTCGCATGAGCATTTTGCAAACAGCATGCCTTGTTGGGTGTTTGAGGAGTGCTGTGGTGAGTGTCTTCAATACGTGACGAAACCAAGGTGAAAACACATTCAGACATGATGGGGTTGGGTGGCCACCCATCATTACAGATGTCAAATGTCGTGGTCTGGGCAGACGTAATACAGGACAGGCAGAAAACTGTGGTGGAAGCAACATCAGACTATAATGCTGGACAGAGCACATGTGTGTCTGGACAGAGAGTGTATCGAACACCCATAATGAAGGGCCTCAGCAGTTGACGACCCATGCATGTGCCAGGGCTAACAGCACGAAATCGGCCACTACGACTGTAATGGGCACGTGACCAACAACATTGGACGTTTCCGCAGTGGCAGAGCGTTGCATGGCCTGTTAAATCCCGATACCTTCTTCATCATGCCAATGAGAGCGAGCGAATCTATCGTCTGCCAGGGGAACAGATCACTGACACTTGTATTGTGAGACTGAGCCAAGCTAGCGGCGGCGCGATTACAGTCTGGGGAACATCCACATGGGAATCCACGAGTTCAGTTGAGCTCGTGCAGGGCACCATGTCGACCAAAGCGTATCGTACAGTGGCTTCAGCCCAAGTACACCCCTTCATGACGAACATGCATCCTGACGGCAAAGGAATTTTCAAAAAGGTAATGCGTCATGCCACAAGGCCAGGAGTGTCATGGAGTGATTCGAGGGACACAGTAGCGAGTTCCAATTGATGTGCTGCCCCCCCCCCGCCCCCAAATCGCCAGATCTGTACCCGATCAAATACATCTGTGGTTGGATGTGGCATCAGAGTCCATCGCCTCCCTCCCCTAAATTTACTGTTATTAGGTGACTTGTGTATACACATGTGGTGCATGCTCCCTCCAGCAACTCTCTCCTTTCATGCCATATCCGCTATTATTCAAGGCAAAGACGGACATACTGGCTACTAGGTAGATGGTCACAATGTTCTGGCTGATCAGTGTACTCTATGTAGAAGAAATACCGTACCACGACAGATGAATTCCTGTAAGCCACAACTACATTGCAGGATTACGTAATTTCATAATTTATGTGGTAAAATGAGCGCATTGATGGAAGTAACGATGTCAAAACATATTTCTGATGCGTGCAACCAAAGATACTGTTTATATAAGACTTAGCACAGTACTACAAAATGTACACGTACAGAGGTGACCACCAAGAGATTGTCCATAATACGACTGACTGTCAGTATCACTGTTTCATCAATTTACAAGCTAAATAATCAAATAATTAATACTATAGATTGTTTTATAGCCATTATAGGTCAAGATTTTCGTTTTAAGTAGAGTGTGAGGTATGCTATTGCTTCATACCATTACCTAATACTCTATTAAAACTACAGACGTTAAAACATGTTAACACGTAGCTAAAATATAACACTGGTGTAACTTATTTTAGGAGTCACAGCAGGACAAGACGTCTTGCACACGTGATCAGCTTATAAGCTCCAGTTACTTCCCAGTAGACAAACTGCAGCACAGCATTAGTCCTACGCATACAAAATCTTTAACAGATAAACCATAAACAATATCCTGTACTTACCGTGTAAGATCCACCTATATTGATCTCACTCCGAGCAGTGTGGGTTCCTGCAGAAAAGCATAACACAAAATAGCGTAACTGATCTGTTTGTGTGTTTACAAAACATTATATCAACACTGTACATCCGCCACAATCCATCTATGTACAGATGTTTTAACGTTCGCATTTGTACTTAGTATTATGTGTGTTGAGCAATGCACAACTGGTAATGCTAGGAATAAGAGTAGATATACACTTGTGCACTTAAATATAGAATATGGAAGAAGTCTGAAAATGTGGGAAGATGTGGAAAAATGGTTATAAATATGTTAAATGTGGTAAGATCCAGATGCAGCATCGTCATACAGGATATCTATATTTGTAGATAGGAAGTAGCTGAAAATTTTTATGACATAATCAGTAGATCAGAGTACCTGAAAATATCTTGTATACTTTCCTAGAAACCTGCAAGTTTGTGCGAAGGAAGAGACAACAATGATAATCACAGCACCATCTGCCATTTCAAAGGGAAGAGCCTATTTCCTTTCCCATCCTTGACACCATCCAAGCTTGTGCTCTGTCTTTAGTGACATCGATGTCGACGGGCCGTTAAACCAATCTGCCTTCCTTCAGCATAATCTACTCTCAAAAAATGACTGAGAGACGTGCACTAAAAGTTAAGTGTCCTTGAAAATCTACAGAAAAAATATTTGGCGTTTGTTATTTATACAGATGGATAGCGAGGGACGTGGTGTCAGACATACACTTAAAGATAAGAAAATAAAAGCATTTACAAGAGGAGTATTCGGTAGAAAGGGGCTGTAACGGCTAGGTGTAAGAGAAGGAATAACACCACACACGCTTTAATAGTGGAAATACGGTTCTTTATAATGAGATAGCATAGTGACAAGACGAACTTGTCATACTCCCCATAGTTTTTTATGCATGAGGAAACAGTAATGTTATTTTATTGTGAATGTCGTGGTATTCTCTCCCAATACATGCATTTTGCCAGTCATATGTTTCTGGAATCGTTAAATTGTTTGGATGCAATGTAAAGTGGTATGATTCCTGGACTGGGAATCAAAACACCTGCTTGATAGATTGACATTACTACCGATGAAATCACAGGTACCATACATGGCTTTCTATGTGACTTATGTTAGCACTTAATACCAGTTCCCAGCGCCTACCATTTACCAGCGTCTATCTGACTTTTAAAACTATTTACCCTGCAATTAACCATTTTTTCGATTGTCCTCTCCAGCAGTGTCAGTTGTGGGAGATTTACTGCTTTTGACAAACATGCAACTGAGTGTTTTGAGGAAAGTACATGCGTGTTAGAGAGAGACAGTCATAGACATAGTCAACGAAGGTACTGCCCATATCCTATTGTGACTGTGTGGGAGATGGTGCATCCCACTACTGATATGTCAGGGTCATTCGGCAGCTCGCCGAGTGATCTGAAGCGCCTTGCCACGGTTCGCGCGGCTGCCCCTGTCGAAGGTTCCAGCCCTCCTTTGGACATGGGTGTGTGTGTCGTCCTTAGTTTAAGGTCGTCCCCATTTCGAGTCTCGGTCCAGCACACAGTTTTAATCTGTCAGGAAGTTCCATATCAGTGCACAATCTGCTGCAGAGTGAAAATCTCATTCTGTGAGCTAGAAAAAGTAGTGTGTAACCCTAGGGATCGATGACTTCAACAGTTTGGTCCCATAGGAACTTACCACACATTTCCAATTTTCCAAATTCCGATAACTCCATCTGCCAACCTGCCAGCTGCTATCGTCGTAATGTGGTTTTATGTTCAACACTTCACTATCATACATTATTATTATTATTTTAATAGGCAATTACACTCTTTATATAAAGCAGACCTCGAAGACTTTAAAGTGAATTTCCTCCTCTAGTATGTGTTTTGAGTAACAACACATATAGAGAAAAATAAAATTCAACATACTCCTGGCCCTAGGGTATCCATGTGGCAAAACACACACACACACACTCACACACTCACACACACAAAATAGTGTGTAATTACATCCACACTTAGAGGGAATGACCGAAACAGCCGCTGTATTGAACCTTTCTGAAGATGTCGTTTTACTACTGATACGAATCACTGACTACACTGCGTTTGAGATATAGGTGTCTACTGCAAAATATTATCTGACTATAATTTTAATTATGTAATGTAGACATCGATTGTGGAAACTCATTCTGTTGCAGTGCTTGTATAAAATAATATAGCCTGAGACGTTTATCACTACAGAGGGTGCACAATCGCTGGACTGAAGACTTAAGTCTAGATTATGTGTATCATTTTATCAAAATACACGTGTCAGTTCTGCATAAAACGATATTAAAGTCTTCCATACTTTATGACTACCCTCAATGCTAGAGTAGCATTATCTCGTTCTTCCTTACCGTTGTCAAACTTGAGAGCGATATCTCGCATTTTTATAGATCCACAGATGATACTTCAGTTATAAATACACGCTACTAATCATGCTCTTTGGTGCCCCGAGCAGCATTTTAGATATAAACAAAACACAGGCATGTCGCTTGTCATTGCTGGACCTACACCAGACCTGGGGTAACCACATCGTACACATGCAAAATAATGTAACTGGATTGCACTGGCCATCAGATATAGAAGGTATAACGAGAAGATCATATGACTGGATGTGTTGTCATTATGATCTTCATCAGAAGGTCTTTGCCACTAACGTGAATACTCATGTCAATAAAAACCATGTGTTGTTTGTAGTCATTCTGATCATATTGCTATACTAAAACGTTTTTCATTGTTTGTCTGCAGGAGCGTCCAATAAACACATCCGCTCATTTTCGAGACTCAATCTGCTGTATCTTCTCTCAACTCGCAGTCCGACAAAGACCCTCCAAACGCAAAGATAAACAATGGCGCAACTGCTGCCATTTCACCGTTGCATCGATACATTTAAAAAAAGCTCAGTAGGCGATTACCCATCAATTTAGAATATTTACCCTATAATAACAATTAGGTACATACATTCACAAATAAATTCACTATTACATCCATTACATATTATATAGTTTCTCTAATAAAGTTTATAGGTTCAGAAAAAGCTGTATATTACAGGTTATCAACAGTTGTTAAACGGCGAACAGTTTTGGATGGTTTTGGATGGTGCATTTTCGATGTTACAACGTGATCAAGACATCTTTTCTTGTTATGACTCGTAATATTAGGATAAATAGACATTATACTCGTATTTTAGCTGCATCTGTACATAATATGGAAGAATGTGGTGTTAATGGAATATTCGATAATAGCAGACAGCAATAGAATACCATGATACTCTACTAAAAAAGGAAATCAAGATCTACAACGGTTATAGAAACATGGACCAGAGTAATGACTCAATGCGGAAATTGATTACACAAACAGTGATGCTGAAAGTCGTATTATGGACTGTCTGGTGGTGGATGACTGTTTGTTCCTGATTAACAAGTCAGTATGGTATACAAATGAATAACAATAACGCTCTTTTAATGGACCATTAGTTATAGTGTGAAGGATAGGAACACTACGAAAAATGTTATATTTTTTACGCTCAACATGGCTGTCAATGTCACCAGCTTCCCCTGAGGTTTTCTGCTAGTATATTAGGAGTAGGGAAATTTTTTGTGACAGTAATACTGCTTGTAACAATAGAGATGTGCCTTCCTGATACGTTACGGAGACAATGTGTGCCCTGCATATTTGAGCCATTACCTATTAAAAGTTTCTTTGTGTAGTCCTAACGTCATTCTGCAATTTTGTCTACTGTTATATAATCGGAGCTTATATTTTGATTACATGATTATGACATCTTATCTGTTTATGACTCTTAAAATTAGAATATGTAAGTATTGTGTTTTAACTGGATGTGTACATGTTGTGGAACACTGGAGTTTCAATGGGGTATTCGGTAATGGTGGGACACAATATCACACTTTGATACACTACTTAAAATCAGATAAAAAGGACTGACAATAGGTTCAAAAACTGTGCACTGTATGTCTATGGTTTTAATTGTTAAGTGGGAAAAAGATTACACAAACAGTAACGCTGACAATTATTTTGTAGATCACCCATTGGTGGAATTCAGAGTTACTCTGTTGGATGACTGAAATCAAGTTATCAGCCACGTCAATGGATTCGGCTGTTTCCAATAGAACCAAGATTGGCGAACGTGCTTTATTATGCACTCACGGCTATGGCTGGTGGTAACATTACCTTTCCAGATGGATTGCTCCAATGCTACAACATACATGTGAAAATGTGTCATGGTCACCCACACAGTGTAGGGAAGCAGCTTACTCACGCCTTATAATATTCACTTCAGTCTTTCCATTGTGTGCCAGCCAGTCCGCTGACGTCATAAATGTTGCGCAATACTTTAAAAATCAAGTAAATAACCTGAAACGTTTCTAGCATGTCAGGAGTAATACTAAATCAATATGTGTTAATATCAGTTCAATAACTTTAACCATTTTCGAAATTTGGACGTTTTTCTGTAAAAATCATTGGCGCAACAGAATAGAGCTAGAAACTTAAAAATTTATATTTAGATTCCTTTTGCATAATAATTTAGTAGAAACAGTATTCTGGATCCCACAAATTAAAATTTTATTTTTGAAATTCATCATTTTCTGGTTTTTGTCTTAAAAATTAAGGAAGCAAGATGGATTAAGTAGGCCAATAAATAAAGCTAGGATGTTTAAATTTACGTAGAAGGGAGATCCGCTTTAATCATAAAGACGTGAGAAGTTTCAACTGAATAACTATAAAACTATAGCGATAGCATACCTCCAAAGCGCAAGTTCAGAGCTCGTCTACTGCATGTATTGTAATTACATTAATTCTATCGGCCAATATATTTGACTTAGCGACGTCAGACTTTTATTATGATTACTTACTTGTGTGCTGATTGCACATTTAAATTGAGAGCTTCATTGGCCATCAGCAAAGGGAGCAATGATTTATTTGATAACTTAAAGTGGTGCATTACTAGCCCAGCGTCTAGTCGGGAGAGCAGATTTGATGAGGCGTTCCCTTAGCCGTCCGCACCGCGGCTTTATATATAAGAACGCTGCGCAAGAGAAAAAGGCCCCAGATCTCTCCAGACGCTGATCAGCGCACCATCTGTGCCGGGAGTCGCGTCGCATTGATATCATTGCAATAAACAGCTTCGGATGCCGTAATAAGTTACTCGGGATATGCGTAGCCATGAAATCGTTTTCGAGTGAAGTGTTAATTCTGGGATGACTTTAATGATCTATCTTCAGTTTGCGTACGTCGTATTTTCACGTGCCGCCGCGGGACAGACCTTCTACCTTTAATTAGTGTGGCGTTTGATGAACAATATCATCAAATTATGGCGAGCATCCACTTAAACATTTAATTTGAACAGTTACAGTTGCATCAGCGCATTGGACTTTGAACTGCTCTGGTAGTTGGATTGTGAGGCTTCTTTTTGGTCTGTGACTTTCAGAATATAGTGAACATTTTAGAAAGAATCGTTTTTGATTATGAATCCCACACAATCTCCTAATTCCTCAGAGCTATAAGCTGTAGCTATAAATGTATTTCTCAGATGAATTGGGCACTAGGAATTATAATTACAGGCTTCACGTTTTGCTAATCACTTTCTGGTTGCCAATATTGTAGTTAGAGAGCCAGTGTTGAGAACGGCAAACAACAGCATAAATAAATAGAAAGAACATAATTCATAACAAATATTCCTACCTGCCGCCCCACAACAGTGCTAACCTTAGTATGGTGTTCTAAACAAATACCTACGATTACCCACAGAATATGTAATTAATTATTACATACATAAGGCATCTGCTCATCAGTCTGAGATGCTTACCACGTTGAATTAATAGATATATCTTATAATTATCGTGAGAGCTATATTGCACCTCTTCCATAGAAACCAGTGTTATTGACAGTCCAGTGTTTACATAGATACATTCTCCAACAAATATTAGACTAACATTTGTGCTTAGATTCCTCACCTATCTTAATGCTTGTCCAGACTCTAGATTACTTGTTGCTTATAACAGGGTCAACTGATCATGCCATCTCTTCTTAAATTTGTTTCTGAACACACACATACTCCATATTATATGTTGTGTCACTAGCCAAAATGGAGTTAGATCGGAAAATGTCTGTCTGTATGAGTCCTGATTTCTTCCATCTTGTATGAAATGTAATCTGCCTACAAATGTCAGTTCTCTGTAGTCTCTTCGTGAAAAGAGCATTGTCCAGTTTGAATTCAAATAATACTAGCATATAGATCGAAATTACCAATGACATGTCCAACTTTATGTTATTGATTTTTGAGTAAAGTCTTCTACTAAGCTAGTAAGGAGTGTGTTACACCATTTTCACAAGCAACAAATGATTCACTTCTACAAAGTGAGGACAGTGACCTTATAAACTGCATTGGTTAATCAAAACCATTTTTCTTATTTCAATCATTTTTTTCTTCTTTTTCATATGAAGCAGTGTGGATCAGCTTGTGAAACACTGAGAGCTGTTTGACACTGCATACATAACCAAAATGTATGCGATGGTCAATGTGACAATAGTCCCTGCACATTTGCCTCAGAAAGTTTTTCTTGGTACAGTCGACTTACTAATTTCCTGCTCCATGGGAAACGTCTGCTACTGTTATCAGTATGTCATTATTCATATTATTCTCAGTAGTTAGAAAAACGTATAGCAATAAAAAAATTTAGAATGTTTTACAGCTGCCTGCATCCACTGGCTGCCACACATATTTGGCGCACATGGGCCATCTTATTAACTCCCAGGTCTCTGTGATGCCACCTGTTTCTTTCCTGGTTGCGAAGTGGCTTCTCTGTTCTAGACACCTCAGTCTTGGGTTGAGAGGGAAGGAATTTCTTGAACGTTACCATGGAAGTCACACGTGTCAGGGATTCTCTGATATGTAGGATGGTTCCCCATTGTTACCTGGAGCCTCTATGCCAGCAGTACCCCTCTTAGCTGACAGCTACATATGTTCAAAGAACACATCACTTGCACTTTACAGGTAAGTCTGGAAGTGGATGCAGGAGTTGAGAACGTATGTTGTATTAGGTAAGCGTACACCGCATTTTTACAGTAGTTAATACTCTTGTATTGCTCACAAGTTGAATCTTGTTGTGGTATGTTAACTGTAATTACGAGTGTGTCTTTAGAGAACCATCTAAATTTTTATTAGTAATGGAGGGATTAGATCTTTGTCTGTATGCTTACAGAAAATAAGTTAACGAATGTATTTCCATGTTAGTGCAGTGCAGAAAATATTTATATTTTGTTATTATATTGAGTTGCTGTCATTGTTTATATCACTGTGCTGTAGAAAGATATAGACATATTTTTCTGTAGTTATTTATGAGTATTAGAGCATCATCACAAAGTAATAATATTGCAATTTTTATTTGTATAAATATCATTCTATGACAGAATGCACCAGCTTTCCAGTATTAAAGCTTACACGTAGATGTGACTTCACTCATTATTAAAATACAGTAGTGTCCTAACTGTCCAGCGTCTGTCTGTATAATTCTATGGATCTGTCAAAATTATATTAATACCGATAGCTACACTCGGATTTATTCTATGGTTAACATATGCCTTTTATAGTAACATGGCAGATAGTAATAATACTGCAACATTTACTTTCATAGATATCGTAATCTAATAACTCATCTTCATTCTACTTGAGCGTGTTGTCTGGATGAAAATGGGATCATGCACACATAAGCTCTAGTTTTGAAGGCACAATGGTTGGGGAAATTGACTCTTGATTGGTCAGTAGAGAGAAAGAAGGGAGAGGATGACCCTTATTTGCAATGCAGTCCACATATTTACATTTGCGTGCTTTGGCCTGTTTTCCATAGGTGGCAGACCCCACATTTGATATAGTAGCAGTGTCTTTATGCCAGAAACCAGGGTGGACATGATTACACCTAAAAACTGTTACAAATTTTTCGGCCACTGCTAATACGGTATTTGTGGTCAGCACTATGTTCCACACATCAGTGTTACTGTGGTAATCTGCTTGATAGGCATGCTACTTTTAGCTGGAGATACTGGTCACTTCTGTAGGAGTATATTTTGTAGTGCTGTGATAATTCTTATGCACACAATATCTTTGGTTAGGAGCAAGAATGTTTTGTTCAGATATTATTATTTACAATAACTTGCTCGTTTTAACACATGCACTAATACATCAAAAGAGTCTGATAATGTAGTGATGATGTAGCAGGTGTTTATCTATTGTGGTGTGTTATTTTTTATATATACTTTGTCATTGGTTTGAAATCCATAAAACTATAGTGATTATACGATTTGCCATGACGTCATGAATATGTTGTGATGTCACTATTTCTACCAATAGAGGAATGTGTTCATTTCTCACATATACACTATGATGTCACACACACACACACACACACACACACACACACACACACACACACATACACACACACACACACACACACACACACACACACACACACACAAACACACATGCATGTATGCAGTAGCAATGCAGTGGTGACCTTGCAATGATAAGTAATTCTAATACTTTTGGACACATGCTGGATTTTAGTTGGCTGAGAGCAGCATTACATTAACGCAATATGACTCGATGTTGATGTGATGTTGTGGCATGACATGACCCCATATCGATGTGATGTCATCATGATGTTGATGTGAAACTGAAATGACACTGTGACATGTAATATTGATGTGATGTCATGACATGATGTAATGTGACATGACAGTGATGTGACATCATGACCAGTGGGACAGAAATCACATAACTGGATGAAACATGTAAAATTTTGGAAAAGTATGTAGAATTCTGGAAAATATGAAATATTGTTAGAAACTGTGAAAATACATAAAATTGCTTAGCAATGCAAGTACACATCTGCCTGGGTGTGAGGTGTGCTAGTGCCTTGAATGACGAAAATCACATAAATTTGTTATTAAAAAACAGACCTCAAGTGACATGACTTTAACTAATTACAGTAATTTTCTGTTAACAAACAGAAACATGATGATCATCTCCATATGCTGCACAGCTCCAGAGCGAAGGCACCCAATAGAGGGATCCAGCTATAAAAGATGAAGATGGGGAGAGAATGCATGAATGTCATTAGTTCAGGGGGTGGGTATGTTGGGAAAGTTCCCCTGGGTGACCTTCATCAATCGCTACAGGTTCCCTGGGGGAAGGGGAGTGGGTGAACTTGATGTAAGTCGCCCACGTGTATAATCTGACTGCGGAAACCCTTGTCAGTGACTTTGAGATAAGGTCACATTCTGTGCTCGAACGCTCACTGATAAACTACTAAGCCTGCCTTGTTCATCGAGGTAGTGTGTCCGCAGGTTCCTTCAGATTCGCCATTTCCATCTGAAATTGGTGATTAGAATCCATTGGCTACTAAATTTTGGGTATGTTAGATGCTACATTCCGACACTCTTCCAAAGAGCCACGGCTGTTTACTATGAGATTAAAATCAGATAATATTTGTCCATTTCAACTAAAATACGGTGCAGGACTATTAAAGCAGGAATGCATGTGTTCAACCCTGTAAACATACCACTTGTTCCTTTCGAGAATGGGACTGTCCACAGCATAATCACTTGTAAAATGCACCATAAGGAGCAATGTTTGGTCACCATGAATGTTGAAATGAACATCTCGGTTCATATTCACGGTTAGCTGAGTTGGCTCCAGTTACAGTTCGTTAAACACCCCTCCCCCATAAAATCAACTCTGGCCTGAAACACACCCAGCACACGCATTGTTAGACGAAAAGAGCATATCTGACCGTTTCAGTGTTGTCTGTCATACAGAACACGTGCCACTTAGAGCGATGGCCTTTTGTGTCACAACCGACGCAAAATAACAATTCCATGCAGATTCTTTCTCAATGTTCGACCAGAAACTGGCAGAGATGGTTTCACTGACAGCAGCAGTTCCTGTTTTGTTTGAAAACAACAGTCACTGCTGCCTGGCGAAAGCCCTCCCTTGTCGCTGCCAGCTGCGACCCTCTCTCCAGCCACTGTTCTTAGGCCGCGTTACTTGGCTGCATGTAGTACACCATTCCATCTAACTTCAGTGAAGGTGTGATTATGAGCTCGCCCGAGCACGTTACCTCCTTACTGGGATTGTGCCATGTCTCCATGTCGACCTGTCTTACAGCCGCTCATTCTGCTCAAACACCATTTCACTGTCACGACTTTCGTCACTGGTAGGAGGTCATGTGATTACCCGGTACAGTTCTGTAACAATAGCAGCACTCCAAAGCAGCCAGTGTGTCCTTTTAAGGAGGTGACTAATATTCTGTCCAGTGAACTTAAGTCTCAGAGCACTACCATTTTGTGAGCACATATGGAGACATACCTGACCTCATCGACGCAGACGATGTTGTCAGCTATGGCGTTTGGGCATTTCTCCAACACGTTGGCCATCGTTATTGTCTCGACCTTCTCATCACCGTAACCGATAACGATGCACGTCATCACACGAATGTACTCGAAACTGCAACAGTCGGTAGAACACATAAAGTGAATTCCATATTTTCCGAGAAATCTAATATTTTCTAAACTCAGCATTTTCTAGTTATAAGCGCAATAAACAACTATGACTATTTATTAATCTCTCCTACTACTGTTGCAAACTGGAAAGGGAATATCTTGTTAATAAAGAAAGTAAAGCTAATATTACATAAAGATCTTAATCATAATTACAGGGGAAGTTGTTGAGCATGACTTTACTAAACTCAAAATTTTGCGAACTTCTAAGGATCTGTGATAAGGATCTATTATTCTGCAGTGTCAGTATCAAACTGCGTTGGATCCTGGACTACGAGATAGGATTTTTTAAACTCTTTTACGCCATTTTTAATGATCAGTTGTAAATTTTAACTGATATGGGTATGTATTGGTAATTGAATTACCTGGTACAGCACCGAGCAAAGCAATCCATAAAAGTCCGAAAATCGTATTTTGCATTGGAAAGCCTATAGAAACATACTAGTATGAGAAAGGATGTAAGACAGATGTGTAGTCTTTCTCCTCTTTTGTTAAACCTGAATGTCGAAGAACAAATGAACGAAATGTAGGAAAGGTTCGGAAATGGCGTTAAGGTTTATCGTGAAAGCATAACTATAACACTATTGTCATCAGTGCAAATGATAACACTAGTCTGCTGTGACACAAACTAATGTTACCCACTGAGAGGATTTGGGAAATTTGACCACTCATTTGACTAATGGATAAAGGTATTAGACTGTAATTTTGAATATATTGGAATTAACGATAAAACTACATAGCCTTTAACTTTGGGGTTAATGAAAATAGTAAAATTCATACACGAATGAAACAATAAACGGTCGCCAACCCAATTATTAGTTAGTTAGTTAGTTATTGAATTTAATTTCATTAATATTTCCCTTTCCATGCCACACAGGATACAAGTGGACACAGGGTACTCTAAGCTGTGGGTGGCAGTAGTTACCAAACTAATAATCATAGAAAGCAAAAATTGTACCAAACTTATATTAATAACAGTTGCACTCAAGATCGTTACTTGAACAAGTACTGAAATGTTAAAGCAAAAAGTGCAGGACTTAAGATGGACCTGAAGAGCCTCTGTCTTAACTGGCACGTAAAAACCACAAATAAAGATAAATGATATCACGATTACACTGTTCATATCTCTCTGCTTGTATCTGTTTTCCTTATCAGCAATAATATTCTAATTATCTTTCTAATATGTTAAGAGTATAGTGGGAACCTATAAACTGGTATATTATCACTCGTCAAACTCTATGATTATTCCAGTAGCAAAATTTAATTTAAACAAAGTCACTTCTTAACTTCACATGTGATAGTTTATATTTTACTTTTCAAGGCAAATTATTCAACACTGAGCTCAATTAACACAAAAAAGTTCATTCATGATAGTAATCAAGGCTAAAATATGTTTGAAACGAGTTTAACTTATTTGTCTTCTTCATCACCTCTGAAGCAGGTATTTTAGACAGTAACATACACACAATCTAGCACACTACTTTTGCAAAACGATACTTTGCAATAAGCAGAGAATACTTTAGCAAAATTCTAGCTAACTTCACTTTTGTTGATCCCTGCACATTTGACAAACATAAATAAATCACTAGTTCATTTGAAACAGGATACTTGGTTTTATGAACACTTAGGAGGGGACCCTTCATAGGTTCATGATCAGGATGAAAGATATGGCCCCAAACACTGATTTATAGCGTCTGGGTTGTCATCAAAATCACTCACACACACATTACCTGGCCCACGGTCTGACACATATCTGTGTGCCTGAAGTTAGTGGAGCAGTGGCGATGTTGTGGTGCCAAGACACGTGGCAGATAACTGTACACATGGCTCTTGATGTTTGAATGCACTATAAAATTTCTTCTTAGAAACCGTTATTCAACTTATTAGAGCCATTCTTTATTGCCGAGAGGACCAAGCAACAGCCAGATCCACATCTGAGGTGAAATTCCATGCAAAGCTGCCTCCAATTGCCTCCCTTCGCACCATCGATGTGCACCATGCAACGGCTAGCCACTGACTGCGTACCGTTACCACCAAGGATCCGCCCAGTTTGACCACCAAAACCAACTTTACATCGCGCCCTGCCACTTCTGTTGTGGAGGGACTTCCGTACGTCTTTTACATTTTACAGTACAAGAGCCCTAAGCGTGAACCAGCTTCCAATACAAATTGTTTATTTTATAAACTTATACATATTATAAGAATTCATTATTTTAAACAATGATTCACCTTTTTCCATGTATACATTACAAACTTTAAATTTCCAGTCACCAATCAATGACCTTAACTAACAAAGAATAAACACTTCATAATTACAAATGCAAAGCTACATAATATAAACCTACTTCTAATCGATGTGAGTGTTACAAAGTGAGAGTGATTCTAGGTGCTTCAGTCTGGAACCGCGCGACCGCTACGGTCGCAGGTTCGAATCCTGCCCGGGGCATGGATGTGTGTAATGTCCTTAGGTTAGTCAGATTTAAGTAGTTCTAAGTGTAGAGGACTGATAGCCTCAGATGTTAAGTCCCATAGTGCTCAGAGCCATTTGAACCATTTGGTACAAAGTGAGGAATCATTATAACATCTGCCAAATGGGATGAACATAAAAAATAACCTGTACTGAGTACGGAATATGAGCAAGAGTACACCATAGGAAGATGAAAGAATACAGTGAAATGCCTGCATCGCCAGTGAACAATCATTATTTCTCATTGTCATTGTGATAAACTAAAATGTTATTATAGCCTCACTTCTTCCATTCTAATTGTAAAATTTTCATCGTGAAGTTACATTGGTAACATCTATGTCCATTACTTGTTATAGAATAATAATCTGACAAAAACATCACTTCCCTTGGCTAAATCGATAACGCTAAAAGGTAATATGAGGTTTTTTTTTTAATTCCAGTATCCACACTACAATTTTTTCTTTGTGCTGGTACGACACTATGAGCCTAGGTTGACACTAGCCGCCTACGTTGTCAGTACTTCCTCCCGACTGTATCTGCAACCTCTCTGGTTAGGAGTGTATTATCTGGCTGAGCAAGAGGCTTGAAAAGTGAAAAGAGCGCATGGAGTGTGGCGGCCACGTGTGTTAGGAAGTGGGAGTTGTTGCTGGCCGTTAGAATGTTTCCGGCGCGCCGGACTGGCAGCCTTGTTTTCCTGTAGGGCCCATGCGAAGAGGTCAGCTACCGCACGCCGCGCGCTGGCGCACAGTTGGATCACGGACAGACTGTGGAAAATATGCCGCACCTGAAGTATACCGCCGGACAGGAAATACGGCGTCGTCATCCCATATGGATGCTGCAGGGTTATTCAAGTCCTAAGTACTGGTGGCCACGTCGCCACGGTTTCTGTCATTCCTTCACCTACAGCGGGGCGTTAATTGATGACTGACCGTTTTTGTGCTTTCCTATAACATAAATTCCGCCGGTATACACAGGTTCTGCGGCCTCAGTTCGAGTGTAGAATGTAGTTGTTTGATTAACATGATCCTGATTTGCTGCCCTCTCTGTTATGGTGGTGTTTCATTTTTGACGCTGGTGCCCACTACGCTGAATGACTAACACTGACCTGTTTGTGGTGTGTTCTGAGACGATATTATACTATGTATTTTGAATGGAGCTCTGAGGTGGACGTCGAAGGACTGATTGCAAAGGCGCAATAGCACGGATCAAAAACGAGTGTCTAATAAGGGAAGACCCACATCTCATGTTGTTTTTGTTGTTGTTGTTGTGGTCTTCAGTCCTGAGACTGGTTTGGTGCAGCTCTCCATGATACTCTATCCTGGGCAAGCTTCTTCATCTCCCAGTACCTACTGCAGCCTACATCCTTCTGAATGTGCTTAGTGTACTCATCTCTTGGTTTCCCTCTTCGATTTTTACCCTCCACGCTACCCTCCAATACTAAATTGGTGATCCCTCGAAGTCTCAGAACATGTCCTACCAACCGATCCCTCCTTCTTGTCAAGTTGTTCCACAAGCTCCTCTTCTCCCCAGTTCCATTCAATACCTCCTCATTACTTATGTGATCTACCCATCTAATCTTCAGCATTCTTCTGTAGCACCACATTTCGAAAGCTTCTATTCTCTTCTTGTCTAAACTATTTATCGTCCACATCTCACTTCCATAAATGGCTACACTCCATACAAATACTTTCAGAAACGACTTCCTGACATTTAAATTTATACTTCCTTTTTCATTTCTTAGCCCCAATCCATATTCACCTACTATGTTTCCTTCACTCCCTTTTCCTACTCTCGAATTCCTTTCACCTATGACTATTAAATTTTCGTCTCCCTTCACTACCTGAATAATTTGTTTTATCTCATCATACATTTCAACAATTTCTTCGTCATCTGCGCAGGTCGTTGGCATATAAACTTGTACTACTGTAGTAGGTGTGGGCTTTGTGTCTATGTTGGCCACAATAATGCGTTCACTAGGCTGTTTGTAGTAGCTTACCCGTACTCCTATTTTTTAATTCATTATTAAATCTACTCCTGCATTACCCATGTTTGATTTTGTATTTATAACCCTGTACTCACATGACCAAAAGTCTTGTCCCTCCTGCCACCGAACTTCACTAATTCCCACTATATCTAACTTTAACCTATCCATTTCCCTTTTTAAATTTTCTAACCTGCCTGCCTGATTAGGGGATCTGTCATTCCACGCTCCGATCCGTAGAACGCCAGTTTTCTTTCTCCTGATAACAACGTCCACTTGAGTAGTCCCCGCCCGGAGATCCGAACGGGGCACTATTTTACCTCCGGAATATTTTACCCAAGAGGACGCCATCATCATTTAATCATACAGTAGAGCTGCATGCCCTCGGGAAAAATTACGGCCATAGTTTCCTCTTGCTTTCAGCCGTTCGCAGTACCAGCACAGCAAGGCTGTTTTGGTTAGAATTACAAGGCCAGATCAGTCAATCATCCAGACTGTTGCCCTGCAACTATTGAAAAGTTGCTGCCCCTATTCAGGAACTACACGTTTGTCTGACCTCTCAACAGATGTCCCTCCATTGTGGGTGCACCTACAGTATGGCTATCTGTATCTTTGAGGCACGCAAGCCCCCCCACCAACGGCAAGGTCCATGGTTCATGGGGGGGGGGGGGGGGCGGGGGGGCGGAGATATAAGATAGAAACCAATAAAAGCAAACGAACGACAATGGAATGTTGCGGAACGAAATCAGGCGATGCTAAGGGAATTAGATTAGGAAACGAGACACTTAAAGCAATAGCAGATGAGATTTCCTATTTGGGCAGCAAAATTACTGATGGTGATCAAAGGAGGGGATATAAAATGTAGACTGGCAATGGCAAGAAGAGCGTTTCTGAAGAAGACAAATGTGTTAACATAGAATATAGATTTCACTGTCAGGAAGTCCTTTCTGAAACTATTTGTGTGGAGTGTAGCCATGTATGGAGAATTAGATGGATTGATCACGTAACGTATGAGGAGGAACGTCATAGAATTGGGGAGACAAGAAATGTATGGAACATTTTGACAAAGAAGAGGGATTCGTTAATAGGACACGTTCTGAGGCATCACGGGATCAACAATTTAGTTTTGGAAGGAATTGTGGGTGTTAAATATCGTAGAGGGAGAACAAGAGACGAATACAGTAAGCAGATTCAGAAGGAAGTAGATTGTAGTAGTTATTCGGAGATGAAGAGGTTTTCACAGGATAGAGTAGCATGGACAGCTGCATCAAAGTATTCTTCGGACTGAACAAAACAATAACAAGAAACGTATCAGTCAATCACTGTCATGACTGAGCCGCTTCATGTCATCTCAAGTCATGTAAGTCCATAAGAGAAAGAGTGGAGTCAGTTCAGCTCTATGAAACTGACTGATTAGTGACTTGTACCTGTTGTTGTTGTGGTCTTCAGTCCTGAGACTGGTTTGATGCAACTCTCCATGCTACTCTATCCTGTGCAAGCTTCTTCATCTCCCAGTACCTACTGCAACCTACATCCTTCTGAGTCTGCTTAGTGTATTCATCTCTTGGTCTCCCTCTACGATTTCTACCCTCCACGCTGCCCTCCAGTACTAAATTGGTGATCCCTTGGTGCCTCAGAACATGTCCTACCAACCGGTCCCTTCTTCTAGTCAAGTTGTGCCACAAATTTCTCTTCTCTCCAAGACTCGCGTCACACATCGAACAGTACCTACAGAGGGAGCGGATTTCGATAGAGGAAGCTCCTGTGACCACCGCCAATGCCTATGCATCTCCGCGCAAGTTTTTTGCTATAAAGCCGACACCGTGAACTAGCAGCCTCTGACAGCAGACAGTCACCTAAAGATGGCTGAGCCATTCCTAGCCGAACTGTTGTGGGATGAAGTCAACATGATCCGGCTGAAATCCAGAAACGTCACTGAATAAGTAGTGGGCGAGTACCCTGCACACCAGCGGACAAACAAAAATGGAGAAAGACTGATAGAACTGTGTCGAGAACACAAAATGAGATTGATCACAACACACTTCAGGGCCAAACTGTGTAAGAAAAAGACATGGGCAGATCCATGCATCCGCCTTGGGGAATTCCACATTGACCACATAGCAATCAGTTGGACAAACGCTTAAGAGAACTTGAACATAAAGGTCAGGAAGAACACAAGAATAGAATCGGATCACTATCTTACAGAAGTTAAGTGCCTTTGGATTCCAAACAGGGACAGACTGTCACAGACGAATAGAAGAACAGAAAACATAAAGGTAGACATACACAAATTAAGACACAATCGATCCAGATACGAGGAAGGAATCGAATCATTCAGTGAATGGGACGACATGAAGCTAAATGTGGCGAAATAGGCTGAACTATGGGGAAAGGAAGAAAAGAAATGGAAGCACTGGTGGTGGAACAAGGAATGTGAAGAAGCGGCAGAGACTCGCAGGAAAGCCTGGAGATATTTGAACAACAAGAAGGACCCGGAGAAATGGAAAGTTTTCTTGAGAGCAAGATAGAAAGCGTCCCGAACAATAAGATGGACCAGAAGACAGAAGATGAAGCAGGAACTGGACGAGATTGAGACCAACTTGAGGAAAAACAGCAGCAGACACTGTTTCGGGAAATTCACAAAGAGTCTGATTGGATACAAGGGTAGAGAACTGTTTATAAGAGATGATAAAGGGGAGCTGGCTGTTAGTGCAAAGGAGAAGCGTCGGATTTTTGCAAAGCACTTTCACGACCTGCTTAACTGTGAGTCACCTATAGACGAGGTGGATCTCGGGACTGATACAGAAGAGAGAGAGACACGCCCTCCAACCAGGGATGAAGTCGCACTTGCCAGAAGCGATCTAAAGAATAATAAGGCATCTGGAAATGATGGTATAGCAACCGAGATGATAAAGTGGGGAGGAAACAAAGCAATAGACAACATGACCAACATAATCCACCAGATCTGTAGAACAAAGAAGTTGCCAGAAGGATGGAATAAATGCAATTGTAGTACCAATATATAAGAAGGGGGACAAGAGAGATGCAAACAACTACAGAGGAATATCGCTACTAGAGGTCGGATACAAGGTACTGTCAAAACTATTGCTCAAGAGAGTAGAAGAAGAGGTTGAAAGTACAGTTCGCGAATACCAAGCGGGATTCAGGATGGGAAGAGCTTGTAGAAAACAGATATTTATCCTGAAGCAACTGATAGAACATAGGGCCTTAAAAGCAAAAAGACAGAATAACCTTCGTGGACATCACAAAGGCATATGACTCCATCTACAGACAGACTATTGTTAGGATCCTGAAGAACAGAGGACTTGATGGATCTACACAAGAACTCATAAAAGAAATTCTGAGAGACACAAAAGCAAGGGTGAGATTCAGAGGAGCACTGTCAGAAGAATTTGAGATCAAGACTGGTGTTAAACAGGAAGATGTATTGTCACCATTGTTGTTCAATATAGCACTGGACGAAGTGATCATGCAGTGGAGAGCAATAAACGAGGAAATGGGAATACCAAAGACCCATGTGGGAGACAAAAAGGACAACAGGGCTCAAGTGGACTGCCTAGCCTTTGCAGACGACGTAGCAGTAGTAAGTGAGACGGAAGAAGACGCAAAGACACAACTCGACAACTTAACTAAGGTAGTCAGGAAGGTATAACTGAGGATCGCCTATAACAAGACAAAGATATTAAACACCACTGCAGACTGGGAAAGACTGGAAGTCACTGTGCAAATGGTGGACAAATTTAAATACACTCCTGGAAATTGAAATAAGAACACCGTGAATTCATTGTCCCAGGAAGGGGAAACTTTATTGACACATTCCTGGGGTCAGATACATCACATGATCATACTGACAGAACCACAGGCACATAGACACAGGCAACAGAGCATGCACAATGTTGGCACTAGTACAGTGTATATCCACCTTTCGCAGTAATGCAGGCTGCTATTCTCCCATGGAGACGATAGTAGAGATGCTGGATGTAGTCCTGTGGAACGGCTTGCCATGTCATTTCCACCTGGCGCCTCAGTTGGACCAGCGTTCGTGCTGGACGTGCAGACCGCGTGAGACGACGCTTCATCCAGTCCCAAACATGCTCAATGGGGGACAGATCCGGAGATCTTGCTGGCCAGGGTAGCTGACTTACACCTTCTAGAGCACGTTGGGTGGCACGGGATACATGCGGACGTGCATTGTCCTGTTGGAACAGCAAGTTCCCTTGCCGGTCTAGGAATGGTAGAACGATGGGTTCGATTACGGTTTGGATGTACCGTGCACTATTCAGTGTCCCCTCGACGATCACCAGAGGTGTACGGCCAGTGTAGGAGATCGCTCCCCACACCATGATGCCGGGTGTTGGCCCTGTGTGCCTCGGTCGTATGCAGTCCTGATTGTGGCGCTCACCTGCACCGCGCCAAACACGCATACGACCATCATTGGCACCAAGGCAGAAGCGACTCTCATCGCTGAAGACGACACGTCTCCATTCGTCCCTCCATTCACGTCTGTCGCGACACCACTGGAGGTGGGCTGCACGATGTTGGGGCGTGAGCGGAAGACGGCCTCGCCGATACCCCAGGAGCAACAGTGTCCCTAATTTGCTGGGAAGTGGCGGTGCGGTCCCCTACGGCACTGCGTAGGATCCTACGGTCTTGGCGTGCATCCGTGCGTCGCTCCGGTCCGGTCCCAGGTCGACGGGCACGTGCACCTTCCGCCGACCACTGGTGACAACATCGATGTACTGTGGAGACCTCACGCCCCACGTGTTGAGCAATTCGGCGGTACGTCCACCCGGCCTCCCGCCTGCCCACTATACGCCCTCGCTCAAAGTCCGTCAACTGCACATACAGTTCACGTCCACGCTGTCGCAGCATGCTACCAGTGTTAAAGACTGCGATGGAGCTCCGTATGCCACGGCAAACTGGCTGACACTGACGGCGGCGGTGCACAAATGCTGCGCAGCTAGCGCCATTCGACGGCCAACACCGCGGTTCCTGGTGTGTCCGCTGTGCCGTGCGTGTGATCATTGCTTGTACAGCCCTCTCGCAGTGTCCGGAGCAAGTATGGTGGGTCTGACACATCGGTGTCAATGTGTTCTTTTTTCCATTTCCAGGAGTGTACCTTGGACACTTCATAACAGGAAGGAACAGGAGCAAGGAGAGAATAACAGAGAGGATAAAGAAGATGAGGTCAGCCTTCTGTATGACGAGAGAGATATACAATAAAAAGAATATAGCCACAGAGGCAAAGATAAGCCACTACAAGGTAACGGTGAGGAATGCAGTACATATGCTGCTGAGATGATGACACTAGGAAGAAATGGGGCAGAACAACTAGAGAAATAAGAGAGAAAAATACTGAGAAAAATACTAGGTCGCAAAAGAGGTGGATGGGAAGACCTAGGGAAGAATTGTACCGGAACATGATTGGTCTCATCTATAAATTTTAGGGCTGATTCCGCAATTTGCTGTGCATCATTAAGTTGACGCTTTGATTGAAATATCGTTATCTTACATCTTCCATAGCACTGTTTGAAGTTATGTAACCATTCACTATTTTCCTTTATATGACTGTAGTCTATATCACGCTCTATCTGGTGTGCATAGGTCACTATCTTGCACAACCTGTAAACTGTATCGAGCATCCTTGAAGGGTGCAAACGACACTTTTTGTAACAAGTGCATCTTTTCCTCCCTTGAACATCCGCAGATTTCCTTATACACTACACGTTCATATTGCTGTGGACGTTTTCGAAATTGTCCATAATCGTTTTTTTACTGTGTCACTCATGATCTTCCATGTACGTAATTATGTTTACCGCCTGCTCCTTGGACAACGATTATCCTTTACTGCGCTTCACTGGAGACGGTATTTATGTCTTCCTGTACGACGAAGATGGTGAGCTACATGGCTAGACACCTGTCTCAGTGTCACATTGTTTTGCTAAGCACGTACCGTCATCACCGTACTCCCTATGTGCACCATCCGCACAGTCCAGTGTATACGACACCATACATTCCATTGACTGATCTTGCAGAAACGCCAGTTTTTCATCTGTTGCTACTTTCACAGTCTGCGAAATTCCTTGGGTTCCTTTGTGACGAAATGACAACTTCGGCAATTGTTGTAGACATAATGCAATGTTCGCTTCGCTCATCGTTGCCACTGCTCTGCTCTGTATCAACATCACTACTACTGCAGCACTGTTGTGAGTTATTCGTCGACTTATCAGTTCGACTACGCTCCATAGCCCGTGGCTGTGCTCGACACCGGATACCTCCAGTACGGACCCCCTGGTTGCCATTAGCAGCCAATGTTGTGATTGCATGCTGGACGATATGTGGGGCGTTAAATGCCATAAACGTCACTGACCTTTTGCGATCTCACACTCAAAGGGTTCCTTGTAATGCACGTCCTTTTTCTTGCCATCTGTAGTGCTACTTTATCAGTAAGGCCGATGCCGATATACAGGGTGTTTCATAAATGATGGTAAATAATTCACACGTGGAAAGTACAAGGAAAAAGTCCACAAATCAACCGTTGTGGAGATACAACACATTTTCTGTTGCTGTCCATCAGTGTCTAGGAACACGCGGAATCTCCAAACGTTAAAGTAGTTTTTCGCAATGTTGTCCATGCGTCTGCATGCAACACTGAACTCGCCTCTGAAACGAATTGTCAATCCTCTCAGGCAGTTCTAGGAATTCTGTAAATGATGCTTAATTCCGCGTAATTATGCAAGGGAGTTGTTGACCTCGGTAGCATAGACCAGACTTTTGAAATGGCTGCACACACAGACATCCATGGGATGTAAGCCCGGAATCATTGGAGTCCATGGCACAGGTTCTCCTCTACCTGCCCAGTGTTGACCGCAAGTCCGAGTTAGAAGCCGGCGCGCCCATAAATGAAAGTGTGCCGGAGCACCGTCATGCATGAACCGCACGTTCAGGCGCTGCTTCACTGGGACATCATCACGTACGTCGGGAAGTACAGCCTGCAGAAACCGCACGTACCGTTGTCCGGTTAGTCCCTACGGTAGGAAGTGTGGTCCAGTGGTGCGGTCTCCTAGTAGTCCTAGCCAGACGTTCGACGAACAACGCTGCTGATGTCCTGATACGTGTGCTGCAGTAGCACTGACTTGGGCTCAAATGTTACGGTAGTTAAAAATATCGTCACGCATAAATCCAGCCTCATCCGTGAACAGCACATTTCTTACAAATTCAGGGTCCTCTGTGGTTGCACCCATTGGCAGAAATTCTCGCTAGGAGGGAAGTCTGCATTTTTGAGGGCTTGCAATCGCTGGAGAAGATAAGGAAGAATATTTGCCGATGTAAAACCGCCACACACTGCTGTGACTCACGACACACTCTTGGGTAGCTATCCTCCTCGTTGAAGTACTCCGACGTTTTTTAGCTACTTTTGGCCTGTAGTTTCCATATATGAATTAGTGACCGACACGTCTGGAACACCCTGTACAAAAGGAAGGTACCTTTTCAGTAGTAATACCACGGAATATCCAACATCCTGAAATGGTTCAAATGGCTCTGAGCACTATGGGGCTTAACATCTGAGGTCATCAGTCCCCTAGAACCTAGAACTACTTAAACCTAACTAACCTAAGGACATCACACATATCCATGCCCGAGGCAGGATTCGAACCTGCGACCGTAGGGGTCGCGTGGTTCCAGACTGAAGCGCCTAGAACCGCTCGGCCACACCGGCAGGCTCCAACATCCTCGTCATCCTGGTATGAATAAAACCACTGCTAGGCGTGCCTTACCGCCGCTGGTTGGTGAAACGGATGGGCTGCACGTATTCGTTGAACTGGAAGCCGGTGGGCCCGACCTTGGCCAGCATGACGTCGTGCGTGCGCAGCTCTTCGTCCGTGTGGGTCTCCGTGTAGACCAGCAGCCGCTCCAGGCGCCGCTGCTGCACGCCTTCCTCCTCCAGGTCCGACTCGTCTCTGTACTTAATTCCGCCAGCGAACGCAGAACCTAACGCTGCAAGACAAACATATTCACAAGTGATCCCCCGCATTTGGGGAATGTGTAGCCGCAGGAATACCATTTCTTGAACAGCTATGTCGGCAGGATACCTTTCGGCCGTCTTGCGGGGGAACATGTCGACTGGAGCTACACCACTCGCATCTGTTATTTTCACAACTACAGCCACATCACTGCGCTTAGGGGCATCGAATACTAGGGCCAGAGACAATGTTCCGAGACCAGGTGCTTTATTTGTGTGGGATCTGTGATTAGATTCTCGCTTCATGACGGCTCAAGATCACTGACAGCTCTCAGCGCTGTTGCCAGCTATCAGCTGCGAAGCACTAAAGGATGCAGGGCAAAACACTAGCCGTCTACAGAGCTGTGACAACACTGAGGCGCTGCCGTAGAGACCTATCCAAAATCACGTTACGTTGTAGGTTCAGGGAGGCCCGCTGCTACTCACAACCGGTTCCAGTTGTCAGGCATCAGATTAAGCCGACTCAGCTACGGTATATCGATTCAATAACAGGCATATTGGCAAGTTGATTCCTTCTTCTGTTCAGACTGAAACTGCGCTCTCCGTTATTAAATTCTTAGCTAAACGAAGTTCGACTGCCTTCTTCATCACCAGGTAGCCATAATGATGACGTCGACATTGTCGTGCAGGACAGAGCAGCCATTGTCGATACAGTACTTTTCTACAGCGAGTTCACTGGGCTCGAAGGGCAGGTTCTAGATTGGGGGAGGAGAACTTGACCTGTACCGTTGCAGATGGCTCAGTCGGGGGAGGGACGGCGGCAATGGTGAGAGCTGCATTGTGAACGGGCACCACGCCGCCGGGGTGACGCAGTAGTGAGTGCCTTGCACAACGTGTAAGCTACAGCTAATGAGTCTTCAAACAGTCATATTAACAGGTTGTGTCAAAGCGACCAATACCTCGACAAATACAGACGCTCAAAGTCAGAGTACCGAAAAAGAAATAGTCGGATAAAAAAGGGATCAGTCAAAGTAAATCAAGTTCGAACATGCGCTGAATAAAGCGGCAAAAAGATGTAGACCTGTGGACAATGTCACTCACTGCAGCAGTACTTACGTCGCGACCTCGATCCGCCTTCACCTCTGCACCGGGTTTGCCTACCAGCAGCAGCAGGGCCTGCGACAACATTACTGTTACCAGTAGCGCCCTTACCCGTTGGCGACGACGCCCCTTCTCCAACATCTCCAGCTAATCATAGGGCAGTTTTATAAATCCAAGACGGCGCAAATGGTCCAACTTCAACCAATCACACAATGCAGTATTCCTTAGCTCCAATCAATCATAGTGCTGAAAAATCCAAGACAGAGTACATAGCCCAATTGGATTAAAGGAAATTTAAAAACCCTGCCCATTCCCTGTCATCCCCATTGCGTCCTGCTTATCTCCAGCCAACCACAGCGCAGTAATAAACATCCCAAGATATTGGAAACTCATCAGTCGTGTCTTTGTACCCCACGCACTTCTGTCTCCAACCAATGAGAAAGCACTATTAAAACTTTGTCAAATTACATTATTTACAACGTAAACACCAAGTCACGCCCATCCTCTTCACCTCCTCCTTCTCTCCAGACGATCAAAATAGCGGAATTTGCCCAGTTGTCTGCTTTATACCCCCACCTCCAACGAAGGACCCAGTGCAATACACCTTATCTCCAGCCAGTCGTAGCAAGTTGAATAATCTAAGATAGCGTAAATACTCAAAATTTCATAATAGGAAATCAAAACTGTAACTCCCCTACTAATCTCCAGCCAGTCACAGTCCAGTATTAAAAATCCAGGTTCATGGAAACAAACCATTTGCCCTATATATCTTACACCCCCCTCACTGCCCTGTCTCAAACCATTCAGAGTACAGTACTTAAATTGTGTCGAATTACCTTATTTTCTAACCCAGTCAAAGTGCAGCACTGAAATGATGTGGAAAAATATGGTGTCAAATTACGTCACTTCTGATAGACACCTCCTTATCTCCAGCAGTTACAAGAGATGATGAAAACAGACGAAGTGTGTCCTCCTCCCTTTTTTTCAATCCAGTCCGAGCACAGTATTGAACTGATGTGCAAAAATGGTGCTAGATATCAAGTAGAAATTGCGTTATCTCCACTTGAAAATGGAACACATTCATTATTTCCTTGAAAGTCAAAGGTATTCTAATTGAAACTTTGATTTTTTCGTGCATTGTATACGTAAAGTCTACCTCTGTACGTCCAATTCTGTGCTCTCGCAAACATGTAATCCCTCCTATTTGTTACGTCAAGTACTGTACTTCTTAAGTAACTTTCTCAGTCAAAGAAATCTTTTCTCTCGGTCTGTCGGTAACTATCAGACCCTTGAAATTCACAAAGGTGTCCGAGGAGGCGATGGCCTCTCACCTCTCCTTTTCGGTCTAGTGTTAGATAAAGTAATTAAATACCTGTATTTTGCAGACTATTGGCTGATGGTCACGAAAGGTATAAACGAAACCAAAGAAGCTATTGAAAAACTATACGAAATCGCTTCCAAAACTGGCCTACAGATCTCTTACGAAAACACACAGTTTATGAGCACAAAGAAACTCTAATCCCTCAACACAAAGTACGGCACGATTCACAAAACGGCAAACATAAAATACCTCGGTGAAACGCTACAAAAGAACGGACATAACACAGACTCAAACGAAAAAAGAAAAACTAAACTCTACAAGGCATACAGAGTAGTGTGGAATCATTACAACAAGAAGTCCATCTCACAAAAAGCCTCAGTATGTCAGCTCTCTTCCAACATGACCGAAAGCTGTACTGCCGAAGTATTAGTTCAAGAAATAGAGTTTCTGCGGCTGAGAGCCCAAAATCTGAGAGAACAGTGAGTACACAGTGGAAGTACGAAGGTGCAGATTCACAAGTAATAATCGTACGCTCTGTAGTCCAATCCACGTACTTATTCACTTCTGACCACAATAACCCTGCTCTTCAGACCTGAAATCAAGCTTGGATCCTTGCCTCTCATGCACAGAACCTATTTTTTAATTGTAATGTGGCTCAAAAGCATTTAGTTAGTTCCTTTCAGTCATTCACCCTTGTCTTTACACACCTCCACCTACTCCTACACACTACGGATCACTAGGATGTGTGAAGCACAGGGTACTTGTTGTTGCACTTGTATTAAGGTTTCTTCCCGTTGCATTCGCGATTGGGGAATGACAGGAAGCCTGAAGTTTTTACTTGCACCTGTAAAATTTTACATGCGAGGTTAAGTAAATGCGGGTGTTGTATCCACATTGTTGAACATTGACATTGACATGCCACAAAAATTAATAATCGAAGAAATTTTACCAACACTGTGATTCAAAATTAATGGAACAAAAATGAAGCAGTCTTGTGACTACGGTAACGAAATACACATAGGGACTGAAACATTAACTCTCAATGTTCTACAGATATTCACAGTTGTTTGATATGGGCTCCATTTGTGATGCAGCAGATGCCTCTCTCGTCTGTATTTCCCGTCAGACCGTTCCAATGGAGTTAACCGCACGGACTATCTGCTACCTTTGCCGCTGTACATCCTGTGGAAATGGGGTACGTAAAGCACGTCCTTCACACATCCCCAAAAGGAGAAGCCACTGGTGTTGGGTCAGGTGACCTGGGGGACCACAACATGAAAGGCACATCATTCCACCCAGCATGACTAATCCATGTGGAAGATGTTTGTTAAGGTGCTTACGTATGAGGTTGCGCCAAATATGTGGGAGGGAGGGGGGGGGGGGGGCTTCGTCTTGCTACAAAATGAAGTTGGGCACCTCTTCTGTCATTTGAAGCAACAACCAGAGAAAAAGCATATCGAAATAGTTTGTGTCTGTAACGGTAGACTGTGCGAAAAGGACAAGACTAACGACTTCGGAGTTGGTTATGGAGTAGAAAGCATTACGTTTCGGAGAATCACGTTCATGTTCCAGACAAGCACGTGGGTTTAGTGTATTCTCAAATTATGCTTGTTCACTCTGCTACCTGGCTTGTCGTCTTTCAGTTTTAATTGCCCACACGAGCTGTTCCCGACGGGAGCAGGTCATGTAAGGAGATTGCATAACACGTGACTGGGTACTGAGAGCTTTAACTGCTTATTGTTCTGATAAAATTGGGTGATGGCACTCTCTTCACTTCCGTGTATTTTTCGGGGGTCCGTTTTATGAGCACTCTGTGCAGCTCAAGCACGCCGGACACGGCAGTCTTACGGAGGACACTGGCTGCTGGCAGTGGGGTGGAGTTGGAGGAGGGCAGCCTGGCGACGGCCACTGCAGCAGCCGGCGAGGTTCAGCCGGTGGGTTCTGTGTCGCCCGGTGCAGGGGCAGCGGGGCTTTCACCCTGGCGCTACGTAAGTTTCTTGACGGCGGGGTAGGCGCCTTCTCTCAGCCTGTCGGCATTTCGCTTGCACAACGCCTTGGTGGGGCCTTCTTAGAACTGCACAGTCAGTAATGGTTGCTGACATAACAAGGCGCGGCTAAATTTTGGTGGCAAGCCTGTCGATTGTGGGAGGATTTTGGGATGCGTTTTGGAGGGTTTGTTGCGCGCAGATTTGTATGCATGCGATTTCCGTTAAGATCCACAACGAGCCACTACTGGCAGTCTTTCGACTAGGTGGGATCGAAGGGCACTAATTTTTTGCAGTTTCTCTGTACACAGGAATTTTTCAGCTGTTGAATCTCATCCAAAATGCCAGAGAGGTGTGAGCAGCCCTGACAGCTGCCTGCCGATCAACTCGACGCTGCAAGCTTTCCGCACACGCTTCATGTACTACCAGCTCCGGCACAGTAGGCTCTTCCACGAGTTACCGTGATGCCCTCAACAGTGTGTACGTCCGCATTGTGGCGTAGCAGACCTTATTTCTATGTGGACTCTGTTCATTTGTTTTGGTCCTCAATCACTGTTCCACGGTAGTATTATTTCCGTCAGTTAGGAATTTTGTCGTCCTTTTGACAACAGATGATAGAGAACCATAGTCACTTTTTAGGCTTCCAATTCAACATTGGTAACTGATTGTTATTAAACCACTAAATTTATTTATTTGCGAATTTATATATCCGGTTTTTTGTATCATTTGATTTCTTTGTTTTTAGTTAATAAATCTCACGGTTATACTGAAACCCACTGTCTTTCAGTAACAAAGGAACCACATTTACTGTCCCATACTAAACCAAATTTTTGGGTTGGATGTTATTCGGTGGATTCATTAAGTTTTGGTTTTTCGGATGGTTTTGAGTTTTGTAAGCCTTGAGCTGCTGACACTTGCACGACACACGCCAGACTATTGCTTCGTCACATCACTTTCCTGCTGACACGACGCGACGGTTTTCTGGCGCTTGTTTCACAGACCACACGAATGTTTTCCACCACTCTGCCCTCACCGGATGGCCGCCCTGTGGTTTTCTTCTTGCGTGTGCATCCTGTCTCCTCGAATTGCTTGTCATTCGACAATCTTGAGACGGTGTGGTCCCACTTTACCGAACTTGGTCCGAAGATTCTTTTGGACAACGATAATTGATGATGATTTGGCGTATATAAAATATGCTCTCTATTTTGTGGCTGCCACCATTTTGAATACTAACAGCAACGATGAACAACAACGGCAGTTTCTCATTGTTTCATTTTTGCTATACTAAAGCAGGAGTTAACTTTTCAGTCGGTATGTGTATGTCTGAAACAAAATCGTTACTCTACTCACAGGAATATTTTCTTTTTTCCGCATTCGTTCTGAATCGTCCTATATTATGGCAATAAACTATAGTAGTAGGAATACATACTTAAATTTGTGTATAAAATACTGAAAAGGCAACCACTCACCTGCAGCAGATCTGTGTGTCAAGCACACTAACGGATAACAGAAAGCAGCATTCCTACTACCTTTCGAGCGGTAGCTCTTTTTCCAGAAATGGTACACATATTCACATACACAAGCACACAGACACCAAAATGAACACTCCTGTGGCAATGGAAGGACGGATTAAATCTGTACATGATCCTGGGGTACGCAATATAATACACACATCAAAAAAAGTTTTGCATCACCCCAGTTCCCAGAACACCTGTAGATAGACGTTCGCTGTGGATATTGTATAAGAGACACAGTCCCTTTAACTGTTCAGAGATGTCACTGAACCCGCCCGAAGATGTAAACAACCATGAATGAGCAGCGGCTATTAGACGGAGGGGGTCCGACAGCCCATCGGTTCCAATCATTCCACCAGGAAGGAGGTACACGGCCCGTGTTGTGTGTAGTTCAACCATGCCTAGACGGTCAATACCGCGGTCCGATCACGTCCGCATTGTTACTTTGCGCCAGGGATGGCTCTCAACTAGGGAAGTGTCCAGGCGTGTCGGAGTGACGCAAAGCGATGTTGTTCAGACACGGAGGAGATCACAGAGAGACAAAAAACGTCGCTCAGGCCGGCCAAGGGCTCCCACTGCAGTGGACGACTGCTACCTGTGGATTACCGCTCGGAGAGAACATGCCGAATGGACCGTTCAGGATTGGCATCATGTTCTCATCACCGACGACTGTCGCATATGCCTTCAGCCAGACAATCGTCAGAGACGTGTTTGGAGGCAACGCGGTCAGGCTGGAAGCCTCAGACACTCTGTCCACGGAGTGTAGCAAGGAGGAGGTTCCCTGCTGTTCTGGGGTGGCATTATGTGTAGCCGACGTATGCTGCTGGTGGCCATGGAAGGCGCCGTAACGGCTGTACATCTACATCTACATCTACATCTATATGGATACTCCCCAAACCACATTTAAGTGCCTGGCAGAGGTTTCATCGAACCACCTTCACACTTCTCTATTATTCCAATCTCGTATGGCGCGCGGAGAGAATGAACACTTATATCCTTCCGTACGAGCTCTGGTTTCCCTTATTTTATCGTGGTGATCGTTCCATCCAGCAAACCATGACCAGGTGACCTCAGTGGGACCTAGCGGAGTAGCGCAGTGGTTAGCACGATGGATTTGCATTCGGGAGAACGACAGTTGAAACTTGCGTCCGTTCATCCTGATCTAGGTTTCGCGCGATTTCCCTAATTCACTCAAGGCAGATGCCGGGATGGTTCTTTCGCAAGCCGATCAAATTAGCTGCTGTGCACTCAGTTGCAACCCATATCACCACACCAGGCGCGGGGCCCGAATGGCGATGACTAATGCTGGAGACAAACCCACCTGCCGGTCGCACGTTCCTGCAAGGGTGACCAAAGAATGTGTTTCTCGTCTTGGGTGCTAATTGCATGGGACCGTTTTGAACATGGTCTTCCTGAACCTAAATATTCAATATTCGCATAACAGTCATGGAATCGAGACAAACAGGAGTAGCAATACCGCAGGCTGATAAGCTGTTTTCTAGACAGAGCACGATTTGCTACTGTTAAACTCCGACGAGGTATTACGTGATCTCTTCTCAGAAACAAACAACACTCACATACAATTTCTGAATGAGAAACCCGCTGTGCAACGTTTCCTTGTGTACATAAGACAGAGAACGTTAGCACTCTGCGTGTTTTCGCTGAAATGGTAATCGTAGACATATCCAAGCATGTAATTCACTTCATCCCAAATTAATGATTGTTGATTATGAATGGAAAGACACACGACACTGGTGTGATACTCCACAGTATTTATTATTTATTTTACAAACCGGTTTTCGGCTGTTGCTCCATCACAGGTACAAAATCAATGTGTGTTAGTGAAATTTTTGTACGACGTTTGAAAAGAAAGTAATGCTCCGCAGTTTTTTTTTCTCAGCCGAAAACAATGCTACGAATGCGGAACGTTACGCATGTATTATTTTAAGTCTACCGAGTGAGTGCGCCAAATTTACAACAGTTCCGACAGATAGCGTAGCTGCAGGACAGTTTCAAAATCGCGTATGTAGATGATGTGCGAGACAAGCAACGTGCCGTCATTGAATTTCCCGCTGCAGAGAAGGAAACTGTGGGAAATATTGACAAAGCCGTCGCTGGGCACGGAGGGTGAGGTGATCAGAAGGCGGTTCGGTGGACGCCCACGGTTTGCAGCGGTCGGGGAGGCCATCCACGGCTGTCACAACTGACACGTTGCAGCGAGGACAATCAAGACTTAAACTAGTGGATCTACAGAGTGTCTCACTCTCCTAAGATGACAGTCATAAGTGTTTGATTTAGTACTAAATACGAGAGTAATTACTTTAGTGAGATTGCTAATGAACGTTATAACCAATTATAACAATTTTTCTTTGAAGAAAAATGAACCAGACTTTTAACTTTGGTAATATGTTCCAAGGTGGCAGGTGAACAAAATAATTTTACTTTAACAGTTCCTATATTAAAAACAGAAAGGATATATTTGTGATATTAAGCCAGGTAAGTAAAACAGCTGTGGTCAAAAATTGATATGGCAAGTGAAATTATATTAACTTTATATAAGTTGCTATAATTTCTCATGTCCTGTTAAAAAAATTACTTGTGTAAGCACAATTGCTTCATGCTTAATCTTACTAATATATTTTATCTGTTCGTAAAATAAGAAGTGTTAAAGACAACATTACATCCTAGCAACATATCACCATAGTTTATTGTTCAATGTATTTTCTTCTCAGAACAGTTATAATTTGCTATGTAGTTCATTTGTTAATGTGTCACATATATTATCTAAATAAATAATTTTACATCACATTTCCACTTAAGTAATTCCTCTCTTATTTAGTACTAAATGAAACATCTGTAACTGTCACCTTTGTAGACCGAGATACTCTTTAGATCCACTACTTTAAAATCTATGAACCTTCAAAAATTTCACTGTGACACATATTTATCTTTGTGTCTGATGATGGCATAGCAGCCGAAAGTCGGTTTGTAAAATAAATAACAGATATTGTAAAGTATTTCGCCAATGTCAGGTGTGTTTTCATTTTAATGTATGAAATATTGTACTAAGAACCGACTGAACATTAACGAATTTAATGTTTGTTTCTATCTGTTTTAATTGTGTTCCTGTTGTAATGGCCATTAGTGAATACAGCGCAGGGAATAAACTCTTTTGTCGGTGAAAGGAAATGTCTCTATATGTGAGAGAGTGTTACAGAACTGATCAAGACATTCGTGACAGTGCAAAGGAAAAACCACAGCAAAATCTTGACCAGGGAGACCTCAGGTAACGACGGACAGGGACTGTCAAGCATGTGTGTTATCAACATGGAGTGCCCCCCCACCCCCACCCCCCCAACCCGATTGCCCGTGCTCGGCAGCAATTGGCGTGCAGCCGGCCGCGGTGGCCAAGCGGCTCTAGGCGCTACATCTAGAACCGCGTGACCGCTACGGTCGCAGGTTCGAATCCTGCCTCGGGCATGGATGTGTGTGATGTCCTTAGGTTAGTTAGGTTTAAGTAGTTCTAAGTTCTAGGGGACTGATGACGTCAGCAGTTAAGTCCCATATTGCTCAGAGCCATTTGAACCAATTGGCGTGCAGTTTGCATGCACGTGTTCACGTGCTGTCCTGCATGAAATACCCCACGGCCCCTCTCCCAGCATGCCACCTGCAGCCCTCTTCTAAAGCGTAGCCTTTGCAGCACTGGTATAATTCTTGTGCTGGCACTTTTATGGGAGCGAGAGTCAACTGTAGTTCAGGGGCATGCATGTCATATTTCGCTGTCATCAGGAGCAGTACTTCCTTATCATTCTGGGAGCCCAGATACTGCATCCACCCCTGTTCCCCCGCTCTAATGGGCAGCCAGTGACGTGTGTGTTGTCACACCTCTATATTGCACCTGTTTCCTGTCATCGCCAACGACATGCAAGTTGCGGGACCCCACTGCTTTCACGTAAAATGTCCTTCATACTGGCTCAGTGCTCAGGTATTCCTTATGACAACATATTAATTTATTATTACCCAAAAATATTAGAAGTATCTGATGATGACACACACACCATTGTAACATGAGAACGACGTCCATAAGTAGTTTATTTCTTATTAACCAAGCACTGTTACTCTTCTTTCTAGACCTCTGTTTTGTAGTGAGAAGGAGAGTAATCTACTTTGACAAAATAAAATAATGATGCCGTAGCACAGTCAGCAAAAAGTTATTAGTCGAGTGGCACGAAAATCTGGAAAGTCGTAATATTGGCAATGTGGTAGGATGTCAGAACCGGAAAAAATAGTTAACAGGTTCTAAATGGTTGCACCGCAATTACATCTGCTGTATGTACTTCAGCCAACGGCCTTACCGCAGTGGTAACACTGGTTCTCGTCAGATCACCGAAGTTAAGCGCTGTCGGGCTATGATGCCACTATGATTTATAAAGGCATTGCACATTGCAAAAGGTGAGACATGGTTCTTAATGGGGCATTTGATCACCGGAGACGGCACTACATGCTCTTCTCATCCCACCAGCTAATCCGCTTGTGCAGTTCAATGCGGTCGCACATTGTCATCCGTAAAAATGAAGTCACAGCTAAATGCTCCCTTGCAATGGTGTCTATGAGAAGACAGCCACAATAATTTTGACCAATGAGATTACCATGTTCAAAGAATTGGAGGCCTCCACACAACACAGCAACTGAACCACAAAAACGATCGTGTTCGAAAATGCTTGATGTATACTCATATGGCGAGTTCACGATAGCAAAACTAATCTGGTCCTTGTAGCTCTTAAGTTATGCATTTTAGAGTAAGTGTTTACTAGACTTCTTTGCTTCGAATGAGCGGAACTGTCAAATCCCTGAGTATTGATCATTTCTCCTGCGACCGTTATAGTTGTCTACGACACTTACGGTAGCTAACAATTCATGCTACTCTTTGGCGAATGAAAACAATGAAAATAAAATAAGTTCTACACAATTTCATCATCAAAGTTTCCTATAACTGTAGCGCAGACTTATTTCAACTTTCAGAATGTGTACAGGACGAACAAGAACTCCACCGACAAAACTACGGAAATTATTCTGGGATACTTTATGAGTATTTCGGTACAGGAGACTCCTGGTGTTCGGTGGATCGTAGCTATTGAATGTCGTTGCAACAACAACGAATTACTCGCAGAAATCCACTTCCACAGACAGTTGGATCATCAGATATCGCACCTATCGACTCATCATTTTTCTAGGTGCGTGTGAGGGGACTGGTTTTACGCAGTCCTGGTTGATACTCACATCGGCCGCGCAGGATTAGCCGTGCGGTATGGGGCGCTGCAGTCATGGACTGTGCGGCTGGTCCTGGCTGAGGTTCGAGTCCTCCCTCGGGCATGGGTGTGAGTGTTTGTCCTTAGGATAATTTAGGTTAAGTAGTGTGTAAGCTTAGGGACTGATGACCTTAGCAGTGGGTGCCATAAGATATCACACACGTTTGAATCTTTTTTGGAACTCCACATCGGCCGGGTTGCTGGGATTGTCAAAAGGTACGATCAGAGAGAGTCGAGTTCAGACAGAGGCTTACCAAGGATCGTTCTTCTTGCGAAACATTCGCGACTGCAACAAGAGAGGTGGGGAGTAAAGTGACTCACACAAACGTCGCAGGTTGGCTTGCGGAGTATAAAAGTGCTTTACAGTGTCAGCACAGACTCAGCTACTGAGGGTTGCCTTGCTCTGTGCTCTGTGTTTGTACGGAGAGCACGTGGCTGATAAATACAACAGGTAAGTATTAAATTGCTTACGGACATCGTTGTGTGTGTGACGTCATCAGATCCTATTAATACTTTTGAGAAATACTAAATTACTTTGTTATTATAACCATTGTCCTAGCACTGGACTAGAAAGGAGAGCCGCGGGGGCCCCTTAACTTGCACGCAGTTTGTGACGGGCGGACACGTAGCGCGCGGGAAGTGGAAGGTGGGGTGCCGCTAGTGGCTGTGCTGTGTACGGATTTCTAGAATGATATGAAAGCGCTGATGCTGTTCAAAAATGGTTCAAATGGCTCTGAGCACTATGGGACTCAACTGCTGTGGTCATCAGTCCTCTATAACTTAGAACTACTTAAACCTAACTAACCTAAGGACATCACACACATCCATGCCCGAGGCAGGATTCGAACCTGCGACCGTAGCAGTCGCACTGTTCCGGACTGCGCGCCTAGAACCGCGAGACCACCGCGGCCGGCGCTGATGCTGTTGTCAGCAGAATGTGACGTGCATGTGAACTACAGTCGACCCTCTCTCCCACGACAGCGAGAACGTTACAACTACACCAGCACTGCGCTGGCTATACGATACAGCATAGGTGTCGGGGGGGGGGGGGGGGGGGGAGGGGGGGGGGCTGTGGGTGTATGGAGGAGATGTGAGGTACTTCAGTCGAGGCAGCACAGGACAACATGACAACACGCTTCCACATTGTACGCCATTGTTTTCCAAGTGGAGCTTCTCGGGGTGAGAGGTACTTTACGCTGACACTGTGCGTGCAAGTTGCGTGCCACTGGCTGGGGAGCGAGGCTGCTCGGGGTCCCTCCCCAGCCCCCTCCCCCTGTCATGTCGCCAGATGGGACTATGCTGATGCCAAGATACCCAGGATGACCTTGGATCTAAGGAAGTATTGATACTGACATCAGCGAAATATAACAAACACAATTGTCTGAGCTGTAATATGACACCACAGATAAGAAAGCGCTAAAGCTGATGTCAACACGTTTTCCTCCGGAACGCCCAGTAACACTCTACTCATCCCCTCTAAAATACATGTTTTTCTTCCCAGTGCAACTCGTGTACGCCTGCTACTTTGAGTTGATTAGCACCAAACAACAAGCTAAACTTTAGCCTTAAGTTTTGCGCTTCCCCTTTCACATGAGTCAGTACACGATGTTACTCACGGTGTGTGTTGCTTTCGACGTCCAGCTGGACTACGCTCTCGCGACCCTTTACGGTGTTGGAAGCAGGCGTCTTGGAGGCAGTCTTGTTGGAGGCTGGCGTCTTGGAGGCACGCCCTTTGGGGCCGGTCTCAACACCTGAAAGGCAATCAGTTGAGTACTTTTACAGGCACATATAAACATGTAAAAGAAATGATTTGCAACAATTGTCTGTGATCTTCAGTCGGGAGATTGGTTTCATACAGTCCTGCACGTCATTTGAACGTCCTTCCTGTATTCAAGCCTTGGACTCCTTCGGCAATTTGTATTCCCCAGGCTTCCCTCTGTAACCAAATGTCCAGCAATGTCGGTGATGCCTCGGTGTGTGCCACATCACCGATGCCTCGTCTCCGTCGGGCTCTCTGTCCCACTCAGTCCAGTCCTCTTCACAGCGATCCGATAAACCCCAACATCCTTCTGCAGCTCCTCATTTCGGTAGCTTGTGTTCTCTTCTTGTGTGAACTGATTATGAGCTATCTTTTACTTACACTAGAGCTACATAGTTTCAGAGAAAACCATTCAAAATGTAAGTATTTACAGGGGTTGGACAAAAGCGTGAAAACATCGCTAGAAATGCGTGTTTGGAGATAAACACAGATGCTAGCCAACGCTGCAGCTTGCGCTGTTGTGTTTGACTGCGAATGGGATCGGTGCAACTCCACCGACAAGATGTGCCATTTGCGGCTGGAATAGTGGTTTGTTAGTCGTGGATGCATCACGTGTGATCCAAGTGAATTCCGTACAACGGCCCATCGTTGATGATGGCATGGCGGGTGCCTCTGTAATCGCAGTAAGCGAAGTGACTGGTGCTCCAAAAAGCATCGTATCGAAGATTCATACTGCATACAGGGAATGCGGAAAAACATCGTCTGCCAAGTCACAACGCGGAAGAAAATGTGCTTCGAGTGACTGGACTGTCACTGAAGAGTACTGTGAAGAAAACAATGCGGACGACTGCAGCGAAAGTCACTGCAGAACTGAATGTCGCATTCGCGAACCCTGTCCGTAGCAAAACAGCATGAAGGGAACTCCATAATCAGAGAATTACAAGGCGAGCTTGAATTCTAAAAGCACACATCAGTGATGCAAATGACCGTAACAGGAAGAAGTGCTGTGAAGCCATGGAACCTGAACTACGCAACCATAGACGAATGATCGGATGAGTAGTCTTGCTGCACATAGTTTCCAGTTTCTGGCAGAGATCATGGTGGGGGTTCGGTGAAGGTTTGGGCAGCCACGTCACGGTATTACGTGGACCCCTTGGGTACTGTGCAAAGTCGCGCTACTGCCAAGGACTATGTCACCACTTTGGGTGCATGGTACACTGTTTGTTTGGTGGTGTTGACGCTGTGCTTCAAGACGATGGGGCCCCTGTTGACACTGCTCCAGCCGTCTACCTAGGATGGGTTCTGTCCCTACAACGATGACGTTTCCCACCTTCCCTGGCCACCACAGTTATTAGATGTCGATACTGTTGGAACTGTCTGAACAATTTATTTCCTGTACAACGGCGGCAAAAGTGCACCATGTGGAATATCACAGACCTCTCTGGTGCTATAGTACGCTCTGAGTATGTGATTAAATGTTCCTTGGTTGTTGTGTTCAATGTATTTTACCTGGAAGTGCAAATATAGCTACTGTCACTAAATGTATTTTACTTACTACTACTTATTCAACTGTGACGACTCTAAAAGTTATGGACCCAGCGATGCATATGGAATAACTATATACACAATTTAATAGTGAGATAGTATTGGAAACGTTCCAAGTAGTGCACTTGTGTGAAGTACGAGTTATCCTTACAAGACGAACGCAACTCTTTTGTATTATTCTTCGGTATTTTTCTTTTCGTCAGGGAAGATCAAAGTTACCGTAAAAAGAGCGCGCCACAAAAATTCGCAGATTGAAGTACTTGTCGGTCGCGAAAACCATGCAACGTGGATATTTGCAGTAGAAGCGTATTTTAAAAAGTACTTCAAGATGTCATGTATTGCAGAAAGAAACTGCATCTGCTCTTTATTCAAGAAACAAAATGAAGAAATCAGTGAGGTGCTACAGATGTCAAAAGAAGGAGCATAATGCATCTCAGCGCAGATAAAAAGTAAACCCTAGGTCAGACACGCAGCAAAAGCGGTATGTTGCTGGTAGCACAGGGAGAGGGACCAATAATAAAGGTAAGGCACTCTCATGTTTTTAATCTTTTGTAGATGTGGGTAATCGTCAACTGCAACGGATTTTAGACTCAGGTGCATGCGCTTTTTCTATTGTTAAAGACAAATCTCTTCTCTATGATGTTAAAGATAAGACTCATATGGGAATATCTACTGTTGATGGCAGAAAGCTTCAGTGTCATTTGGTTGCGAAAGCACCCGATATGGTTACAGCACATGATGTTCATTATGTAAAAAATGTTGCGACTTACCTACTGTCTGTAGGGGAAATTGTCAAGAAGGAAAATACAGTCACTTTTGACATGCACGGAGCAAGAGTAATCAACGAAAATGGTGAAGTTATAACTACAGCAAGTAACGAAAGGGGTATTTTTAAATTGGATACCACTGACAGTAAACATAGGAATGTTAGTCATTCAGTATACTCAGCGGAAGGTTTTTTATTGCACCGCGGACTTTGACACCCAAATAGAAAGAGTATGTCTTTAATGAGAGATATGGTGAACGGAATACAGAATTGTAGTGTAACCAAGGAGCCTTGTGAGATATGCATAAAAGGAAAACAAACGAGACGACCTTTTAAGATTAGTAGAAGCAAATCTACAGATGTTTTACAGTTAATCCATACAGATGTATGTGACCCGATGCAGTGCGAATCCATAGGTGGGAGTCATTATTTTCTTACGTTTATTGATGATTACTTACGAAATACTCATGTTTATTTTCTTAGTTCCAAAGACCAAGTGAGTCACGTTTTTGAGGAATATTGTAATATGGTCGAAAGGTGGACAGGAAAGAAGATTAAGACCATCAGGTCTGATAACGGGAGAGAATATATTAACCAGAAATTGAAGACACTTCTGGCAAAAATGGGAATCACTCATCAAACTACCATAAAGTACAGCGCACCTCAAAATAGGGTTACTGAGAGGCCTAATAGGACCATTGTCGAAAAAGCAAGGAGCATGGTAAGTGGTGCTGGATTATCAAAAGATTTTTGGGCAGATGCGGTATCAACTGCCGTATATTTGAACAACAGATCACCTACAAAAGCATTAAGGACTAAAACGCCCTATGAGATAATCTGACCTAAGCAATATAAGGGTTTTTGAGTGTGATGCAATGGCTCCCATTCTGAAACAGCTGAGAGAAAAATGAGACCTTAAAGCTGAAAAGTATGTTTTTGTAGGATATTGTGATAATTCAAAGGGCTACAGATTAATGGATCCATTGAATAAAAGGATTGTTACAAGAATAGATATAGTATTCTTTGAAAATAGAAAGGACTGTGAAGAGGGCGAGACTACTAGGTTAACTGCATCTAGTTCCGAGAGTGGAACCTTATGTGAACAAAGAGAAAGTGAAAAACAGGAAGAGGACAGTCAAAGGCAAATGAAGATTATTTACCGTTCTTCTCACGCAGCAAAACCGAAAGAATATCCGGATTTTGAAATGTATGCAACCCAGACTTTTAATAATGAGCCAGAACAGCAGAAGAAGCAATGAGCGGCCCGAACTCTCCAGAATGGAAAGAGGCGATGGAGAGAGAATTGGAATCTTTATCTCAGAACGAAACCTTTGAATTAGTAAATATGCCAGCAGATAAGAAGCTATTACAGGCAAAATGGGTATTCACTTTGAAGAGCTCAGTAAATTCATCACCAAGATATAAAGCACGCCTTGTAATAAAAGGATATTCACAGATAACAGGTGATAGATTACAAAGGAACTTTTGCATCTGTAGTCAAGTATGCCTCATTGAGATATCTTTTAGCCTTGGCTGCAAAATGAAATTTAACGATTCGTCATATGCATGTGAAAACAACATATTTAAATAGGAAATTGAGAGAGGAGATATATGTCATTCAACCAAGAGAAGCTATGAAAGCCCGGAAACGGAAAAGATTTGGCGTTTTTCAAAAAGCATTTATGGACTTAAACAGAGAGGACATTGCAGGAATCGATGTCTACATAAAACTCTGATAAATACGAATATCAATCAATCTAAGGCAGGTCCCAGTATATACTATAAAAGTGAAAGAGAAGGGATAATAATAATGGAAGTATGGGTGGACGATTTCTTTATCCTGGCTGAAAAAGAAAGTCAAATGAGAATTTTTAAGAAACAGCTGCAAACCAAGTTTAAAGGGCATTATTTGGAAGAAGTTAAACTTTATTTAGGTATGCAGATTACTAAGGATGAAGAGAGACAAGAATTGACAGTAAATCAATCATCATATACAGAAAAAATCTTAAAGAAATTTGGCATGAGTGACTGTAAACTGATAACTACTCCAATGGAAGTAGAAGTAAAGTTAAAAATAAATGAGACAGATGTGGAATGTGATAAGAATGTTTCATATTTAGAAGCTATAGGAAGTGTATTATATTTGTCTCAAACGTCACTACCCGACAGTTCTTTTGCCATTCATGCAGTGAGCAGATATTGCAGAGACCCAAAGGAAAAGCACTCGAAAGCTGTGAAAAGGATATTCCTAAGAGGAACTTCAAACAACGAATTAAGATACCATAGAAAAGGTAATACGAAACTAGAAGGCTACATCGATGCACACTGGGGGAGTGAGTTGGGAGATAGGTACTCAACTACTAACTGCTGCTTTAAATTAATGGGAGGCCTCATTTCATGGTCCTGTCAAAAGCAAGATACTGTTGCACTGAGTACCGTGGACGCCAAGTATATGGCGCTGTCTTACGCCATACAAGAAGCATTGGGGCTATGAACATTAACATGTGAAAAAGAACCCAATTTAGTAGTGGAACCCATAAAGATCCTCTGTGACAATAAATGAGCCATTAACCTAGCTAAAAATGATGTCACTAGTGCTAGAACAAAACATATTGATATAAGGCATCATTTTATTCGGGACCACATAGAGCTACAGAACATCGCTGCCCACAGAAGAGATGTTTGAAAAGATCGTGGGACTATTCGGTTTATCTTGTGAAGGCAAGCCACAAAATATACGCTTAAAGGGAATTGTTGGAATTGTGTGAACAATATATTTCGTGTGAAATGGCGGCAAAGTGCATCATGTGCAATGTAATAGACCTCTCTGGTGCTAGTGTATGCCCTGAGTTTACGTACGTAATTAAATATTCCTTGGTTGTTGTGCTCAATGTATTTTAGTTGGAAGTGCAAATACAGTTACTGGCACTAAATGTATTATACTCACTATTACTTATTCAACTGTGTCGACTCTAACAAATATAACTGAGCCTTTATGGAGTGATTTGAAGCGAGGGATGCTTGGTCGCCATCCACCTGCCTCCAACTTTCAGGAAGAACGGTACAGGATCCTCTCCGCAACGATACAGGTCTTGTATTTATCCATTCCGAGACGACTGGAAGCTGTTTTGAAGGCCAGCGGTTTCCCTACTCTCTGCTAGCAATGGTAATGTATTGTGTTTGTGGTGTCCCCATGTTTTTGCTCAACTCCTGCATACTCGATATGAACATATTTCTCTTTTTCAGAAACTCGTTTCTTACTACCGCTAATCTATACTTTATATCACCTGTATTGCGACCGTCGTCAATTATTTTTCTGCCTAAACAGCTGACGTCGTCTGCAGCTTCTACGAGAGAGCGCTGAAAATTAAAGCCTTTTAATTTTTTATTCTGTTCTCAATATTGTTTGAAGTTTTACATGTCACGCATGTTACTCGGCCAACTTTCCCGCTATGCTGACACAAGTTACAACGATCTGTCTCTAGAGGGCTCCGAATTGTAGCGTGTAACATGACATTGTCTAACGTAACTGTGAGTATGTCAGTATCTGAGACAAAGTGCTGTAATCGAGTGTCTAACCGCTCTAAACTTCACCCGTACATGGAGCACTCTCTCTTTCACATGACAATGTCACAGCACATATGAGCGCTGCGACATCTGCAACAATCCGAAATCTTGGGTACATCCAGACTTGGCCCAGCCGATTTTCACCTGTTTCCAAAACTTGTTGAACACATCGGAGACTACACTTTGATAGTGAAGAAGCGATGGAAGCGTAGGTGAGGCTGTGGCTCCGTCAACAAAGTCAAACATTCTACAGTGACGGTATCAACAGACTGATCGATTACTCGTTGCGAGTGTTTGTCGCTAGGGTGACCAACTTGAGAAATAAATACGTAGGCCTGAAGAACAAACATGGAGTATGTTAAAGAAGTTTGTTTTATGTGAAATTCCTTAAGGGTTTTCAGGTAAATTTGGTGGAAATGCTCTTCGGCACGCCCTCGTATTATCTCATGCACTCAGCACTGTTTCATTTTCATTACCTGCTAAATCTTCTAATTGTTAGTGTTGCTATTCCTGTCACCTTTTCCCAGTATCCAAGCAAAGCAAAAACTCCCTTCTAGTAGGAACATACTCAGTGCCTTAACGATACTCGATCGGAAATTAACCTGAAATCCCGACGGCTTGTTGTTATTTATCTCGCTCGAAACCTGGGGCAGGTCTCCCTGATTTACGCCGCTCGGGATTACGTGGACTGTGCTAGACAATTTAGGTGCAGTAGTACATTTTTCCGTCTCTGATGAAATTATGTTGTCATCGGAAAACTTAAAGTTTTTATTTCGTTTCCTCGATCTTTAATTGCCTTTTCGAATTTCTCCTTAGTTTCCTTTGCTGTTTATTCAATCTGTGGATTGAATAACATACCGGATAGGCAACAAATCTGCCTCGGTCTCTTCTATAGTCCAGCTTCCTTTTCATGTCCTTCGACTCTGATACATACAGCCTGGTTTTACTATGAGTTGTAGAATACCTTTCGCTCCCTGTATTTCATTCCTGCCTTCTTCAGTACTTTAAAGAAAGTTTACCTGTTAACATTGTTTAAAGCCTTCTCTAAATCTACGTATGCTACAAATTTAGATTTGCCTAATTTCATCCCATCTTCTGAAATAAATCGTAGGATCAACACTGCCTTCCGTGTTGTTAGATTTCTCCGGTACCCAAACTAATCTTCCTTGTGGTCGGCTTCTGCCCGTTTTCCTTCTTCCGTAAATAATTACTCTCAGTATTCTGCATCCCTGACTAGTAATACTCACACCTGTCTATTCCTGCCGTTTTGGAGTGGAATTATTCTTCTTGAAGCCAGAAGGTATTTAGCTTTTCTCATGTAACTTACCGCTGTATGCTGATATCAGATGTTACATTTACAATATTGTCAGACACTCTAATGCCGTTACGATAGTCTGGATCATATTTTCGTTTTTAAGAGCGCAACTATGTAACACAGTACTCCCTTCATTTAAATTTCATGTAAAAATTACCTATAGGATAAAATGTTGTACCTAGAGGATAGTAAACCAAGGAAAACATGACATTTTGTGGACGGTTCTTCAGCCTAGTGACTAGTTTTAGAATCACACGAAGAAATGTGCACTAGACACTGCCATGAATTTTCTACTCTTTCTTGTCGTTTGAAAAGAGATTTTGTTTTGTGGAGAATTTCTAATTATTTCTAACTATTCACAGTAAAGTGCTATATAATATACAATATTCTGCCACACAAACCACAGACATTGCCGAGGTAGGCTGGATTGTGTGCCTCAACGATGAAGATAGCCGTTCTGCAGTTTCAACCACAACGGAGGGTTACCTGCGGAGAGGCAGACAAATGCGTGCTTCCTGAACAGAAGCAGTGGTCTGTTCAGTAGCCGCAGGGGTAACGCTCTGGGTGATTGACTGATCTGGCCTTGTACAATCTGCCGATATGGCTTTGCGGTGCCGCTACTGTGAACGCCTGAAAGCAAGGGAAAACTACAGCTGTTACTTTTCCCCAGGACATGCAGCTGTTCTTCATGGTTAAAAGATAAAGGCGTCCTCTTGGGTAAAATATGTCAGAGATAAAATAGTCCCAATTTTGGATCTCCGGGTGGGGGCTACTCAGAATATCGTCATCAGGAAAACCAAAACTAGCATTCAATGGATCGAATGTCAGATCCCTTAATCAGGAAGGTAAGTAAAAAAAATTAAGAAACGAAGTAGATAGGTTTAAGTTAGATACAGTCGGGATAAGTGATGTTCGCTTACAAGAGGAACAACACTTCTGGTCAGGTGAGTACAGGTTTACAATACAGAATCAAGTAAAGTCAACGCAAAAGTACCTCCGACTGTCAATAGGAAAATAGCGATATAAAGCAATTAGTTCCGCAGATGATGTGGAGATTGAAAGAATGCATGAGAGAGTTAAGGAAGAGGACAATTTCATTGTGATGTGATTTCTGACTGGAATTCGGCAGAAGAAAAAGGAACAGAAGGAAAAATAGCAGGAGAATATCGACTGGAGGAAAGGAATGCAAGACGTAATTGCCTGATAGAATTTTGCATACAGCGTAGTTTAATAAGGGCTGTCGCATGGTTTAAGAATCATGAAGGAAAAATTGTACGTGGAACGTTTCGGATTCTATATATAACGGTAAGAGGGATTTCGGAACCACGTTTTAAACTTTAAGACATTTCCATGGCACGATTCAGATCCTGGCAATAACTTATTGGTTATGAACTGTAGTTTGAAACTGAAGGAGTTGTAAAAGGTAGGAAATTAAGGATATTGTACCTGGATTAGTTGAAAATACCAGAGGTTTTTAAGAGCCTCAAAGACAGCATTAGGCAACAACTGACTACAACAAGGGAAATGATACCTTCTAGAGATGATACCTTCTAGAGATGAAATAGTGAAGCCAGCTGAGGATCACACAGAAAAAAACAGCCTAGTAAAAATCCTTGGATATCACAGGAGTTATTAAATTTAAATGGTAAAAGGAAAATTGCACAAATGCATCAAATGAAGCAGGCGAAAGGGAATACAAACATTTAGAAATGAGACAGACAGAAAGGCCTCAGAAGCATGTATAACGAGGTTGAGGTAGATACCGTCTAAATGAAAATTGAGGCGGCCTTTGGCGAAAAGACAAACACCTGAAGTGACTGTCAAGAGGTCCCGTAAAAAACTATACCAGGCAAAGAAGGAAAATCTCAAAGCTGGAAGGAATAAACAGGGAAGCCATACAATGGGAATTAACTAGAAGACATCTATTACAAGATATCAAGTTACTGAGTATACCCTGACGCAGCAGAATACCACTAGGCCCCTCGAATTTTCTGCCTCTCCAGTAGAAATAGAGTCAGCTACAAGTCATTCGTGGTAAGGCAGAGGACAGTGAGCGAAGGAAGAATTAATATGAGGACTCAGTGTTTATGGTGGAAACAAACTACGGCCGTCCTATCCGATACTGTATACAGTCAACTTTCGACACTGCCTCTCCCCCCCTCCTCTCCCCTTATCTTGTCTCTCCTTTCCGTTCCGTCGTATGTTGATAGGAGACATTGTGAGACATCAGGGAACCGTCAGTCCAGTATTGGACGGATTGTCGTGGACGAAAATTGCAGAGGGTGACCATGAGACGAATGCAGTAAGCAGTTTCAATTAGGTGTGAGTTGCAGTAGTTATTTGGAGAAGAAGAGGCTTGCACAGGATAGAATGGCGTGGAGATCTTCATCAAACCAATTTTCGGACTGAAGACTGTTGTTGTTGTTGTTGTTGTGGTCTTCAGTCCTGAGACTGGTTTGATGCAGCTCTCCATGCTACTCTATCCTGTGCAAGCTTCTTCATCTCCCAGTACCTACTGCAACCTACATCCTTCTGAATCTGCTTAGTGTACTCATCTCTCGGTCTCCCTCTACGATTTTTACCCTCCACACTGCCCTCCAATGCTAAATTTGTGATCCCTTGATGCCTCAAAACATGTCCTACCAACCGATCCCTTCTTCTAGTCAAGTTGTGCCACAAACTTCTCTTCTCCCCAATCCTATTCAATACCTCCTCATTAGTTACGTGATCTATCCACCTTATCTTCAGTATTCTTCTGTAGCACCACATTTCGAAAGCTTCTATTCTCTTCTTGTCCAAACTAGTTATCGTCCATGTTTCACTTCCATACATGGCTACACTCCAAACAAATATTTTCAGAAATGACTTCCTGACACTTAAATCTATTTTCGATGTTAACAAATTTCTCTTCTTCAGAAACGCTTTCCTTGCCATTGCCAGTCTACATTTTATATCCTCTCTACTTCGACCATCATCAGTTATTTTACTTCCTAAATAGCAAAACTCCTTTACTACTTTAAGTGTCTCATTTCCTAATCTAATTCCCTCAGCATCACCCGATTTAATTGGACTACATTCCATTATCCTCCTTTTGCTTTTGTTGATGTTCATCTTATATCCTCCTTTCAAGACACTGTCCATTCCGTTCAACTGCTCTTCCAAGTCCTTTGCCGTCTCTGACAGAATTACAATGTCATCGGCGAACCTCAAAGTTTTTACTTCGTCTCCATGAATTTTAATACCTACTCCAAATTTTTCTTTTGTTTCCTTTACTGCTTGCTCAATATACAGATTGAATAACATCGGGGAGAGGCTACAACCCTGTCTCACTCCTTTCCCAACCACTGCTTCCCTTTCATGCCCCTCGACTCTTATGACTGCCATCTGGTTTCTGTAAAAATTGTAAATAGCCTTTCGCTCCCTGTATTTTACCCCTGCCACCTTTAGAATTTGAAAAAGAGTATTCCAGTCAACATTGTCAAAAGCTTTCTCTAAGTCTACAAATGCTAGAAACGTAGGTTTGCCTTTTCTTAATCTTTCTTCTAAGATAAGTCGTAAGGTCAGTATTGCCTCACGTGTTCCAACATTTCGACGGAATCCAAACTGATCCTCCCCGAGGTCCGCATCTACCAGTTTTTCCATTCGTCTGTAAAGAATTCGCGTTAGTATTTTGCAGCTGTGACTTATTAAACTGATAGTTCGGTAATTTTCACATCTGTCAGCACCTGCTTTCTTTGGGATTGGAATTATTATATTCTTCTTGAAGTCTGAGGGTATTTGGCCTGTCTCATACATCTTTCTCACCAGCTGGTAGAGTTTTGTCATGACTGGCTCTCCCAAGGCCGTCAGTAGTTCTAATGGAATGTTGTCTACTCCGGGGGCCTTGTTCCGACTCAGGTCTTTCAGTGCTCTGTCAAACTCTTCACGCAATATCGTATCACCCATTTCGTCTTCATCTACATCCTCTTCCATTTCCATAATATTGTCCTCAAGTACATCACCCTTGTATAAACCTTCTATATACTCCTTCCACCTTTCTGCCTTCCCTTCTTTGCTTAGAACTGGGTTGCCATCTGAGCTCTTGATATTCATACACGTGGTTCTCTTCTCTCCAAAGGTCTCTTTAATTTTCCTGTAGGCAGTATCTATCTTACCCCTAGTGAGACAAGCCTCTACATCCTTACATTTATCCTCTAGCCATCCCTGTTTAGACATTTTGCACTTCCTCTCGATCTCATTTTTGAGACGTTTGTATTCCTTTTTGCCTGCTTCATTTACTGCATTTTTATATTTTCTCCTTTCATCAATTAAATTCAATATTTCTTCTGTTACCCAAGGATTTCTAGCAGCCCTCGTCTTTTTACCTACTTTATCCTCTGCTGCCTTCACTACTTCATCCCTCAGAGCTACCCATTCTTCTTCTTTTGTATTTCTTTCCCCTATTCCTGTCAGTTATGCTCTCCCTGAAACTGTGTACAACCTCTGGTTCTTTCAGTTTATCCAGGTCCCATCTCCTTAATTTCCCACATTTTTGCAGTTTTAGCTTTACTGAAGACTGTATCAACAACATAATATATTGAAGTTATTTGTTATGTATTGATAATCCTTCAGTTACTGATTTTTATGCCTAGTGCGTGGGTGGGCTGAAAAGAAATACCTCTGAATTCTTTACTCTGTTCACGCTTACTACTAGGTCGACTTTCCTGCTTCACTGCGCAATGTTCAACCCTTTACCGCCAGAGCTCTCCAAACTATAGCGGTGTGTACCGTAACAATGATGGTGCATGAGGCACAGCGTGCTGTAGTCAGCAAACTGGTCTCCCAGTGCGAGACGTGTGTACGTGCCCAGGGTGATTAAGTTGAGAAATAAATATGTTGAAATGAAGAGTAAAGATGTAGATTGTTAATAAAGTTTGCTTCACTTGAAAAGCTATGAGTTTTCAAATAAAAAATTCGGAGGAATTATTTTTCAGCACTTCCTCGTATAATACTATATATTTTTGAAAAGCAACATGTCATATTTGCAAATTAAATTAATGTATTAACGGTTTTACATGCCTTGAAATCTGTGAATTTCCAACAGCTTCAATTTCAAAACGTATTTAATATATAAAAGGCTTTTCATAGTACTTCTATTTACTTTGGTTTCAGTTATTCATTCTTGGTAGTAATAGGGTAATAATACAAGCCGGCCGTGGTGGTCTCGCGGTTCTAGGCGCGCAGTTCGGAACCGTGTGACTGCTACGGTCACAGGTTCGAATCCTGACTCGGGCATGGATGTGTGTGATGTCCTTAGGTTAGTTAGGTTTAAGTAGTTCTAAGTTCTAGGGGACTGATGAGCACAGCTGTTGAGTCCCATAGTGCTCAGAGCCATTTGAACCATTTAATAATACAAAAGATAGACAATGAAATACTACATTCACAAGATTATCTCGACTGCAACGGTTTTAAATTTCAGTGGAATATCTTTTCCTATGTAGATGACCATGTTGCTCCCAGCAACACTTTTTAACATTTCGAAAAACACATTTTTTGAGAGTACTTTTTCTAGTTTCAGGGAAAGACTGTAGCACATAAAAAGTGAGTAACAGTATTTACGAACGGAATGAGAAAATATATTAAATTTCTATTAAGGGCAGGTTACAGGCGGGAAAGAGTTACAAGGAACAACAGGCTTCCCTACAAGTTTCTTCAGTAGAGTTGCTGAATACAACTAGATCTACATATGCGACATGGAGAGTCGTTTTAGTGGTACTACTGCTAAGGTCTTTACTTTAGGAAAGAATCTAATCAGCTTTATTACGATCCAAACACTATGCGAGTTCTTTTCTCTTCGTATGAGTATTGTTTTCTCTTTCGTCTTGTGAGAAACAGCAACTTTACTGATATTTATGATAAGAATCATTTATTGTTCCGGCTTCGCTGCACATTGTTAACCAGATTAGATGTTTCGCTCATAGAGGACTATCTTAAGATCTAAGTAGTTGCTTCAGCAACCCGTCTTGTCTACCACATATCGGAGTACAGTATTATGACATAAGGTTCTGAGTAAACAGGATGTGTTTCTGACGCAACTACTTGGATCTAGGGATAATCCTGAACGATTGAAACCACTAATCAACTTTAAAATGTGCGATTGAAACAGAACGATAAATGAGAAGTATCTTAAATATTGTTTTCTGTTCAATAACGCACATAAGACAGGGTTTAAACGCCAAGGAGGTGGAGCATTGGCCAAATTTGTCAATAACGTCGTCCTGTCTATTCAAAATAAGTTACACACACTAAGAAAGAAAAACAGTCGTTGTGACGCTTCAGCGCATATTTGTATAGGTTTAATTACTGTATATTGAAATATCCCAAATTCTTCCACCAAAAAAGACGGAGTAAATATTATAGAATTCCTATCAAGAACTGTTGCCAACGTAACTTAGAAGCAGATATCTTCGATGCAGCTAAGCAACTCTCATTATTTAATAATGACATGTCTTCCAATCCAGATTGCACACTAATTACTTTCCTTTTAGAGTATGTTGATATAATAGATCCAACTTAGCCATCATACACAGCTGTTCTTTGATGACAGATCAGTATCTGAAGACTGTAAAGCTGCACAGGTCACTCAAATACTCAAGAAAGGAAACAGGAATTACAGAACCATATTACTGACATCGATTTGCAGTAGGATTTTGGAATGCATATTGTGTTCAAACATTGCGAACTACCCGCGAAGAAAACGATCTATTGACTAATAGGCAACATGGATTCATAAAATATCGTTCTTCTGGCACAATCCTAGTTCTTTACTCTCAAGATGTAATGATTCCTACCAAGAGAGAATTACATATTGATTCCACATTTATAGATTTTCAGAAGGATTATTACATTATTGCTCACAATCACCTTCCAATTAACGCCTATAGAGTATCGTCTAAGTTGTGTGATTTATTCGTGATGTCCTGTAAGAAAGGTCACAGTTCGTAGTTATCGACGGAAGGTCATCGACTAAAACAAAAGGAATATTGCCATTCCCCAAGGCAGTGTTACAGGCTTCTACTGTTCCTAATCTATAGAAATGATTTGGGAGACAATCTGAACAGCCGTTTTATTGTTAGAGTGTTTGAAGATGATGCTGTCATTTACCGTATAGTAAAGTCATCATAATATAGAAAGAGATTGAAAAAAGATTCAGACAAGTTATCTGTATCGTGTGGAAAGCGGCAGACCCTCAGTAATCAAAAGCCTGAGGAGATCACACAGAATACCAAACGAAATTCGTTAAATTTCGTTCTATAAGCCAGACAAATCTAAAGGCTGTAAATTCTACTAAATCCCTACGGTTAACAATTATGAATGACCGAAATTCGAATGATCAGACAGATAATGTTGCGTGATAGGCGAAAGAAAGACTACGTTTTGTTGGCAGAACACGTAGAAGATACAACACATCTACTAAAAAGACTGTCTACATTATAATTGTCCATCCCCTTATGGAGTTTTTCTGCACAGTTTCGGATCTGTACAAGAAAGGATAGACAAACCGTTGATCTGAAAAATTTGAACAAGAGCAGTTTGTTATGATGAGATTTTTTCACGATATTTCAATCTCTAACTTTCTCCTCCAAATGCGAAAATATTTTGTTGATTCTCAGCTATGTAGGGTGAAATGATCTTTATAACATAGTAAGAGATATCAGAGCTCAGCCAGAAAGATTTAATTGATTATTTTTAAACATGCTGTTAGAGAACGAAATTATAGGGAAATTGTGTGAAAGTGGTCTGTTGAACCATCTACCAGCAACTTAATTGTGAAGTGTAGTCATGTAGATTCACTATTCTTCGGTATCTTTTATGAAGAGGGATGCTATTATATTATATTATTGTTATATTAATTTTATAGAATCGTCTTATGATGGTGGAAATTTGTTATATGTTTGTATGTATAATTGTGTGTTTTTAACTGTCACTCTGATGACAATGTACCTGCTTTAATAGATATACTGAGCGATGAGGGAACCATGTATTATCTTTTAAATCTTATTGGTGTACAGCTATACATTTTTTATGTGTGTTACAAAAACTTGATATTTGGAGTACATATAAATGAACTTAATTCTGTTGCTGTTCATGGTTAACACAGTAGTCGAGATAAGTAGTCACAGTGAAGTGATAAAGTATTTAAATAAATTTAGTTACTTCAATATACCATATGATCATCTAAATACTCAATTGAGTGACTATTCGTAAGAGAAACCTTAATGTTGTTTCATTTAGTGTGTAATCCTGAAATAAATGGTGAGCTAAGTCAAGACAGACTTTGCAAGAAGGTCTAGATGTGGTGTAAAAGACATGTTTCTTAGCTATAGCACCAGTACATACTGATGGACCAAAAAAGAATATAAAAAAGGTATTGTAAAGGAGCAATTAAAAAGGTAATATAAAGAGAAGTAGCAGCATTTCATTCATGGCAAAGTATACTGATGCCTAGTTTGAACAAGATGCCAATAAGCTTGACAATTTGGATCATTAGGTCAAAGTAAGCATATTGATCACTTACTATTTGCAGATAGAGTTTATACATTTTTTCATCAGAAATGTATGTGGATGTTTCATATTGAAGAAGCTGATTACCGACAGCTCAGTTAATAGCTCACTGGTTGACATTCATGCACCAAAATTTACAAACTGTACCTGCTGTGTATCAGAAGACAAGTGCTGAAATTGTGCTGCTTATTAACAACATGATATATATGATACTTTCACACACATTGCAGTTAAATGAAGGGTACCCAGTGCCACAGTCTAGTATAGGGCTGCAGCCAGTCAGAGATGGATGAGTGTAATTTAAAATATGAAGTACTTGGAGTTTAAACAGAGGGTTTTTAGATAGGCCTAAAGGAATAAATTGTTAATTCAGGAAAATTCAGATGTATTTCTCCCAGGAGAGTATATTCTGTGAGTATAATGGATTCACACAGGAGGCAGTAAGATCTGGTACAAGTGATTTATCACTATTTGGCATATGATGCATTAACTCCTTTTTATTAAATAGAGGACTAGTGACAGTTCTATAGAAAGTAGATCAATACCTGGAACTTTTCTGCTATATAACTGGAGCTTGTAACTTGACGAATACTGTATTACAAGTGCAGATATTGTAACACTAATTGGGTTTTGAGACACTTCTGAAGCTTGATAATGATTTCAAAATTGTACTACCAGACAGATACACAACAAACTGCATGTGCTAGAACATTCACCAGAGTAACTGAAATTAAACAGAGCATGACATACACTGAAGTAGTTCAGTAGTAGGCATATATTATATAAACAAGCAGATGTGTCTTATGATACATACATGAATTTTTACTGAAAAGGAACTGATGAAAATTTGAAACTTCCTGGCAGATTAAAACTGTGTGCCCGACCGAGACTCGAACTCGGGACCTTTGCCTTTCGCGGGCAAGTGCTCTACCAACTGAGCTACCAAAGCAGTAGCTCAGTTGGTAGAGCACTTGCCCGCGAAAGGCAAACGTCCCGAGTTCGAGTCTCGGTCGGGCACACAGTTTTAATCTGCCAGGAAGTTTCATATCAGCGCACACTCCGCTGCAGAGTGAAAATCTCATTCTGATGAAAATTTACTCAAATATAGTGGAGAAATAAATATGACATTTGGTACATTATATTTTGATACAAAATATATTTACTTGCTATTTCATTGTCTTCAATACATAATTCAGGCATCTCCAAACAATTTCAAATAACATCCAAAAATACGTTCCATATATTAGAAACAGAAGAGTAGTATAATTTTAAAATCTCAGTTACAGTTACATCTGTAACAAATTAAATGGGGAAGTTTGCCACTCACTCATAAGTTTATATTTAATGAAAGAAAAGTTATTATGCCCATTTAATTAACTGTGAGATATGTAACTCTTCCGAAAAAATATTTTACAACATACCACAGTTGCCACAAAAGCTGTTACAATCATAACTCTCTAATGAAACAAGGAATTCCAAAGCATTTTTCAAAAAGAAGTTTAACACATTCCAGAAATGTTAAAATTTAAACTTGTATGGAGAATTAATCAACTTTTTGTCTCCTTACCTAGATGAACTCATCAGCTGGTATCGATGGAATAATGACTGGATGGGCAGTTAATGTGGTGCAGGAAGGTTCTATGGAGAAAGTTACTTTTTCAGTTTTTTCTCAAAAATAAGCAACGTTCCTCCTTTCAAATGATAAAAGATTAAACTAGTTCAGATGGGATTTGCGTTTTTGAGGCTGATTTCAGTGACAGCTTCACTCTTGTTTATTAGGAAGAGATGCACAAAACAACTTGAAATAATTAACAAGTCACAATTTACATGGTTACCGATCCAGTTCCACATGATATTACACCTAATTACCTGCAATATGAAGATCTAGCTGTTCTGTCCTTTAATCAGAAAATATTAAAGTAATGAAGCTAGTCAACATTTCAAACGGCGATACACATTGGCGAATAGATCCTGCAACCAGAAAGGTTATGGTCCTGTGTTAAAATGGCACTTCTTTGTATATATCCCATAGAAAAAAAACTCCTGCCTGTGTGGAAGAATGGTGGAGTATCATGTATGGCAGTGTGCGAAAATCAAGGAAACTCTCATTACTGAGTGAGGGATTTTTGTACAACGTACGAAACTCGATACTGATAAATTCAATATTATAACACTTCCAGCAGAGGAGATGTAAATCAATGCCGACAATTTACAGCAGAACTGGAACGATATAAGTTATTATCCAAACTGACAATCGACGCTTTGAGTACCATAGGAAAATATACAGTTAAAATAGGTTTGTTGTCTGGGGTATATGGCACACTGTTCCATTCTAAATGCATTGCAAGCCAGAATTTCAAGAAGTATTATTTAAAAAATCTTTCATAATCAGTTGCATGATGAATACTTTTCACTGTTTTTGCTCAGTAGGTTATTGTTAACTAGGCTCTGAATAAGGACACTCACAAATTTGTTTGATAAGTGTCAACAAAGAATGTGAAAATAAGTTTTTGTTAAATTCCTTAAGAGAATAAGTAATAAAACTACATGACCAGAAAACGGTGATATAAGCGAAGCTGACATTTCCCGAGTGGCGTGCATGTTATATGAGCCCATCGCAGACTTTGAGGGGATAACTTCTGATGAGAAGACATTAAAGCTTTTAAACTAAATTTGTTCTTAGTTACATCTGTAACACAAAAATGTTACATTAGTGTCATTTAACACTGTTACTAAACACTAGCTAAGATACCCTGCATTACCCACATATTTATTAATAGATGTGCTTGAGACTTTATATGCATGGAATTTATTTTTGACTTTTAAAGCTTCGTTGTATACAACGTCTGAGTTGGTATGATTGGAGGCACGAATGAATAGCATGTCTGCTTGAGTTACTGGAGAGGGAGCTGCGTAGAGCTGGTTGTGTAAAAAGGTGCTGACACTAAGGTCCTCGCCCACAGTATGCAGTGACTGGCATTGTGCTTTGGTTGCCCATGGCTCGATCACTTTGTTGGATATCTTTAAGGGTTCTATCAGCTGCTTGTATTGATTTTAGGTTTGCCGTGGTGCACTCTTAGTATATTGTTAGGCAGCAGTTGCTGCGACCCTAGCTTTGTCATTGTTCCTGCAGATGTGACATGCTGAGTATTCGCTGATATCCAGATCGATAGGGATTCTGAACAGAATATGAGCAGTTTTACTACAAGACAACAAAATGGCTAATATTCCCGATCTACATCTACATCTACATCTACATCCATACTCCGCAAGCCACCTGACGGTGTGTGGCGGAGGGTACCCTGAGTACCTCTATCGGTTCTCCCTTCTATTCCAGTCTCGTATTGTACGTGGAAAGAAGGATTGTCGGTATTCTTCTGTGTGGGCTCTAATCTCTCTGATTTTATCCTCATGGTCTCTTCGCGAGATATACGTAGGAGGGAGCAATATACTGCTTGACTCTTCGGTGAAGGTATGTTCTCGAAACTTTAACAAAAGCCCGTACCGAGCTACTGAGCGTCTCTCCTGCAGAGTCTTCCACTGGAGTTTATCTATCATCTCCGTAACGCTTTCGCAATTACTAAATGATCCTGTAACGAAGCGCGCTGCTCTCCGTTGGATCTTCTCTATCTCTTCTATCAACCCTACCTGGTGCGGATCCCACACTGCTGAGCAGTATTCAAGCATTGGGCGAACAAGCGTACTGTAACCTACTTCCTTTGTTGTCGGATTGCATTTCCTTAAGATTCTTCCAATGAATCTCAGTCTGGCATCTGCTTTACCGACGATCAACTTTATATGATCATTCCATTTTAAATCACTCCTAATGAGTACTCCCAGATAATTTATGGAATTAACTACTTCCAGTTGCTGACCTGCTATTTTGTAGCTAAATGATAAGGGACCTATCTTTCTATGTATTCGCATCACATTACACTTGTCTACATTGAGATTCAATTGCCATTCCGTGCACCATGCGTCAATTCGCTGCAGATCCTCCTGCATTTCAGTACAATTTTCCATTGTTGCAACCTCTCGATACACCACAGCATCATCTGCAAAAAGCCTCAGTGAACTTCCGATGTCATCCACCAGGTCATTTATGTATATTGTGAATAGCAACGGTCCTATGACACTCCCCTGCGGCACACCTGAAATCACTCTTACTTCGGAAGACTTCTCTCCGTTGAGAATGACATGCTGCGTTCTGTTATCTAGGAACTCCTCAATCCAATCACACAATTGATCTGATAGTCCGTATGCTCTTACTTTGTTCATTAAACGACTGTGGGGAACTGTGTCAAACGCCTTGCGGAAGTCAAGAAACACGGCATCTACCTATGAACCCGTGTCTAAGGCCCTCTGAGTCTCGTGGACGAATAGCGAGAGCTGGGTTTCACACGACCATCTTTTTCGAAACCCATGCTGATTCCTACAGAGTAGATTTCTAGTCTCCAGAAAAGACATTATACTCGAACATAATACGTGTTCCAAAATTCTACAACTGATCGACGTTAGAGATATAGGTCTATAGTTCTGCACATCTGTTTGACGTCCCTTCTTGAAAACGGGGATGACCTGTGCCCTTTTCCAATCCTTTGGAACGCTTCGCTCTTCTAGAGACCTACGGTACACCGCTGCAAGAAGGGGGGCAAGTTCCTTCGCGTACTCTGTGTAAAATCGAACTGGTATTCCATCAGGACCAGCGGCCTTTCGTCTTTTGAGCGATTTTAATTGTTTCTCTATCCCACAGCTCTGTTGTGAAGTCACAACAGAGCTGTTCGGTCTCGAAACTGTGTCAACACAATTTTAATGAATAATAGTTTTGCTGTCCCACAAGGAGCTTCAAGATACAGAATTTCTCCCATATTATTGTCTACACTTTGACAAACGCTTTCGAATACTGTACATTGTTTTTCCATTGGATTTTTGACGCTGTCTTGCAAGGTTTCCGCAGGTTCTGCTGGATTATAATTTATCTCCAGTTTGTACTCTGTTAATGCATTCGCCTTCCAGTAAAGGTTCTGGCAAACCATACTGACGGAGATAATTTCCTCCTACAGACATAAACAAATTTTAAATAGCTACAAAACATCGATTAAGGACACTATTATGCAATCCAACTTCAGTTCAGTTTCAATATTTTTGAGTGAAAGGAATGGAAAGGGAACAGGATGGGAGAGAGGTAGGGAGGAAAGATTAACTTACAGTGGCACAGGGTATTGCGACAATGAAAGAGCGAGAGGTGAAGATTTGTGCCAGACCGGGACTCGAACCCCGTTGCTACGTGCTTCTCTACAACGGTTGCCATCCAACTTCCGACTCGTCACACCGAAAAGCACAAGGAAAATTGTTCATCAAACAGCCGTCGTGGAAATAGAATTGTATATACAGGGTGGAGAAAAATGCTGTCACAACATTTTAACCATGGATACCAGATGCCAGTACAAACCAAAATTACTAATGTTGTAGGTCTAAAGTGCAACCAGGTACCACACTCTCCGATTGGCCGCGGGATTGCCCTGTTGCTGGACGCTCTCAACTACGCATGACGGCGAATGCTTTGCTACTGGAGATGGCGACGTATCCGAGGCGGCCCGCACGCTCCGTGGTAGCACGCCAGCCTGGGAGCGAATCCGCCAGGATCCATTTTAGTTTAGTGATAAGACGTACCGGGAACAAACCCATTAACAACTGTTAGTTCGCGCACAGAAAGTCTTTTAGAAATTGTGTCGGTCCTGGAAAGGACCTTTTTTGTAGCTATGTGTTGTGTGCGTAGTTAGGCGTAGTCAGCGCGTACACAACTTTCCCACTAGAACGCGACCCGCTATGCACAACAGCGCAGGTGGAGCGCTCGTCATTCTAGGCACTACGAGATGGCGCTGCCATAGAGACGGACCAAATTCTGTTTTCTCCTCGCGGATCACACTTGCGCAGTGATACATGAATGCGCGAGGTATTATAACGAGTGTACAGACCTCCGATTAGACAGTCTGCACTAGTCTGCATTAGTCTGCATTTATCTGCACCTGTCTGTACCAGTCTACATTAGTCTATAGTCAAGTTTCAGTCTGCGCCCAGTAAGATTACCATATTCCTGTACATAGGCATGAAGATAAACGTATAGACACTTTTGTCAACTATCAGAGATGTATGTGAGAATAAGATTAACGTACCAATACCAACGGAACTAGAGAGTGTCAATTGTAAATAATATCCAGAACCAAGTTAAGTAAGGTTTATGCTTGTTATTATTGTAATAAAACTGTGTGAAAATTAATCAAGTTCTGTTTAAAGTTGGTCACTGTCAATCTGCTACTCTAAGCGTGCAAGTGGCATTTCTATCGTCTGACCTAATGGCAGAAGACAAACACGCCACGATAAGACCACAAGAGATATTGTTGACACTCGCCTACCTCGTTAGAGCCACAAGTCAAATAATCCGATGGTGTGTATACCAAAGGTCTTACAGTACGCACACCACACTATGACATTCTTTACTTAAAGTAGGTGCTCGAACTGGCCACCCTCTGACGTGACACAAGCTTGGTAACGTGAGGTCTGGCCCAGGTCCTGCGAGCTCCTCCGGCCTCCGAACAGTTCATTAAAATATCCGCGCGCTGCACGACAGTTAGGTGCGTGCTCCCCGCCACGCTGCAACCACATGCGTAGCTTTGTGTCCAGGGGACATCTTCCAGCAGGCCGGATACAGTCTCGTGCAAATAGCGAAGGTAGTTTCCCCCGGTAAGTCGAGGAGGTAGACGGACCGGCGCAATCAGATGGTCACCCACAACGCCTGCGAAAATGTTGAGGGGAAACCGTGCCTGGTGTGCGTGGTCGTACGTGAAGTGAGGATTTCCCCTTGCCCAGTAACGAGCGTTCCGAGTGTCGTAAAGGCCATCCCGATAAAGGTCCACTCGTCGGCAAACAACACAATGGCGGGGAAGGCGGGATCTCGTACAACACGTCGCAGAAACCACCGGCAAAACCCTAGTCTGTGTTCATAGTCCGCCACAGGATTTAGGTTTTGGATAGGGTGGAAACTAAATGTATGCTGGCCGTCATCCCTCGAAACCTCCCAGACTAACCGATATGTGACCCCCATGTCGTGTCCAACTGCTCGAGTAATTGTCGTAGGTGCTTTCTCGAAGCGCTTGAGAACACTTTCTTCAAATGCAGCATCCCGTCGTATTCGAGGGCTTCCAGCATCACCATGATATGCCGCTAACGAGCCTGTTTTCCCACGTCGTCGGTAAACTGCTGTAAACGTTTGCGGGTGTGGGTGGCGTCTTGCTGGGTACTGTTCCTCATACAACCATCGAGCTTCATGCGCATTACCATCTACTAGTCCATAAACAAAAACCACATCTCGTTGTTTTTCAAACGAATACTGTGCCGCCATGCTTACTGTATGACTAAATCGCAGGTGACGTGTATGTGTGTGTGTGTGTGTGTGTGTGTGTGTGTGTGTGTGTGTGTGTGTGTGTGTGTGTGTGTGCTCCTAAACGAAGCTTACGTGTGAATGCCTCTGGCGTGAGGGGGACACAAAGAGCAAGACGTTGGACCAGTGACGGGGCGCCAGAAGTCTGTATGCGTAAACCGACAACCATAGCGCTCCCCGTCAATCGACGCACTTGCTTTCCACCTGCAAAGGGAGGTGTGTTTTTGAATAGTGTCGTCGCCGCCGGAGGCATCGCAGAGTCTGTCTCCGCTATTATTTTCGATTTAGGGCAATAAGTCTTGCTACTCACAGCACGCTGTTTTACGTGCTGCGTCGACACCAGAGGATGGCATTTTTGGAGAGGAAAGGGTAGGGCTATAGGGGAGGTAGGAGGCCCATTAAAAAAAAGCGGCATGGCAGCCCCACGGCCAATAACAGCGCGCGGCGCCAAGTTTCCGTAGTTTAAAAATGGTGCGTTATCGACCTATACAACGTTACTAATTTTGGTTCTTACTAGGATCAGCTATCCAAGGTTAAAATTTCGTGACTCAAGTCTTCACTATCATATATGTAGTGTCTGTTCTGTCATACGTGTCCGACAGAACAGACATCACTCATATCTATAATTCGATATTTTTTCCGATATTCCGATAAAAGTCTTCCACCAGCTTATCCTGATGTCCTGATGTCTTTGCCACAACACTGTTTGTGTGTGTGTGTGTGTGTGTGTGCGTGGTGTCTGTTCTGTCATACGTGTCCGACAGAACAGACATCAGTCATATCTATAATTCCATATTTTTTCCGATATTCCTATAAAAGTCTTCCACCAGCTAATCCTGATGTCCTGATGTCTTTGCCACAACACTGCAACAACATAAAGTGCACAAATTACCAGGAAAACGGTAAACAATCGATGCAAGCGATGTGGACTGTCACTAAGGCAAGCTTCAGACAGAGCATCATCCCAGTGCATGTCATTACCAAGTAACTGTCGCTCTCGACATGCGTCTCTGTAAGCGGGATATTGGCTGTGACTAGCACGTTGGACTCGCATTCAGGAGTACGACGGCTCAAATCGCGTCCTGCCATCCTGATCTAGATTTTCCGTGATCTCCCTGAATCGCTTCAGCGCTGCTTGAGTCAACCATGCGCATACCTTCCCAAAAATGTGTTCTTTAAATGTGCATGGCTCGCCACCTAGAGCTCTGCCGCGTCTTGTACGATTGAAGACACTCCGCTGTCTGTCGTAAGTATAGTATGACAGGACTTCATCATACAACGACATTTTCTCGAAAAATCTTAGGTTTCTACAGAGCCGAGAGTATGTTTGTCTCGGGTTTTCTAACCGGTCTGTAATGTTTTCAGTGTGAGAATGTGTTCACTGCCTTCCTTCAAGGTGAACATCGAGATGAATCAAAGGCGTGTGTCTTTTTTGGACAGGAGAGATCAAAAGACGCTATACTGACACTGACCAGCTTGTGTATCGGCCCAGTTATCTTGTGAAATCGTCGTGTTCATTTGTCAAGGCAAATGTGGCGCACTCACTGTCCTTGTTCAGGTACTGACTATATATGTAACAGATTTAACGCTATTGCAAGTTTCAACGTTAATATGAGTTTGAAATGTTTGAGATAATATCGGCGAATAGGCCACGACCCAGCAATTGTCCAGTACAATTGTAGCTGTTATTTCGCCTCTCTGTAATGAATTCCAGTGCTATTAGATGTCTTTTAGAGCACCGGGATCCCTCCATGCAAGAAGAGCTTCTGTTTCAGGCTGCGCAAGGGCAGTGAACCATGTGTGTCTTTATGGTGTCAAACAGTGCAGGATCTGGGAATTCGGCGCTTATCAGCTTACAGACATCGTTGGGAAGTATTATTTCTTCCAGCTGCAACAGGGTATGTGCATACGGCAGGTCACGGTTCTGCTGCTCAACGCCCTATATCAAGCACAAACCTGACCAACACAAGCTTTCTGCGGTGGTCAGGTTGTCAGCAGCTTCAGTTTTGAGACGTGGAAAACTCTGGCTTTTATATCATGTCGATAATACGACACCAGTCCATAAAAAGCTTCTTGAGCCATTTATTTCGTTCAACTTTGGATTTGGTGTGAACGTAACAAACATATAACTCCTTCCGTAGTTTCGTACATAGTAGAAAGGTTCCTGCGTACGCAGGTGTGTATACCGCGGGAAGCCAGTGAAACTGGATTCGTCTTATTTCTTGCTGATTAAAATATTTTTTAAAATTTTGTTTTTGTTTATGTTCGGAAATTTCTTGCAGGGTAACTTGATACAATCCAAAATTACACCCATCATCGCCACTGTAATAAAGTAATAGGCATTGCAGGCAGTCATAAGACTGATGTCTCATGAATCTGTTCAAATTCCTGATCAATCAAAACAGCTGCAACTGCATTTGTGACAGCGATGTTGTACCTGCCACGATGGCCACTAGAGGATCATTTACCTGCACTGATGACAAATTCGTAATCATTACGCTGCCCTTGAGGAACAGAACCTCAAAACTGTGAATATATGTATTCACACAACGCAGCTTGTTTTAAAGCAGAGCAGTCAGATCATTCTTAGGTTGTAGAAAGTTTTGATTTCTGTTATTTGCCTGTTCATAATTATAAAAAAGAAGTGCATCTGAAGAACCTCGAGCTCATTTTCAGCCAACGAAGTGCCGAAAAGGTGATAAATGTTGTCCTGAACATTAAGGAGTGGGTGTGAATGGTCTTTCCGTTACACGTTTCACACCAAAAGATGTAATTAGATGAAACTACAAACGGTGACTGATAACAGTGAACTTGTTGTTTCATCTAATGTCAGTAACAGTCGCGGTAAAGCCTAACCTAAAAATTTTCGCATTTAAACCATAAGGTGTAATTTTAAAAGCATTATTGTCAACACGGGAATTGTCCAAAATGTGTTTTGATTGTGGATGGTCACCATTCAGCAGAAATGGGGCAGTTCCGAAAAAATTTAAATATGTTCTTTTTCACTCGATCAATGCATTCCAGCCATTTCTGTTCGATATTTCAGAGTCTCACAAACTTTACAATTTGTTTCCATTCCAACAAGTGAAGCACACGTGGCGTAATCGGCCGCAGAATTATATGTAGATGCACTTTTCTCTTTCTCAACCCAACCAAGGTCGGTGTGTAACACAACTTCTTCTTGAGATTCTTCTGAATCTTGAGACGAAATTGGTAAGCGCCGAAGTCGATCGGCGTCTAGGTGAGATTGATTCTGTTCCTTTTTCTCTATCCGCCGTAATGTGACGGTCTTGATCAGTGTTATATCGCACTCACTAATGGAAGGAAATTCCATAGAGCGATTTAAGGCCTAATATTTTCAAGCCGCAGGAAGTCTCGCTTCACGATCTTCACTGGATTCTTGAGACCTCATAGTTCTCTGACTCTTAGCCAATCTGGTGTGTTCAGAAAGAGTTGACTCTTTTCTAGGCATTTTTATTTGTAAGCAAAACGAAATCAAAATGTAATGAGCAGGCACTGAAACCATAAAACAGACACAATTCTTTAACCTTTCGTAACAAATAATATAAATAAAAACTATTGAATCAAGCAGAGCAAGGTCGTTAAGTTTTTAATACACAAAGTGCAGTTAGTAAATCCATATACCCTAGCCAACAAATTCACTTTTAATTTATATTTGTAAAGATAAGTTTGCGGCACTTCATTCTGTCACTGATGTAAACTTCCATGAGTACATCTATCACTGATACAAAAAAACTGACAGTGCCATCTATTGGTTCTTGTGTGTACCATGAATCTAAAAGCTTCTTCCATTATTTTTCTGGTTTTTCTGATGTACTGTGGCTTCATGACCTTGTGACTGAGGTATACATTTGGAATACTAATCTGACCAGTTGGTTTTAGATTAAACATTAAATTACGATACATTTTTCTTCCATGTTCAGATGTTGATGAAATAAAGCCTATACGCTGTCCCAAGCTACGCTCAAGATACCTGTGAAAACCGAAGAAAATTCGTCTAGTAGTTTTGGAATTTAGCATGTTCAAACAGACAAATAGAAAGGCACAATGGTGTAAGATAAAAGCTTAGATGGTGACATATTCTTTTTCTGTGATACAGATTAGATGAAATAAAGTCTGTAAGCTGCCTACACTATGCTCAAGTTATCTATGAAAACCCCAGGAAAATTTGTCTAGTAGTTTTGGAGATTAACGTGTTTGTACGAACAGACAGACACAATGATAAACAACGCCCGTCAGCAGCTGAAAGTATTAATATGTAATTCTAATGTCGTTCTAGATGGCAGCAAGTCATCAAAGTTGTCTGTTTTTTCAGAGCTGTGCGAAAGAACAGACACCATATCCATATAAAAAAATATTTTTTAGCAATAAATGAACACCGCCTGCTTCATCAACCCTTCCTGTTTATTGTTTTGAGATCTGTCTATAAAATTTTAATAACTTTAGTTTTTCATGTTGATGCTTCACTTTCAACTGCACAAATATTACATCCATAACAATTGACTCAGCCATGTTTCTTTTTCTTCATACTGAACATGGATGTATGAGACTTGAATTTTTTCTATCTAATAAATGGTCATCTACAAAAACTGAAGTCAATGTCGCACTATAAAAGATATTCAAGAGTTTTTTTTTATAAATTTCAAAATGCTGGCCATCATAATGTGTGTAAACATTGTCCACCGTAATAGTCTGGTCGAAATGTGGCAAGATTCCAACTTAACTGACATGTCCAATCATAACTTACATCAATCCTTTGGCTATACTAAAACTTTAGTAGCTTTTATCCATATAAATGGAACTAATTTCAATGAAAGGTACTGAGCTCGGAGGCCTAACTAAGCATTGACATCTTCACGGTTATTCTGTACTATATAACAATCAACTAATACAGCTACTGGAAGTAGTCAACCAAGGGAACACAGGAGATTAGATTCTCAGCATACAACTATGCAACAGTAAATGAAAGACATTTAACTTAGTCTTGAATAAATGGTAAATAAGAGGTGTTGTTACATATGTAAGAGTTTGAGATAGAAGGTAGGATTGATGGTGGACAGAAGAACAACATCACACGCACACATTAACAAATACCAACCACTCCGCAGTACATTGTATATTAAATCGACGAGTCAAATGAGCAATAAGCAAGCATTTATAAATGTTATGAATAATGATGAGAAGTGGTTTATTTGGGCAATAAAACCAGCATTAATTTCAGTTGATCCTGATAAACATAACAATCTTGAACAAACAAATAACTAAAAATAATGCATGTAAGAATTAGAGAGAATGTTGGAGTCAACAGAATACACAATTACAGTTGATAACACACCTAAATATTATAATTAATACGCTGAAGAGCTAAGGAAACTGATACACCCGCCTAGAATCGTGTAGCACTCCCACGAGTATGCAGACGTACCGCAACACGACTTTGCATGGACTCGGCTAATGTCTGAAGTGGTGCTGGAGAGAATCGACACTGTGAATCCTGCAGGGCTGTCCATAATTCCGTAAGAGTACGATGGGGTACGGACATCTTCTGAACAACACGTTGCAAGGCATCCCAGATACACACAATCAAGGTTTATGTCTGGGAAGTTTGTTCGCTAACAGAAGTGTTTAAACTCAGAAGAGTGTTCCTGGAGCCACTCTGTAGCAATTCTGGACTTATGGACGTGTGGGGTGTAACGTTGTCCTGCTGGAATTTCCAAGTGTATCGGAATGCACAATGCACATGAATGGACGCAGGATGCTTACATACCTGCCACAGTCGTATCAGATGTATCAGGGGTCCCATATCACTCCAAATGCACACGCCCCACACCATTACAGAGCCGCCACCAGCTTGAACAGTCCCCTTCTGACATGAATGGTTGGCACGCTGACACTTGTTTATGGCCCAAATTAAAATCTGCAGCAATTTGCAGAAGGGTTGCACTTCTGTCACGTTGAACGATTCTTTTCGTTTGTCGTTCATCCCGTTCTTTCAGGATCTTTTTCCAACTGCAGCGACGTCGGATACGTGATGTTTTACCAGATTCCAGTACAGTCGTGAAATGATCATGTGGGAAAATCCCCACTTCATTGCTACCTCGGAGATGCTGTGTCTCATCACTAGTGAGCCCACTATAACACCATATTCAAACTCACTTAAATCATGATTGCCTGTCGTTGTAGCAACAGTAACCGATGTAACAACTGCTGCAAACACTTGTTATCTTAATATAGGCGTTGCCGATTGTAATGCCGTATTCTGCCTGTTTCCATATCTCTGTGTTTGGATACGCATACCTACGAGCTTAAACGTGGACGACCAAAAATTGTTCCCATTTTCTTACACAATCTCACTAACTATGATTCAAACTTTTTTCTCAAAGAGCTTGGACATGATGAGAAAGAGATTTGCTTGATTCCAAATGATAAAGAGAAGTACATAGCCCTTGTAAGGAAACAGGTATCTCAAAGAAGAGGTTTACGGATGTCTTTTAAATTCATCATATTATCATTGACTAAGTTATCATCAAACTGATCAAAGGGGCAGAGGATTAATATTGAAGGGAAGATGATTAATGTAAGCAATTCTTGATTGATGATGATTGGTTCTGGTAATTAGGAAAGGAGTATATCCATATGAATATATAGATGACTGGAATGTAATCCAATAAAATAAACTCCCACCTAAGGAAGAGTTCTACAGCAAGTTAATGAATGATGTGTAGGTGATAATCTATAATCAGACAAAGGTAGTTTGAAATAAGTTTTATGTAAAGAGATAGAGGTGATTTCTACTTTTTGTATCTAAATACTGATGTTCTATTAGTGGAAGATGAAACTGAAAATTTTAAAGTTGTATGTACAAATTCATATGGATTAGAAACTGCATGGTGAAGCTCAACAGCAGGTCTATCACAGACTGCAGTGTCGAAAAAAAATTAATAACCGCTTGAATTATTGCATTATTATGATATGACTTAAAAGGGAATAAGAGGTGGCATATCAAAATGCTGTAAGTGATGCATTAAAGCCAGCAACAAGAAATTGAAATGTTACAATCACAACAAAGAATCAGATTATGTGATATATCTGTGACATACCTTGATGCAAATAATTTATATGGATGGGCCATGACACAGGCTTTAACCTACACTGATTTCGAATGGGAACCAAATTTAATTATTGATGTGACTGAGATACTTGATGGTTCAAGCGTTGGATACATACTTGAAGTGATTTGGATATCCAAAAGAGCTGCTTGGTAAATGTGAGAATCTAATAAGCACCTGATAATAAGCACAAACTTTTAACTACATTACACAATAAGTTCAAGTAAGTTGTTCAACATAAGAATTTAAAACAATACTTCTCTTTAGAGATGAAATTAACGCAGATAAATCATACCCTAAGATTCAAGAAAAGTACAAAATGGTAAAAAAATACATTGATTTCAATACAGAGATGTGATTGAAAGAAATGAATAAATCTGAAAATGAGTTTTAAAATGTGCTTAATGACAGTGAGCTGTACTAAGACTAAGGAAAATTTTTGGTATTGGATGAGTATCAAATTAATCTCTAATGGTAAAATTTGTGATAAGTTAATGTTGTTGTTGTTGTTGTTGTCTTCAGTCCTGAGACTGGTTTGATGCAGCTCTCCATGCTACTCTATCCTGTGCAAGCTGCTTCATCTCCCAGTACCTACTGCAACCTACATCCTTTTGAATCTGCTTAGTGTATTCATCTCTTGGTCTCCCTCTACGATTTTTACCCTCCACGCTGCCCTCCAATGCTAAATTTGTGCTGCCTTGATGCCTCAAAACATGTCCTACCAACCGATCCCTTCTTCTAGTCAAGTTGTGCCACAAACTTTTCTTCTCCCCAGTCCTATTCAATACCTCCTCATTAGTTACGTGATCTACCCATCTAATCTTCAGCATTCATCTGTAGCACCACATTTCGAAAGCTTCTATTCTCTTCTTGTCCAAACTAGTTATCGTCCATGTTTCACTTCCATACATGGCTACACTCCAAACAAATACTTTCATAAACGACTTCCTGATACATAAATCTATATTCGATGTTAACAAATTTCTCTTCTTGAGAAACGCTTTCCTTGCCATTGCCAGTCTACATTTTATATCCTCCCTACTTCGACCATCATCAGTTATTTTACTTCCTAAATAGCAAAACACCTTTACTACTTTAAGTGTCTCATTTCCTAATCTAATTCCCTCAGCATCACCCGATTTAATTTGACTACATTCCGTTATCATCGTTTTGCTTTTGTTGATGTTCATCTTATATCCTCTTTTCAAGACACTGTCCATTCCGTTCAACTGCTCTTCCAAGTCCTTTGCCGTCTCTGACAACAATTACAATGTCATCGGCGAACCTCAAAGTTTTTATTTCTTCTCCATGAATTTTAATACCTACTCCAAATTTTTCTTTTGTTTCCTTTACTGCTTGCTCAATATACAGATTGAATAACATCGGGGAGAGGCTACAACCCTGTCTCACTCCTTTCCCAACCACAGCTTCCCTTTCATGCCCCTCGACTCTTATGACTGCCATCTGGTTTCTGTACAAATTGTAAATAGCCTATCGCTCCCTGTAAGTTAATATCTAAGCAAAAAAACTATAAATGTACAGTAATATATAATGAAAATCTAACAGCATCTTACATAAATAAGATTGAATTACATTCACTAAATCAGTCTACACACACACACACACACACACACACACACACACACACACACACACATATATATATATATATATATATATATATATATATATATATATATGCTATTTTTCGAAATAATCACCAATTCTGTCGATGCATTTTTGTAGATGCTGTGGCAGTTTTTGTATGCACATGCCATACCAACTCGCTGCTGTGCTGTTCAGAAAGTTATGAACCTCTTCTGTCACCTCGTCGTCGGAGCTGAATCGCTTGGACCACAATTAACGCTGACAGGTACTGTGTGACTCTGAGAAAACTCAAACGGGAATTTCAGAACCAGAGAAGAAGACTGTTGAGCAAGGGCATACACATTCCCCATGACAACGCTCGCCCACACGTCGCTCGCAAACCGTTGCTCTCTTGCAACAGTTTCAGTGGAACATAATCACCCACTCACCCTATAGTCCTTGGTACCCAGTGACTATTACCTTTCCCTAGGTTAAAAAAAATATTTGGCTGGAAAGCGATTCAGCTCCGATGGCGAGGTGAAAGAGGAGGTTCATAACTTTCTGAACAGCAAGGCTGCGAGCTGGTAGGACATGGACATACAAAAACTGCCACAGCATCTACAAAAATACATCGACAGAAATTGTAATTATGTCGAAAAATAGCTAATTGTTCAAGCTGTAAACTGAAATGAACTATTGTGTAAATAAACAGGTCTATGTACTTCTAAAATATAGGAGACCTTACTTTTGGGATTACCCTCGTATATACAACACACTGGGTGATCAAAAAGTCAGTATCAATTTGAAAACTGAATAAATTACGGTATAGTGTAGACAGAGAGGTACAAATTGACACACATGCTTGGAATGACATGGGGTTTTATTAGAAAGAAAAAATACAAAAGTTCAAAAAATGTCCGACAGTTGGCGCTTCATCTGATCATAATAGCAATAATTAGCATAACAAAGTAAGACAAAGCAAAGATAATGTTCTTTACAGAAAATGCTCAATATGTCCACCATCATTCCTCAACAATAGCTGTAGTCGAGGAATAACGTTGTGAACAGAACTGTAAAGCATGTCCACAGTTATGGTGAGGCATTGGCTTTGGATGTTGTCTATCAGCATCCGTAAAGATGTCGGTCGATCACGATACACTTGCGACTTCAGGTGACCCCAAAGTCAATAATCACACAGAATGAGGTCTGGGGACCTGGGAGGCCAAAGTGGTGGCTCAGCACACGATCATCACCAAACAACACGTGCAAGAGATCTATCACGCATCTAGCAATACTTTGTTGTTGTTGTTATTGTTGTTCTAATAAAACCCCATGTCATTCTAAGCATGTGTGTCAATTTTTACCTTTGCATCTACATTATTCCATGGTTTATTAAGTTTTCAAATTTATACTGACTTTTTGATCTCCCGGTATATATATAAGGTTAAGGCAAAGTCTGTGGTTCTAGACAATAACCGTGCTATTGGCCTGACTGTAGGTAGAATGCAGCCTACAATTGCCATGGCGTTAGGTGGAGGAGGATGGTAAGCTCATTTTCGCAGGCCACAGTAGCCGAGCGGTTCTAGGAGCTTCAGTCTAGAACCACATTACTGTTATGGTCGTAGGTTCGAATCCCACCCCAGGCATGGATGTGTGTGATGTCCTTAGGTTAGTTAGGTTTAAGTAGTTCTAAGTTCTAGGGGACTGATGACCTCAGTTGTTGAGCCCCATAGTGCTCAGAGCCATATTTAACCCATTGTCCTGGCCAAATGTAATGCCTGGGAAAGGTGGGCAAGTACTCATTTGATAGCAGCTGAGTGGGCCATGGGCTGTCCTGGACGGAGTGGAACAAGGAAAAATCCGCACTCCTGTCTAGGACTGAACTCAGGACCTTCTGGGCTGGTACCTAGTACTGAAACCACTACAGTGTTACAGCTTCAGTAACTATGTGTACAAAAAACAACTGGTATATAAATGCAGACATGAAGGATATGTTGGAAGTCTTTGACACATGTGATTACCCACGCAATATGAGTGCAATATATCACCAAGTGAATGAGAAGGTGATAGGTAAACTGATGTGTGAGCGCATTGTAACGGTTTTGAGTGAGTTTGTAGGATTAAGAGCTAATATGTGTGTATATCATGTTGGAAATGATAAATGTAAAAAGTCAAAAGAAATCTTAAAGATGATAGTAAATAATATTATATTTGATAACTAAAACATGGTTATTTAATAACAGTGAAATATATACAGTAGAATTTCATAATACAGCATTAAGAGCACATCACCATAAAAGGCGGTTCAAGTATAATACAATCAGCACACATCCATTGGAGTGCTATAGTTTATTGAAAGTATTACTGGTTTGTGAGATATGACAGAATCACTTTAACATCATCAGAATGTTAATAATCTCCTCCATCTAGGAGCAGATATTTCAATATGTTGATACATTTTGTTTATCACCATTAATATGTGAGCTATGCATTATAGTTTACTGTATATACTGGATTTAACGTAATAGTGGATTCATATTTCACACTATCATCTACACATCATCATTTACAATACACAAATTAGGCATTTTAGCCTCCTGTGAATATTTGCGTTCATTTACAACATCACCAATTTGTTAATGAATTTTATTTATTATCATTTGTAAGTTGATTATCTGGATGCCTAATTATTTTCATCATCAACATTATTAATATAAACCATTCAAATGAGGCATTCAGCAATCCAATACTGAATTAGCTAATCGTTTTATAAATATTTTTACTTATAATGATGAACAGTATAATGTGGTTTATATCATTGACCAGATGCCACACAAATGTAGAAACTAACGTATCATAATGAGGTTAAATTCAAAGTAGTCGTAATTTAAAGTAATCTGCGTATTAAAAATCACAGGTCACTACGTATTTCGATGATATTGTACTAAAAATGGCCTAATCTCAAACTTAAAATGGATCATTTGTCATATTGGGGTAGAACACACAATACATATCTACTTACAGGATACTCAAATGTGAAACAGGATGAGATATTACCAGTGGTGAAATGAAAATAACAGTGAAAAAATGAAACATCAGTAGTGACAAGCACATTTAGCTTCACAATGAAAGAGGATCAATCGACTGAGAGAAGATAAAATTAGAGAAGAGGACTGGCTGAGACACTCAGCAGGAAGATATAGAGAAACTGCTTAAGAAAGGAGAGTGCGAAATGAGCTAACTAAAATTACAGTGAGTGAAGTTCTTAGAAGACAATGGCTGCACATCAACAAAGCATTAGTGTACAAGAAGGGTAAAGCTGAAGCACCAGAGATAACAGTTTGTCAGGTCAAGCATTCTATTACAATCCCACTAAAGAATACAACAAACACAAACATGCTATCAGTGACAAAATGGATCAACTGCATCAGTTTTGCAGTTCCTTGGGGAAGTTCCCAGTAAACAAATGCAAATAAAAATTAAGCACGGTGGATCGTTTTTCAAGTGCAGTCAAGACACCAGTTTTGGCCATTACTCCACTTATGGCCACCTTGATGTATTTAGAGAAATTTTAAACTTCTTCTGAATATCAGCTCATGTTGCAATACTTTATTATAAGTAACATGAAGTGTGCAATTGAATGAGATACAGCAGCACTTTTGTTGGTTTTTGTTCGTAGTTATATTTCTTGTGAAAAGATGTGTTGGAGAAACTGAGTTCTGTGAAGTTTTTCCTTAAGCAATACATAATCGGTTTTTCAATTTTCAGCATGTTCAAATAAAACATTATAAGAAACCAAATTTTTGAGAGGTAAGGTTAAGTACTACATCGTTATTTCATACAAGTTAAACGTGATACAACCCAAAAACATAGCATTAAAATTCTATGGCCATTAAAACATCCATTTAGTCTTTGTTCGCTGTTATGGCCATGCTTCTGGCCATACATTGAGACACACATAGGTCGTGTTTTGGCCACTTTTAAAAATTGATACAAAACATCTATGACACAGATTTGGTCAGCATTTCAAGTATGCTATCTTTATTTAAAACGTTTTTGTAATTTTTATATCCAGATATATCTTATCTTGCCCGAGCAACCCAGATTAGTAATGTAGTAAAACATGCAATAGGAATTACAAAAATAAATCAATTAACTGAATTTGCTTGAGTAAACCAAAGAATAAAAGGTTTCAGTAGTCTCCCAGTGAAGTAAAAAATGCACTGAAGGGTTTTGAAGGTTGCTAATGAAAGCAAATCATACAGAGCTCTGTTGGATGAAAAAATTAGTAATAAAACGTGGAGAGTAAATTTCTTTGTACGTTGGTACAGGTGGCGTTAGTCAGTCACACGGAAGTGTCGCCAGTCGCCAGCCATGGCAGAGGGCAGCACCTACAACTCCAAGAGCGACATTATCAAATTCTGGTCTGTCTCCGCAAGACTCGATTGGTCACCGTGGCCCACATACCGTCTTAGAAGAAAAGAAAAAACACAAAAAAAGGTTCATGGATTGGGTTCTATAACGTTGAAATATTGGGTTTTCAGTTACTACAGAAAATCTCTATGCAAAAACGTATTGAAAAGGCATATTTGAAAAATTCTAAGGCTGTACCTGCAAACAATCAACCTAGAAATAGCTGGTGTCATGGCTTTATTAAGAGATAGTTTTGTCACAAAAATGTTCTGAATATGTTAAAGAGGCTAGGCGTTCTTTTACAGGCGAGGGTAAAGAAGAAATTAGTTGCAGTAAGTATCTTAAGCTCCAATGACTGTGACAAAGCTTTTGGAATGGATGAAATCTTCTTTTTTGTGACTCTCTAAAGGGAGTTAAGTATAGGTTGTTTCTAGGACAATCGTTACAAAACTTGTCTTAAAATTTTCTGGGTATGGTACTGCATCATAATGTATAAAAGTACTGCTGCTGGAGAAAAACGAACGTTTCGGCCACAATCGCAGCGGCCTTCTTTTTATACATTGTGACGCAGTACCACACCCAAGAAACTTTTATGTCAACTGACTCTGGCTGCGGAAGCCTAAACAGTTATGTTACAACACTTTTTATCAATTGTTTTTCCATTCCACTCAATTGCTGTAATATTTATCTACTTTATACATGTTTGTTGTGCTAAACGCTTGTGTAACGAACGAATTATTTGTAGCAAAGGGATTCGACAGTTATTTAAAACTCCAGTTTTATTATAATACGCTGTTGCCAAAAAGCAACGAAATACACCATTTATTTTTCACTATTCTTTTTTCTTACTTTTATTATAAAACGTATCCGACTTGTTCTTACATAGTTGTAAATTAAAGACTTTGAAACAATAGATTATGATTTTTTCAAGTAATTTGTAAGCTTTTCCTTTTACTAAAGTAAATCTTGAATTTTCTTTAATATGACCATAAATGGTGTCATGACCATGGTCTGTAAAAAAGGTAATTTTTCTTCTAGTTCTGTAAGTACAGATATCACTATTCTCTATTCAGGTTGTAATGAATTAATTATGATGAATTGCGTTAATGAATATATAGACAGTTGACTTGCTGATAAAATGTCATACCCAAGAACATGGACCATTTTACCTCATTTAATGACTCCTGTTCATGTGCTACATCAGAGGGTGGTTAGGCTATTTGTTCTACAGAAATGAATACTGTACGTTTTCTCAAAATTAAGGGAGAGTCTATTTTTACAGAACTACTTAATAATTCTGTGAAAAACGTAACTAACGAATTCCCATTAATTTCTCTCTGGAGTAAGTTTTATTATAACACTAGTATCGTCTCCACAAAGCACCCATACTGCCTGATGAATGTCAAGTTGAAATAAGGAATAGAACGAGACACTACGCAACTTCCACGGGTATTCTCCACAGTAGCATTGTTTGAATAAACAACACAACTTCTAGCGTTCTGCTTCTTAAGTATGTCACTTAATTGTTAAAATCAATGATGATTTCAGCCGTAAATGAGAAAAATTACAACTGTGAGCTCCAGACTCTGTCAGACGCATCCTATTCCAGTAATCACGAGGCTTTACCGTTGGTTTCAAATCCCAGCACCACAGAGCAGGAATGTCATCGGACAGACGTACAAATCTGTACAAATCTATACCTGAAGTCGATCTGTTGTAATTTGGATCATGTTTTATGCTCATCTATCGTGACATTTCTGGAGACCGTAAGTCCTCTCTGTAGGAATCAACATGTTCCGAAAACAACGATTGTGTGAAACCCAGGTCGCTCGGTTCGTTCGCGAGACACACATATCAGTAAGTGCTTAAGCCCAGGTAGATACCGTTGTTCCTTGACTTCTGAAAGGTATTCTGTACAGTTCCGCACTGCTGTCTGGTGAACAAAATAAATTCTGAATATCAGATCAACTGTGTCACTCGAATGAAGAGTTTCTAGCAAATAGGTCACAAGGCGTCATTCTCAACGGAGAGAAGTCTTCAGACGTAAAAGTAACTTCTGGTGTGCCAGAAGGGACTGTTTAGGACCATTACTTTTCACAGAACACGTAAATGACCTAGTAGATAACGTCGGAAGTCCCGCGAGGCTTTAGCCGCTGATTCAGTTGTATACAGAGAAGTCCCACCGCTACGAAACTGTAGTGAAATGCACGGAGGCCTACAGAGAGGACTGACGCTTGGAGCACAGGGTAGCAGAAGGCCGACAACGTAAGCAAATGTACCGTTTTGCGAATACATACACAGAGAGACCTTTTGTTGTATTAGTACAAAAGTGCAGGACTATCACCGGAAGCAGTTACTTACATAAAACATCTAGGCATATTAGTACAGAGCGATCTGAAGTGCAAGGACCACATAAAATTAATTGCGAAAAGAACAGATGCCTGACGGAGATTCACTGAATAATCCTTAGAAAATGTGGTCCATCAACCAAAAAAGTAGCTTACACAAGACTCATTCGACCAATACTTGAACATTGCCCTTCAGTACTGGATCTGTGCCTGATGGAACAGAGAGAGGAAATAGAGACGATCTAAAGAAATGCAGCACATTCCGGTACAAGTTCATTTACTATGAGCGAAAGCGTCATGGTAGTCGTAGGGAGGTGGTGGCACGAGGGCAGTTTTGATATCAAATTAATACGAAAATTAATTAAATTGCCCAATTAATCCTCCCCCCTTGTCCACACACACCCCCACTCTCAGATGACGCCATGTGATTTTCTCAACCGGCACATGGGTCCCCACAACCTCCCCCACCCTATCGATCCCCCCACCATACAACTCCCTTACCCACCCTCTCCAACCCACTACCCCACCTACCCTATTGCCAAGAATTTCGAATTTTGTCGGGAATTTCGAATTTTGGTGGGAATTTCTTTGTCCCAGGGCTGTACCGATGTCCCACCCCAAACCGAACCCGGGAACTGGCGGGAAATTAAAAACAGGAGAGCGCTTTCTAGGAGTCGGACCCTGATGCTTTACAACGGAGGGTCAGAATGCTCACCACAACAGATGGGAACTGCGCAGATGCAGAAGAGGAAGGTTAGGTTTGTGTGCTTATTTATTATGGTTGGGAAACTGAAGTAAAGATTGGTCCTACTTACATAATTAATCGTAAGGATTGAGCCTAATTACACAACTATATGGATAGGATTACGCAAGGACTGCCTAAAATTGCAATACGGTTCAAAAATGGGCCAGGAAATACACCAGGGTTATCCTGGTTGGAACAGATTTCATATTACCACCCAAAACTAGTGATAGACCCTTCACTTGTCTTTATTCTTTTTGGTGGGAAATATGTCCAAGTGACAAGATGCTGCTGTTACACAGAGAGGAGAGTAATAAGTGTATTACCTGTAAGCGTATCATAATTATATAACAACCACGAAACCCGAGCCCAGAAAATTTCAGAGGGGCAGCAGTTGCAGCTGTGTCCTCCGTGGTGGGCGCTCACAGACGTGCCAACTTGGAGATAGTCTTACCTCTTACCCCCACTTCTGCCCCTCGTCACTCCCTCACTTCTTCCTTCCTTCCTCTCCACGCCATGCGTAGCGGCAGAAGCTCGTTCTACCTTGCCGCTGGTGGTCCACAATGAGACCCCTCTGGTGCCATTGATATACTGTCTCTAGTCTGCAGAAATCAGTCACGGTTAGACAAAAGGAAAGAAGAGAACGCTTCTTACAATCTGTTAAACATATTTCTCATAAAGGCTGCATCCCTCTGGAACAACAATCAAATTCCAGAGAACTTCCCAGATCCTTTTTTCAAATGGCCATATGCTACCATCACGCCCTGCTTTACGATCTATTGCCATCCCCCCAAAGTGCACCAGTTCACGATCTCTTTGAGGCGGTGGTCCAAGCACTGGTCGTTCACCAACGCAAAAGTGAAATTTAGCAGCATACAGTCTGCATCCTGACAGGAGAACATCTACCTAGAAGGACCACCCACACACAGACACACACACACACACACACACACACACACACACACACACACACACACACACACACTTACTGGACCATCCCTCATCATCCCCACCTCAAGCTACCCCCTTTCTGTAACCGAGAAAACTTTTATTTAACATCAACACATCTCTTATAATTGAGCATCTATTAATAAGGAAAACACATCGCAACGACAATAAATGCCCTCTTTGCACGAAAATAGGCACAGTCCAACAATCCATTTTCTTTTTGTTTATGAAAAAATCGGTATAGCTTTTATGTTTGACTGCAGGATACAGTTCGCATCTCAGTATTTTATGATATTTTGTGACATCCAACGAAGTGCATCAATGCTGATTACTTTCAGAGGTCAGGCTACGCACCTACTATACATTTCCACCAAGCATAAAACCAGGAAACAAATTCCACTATTTTGTTGCAAAAATTACCGATCACCGCAGAATTTCCTCGTTATTTTTAAACTGCCATCAAAGTAAAGAATAAGGGAGAATTTAAACTCCAAATAAAAAACGTCTATGGACAAATTACATGGCCTGAGAGTGTCTCTCGCGTTCAGATCAGTGTCTGTAAATAAACTGTCATGCATGTGTGTATTACAAACATTTCAGACACATGAAATAACATTAGAGAATACAATCTTTACGCCATTAACTCAGGTGTGGGAAAAAAACACAATCATTTCACATACGATAACATGTTATAATTTAAGAGGACATCGCTGTTTTGTACACTGTCACAAGTCCCGTTTTATCAATGTGATGCTATAGCACACTGTCTTCTAATAGAACCACCTACAAGATTTTACTGCATCCCTCTCTCTTCCGTTCCATCAAGACCAGTTGCCATCTGTGTGTTTATATTTGACATTTTTTATGCATAACGTACCTCTACTGACGTGTCTATAAACTTTAAATCACACAGAAAATTCTTGTGTTCTAATTTATAAGCAATTTGGTCATGACAGTATGTTTCACACAATCTACTTACACGTTGGGGAGAAACAACACTATCATTGCTAGGTTCCACAACAAGCTATAATTCAGGTGGTCTCTACTTTATAGTAGAGGTTATGAAGTATGAAATAACACTATACTTGCAGTAAGACTATTTTTTAAGCACGCAATCATGGTGTTAATAACACAAATAGTCATGAAACTACAAGAATATATACATCCAATTTCTATTAGTCTTTAGAGCAAAGTTGGTGTAGTTTTGAGAGAACTATCTTCTTCCATACTTTAACCAGTAACACCACCCCTTGTAATAGAACCTCATTTAAGACCTTGCCACATCTCTCTCTTTTGACAGATCGAAAAAAAAACAAATGGCACCTGGATATTGACATCGAGCACACTACATATACATGTATCGACCCAATAGAGCATTTGTCCAGTGCTCGAAGTCACAGATCTGCATAAGGTTTTGTTGATTGTACTGGAGGAAGACCTTATCCAACAGACTGTTAACCACAAGCAGTTTAATACATCGTTTTTTGGCTGTAATATGTCCAAGCAGTGTACAACTACGGTTTTGTACACTGCCATAAACTTTGTTTTCCTACCATGACTTCGGGGTCTGTGTCAGCTGCTAAACTGACATTAACATGTTTCGATCCTTTGTCTTTCACAGTGTTGGGGATAGGTGAACAAACATTTTCCAGCGTGCATAGTGGTGCACTAGATATGATGTGCAGAGTGCATTGGACTCTATGGAATATACCTGTTCCGTGTTTGTTGATGGGGCAACGTAATATAATTTAGTAGTCAAATGTATTAATATGTGTTGTGCGAATAAAGCACAAGTTTATTGTCCCTTAAATAGTTGTTACCTGTCATTTAGCTGCGTTAATCTGCATAAACTACAACAGGTTATGGGCCCAGGTACTGGATTAAAGCGAAATAATAAGCTTTAAGGTGACGTGTATTTGCGCAAAAATTGTGCGGAAGTTCGTATAAACTTCGATTGCGTACGCTATACGAAGAAGAATATAATTGTAAAATGAGTACAACACAGATACCGCAAATAGAGCGGTTTGTAGGGCGCTAAAATTACGAGACCTGGAAATTTGCCGTTGAGGCGTATTTGCACTTCGATGTCTTATGTGACGTCGTAAACTGTAAATTGGCACCTATGGAATCAAGTTTTGCTGCTAAGGTTCGGAAGGCGAAATCAAAACTAATCCTTTTGATTAAGCCAGTGAATTATGTTCACATAGAAAAGGCTACGTCAGCAAAGGAAGTATGGGAAAAACTGAAAAAACACATTTGAAGATGGTGCTTTAACCAGGAAAGTAGGATTACTTCGTGAGCTGATAACCACAAAATCGAATAAGTGTAAAAGCGTGGATGAATATGTAATAAAATAATTTCAATCTCCAATCGTCTGAGGAAAATTGGTTTTGAAATTGCGGATGAATGGATTGGAACTTTATTGTTAGTAGGACTACCAGAGAAATATTCGCCAATTATTTTGGGTTTGGAAAGTTCCGGAATATCCGTTACAGCTGATAGTATTAAAGTAAACATTCTACAGAACGGTCAAGAATGAACCAGATTCTAATGCTTCAGAAAAAGAAACAGCGTCGGCTTTATACTCTAAGTACAAGAAGAAGAAGCCAATAAGATGTTTCAGATGCCAGAAAATTGGACATATTGCTTCAAAGTGTAACGAAAAGTTAAGTACAAAAGAAAAGAAGCATGTTAATTCTAGTAGTTCTGAGAGAAAGTCTACCGATTAAGGTAAGGCATTTTATGTTTTTTACTGTTCTAATGAAGCGAGTGACGATCATGTAGAATGGTTCCTAGATTCAGAAGCATCTGTGCACATTACTAAGCTCCGTCAGGTTTGTATGATGTTCAGTCAAGGACTGACATTGGAATTTCTACAGTTGACGGATCTAAGTTAAGGTTTGAACTCGCAGGAAAAATGGATCTTAATTTTCTTGTGAATGGGAAAAGGAAATTGTTACTGCTCATGATGTACATTATGCAAAGAATATTGCAACTAATTTGTTGTCAGTAGGCGAAATAGTAAAGAAGGGTAATAAAGTTATCTTCGATATTGAGGGAGCCAAAGTGATAGAGTCTTATGGTGATATTGTAGGTACTGCAAGTAATGTGAGAGGTATTTACAAAGTGAATACAGTTCAAAATACTGCTGAAACTGGAAATCACCCTGTTTAAGCGCAAAAGGTTTCTGGTGGCTTAGAAGACTTAGACATTTGAACAGGGAAAGTATGACTTTACTGAAGAATATGGCAGCTGGAATGGAAAATTATGGAATGAATAGAGTTCAACGTGAGGTGTGTTTGCAAGGGAAGCAGGCTAGATCGCCATTTAAATCGAGTCAGAGCAAATCTACCGAAGTCTTGCAACTCATACATTCAGATCCCTGTGGACCTATGTAGAATGAATCCTTAGGAGGTAGCTTCTATTTCCTGACATTCATAGATGATTTTTCTAAATACATGCATGTTTATTTTATAAGTAGCAAGGATCAAGTGAATAATGTATTTGTTGTTCATTGCAAAATGGTCGAAAGACAGACTGGGAAGAAAATTAAAATTATTAGATCAGACAATGGATCAGAATATGTAAACAGACGGTTTAAGGAACAGTTGAATGGAATGGGCATTAGGCATCAGACTAACATTCCCTACAGTGCTTCTCAGAATGGAGTTGCAGAACGAGCCAACAGAACCATTGTAGAAAAGGCAAGAAGTATGTTAAGTGATGCTGAGCTACCTAAGTGTTTTTGGGCAGTGGCTGTGTCAACAGCAGTGTATTTAATTCACAGATCACGTACCAAAGCTGTGTCAACAGCAGTGTATTTAATTCACAGATCACGTACCTTATGAAATATGGACTGGGAAGAAACCGCATCTAAAGCACTTAAAAGTCTTTCGATGTGAAGCCATGGTTCAGATTCCAAAACCATTAAGAGGAAAGTGGGATGCAAAATCTCAAAAATATATTTTTGTTGGCGATGGTGAGGATTCAAAAGGCTACAGTCTTTATAATCCTGTGAATAAGAAGACAATAAGTAGTAGAGATGTAGTATTTTTGGAGGATTATAGACTTAAAATAAAGGAAAATAGTCAAAATGATACATTAATGCAACCAAGCATAATGTGTGATAGTGCTGAAACAGAGATGGAAACTGAAACATAGGTAGACGAGAATAAACAGGAAGTTGATGTGCTACCCGAGAATCATATTGACGAAGAAGATTCAACAGAGGAAGTCAGTTTAAGGCGGTCTTCACGTATAGCAAAACCAAAAGAATATTCAGATTATGATATGTCTGCTGCCCAGCCAATCAACAATGAACCAATCACAGTTGATGAAGCTTTAGCAAGTTCAAATGCCCAAGATTGGAAAAAGGCTATTGAAAAGGAGCTGCAATCTTTTGGGGTTAATGATACATATGAATGGGGTGACATGGCTGAAAATAATAAGCCACTAAGAACAAGATGGGTGTTTAGTATTGAAAATCCTGAGAGTGCAATACCAAAATTCAAAGTCACATTGCTAGTTAAGGGATATTCCCAGAAAGAAGGAATAGATTACAATGAAACTTTCTCATCAGTGGTGAAGTATTCATCATTAAGATACCTTTAGCTCTGGCAGAAAAGGAAGACTTATTAATTCATCAAATGGATGTGAAAACAGCCTACCTGAATGGAAGACTGGAGAGGAAATATATGTGATTCCACCTGACGAAGTTAAGCGACCTTATCAAGGGAAAAGGAGAATTTGGCATTTGAAGAAAGGCTTATATGGATTAAAACAAAGTAGCCATTGCTGGAATAAATGTTTGCATAAAAGTTTGATAAAGCTAGGCATGTTACAGTCAAAGGCAGATTCCAGTATATCTCATAAAAGGAGCAATGAAGAATTTGCAATCATGGCATATGGGTAGATTATTTTTTTTTTATTTTAACCAATAGTGAAAGCCAGATAGACTTTTTTAAAAAACAGTTATGATCAGAATTTAATATGCATGCTTTTGAGGGGAAAGTAATAAATGCTTAGGCAGGAAGATTCTAAGAAGTGCCAACAGAGAAGAATTATGGATTGATCAATCTCTGTACACAAGGAAGATCTTAGAAAAGTACACTATGGAAAATTGTAAACCCGTTTCTACTCCAATGGAAAATAATGCAAACCTGCTAGTAACTGATGATGACAAGAAATGTAAGGAAAGTGTACCCTATTTGGAAGCTGTAGGAAGTCTACTGTACTTGCACAGACTTCCAGACCAGACATTGCATTTGCCACAAATGCAGTAAGCAAGTTTTGCACTGATCCGAGAGAATAGCACTGGATGGCAGTCAAGAGAATATTCAGATCTTTAAATGGAATTGCTGATTGTAAGTTAAAATATTCTAAAACTGGAAATGTAAATTTGGAAGGATACAGTGATGCAGACTGGGGAAATGAGTTGGACACCAGACACTCCATCACTGGAAGTTGTTTCAGACTAAAGGGAGAAGTGATACCATGGTCTTGTAAGAGACAAAGAACTGTTGCTTTGAGTATTGTAGAAGCTGAATATATGGCCTTGTCCTCCACTATTCAAGAAGCTCTTGGATCCATACACTGATGAGTGAAATAGAATCTCCTCCAACATTAAAGCCAACTGTGGCAATTTGTGACAACATGGGAGCTATTAAACTTGCAAAAAGTAATGTCACCAGTGTAAGATCCAAACATGTTGACATAAGACATCACTTTATAAGACATCGTGTAGAACAGGGGAATATAATCCTGTTATCTGTGCATGGAAGAAATGTTATCTAATCTCCTAACCAAGCCTCTCAGTAAGGACAAATTTCAGAAGCTGGTGAAATATTATGGTTTAACCTGGGATGTATAGTGTTGAGTATCTGAAAAACATTTGTTCAAGGGTGGTGTTGAGGATATGTGAACAAACATTTTCCAGCGTGCATAGTGACTCACAAGATATGATGTGCAGAGTGCATGAGACTCTATGGAATATACATGTTCTGTGTTTGTTGATGGGGCAATGTAATATAATTTCGTAGTCAAATATATTAATATGTGTTGTGCAAATAAAGCATAAGTTTATTTTATCCCATAAATGGTTGTTACCTGTCATTTAGCTGCGTTAATCTGCATAAACTACAACACACAGAGAGCTGAACATCACATGGTGTAAACTATGCAGCTCCCGCTACATACTGGTTGGTAGAGATAAAACACAGAGGTGATGTTTCTTATTGACAAAAATGTGGAAGAAATCGCAACAAATGGAAACTGGAACACTTTGTGACATTGAAGAGAGTTTCCAACAGCTATCTGAAGGTGGTAACTTGGACAGTTATCATATCTTACACAGCAAGACACAGATGATATAGGATGATGTACTCTAATATACACCGCACTTCTTAGCGTGATCACTTTTAGCAATTTTACCAGTTGTTCCATAATTTCAACCCCAGCCAATGACACAGCTGAATCACCCCTCTACTAGAATGAGATTGTCACTCTGCAGCGGAGTGTGCGTTGATATAAAACTTCCTGGCAGATTGAAACTATGTGCCCGACCGAGACTCAAACTCGGGACGTTTGCCTTTCGCGGGCAAGTGCTCTACCATCTGAGCTACCGAAGCACGACTCACGCCCGGTACTCACAGCTTTACTTCTGCCAGTATCTCGTCTCCTACCTTCCAAACTTTACAGAAGCTCTCCTGCGAACCATGCAGAAGTAGCACTCCTGAAAGAAAGGATATAGCGGAGACATGGCTTAGCCACATCCTGGGGGATGTTTCCAGAATGAGATTTTCACTCTGCCGCGGAGTGTGCGCTGATATGAAACTTCCTGGCAGATTAAAACTGTGTGCCCGACCGAGACTCGAACTCGGGACCTTTGATGGTAGAGCACTTGCCCGCGAAAGGCAAGGTTTTGTTTGGAACATTTTGAGCAAAGGAAAAATTTAAGTTGTTTACGATGTTGACTCACAAACTAATAAAAGAAATTTTTAACGGGAGGAAAACAAACCGTGTTGTAAAAACAGATCTACTATTGAGTGGGGGCTAAGATAGACAGTACAAAGAAGATATGTAAATACAACGTAAATAAATTGAAGTTAGAATCATAACAATGGTGGTTTTCGCAAAAAGAATTTTAACCTTGGAGGTAAGTCAACAACTACGTGCAATTAATTTTTATAGCTTATTTCAACAGTTGCACATAATTTTTATTGATATTATTTTTCTACATAGTGATCCTGTTTTTGGTGCACAGTTGCACAGGCTTTCTGATACCCTCTGCAAAAAAGTTTTACGCTGTGCAGAAAGCCATGTATACACCGCTGCCTCTAGCTGTTGATCGGAGCTGGATCGACGGCCTCTCCAGGCATCATTAAGTGAACAAAACAGATGTTATTCCCAGGGGGCGAAATTGGAACAGTACGAAGGATGCCCCACCATCTCGAAACACAGCGTCCGAAAAGTTTGAGTGACGTGACCAGCGTATGTGGATATGTAATTTCATGCAACAAAAGAACGCCTTCCGACATAGTTTCGCATGAAGATCTGTGACTAATCTGCATGTGGTTTGCCATAACATCAACAGTCACTCGCAAATAAATCAGAATCATGGCACGGCCTTGTTCAATACTGGCGTCACCTTCGGCAGTAGCTGGGCACCCCGCTCTTTCCTCATCCTTCGCGCTCGGTGGACCGCTTTCGAACTGTTCAGTCTCCAGATAAACACTCTGCTCGGATAAAACAACATCCTCGCACTGTGCTCAAACTCTTGGATAAATTTCCGCTCCTGGTACTCCTTCACACCACAAAATAGGGGATTACGGGATGCTGTTTGTCTATGGCACAAACAGTGTGTGGTGTGGCAATCCTTACGTCACAATAGTGCAAAGTGGACTGACGTCATAACGCTGCAATGTACCACAGGCGAAGACTACAGTGCCAGGCGAAGACAAGAGTGCCATCTAGTGGCTGGTGAGCACACAGAGTCACAGAGCCAAACTAAAGATAATTATAGCAAACTGCAGATACATGTTGACCTACTCTTACAATTATTTGAAAGAAAACCAATCGAGTAGAATAAAAACGAGATATATAGCTGGAGTGAAGACAACGGTATACTGCATCACTAGTGAAATATCAACGTTGCTACAAAGAAATACCATTCAAAATGTACACCAAGTCTCATAGCAATTATAACGTCAATAGTAAAAATCGACGTTATAACATATTGCCTGACTTACGAGAAGACTACCTCGAAAAATAAGGGTATTTTCGGCTTAAAAAGTAGACTTTCACTACCAGAACGAGAAATTTTCCACTTTCACAGGATTTAATATGACGTAGAAACAAAACTTTAAGCTCATGAGGACTTACCACTCTTGTCGGGAAAGCAGTAGGTGGAAGAGAGCAGCCACATCGCTGCGATAATCGCCCCCGAACAGTGAACTTTTTCAACCAGTATCATGGCACTATACTTGAAAGCACCCGGTTTGGTGGCAAACTCTCCCGTAACACTTTTTCCACTATTGATACTCCAGTGCTGGAACCAGCGAGCAGGTGCCACCAGTCTACTCGATCGTGCGACTGTCTTCACTTCTGATGACAGCATCGTGTCGGATGCTGCTGCATTAAAGAGGAGAACAGCGAATAACAACTGTATCATGACGAGATTTCACTTCGGGCATTCATTTTTCTTCGTTTTTCGATGCCACTCTTGTGTATTTTATTTTTTAACATCGATTAGATGATTTACTCGCAAAAGAAGTTTCATGAATTAATCCCGTGTAGCTCACTCACGGAAATATTTACAGCGGAAGATTCTTACTTCTTTGTTTTGTTTCCAGAGACGCTAAACATCATTTGCCCAAACGTACAGCCATAGAGTAGAAACATCTCTGGTGTTAGCATCCAGATGCGCAGAACAGAAATTGTTGCTGGTAGCAGACATTGTCACCCAGCTCACGTTATCACGGGACGCCTTAGGTCGTCTGTAAAGTGCACTGTAAATTTTGAATGCCGTTACATCGCCTCAGCCGGCCGTTGTGGCAGAGCGGTTCTAGGCGCTCCAGTCCGGAACCGCGCTGCTGCTACGGTCGCAGGTTGGAGTCCTGCCTTGGGCATCTATGTGTGTGATGTCCTTAGGTTAGTTAGGTTTAAGTAGTTCTAAGTCTAGGGGACTGATGACTTTAGATGTTAAGTCCCATAGTGCTCAGAGCCATTTGAACCATTTCAACATCGCCTCACAAGTGCCGTGGATTTCATATTGGCGTTTTGTAGACACCACAACAATTTATATTTGATACCTGCAATAGAGTGCGCTCTCAGCTCTGAAGAGAAAAACGCACGGCCATGTCGCTTTTCTTTTTCTTTTTTTTTCTTTTTTCTTGCGTGGGTGTCACAGCTCAGATGATCCAAATTTTTTGTTTCTGGGGAAGCCACTGCTATTTTTGCGATTTATACGGCACTTTCTCGGGATTTCCCATACCGTTGCAGTATATGCTTCTGTGATGACATTGCAAAACAACCCGATAATATGCCAGTGCATTTGAAAGTGCCTCGGAAAACAAAGAATTTACCGCACGTTGACGATGATACAAAATGCTCCTTCATTCCTTATTTTTCAAGATAGTACACAATTTTCGCTACTGGTGACACAGGGGCGTATTTATTTAGCGGCTTCTATCAGTATGTTCAAGAAAAATCAAACTGCTGAGTAAATGTACTAGAAATTTAAAAAAAACATGTTCATTAAATGTCACTTTCCTTGGAGAGCGTTCACACACACACACACACACACAAACACAGAGAGAGAGAGAGAGAGAGAGAGAGAGAGAGAGAGAGAGAGAGAGAGAGAGAGAGAAAGAGAGACTGCACGAATTTGTAACACAGTGATCTGTTGTAAAATTTATTGTTGCCCTTTATTGTCATTTGTTGAGTGATTGACAAATGTAGCAGCATGAAGGTAAGTGCACAACATGAGGTCACGAAGAAGTTAGCTGTCACGTTGTAATCAAATGATGAACACAAGAAGCAGAAGGCACTATTGAACAAAGCAACCGAGTTTGTACTCCAACTATTACACCTTGTGTGCATGTTTGTGTTTTGTCTGTCTTCTTCCTGTTCGCCATTATTATGATACACATTTAATCTATAGATTTCCCGCTGACTTATCTGCAAGACAGAATATATTACCTAGGACTGTGGATGCCAGTGTTCTAACAAAAAAGAAAAATTACGTGATCTTTATTAGGAGAGTGCGCAGAATGTATTAAAGATATATTCTAAAATTTCACATAGTACTACATTCCGTTTTTTGTAGTTTTCGTTTGCTGGACAGATGTTCATTTCAAAGGGCAACTGGCACTCATTTAACTAATTACTTACTCTCAGTTATCAGTACTATATACCGTATTTATTCTGCTTTGACCAAAATATCCTCTCAAACAAGACTCAAACATTTCAACAACATTTTGCTTTAGGGTAAAACACAAAAGTGTTTCTTCATGTTACAGAATACTGTATTATATTTACGTTTTTGTTATAAACAAAACAAAAAACCGGCCACAGATAACGCAGGTATCAGCTATCACAAATGTATCAAGAGGGAAATGTCTATTTTGATATTCGATGACGTTTTTCAAGATTCGTATTTCAGTTACCTTTTAAGTGTGTGTACACCACGATGGCTTTCGATATCAGGAATGACTCCAGGAGATGGCCAAAGGAAATCCTACATATTTTGGCCATATAATAACTGATTTAAAATATTTATTCAAAATGGGACCAACAGCACAGTACGCTGAAGTACTCATACAGCACAAACTTATTCTCCTTTCATGTATTTCTCTTTGCGCTTGTAGCATACAACAGTAATTCGCCATTGCTATTACGAATAAACACAAGATATAAGTGTAACATTATAAGCTTCCAATTCCGCAGAAAGCTTAAAGAAATAATGTAGCCCCGAGATGGCGTGACAATCATGGCTTGAAGTTTAATGTAGACAACATATGCACAGAGCTGTGGTAACTCCAGAGGTACTTGTACTATGTGCTCCGATCACGATCCATACAGACCGTGCATGACTTTTATAGTGTTCCGCTTGAGTATGAATCGACCTTTCCGAGCAGTTTTATGTCATATCTCAAGAAACCATGGGTTGTGCTCGATAATTCGGTCGCTCCACTATTCAGCGACTTGAGTGGCTCTGTCTGCACGAAGTGCTTAGCGTTTCTAATGTGATATAGATCTTCATAATAAAAGTAACTGTGAAACACGGACTGCACTATCCGTTGTGGTACAGTTAGTATGTGCACGTAACAACGGAAACTAACGAATCAATAAAATATACCATTCATGATGCAGTCTAATCCTCGAGCTTTAGCACGTATCGCGTTTTTTGTAGTACCTCCACGACGGGCCTTACTGCTGGAATTTACTCTTACAGTAGGAACTGTCACTTTAATACGATTTACACTCCTGGAAATTGAAATAAGAACACCGTGAATTCATTGTCCCAGGAAGGGGAAACTTTATTGACACATTCCTGGGGTCAGATACATCACATGATCACACTGACAGAACCACAGGCACATAGACAGAGGCAGCAGAGCATGCACAATGTCGGCACTAGTACAGTGTATATCCACCTTTCGCAGCAATGCAGGCTGCTATTCTCCCATGGAGACGATCGTAGAGATGCTGGATGTAGTCCTGTGGAACGGCTTGCTATGCCATTTCCACATGGCGCCTCAGTTGGACCAGCGTTCGTGCTGGACGTGCAGACCGCGTGAGACGACGCTTCATCCAGTCCCAAACATGCTCAATGGGGGACAGATCAGGAGATCTTGCTGGCCAGGGTAGTTGACTTACACCTTCTAGAGCACGTTGGGTGGCACGGGATACATGCGGACGTGCATTGTCCTGTTGGAACAGCAAGTTCCCTTGCCGGTCTAGGAATGGTAGAACGATGGGTTCGATGACGGTTTGGATGTACCGTGCACTATTCAGTGTCCCCTCGACGATCACCAGAGGTGTACGGCCAGTGTAGGAGATCACTCCCCACACCATGATGCCGGGTGTTGGCCCTGTGTGCCTCGGTCGTATGCAGTCCTGATTGTGGCGCTCACCTGCACGGCGCCAAACACGCATACGACCATCATTGGCACCAAGGCAGAAGCGACTCTCGTCGCTGAAGACGACACGTCTCCATTCGTCCCTCCATTCACGCCTGTCGCGGCACCACTGGAGGCGAGCTGCACGATGTTGGGGCGTGAGCGGAAGACGGCCTAACGGTGTGCGGGACCGTAGCCCAGCTTCATGGAGACGGTTGCGAATGGTCCTCGCCGATACCCCAGGAGCAACAGTGTCCCTAATTTGCTGGGAAGTGGCGGTGTGATCCCCTACGTCACTGCGTAGGATCCTACGGTCTTGGCGTGCATCCGTGCGTCGCTGCGGTCCGGTCCCAGGTCGACGGGTACGTGCACCTTCCGCCGACCACTGGCGACAACATCGATGTACTGTGGAGACCTCACGCTCCACGTGTTGAGCGATTCGGCGGTACGGCCACCCAGCCTCCCGCATGCCCACTATACGCCCTCACTCAAAGTCCGTCAACTGCACATACGGTTCACGTCCACACTGTCGCGGCATGCTACCAGTGTTAAAGACTGCGATGGAGCTCCGTATGCCACGGCAAACTGGCTGACACTGACGGCGGCGGTGCACAAATGCTGCGCAGCTAGTGCCATTCGAAGGCCAACACCGCGGTTCCTGGTGTGTCCGCTGTGCCGTGCGTGTGATCATTGCTTGTACAGCCCTCTCGCAGTGTCCGGAGCAAGTATGGTGGGTCTGACACACCGGTGTCAGTGTGTTCTTTTTTCCATTTCCACGAGTGTCATTCATTTATTCGGCAGTCTATTCTTAATTAAGTTTCTTTTTTCATATGAATGTCATAATCTTATTTTCAAGCTGGTTAAAGGCGGTTAGCTTTTTTAGCTCTTGTTTTAATATGTGAATAAGGATCTAAATACTATTTTTATAAATTTAAAACCCACTTGGTAAATCACTAGAGCCTGACAAAACCAAATAACACAATTTCCTGGATTCGGAGTCAAGTAAAGATTTTTGTAGGACAACATCATGTCTTTAACTGTTAGCAGTACTTAAGTATCCCATAAATGACTGTGTATCCACACTGACACGAGCTACACGAGTATTTTTACTGTCAACTTGTTCCAATACAACAATAACTTGTCCAGTGGCAAGACTCAATGGTATTTTTCCCTGTGTTTCACGAAATGGAGCAGTCAGTTTTTTTGGCACAAATACGACTCGTTATTTTCGCTGGTTTGTACTTTCTCTTGCATGTCGTGTACTGACGACAAGCATGCGACTGTTTAAGGTCAGGCCCGACGCTCCAATACAGCGTTGCCGTTGCGCTATCACGAGAATCCTGGAGCCCCTATTCGAACGCTAGTATCGTTTGCCCCAGCCCTACCCCTAAAGCTGGCATCATGTGATATGCTACGCTAAACAGAGATGATAACCATAATTTTACTCATATGTTATCGAAATGAAGGATTTTGTTTTGACGTGCGAGCGACTTCCTATATTATTATTACGTACTAGGGAACCTAGCAATGTTTCGCTATTGCTACAGGGTGAAGTGTAATGTATACAACATATACAGAGCGCCGTGGTAACTCCAGCAGTATTTCTGCTATGTGCTTACATCACAGATCCATACAGACCGTGCATGACTTTTATAGTGTCCGCTTGAGTATCAATCGACATTTTCGAGCAGTTTAAGTCATATCTCAAGAAACCATGGGTTGTGCTCGATAATTGATGGTGGTCGGATTAGAGAAGATATAAAATGTAGACTGGCAATGGCGAGGAAAGCGTTTCTGAAGAAGAGAAATTTGTTAACATCGAGTATATATTTAAGTGTTAGGAAGTCGTTTCTGAAAGTATTTGTATGCAGTGTAACCATGTATGGAAGTGAAACATGAACGATAAATAGTTTGGGCAAGAAGAGATTAGAAGCTTTCGAAATGTGGTGCTACAGAAGAATTCTGAAGATTAGATGGGTAGATCACATAACTAGTGATGAAGTACTGAGTACAATTGGGGAGAAGAGGAGTATGTGGCACAACTTGACAAAAAGAAGGACCGGTTTGTAGGACATTTTCTGAGGCATCAAGGGATCGCAAATTTAGCATTGGAGGGCAGCGTGGAGGGTAAAAATCGTAGAGGGAGACCAAGAGATGAATACACTAAGCAGATTCAGAAGGATGTAGTTTGCAGTGGGTACTGGGAGATGAAGAAGCTTGCACAGGATAAGGTAGCTTGGAGAGCTGCATCAAACCAGTCTCAGGACTGAAGACGACAACAACAACAACAGGGTGAAAATTATTGAAGTGTATGAAATAAAAGTCATAACTTCTGAACGGTTTGCATTAGGACGTTGAAACTGCGCGGTTGGCGGCGGGGCATGATGGGAATTAGTACGCACATGCGTGGTTTGGTTTAGCGAAGAGGCCCACTTCCATTTGGATGGGTGTTGTGCGGTGTGCAATGTCCACTCACGGAATAATCGGAGCGACAGTCCTTGATGGCGCAACGACTACCAAAAGGTGCGTGAAGGTTTTGGAAGACGATTTCATCCCCATCATCCAAAGTGACATGATTTCGACAAGACGTGGTTCATGAAGGCCGGAGCTCGACCCCATCGAAGCAGGAGAGTGATGTCCTGGGGACCGCATTCTGGCTCTGGGGCACGCACGGGCCATATGCGTGGACCTCGATGGGCCGCCATGTTGTGCGGCTCTGAACACGTGCGACTCCCTTGTTTGGCCGTTGCTGAGCTGAAAACTGCCGCTCAGGAGGGCATAGACTATATCGATGTTCCGATACTTTAGCGGGGCGTGCAGAATTTCGCTATTCGTCTGCGCCACATCATCGCCAATGATGGCAGGCGTATCGAACACGTCGTAACCTAGATCCGAATATCTGTTTACATGTTGAACAATGTGTGCGCATGCCGCAGTTTGTAACTAATTTACGTTTCTTTCCATACAGTTCAATAATTGTCATCCTGTGAATATGTGTGGAATATGGATATATGTCCCAATATCCTTCTCGCTCCTCTCTTTGTCCACCTTCTCCTCCTCCTCTCTTTACCCATCTCCTCCTCTTCCCTCTCTATCTCTCCCTCTCCCTCTCACAGTTCCTCTCCTTCTTCCCTGTCTCTATGTACATTTCCGTCCCTCCCTTCTCTGTTCGTCTGCTTCTCCCTCTCTATTTGTAATTGAGTCTTCTATTGTCATTGCAAATTAATATTCCGTAGTAGTATTCTAATGATAAGCTGATACGGCTTGGATTGCCGCTCATCCCGGTGTATCGGGACCGTCAACGTTATGGACCTTCTTGTCCCGACATCCTGACAAGACCTACTTTTGTCCCGGATTTTGCAAAATACTGTTCCGAGCTTGCCTCAAGTACTAAAGTAACGTCATAACATGTGAATGCAGCCTTAGTTAGTCTTGCTTATGTTGGCAAGGTCGTCTCACACATGATGTTGTATGTCCTTTATCGACGGTGCAGGTATCTTCTAGGTCTAGCCCCAGCATTCAATAAAATAGCAGGCAGGTCTAGTGATACGGAGCTGGAACTATTTAAGCACCGACACGCGGAAGAATTGGACAGTTCTGATATGAATAGCGATCCGATAAAACGATTCTTTCCAAACGTAATACGAATAATGAATGCAAGTTAGTAATGTTTGAAGACGTGTTTACGTGTACATATGGCGTGAAGTGTACAGTGACGTCCACTTTTATGACTAAAGTGTTAGTGTCCACTGTTTACCGTCTAATAAACTTATCGTACCTTACGAAAATCTCTATGGGTGGAAAGAGGAAGTATCACTTTTCGGAAGATTACACAAAAGAGTGGACTTTTGTCAAGAAAATGTGTCCCGACGAAGTCCCAACTGGATATGACAGCCCCAGATTAGGCTATAAATGCAACCCTTCTGTTTTCTGTGAAAACTGACAATAACTAAGAAACCAAAACAGCACATTGTTGTCTACAAAAGTTTTGTTTAAAAATATATATAATAAGAAAGAATGTGTCTAGGAGAAATAACTTTTCTAATGAAATGTTTCCGCTGCTGCGAATATGGTCGACCTCCTGCTGCATCATGGAAAGACGGCGATGAAAATTTGTGCCGGACTGGGGCTCGAACGCGAGTCTCCCGCTTTACGCACGTCCCACGCGCAAACGATCGCCTTAACAGCCTTTTCTTTGTTGATCTCATTTTGCTCGCTATTGTTCGTTGCATTTGGTTCCTGCACAAATTGTAGAGAACGTTTGGTTCCCAGTACTTCAGTTCGCTCAGTAGGCAGCACCTTGTCAAAACCGAAGAGGTGGCGGAAAATGAGTCCTTCCGAACAGTGGAATTGGCTGAAGAGGTAAAAGCGCGTAGTGGAGGAAATACGCCACCGGACTTGTAGAAGCTCTCAAATATTTCAGCGCCACCATTCTTCTTACTTTTCGTAGCCTCCAAAACGCGACCAGGGAACGTTTCGCTTTCTATAATATTCAGGAAGATAAATACAAGGTTTTATTCAGTCAAGCTAACTAGTGCAACGAAAATGGTTAAAAGACGTGATATTGAAAATACAGGGTGAGCGCAAAGTCTTGTCCTGATTATAAAAATTTATAACAGAATAACCGTTTGACATAATAAGTTACATCTGATACCGTTACACAGGTTAGTGTTACTAGTTGTTCTGACCAATAGATGGCGTTAGTGTTCCACAACACTGACGCCGTCAGTTAGGCCACGTTAGTTGCTGGCGAAATGGCGTCAGAGCAGGAAAAAGCGCAATGTGTGCTTTGGTTTCACGAAACGAAATCACCCATCAGTGTTCAGCGTAAATTTCGGGCTTCTTATAGACGCAACGCTCCTGACGTTAAATCAGTAAAGCGATGGTATGCAACGTTTAACGAAACAGGCAGCGTTGAACATCGTCCTCGAACTGGCAGGCCTCGTGTGAATGATCGTGTTCGGCAGTCGCTTCAACGGAGTCCTTCAAAATCAACTCGTCCAGCATCACGTTAACTTCAAATGCCGCAAGCAGGTGTGGTGAAGATTCTTCATTAAAGGCTTAGGTTGCATGCTTAAAAAGTGCAAATCGTGCAGGCCTTGTAACCGAATGATTTGCTGACACGTGCTGAATTTGCAACTGAGATTCTCAACAGGATTGATGGCATTAACGATTACTTAAACAGCATATGCTTTAGCGATGAATCCACCTTTCATGTCAGTAGAATGGTAAGTAGGTCCGTATATGGGGCTCAGAGTCTCCACATGCTACTGTGAAGTTACAGAAAGACAGCGAGAAAGTGAATGTTTGTTGCGGCCTTATGCATAACAAGGTTTTTGGACCGTTTTTCTCCGCAGAAAAATCCATTGCCGCTACTTTGACGTTTCGCAACAGTTCATTGCCCCACGGTTAAAACAATATCAACCAAGGATAACGTTTCCAAATCGGCGGATCGGAAAGAACGGTCCAACACCCTAGCCATCCCGCTCTCCAGACATTACGCCCCTTGACTTCTTTTCCTGGGGCTATATCAAGAACAGAGTCTTCGTCACACTAGTTGCTGACGTCGACGAACTGAAGGCTAGGATACAAGCTGATGCGGGTACTGTGAAAGAAAAAAAATGTTACAAAACACCTGGCGGGAACTGGAATACCGTCTCGACATTCTCCGAGCTACCAAGGGAGCACACGTTGAGGTTTACTAACATAAGTGGTCTTAAAAAAAAAACTAGTAACAGTAACCTATGTAACGCCATGAAATATAAATTATTATGTCAAACGGTTATTCTGTAGTAAATTGTCATAATCAGGGCAAGAATTTGTGCTCAACATGTCCAGTAAGGATTAGGACGTGGAAAGTGAAGAGACTCGCCAACAAAGGACAAGATTTAGAATAAGAATTAACGAAATGTCAGGTCGAAATAAAAGTCATTACAGGTGCCAAAAAGTAGTTACGGGACTTGAAGAAAATTAATGCTGATATGTGTGCTGTAGCGGCGTAAGTACGGACAGAGAGCGTCAGCTGAATTTAGAATCACAATAAGGCAGGAATGGGAAAATAACACTTATATATCACATAAACCATCCGTCCACAACGTCCCGATTTTATTCCTGGCGTGCCGGCGACGTCAGCACGGTGACTACTATGGCGGCAACTTAACAACCTTAAATAGCAGACGTGCATTCGACCAGTCATTTGTGGGAAGGTAGTAATAAGAAGTTGGCATGGAACTGCAAACGTGTCAACATTGTTTTTGTCACAAATCGCAACGGAGCAGCATCTATAAATCATGTGTTCAAAACATTCTCCGGACTGTTCTGATGAATAGAAAAGGATGTGCAAAATTTGTACCACACAGATTGACTCCGGAACAAAAACAACGCCATGAGCATACCTGCCACGACTTGACTAAAATGCCAAACACGGACAGTTCGTTTCTGGAAAAAACCAACATCGGTGACAAGACTTGGTGTTATAAATACGAACCTACCACAAATCGACAAGGTGCAGGAATTCGTATGAAGGGTGTAGCGTTACCTAAAATTTGAGGTCTATAAACAATTAAATTCTACAACCTCATAAATAACGCCACAAATACGTTTTATGTATTTATCGATAACAATGATGAACTAAACTGGCTGCAGTCCTTTGCAGGAGATTCGTCCTAGAGTTCACCTCTGCTAACGATGCTGTGTTCCATGTATCAACTAATAATTCAAAACTTTATTCAAAGTACTTGGTTTATCAGAAAACACATATCACAATTCACAACTCCCACAACCACCGGCCATGTTTTTGCACTATTGCTAACTTAATTTTGGCAGTCCTTCACAAAAATGAAGTACTGGAAGTCTTAACGATCTACCTCAACATCGACTCAGAAATGCCCGTTGCATCCCTTAAAAACCTATAAATAGATATTTTCCTCCGAAGGTTCAGGGATGTGAGATCACAGAAGCGAAGGATAAATATGTATTTCATAGAATAATTAAACTGCATGGTGCCAGCACTATCAATTTCTATTAGTTTCAACAGAGAAGAGATTATCTTTCGTACGTTAAAATCTGTCGAAATGTATACAAACGTGGTAGCATCAATATGTGAGTCAGTATTTTTCTACGACTCGTTCTGCCATCTTAGCACAATAAAATAAACGTATTTTTATGAACTTTAGAATGACTGTAAAATGACGTGTCAATTATCTCATTTTAAGGGAACTGTTGTGTGAGTTTCAAAACAGTTCTTGGATTTTTCGAGACAGACATATCTGCAAAGTTATGGAGAATTTAATATTGTAATTAAAATTTTATTAATATTATTTACCTCATGTGTTTGGGTTCAGTTGTATGTGTGAAAAATTATCTCTATATCATCGTCTGCATGAATGTTACTCTTGAAAACAGCCGTTTAAGTGGATTTTGATTTTGCCTAACAACTCTATTTGTCAATATGTGATCCAATGTTGCAATTAGCCAAAAGAGTAAATCCCCGTGAAACCTCTTATGATATAGTGATCCATAGGGCCTATGGATTTCTTACATGGATACGAAAATACCATTTCAGAAGAATTATACTGTGCCTACGAAATGAGCAAGTAATCAGCATTGCCGTGCTTCTATTAAAAACATGTCCTATTTAAAAACAATTGAATTTACGAAAGATCTATTTAGGTAATGATCAAAGAGTCTGTTTAAGGTGTCGCTATCGACTTTGCTTAAGTAATCGATAATCGCTTATTTAAACTATATCTCGACGGTCAACGCTCTGACGACATAACGACGTTTAAGCCGATGCAAGAGTTGAGTAACGTCCCTAAGAAAAACTTTTCTGACAGATCCTCATGAAGGATGAAAGTTCTGTGAATTATACGCAATTCGAGAAAACTGTGTAGAGCACCTGAAGTATTGAAACCAGCATCTTGACTTTTATCTACTTTTTTACAAATCTAGCATCGAAAATGTTTGGAATGACGAGGTATATTAGCGAAAGAAAGGCAACACTTAGATACAAATGTACAACTGGCTAAATAACTGCATTGTGCCTCCATACATCTCTTCATGGAGGAGATGCACAAACAGCAGAGTTATACGAAGAACACTAAACAACTACCGTGTATTTCGGCGGATAAGGCGAGGTACAAATTTTCGACAAAGATGTGTGGTTTTGCCGTACGCCCGACGATCCTCAGACTATCAATGGTCTGTAAATATAATTTAGAACAGTGATCACCTGGATGCGCGCAGATTCGGACAATGACTTTCAGTATTTGTTAGAATCATATTGGCTATTCAGTTTTGCGGACATACCCGACTTGTACTGCTAAACTACTGGTACTGTTGCCTACGTCATAGAGCAAAAGCCTACAACATTGTTATGGTTTTGCCTGTAGAAGCACATGCCAAACGATTAACTATTATGTATAGCTAACAACTATTTTTGTAGGTTATGTTATGCGTTCAAACAGTTTGTACTTAAGTGTAAACGACGTAAAATTTGTAAAGTGTGTGTCTAATTATGGAACCGACAAAAACAAGGAAATAAGAAGAAGATTCAAGTTAAAGGTTAAAGGTCGTAAAACAGGCTTCAGTATTGAACAGCCGCACTGCAATTATGACTTTCGACATAACAGAGAAGATGAAACAGACTGACGGAAGAATGAAGATGCTATTTAAAATATGCCAATGAAAAAGTGTTCTTTGAGGAGAGGAATAGCTTGCTGGCCAGATATAGAAAATAGCGTTGTAGAATGGATACAAGAACAGATGAAGAATTGCTGTGTTGTTACAAGAAGTATGATTAGTTGCCTTGAATTGGCCACGAGCCAATCCTGAGCACGGCAAATAATTTGAAGCAAAGTAGGTTGGTGTATTCGTTTCAAGAACGCAAAAAGTGTGGTAATACGGCAGAAAAAAAAATTTCACAGAAATTACCGAAAGATACTGACCGTAAAGTTACACTATTAATGGGTTTTTGTTTGTATGAGGCCAAAATACAACTTGCCCCTCTCTTATATTGGAAATATGGATGAAGCATCTATGAACTTCGATATGATAAACCTAGGGTCATTTTGAAGTGGGAAACCATTCCTAAAATAAAATTTTCAGCAGACAGTTTTGTACACTTTCACGAAAAGGGATGAATGGACGAGAATGATGTAAAATTGTGAACAGGTAGAGACGACCAGGTGTTCTAACCAAGTTTGTTGATGTGACAGTTGGTTTGGCAGTCACGTAACTGAGAGTTCCAAAAATCACGTAATACGAAGCAAAACAAAAATTGCTGTTATACCGCGGGGTATGGCTCCGATGCTACAATCTTCAGACGTCTCTCTGTATACAACATTCAAATACCACGTGTGTGAACAATGGAACAATTGCATGATGAGTGGCGAAAAGCCGTATTCGAAAGGTGGAGCTATGCGGGCTGCGTCAACTGATGTTTTGTGTGATTTCATGATCAAATCAAGGGAAAAAGTGAAAGTGGAAACAGTGATCAAAACCTTCAAGAAGTGTGCGGTTTCCAAAACTATGAATGGAACTGAGGACTGTTCGTTATGACATACTGATGACAAAGCGGAAATAGATTCACAACGTGCAAATAGGACACATGTGACGAGGTTCTCAACAACGAAACGGAGGATGTACTCTCGGAGCTGCTTTCCTTAGATGATGATCGTGAGGATTTTTCAGCGTTTTAAATACATTGGTGAGTGATTTATTTTATTTTATAATGGTTTTAATTTATATAACTTTAAATCTATGCTCCATATCTGTCGTATAAGACGACCCTAATTTTGCGTGCCTTTTTTTATGCTTCAGCTACCGTCTTATCTACCGAAATACAGGGCGAGTTACGTAAGACGTAACACCTCTTTTATTTCGTGAAAGGTTACACATATCGAAACGCGGTTTTCGGCAAAATGTTAGAGTGCCGAGGGGCAGGTATGTTTTTGATTGGTTAATGTTTTTAAGGCTAGCATCAAAGGAGATATTCGAGCGACTACATTTTCTTGAATGGACCCATATACTTACTATAACTGCATTCGATAGCTCTTGAGAAGCCGATTACAGTGATATAGCGTTTGTTAATGTTGACGTTGAAGCCTGTAGAAAAAAATTCGATATATTTCCTAGAATTTATGAGCACAGCGGCCAGAAACGACATTTGCTGTGCAAACACCCCCAAGTGGAGGTCTTGCGCTACACTGTGTCAGAATGTCAACCCATTTGCCTGTTTACTTCCGTGCACTGCAGGCAGATAACTGCTGCTTCAATATTCGTTGCATGTACACATATACAAAGAGAATGAGAAGCTGAATATACTTGGCGTAAAATCACCACAGCGGTATAGGGCTATCTATCCGAATCGCCAATGTCCGACACTCCAGGCGGCTGCACGAATTATTAAGACACTAGTGCTGACAGGCTGTCTGACCGTCAAAAAGAGGACAAGAAACGAGACTGCGATTGACAGAGAACGATAAGAAGCTGTTTTGACTATGACGATAGTGACTCCGTTCAGTCGTACGAGACATGTTGCCAAAGGAATGTGGAATCAGTCAGACGAGTGACATTCGCATCCTGCTTCGATGCAAAGATGCGCCTATGACGAAGCCCCAACTACGCTAGACGATATGTGACGTCGAATCGCCAGTGCATGCTCTGTCATGTCATCCACTGTAATTACATGTGCTCATCATTCTTTCGAACGGCAACTGCAAATGTGCATTTCAGTCCATGATCAACAGCTTGAACACTTGCTTAAATAAAGGGTAAAGGTTTTCTTGGAAGACAAAATGTATGGTCAAAAAAATGTTCAAATGTGTGTGTAATCTTATGGAACTTATCTGCTAAGGTCATCAGACCCTAGCCGGCCGCTGTGACCGAGCGGTTCTAGGCGCTTCAGTCCGGAACCGCGCTGCTGCTACGGTCGCAGGTTCGAATCGTGCCTGGGGCATGGATGTGTGTGATGTCCTTAGGTTAGTTACGTTCAAGTAGTTCTAAGTCTAGGGGACTGATGACCTCAGATGTTGAGTCCCATACTGCTTAGAGCCGTTTCATCAGACCCTAACCTTACACACTACTTAACCTAAATTATCCTAAGGACAAACACACCGACACACCCATTATGAGCCTGTGGGTGCTATTCTGTCATTCTGCGCATCAGATTAATCTGAGATGAACCCTTTACCCTGTGGCTCCTGCAAGATACAATTTCCACCCCCACACTACTACAGAAGTCAGACAGGCGCTCCTAACGTTCTAAAGAGAAATGCCTGAAAAACTTTCAGTAACAAATATCTTCTGGAGTCGTCCGCTGTAAGGAAATGACACAAAAATTCGCAAAATTTTTTACGTACCTATTGGGATACTTGAATACTGGAGTAGTGCTAGTTAGTATAAGAAAAACATAAAACTAACGAAAATTATTATTTAGTTTGCTAAAAATCTGAGAAATGACAATGGCACCTTTAGTTATGAACTGAACAAGTTATTTCTGGGTTCTTTTCGGAATCTGAAGTTACCTCTCAAGGATAAGATTCGCTAATGAAATTTCTATACAGAGTTTAAGATTGTTATTGACTTGGCAGAATGCCTAAGAGCCGCGCAAACTTGAATAACTATCTGTTAGAATGTTGCTAGGTACAGTCGAGGCTGTCACATGTGAAATATAGTGAAGTGTACTTTTGTGGAGGAAATATGGGGCTCGCAAGAGGTGTAGCGCACAATACCGTAAGCTGCGATGACTGCTATCTGCGCCGCCCGCTGCTGACAAATAAGATAACTCTCGTTTTATCTGGGTTAACCTTCACCAATCAAACTCTCACTACGCCTTGAAGAAGTCAAGGACTCCCATTCGCCCATAGTCTAACTATTGGCGTGGTACACTGGTCAGATAACCAGTCCACCACAATGCCACTCAAAAATTCGCTCCCAGGCGTTTAACTATAACTCTGTCCATTCACACTGCACAATAAGTGCATCGGCCAACAAAGTGAACAACGCTTAATTGCAAGGACTCTATGAGTCACACTCCCAGTGCAGTACTGAGGAGAGACTTGTTCCTCGCTCTTTGAGTACACGTACGAGCGTGCACGCTCTCGTTACATGTTCTCGCTCCAAGAGCGTCAACGGAACGGCCCCTTTCCACGCCAGACGGGAAGGGGTATATCTTTCGCTCTCTTCCATTACTCCTTCAGCTCAAGGCATCAGAAATATTGTCTACCAATCAGCATTGCTCTGCTAGAATGGGAGAATGATGTTTCGTTTAAGGCGAACAATCCGGAAATCTGCAGCGTCGGCGTTTGGCGTTTGCTATCTCCCTGTGAAAATCTCTGAAACTGCGTGCCATGTTGTAAAGAATGCGCAGGCTGGGCGCTCCCACATAATGCAGCGGAATTTGCTTTTCAACAAAACACGCGGTCGTCCTTCCTTTCACTCGGGCCAATGCTGTCTGCTCCATGGGCGGTCACCGGCCGACCTAGGCTGAGTCGCCCTCCGAAGGGACCGGCTCCCCAGCGTGTGGTTTGCGTCTCCCGAACTAAAAGCCCCTGCGACCGCCGTATCTTGGCTCAAAAATGGTTCAAATGGCTCTGAGCACTATGAGACTTAACATCTGTGGTCATCAGTGCCCTAGAACTTAGAACTACTTAACTAACCTAAGGACATCACACTCATCAATGCCCGAGGCAGGATTCGAACCTGAAGCACCTAGAACCACACGGCCACATCGGCCGGCCGTCGTGTCTTGATTGTGTGTGTGTACGCCAGCCTCGAGTATTTCAATCTCAGAGCGCATTTGCGATTTACTAGCTATTTGCATATCGTTTACATGAATTCATACATCATTGACTTTATCTTGTCAGGTTTGGGTTCGAATGAAGCGTCTTGATGGGCGGAATACGATTGTGAGGGCAGAATATGTGAGCGATGAAGGCCAGGAGAGCACGGCGTCTTACACCACGCCCGAGGGAGGGCTTGAACCTCCACCGGGACCAGCTGCACAGTCCATCACTGCAGCGCCCTGGACCGCTCGGCTAATTCCGTGCGGCCAAAAATTTATGTTATGTGATTTGGGTGGTTACTAAACCACTGTCAGGAAATTGTTTATTTCATTTAAGTGTATAGGAAACTGCACTGCAATGTCAAATAAAGCGAGAGCTTGTGTTGCACATAGCTGGTGACACCGTCATTACGTGCTTACGTTCCACATGAGAAGACGTTCCGTTAAGCAGAATGTTTATTTTGCGGTGTACTGGTGGTCACCAAAGTATTTTTTAATAAAATGTTTAGTTCAACGAATATGTCCCATATTATATAATTTAGAGCAGTGAAGATAGAGACAGCTCTCCGACAGCATGTATTTTACCTCTTTGAAGCACACAGTCACGTAGAGGAAAAAATAGGTTAAATTTTCCTTCTAACACTTAGGTACTTAATGCAGTAGCTGCTTTTTGCAGCTTGTAAGACATCTTGAATAATGAACAGTTGATTTCTCAAGCAAATCTGGGAGGACACAAGAATGTGAAACAGTTTTCCTAAGCCCTTTGTGATACGCTAGATTCTAGTCTATGTCGTATTTCCATATACAACATTCGTAGGTGAACCTGCATCTAGGTCGTAAATTGGTTCAAGAGGAAATTCTGCTCCGTTTATTCTCGTAGCGCATGCCTTTCTTACAGTGTACAACTACGCAGCTCGGTCCTAGACATCTGCTTGGCAGTGTTTGCACCACAAATGCTGTTTCCTGCCACCAGCTCTCACATTCTAGAATATTTCTCGAATTTGTTTATGACAGCTTTCGACCTCAACATTAACAAACGCTACATCACTGTAGTTGTCTTCTCAAGAGCCATCCAATGCATTTACAAAAAGTATATAGTTTCTTTTTTTTAAAACGTACTCGCTTGGATATCTCCGTTGATACCAGCGCTAAAAACATTAAACATACGTGCCTCTCGACACATTAACTTTTGTCGAAAACAGCGTTTTGGAGTGTGTAAGCCCCCCCATGAACCTTGCCGTTGGTGGGGAGGCTTGCGTGCCTCAGCGATACAGATAGCCGTACCGTAGCTGCAACCACAACGGAGGGGTACCTGTTGAGAGGCCAGACAAACGTGTGGTTCCTGAAGAGGGGCAGCAGCCTTTTCAGTAGTTTCAAGGGCAACAGTCTGGATAATTGACTGACCTGGCCTTGTAACAATAATCAAAACGGCCTTGCTGTGCTGGTACTGCGAACGGCTGAAAGCAAGGGCATGCAGCTTTACTGTATGATTAAATTATGATGGCGTCCTCTTGGGTAAAATAATCCGGAGGTAAAATAGTCCCCCATTCGGATCTCCGGGTGGGGACTACTCAAGAGGAGAAAGAAAACTGGCGTTCTACGGATCGGAGCGTGGAATGTCACACCCCTTAATCGGGCAGGTAGGTTAGAAAATTTAAAAAGGGAAATGGATAGGTTAAAGTTAGATATAGTGGGAATTAGTGAAGTTCGATGTCAGGAGGAACAAGATTTCTGGTCACGTGACTACAGGGCCAAAAACACAAACTCAAGTAGGGGTAACGCAGCAGTAGGTTTAACAATGAATAGGAAAATAGGAATGCGGGTAAGCTAATACAAACAGCATAGTGAACGCATTATTGTGGCCAAGATAGATACGAAGCCCACACCCACTACAGTAGTACAAGTTTATATGCCAACTAGCTCTGCAGATGACGAAGAAATTGAAGAAATGTATGATGAAATAAAAGAAATTATTCAGATAGTGAAGGGAGATGAAAATTTAATTGACATAGGTGACTGGCATTCGAGTGTAGGAAAAGGGAGAGAAGGAAACGTAGTAGGTGGATATGGATTGGGGCTAAGAAATGAAAGAGGAAGCCGCCTGGTAGAATTTTGCACAGAGCACAACTTAAACATAGCTAACACTTGGTTTAAGAATCATGAAAGAACGTTGTATACATGGAAGAACTCTCGAGATACTAAAAGGTATCAGATAGATTATATAATGGTAAGACAGAGAATTAGGAACCAGGTTTTAAACTGTAAGACATTTCCAGGGGCAGATGTGGACTCTGACCACAATCTATTGGTTATGACCTGTAAATTAAAACTGAAGAAACTGCAAGAAGATGAGAATATAAGGAGATGGAACCTGGATAAACGGAAAGACCAGAGGTTGTACAGAGTTTCAGGGAGAGCATAAGGGAACACTTGACAGGAATGGGGGAAAGAAATACAGTAGAAGAAGAATGGGTAGCTTTGAGGGATGAAGTAGTGAAGGCAGCAGAGGATCAAGTAGGTAAAAAGACGAGGGCTAGTAGAAATCCTTGGGAACAGAAGAAACATTGAATTTAATTGATGAAAGGAGAAAATCTGAAAAATGCAAAAATGAAGCGGGCAAAAAGGAATACAAGCGTCTCAAAAATGAGATCGACAGGAAATGCAAAATTGCTAAGCAGGGATGGCTAGAGGACAAATGTAAGGATGTAGAGGCTTATCTCACTAGGAGTAAGATAGATACTGCCTACAAGAAAATTAAAGAAACCTTTGGAGACAAGAGAGCCACTTGTGTGAACATCAAGAGCTCAGATGGAAACCCAGTTGTAAGCAAAGAAGGGAAAGCAGAAAGGTTGAAGGAGTATATAGAGGGTCTATACAAGGGCGATGTACTCGAGGACAATATTATGGAAATGGAAGAGGATGTAGATGAAGATGAAATGGGAGATACGATACTGCGTGAAGAGTTTGACAAGCACTGAAAGACCTCAGTCGAAACAAGGCCCCCGGAGTAGACAACATTCCATTGGAACTACTGACGGCCTTGGGAGAGCCAGTCCTGACAAAACTCTGCCATCTGTTGAGCAAGATGTATGACACAGCCGAAATACCCTCAGACTTCAAGAAGAATATAATAATTCCAATCCCAAAGAAAGCAGGTGTTAGCAGATGTGAAAATTACCGAACAATCAGTTTAATAAGCCACAGCTGCAAAATACTAACACGAATTCTTTACAGACGAACGGAAAAACTAGTAGAAGCCGACCTCGGGGAAAATCAGTTTGGATTCCGTAGAAATGTTTCAACACTTGAGGCCATACTGACCCTACGACGTATCTTAGAAGATAGATTAAGGAAAGGCAAACCTACGTTTCTAGCATTTATAGACTTAGAGAAAGGTTTCGACAATGTTGACTGGAATACTCTCTTTCAAATTCTAAGGGTGGCAGGAGTAAAATACAGGGAGTGAAAGGCTATTTACAATTTATACAGAAACCAGATGGCAACTATAAGAGTCGAGGGACATGAAAGGGAAGCAGTGGTTGGGAAGGGAGTGAGACAGGGTTGCAGTCTCTCCCCTACATCTACATCTTTCTGTTCGAGCTCTGATTTCTCTTATTTTACTTTGATGATCATTCCTACCTATGTCGGTTGGGCTCAACAAAATATTTTCGCACTCGGAATAGAAAGTTGGTGACTGAAATTTAGTAAAAAGGTCTCGCCGCGACGAAAAACGTCTATGCTGTAATGACTTCCATCCCAACTCGTGTATCATATCTGCCACACTCTCTCCCCTATAACGTGATAATACAAAACGAGCTGCCCTTTTTCGCACCCTTTCGATGACCTCCGTCAATCCCACCTGGTAAGGATCCCACACCGCGCAGCAATATTCTAACAGAGGACGAACGAATGTAGTGTAAGCTGTCTCTTTAGTGGACTTGTTGCATCTTCTAAGTGTCCTGCCAATGAAACGCAACCTTTGGCTCGCCTTCCCGACAATATTATCTATGTGGTCCTTCCAACTGAAGTTGTTCGTAATTTTAACACCCAGGTACTTAGTTTCTAGCATTTATAGACTTAGAGAAAGCTTTCGACAATGTTGACTGGAATACTCTCTTTCAAATTCTAAGGGTGGCAGGGGTAAAATACAGGGAGCAAAAGGCTATTTACAATTTGTACAGAAACCAGATGGCAACTATAAGAGTCGAGGGACATGAAAGGGAAGCAGTGCAGTTGTTATTCAATTTGTATATTAAGCAAGCAGTAAAGGAAAGAAAAGAAAAATTGGGAATAGGTATTAAAATCCATGGAGAAGGTTCGCCGATGACATTGTAATTCTGTCAGAGACAACAAAGGACTTGGAAGAGCAGTTGAACGGAATGGACAGTGTCTTGAAAGGAGGATATAAGATGAACATCAACAAAAGCGAAACGAGGATAATGGAATGTAGTCGAATTAAGTCGGGTGATGCTGAGGGAATTATATTAGGAAATGAGATACTTAAAGCAGTAAAGGAGTTTTGCTATTTGGGAAGCAAAATAACTGATGATGATTGAAGTAGAGAGGATATAAAATGTAGACTGGCAATGGCAAGGAAATCGTTTCTGAAGAAGAGAAATTTGTTAAAATCGAGTATAGATTTTAGTGTCAGGAAGTCGTTTCTGAAAGTATTTGTATGGAGTGTAGCCATGTATGGAAGTGAAACATGGAGGATAAATAGTTTGGACAAGAAGAGAATAGAAGCTTTTGAAATGTGGTGCTACAGAAGAATGCTGAAGATCAGATGGGTAGATCACATAACTAATGTGGAGGTATTGAATAGAATTGTTAAGAAGAGGAGATTGAGGCACAACTTGACCAGAAGAAGGGATCGATTGGTAGGACAAGCTCTGAGGCATCAGGGGGTCACAAATTTAGCATTGGAGGGCAGCGTGGAGAGTAAAAATCGTAGAGGGAGACCGAGATATGAATACACTAAGCAGATTCAGAAGGATGTAGGTTGCAGTAGGTACTGGGAGATGAAGATGCTTGCACAGGATAGAGTAGCATGGAGAGCTGCATCAAACCAGTCTCAGGACTGAAGACCACAACAACAACAACAACAACATGGTACCAGATAAGGGAGCCCATTGTGCTAACCGCTCCGCCATCTCTCTTTTTTTCTGTCTCGCCTCATCTCAGAAGTGACGTAAACGTCACCACAGTTGATGAAGGTGAGTAACTGAAGCAGTGAATAGACGAGTCTTGTCAGAAGATGTTTCACTTGTCTTGTATATCCTACCAGCAAAACCTATACAGCTTTGTCTCTAATGTTTCTCCTAAGGATGTCAATAATATCGAGGGAAAGTCGTTACTCCAGGTGCCTTCTTCAGTGTTCCACCAGTTTCTTCCATGTCGCACATCCACTTCTTTCTCCCTTCCCATAATACTGCCTACAAATTTATTGCCTTGATATAGGCCTTCTGTATATTCCCTCTACTTATCAGACTTCTCTTTGTTGCTCAGTACTCGTTTACCATCTAATCTCTTGGTGTTCATACAGCTGCTTCCCTTATCTCCAAAAGTATCTTTAATTTTCCTTATCTATCTATACTAGCCATTTTTGCTTTCCAAGTGGCACTTAGTGTCAATTTCATGCTTTAGATATCTATATTCTATTTCACCAGCTCCACTTCTAATGTTTGTATACTTCCTCGTTTCATGAATTACACTTATTATTTAATGTTTTATCCCACAATTTTCTGCTGAGCATAGGTTTGTGCCTATCTGTTCCTCTATTCACTTCACTGTTTCTACTCTCAATACTATCCTTTCATCCTTCGACTCATTTCTCTTGCTTATGTCAATCATTTGTTAGCTAATACTCTGTTTGAAGGTAGCAGACACTTCTATTTGATTCCAAATATCCAGGTCCCATCTTTATTTCTTACAATTTGCATTTTTCTCAGCTTTTTACTCCATAACCAACGAACAAGGTACTGGATATTTTAGTAGTTTAAAATATAAACCTCTATCTTACAAATATATTACCTCAAAGTACGGCATCATTTCCATCAATATTTTATTTAGTACTTAACATTAGATTCGTGCTTTGGCTCATTTTCAAATGTTCATATTCAGACACATCCTCCCAATAAGAATACATCAAAAGTCACATATTATACATATCTGATCATGGCATGGTCGTCAGAAGACAGATCAACAATGAGTAGACGAATGTGAAAGTTCTGAGGTATGCCTTCTCGTTCTTGCTTTCTCTCGTGATGCACATAATTAATTTCGCACGTAAATTAAACAAAGCTGACGTATTAAAAAATGTATTAAAAATATACCTAGTCACAGATAGACGAAGGAAACATTTATTGAAAATAAAACATTTAAGTGTCGTAAAAGGAGGTCTGCAGTGGAGTGGAGGCAACGAAACATAGTACGAACTAAGAGTACATATATTTACCGTGAAGAAATTGAAGAGTGTATTGCAATATATACTTTATATACGTAGGTGTATAACTCAAGTGGAGACAGCGACATACAGTTACAAATGTTCGTATGAATTAAGAGTAAAGTGTAATGGTTATACCACTGAGAACTTTAAATATGTATGGGAAAGAAAACGATTCTATGACAGTACAAATGATGATGATGACGATGGTGATAACGATGATGAGGTAAAAGGGACTTAGGTTGTCAGCCCGTAATTCCACTTGGAATTTACGTGAAGTACTGAGGGATAAGAAAAGAAAAGTCGTCAGCTACAGTATGTAGTCCCGTGGTTGAAAAATTAACGTCATAGTAACTTACGCAAAATAGTTGTAAACCTGACAAAAGCTTGGCAGCTAGAAAATGTATCCGGTTACGAGGAACGGATACTGGCGCGAAAGCAGCAGATACCCGTGGCGGAAATGCAGTCTCCGCACGCATACCTTGCCAATGGTACTAAAGTACACACAAAGAAACGTCATCAGCTTCATTATGTCTAAAATGGGGAGAGGAAATGGAAACCTTTACGGACTAGAAAGCCTACTAGCTTAAACAGTTAGATAAATAAAACATATGCACAAAAATTTTAAAATACATGGCAGAGCACGGGAAGAGGGAAAAGAGCAAACACACCTCCCCCGCGCCCACCAACAAATTCCGTGAGGCAATCATTTGCATCAAATTTGGTTATTGTATCCGCTCTCCCGCAGGCAACGTGTGGCTGTTTTAGCTGCTATTCCATTCTCCTCAAGTATCTAGGGCATGAAGGTAGACAGGTCGCCTCATCGTGAGACTCGTCAGTAGGACACACACTTGAAAACAGAGACAAGCGCGAGGGGGCTACCACAGCTAGGACGGGGCATGAACTGTCGGGGTTATAAAAAAGGAGAGAGAAAGAACTACAGCTGTAGTTAAATTAACAGTAAACAGCATCAGTGACAATATATCAACATATAACCTTGTACAAAAATACAGTTCAAAATGGGGACCAAATATTGACGCCGCAGCAGCTGTTACATCACTGGCCAAAACCGTTGGGTAGTATAGCATTTTGCTCTCGCCCGCACGTTAGACATATTATGCTGATCGCCTAAAGTCTAGATCAGGTCCAATGGCGGCGTGGCGGTGTTTCTTTGCTGTTCATATGTTGACACGCATCAGTTTCTCGTAACCAATTGGATGATACTTCCACATAATCAAGGTGAGGTGAGAAAACAGACAATGAATTTCAAGCGCCGAAATAGAAATTAGAAACAGTTTCTTCCTTCGCTGTTGTCACAAATATTTGACCGTTTTTTTCTTACAAAGTCACGAAATTTGATGTTGCGTTTAGGTTAGCGGCTAACAGCACTGCTTAAATGGAAGCAATGGAATGTTTGTGGCCGCCAACATTAAAAATTTCACAGCGCGCGCGTAGCAGTGAAGTTTATAATCTTGCTTGTCACACATACATTCGACCGTTTTTTTTTTCTCCAATGTGTAACGATTTACTACGGTGTCATAACATTTATAGCCTTCGATATCTCAAATACTGACTGTTTCTTTTTCTAATAAGTTACGAATTACGAGGTTGTGGTTAGGCTAAATAGTGACAGTTTGGTTGTGAGCTGGCGAGGCCAACGAGTGTGAAAGCTTACATTCCTTGTTGGGGTGACAGATTGATCTGCAGCTTAGCCGCGTCAACTGAAGAATGTGGATACAACCCATCAGCTTTGACCGATGACGTCATGGTTTACTCATAGATATTATTTTCGACTCATAGATGATAAATCGGTTATCTTCCGTGGCGAGGCTTCATCATTCTAAACTGAAATAAATGAATGTGTTTTAAAAAGCAGGGCTAGGCATTGGTTCAGTCTTTGTTGCTTGCATTAATTTAACTCATTTGTTCGTTCCAATTCATTCGGTACTTATTTTCATCGTTACTGAGCTTGAGATGTTTTGGAAGAATTGGTTTTCATTCTGGATAATTTTCACTTTTTGATTTTCGTTTTTAGTTATGAATTTATCTATCTTAACTCTAGTAGGGTGTACAAATTTTACAGTTGTCGCTTTTTTCGCCTTCGCTAATACTAGTATTAATACGATATTTTTCAGTCGATACTAGTACTGTCGAAGGTGAAAACACCGAAATACGATCTATAAAGGTCAACTGAAGAATAGGACGCTAGCGCTAGCAAAGACGACAAAAGCGACATTTGTACCATTGGCACCCTCTACCGCAGCTGAACTAGGAAGGTTCTTCAGTTGGCCATACAGATCAACTGAAGCACGGGACACAGATGTTACGTATGTCGCTATTTTTCGCCTTCGCTATCACTAGTATCCTATGCTACAGTTGACCAACATAGGTCACCTGAAGAATAAGATACAAATGGTTCGTGTATCGCTTTTTTTCTACTTCGCAGTACTATTCTCTTGTTCTTCAGTTGACTTCCATATCTCAACTGAAGAACAGGATATTACCTTCGTAATTCATCTCGGCTATAGCATATCAATGTTAGTATGTTGGTTTCTTCATCTTCGCTATTAGTAGTATGCTATTCTTCAGTTGACCTATATGGGTCAACTGAAGTACAGCACACAAATTTTACTGTTGTCGAGTTTCTTTTCCTTTTTTTTTTTTTTTTGCTGTCGCTAGTACTACTATCATACTTTTCAGTAGACACTATTACTATCGAAGGCGAAAAACAATTTGTATCCCATGCTTCACTTTACCTATACGGGTCAACTGAAGTATGGGATACAACCTTTACTTAAGTCGGTCTTTTCGCCTTTGCTAGTACTATTATCAACGGTAGAACTGGATGCTTGTAGTAGGAGAGGCGAAAAAAGCAACAACTGTAAAATTTGTATCCCGTACTTCAGCTGACCTACATAGGTCAACTGAAGAATAGGATACTAAGACTCAACCTATCGTTTTGTTCGAAATATGGATGTACGTGATGTATGTCTAACATCTGTTTTCTCTCTCCTGCATTCCTTTGTTTGTCAACAGTCGTCTTTGCTGTTAAATCTGTGCAGTACATCTTCTCTGGTAACTTCTGACGTCAGTAATCAATGCCGACGGGTTGTATCCTATTTTTCAGTAATCCCACTTAGCCCTAAATTAAGTTGGAATACGACAGTTTTAACCCCAAAAATTAAATTAATAATGTTTATTGTCACATATGTTACTTGTTTCTTCCGAATATGTCACGAGATGTGACGTTGTGGTTAGCTTGTGGCCTAATAGAACAGCTTAGAGTAAATCCGTAATACTGGTTGTCAAAATATATGCCTATTTCCACTGTACTAAAATGACGTATGTCGTGAAACATTGACGTGAGAATGTCGCTCGCTCATTGTCTGCATAGATCCGCCATCGGACAAGCCCTCTTTCCTTCCCATCACACTTCACAACATAGCTGCAAAAAGCACTTCAGTACACCACTAGCCTACGTTGTAAAGTTAGGGCAGTTTTGGCTTGAAAACAGTCTTAAGCACCAGAACGAGAATTTTCCTACTTGAACTCAACACTAACAAAAATTTAAACTCACTAGAGCTTACCTTGCTGTCTGATAAAACACTGGGTTGAAGTGAGTACCCACATCTGAGCGACGATCACTCCCGAACACCGAACTGCTTCAACGTTTATAACGGCGGAGTACTTGAAAGCTCCTACCGTGGTGGCGAAGTGGCCCGTTCCTTTTCCGCCATTGACGCTCCAGCGACCACTTACTGCCTTCGATTCCCGTGCCACTTCCCCAGTTGCTCGTACACCTGTCACTATCTTTGATGATAGCGGTCTATCGGATACTGCTACATGGTACAGGACAAGAGTGAGTAACCAATAACTACGATTGCCGTTGTTGGTCATGGTGAGTTTGCACTTCGGGTACTCATTTTTCTTCGTTTTACAATGCCACTGATGGGTATTTATTTTTTCAGCATCTATTCGATTACTCACTAGCAAAACAAGCTTTTATCATTTTATTCCGCATAGGTGACCCACAAAAATATTTACATCAGATTCTTAGTTATTTCTTTTGTTTGCAGAGATACTAAATTTCAAAGATATAAACTTAGACCACAGATAAACGACTGTGGGTAATTTCTAAAAACTGTTGCAAGCAATATATATCGACTGCGGGTTTTTCACGAAGCCAGATATAGTTTTTGTTTATAGCGATAACACCCAATCTTCCCCCATACGACATTAAAGTAGTGTCTCATGTGGTGTTAATATTAAAATAATATGATAAGACGTTAGTGCAACGTAATTGCGTCGACTGTAAATCTCGGTTTACAATTGCATAATTTCCAAGAAAGGCATCATTTCCATCAGTACTTTATTCCCCAGCAATACGTAGTTTCGATATTTATCTCATTTTTCAAGTGTAGGCAAGCAAACATATCCTCCTAGTGCAGTGTGTCGCAAAGCAGGTGTAAGAAAGTTTTTGTCTGCTATGACGTAATATGGGGTGAAAGATTCTTTTTTTTAAATATTTATGTTACAGCAGAAAACATGAACTTTCATACAGAAAGTTTTCAAACTGCTTTCCTTCTGCAGTAACGAATGTGTAGAGACTTTAACTATATTCCATGATTACTTTCTGAAGAACGTCATTTTAGGCTGAGTGAATCTCTTTGGAAACTGCAGTACCAAATCCTAGAGTGTTGCAGGTGCACCTTTGAAGGCTCCGTCCTTCAGATAACTCCATAAGAAACAATCACACGAGTTGAGATCGGTAATATAAGAAAGCCATTCCATAGCATCTGCAGTGAGTGCTGAAGTCTGCTGTGCAACGATGTGATCTGTGAACATCCTATGAAAGAAATCGAAGATGTCTGCAGTACGGTGTGGTTGTGGTCTACCCTGCATGAACCAGTAGTTTCAGAACATTTGGGCTTGTAGTGCAGTCGGTACAAATTCATGCAGTATCTGTCTGTATTCTGTCTGCTGCAATAGGTCCCTCAACAAAACTGGATCCAATAATCCATTGTACTCTGATTACGCACCAGACAGTGACTTTTTTCTTGATGAGATGGAGCAGCAGCTTGAACGTGTTTATTCTGAGTAGCTCAGTGGCACCTGTTCTGTTTGTTGACGCACCCACGGAGACGGAAGTGGGCCTCAGCACTAAGCAAGCTGTATCGAATATTACATTTTCAGAGCCCTCAGTCACTACACGTAAAAAAGAATATCAGCGCTCCACTTCCCAATCCTTCAAAGGTTGACACCATTGTATTCTGGGAGGGAAAAAGGCTAAGTTTATCTTTCAGTATCCCGTGGAGAGACCGTTCTGACATCCGAAGCTGTTGTGCTGCATTTCTTGTCGATGTGTTGGGCTCCTCACGCAATAAGGTTCGCACTCGCTCCACGTTGTCAAGGTCTACAAAAGAGGCTGGGCTGTTCGTTCTGTCTGCCCTTTCCCGGAATCATGTATGAATCCTGTCTTTTCATATCATGTTATGTACCTGTTAAAAAAAAGGGGGAAAACATTACATAAAATCTGTATCACAGGACATTCAAATTTCTTCATCATAATTTAACTTCAGTTCTGTACTGTTATCTTACCGGAATATGGTCACTGCGGGTGGTCCTGTTCTTGCACCAGATGTGCTGTCGAACGCGCGTCTCGTCACAACGATAAGACCAGAATTTCCATGAAACGTCTTTACGACCAACAAACGGTATTCCAATGTTATTGCTTCCATTCAGAAATGTGAATCCGTGAGTAAGTTATAGAATTTTGGGAACTACAATACAACAATGCGACAAAGAGATTCATTTAAGGTATGCAGTGAAACCGCAGTAGAAAAATTCTTTCTAAGATCCATTTTGCACTGTGAGAAAGTCCCAATTCACATATCACACAGATTTACATGTGGAATGGGCGTCAGCGGACAAACCAACAAAGAGAAGACGAAACTCGAGGTTTGTCTTCTCGTTTTTGTTGCCCTTATTAATAAGTCACTTCACACAGAAATCACAAAATTTAATTCACACCCAGTTGCCGTGTGAAAAACCCTTATTAAAATGATTATCTGATGAAGAGTCAGCGAGACCGGATAGTCACGTGCGTTAGCATGCCGTTTCCGGGATTCGGGGAGGCGCTGGCCGCGGATCGAATTTGTCCGATTGATTAACGACTTGGGCCGGTATGTGAGATGGTCAGGATATGATTCTTTGGCCATTTCTCATATTCGACTAGATCAGCGGAAGTCAACCTTTTTTACATACCGCCCACATTTGTGTCTCTGTTAGTAGCAAAATTTTCTAAGCGCCTACCAGTTCCACAGTAATGGTGATTTATGAAGTAGGGAAGTAGCGTCACTTTACAAATTTTACCTAGTAGAGCTATATCAAGATAAAACATACCATAGTAATTACCTACCAAATATTTTATGTCTAAATTTTGTGAATACGTAATGAAAACATTCGAAACTGCTAGCGGCGACGGCCCACCATAAAAGTTATAACGCCAATTAGCAGTAGCGCGTCGGCACGATTCCCTTCGTCCTTTTTACCAGCACCTAGCTGTGAACTCGTTGCAGCAGATCGCCGGTAGGAAAGCCGAGCAGAAACCTACCGTACGGAAACGCGCAGCAGTCTGAATACAACGTAACTATTCCAAGAATCGGCGAAAGGTCTAAATTTTGAATGAAAGATAATACTGACAAAACTTCGATATATTCTGAAGTCGAGAATTACAAGTTCACTGCCAAGCCCATGCTAATCCTAAGACAGTCATGCACTAACCCTTTCACTCACATCAGCAAGTTTACGGTAACGTATTTTCCGAAATCTGAACAGCTACTAAGCACGGATTGTTCTTAAATGAAAATGCTCGCCATGCTATTAAGTGTCTAATCCACTCAACTTTTTAGTCACCGATCTGCTCAATATGTCACTCGGAATTATTGTCTTTCCTCGTAATGCATACTTTCTAAAAACACCCCGGAATAAATATGCCTTAACTTTGAAAAACTTTTGAAGGATGTATCACAACTAAGGACGGCAAATTGTAATTTTCTTCAGAGCTCACACTACACACAACCGTACCACTGAAAGGCTGGGCTCCTTTTCTCCAAGAGAAAAGGCGACCGAAGACTACTCCGTTCTGATTGGTCAGTTTTCTTTAAGGCCAACAGAAAAACAAATCAACAAATAACGCACTTTCGAACTGTGCTTTATCCCGAAATAAATATTTAACATTCTCATACTTTGTTTATACTTTACGTTATGAACTATTTTCATTTGCACTCGAATTAACTTTCCTTTTACCATAAACTTATTTAACATATTATGATACAAAATTACCTGTCGCCTCCACTTACACTGTCTTATAAATTTCTCACGCTAGTTCCTACAGCGTTTATGAGTAGAACAATGATCTACATGTTTACTTTAGATCACGTTCAAGCTTCATTCACACTACTAAAAGCATATAAAAACTGTACGAACATAAATAAACAAAAAAGCCGCCAAAAAATAAACAGAACAACTCACAAAAATATTCTGTACAAACATAAATAAACAAAAATGCCTCCAAAAAATAAACAGAACGATTCACAAAAAGAATCTCATGACCTGTTTCTTGAATGTCTCTGTTCCCTACTGTACTCTGGTGGATGAAAATTAGAAGTACGTGCTCGAGTAAATCTGCTTCAGTCCATCTGTCACTGTGCACGCATGCGTCATTCTCCCGATGCAGAGGCCCTATGTAGACAGGAGCGATGTAAGGCGCCACGCCTCAGGCGGTAGGGAGCAGGTTGACCACCACCGGACTAGGGTGAGTAACATCCCACCTCGGCCACGTGACTCACGATGACGTCTTCAGGTTCTCACTTGTCGCTGTCCAGTCGGTAATTAGCCCACGTCGGTGAAGCACCAGCCGACTAGCAATTCACGTATACTCTGTTCGTTTTCGGAGTTCAATTCTTAAATACATTTCGTGTTGTTGAGTGATTGCGTAAGTTCATTCTTAAATCCGTCGCTTATTTTTGAGAAGTGCAGTATCACGTTTTTGTAATAGTTACATGTGCATTCGCGTAGTGCAGTGTGTAGCGCAGTAGACATTTGTTTGTTTTGTTTTGGACGACCAGTAACCGTTGATCACAGCTCAGTTAGCCGTCAGCCTTCGTTTGTGCAGCAGCAGGAGACAAGAAGTGACAAACATAGCTTTTCTGTTTGTTTTCAAGGTTTAATCACCCTTTTTTTGTTTGAGTAGTGTAGTGTAGTGTTTTGCGAGGGGCATTCAATAAGGTAATACACACATTTTATTTCTCGGGAAGTTTCCTTTGAAAAGAAAAGGGGGTGGGGGCATTTGCTATGGGACGTCGTGGAATGTTCCAGCTTCAGCCGCTATAGTTTCACGGAGCCCCGATGGATGGCAGCCCTTTACGTAGCAGTCCAAATGCCGTCTGTAACGGACATGAGTTCCAAGCTGGCAGCTGTGTTTTACGGAGAACCACAGCTTCGTAGGTGCCTGCAGAATGCCTGAGGAGACCTGGCAGCGGTAAATGCACGGTGAGTGTTTGGGCGAGGCGTCGGTCGTCATGGCAACAAGGTCTCGCAGACCCGTCCCTTCTCCCGTGTGCCGGCCGGCCGCACACAGGCGTGACACCTGCGGTGTTGGAATGTGGAGATACTCTCATTAGAGGTGATCATGGTGACGGTCTTCTGGCACTCTGAAGGGGATATTCTGTTTGTTGTCCTCCCTCGTGCTGCAACGATCAATTCTGAAGTACACTGTGCTTCCATCAGGAAACTGAAGAAACGACTTCAGCTTTTTCGTTGCCGCAAATGCAAAGAAACTTCTACTTATCCGTGACAACGCAAGGCCTTAACCAAGTCTGCGCATCCGAAAGGAGCTCCTAAAATTTCGTTGGGCCGTTCTTCCTCATGCTCCCTACAGCCCGGCACTCGCACCTTCCGACGTCATATGCTTGACGCAATGAAGATTACACTCCACAGGTACGTGTATAATGGTGTGGTTATAGAGGAAGTAAGACGTTGCCTCCGAAGTCGACAAGTGGTGTAGTACCATGCGGGCATACGGACCTTTCGGGTAAGGGGGTAAGGTGGTGCAAGGTTGTCACTTTGAAAGGAGCGAATATAGAAAACAGGGCTTTGTAGCCAAAAGAGTGGGGATTAATACCGTATGAAATAGGTATCCCGAACACAACCAACCTGCTTTCAGAAAAAAAAATTGTTGTGTTACTTATTGAAAGCCCTTCATAGTAATGGCACCGTGTTCGTTTGCGCAACCTGTACCATAGCAGTGATTTGTTTGTTTGTTTTGTACAGACAAAAAAAGTGTGGGAATTCCTAAGGGACCAAACTGTTGAGTTCATTAGTTCCTAGACTTGCGTTTACGTTGCCATAACGCATGACGCCGCATTTCATCGAGCTGACGTGCCCGCCTTCATCGCCCTTGCCTCCTCCTTAACAGTATCAGGCGCAGTATATCCATTTCCATGATTCTTAGGTGAAATGCATAGAAATGTTTACAGTTTCTCTGACCGCATGTTTCCATGCATGCGTAATAACGATAGCTTATTTGACTGTATTCTGCAGATTGTCGTAAATGCCGCATTATGGCGTCTTATTCTTATTCAAACTGACATCGTGTTTTGGATTTTACGTTTCGGAAAACGAGTTAAGAATAGTGTGTAGTACCACATTGTACTAATACATCTATAAAAACACCCGAAAAATTGATTCTGAGAGTTTCAAAGAATAAGAAGATAAACAGAATGTGATTTATAACTCGCTCCTAGAGGTCCAAATGATTAAGTAGCCCACTTCCCTATATGATACGTCAACGATTTGGGTCTTAAAAACAAAATTGAGAAAAAAAACACCTTTTCGAGAGCTCCTGCAGTTCGTCGAAGTTTATAAGATGCATCTCATGACTGAAAATGTTTCGTATATCGTGCTACGGTCTAAAACTATTACGGCAGAGATCTTTCATCTCTGTCTACTGTGATTGAGGATTCGATCGCAGATAAATACTTATGACAAGCAAGATTATGAAGGTGACTGCTGCTACATCTACATCTACATCTACATGACTACTCTGCAATTCACATTTAAGTGCTTGGCAGAGGGTTCATCGAACCACAATCATACTATCTCTCTACTATTCCACTCCCGAACAGCGAGCGGGAAAAACGAACACCTAAACCTTTCTGTTCGAGCTCTGATTTCTCTTAGTTTATTTTGATGATCATTCCTACCTATGTAGGTTGGGCTCAACAAAATATTTTCGCATTCGGAAGAGAAAGTTGGTGACTGAAATTTCGTAAAAAGCTCTCGCCGCGACGAAAAACGTCTATGCTGTAATGACTTCCATCCCAACTCGCTTACCATATCTGCCACACTCTCTCCCCTATAACGCGATAATACAAAACGAGCTGCCCTTTTTTGCACCCTTTCGATGTCCTCCGTCAATCCCACCTGGTAAGGATCCCACACCGCGCAGCAATATTCTAACAGAGGACGAACGAGTGTAGTGTAAGCTGTCTCTTTAGTGGACTTGTTGCATCTGCTAAGTGTCCTGCCAATGAAACGCAACCTTTGGCTCGCCTTCCCGACAATATTATCTATGTGGTCCTTCCAACTGAAGTTGTTCGTAATTTTAACACCCAGGTACTTAGTTGAATTGACAGCCTTGAGAATTGTACTATTTATCGAGTAATCGAATTCCCAGTAATTTAGGTTGTGCTCTTAGATTCCTGTCTAACCGCATACTCGGAAATCGCTACCTATTCGGCAGAAATGCTGAATTATTTCTGACAAAAAATATAAAGCACACTGTCGGTTGTTTCACTAACAGCTATTTCATCTCCAACAATATTTCGTATTTTAAACACAGAAATCACGAAATCATTACTAAGGAAGTGCGCTCTTACATGTAAATAATAACGAATACTGCAGAAAAATCTTAACTTACACAAATAACAATATCTCAGAACGTGTTGGGTATCTGAAGAGAGAAAAAAAATTATTCCGTCTATCCATGTGCGAAGTCGTGTCCTGCTTCGGTCGCAGGTTCGAATCCTGCCTCGGGCATGGATGTGTGTGATGTCCTTAGGTTAGTTAGGTTTAAGTAGTTCTAAGTTCTAGGGGACTGATGACCACAGATGTTATGTCCCTTAGTGCTCAGAGCCATTTATGAACTCGTGTCCTTTCGTATAGCATTCCCTCGCGCTAACCACTTTTTTTTAGTTCCACAAAAACAGTAACAAAAATGGCTAGCTTACAATGGAATGACATAAATAAGGTGACAGATAATTGCAGGCATAAATTGTAGCATTCAAAGAATGAGGAATGATATGCAGTCTTCAGCAGTAGCACACGTTTAGCACCTCAACCGTCACCTTCAGCTGGTGGCAGTTCAGCACGCACCTTTCTTCTTCTGCAGCCTGAGGTTTTTCACCATCACTTCCCAGACCCAGACTAATCATCCAGTTAAGCCTTGACGTGTGTTCCTTCCAGGGTAAATCACGTGGGCAGAAGAGCAGTCCCGAACAGCGACATCGCAAATCCCTTCACTGCCTTGTTATTTTTGTCAGTTCCAGCCTTCTAAACGTATCCTTAGGGAGTTCAAGATCTTCCTTTCTAACAGACCCCAGATGTTTGCCGTCATATTCTTGTATTCTGCTGCACTATTGATTTATTTTTCATGTGTGAAAAAATTGTTCTGTCATTGCAACTACAAATATTCGTGATTTCTTTTACCAGTCACGTTTCGCTTTATTGAGGTAAAGCATCATCAGTGGTCAGTAATTAAATTATTCACATTTTTATTTGCTTTTAGATCGAAAAACAGTTCGTTAAGAATATGTTGATTTGTACCTACGGTGATATTCGCTTGATTTCTCGCTTACATCAGGAAATGCCTTCTACTGGCACAACGTTGCTTTTCTGCGTTAGACACCGATAATTTTGGTCTGATATTTAGTTGTTCTGCAGCACTATACATTTCTTTTGTTTTTCGCAACATGCTTTTATGCACGCCACTGTATTCTGTTCGTTTTCGTACTTCTAAGTATGTGTTGCGGTTGTGTTCTGTAGTGTTGCCAACATAACCTTTCCAATAGTTTGTCTATGACCTACCACCTTTTTATTTATTTATTATTGTGTGTGTAATTATATTTAATTATGTTTCTGTGTATTTAAATACTGTGTAAGATTAGGGAAGGGCCGGTCGATGTGGCCGTGCGGTTCTAGGCGCTACAGTCTGGCACCGCGTGACCGCTACGATCGCAGGTTCGAATCCTGCCTCGGGCATGGATGTGTGTGATGTCCTTAGGTTAGTTAGGTTTAATTAGTTCTAAGTTCTAGGCGACTGATGACCTCAGAAGTTAAGTCGCATAGTGCTCAGAGCCATTTGAACCAGTAGGGAAGGAGTAGTGATGGAGGAATTTTTTCTTCATCAATGTAGTGGACGGAGAAACCATGACGAATGGACATAAGTGTATAGCAGTGTGATGGGGTGTGAGTTACAGGAGAAGGTGTGGGACAAGAAGTGAAATGAAATTTTGAGTGGGGGGGGGGGGGGAGGTTGTAGGAGAGTGGGAGGGGATGAAGGATGGAAAAGGCTCCTCTCTTTTTCATGTAATTCCATCAATTATTTTTTATAGAGTATGGTTTCCAATATTTATTTAGTCATTGAGCAACTGTTCATTTTGTGTTAATGCTTTTTGTATGTGGAAATTTTCTTGGAAAGGAAGGAGGTCTCTGTCTTTACTGATTTTTATGATATTCATATCTGTTTAAAGACTGCTATAGGCACACAAATGAAGAAAAATATTGTCTCTACTGAGGTTGAAATTGAGTGTAATAGTGAAGTTATCTGGTCGCACGTAACCGGTCGAGGTGAAACCAAGTTAATTGTTGGGTTCTTTTACCGACCATCCGACTCCGCTGTGAAGGATCTAGAGTCATTCAAAGACAGTCTATGTTCAGCTGTGCATAAATATCCAGATCATGCAGTACTAGTTGGTGAAGACTTAAACCTACTGAGACTGGGATTCATTGCATCGGGGAAAAGGCAGACAGACTTGAACACGTTTTCGGAAAACTGTCTTGAGCAGCTAATTCGGAAGCAATAAAGTATCTTGAAACTTGTAGCTGCAAACACGTCGGACGTTATCGGTGGTGTCAGTCTAGAAACGGTGTTGAATGATCGTGATGTCATTATAGCGACTATGATTACGAGAGTTAATAAATCAGTCAAGAGGGATGGGAGAGTGTTTCTGCTACAAAGGGTAGATAAGCAGTTGTTAGTATCTCACTTAGACACTGAACTGCAGTCTTTTAGCTGCAGTATGATAGCCATTTATGTGCAAAGCTGAAACAGGTTGTAAACCGTGGTCTAGAGAGAAAGTGAATTAAGGACGGAAAAGATCCACCATGGTTTAATAACGAAATCCGGAAAATACTGAGGGAACAAAGGGTGTTGCACACTCTGTTCAAAATAGGACGAGCAAATGACGACAGGCAAAGATTAGTAAAGATTCGTGCGGCCTTGAAAAGATGTATGTGCGAAGCATACAACAGCTACCACCGTCGCACCTTGGCTAAAAATCTGGCGGAGAACAAGAAAAAATTATGGTCCCATGTAAAATCGCTACGCGTGTCTAAGGCTTACATACAGCCGCTCGTTGACCAGTCTGGTTTGGCAGTACAAGGCAGCAAATGGAAAACTGAAGTCTTAAATTTCATGGTTAAGAAATCGTCCAAGCAGGAGAATCTTACAAAGGTAACTATGTTTGATCGTCGCACAGAGTTTCGTATGGATCACATAGCAATGAGCATCCCTGGCGTAGAGAAACAACTGAAAGACTTCAAAACAAACAACTCACCAGCACCTGATGGAATCGCAGTTCGGTTTTACAAAGAGTAACCCACTGATGATAGCACAGATGTGCCGAAACATGTTTTAGTAACAAGAAAAACCAGTGTTTTACATAAAAAGCGAAACCTGTAACCAATAACTCAAAGATGCAAATAACTGGAAAAGGAGGACAATGGCCCTTCAATCAATCAGACTTAGATCAGGAATTAAGAATAGATTTTTATTACTTTTGTTATTCCATCAGACTCTCAGCTGCGTGAGTATAACTGATGTCAACTATAACTTCCTACCTGAACACGCCCTGAAATACCTGTATCTCTGTTAGACGCCTAATAAATTTGTACTACTAATTCAGATAATCATTGCTCGAGTATCATGTCGTTTTTGGAAACCCAGAATCTACTTTGTAGGAGTCAACATGGATTCCGGAAACAGCGATCATGTGAGACCCAACTCGCTTTATTTTTTCATGAGACCCGGAAAATATTAGATATAGGCTCCCAGGTAGATGGTATTTTCCTTGACTTCCGGAAGGCGTTCGATACAGTTCCGCACTGTCGCCTGATAAACAAAGTAAGAGCCCACGGAATATCAGATCAGCTGTGTGGCTGGATTGAAGAGTTTTTATTAAACAGAACACAGCATGTTGTTATCAATGGAGAGACGTCTACAGACGTTCAAGTAACCTCTGGCGTGCCACAGGGGAGTATTATGGGACCATTGCTTTTCACAATATATATGAATGACCTAGTAGATAGTGCCGGAAGTTCCATGCGGCTTTTCGAGGATGATGCTGTAGTATACAGAGAAGTTGCAGCATTAGAAAATTGTAGCGAAATGCAGGAAGATCTGCAGCGGATAGGCACTTGGTGCAGGGAGTGGCGACTGACCCTTAACATAGACAAACGTAATGTATTGCGAATACGTAGAAAGAAGGATCCTTTATTGTATGATTATATGATAGTGGAACAAACACTGGTAGCAGTTACTTCTGTAAAATATCTGGGAGTATGCGTGCGGAACGATTTGAAGTGGAATGATCATATAAAAATAATTGTTGGTAAGGCGGGTACCAGGTTGAGATTCATTGGGAGAGTCCTTAGAAAATGTAGTCCATCAACAAAGGAGGTGGCTTACAAAACACTCGTTCAACGTATACTTGAGTATTGCTCATTAGTGTGGGACCCGTACCAGATCGGGTTGACAGAGGAGATAGAGAAGATCCAAAGAAGAGCGGCGCGTTTCGTCACAGGGTTATTTGGTAAGCTTGATAGCGTTACGGAGATGTTTAGCAAACTCAAGTGGCAGACTCTGCAAGAGAGGCGCTCTGCATCGCGGTGTAGCTTGCTCGCCAGGTTTAGAGAGGGTGCGTTTCTGGATGAAACTTTCTACTTATACCTCCCAAGGAGATCACGAATGTAAAATTAGAGAGATTCGAGCGCGCACGGAGGCTTTCAGACAGTCGTTCTTCCCGCGAACCATACGCGACTGGAACAGACAAGGGAGGTAATGACAGTGGCACGGTAAGTGCCCTCCGCCATACACCGTTGGGTGGCTTGCGGAGTATAAATGTAGTTGTAGATGTAGAACTCAGTTCCGTTATCAGATTGTTTCACAACACAGGGTGCACTTATCCATATATCAGTCTTCACTTTAACTGTGTAAGTAGGCTGTTTAGGTTTTTTTGTTGGTAACGTCGTCGCCACGTAGCGCTCTGTATGAAAATCACTGGCTGTTCCGTGTGCAGTCTGTGGCTGGTTGGTATTGTTGTAATACTCGCCATTGTAGTGTTGGGCAGCGGCAGCTGGATGCTAACAGCGCGTAGCGTTGCGCAGTTGGAGGTGAGCCGCCAGCAGTGGTGGACGTGGGGAGAGAGATGGCGGAGTTTTGAAATTTGTAAGAATTGGTGTCATGAACTGCTATATATATTATGACTAGTGAGGTAAATACATTGTTTTTTCTCTATTAAAATCTTTCATTTGCTAACTATGCCTATCAGTAGATAGTGCCTTCCGTAGTTTGAATCTTTTATTTGGCTGGCAGTAGTGGTGCTCGCTGTATTGCAGTAGCTTGAGTAACGAAGATTTTTGTGAGGTAAGTGATTTGTGAAACGTATAGATTAATGTTAGTCAGGGCCATTCTTTCGTAGGGATTTTTGAAAGTCAGATTGCGTTGCGCTAAAAATATTGTGTGTCAGTTTAAGCACAGTCGTGTATACAATTTTTCCAAGGGGACGTTTCAACTGTAAATATTTGGAAGACTTATCTCTGTATGTAGAGATATAAATATAGTTCAGTTAATTATTAAGTTCTGACACATTCTAATTTTCTGTCTGGACAGATGTTACCTGATGTAGAAGCATTTCTTGTGTGGTCCTTGTTGATCTCAAACTCTATGAATAACATGTTAACTATCAAACATGTATATCACTTTTTAATGGGGCATGTTTAATATATAAATAAGTAAAGGTTCAAAATGTTAGATGTTCACGTCTAACAGATGTAAACAAAGATGGAAAGGAGTGAGCTTGAGCTCCATTGATCAAAGAAAGGGCTCTGACTGAGTAAAATGCAACAAAATTCTAAAATTTTAGAAGATGAATTGGAAGAACAGGAGGCTCATTAAACATTTACACAAAGCACAGAAAGCAACCATGAAGCTTAGAAATGTTTCACAGACTGGTTTGAAATCAGAAGAGGAGTAAGTCGCGATTGTTGTCTTACACCAACTTGTGTGCCTCATGTATCGAAACGAAAACTTGACAATGAAGGCGCCAGAAGTGGAGAAGGAAAGGGAAGGAGTGAGAACAGGTGGCTGGAAGGTCAATGGCATCGGGAGTACTGATGACATCTGACTGAACTGAGATAAAATTATTCAGTTCTGAAGGAGGAGTGAAAGAGGATGAAAAAAAAAATCACAAAGAAAACTAAAGCTCATGACAAAGACGATATGATGGTAAAAACAATAAAAGGTCGAATTGAACAGGTTGTACAGTACATTTACCTTTGAATTATGCAAACTATTAACTGGACGAGTAAAAAAAAGAAAGAAGAATTGCAATGGTAACGCAAGCTTTACTGAAAAGAAACGATTATTGTGCAGCAAAATTTGTTTGGTGTTTAGAGAACGGTTGCTTAACGCTTGACGTGTGTCAAGCGCCTGTGGCCGCTGGACATTGAAAAGGTAGAAAGAGACACTGAAGCATTGGGCATCTGGGCTTTGAGGAGAATGGAGAAAATGGAATGAGTGCACAAAGCGAAGAACAGTGAACAAATGGAAAAGTTAAATGAACAGAGAACATTCATAAAACTTTTTGAGAAAGGGAAGCAAACTGGGTGGAACACATGCTGTGAGGCTATGGGTTTTTAACAAAAGCTATCCTATGTGCAGTGGAAGAAAATGAGTAAATAGGAAGCAGAGAATAAAAATGCTGGATAAAGTGAAAAGGGAAAGATACCACACTACGAAGTATTTGCCCTGGAACAGGTCTGTATGGGAACTTCAGTAGTTTCAGGGACCTGTCAATAAACAGAACACCTTAATAAACAGAACACCTTATGATATGATAAACAGTCATGTTTCACTTGAAAATATTTCATAGATGTCAAGAAACACATTTGCATAAAACAGTGTTTCAGCAACAATTTAATGAAGTCACGGACCATAGGAGTTATTTTATGAGACGTTAAGTAATTTCTCAGTGACGTTTCTTGCAGCGGCTTTCGCCCTTTGTCTTCCTTGTCTCTCTGTATCGTTCTTTTACCTTTTAGCATTCTTCATCTTCTCATTGTCTTTCAACGACACAGCTGTGATAATGTAGTTCCTAGAGTACGTGACACTTAATAATATTTCTGTGGAGTTGGCTACATACCAAATATCCACAGACCTTTCAGCTGTTATTCATTTATTCCTATGAAAGTCACTTTCCTTATAGCTGCATTCTTTACTACATCTTTATGTTTATCTACTGTACGTACAATCGATTTCAAGACAGTATTTTCTCACCTAACGGACCTTTCAGGCATGCTTCATGAACCTAATTTTCTAAACAGTGCAGAAGATAGAGCAAAATCTATGTGTTAGTGTGCGTGGTAGCTACTGTACATCGGTTTTAGTACGTTTTGTGCTAACTAATAGGTTTTTTTGCTTCTCATAAGTTATTAATAGTATAAAAATTATTAACTAGAATTTAGAGAACAAGGCCTATGATTGAGAGTGAGAAAATTTCCCTTCTCAAGAATTATTTCATTATTGTAATTTTACTTCGCCTTTCCTTGCTCTGAGTGAAGAAGACTCGTTCAGCGCTGTCTCGTATTCTATCAACTATCGGACCTAGCAAGTAGTTTATTATCATCTTTAATTTGCAGTAACTGCATTCAGAAGAAGCTGCAGTCACTTACATTGTCTCACACACCCTCAAACCATTTGTTTAGATAAGCATATACCTTAAGAGCAGCTAGTTTGTCAACTACACTGAGGCGACAGAAGTCATATCGTACCCCCTTAGATCTTCTTGGATCTCCTTTTGCAAGACATGGTGCAGCAACTCGACGCGTCGTGGACTCAATAAGCAGCTGAAAGTCCCACGCAGAGATACTGAGGAGTGCTGCCTCTATAGCTGTCCAAAATTGCGAAAGTGTACCCAGTCCATGATTTTGTGCACGAACCGATGTCTCAATTATGTCCCATAAATGTCCAATGGGATTCATTTCGAGAGATCTGGTTGGCCAAATAATTCGCTCGAATTGTCCAAAATGTTATTCAAACCAATCGCGATCAATTGTGGCCCGGCATTGTCATCCATAAAAATTACATCGTTGTTTGGGAACGTGTACTCCATGAATGGCAGAAACGGTCTCCAAGTAACCAAACATAACCATTTCCAGTCAGTGAAAGGTTCAGTTGGACAAGAGGACACAGTCCACTCCATGTAAACTTAGCCACATCATTATGTAGGCACAGTGTCTTGTTGACAACTTGGGTCCATTCCTTAGTAGAGTCTGCGCCACACTCGAACCCTAACATCAGCTCTTACAAACTGAAATCGGGGCTCATGTGACTATGTCACGGTTTTCCAGTCTTCTGGGGTCCACCCAGTATCACCATGAGCCTGGGAGTGGCGCTGCAGGCGTTGTCGTGTTGCTAGCAAAGGTCGGTCGTGTGCTGCTGTGGCAGCCCGTCAACAGCACATTTCATCGTGCATCCCACATTGATTTCTGCTGTTATTTCACGTAGTGTTGCCTGTCTGCTAGCACTGACAACTCTACGCAGACGCCGCTGCTCTCGGTCGTTAAGTGGAGGCCGTCGGCCATTGCGTTGTCGGTGATGGGAAGTTGCGCCTGAGGTTTGCTATTCTCGGCGCACTCTAGACACTGCTAATCTTGTAATATTGAATTCCCTAACGAATTCCTAAAAGAAATGTCCATGCAGCAAGCCCCAACTACCGTTACGCGTTCAAAGTCTGTTAATTCGCGTCGTGCGGCCATAATCACGTCGGAAAACTGTTCACACGAATCATCTGAGTACGAATCACGGCTCCTGTAGGGCACTGCCCTTTTATACCTCATGTACGCGACGCTGCTGCGATCTGTACGTGTGCTTATCGCTTTCTCATGACTTTTGTCACCTCATTGTAGTTCAGCTGTATCAGATCTCTAGCATGTTCAGTTCCAAACTCAGGTGTACGTTTTTCACGATAAGATGCAGAGCTTTCATTGAAGTTTTTCAACGCCAGGAAATTAAAGTCAAATTAAACAGTGTGATCTTTTTAAGATCTATATTTCATTTCAGTTACTATTAGGTCCGTATCAAATACTGTGAACAACACATACTCCAAACAGGACCGCTTAAGTGCTCATTCGACGGAAATTGGCAAAATTCGCAAGCGTTCGATGAAACACCATATTTTCTGCAGCAGGCGCTGGCCGACTTTTGCGCTAACACAACACCATAGCGAAGCAGCAAGCAAGGAATCCACTGCTGAAGATGAGCGAGCTGGATGGCCGTCAGCTGTGTGAACCAGGCGCTCTGTCGCCATATAAATCAGGTGATTTTAGTGATGGACTTTTTTTCGGCACAGTCATATGTTGATGATGCACACCGTGCGTTTACGGTCGCGGATCTAGGGAGGGGAAGAAAAGGGAACAAGTCGGGTTTGAAAGTTCTCCCCATTAACAAACGATATGTTTCCGATGGATACCGTGCAACATCAAGAAGGAACGCGCCGACCAGCATGCCAGAAACTGTATTTACTGTCGATAGCCTGCAGTTAAGGCAAAAGAAGTATGGTTTAAGTTCTGTAATGTGGATATTAACTCGAAACGAACTTATTACTGAGGTATCAAACAATACATACCTAATATCCCATTGTTTCGTAATTGTGGCCTTACTTTCGTATCTGAATGAAACTATCACGATTAACAAATCAAGAGCACGACACACTGCTACCAACAAAATGTAACACCTTTAAACTTCCCGAATTTTGATTGCTGTGGAGTTGAAGGTTACATCCTTATTTGCTACTACACATTGTAAAATATAAAATAATTAAGAGTGGAGACTCGTTGATGTTCACTTCTAACTCCGATTAGTTCTATGTTCTTTGAACTGTCAAAACTGTAAACGTAGTTACAAGTGCAGTACGCTTTCTAAAAGGAATCTTTACCGACACGTAAATTTGTACTTATTACTTGATTGATTAATGGTTTTCGTTGGGCTATGAAAAATGTTAATTGTGGATGAAACAACGCTCGATGCAGTTATATTCGTCCAAACAATGTCTACAGATATTAAATCTTAAAAATATCAGTATTTTAATGTGCTAAGTATCAAGCAACAGAATTCAATTTTGTCTCTCGTCTTTCAGTTTCATACTTGGCTGGGCTATTCCCCGAAGCATCTGAAACAAAATACAAAGGGCGTTCAAAAAGTTTTGCACAGTCGTCTCTAATTTTTTTTTATTTTTTGCAGGAGGAGAACGAAATTTTTTTGTGAACACACTTGGGACATTTAGCTATCATGGAGCCTACATAATGTAACCTTCATCAGACGTGACGCATCTGGTCCAACGTTCTTTCCGTAATGTAAATGCACTTTGGTAAAATTCAGGGGATTGACATTTACACCATAGTTTGACACAGGAAATAAGGTGTTTCTCACTATCAAATGTTTTACCGCGCAGGTGGACCTTCAGATGACCAAAGAGGTAAAAATCAGACGGAGCCAATTCCATACTGTAGGGGAGATGAGGAAAACTTTTTTCCTGATTTTCTCCTGCGTCATAAGGGCTGTATGGGGTTTGGCATTGTCATGGTGTGGTCTGATGAGCTGACCCTGAAGCTGTGGTCTGTGCGCCTTGATGGCACGTCGCAGCTTGTCCAATGATAAACAGTAACGGTCCCTGTTAATTGTGGAGCCAGGTTCCAAAAACTCAATGGCACCACACTAATCCCAGAAGAAGGAGGCCATCACCTTTCTGCCTGCTGTCCGGGAAAGTCTTGGTTTCTTCTTCCGAGGGGGACCCGGATGGGTTTTGCTCTCAGGTGCTGACAAAACAACCATGTTTCATCCTGGGGCCGGCCGTTGTGGCCGAGCGGTTCTTATCGCTTCAGTCTGGAACCGAGTGAACGCTACAATTGCACGTTCGAACCCTGCCTCGGGCATGGATGTGTGTGATGTCCTTAGGTTAGTTAAGTTCTACGTTCTAGGGGACTGATGACCTCAGGTGTTATGTCCCACAGGGCTCAGAGCCATTTGAACCATTTTTGTTTTCATCCTGGGTAATAATGCCGTCAAAACACCGTTTCCACTCTTCGGTAAAGGTCTTCATGAGACCTTCGCACACATTCTTCCTCATCCTTCTCATTTCTCTTCTCAATAATCTAGGCACCGAACGTGCACAGATTTTTCTGTACCCTAGTGAATGTACCAGTGATACCACACTAACCGATGACAAACGAGTCATTTCAGCAAGCTGTCGTGTCGTCACACATCTGTCATTTTGGATGATTTCATTAATGGTATCCTTATTCACACCACTCACTTCTGCCGATGGTCTACCGCATCGTGGATTGTCCACTAGAGAGAAGTCACCCTCTTTAAACCTCTGCAACCACCGCTGGATACTGCTGCGATCCACTGTGTCCTCCCCATAAACAGGGAGCAACTTCCTGTGAATCGATATGGCAGTCTTAACCGGTCTTGAAGAGGAACTCCGTCACCGACCGTTGTCACAACCTGACATCGATTTCACGGTCCATTGAGGCTCACCTATAAATAAGAGAAAATATATTATATACCAACTTATAGCTAAATGTTCCAAGTATGTTCACAAAAAATTTCATTCTCCTCCTGCAAAAAATAAAAAAAACTAGAGACGACTGCGAAGAACTTTTTCAACCCCCTTTGTAATTAAGAAGTGTGTCCAAGACTTAAGCCTAAGTCGATCTCCTTCTTCAAGAGTGAAGTGTGATAGCTCACACATGTGCTGTTCGAATGTCAGAAGTGTTCACACTACGCTTCGAAGTAATTACCCACCAATTAATAAGCAGAATAGGAGAAAATATATATATTTCCTAAGAGAATTTTCACGCATCAGGTGCTAGTATGCCGTAAGTACTCGAACTGAACTACGCAATAATTTGCCACAAACACGGTTTCACCAACACTGACACCACTTCAATTCCTTCTGTTTCCTAATCAGTAACCCAAACTAAAAAAGTTTGCTCATAGGAGGGACTTTTTATCGAGTTAAGAAGTTTTCTGGTCTGTTATTAAGTATTATGCAAAATTCGGTAAATAATTTTCACTCCGAGAAAACGAATGGGTATGTAGAAAGAACACTCACACGGATCGATACCTCCACAAGGAATCTAACCATCATCCTAAGCAAAACAGAGATGTCATGAAAACCTTGGTGGACAGAGCCAACAAAATCTGCGAGCTGGCTTACTTACAAGATGAAATGAATCACCTACAGTCAGCGTTTATGAAAAACGGATATACCAGCAAGGAAATTGATCGAGCCCTCCATTAAAGAAGAAAACAAGCCAGAAGTCCAGAGCAACAACGGTCACCTACTGGAACAGTTTTCCTACCGTTCATTAATAAGGTCACTGAACGTATCGGGAAAGTTCTGGCCAAGCACGGGATCGAAACAATCTTCAGACCCACCAAGAAGATTAAGGAATATTTAAGAACTGCAAAAGACGCCCGACATCGCCTAGCAACACCTGGGATAGACAAAATTCTATGCAGTTGTGGACAAGTATATATTGGAACAACGAAAAGAAGTGTAAACACCCGCTTAGCCGAACATAAAAGAAAATGTCGCTTAGGACAGATCGAACAATCTGGCGTAGTTGAGCATGTTTTTCGAGATGGGAATCACGAAATTAAATTTAATGAGACAAGCGTTCTAGGACGAACAACCCATTATCCTGCTCGCATGTATAGAGAAGCAATAGGAATTCACAAACACCATAACAATTTTAATAGACAAGAGGAAGTTTTAAAGTTGGACAAAATATGGATGTCGACGTTGCGGCAGTAGAATGGCAATCGATTACTCTTAATCGAGAATGAAGTCACCTTCCAAAGATAGGCATACCGTCGGCATCACTTGACGAATGTTGGTGCCCTGCATGCGCTCTCTAAATGCGAGAGTACCTGGAGCCTCAGTGGCAGTAGCCGGACGACCACAGAAGATGTGTCCCGCAGATGGAGACGAAACGTCAGGTGGAAATTTCATACATCGACCACGGCCTCATAGCCCGGAAGTTTCAACTGACGACAACACCTGCCGTGAAAGCCTACATTGTATGATTTCTGCAAACTTATTTTTTTTTTAGAAAAGTAAGATTGGGCACGTTAATTTTAGTAATAAACAGTGATCGATCTGCACCCAACTGTGCCCTGCAAAAGTAACTTACAGAATGAGAGTTTCTGTCCCAACTGCAGACTTAACGGAGGCCGAGGTATGACAGATGGTAAACAAAGTGGCCGTCGGATCGGGAGCACGGCGCTACAGGAAGCCATTGCGACTGCGCCATGTCTGGCTCCAGAGTATCGGAGAGAGGTCGAACAGGCGCCACTGGGACAGACTAAGCCGCGACGGCTGCTTGATGTAAAGTTCTGCACTGGCCGCCGCGCTATTAATGGAATTAAGGAAGCCGCCTGATTCCTGGGTGACAAACGCCGCGCCGTCACCCCCAGCACGGGCTGCCCGCTGCCGGTTCGAAGCGACGCCACACGGCACCAGCTGGTCCCGTCCTGGTTCGCGGAAGTGCCGCAGCGGCGCCACCAGTCGGACTGCAGACAGGCAGCTGGCGAGCGATACCGTCTGGGGTCGAAGCCCGCCGAAGTGATGGCCGAAACCGGCAGATGATGCGTCCACCGTCCGTAACTGAATATAGATACATGGATTATAAAATAGAAGCAACTGAACGTGGAAATTGAGAGCAATGATGACATACATAAAAAGTCGAAAAAATTACAGAAACAATAACGAAAAAAGACCGATATTTTTTGGTCATACGAGAGGAGCGAAAACAAGATTCCCTACAAATTACACAACAGATATTTATGGCTAGAGGACAAATGTAAGAATTTAGAAGCTTATCTCACTAGGGGTATGATAGATACTGCCTACAGGAAAATTAAAGAGACCTTTGGAGAGAAGAGAACCACGTGTATGAATATCAAGAGCTCAGATGGCAACCCAGTTCTAAGCAAAGAAGGGAAGGCAGAAAGGTGGAAGGTGTATATAGAAGGTTTATACAAGGGCGACGTACTTGAGAACAATATTATGGAAATGGAAGAGGATGTAGATGAAGACGAAATGGGAGATACGACACTGCGTGAAGAGTTTGACAGAGCACTGAAAGACCTGAGTCGAAACAAGGCCCCCGGAGTAGACAACATTCCATTAGAACTACTGACGGCCTTGGGAGAGCCAGTCATGACAAAAATCTACCAGCTGGTGAGCAAGTTGTATGAGACAGGCGAAGTACCCTCAGACTTCAAGAAGAATATAATAATTCCAATCCCAAAGAAAGCAGGTGCTGACAGATGTGAAAATTACCGAACTATCAGTTTAATAAGTCATAGCTGCAAAATACTAACGCGAATTCTTTACAGACGAATGGAAAAACTGGTAGATGCGGACCTCGGGGAAGAAACACTGGAACACGCGAGGCAATACTGACCTTACGACTTATCTTAGAAGAAATATTAAGGAAAGGCAAATATACGTTTCTAGCATTTGTAGACTTAGAGAAAGCTTCTGACAATGTTGACTGGAATACTCTCTTTCAAATTCTAAAGGTGGCAGGGGTAAAATACAAGGAGCGAAAGGCAATTTACAATTTGTACAGAAACCAGATGGCAACTATAAGAGTCGAGGGACATGAAAGGGAAGCAGTGCAGTTGTTATTCAATTTGTATATGGCAGATGGCAGTCATAAGAGTCGGGGGGCATGAAAGGGAAGCAGTGGTTGGGAAAGGAGTGAGACAGGGTTGTAGCCTCTCCCCGATGTTATTCAATCTGTATATTGAGCAAGCAGTAAAGCAAACAAAAGAAAAATTTGGAGTAGGTATTAAAATTCATGGAGAAGAAGTAAAAACTTTGAGGTTCGCCTATGACATTGTAATTCTGTCAGAGACGGCAAAGGACTTGGAAGAGCAGTTGAACGGAATGGACAGTGTCTTGAAAGGAGGATATAAGATGAACATCAACAAGAGCAAAACGAGGACAATGGAATGTAGTCAAATTAAATCGGGTGATGATGAGGGAATTAGATTAGGAAATGAGACACTTAAAGTAGCAAAAGAGTTTTGCTATTTAGGAAGTAAAATAACTGATGATGGTCGATGTAGAGAGGATATAAAATGTAGACTGGCAATGGCAAGGAAAGCGTTTCTGAAGAAGAGAAATTTGTTAACATCGAATATAGATTTATGTATCAGGAAGTCGTTTATGAAAGTATTTGTTTGGAGTGTAGCCATGTATGGAAGTGAAACATGGAGGATAAATAGTTTGGACAGGAAGAGAATAGAAGCTTTCGAAATGTGCTACAGAAGAATGCTGAAGATAAGGTGGATAGATCACGTAACTAATGAGGAGGTATTGAATAGGATTGGGGAGAAGAGAAGTTTGTGGCACAACTTGACTAGAAGAAGGGATCGGTTGGTAGGGCATGTTTTGAGGCATCAAGGGATCACAAATTTAGCATTGGAGGGCAGCGTGGAAGGTAAAAATCGTAGAGGGAGACCAAGAGATGAATACACTAAGCAGATTCAGAAGGGTGTAGGTTGCAGTAGGTACTGGGAGATGAAGAAGCTTGCACAGGATAGAGTAGCATGGAGAGCTGCATCAAACCAGTCTCAGGACTGAAGACAACAACAACAACAACAACAACATTTGTCCAAATGTTTGCAGTCAGACGATGAGTGGGAAATAGACAAATTTGCTATCAAATGGCCGCATAGACAGGACGAGTTTAGTTGAAGTGAGGTCCGCCAGTTAAGCAAAAGTCATAACTCGAGGACCGCACATCCAACAATGTTAACTGTAATCACGGCCAATACAAGCAGCTGCAAATCAAACTGGAGGAAGAGTTTTGTTCATAGATTAGTTGCCCTATCCCCACCTGTTCCACTCTGAAAATCGCTGCCTACTTCGTTGGCAACAAAAAATTCAGATTCTTTGCCACTGCATTTTACTTAAATGCTTAAGTTCATACTGAAAAACTATTTCTCTTTTTCTCTTGATATCGGTTCTAGGCGCTTCAGTCCGGAACCGCGCTGTTGCTACGATCGCAGGCTCGAATCCTGCCTCGGGCATGGATGTGTGTGATGACCTTAGGTTAGTTAGGTTTAAGCAGTTCTGAGTTCTAGGGGACTGATGACCTCAGGTGTTAATTCCCATAGTGCTTAGAACCATCTGATTTTTTCTCTTGATCTATACAGGATATCCCAGAAGTTATAGTCTATATTTAGGGATAAGACACGATCACATGTGTACCAGTACAAGTGAACTTCTTCGTCTTCGATACTGCGAAACATATCTTTTCTTCTGCAAGTTGTGACTGTAGCTAGATTGGACTCTGGAAAGAAATTGGACTGTGTAAAAAAATTGGGATTTTGTACGGGCGCTGATGAGTGAGCAGTTGAGTGCCCCCAAACCAAAGATCGTCATCATCATCTTCTTCTAGAATGTCTATGGCCTCCATGTCTTGGGAGGAGATAGTGCAGGTCAAAATAAGAAAAAATTGTCTAGTAAAAATGAGTTCAATAAAGCATAGCTTAAGAGCTGTAAGCTCTTGTCAAGTAGAAGAGGAATGTTTCACAGTGGTGAAAATAAACAAGTGCTCATACCTCTTAAGGTACGCACTTTAAGAGCCCATGTTTACTGGACATTTTTTTCCCTGTTTTAGTCTATACTGCCACCTCGCAAAGCACGGAAAGCAACGAGTGTGCAATAGAACAGAGTTGTTTCACACTGTCAAAGATGAAGATGTGCTCATAATTCGAAATGTAATCAATGCAGAGTCCATGTTTACTAGAGTTTCTTACTTCGAATAACTGCTCCTGACGTATCCCTGAATATTTGCAAGTTGCGCACTTTCCCGTGTTGCAGCGACAGTTGGCAAGGTTGAGCGGTTAGAAATGGCACAGGAAGTCCGGTCGAAGAGCCAGGAAAGCACGCACAGGCACTGGAAGAGGGAATGGATCAATAATCCTAGGACATTAAAAGGCGGTAGAGCACCTGCGAATCAGACAACAAGAAACGATGGAAGAAGCAGTTAAGATGGATGGGGCTACCATGGAGAGGTGAAATTCAGTTGCCTAATTTCATAAAAAGGTCTATCAGTATGTTACTTTCATCTACATCCGCAACTAAATTTACGTACATATTCCCCAAATCACTGTGTGGTGCGTGGCGGAGTGTACCCCGTACCACTACTATTTATTTTTCTGTTCCACTGGCAACGACGGAAAAATGATTTTCTGTATGCTTCCGCACAAGCCCTAATCTCTCTAATCTTATCCACATAGTACGTATGAGAAATGTTCGTTGGCGGCACTAGAATCGCTCTGCAGTCAGCCTTAAATGCGGTTATCTAAATTTTCTCTTCAGTATTGCCTGAAAAGAACATCGCCTTCTCTCCAGGCTTCCCCTTTGCGTTTACAAAGCATCTCCATAATACCTGTGTGTTGTTCAAAGCCACCGATAACAAATCTAGCAGCTCGCCTCTCAATTTCTTCAATGTCTTCCTTTAATCCGACCTGGTACGGTTCCCAAACGCTCGAGCACTACTCAAGAACGGGTCACATTAGTGTCCTATATGCTGTCTCCTTTATACGTAAACCACACGTTCCTAAAATTCTCCCAATAAACCGACTTCGACCATTTACCTTTCGTACTATAATCTTTATACGCTCATTCCATTTCATATTGTTTTGCAACGTTACACTTAGATATTATACTTACGTGACTGTGTAAAGCAGCACACTAATAATATTGTATTAGAAAATTGTGGAATTTGCATTTACTTATATTTTTCTGCATTTAAAGCTAACTGACATTCATTACACCAACTAGAAATTCTGTCTACGTCATCTTGTATCCTCCTACAGTCGCTCAACGACGATACCTTCCCACACAGCACAGCACCATCAGCAAAAACCCGCAGACTGCTGCTTATACCGTCCGCCAGATCACTTGCGTGTATAGAAAACAACAGCTGTCCGACTACAACTCCATGGGGCACTCCTGACGATACCCTTGTCTCTGATGAACACTGGCCGTCGACGAAAACACACTGTGTCCTGTTGCTTAATGAATATGTTGTGGAATTCATGTTACGGCCGTAACTTGATGTACTTTTTTCCTCTTTATATCTATTTGTTCTTGAGAACTTCTTTTCCTTCTTTCTTGTTAGCTCTACGGTATATATGCTTTTGCAGGAAGACCAATGTAGTTACGATAGAATCAAAGAAGACACGGAAATCTTTCAGTACACGTCACATATGGAACATTAAGCCCTTCCTGAAGTAACATCATGGGTAGTGAGGCAACAAACACGTAAGAGGCGTTTTGATAGCATAAGTGGTTTCGGTAGCCAAATTCATTTCCACCTTGACTAACAATGTGTTGATCTGAGAGTGATAGTCGAAGCAAAATTTTTGAACTTACTCGGAGAAAAGAGATTATTTGCTCTTGAATGGTCATATGGGATACTGCAAAAGGTATCTAAGAGTATTGGTTTTTGCGCTTTTCAGTGCTCCAGTTTGAGGTATTGATATTATCGTCTAGGAGTTCACTCCTCCTGTTGGCTGACTTAAGATTCTGTTAGTTATGAAGGTTTCGTATTGAATAAATGGTAGACAATTGCAGTATTACCCGTGTTGTACCAGATATGAAATTAACTGAATAAGATGATCTCACAGAAGAGGTGAGGCCTTAGTGCAGGTGGAGATGTGTGTGATGGAAGATATATTAAATTAATGCAAGTTAGGGCGTTACTTGGTTAATGGTAGGCATGAATTAAGTCTTCGTTTACACACTGGAATGACGGTTCTAGGTTTTTGCTTTTGGTTGCCTGAAGTGTAGCAGAAGGAATGACTTAGACCAGAGAGTGATGATATTTTCTTCGAAGACCGCACCAAATGAGGCTCGTAATCTTTACGAAGTTTTTGTTGACAACGTCGCGAGTTTACGCGAGCTATGTACCGGAGATGAGGATGTTTTTACATTGGTATTGTAAGCTGAAGGGAGCTCGGCAAGAGATTATTAGCAAGGTGTTTCCTTGCACAGTGTTGTAATGGAGAGGAACACTCTTGAAAGTTGACTTGACTGAGACGAAAGAGTAGGGGTCAAGCAGCTGGAAGCGAAGCATTAGTAAGTAACATGTACCCTGCAGTAACTCTTGTAAGACTATAACGTTTTTTGTTTTATTGTTGCCTATAGTAGAAACCCACGAGGACCGCCACGTAAGAAGGAAGGTCAGAGAGAGAGAAAAGGGACAGCAGCGCCATATTAGAGAGGCTAGCCAGAGACAATCAGGCAAGGTATAAAAATTAATTGGACCATATGACAAAGGTACAAGGTGGAAAGAATCAAGGACAAAGCCGTAGAGTTTGCGAGATGAGGCAAATGTATCTGCCGGTTTTTTTTTTCTTGAAAGATAATAGTAGGTATAAGATGCTATGATGTTTGCTGCAATATAATTTCGTTTGTGGCCAGTTGTTGTATGTTGCTTGTCCACGTTTGTTTAGAAACTTGCTGCAGGACAGGACTGTGCGGCTGGTCCTGGCGGAGGTTCGAGTCCTCCCTCGGGCATGGGCGTGTGTGTTTGTCCTTAGGATAATTTGGGTTACGTAGTTTGTAAATTTAGGGACTAATGACCTTAGCAGTTAAGTCCCATAAGATTTCACACACATTTACAGGACAGGACATTATGAAATGGATGATGGTATGAAGGGACAAGGATGTGACGAACTGTAGGAGGTGGTTTTCATGGGACTATCCTTTTCTTAATTTAGCGTGTTAGAAAACGTGATGGACATTAAACATGAAGATCAGTGTGGGTATCAGTAGATCAGATACTAAGTGTGTGTGATTGTTATGCATGTAGCTAAGCAGGGTTGATGTGTGCATGCAGATTTTTATTGATTCTGGTGGTGCGTATAATCTGTAATAATCTCTAATCTTGTCTAACCATAAATAAGAAATGTATGTGTGCCTAGTGAAGGAATGATAAAAAAACTGTACTCCTTCTGAGTCAGTACGAGAATTGAAAAAGAAATGTAGTTTAAGTATGGTGACAGTTAAACGTAAGATAGTCATAAACTCTTTGATATGATATGTGTTTCAGTTAGCAAATGAAAAGTAGATTATTGTAAGCAAATAAGTAAAGTAAAACAGGTGGATCTATTGTAACGTATACTGTAAAGTTGCTACGGATATGTTATATGTATTTGTTAAGTTAGAGATACGATTGTAACTAGAGGGTGTCGAGATTAGTGCAGATGCAACAGAAGGACAATGGACACTTTGGCACATGGTACCCAATGTCTCATCCGCTGAGCGACGGAGCTGCTGCTGCACGGAGGTCCACAACTGGTCTCACTGCTGGGGCTCGCAAATGCGAGAGCAGTCGCCACCTCTAAAGGCAGCGATACACAGGCCAACCAGTGGCGCCAACCCCGCTCCCTCTCATTGCGTGTGTGTGTGTGGGGGGGGGGGGGGGGGGGCACTGCGACAGCGCGGTGAACCCTACCTGCCCGCACCGACGGTGTGTGGGATGGCAGGCAAAGGTCGGTGCAAGCAGGTGGAGACCCACCAGCAAACCGATACACCCGGACCACCGACCTGGCCAGTATAAAATCGCTCAAACAAAGGCGAATCTGTCGGGACGGACTGTATCGACAGTGGGGTTGACCAACTGGTCTGCCTGCGAACCGCTGGCTTAAAGTGACTGTGTCCCGCCCCTCCACCTTCCGAGAAGGGGTGTCGCAGCAAGTGCCACCTGAGGTGAACGGCACAGGCGTGTGTGCTGGACAATAGTACCTGCTGCTTCAGGGGGCAGGCTGGCCAGCCACAGAATGGAGCTACCGCCGGAAACGTCAGCGAGAAATACCCAGCGAGCACAGCTAATCGACTTGGCAGATTTCTCAGCGTGCCTAACGGGGATAATTTTGCAAAGTTTAGGCTCTCCTTAAGCAAATGTTCACATGGGCGATTGGATAAACATGTCTGAACTGTGCAAAAGGTAGTAATAACCCTTTCTCCTCTGTGTGAGGGGTGCCACTTTTGTCCATAGAAACTAAGGGGTCTGAGCCATTCAATGCCTGTCATCAGTCTGTAGTGTCCGTCAGTGCAATCTTCTCCTTGTGCGAGGGAAAACTCTAATCTAATACATCTCATATCGCACGGAAGTTGTTGCAGGCTAACGAATTAGGTCTTGAACCATTAGTGATGACCAAGTGCATACCAACTCTCCGTTGAGCAGCGATGAGACATCGGGGGTCACCATCTGAGATCATGTGAACGTCGGAGTAGGCGAAATGGACTTTTCAGCGCAACAACGGAAGTCGTCAACGAGCGAGGGGAAGCGCCGCCATTGTCGCACGATCTGTTCGTGTTCACGTCCAACGTCCGTGTGATGTGTCAGTGCAGCGAGTGTCCTGAATGTGACATTTGAATTGAGCTTTAGTACATTCACACAGATTGACCACATATAAAGCATTTTTAGTTTCGTTTGTTGTAGTGTATGTAATGTATTTCAATGCCATACGCATTGCTTGACAGGCGTTCTCTTGTCAAGCTGGCATCTTTAAATTGCAAATGACTTTGCTTTGGACGATGTGTTTAGGTCTGGATCTTTCTCTATTTGATTTTATTTGATGACAGTGGGCCGTCCGCGGTGGCCGTGCGGTTTTGGCGCTACAGTCCGGAACCGCGGGACTGCAACGGTCACAGGTTCGAATCCTGCCTCGGGCATGGGTGTGTGTGATGTCCTTAGGTTAGTTAGGTTTAATTAGTTCTAAGTTCTAGGGGACTTATGACCTAAGATGTTGAGTCCCATAGTGCTCAGAGCCATTTTCTGATGAGAGTGAGGCGTCACTTTCGTTTTGCCTCAGGTTACAGTATGAAGTAATTATGTTTTCTATATCGAGATATAAGTTTTCTTTGATTGCTAGCAGCATCAATATTTCGCTGGGTGAAAGGAATATTTGACACATTTTATTTCTTTTCATCATTTCACAAAGAGGTCACACGCCTTTTATATTGTACTCCTTGTTCCAGCCTGTGAGTGTGCATGGTATGAACGAAAGTCAAATGTAGCGGGAGAATGGACCAAAGAGAACAGTTTAAGGGAATAGCAGTCATTGCCAGCATTACAAGAATAACGGCAGGTAGGCCAGAGCAGCAAGCAAAGATGAAAACAGGCACGAGGGTAGGTTACAAAGTTGGTGCGGGGGTGAGGTGAGTCTGCCCACCACCGCGTTGGTGGGATTTTGGCGCGTGGAGAGCACTGGGGGGCCAGCCATGACACGGACCGGACGCGGGAGCACAGCAGCTCGCAGATTTGGTGAGATAAAAATGAGGTAATGTGGCTAAAAATTCACGACAGGGTATGCTCATAGTACGCATTCAACATACCTTCACCGGTATAAGTTACGGTTTTAATTCATTTGCAATAGTTTTATCTGAAATGTGTTTGTGAAATTTTGCTTTGTGGTAGTGAGCATGCAACAGGAACCATCAGTTCATGTAGCTATTTCCCGAGTTACAAGCTTCACTTTTAGCTCAATGAGTACAGATTGCGTATCGGATGGTAGATCGAGAAATTTCTGTCGCGAAATTTAATTATTTTTGGTACTTTCTTTGTGAGTTTAGTTCGTACTTCATTTTGGCGCCAATAGTACAAAGTCATATAATGTGGTCAATTCTCTAGTTTCAGCATGCTTACAGTTGTTTTCAGTGACATATTTAACCGTTATTTCTGTGCTACTGTGCTTTTACCTAAATATTTTATTAATTTGATGTAGTTTCTTTGATCTCATATGATCGATCATGTGTTTGCGCCTTCAGCGTAGCACATGCTAAAACTGAAGTTACCTGTGTTCATTATATAGTGCTTTGAATTGAAACAGACAGCGGCGTATAAATTATTGTAAAATCTACAAAAAATTTAGTAACGTTTTACCCAGAATCTTTTCTTTGGTTGAGGTTTTCTACCATCAGCAATGTCTGACCTTAAATTTCTGTTGTGTAATTCATGCATGATGAAACGTGAGTTTTAAAGAATGGATGACGATTATCCCGCTAAACACGAAGTGGCCCTCTTATGTATTTTTTTGTAATGAGACCATGATGCAATTATTCGTGTAGTGTTTTTGTTTTGCCATTGTCCAACCCATGAGAGGTTTAACGCTCATTCAGACGTAAGTTTTGTAACTAAAAAAAAATTCTAATGTGTCGTCTTCTAAAAAATGTTCATCAGAGTAGAAAATAAATCTATTAAATGAGAGTCAGCATTTCAATTAAGAAATATTCCCCCAGTCACCTGATACATGAAATAGATAGGATGTATCTTATTCAGTTCGATTAAACCTGGCAAGCCTTTTCAGTTCGATCTTCTAAAGTTAATGAAAGATAGAAATAATCTGCAATTTGAATTTAGATAGTCTTCCAGCTGCTATAGTGAGGGCCTTGAGTTTAACCACCCCATAACGTGTTATCTTAGAGAAACTCGCACCAGTTTCCGTTGCGCACATTTCTAAAATAATTAATTTGTTTACCGAGTTAATCAAATAAGGGTCACAATATAGAAACCGTTTCTTATGGGCCTGGGATATTAGCAGCCAGGACGCAAAGTCGAGTATAATTCTCTAACGTAACGCGAGGAGATGATCACACAGGTTCAATATAAATTAAAAGTATATAAAGAACCAGCATACAGCCAACGAACAGTCATATAGCAAGAGTTGTAGAATTCGTGTCCAATTAGTCCATTTATCTTGTATCGGTTTAGTCTTGTTCACTCGTATTCTGAAGTATTTTTTATTTTTTTAACTATTGAGTTGCAGCTGTAGCGGCGCATCGAAAGCTAAGTACTGATTAATTGTTTGTATATAGTGGTTTATTTAGGAACTTTTAGTCTTTAACCGGTGTTTTTTTGTGTTTTCTGGTAAAATAATTTCAGAAGAACCTTTTGGGAACTGTTTTCAGCTTCGTTATTGTGTCATTAGACGTTTGATTCTCTTTCTGTATTAGTCTTTTGTTATATTCACATTTGTTGTTTATTAATACTGTTAATAATAGTAGTTACTTCCCTTGTAGAGTAAGTTTGTGATTATTGTAGTCAGGTTTTTAACATCTACTTATTGTAGTAGCGGAACGTAGAAAAAGTAAAATTTTACCATGAGCGAGAAGAGTGGGCTTTGCCGTAGGTTCGTGAGTAGTGGATTGCGATGTGAGACTTGTTCCAAGTATTTTCACTGGGGAGAATGCAGTGGAGAAGCCAGTGGGCATTCTGGTGAGATCCTCTCCTGGAACTGTAGGTTATGTAGCAAGAGTAAGTTGATAGACGAGCAGGAGCGTAAAATCTGTGCCCTTCAGGTGCAGTTGGAAAACGCACAGGAGGAGCTAGGTAGGATGAGGAGGGAGAAGGGGGTTGGGGAATGGGAGCTGGCTGTTGGCAAGAGATCTGCTAGGAGAAGAAGATTTTCAGATAGTTTTACTATTGGTGTTTACAATAGATATGACCAACTGTCACAGTCTAGTGGAGAGGAATCTCTAGTAGCTGTAGATGTGGGAAGTATGCAGCAGACCTCAGTAGTTACGGTGGCTAGAACAGTTGCAAAGTCGAAGTGGAAGAAGGTTTTGCTGTTAGGTAGTTCTCATGGCAGAGGTGTAGGCCAGCAGTTGCAGGAAGTGTTGGGGAGTGAGTACCAGATCACGAGCATTGTGAAGCCTAATGCAGGATTGGCCCAGGTGACTATTAACATAGGGGGCTATGTAGGGATTTTACTAAAGAGGATCAGGTAGTGATAGTGGGTGGGGCTGGTAATAGTGTTGATTGGGATGGGGAGTATGACGTAGATGGTGACCTGGAAAAGATAGCCACTCAAACTGGCAACACGAATGTGCATTTCGTGGAACTGTTTCAGCGTCACGATCGGCCTCATCTTAATACAGCCGTCAGGCGTTATAACATAAGACTTGGGGGTGCGCTCATGACAGAAAGCATGGGTCACATTTCAGTGGTGTCGGTGGAGTCTATCAGCAGGACGGGTTTCACTAGACATGGCCTGCACCTCAACAGGTATGGGAAGGGAAGGTTAGCAAAGCTTATAGGTGACAGCATAGGTGGGGTTGGTGGGATCACTCATGGGAAAATTCCTGCAGTAGTGGGTGTTAGAGCTGCACCTTTTTTAGATTGAAGTCAGCTGATAGGTATTCCTGCTTAAGGGAAGTCTCTCTAACAAAGGAACCACTTTTGACAAAGCTTAGGTATCCGAGTAATGAGGGAATTAGTATATTTCATCAAAATATTCAAGGTATTAGAGATAAAGTTAGTGAACTGCTTATAGATGTTAACTCCAAAATTATTGGTATATCTGAACACTTCTTAAATACGGAGATAATTCAGAGGCTTCCTTTACCAGGATACAGGTTGGCTGGCAGCTTTTCGAGGAGCTCTTTGCGGTGTTGGGGAGTAGCCATGTATGTGAAAAACGGCATCCCATTTGAGTCAATTGATGTTTTAAAGTATTGCACTGAAAAGGTGTTTGAATGTTGTGCAGGTGTGGTTAAATTTAACGGAGCAAAAACTTCTAACTGTTGTTATTTATAGATCCCCAGACTCCGATTTCACAAAGTTTTTGCTAAAGCTAGAGGAGGTTCCTGGTTCACTTTATAGGAAATACAAAAAGTTAGTTATATGTGGTGACTTCAATATTAATTGTATAAGTGATTGTGCAAGGAAGAGAATGCTGGTAGACCTCCTTAATTCATATAATCTTATGCAAACGGTATTCTTTCCATCGACAGTGCAAGGGAACAGTAGAACAACCATAGACAACATATTTGTTCATTCCTCATTACTAGAAGGGCATTCTGTTATCAAAAAGGTGAATGGCCTTTCAGATCATGATGCACAAATTTTAACTCTAAAAGATTTTTGTGCTGCAACACGTATTAAATATAGTCATCAGCCGTTTAGGAACGCTGATCCAGTTGCTGCAGAGACCTTTGTAAACCTTATCAAGGAACAAGAGTGGCAAGATGTTTATAGCGCTGATACAGTAGACGATAAATATAATGCTTTTCTCAAGACTTTTCTCGTGCTCTTTGAAAGTTGCTTTCCGTTAGAACGTTCAAAATAGGGCACTAGCACAAACAGACAGCCTGGATAAGAATATCTTGTAGAACAAAGTGGCAATTATATCAAAACGTTAGAAACAGTCAGAATCTAAATGCAGCAGCCCCTTACAAACAGTATTGTAAGGTGCTTAAAAATGTTATTAGGAAGGCAAGAGGTATGTGGTATGCAGATAGAATAGCTAAGTCTGAGGATAAAATTAAAACCATATGGTCAGTCATAAAGAAAGTGGCTGGTCTGCAGAGCCAGGTCGAGGATATAGAATCAGTGCATAGTGGGAATGTCGGTGTTACTGATAAGTCGCATATATGTACAGTATTTAATAATCACTTTCTGAATATAGCAGGTGAACTAAATAGAAACCTAGTCCCAACAAGGAATCATACAGCGCTCTTAGAAAAAAGTGTTCCGAGACTGTTACCTGAAATGCTCCACCATGATACTGACAAGAGGGAGATTGAGTTAATAATTAAATCACTAAAGACCAAGAACTCTCATGGATATGACGGGGTATCTAGCAGAATACTGAAGTATTGTTCTATGTATGTTAGCCCAGTACTTACCCATATCCGTAACTTTTCTTTTAGGAGTGGTCGGTTTCCTGACCGATTAAAGTACTCGGTAGTGAAGCCACTTTATAAAAATGGAGACAGGGATAATATTGACAATTATAGAACTATTCCTATGCCATCGGTGTTTGCTAAAGTTATCGAGAAGGTTGTATATACAAGGTTACTGGAACATTTAAATTCACATAATTTGCTGTCAAATGTTCAGTTTGGTTTTAGAAATGGTTTAACAACTGAAAATGCTATATTCTCTTTTCTCTGTGAGCTTTTGGACGAATTAAATAAAAGGTTGCGAACGCTAGGTGTTTTCTTTGATTTAACGAAGGCTTTTGACTGTGTTGACCACAAAATATTACTACAGAAGTTGGACCATTATGGAGTAAGGGGAGTAGCTTACAATTGGTTCACCTCTTACTTTAAGAACAGAAAGCAGAAGGTAATTCTCCGCAATATTGAGAGTGGTAGTGATGTTCAGTCCCAATGGGGCAGTGTTAAGTGGGGCATTCCCCAAGGGTCGGTGCTGGGGCCACTGCTGTTTCTTATTTATATAAATGATATGCCTTCTAGTATTACAGGTTATTCAAAAATATTTCTATTTGCTGATGACACCAGATTGATAGTGAAGGATCTTGTGTGTAATATTGAAACAGTATCAAACAATGTAGTTCATGAAATAAGTTTGTGGCTTGTGGAAAATAATTTGATGATAAATCACAGTAAGACTCAGTTTTTGCAGTTTCTAACTCACAATTCAACAGGAACCGATATTTTGATCAGACAGAATGGGCATATTATAAGCGAGACGGAACAGTTCAAGTTCCTAGGCGTTCGGATAGATAGTAAGCTGTTGTGGAAAGCGCATGTCCAGGATCTTGTTCAGAAACTAAATGCTGCTTTATTTACCATTAGAACAGTATCTGAAATAAGTGACACTTCAACACGAAAAGTACTCTACTTCACATATTTTCATATGCTTATGTCGTATGGTATTATTTTTTGGGGTAATTCTTCTGATTCAAAAAGGGTATTTTTGGCTCAAAAACAGGCTGTTCGAGCTATATGTGGTGTAAGTTCGAGAACCTCTTGTCGACCCCTATTCAATAGTCTGCGAATTCTGACATTGCCCTCACAGTATATATTTTCTTTAATGTCGTTTGTTGTTAGCAATATTAGCCTATTCCCAAGAGTTAGCAGCTTTCACTCAGTTAATACTAGGCACAAATCCAATCTGCTTGTGGAATGCACTTCCTTGACTCTTGTGCAGAAAGGAGTGCAGGATTCTGCTGCATCCATTTTCAATACGCTACCACAAGAACTCAAAAATCTTAGCAGTAGCCCAAACTCTTCTAAGTCTAAACTGAAGAGTTTCCTCATGGCTCACTCCTTCTATTCTGTCGAGGAGCTCCTGGAAGAGCTAAAAAATTAAGCAAATTCCAGTGTTAGATTGTCGATTTTCTTTATTTAAACTTGCTTTTCACCTGAATATGTTTTTTTATATTTCATTTTATCTGTTTCTAATATCGTGTTATAATTTCATGTATTGACTCGTTCCATGACCATAGAGACTTCTCCTTAATTTGGTCCCACGGAACAATAAATAAATAAATAAATAAATCTTCTATAATGTGTAGTAGCCTCATTAGCTCTTCATAGTTCCTTTGTTACAGTGAAACTAACTCTTTAATTATTTTTATTATACACTTACCTACGGAATTTTCCACGATAAAGACAACTCAAACGAACCTATTCATTTATTATCCACAATATACAAGACCAACGCAGTCTGACTGCTAAACATTGACAACATGACTTTCAGTAATTAACACAAAAGATTGGCCCTGAATTGCAATAAATCCTAACAATAATACAAACCCAAAAAATATTAGATTAAAGAAATATGAAACTTCCTCCAACTCTGCTAAAGGCCTAACTCATTTCAATCACAAATCCCGATAGTGGAAACCTCCGGTCTTTTTAATAAGTCACTTACCTCACAGAAAATCTTTGTAACACGAACTACAGCAATTACAGCAAGTAGCAAAATGGACAGATGAATAAAAAGATTGTAACTAATATACACTCTGGCTACTAGATGGCATATGGTTAGCGAAAGAAAGATTTTGTTGTAGAGCAAACAATGCATTTAGAACATTTTATCTTATTCATGTGAAATCCAGTTCCAAAAATTATATAGTTGTCAATAATTCCACCTCCCAAATATTATGTGGGCAAGCGGTTCTAGGCGCTTCAGTCCGGAACCGCGTGACCGCTGCAGTCGGAGGTTCGAATCCTGCCTCGGCCATGGATATGTGATGATGTCCGCGGTGGCCGTGCAGTTTTGGCGCTACAGTCCGGAACCGCGGGACTGCAACGGTCACAGGTTCGAATCCTGCCTCGGGCATGGGTGTGTGTGATGTCCTTAGGTTAGTTAGGTTTAAGTAGTTCTTAGTTCTAGGGGACTGATGACCGCAGACGTTAAGTCCCATAGTGGTCAGATCCATTTGAACCATTTGTGAACCCAAATATTAACCATACATCCATCCTCGTGCATTTCCTTGCGTCTCACTTTACAATGCATGTCCTACCAACAGAGAGTCTCCACTAAGAATATCATATCCATACACTTCCCTATCCATTCACCAACTGCTAGTCCGTCCAGCCACAGAATCTCTTGCCGAGCGCGCAGAACGCTATCAGCGATATTGACACAGTCTACAGAGCTGCCAACATACAAACAGGCTTCTTACAACAGTATCACACACAATCGGTTTCGCTATGATTCAGTCGCATCATCAGGTGTATACAACTATGAAAACACATTATACGAATTAGAAGGTATAATAATGGTAAAAATAATATATTTAACCAGAAGGACAGGGGAAAATATTCCCACATAACAAATTTGACATTGGTTAGGTGAAAATGCAAGGCCTCCCTACACTGTCTGACGATAGAATTGACAGAACCGCCGAAATTGGATGGTTACAAGATGAAACGTCAAAAATTTATGTGGGTGGTAGTTGCAGGCAGTGTAAATGTGCCGCGGGTGTGACGTAAAAAAGGAGTTGAGAAAAGACACTGGAAGAAAACTATACGGATTGGATTAGTGTTCGCGTGGAAAAATATAAAGACTCACTAGTGATGAAAAATCAATAAATTCCCGAAAAGTCACTTGATGGAGACGTGACAAAGCCTGAAGTAGGAAGCCCAGCCACCAAATAGCCCAGATGAAGCAGTAGTGTTACTGAAACTGCCGGTCCACAGTATGGCAGAGAGGAGAGGCCAACAAGAAGTATGGAAAAATCCCGCTAGAGGGTGCGTGACTGACAGTTGGAGTCTTTGATATTTCATCTTGTAACCATCCAATTTAGATGGATATGGCAATTAGAATGCCATCCAAACATTGAGAGACCATGTATTTTTCATGAACCAATCTTAAATTAGTTGTATGAGTATTTGTTCCTGTGCTTCTTGTTATTTATCTTATTTTCTCCACTACTATAACTTTTAACTCATTTTTTTCCATTAAGGTATACACCAGAAGACGTGATTCAGTCATTACGAAACCGGTTGTGTATAATACCGTAAGAAAGGAAACACTAACAGCTAATGCGGCTAGAAAAAGCTTTTAGAAGATTTTAATATTTTTTTAGAAAAAAATTAAAAATGTTTCTGTTTTGTCTCTAAGCTGTGTATGCTAATACTCTGAAATCATATGGTCATTTCTATATGTTTTAATAAGTAACCTCTACTTGCGAAATGTCGAAATCAAGTCTGATCAGTCAATTTATCTGTATTTCTTTTATAATGTAACTTGTATGTGTGTTAATAAGTCACTTTCACTCCTGTAATTGTTGCGTACGCACATTGTTCTTCTGAAATAGTTTGCAAGTTTCTTCTAGTACAAGCCTTTGCTGGAATTTTGTGTCATGGGTTTTGTAAAATCCTTTTTGTAAAATCCTTTAAGAACGATTAAGGATCTTGGTGTAGTCAAGGACATTGAGTGAATGCGAGTAACTTCTGTGTTCTGTTAGGCTTGGCTACATTTAGTTGTGTAATTTAATTAAAGTATGTTTAACTGTAGAGTCTTTGAGAAGAAATGAAAACCTCCTGGGTCCCAGCTTCGAACCTCGCCACTGCTTAAATTTCGAATAAAAATCATCAGCAATGGTGGCCGAAGACTTAGCATAAGAAGTCACTCTCGTTCAGCAAATGACCTTGTTAAAGAGGGTGGAAGAGTAGACAGAGGTTCAAGGTACTCTTTTGTCGTCGTGAAGGGAGAATCCGCAATGGCCAATGTCATGAGGATGAAGAAGGCAATGGAAACCCCTGCATTAAAGACACATAATGTGTATCCACAGGACATGTGGCCTGTAGCTGACAAACTGTCATGATGATCTCTCCACTGGCAAAAGATTCCGGAGTAGTCCGTCATTTGGATTTCCGGGAGGGGCTGCCAAGGGAGAAGCGACCATAAGAAAACAAATGAATACGTAACGAAAGGTTAATGTCGTCTGAGTTTTTGCATGGAATGTCAAAAGTTTGAACGTGATAGGGAAGCTGTAAAATTTGAAAACGGAAATCTTAAGGCCCAGTCTAGAGACAGTGGGAGTCAGTCAAGTTAAATGCGAGGCAGACAAGGGTTTCTGGTCAGACGAGAGTAATATTAACAGCAGCAGCAAATAGTATAACGGGAGTATTATTCAAAATGAATAGGAATATAGGGCAGAGAGTGAGTGACCTTGAAAAGTTCTGTGATAGAGTTGTTCCCATCACAATCGACATCAAACCAACACCAGTAGTAGGGGTATACATGTTGACGTTGAAAACTGAAGATGAGGAGATAGAGAATATGTGTGAGGATATTGAACATGTAATTCAGTTCGTAAAAGGAAATGAAAAATACACTCCTGGAAATGGAAAAAAGAACACATTGACACCGGTGTGTCAGACCCACCATACTTGCTCCGGACTCTGCGAGAGGGCTGTACAAGCAATGATCACACGCACGGCACAGCGGACACACCAGGAACCGCGGTGTTGGCCGTCGAATGGCGCTACCTGCGCAGCATTTGTGCACCGCCGCCGTCAGTGTCAGCCAGTTTGTCGTGGCATGCGGAGCTCCATCGCAGTCTTTAACACTGGTAGCATGCCGCCACAGCGTGGACGTGAACCGTATGTGCATTTGACGGACTTTGAGCGAGGGCGTATAGTGGGCATGCGGGAGGCCGGGTGGACGTACCTCCGAATTGCTCAACACGTGGGGCGTGAGGTCTCCACAGTACATCGATGTTGTCGCCAGTGGTCGGCGGAAGGTGCACGTGCCCGTCGACCTGGGACCGGACCGCAGCGACGCACGGATGCACGCCAAGACTGTAGGATCCTACGCAGTGCCGTAGGGGACCGCACCGCCACTTCCCAGCAAATTAGGGACACTGTTGCTCCTGGGGTATCGGCGAGGACCATTCGCAACCGTCTCCATGAAGCTGGGCTACGGTCCTGCACACCGTTAGGCCGTCTTCCGCTCACGCCGCAACATCGTGCAGCCCGCCTCCAGTGGTGTCGCGACAGGCGTGAATGGAGGGACGAAAGGAGACGTGTCGTCTTCAGCGATGAGAGTCGCTTCTGCCTTGGTGCCAATGATGGTCGTATGCGTGTTTGGCGCCGTGCAGGTGAGCGCCACAATCAGGACTGCATACGACCGAGGCACACAGGGCCAACACCCGGCATCATGGTGTGGGGAGTGATCTCCTACACTGGCCGTACACCTCTGGTGATCGTCGAGGGGACACTGAATAGTGCACGGTACATCCAAACCGTCATCGAACCCATCGTTCTACCATTCCTAGACCGGCAAGGGAACTTGCTGTTCCAACAGGACAATGCACGTCCGCATGTATCCCGTGCCACCCAACGTGCTCTAGAAGGTGTAAGTCAACTACTCTGGCCAGCAAGATCTCCGGATCTGTCCCCCATTGAGCATGTTTGGGACTGGATGAAGCGTCGTCTCACGCGGTCTGCACGTCCAGCACGAACGCTGGTCCAACTGAGGCGCCAAGTGGAAATGGCATGGCAAGCCGTTCCACAGGACTACATCCAGCATCTCTACGATCGTCTCCATGGGAGAATAGCAGCCTGCATTGCTGCGAAAGGTGGATATACACTGTACTAGTGCCGACATTGTGCATGCTCTGTTGCCTGTGTCTATGTGCCTGTGGTTCTGTCAGTGTGATCATGTGATGTATCTGACCCCAGGAATGTGTCAATAAAGTTTCCCCTTCCTGGGACAATGAATTCACGGTGTTCTTATTTCAATTTCCAGGAGTGTATATCAGTCAGGAGGGCTTGGAATGCGGTTGTAGGCAAAGAAGTAGAAGAAAGGCTTATAGGAGAAGAACTCAGATCACAATTTAGTAATTGTGAACAGCTGAAGTTTAAGAGACTAGTCAGGAAGAATAAGTGCACGAAGAAGTGAGATCCAATAGTACTAAGGAATGAAGAGGTAGGCTTGAAGTTCTCTGAGGCTACAGACACTGCGATAATGGATTGCTAAATAGGCATTTCAGTTGAAGAGAAATGGACAGCTCTAAAAAGGACAGACACAGAAATTGGAAAGAAAAACATTGGTACCAAGATCGTAACTGTGAAGAGACCATATATAACAGAAGAAATACTTCATTTGATCAACGAAAGAAGGAGGTGCAAAACTATATGGGAAAATTCAGAAACACAAAAATACAAATTACTTAGTAATAAAATAAATAGGAAGAGGATGGAAGCTAAGAAGAGACAGCTGCATGAAAAATGTGCAGAAATCGAAAATGAAGAGATTGTCGGAGGAACTACTCAGCATACAAAAAAGTCAAAACAACCTTTGGTGAAATTAAAAGCAAGGGCGATAACTTTGAGACTGCAATGGCAATTCCACTGTTGAATGAAGAGGAGAGAATGTGTAGGTGGAAGAGTAGACTGAAGGGATCTATCAGGGGAAGGACTTGTGGGGTGACAGATGAAGAAACTGGAATCGACAGGAAGAGGCAGGGCTTCCAGTATCAGAATCAGCTGCTGAGGTAGCAGACAATGTTCAACTTCCCATGGACTTTACCTCACAGTTTCAGGCACATGTGTAATTGTACGGAATTAATGTTATGATTTGTTACTCATCTATAGTGTGTGAGTGAAAATCCTAATTATAATACATTCCATCCGGGTTTTTCGTTGTACAAGACTGAACCATGTAGTTGACTTTCAACTTTAACAGTCCTTCTTTCCATATCTTATCGCCACAAGATTGTTAACAAGCAGCGTAGTTCACGTAACAAAATGCACACACTTTCAGCACAAAAGAAAAACACTTACAAACATAATTTCTCTTACTAACAAAAGCCACTCTATACACGCAGTACATAAGCAGTCTGATCGACACATATTGGCTGCTAAAAGGAAGCATCCAAGCTGAAGTGTTCCCTTTGGCGCGAATCTCAGTGTACAAGGTGGTTATAATTGAACTTTCGCTACTTGAGAGAGAGCGCTCCCATGAAAGACGAGTGATCGTAGCACAGTGGAATTTTGTGGAAAGATTTACAAGGACATGTGAAAGAGAAATAATTAATAAACCACTGAAAGAAACACATTTTAATTTCCGAATGAGAGGGTTCAAATTTTGTGATCTTGATGGTTACGCATTTTGGAACGATTCACCAATGTTTCAGTTTTCCCCAAATGTTTTACGGAATAACCTATAGACCTCACGAGGAGTGTGTGGTGGAACCCTATCGTGCATCAAAACAGCTGACTCCAAAGCACCTGTCTCCAGTAAAGCGGGGGTCACATGTACTCGAAGCAGATCGTAGTAACATGTACCGCTCACGCTGCATGTCCTTGGCCTTTGGGGTCCGAGTGTCTCAAACGGAAATGAGCCAATCATGAACTGATCCGTGGTGCCACAGCACTGATTGACGCGTTCACTATGCAGGTGAATTTAATGAACGATCGTTGGCGGTGACGAAACCCAAAAGTGATAACTGTGTGTGTTCACTGCCCCACAGTGCTTAAAGTGTGCTCCGTTACTCCAAAAAATGTTCCGAAATCGCAGGCCGTCAATTTCAATCGTTGCATGAAACGTAAGAGCAAAGTCTACTGCAATGTCTTCGTCACGTGGCAAAAGTTGGTGAGTAATGTGACGTTTGTACGGATACCATTTCGCAGCATTTTTCGGACGGTGAACTATGGAATGTTCAGCTGTTGTGACACAGCTCGTACACTGCTTGAAGATCGTACACTGCGCCCAGCATTCTCTGCCACGGCAACAGTAACTTGTTGAACAATTTGTGGCGCAATTGGCCGTCGGTCTCTCCCAGAGGCAAACCGAGTCATTGGCCGATCGTCGCGAACTGCCAAACCCCAAAGATCACCAGATCTGAATTCTAACATGATAAAAATAAAATGTGTTTCTTTCAATGGTTTACTCGTTATTTCTCTTCCGCACGTCCTTACGAAAATTACCACAAAGTTTAATGGTGTTTAATGCCCTCTCTCCCTCCAAGTCAAGTAGGGAAAGTCTAATAGAACTGCCGTGTGTATATAATACAGTAATCTTCCCAGAAACTTATAAAAGCTTCAGAGCATCTAATTGGAGATTGAAATGATATCCCCTTTTCGTATTATTACAATTTTATATAAATCTATCACTTTTCATCGTGTAAAAAATCAGAGGAGTAAAATTATGGTAAAACTTATATTATAAGTTGCAAAAAAGGAAATATTGGTATTCTCAAGTGTGCTACATGTAAAGGACAGTATATGTTTAGCTTTCGCAAAATGCTGCATTATTTGGCATTATTTACGAAAATGTTAAGTGTATTTTTGGAACATAGGTATAGTTTTTTAAGTGAACAATAAATTTCCACGAAATATTAGGTAAATTATATTTGAAAAATATTCGAACCACGTGGTATTTGTTATAGCTCATATAAAGTGAAATCTATAATATAACTAATTTTATGACCAAAAACTTGTACATCGAAACATAAAAATAATATTTAACTTGTTTGGGAATAACATGGAGAGCCGCGCGGGATTAGCCGATCGGTCCAGGGGGGCTGGAGTCATGGACTGTGCGGCTGGTTGCGGAGCAGGTTCGAGTCCTCCCTCGGGCATGGGTATGTGTGTTTGTCATTACGATAATTTAGGTTAAGTAGTGTGGAAGCTTAGACACAGATGACCTTAGCAGTTAAGTCCCATAAGATTTCACACCCATTTCAACTTTTTTGAATAACATGGAGAAGCGTTGAATTTTCGCAAATACTTTACTATGTTGACTTAGTCCAATAGGCGTGAATCTTCTACTTTATAACTGTAAATAAGGATGAAGATTGTCGGAAAAAGAGATAAGATCGCAGTTTTCGTTAAACTAGACGATGCTACCGCAAACAATAGTTGACATATGAATGCCATTGTCGTGTTGTACCTTTAAGCTGCAAGCAGTGTATATTGGTAGAAGCATTGCTATGACAAGATTTCGGATGTCCTTTGAAACGTCCCCTTAGAAAAATTAATGAATTACTGTGCTAATAAACCACTTACATTATTTGATTTTCAAATTAGCTGAGCAGAACTGAACGTACTCAGAAATTTTGCTCTTTACCTATTCTGATCAACACTAAACTGACACACAATATGTTTAGCGTAACGCAATCTGACTTTCAATAATCCCTACAAAAGAATGACCCTGACTAACAGTAACCTATAACTTTCATGAATCACTTACCCCACAAAAATCTTCGTTATTCGAACTACTGTAATACAGCGAGCGCCACTATTGCCAGCTAAATAAAAGATTCAAACCACTGAAGGCACTAACTACTGATAGGCACAGTTAGCAAATGAATGATTTTGATGGGGAACAAACAATGTATTTACCTTAATAGTGTTCAAAAGTCATAATATATATAGCAGTTCATGACATCCACTCTTACAACTTTACTGTCTCTGATGGACATACGTCCAAATCATCCGCTCTCAAAACTCCGCCATCTCTCTCCCCACATCCACCACTGCTGGCGGCTCACCTCGAAGTGCTCAACGCTACGCGCTGTTCACAGCCAACTGGCCAACACTACAATAGCGGATATTCCAACAACGCTAACCAGCCACAGGCTGCACACAGCACAGTCAGTGATTTTCATACACATCGCTACAAGGCGTTACCAACATCAAAACCTAAACAGCCTAGTTACACCTTTATGTCACCTTCTTCAGATCTGTTTTAAAGTATGTCCTCATATTATGAAGCTGTAGTGGCATCGCCAAAAGATATGCGCAAAATCAGCAAAGCATTGTCACACGCACTGTAGGCGCTCGAGATGAGTTGTGCAACGTTTAGTTAACAGCCTGCACACACACACACACACACACGAAATACGGAGAGGAGAGAGGAGGTGGAGATGCTGGTCCGACAGAGGCCACTTTCCAGCCCTGCACGACTGTCGTCGGACACGCAGGACGTGTAGCTGCAGTCGTGTTAAAGCTTGATGCGCACCAGCCTGGCACTGCTCCAGTTGCCTCCCGGCGAAGCCTCCCCCTTTACACCGTCTCTGACTCGGAGAGAGCCAGCTCGCTGCGCAATTTCAAACAAAGTAAGAATCAGGATATGAACCTAGCCATCCGATGAAGACTACTCTAGTGGCATAAGCTCATCTAAAAATACAGAGACCCTCTCTTCAGAACATACGAGGTATGTCCACAAAGTAAGTTCCCTTTGGTTATATAAAACAAAAGTGTACAGATAGAGAAAAAATATTTATTGAACAAAAATCTGCAGCTGTTAAACTACTTTTCTACATAGCTTTCGAATTTTGTAGGGACTTGTCATAGCGTGGCACGAGTGTTTGTATGCCTTCTTCATAGATGGTTGCCACCTGTGTATTCAGCCATGTGGTATCATCTTCTTACAGCTCGTCACTATCGTTGAAGTGTTGACCAAGGCTAGATTTTAGATGTAAGAAGAGATGAAAGCCACTAGTAGAGAGGTCCGGGCTGTATAGAGAATAATCAAACGCGTCCCAGTGAAATCCCGTAAGTAGCGTGTCAAAAACTAAAGTGCACTGCCCATCCGTTGTTTGTGTGTTGTTCTGTAAGAAATTTGGGTACCCAACGTGAGCAAAGTTTTAAATTTTAGTTTCTCACTAACAGTTTCATGAATTCATGAATTAGTAATCGTGAGATTTGCGGAACTTCTATAGCAAGGCATTAAGTGTAAGCTTGCGGCTGTGCTTAATCTTCTCTTCAATCGTGAACCAGTTCATCAGTAAGCACTTGATCACGTCCTTCATTGAACAGTCTGAACCATCTTCTAACCATTGAATCACTCATAGCATTTAGTCCGTAAACCTCGCAGATTTGCCGATGAATTTCCTTTGGTATAACTCTCTTTGCGTTTAGAAAACGAATCACAGATCTGATTTCACGCGCGGTGGCATTTTCAATTACGGCTGACATTTTAAAGAAGCGTCACAAAGCACACGTCGGCAGCAGCGATCTGAAAATGGCGTACACGTCTTTTCCTTGAGTCAGAGTAACCGCCGCACATGCTCGGAACTGCGATCGTAGCGCTGCTGCGGATAGAAACTCAAACGGAACTTACTTTGTGGACGACCCTCCTATGTGTGAAATTGAAAACAATCTTTCATCGAAAACTTTTTCTTTATTTTATGACCTATTTAGAACTATGAGATCGTCGTCATATGAGTCTGCTTTCCTTAACTAGTAAGCAAAACACAAAAAAAAAACTTGTAGCCATGATAGGTACTGTCAAAAGATGTAAAAACATAAGGCTGCGATACTTCACAATTGACCCGTCCCATTGGGCCACCGTCAGAGTAAAGTAATTGAAATATTATCTATCTAAAATTACCGAGGGATGTAATAGTTTTCATGTAAGACTTTTGTGACTTACGAGCGCTTGCATTTACAGCCACAAAAGAGAAAAATGTCTATTAATGTAACACAGTAAAAGCTCGTAACCGGTACATAAATTATTTTTCTTTCGTAAATGATTATAAACTTGTTTTGAGTCACTTTAGTAAGTACACCAATGCACAGTAAAAACTTTCGATGAAATGATAGTGTTGAGTAGCGTGTAAAAGCAAACAATTTTCTGCGAAATCCTTGAAGAAAATAATTTTCCATTGTTTCCTGTAGCATGTATTGATGGAAATATTGCTGTTTACTTAATATTTGATTGTAATGTAATTATTAGAATGTTTAGACTGGACAGAAACACAATTTCTGTAAAGTATGAGACACCAGTGCTTGTGTAATCAACCGACAGTATTTTTATTTCAAATGGCTGCAATACAAGCCTGCACCAATAATGGACAGTCCCAAATCCACAACTTCCGTGGAAACTCTTATCTTGTGTTCCTTGGCTCTTAACGTTTACAGTCCAGAACTTCTTTTTCTGGAGCATTATTAACAAACAAAATCTTTGCGTAATATTTGTTCATTTGGCTTCAACCATAGATAATAAACCAACTAGGATACACAGAACTATAGAGGTAAAAGAAGAAAGGACTTGACATTACGTCACAAACTTGTAGCCGAGGTCCGCCATCTTAGTAGCCGAAAACATTAGGTTCCCCTAATACTAATGTCCATGATTCACACGGTGATACTTCCTCCTCACGTCACTCTCACGTGTCTGTGTCCAGTTTCGACCATGTTGCGTGCTTTGATTGTGTGGAGACGTTGTTGTTTCATCAAAAATACCAGCCTGCTCTGTTTACGGGCCATCCGATGTGGTCGAGCGGTTCTAGACGCTTTAGTCCGGAACCGCGCTGCTGCTAAGGTCGCAGGTTCGAATCCTGCCTCGGGCATGGATGTGTGTGATGTCCTTAGGTTAGTTAGGTTTAAGTAGTTCTAAGTTCTAGGTGACTGATGACCTCAGAAGTTAAGTCCCATAGTGCTCAGAGCCATTTGAACTATTTTGAACCAATGACCTCGCTCTTTGATTACCTCCCCCAAATCAACCAATCAGCTAACCAGGTTAGGCAACCATTATTGAAAAAACTACTTAAATACGTATTAAATAAACATCCATTTTAGGGGGCTTAGATGTTTGAGACAATTCCCTTAATCACATTAGTAGCATTCCACATTGGTGGAAGTTGTTTAAAAGTTGTATCTTTTTTTGTACCCTGCAAATTGCTATTATTGACCACACACTGAATGACACATCATAGGTAAGATTTCAAATTGAGAAGATGTGCAGACTACAGTGAGACTCGTGCACTGACAATGCAATAAAACAAGAACTCTATTCTGTGTGGTGGTATACCACTATGCAGTTCTGTTTCTTTGACGTTTTAATAATCGTTCACTTTGTTGACATGCGCAGTGTTGCCACGTCCACTATACGCAAGAACCAATAAATGGTCAGCACACACGTACGTATTCGAAGTACAGCCGTCGATGTCGTGCCAAAGCTCCAGACAACTTCCCACTTTCACCTAAGGCTGGGTGCTTATGGTGCCGTTCCTACACCATAAAACGAACCCTGATGATCCTGGTTGAAAAGAGAGGGAGCGAGGATGGAAGAGTTAAAAAAAGTGCAAGCACAAAAATCAGTACGGAAACACAAAAATAAAAATTCAACAGTATGTTATCGTAATGTTTCGCTTCCCATCGAAAGTGCTGCAGCATAGTCGAAACAACCACGGAAACATGTGGGCGGACATTATTCTGGAACAGAACGATGCCGTCGGTCAACGTACATGGAAGTTTACACTTAATAGAGCACTCCCGTTTTTTCGAAGTGTCCACGCACGGCTCAAAACGATGACGTTTATGTTTCATTTTCCGCGACAATGCTTGATCGGAAACATTATTCTTGATCGTGATACCGTTCGAGGTGCAGCAGTGATGTCGGCATTCCGTTCAGCTGCTGCTCCCGTCGGGCTGAGGGGAGCGAACTGCGCGCAGATTTTCCGGGACGTCAAATGCGCTCTCATGTGGTGTGAGCGGCACCTGCGCTGATGCCCAACATGAGCCGAATGTCATAAGCTGTCTGCCGTCGGTCATTTCTGACGACAACGTCCATCGCAGTAATGACAGAAGGAGTAATGACACGAGGAACCCGTCCCGACCCACTGTTGCATTTCAATGACATCCGACCTTTTCGAAATCGTTTGTTGTTCGCACACACGCGCACACGCGACATACTTTGTTCAGTACACACAGCATGCATTCTGGCATTAATTTTATTCCTTCCCCAGTCATCGCCCACGCTACACCTCACTGTGCCTCTTTCCCGGACGCACGAACAACTCACTGACCTAATGTCGAGCACATATACACAAATGGGAAACGTTCGTGCTGTTCCATCCTCATTCCAGAGTGAGGGCACTTCTTTGCGCCCACCTACCTGCGATACCAACGTCATCGCCATGCTCGTTTCTAGTCTATCTCGTTTTCATCTGTGTGCCCCTTATATACCATACGAGGACTCCGTTTGATCACAGGATTACGAAACTGAAATTGGATTTTGTCCGGACAACAGCTTACGATAGCTATAGCCCCTTATGGATGTTTTAATTTATCACCAGCAAATAAAACATAGTCTTATAAATAAAACTAGTTATCAGAATCGAAGCATTTTCGTACCCGTCCGGATAACCGCAAACGTTAACACGCCGCTTCCGGGATTTGGGGAGGCGCCAGGGGCTCGGATGAAATCCAGAATGCGAACTAACGACGAGGGCCGCTGGGCTAACCAACCCTCATGTGGTTTCTAGACGTTTCCCCGCATGTTATTAGGTGTATACTGAGCTGATACCCACATCACAAGGGACTGATAACATTACGCAGAAATTACTAAAAACATTGGTGGAACTGGCAATAAAACGAGTACACACGTTGGTGCGTAGCAGTCTTTCGGAAAACATAATACACACAATTCGGAAGACAGCAAGAGCCGACAAATTCGAGAATTATCGCGCAATCACCACCAAAGCTCAGGCACCCAACTTGCCGACAAGAATAACAGTTAAAAACTTGATTGTAACTTTGGATGAGCATCTCAACTGGGCGGAGAAACTGGGCGAAGAAAAGTCTACTAGTAACAATCAGAGGCCTCAATTCAAGGAAGAAATATCTGAGAATGTACGTCTGGAGTACTGCATTTTATGGTAGTGGATCACGGATTGTGAAGAAACAGAAACAGAAAAGAATGGAAGCTTTTGAGATGCAGTGCTACAGACGAATGTCGAAAATTAGGTGGAGTGTTATGGTAAGGAAAGAGGACGTTCTCCGCAGAATCAGGGACGAAAGGAAGATATGGAAAATACTAAAAAGGAGAAGAGAAAGGATGATAGGACGTCTGTCAAGATATCAAAGAATAACTTCTATGGTATTAGACGCAGCTGTCGAGGGTAAAAACTGTAGAGGGAGACAGCGATTGGGATACATCCAGCAAACAATTGAGGACGTAGGTTTGCAATTGCTACTCTAAGATGAAAGAGTGGGCACAGAAGAGGAATACGTGGCGGGCCGCATCAGACCAGTTGGAAGACTGTTGACTCAAACGAAAGGTCACATAGGATAACAACATATGCAGACAAGTTGGGTACACAAGTTTTGTCCTGCGGGAGAGGGAGGGGGTCAGAGGGAGGTGTGGCAACAGGAAGTTCATGCGGCCACCTTCTACCATTGCCACTGCCAAAATCAAAAATTAAGTTGTCCATCCAGTGAAGATACGGGATTAAGGCCAGGAAAAAGAAGAAACAAAAGGATTTAGGCCTTTTGACTTCGTACTTCGAAAAGGAGCCGTAACAAATGTCATAATTAAGGTGAGCAGTGATCTCACATCTGGCTTTGTAGGATTAGTTCATGAAAGGTATCTCCCACAAAACATTATTATACTACTGCAAATAAGAGGAAGACTGCACTGTAGTTCCTTCTCAAGATTGTCGCACAGATGACAAACTGGTAGATATCGAAATAGACGACAGAGGGATAGAGAAACAACTAAAATCGGTCAAGAGAGGAAAGGCCGCTGGACCTGTTGGGATACCAGTTCGATTTTACACAGAGTACGCGAAGGAACTTGCCCCCTTCTTGCAGCGGTGTACCGTAGGTCTCTAGAAGAGCGTAGCGTTCCAGAGGATTGGAAAAGGGCACAGGTCATCCCAGTTTTCAAGAGGGGACGTCGAACAGATGTGCAGAACTATAAACCTATATCCTTAACGTCGATCAGTTGTAGAATTTTGGAACACGTATTATGTTCGAGTATAAGGACTTTTCTTGAGATTAGAAATCTACTCTGTAGGAATTAGCATGGTTTTGAAAAAGACGATCGTGGGAAACCCAGCTCGCGCTATTCGTCCAAGAGACTCAGAGGGCCATAGACACGAGTTCCCAGGGAGATGCCGTGTTTCTTGACTTGCGTAAGGCGTTCGATACAGTTCCCCACAGTCGTTTAATGAACAAAGTAAGAGCATATGGACTATCAGACCAATTGTGTGATTGGATTGAAGAGTTCCTAGATAATAGAACGCAGCATGTCATTCTCAATGAAGAGAAGTCTTCCGAAGTAAGACTGATTTCAGGTGTGCCTTAGGGGAGTGTCGTAGGACCGTTGCTATTCACAATATTCATAAATGACCTGGTGGATGACATCGGAAGTTCACTGAGGCTTAAGCTGTGGTATATCGAGAGGTTGTAACAGTGGAAAATTGTACTGAAATGCAAGAGGATCTGCAGCGAAGTGACGCATGGTGCAGAGAATGCCAATTGAATCTCATTGTAGACAAGTGTAATGTGCTGCGAATACATAGAAAGAAAGATCCCTTATCATTTAGTTACAAAGTAGCAGGTCAGCAACTGGAAGCAGTTAATTCCATAAATTATCTGGGAGTACACATTAGGAGTGATTTAAAATGGAATGATCATATAAAGTTGATCGTCGGTAAAGCGGATGCCAGACTGAGATTCATTGGAAGAATCCTAATGAAATGCAATCCGAAAACAAAGGAAGTAGGTTACAGTACACTTGTTCGCCCACTGCTTGAATACTGCTCAGCAGTGTGGGATCCATACCAGCGCGCTTCGTTACAGGATCATTTAGTAATCGCGAAAGCGTTACGGAGATGATAGATAAACTCCAGTGGAAGACTCTGCAGGAGAGACGCTCAGTAGCTCGGTACGGGCTTTTGTTGAAGTTTAGAGAACATACCTTCACCTTCACCTTCACGTGTGGTTCCTGAAGAGGGGCAGCAGCCTTTTCAGTAGTTGCAGGGGCAACAGTCTGGATGATTGACTGATCTGGCCTTGCAACATTAACCAAAACGGCCTTGCTGTGCTGGTACTGCGAACGGCTGAAAGCAAGGGGAAACTACAGCCGTAATTTTTCCCGAGGACATGCAGCTTTACTGTATGATTAAATGATGATGGCATCCTCTTGGGTAAAATATTCCGGAGGTAAAATAGTCCCCCATTCGGATCTCCGGGCGGGGACTACTCAGGAGGATGTCGTTATCAGGAGAAAGAAAACTGGCGTTCTACGGATCGGAGCGTGGAATGTAAGATCACTTAATCGGGCAGGTAGGTTAGAAAATTTAAAAAGGGAAATGGGTAGGTTAAAGTTAGATATAGTGGGAATTAGTGAAGTTCGGTGGCAGGAGGAACAAGACTTCTGGTCAGGTGACTACAGGGTTATAAACACAAAATCAAATAGGGGTAATGCAGGAGTAGGTTTAATAATGAATAGGAAAATAGGAATGCGGGTAAGCTACTACAAACAGCATAGTGAACGCATTATTGTGGCCAAGATAGATACGAAGCCCACACCTACTACAGTAGTACAAGTTTATATGCCAACTAGCTCTGCAGATGATGAAGAAATTGAAGAAATGTACGATGAAATAAAAGAAATTATTCAGATAGTGAAGGGAGACGAAAATTTAATAGTAATGGGTGACTGGAATTCGAGTGTAGGAAAAGGGAGAGAAGGAAACATAGTAGGTGAATATGGATTGGGGCTAAGAAATGAAAGAGGAAGCCGCCTAGTAGAATTTTGCACAGAGCACAACTTAATCATAGCTAACACTTGGTTTAAGAATCCTGAAAGAAGGTTGTATACGTGGAAGAACCCTGGAGATTCTAAAAGGTATCAGATAGATTATATAATGGTAAGACAGAGATTTAGGAACCAGGTTTTAAGTTGTAAGACATTTCCAGGGGCAGATGTGGACTCGGACCACAATCTATTGGTTATGACCTGTAGATTAAAACTGAAGAAACTGCAAAAATGTGGGAAATTAATGAGATGGGACCTGGATAAACTGAAAGAACCAGAGGTTGTACAGAGTTTCAGAGAGAGCATAAGGGAACAATTGACAGGAATAGGGGAAAGAAATACAGTAGAAGAAGAATGGGTAGCTCTGAGGGATGTAGTAGTGAAGGCAGCAGAGGATAAAGTAGGTACAAAGACGAGGGCTGCTAGAAGTCCTTGGGTAACAGAAGAAATATTGAATTTAATTGATGAAAGGAGAAAATATAAAAATGCAGTAAATGAAGCAGGCAAAAAGGAATACAAACGTCTCAAAAATGAGATCGACAGGAAGTGCAAAATGGCTAAACAGGGATGGCTAGAGGACAAATGTAAGGATGTAGAAGCTTACCTCACTAGGGGTAAGATAGATACTGCCTACAGGAAAATTAAAGAGACCTTTGGAGAGAAGAGAACCACGTGTATGAATATCAAGAGCTCAGATGGCAGCCCAGTTCTAAGCAAAGAAGGGAAGGCAGAAAGGTGGAAGGAGTATATAGAAGGTTTATACAAGGGCGATGTACTTGAGGACAATATTATGGAAATAGAAGAGGATGTAGATGAAGACGAAACGGGAGATACGATACTGCGTGAAGAGTTTGACAGAGCACTGAAAGACCTGAGTCGAAACAAGGCCCCGGGAGTAGACAACATTCCATTAGAACTACTGACGGCCTTGGGAGAGCCAGTCATGACAAAACTCTACCAGCTGGTGAGCAAGATGTATGAGACAGGCGAAGTACCCTCAGACTTCAAGAAGAATATAATAATTCCAATCCCAAAGAAAGCAGGTGCTGACAGTTGTGAAAATTACCGAACTATCAGTTTAATAAGCCACGGCTGCAAAATACTAACGCGAATTCTTTACAGACGAATGGAAAAACTGGTAGATGCAGACCTCGGGGAGGATCAGTTTGGATTCCGTCGAAATGTTGGAACACGTGAGGCAATACTGACCTTACGACTTATCTTAGAAGAAAGATTAAGAAAAGGCAAACCTACGTTTCTAGCATTTGTAGACTTAGAGAAAGCTTTTGACAATGTTGACTGGAATACTCTTTTTCAAATTCTAAAGGTGGCAGGGGTAAAATACAGGGAGCGAAAGGCTATTTATAATTTGTACAGAAACCAGATGGCAGTAATAAGAGTCGAGGGGCATGAAAGGGAAGCAGTGGTTGGGAAAGGAGTGAGACAGGGTTGTAGCCTCTCCCCGATGTTATTCAATCTGTATATTGAGCAGGCAGTAAAGGAAACAAAAGAAAAATTTGGAGTACGTATTAAAATTCATGGAGACGAAGTGAAAACTTTGAGGTTCGCCGATGACATTGTAATTCTGTCAGAGACGGCAAAGGACTTGGAAGAGCAGTTGAACGGAATGGACAGTGTCTTGAAAGGAGGATATAAGATGAACATTAACAAAAGCAAAACGAGGATAATGGAATGTAGTCAAATTAAATCGGGTGATGCTGAGGGAATTAGATTAGGAAATGAGACACTTAAAGTAGTAAAGGAGTTTTGCTATTTAGGAAGTAAAATAACTGATGATGGTCGAAGTAGAGAAGATATAAAATGTAGACTGGCAATGGCAAGGAAAGCGTTTCTGAAGAAGAGAAATTTGTTAACATCGAATATAGATTTATGTATCAGGAAGTCGTTTCTGAAAGTATTTGTTTGGAGTGTAGCCATGTATGGAAGTGAAACATGGACGATAACTAGTTTGGACAAGAAGAGAATAGAAGCTTTCGAAATGTGGTGCTACAGAAGAATACTGAAGATAAGGTGGATAGATCACGTAACTAATGAGGAGGTATTGAATAGGATTGGGGAGAAGAGAAGTTTGTGGCACAACTTGACTAGAAGAAGGGATCGGTTGGTAGGAGATGTTTTGAGGCATCAAGGGATCACACATTTAGCATTGGAGGGCAGCGTGGAGGGTAAAAATCGTAGAGGGAGACCGAGAGATGAGTACACTAAGCAGATTCAGAAGGATGTAGGTTGCAGTAGGTACTGGGAGATGAAGCAGCTTGCACAGGATAGAGTAGCATGGAGAGCTGCATCAAACCAGTCTCAGGACTGAAGACAGCAACAACAACAACAACACCTTCACCGAAGAGTCAAGCAGTATATTGCTGCCTCCTACGTATATCTCGAGAAGAGACCTTGAGGATAAAGTCAGAGAGATTAGAGCCCACACAGAAGCATACCGACAACCCTTCTTATACGAACAATACGAGACTGTAATTGAAGGGAGAACCGATAGAGGTACTCAAAGTACCCTCCGCCACAAACATTGTCTCGAAATTTGGTAGAAAATCCGAAGAAATTCTGGTCGTATGTAAAGTACACAAGCGGCAAGACGCAGTCAATACCTTCGCTGCGCAGTGCCGATGGTACTGTTATCGACGACTGCGCCGCTAAAGCGGAGTTATTGAACGCAGTTTTCCGAAATTCCTTCACCAGGGAAGACGAATGGAATATTCCAGAATTTGAAACACGAACATCTGCTAGCATGAGTTTCTTAGAAGTAGATACCTTAGGGGTTGCGAAGCAACTCAAATCGCTTGATACGGGCAAGTCTTCAGGTCCAGATTGTATACCGATTAGGTTCCTTTCAGATTACGCTGATACTATAGCTCCCTACTTAGCACTCATATACAACCGCTCGCTCACCGATAGATCTGTACCTACAGATTGGAAAATTGCGCAGGTCGCACCAGTGTTCAAGAAGGGTAGTAGGAGTAATCCATTTAACTACAGACCTATATCATTGACGTCGGTTTGCAGTAGGGTTTTGGAGCATATACTGTATTCAAACATTATGAATCACCTCGAAGGGAACGATCTATTGACACGTAATCAGCATGGCTTCAGAAAACATCGCTCTTGTGCAACGCAGCTAGCTCTTTATTCGCACGAAGTAATGGCCGCTATCGACAGGGGATCTCAAGTTGATTCCGTATTTCTAGATTTCCGGAAAGCTTTTGACACCGTTCCTCACAAGCGACTTCTAATCAAGCTGCGGAGCTATGGGGTATCGTCTCAGTTGTGCGACTGGATTCGTGATTTCCTGTCAGGAAGGTCGCAGTTCGTAGTAATAGACGGCAAATCATCGAGTAAAACTGAAGTGATATCAGGTGTTCCCCAGGGAAGCGTCCTGGGACCTCTACTGTTCCTGATCTATATAAATGACCTGGGTGACAATCTGAGCAGTTCTCTTAGGTTGTTCGCAGATGATGCTGTAATTTACCGTCTAGTAAGGTCATCCGAAGACCAGTATCAGCTGCAAAGCGATTTAGAAAAGATTGCTGTATGGTGTGTCAGGTGGCAGTTGACGCTAAATAACGAAAAGTGTGAGATGATCCACATGAGTTCCAAAAGAAATCCGTTGGAATTCGATTACTCGATAAATAGTACAATTCTCAAGGCTGTCAATTCAACTAAGTACCTGGGTGTTAAAATTACAAACAACTTCAGTTGGAAGGACCACATAGATAATATTGTCGGGAAGGCGAGCCAAAGGTTGCGTTTCATTGGCAGGACACTTAGAAGATGCAACAAGTCCACTAAAGAGACAGCTTACACTACACTATTCTGTTAGAATATTGCTGCGCGGTGTGGGATCCTTACCAGGTGGGATTGACGGAGGACATCGAGAGGGTGCAAAGAAGGGCAGCTCGTTTTGTATTATCGCGTTATAGGGGAGAGAGTGTGGCAGATATGATACACGAGTTGGGATGGAAGTCATTACAGCATAGACGTTTTTCGTCGCGGCGAGACCTTTTTACGAAATTTCAGTCACCAACTTTCTCTTCCGAATGCGAAAATATTTTGTTGAGCCCAACCTACATAGGTAGGAATGATCATCAAAATAAAATAAGAGAAATCAGAGCTCGAACAGAAAGGTTTAGGTGTTCGTTTTTCCCGCTTGCTGTTCGGGAGTGGAATAGTAGAGAGATAGTATGATTGTGGTTCGATGAACCCTCTGCCAAGCACTTAAATGTGAATTGCAGAGTAGTCATGTAGATGTAGATACATGTAGATGTTTGCGGAGTATGGATGTAGATGCACAAGACGCAAACGTGAGTCATTTCGAGAATCGATGTGTCAATATCGATAATCGATGCAGCAGACGCCATATTCACTTTAGCACATTCAGCTGTTTTGTAATATAACTTGCTGTATGCCGTTAGAAAGCAACAGAGTATTGAAAATGTATCACAAACACGTCACCTAATGATTAAATGTCAGTTAATATCGCATCAATGATATAAGCGTTCAAGAGATACAATGATACCGAGGCTTGAGACAAAAAGCGGACTTTGTTATGACTGTAGTACAAGAATTTCTGCAATATTCGTTGCCATTTAAGATGTCCATCTGATTAGAGAACGAACTTTGAAATAAATATTTGGTTATTTATTTCCAAAACGAGTGTGTGGTTCGGCAGCAAACTAAGAGAACCGCTTAAACTGCTGGTAGTGAATCTAAGAGCAACAACATTTATACTCTCCCTTGTTACAAATATTTCGCTGTTATTTCCGAATATATGGCGAATTCCTAATGTGTGGTTTGCCAGGAACCTATTAACACAGCTTTTAATCGCTGCCACTGAAACCAACAGCAATAAACTTCGTATTCTTCCTTCCCACAAATATTTGGCTCTTTATTTCCCAACATCTGGGGATTTCCAAGTGTGTGGTTTGGCAGGAATCGAGGAAGACAGCTTTAATTGCTTCTAATGAAACGATAAGCAATAGCAGTCATGTTCTTTCTTGTCACAAATATTTCGTGGATAACACTTATCTCAAAAGATCTGCAACGCAAAATGGCAGTTGCTCTCAGTATATTTGTGCCGCTAACAACATGTGAGTGTGAGCTGTTACCCACGCGAGAGAAGCCCGCAGCAAACGCTACCGAAAGTCGATAGCAGTTCCTACAGTTGTCGATATTGGGCGTGGCGTCAAAATCTCGTCACGTTTGCAAGAAGTGTCGTGAAAGGAGTGTTACCCGATTCAGCCTAGTGAATACAATGTTATAAAATGCTCAACGTGATCAGTCCATACTTTCATACTAATATTATCGAAACTGGAAGTAGCTCTGTCTGTTACGTTTTCACGACTCAACAGCTAAACAGATTTCGATGAAATTTTGTACAGAGATAATTTGAATCTTAGCAAGATCATGATCTGCTTTAGAAGGTAAGAAAGAAAGAAAGACATCGGTCTCTCAGACAGTGAAGCAGGCAATGGAAGATCTCATTTTCTTACATGAGTGAGTATAAACCAGGTTAAAAAATTATTAAATCTGATGCATAATGTGCACATTTTATAGCTACTTCAACAGGTCATTGCATAAATGCACACTCCTGCACGCACCACTCCACACGCACCGCTTCGCAGTGACACTGTGCGTGCCGCCACGTCATGCCTTGTGGGAGTTGGGATAGCCGGGGGGGGGGGGGGTATAGAGGGGGGGGAGGATGGAGAGGGGGCGCGCACATTACAAGCTACGAACGGGCAGACACATGAGCGCCGCTGACGTCACTGCAGTACACCAGCTTACTTACCCACCACCACTCATCATAGCTACTGATGTGTGAGTTCAGCCGTGGGTGAGAGTTAGTACCTTATAAAGGCGTTTTTCACCTGAAGCAGTCGAGCTTAGACTGACAAACGGTTTGGATAATTAAGCAGAGTTATATTGCAGTGTCCTTGCATCCTTGGTATGATATAGCAGCTTATACAAAGCAGTGGACCAGCTGCAACTTCGCCATTTTTGAATTCGGCGTTCCTTCTTGTTGAAGAGAGTGTTAGCACGAAGGTACCTCGACAGAACTTAATAGCCCCAGGCAACTTCTTCCATATGTAGCCTCTATGCACAATTCTTCTATCTGAATCTACATGTCAAATCGTAATTACAAACTATTTAGGAATGTTAAGCAAGTGACAACAGAGGCTTTCTTAAATATCATTAAACAACAAGAGTTGTATGTTGTTTATAATGCTGATAACAAAGACGATAAATAAAACACGTTCCTCAACACATTAGTCATGTTCTTTAAAAGTTGTTATTGTGGCTAGGAGCGTCCACTTTGATGAAAATCTAGCTGCCACTGCTGAAGACTAATAAAGGGAGGATGGATGCTTGGGTTGTAGATCAGCTCACATACACAATGGAAGTTACGTAGAATAGTAAATAGGAAAACGTATTACTCAACTTTGGTAACACTAGTTACATAATTTTAGAATGCACATTTGTCTATCTACCTGCCGTAGACTACAGATCCATGAACACAAACTAAATAATGTTCTCTGCACTAATGCTGGAAGAAAACCGATATCCTGTATTGATTCGAAGAATACTTAGAAATTAATAGTATTCAGTTAAAGCTCTAGGCAGACCGTCTTTGTACATACACTGTTCTGTTTTTACTGAAGACTAAATATTTGTAACACCGGAAATGCATATCCTCCTATTTCCATCTATTGTACTATAAATTTTTTCCTTATTTTTTTACCTGAAGATATGACATTTCTGTGTCTTCATATGTTGTAATTGTTTTACTATTTGTATATATATATATATATATATATATATATATATATATATATATATATATATATATATATATATATATATTCATGCATTTATGTCGATATATAATTGGTTTGTTTTGTAAATACTATTTATATTTGTATGCTGGGTCTTGCCTATGGAAAACTATGCTATCGAACGACTACATCGATAGGTCGTGTGGAGAACCAAAGTGTGTAGGATCTTTGGTAGTGTTAACTCTGCCGAAAGGAGCGCGGGCAGAGCGGAGTCTGGCTGGAGTAGGGCGGTGGAGCAGGTGTGTTGAGTGACGCTCCCGAGAGTTGCCGCGCTTTCGGGGTTTGGCAGCAGGTAATTGCACTCGACTTGCTATAATAGTTTCTGACACGGTGTCGCGGACGGGAAGCATTAGCTGGCGCACATCGAGAGCCCGTTTTGCCTGGTGACCGTGTCGAGAAGAAGGCGCACCAACATCCAGCTTCTGCAACAGCGACGGCCGACAATGAGTGACTGTCGCCACCTTCTCGATCGACGGCTTCAAACCTTCAATCAACCAACAATGACGACTGGAAGCACGTAAACTTTTAGAACTGTATGGCAGACCTTAGCTTTTCATACTGTTGTATCACAAAAATACAGCAACTTAGCCTGAAACTCTGTTGCTCATTGTCCCAATGGTATTACCAAGCAGGGTCCTTCCCTTTTCCGGAATGAACCCGAGTGTCGTTGAAATTCAAACGCCAGCATTAAAGTAATATCATTCGATTTCACTGCTTTAATTTCAAAGTTCAGTTAAGGTATTCATAGCTGGCTACAATATTTAGATTATGCAAACACAAATTAAGAGTGCGAGTTTTGTTACCATATTTTAGCTTACCTGTGACTGCAGCTCAGTTTGGTACGCACAAAATTTTACTATTGTTAATTGTTCAGAATCATTTAATTCAAGTTCAAAGTTAAATCTATTATTTCTAAATTGCGTAGATTCAAGTAGCTTTTGAAATAATTGTTGCGGTAGCCCAAGACTAACCTTATTTTATTGAATTTCATAGTGCTTCAGAAACTAAGTTCACTATTTATTTCAGTCACTAAAATAACTTTCAATTTTCCGGTTTTATTAATTCTTTTGCTAAATTAAGTCAGAGTGCAGCGATATTTATTTCTTATGACAAACATTCAGTTTTCACACAACACGTGTCAACCTTCAGTTGCCACGCTTTTAGTGCTAATTATATGTGCAATAACCTTTCTTTTTCAGTTATTATAGTAGTTGTCCATAGGACTCGCTACCGTAATTTTCCACAAATCTCAAATATCTAATTAACGGCAGTTAATTGTTAACGTAACTACCGCACATTTACTTTCTTTATTAACTTTACCCGTTTTCAAAATTAATTTCCACCAGTTTCATTTGCATTTTTCCTTTCACGTAGATGTAACCCTTTCTCCCTCTTTACCGACGGATTAACTTCGGTGACGATTGCTTTTCCCTAATTTCCATTCGGTACACGCTGTTTAATTTTTCACTGTCATTAAGGTCGATAAGAGAGGGGGAGGTTACATACGAAATATGTGCCACTGTTTCTGTCTCACTTGACAACTTGAAGACATGACGGAGTTGCAGGAACCCCCTAGAAAGACTCGGACTGACTTTCAACTTGCAGGTGACAACTTCTCCTCGTGCACGGTTACTCACGCGCGTGTCTGCTCCTAGTGGAGCTGTCGCTCCAGGGGAAGTGATCCCCTGATCCCCGGTGGCAGCGTGATTGGTTTGCGCGCAGCGATGTTCCTGCCGCCGTACTTCTGGTACCAACTGCAGCAAACTATTCCTGTGTGGTAGCTCTCTACAAACAGTTGCATTCCATTATAACATTTAAAACAGAGTAATATCACGAGCAGGTAACCTAGGTGCTTGACTAATGGCATAAGGATATCATGTAGGACTAAGTGGGAATTACATCAAAACATTAGAAATAGTATCAATCGAGCTGCAATAGCCCATTACAGAACAGTGCTGTAATGTGCTTAAAATGTCATTAGTAAGGACAAAATCGTGCTTTATGCAAATAGAACAGAAAATCATAAGGATGAAATTAAAACAATATGGTCAGTCACGAAGAAAGTCTCCGACCAACAGCAAAAGGTCAAGGACATAAACTTAATAAGTTTGGTATAAGACAAGTAAATTAAAATGGAAAATTAGTTTCTACAGGGAATCCCGTAACCCTCTTAGAAAATGGCTTTCGAAGACTGCTATCTAAAACACACATCTGTGATACTGGCAAGGGGGAGACTGATTCAGAAATTAAATCCTTGAACACTAAGGATCGTCAATGATATGGTGGGGCATGTGGTAGCATACTGTGGAACTGTGAAGCATGTGTCAACCATATACTTAGGCACATTTGTAATTTCGTTTAGGAATGGTCAGTAGTGTAATCGTTTATAATAATGGAGAAAGGGATAATGTAGAAAATTCTAGGCTTGCTTCTATGACACTTGGGTTCCCAAAAATTGAGCATTCCGTATATATACAGGGTGAGTCACCTAACGTTACCGCTGGATATATTTCGTAAACCACATCAAATACTGACGAACCGATTCCACAGACCGAACGTGAGGAGAGGGGCTAGTGTAATTGTTTAATACAAACCATACAAAAATGCACGGAAGTATGTTTTTTTAACACAAACCTACGTTTTTTTTTAATGGAACCACGTTAGTTTTGTTAGCACATCTGAACATATAAACAAATACGTAATCAGTGCCGTTTGTTTCAATGTAAAATGTTAATTACATCCGAAGATATTGTAACCTAAAGTTGACGCTTGAAACCTCCGACGTTCAGTTGCGTGTTGTAACAAACACGGGCAACGGTCGGCGAGCAGCATCTGCAGGGACATGTTTACGATGACGACCGTGTTTACGAGTGTGGCTGTAGTGCACTGTTGTGGTTTGGTCTAGTTGTCGCAGTGTCCGCATGTACTGTCTGCATTCATCTCCTCACGCAGACCAACTGTAGTACACCGTGTTACCAGACGTCTGTCATAGTGTAGTGTTGTAGGAACTGTGACCATGGTGTATTAGAACTCTGAAAAGGCGGAGATGATACTCATCTATGGTGAGTATCGACGAAATGTAGCTGAAGCCTGCAGGGTGTATGCAGAACGGTACCCGGACAGAGAGCATCCAACGTGCCGCACATCGCAAAACATCTACCGCCAACTGTATGCAACAGGTGTTGTCGTAGCACCCAAACGGGTCCGTAACAGGCCCGTCACAGGAGAAGCGGGTGCTGTTGGTGTGTTAGCTGCTGTTGCCATGAACCCACACATGAGTACACGGGACACTGCGAGAGTCGGTGGACTGAGTCAAAGTAGTGTCATGCACATACTGCATCGTCACCGCTTTCACCCGTTTCATGTGTCGCTACATCAGCAATTACATTGTGCTGACTTCAATCATCGAGTGCAATTCTGTCAATGGGCATTAACAAAGAATGCGTTGCAGTTCTACCTGTTTACCGATGAAGCGGGTTTCACAAACCACAGGGCAGTGAATCTACGGAACATGCATTACTGGTCCGTGGACAATCCTCGCTGGTTCAGACAGGTAGAGCGACAGCGACCGTGGACTGTAAATGTATGGTGCGGAATCATTGGCGACCACCTCATTGGTCCTCACTTCATTGCAGGGGCCCAGACAGCTGCAACATACATCGCGTTTCTACAGAATGATATGCCAACGTTGCTCGAAAATGTAGAAACGCGTCGATGTATGTGGTATCAGCATGATGGTGCACCTGCACATTCCGCAATTAACACTAGGCTGACCCTTGACAGGATGTTCGACGGGCGTTTCATAGGACGTGGAGGACGCATCAATTGGCCAGCCCGTTCTCCTGATCTTACACCTCTGGGCTTCTTTCTGTGGGGTACGTTAAAGGAGAATGTGTACCGTGATGTGCCTACAACCCCAGAGGATATGAAACAACGTATTGTGGCAGCCTGTGGCGACATTACAGCAGATGTACTGCGGCATGTACGACATTCATTACGGCAGAGATTTCAATTGTGTGCAGCAAATGATGGCCACCACATTGAACATCTATTGGCCTGACATGTCGGGACACACTCTATTCCACTCCGTAATTGAAAACGGAAACCACGTGTGCACGTGTACCTCACCCCCCATGGTAATGTACATGTGCGTCAGTGAAAAAGACCAATAAAAAGGTGTTAGCATGTGGACGTAATGTGCTGTTCCAGTCTCTTCTGTAGCTAAGGTCCATCACCGTTCCCTTTGGATCCCTACGTAATTCGGTGCTCTCCGATACACACGATCGAACAGCGGAGGAGTGATACTCAAGCGTCCACTTTAGGTTACAACATCTCCGGATGTAATTAATATTTTACAATGTAACAAACGACGCTGACTACGTATTTGTTTATATGTTCAAATGTGCTAACAAAACTAACTTGGTTCCATTTTTTAAAAAACGTAGGTTTGTGTTAAAAAAACATACTTCCGTGCATTTTTTTATGGTTTGTATTAACCAATTACACTAGCCCCTCTCCTCACGTTCGGTCTATGGAATCGATTCGTCAGTATTTGATGTGGTTTACGAAATATATCCAGCGGTAATGTTGGGTGACTCACCCTGTGTATGGGTAATTGATCATTTCGGTCACACAAAGTGATGTCAAGTGAACAGTTTGGTTTTAGAAGTGGTTTAACAGCTGATATATACTCAGCAGCTCATGATCTGCATAGGTTTCGTGTAAGTTTTATTTTATTTATTGTTAACTTTATCATTTCGTGTGCAGATTCGTTCCATGACTCTAGAGATTTGCTCATCAGTTTGGTCTTACAGAACTTAAAGTGTAAAACAATATATAATACAGAAAGCTATTTATGGGATTGAGATGATAAAGGAGAGAGATATGTTGCTGAAGATGAGGACGAATGAAGTGGCACCTCCAGTGCTGGTACGGAAGGAAACACTGTGAAACGTCGCCTTGGAAAAATTAATGAATTATTTGATTTTCAAACAGCTGAGCAGAACTGAACGTACTCAGACACTACTCTCCTTATTTATTCTCATCAACACTAAACTGGCATACAATATTTTTAGCGCAACGCAATCTGACTTTCAATAATCCCTACAAAAGAATGGCCCTGACTAAATTAACCTATACCTTTCACAAATCACTTTCCTCACAAAAATCTTCGTTACTCGAACTACTGCACTACAGCGAGCGCCACTACTGTCAGCTGAATAAAAGATTCAAACTACTGAAGGCACTAACTACTGACAGGCATAGTTAGCAAATGAAAGATTTTGATAGAAAAGAAACAATGTATATATCATTGACGTCGGTTTGCAGTAGGGTTTTGGAGCATATACTGTATTCAAACATTTTGAATCACCTCGAAGGGAACGATCTATTGATTCGTAATCAGCATGGTTTCAGAAAACATCGCTCTTGGGCAACGCAGCTAGCTCTTTATTCGCACGAGGTAATGGCCGCTATCGACATGGGATCTCAAGTTGATTCCGTATTTCTAGATTTCCGGAAAGCTTTGACACCGTTCCTCACAAGCGACTTCTAATAAAGCTGCGGGCCTATGGGGTATCGTCTCAGTTGTGGGACTGGATTCGTGATTTCCTGTCAGGAAGGTCGCAGTTCGTAGTCATAGACGGCAAATCATCGAGTAAAACTGAAGTGATTTCAGGTGTTCCCCAGAGAAGCGTCCTGGGACCTCTGCTGTTCCTGATCTATATAAATGACCTGGGTGACAATCTGAGCAGTTCTCTTAGGTTGTTCGCAGATGATGCTGTAATTTACCGTCTAGTAAGCCGAAGACTTCCGGCATAAGAAGCCAGCCTCATTCTGCCAGCGGCCTTGTCAAAGAGGGCGGAGGAGCGGATAGAGGTTCAGGGCACTCTCTTGTCCTAGGGGTGAGAAATTGCCCCTAAAGGCGGAAGAGTCAGCAATGATCAACGACATGAGGATGCAGAAGGCAATGGAAACCACTGCATTAAAGACACGTAACGTGTATCCACAGGACATGTGGCCTGTAGTTGAAGAAGTGTCATGATGATCTCTCCATTGGCAAAAGATTCCGGAATAGTTCCCCATTCGGATCTCCGGGAGGGGACTGCCAAGGGGGAGGTTACCATGAGAAAAAGATTGAATAATCAACGAAAGGACAATGTTCTATGAGTCGGGGCGTGGAATGCCAGAAGCTTGAACGTGGTAGAGAAACTAGAAAATCTGAAAAGGGAAATGCAAAGGGTCAATCTAGATATAGTAGGGGTCAGTGAAGTGAAGTGGAAGGAAGACAAGGATTTCTGGTCAGATGAGTATCGGGTAATATCAACAGCAGCAGAAAATGGTATAACAGGTGTAGGATTCGTTATGAATAGGAAGGTAGGGCAGAGGGTGTGTTACTGTGAACAGTTCAGTGACCGAGTTGTTCTAATCAGAATCGACAGCATACCAACACCGACAACGATAGTTCAGGTATACATGCCGACGTCGCAAGCTGAAGATGAACAGACAGAGAAAGTGTATGAGGATATTGAAAGGGTAAAGCAGTATGTAAAGGGGGACGAAAATCTAATAGTCATGGGCGACTGGAATGCTGTTGTAGGGGAAGGAGTAGAAGAAAAGGTTACAGGAGAATATGGGCTTGGGACAACAAATGAAAGAGGAGAAAGACTAATTGAGTTCTGTAACAAGTTTCAGCTAGTAATAGCGAATACCCTGTTCAAGAATCACAAGAGGAGGAGGTATACTTGGAAAAGGCCGGGAGATACGGGAAGATTTCAATTAGACTACTTCATGGTCAGACAGAGATTCCGAAATCAGATACTGGATTGTAAGGCATACCCAGGAGCAGATATAGACTCAGATCGCAATATAGTAGTGATGAAAAGTAGGCTGAAGTTCAAGACATTAGTCAGGAAGAATCAATACGCTAAGAAGTGGGATACGGAAGTTCTAAGGAACGACGAGATACGTTTGAAGTTCTCTAACGCTACAGATACAGCAATAAGAAACAGCGCAGTAGGCAACACAGTTGAAGAGGAATGGACGTCTCTAAAAAGGGCCATCACAGAAGTTGGGAAGGAAAACATATGTACAAAGAAGGTAGCTGCGAAGAAACCATGGGTAACAGAAGAAATACTTCAATTGATTGATGAAAGGAGGAAGTACAAACATGTTCCGGGAAAATCAGGAATACAGAAATACAAGTCGCTGAGGAATGAAATAAATAGGAAGTGCAGGGAAGCTAAGACGAAATGGCTGCAGGAAAAATGTGAAGACATCGAAAAAGATATGATTGTCGGAAGGACAGACTCAGCATACAGGAAAGTCAAAACAACCTTTGGTGACATTAAAAGCAACGGTGGTAACATTAATAGTGCAACAGGAATTCCACTGTTAAATGCAGAGGAGAGAGCAGATAGGTGGAAAGAATACATTGAAAGCCTCTATGAGGGTGAAGATTTGTCTGATGTGATAGAAGAAGAAACAGGAGGTGATTTAGAAGAGATAGGGGATCCAGTATTAGAATCGGAATTTAAAAGAGCTTTGGAGGACTTAAGGTCAAATAAGGCAGAAGGGATAGATAACATTCCATCAGAATTTCTAAAATCATTAGGGGAAGTGGCAACAAAATGACTATTCACGTTGGTGTGTAGAATATATGACTGGCGACATACCATCTGACTTTCGGAAAAGCATCATCCACCCAATTCCGAAGACGGCAAGAGCTGACAAGTGCGAGAATTATCGCACAATCAGCTTAACAGCTGCTTACAAGAATAATATACAGAAGAATGGAAAAAAAATTGAGAATGCGGTAGGTGACGATCAGTTTGGTTTTAGGAAAACTAAAGGCACGAGAGAGGCAATTCTGACGTTTCGGCTAATAATGGAAGCAAGGCTAAAGAAAAATCAAGACACGTTCATAGGATTTGTCGACCTGGAAAAAGCGTTCGACAATATAAAATAGTGCAAGCTGTTCAAGATTCTGAAAAAAGTAGGAGTAAGCTATAGGGAGAGACGTGTCATATACAATATGTACAACAATAAAGAGGGAATAATAAGAGTGGACGATCAAGAACGAAGTGCCCGTATTAAGAAGGGTGTAAGACAAGGCTGTAGCCTTTCGCCCCTACTCTTCAATCTGTACATCAAGGAAGCAATGATGGAAATAAAAGAAAGGTTCAGGGGTGGAATTAAAATACAAGGTGAAAGGATTTCAATGATACGATTCGCTGATGACATTGCTATCCTGAGTGAAAATGAAGAAGAATTAAATGATCTGCTGAACGGAATGAACAGTCTAATGAGTACACAGTATGGTTTTGAGAGTAAATCGGAGAAAGATGAAGGTAATGAGAAGTAGTAGAAATAAGAACAGCGAGAAACTTAATATCAGGATTGATGGTAACGAAGTAAATGAAGTTAAGGAATTCTGCTACCTAGGCAGTAAAATAAAAATGACGGAAGGAGCAAGGAGGACATCAAAAGCAGACTCGCTATGGCAAAAAGGCATTTCTGGCCAAGAGAAGTCTACTAATATCAAATACCGGCCTTAATTTGAGGAAGAAATTTCTGAGGGTGTACGTCTGGGGTACAGCATTGTATGGTAGTGAAACATGGACTGTGGGAATACCGGAACAGAAGAGAATCGAAGCATTTGAGATGTGGTGCTATAGACAAATGTTGAAAATTAGGTGGACTGATAAGGTAATGAATGAGGAGGTTCTACGCAGAATCGGAGAGGAAAGGAATATGTGGAAAACACTGATAAGGAGAAGGGACAGGATGATAGGACATCTGCTAAGACATGAGGGAATGACTTCCATGGTACTAGAGGGAGCTGTAGAGGGCAAAAACTGTAGAGGAAGACAGAGATTGGAATACGTCAAACAAATACAAATAATTGAGGATGTAGGTTGCAACAAGTGCTACTCTGAGATGAAGAGGTTAGCACAGCGGGCCGCATCAAACCACCAGTCAGTAGGCTGATGACCAAAAAAAAAAAAAAAAAAAAAAGCTCATGGTCAGGCAGGTGGCAGTTGACGCTAAATAACGAAAAGTGTGGGGTGATCCATATGAGTTCCAAAAGAAATCCGTTGGAATCCAATTACTCGATAAATAGTGTTAAAATCACGAACAACCTCAGTTGGAAAGACCACATAGATAATATTGTGGGGAAGGCGAACCAAGGGTTGCGTTTCATTGGCAGTACACTTAGAAGATGCAACAAGTCCACTAAAGAGACAGCTTACACTACACTCGTTCGTTCTCTGTTAGAATATTGCTGCGCGGTGTGGGATCCTTACCAGTTGGGATTGACGGAGGACATCGAAAGCGTGCAAAAAATGGCAGCTCGTTTTGTATTATTACGTAATAGGGGAGATATGATACGTGAATTGGGATGGAAATCATTACAGCAAAGACGTTTTTCGAAGCGGGGAGATCTTTTAACGAAATTTCAGTCACCAACTTTCTCTTCCGAATGCGAAAATATTTTGTTGAGCTCAGCCTACATAGGTACGAATAATCATCAAAATAAAATAAGAGAAATCATAGCTCGAACAGAAAGGTTTAGGTGTTCGTTTTTCCCGCGCGCTGTTCGGGAGTGGAATGGTAGAGAGATCGTATGATTGTGGTTCGATGAACCATCTGCCAAGCACTTAAAATGTGAATTGCAGAGTAATCATGTAGGTGTAGACGTATTTACCTTAGTAGTGTTCAAAAGTCATATCGGTTCATGACATCCAGTCTTACAAATTTACTCTCTCTAATGGGCACATGTCCAGATCATCCGCTCTCGAAACTCAGCCATCTCACTCCCCACATCCACCACTGCTGGCGGCTCACCTCCAACTGCGCAACGCTACGCGCTGTTCACATCCAAGTGCCCAACACTACAATAGCGAATATTCCAACAATGCCAACCAACCACAGACTGCACACAGCACAGCCAGTGATTTTCATACAGAGCGCTACGTGACGTTACCAACATAAAAACCTAAACAGCCTACTTACAACTGTGGTTCCCACGCTGTCCTTAAAAAATTGTTGCAGTGAAAATATAGAATGTGGAAATGGTCCAGTTTTCTTCAAAATCTTAACTGCTCTACAAAAAGAGACATAACTTTCTTCTGCCAAAGCAGCCGCTGGAAGACAAGTTTCATCGCTGCTAGAGTTATCTAATTCAATACAACGACGTTTTCATGTGTGCTATTAGGATTATTCACAGTAATCAACAAAATTTGTAAGGCTTTTTCTCCTGAAAGTCAAGACATATGGCAATCACCCACTTTTAGTCAAGCATTCAAATATTTCATCAGGATCCAACTTGGGCTCAGTCCTTGTGCACTTTATACACCGAAGCGCCAGAGAAACTCGTATAGGCATGCGTAATCAAGTATGGAGGGATGTAAACATGCAGAATTCGGCATTACGGCCGGCAACTCCCGTATGAAACAAGCGTCTGGCGCAGTTGTTCGATCACTTAGTGCTGCAACAGTGGCAGGCTATCAAGATTTGAGTTTCAACGTGCTGTTATAGACGGCACACGAGCGGTGGGACACGGCATGTCCGAGGTAGCGATGAAGTGGGGATTTTCCCGTACGACCCTTTCACGAGTGTAACGTGAATATCAGGAATCCCGTAAAACATCAAATCTCCGACATCACTGCTGCTGGAAAAAGATCCTGCTGGAACGGGTCCAACGGCGACTGAAAAAAAAGTCATTCAACGTGATAGAAGTGCAACCCTTCTGCAAATTGCTGCAGATTTCAACGCTGGGCCATCAACAAGTCTCTAAGTGCGAACCATTCAAGGGAACATCATCGATATATAGGTTTCCGAAGCCGAAAGCCCATTTGTGTGCCCCTGATGACTGCACGACACAAATCTTTACGCCTCGCCTGGGTCCGTCAACACTGACATTGGACTGTTGATGACTGGAAACATGTTGCCTGGTCGGACCAGTCTCGTTTCAAATTGTATCGAGCGGATGGACGTGTACGGGTATGGAGACAACATCATGAACCCATGGACGCTGTATGTCAGCAGGGGACTGTTGAAGCTGGTGGAGGCTCTGTAATGGTGTGGGATGTGAGCAGCTGTAATCATATGGGACCCCCTGATACGTCTAGATACGACTTTAACAGGTGACACGTACGTAAGCACCCTACGTGATCCTCTGCATCAGTTCATGTCTACTGGGCATTCCGACAGACTTGGGCAATTCCAGTAGGACCATGCGATAGCCCACACGTCCAGAATTGCTACAGAGTGGCTCCAGTAACACTTTTATGAGTTTAAACACTTCCGTTGGTCACCAGACTCCCCAGACATGAACATTACTGAGCATTTCTGGGATGCCTTGCAACGTGCTGTTCAGAAGAGATCTCCACCCGCTCATACTCTTACGGATTTATGGACAGCCCTGCAGGATTCATGGCGTCACTTCCCTCCAGCACTACTTGAGACGTTAGTCGAGTCCATGCCACGTCGTGTTGCCGCACTTCTGCGTGCTCGCGGAGGCCCCACACGATACTGGGCAGGTGTACCAGGTTCTTTGGCTCCTCGGTGTAAGATACAGGATAATTGATCTGCCTTACCAATGGGTTTCATGCAATCCGCAACGCCTTCAAATACCACAGGCGAATTTTTCATATTCTCTCGCTCGCTATATGCAAACTATTAGCCCTGCAGAAAAAAAAATCAGTGGAACGTTTCTGTAGGAACTTTAATGTAATTAACTTCATATGGGGATAAGTTTTCCCTAGAGGCCGTAGCTTCCGAGTTATCGAAGAAAAATGTACAAGAGTGACGTTCAAACACATCCTTACTACTACTCTCAGCTCCAACTGATTAGGATTTATAATATTGTACTCTATGGCACTCCTTCCTACTACTTTCACTGACTGACATTATTCTGCCACCGATTTAGTGGAACACTTACAGAATGTAAGAGTGTCGTTAACAGTATAAAGTAAACAGTTGTATTTGTCAGGTCTTCTGACTATGAAACTACTGTGTTTGTAAGGGTTAAATATGGATCGAGTTGTGATCATAATTAGTTTTAGCATAATACTTACAAAAGCCGTTTTTGTTTCATTACACTCATGGGCACGTTTAAATAGACTACTATGGCGGTGGTGTAATTTCCCAATCAATACAGACCAAAAGAGACTGAATATCAGAAATGGTTCGTGTAGTGAGAAATTTTTGTGCACTGGATAGGACGGAGTGCCACAAACCAGATACTACAAGTCCTGACTGTGAAGGTCTCCTGAAGGGGTCGCGGTGTGTTTGAAGGTCACTTTTGTACATTTTTCTTGAATTACTCTAGAATCATGGCCTCCATCGAAAATGCAGTACAAAATTTTACTGCATTAAATTTCGTACATAAACTTGCTGTTCATTTTTCCTCTAGGACTAATACTGTCCGCATATCGAACGGATGATATGAATATCTCGCGTGTGGTTTTCGAAGGGGTTGTGGGTTGCATAAAAACCATTGATAGGGAGAGCTGAATCGCTCCATATAAATTTAGCCTGAGTGGTTCTGTTGCACTCCATTTTCGCGTATCTGACTCATGGTGAATGTTGTGACACTTGCTAGGTGGTAGCCTTTAAATCGGCCGCGGTCCGTTAGTATACGTCGGACCAGCGTGTCGCCACTATCAGCGATTGCAGACCGAGCGCCGCCACACGGCAGGTCTAGTCCAGAGAAACTCCCTAGCACTCGCCCCAGTTGTACAGCCGACTTTGCTAGCAATGCTTCACTGTCTGGATACGCTCTCATTTGCAGAGACGACAGTTTAGCATAGCCTTCAGCTACGTCATTTGCTACTACCTAGCAAAGCGCCATATTCAGTTATTATAATTACTTCAATAATGTATTCTGAACAGATAATATTGTGAATCATGTACAGTCAAGAGCGAAGTTCATCATTAATGGATTAAAGTTGAGTATCAAACTAATTAGGTCCCGTTTCTGAATACTCATTCCTTGTCATGTTCCAGAGCTCACGTCAGTATAGTTCATCCCTTCTCACGCCAGCCTGCGTGAGCTAAAACGCGTGCATTTCCGCCTCCTCTAGTAACACAGTGTTGGCTCTCCTGCCAACACAACAAATGTTTTGTCTGCAGCCGACCTTATCGCACGGAACCCTGCTGACAATCTCCAACTGACTGTTTAATCTACGGCTTCAGTTGGCAAGAGTGAAATCAATGACGACGAGAGACAGAACGTCTTACTGCGCGGCAGTACATTTTTGGGGCTGTCAGAATGGCGGCCGCAACGCGCGCGGGCACACACCCACACACACACACATATGTTCGTTTCGCAGCTATCCCGTAATTGCCGGTGGACTCAATTCCGAGGCCGGAGCGAACAGATTCGCAATTTTGCCCGAAGCCTAACCCGGCCGAACCTCCCCCCACCCAGCGCCTCCCTCATGCGGCGTCGCCCACCCCCCACCTCTCCCCCCTATCTCCTCCCCACCCTTCCTACCACAGCCGGCCGCGCACCGCCAGCTTCATGCATATTAAATTTATATTGTCAATTTGTGTATGCAGATCAGGGGATCATCTGCGCGTAATAACATATTTATATGGCTTCTTCGGCCGCTGGGGGATTGCGGCTGTGTGCGTGCCGCGTCGCTGGGGGAGGGCGGCTCGCAGGGGTGGACAGCAAGCGGCTGCCTTCTGCGCTGTCAGCCCCCGTTTGGCGCGAAGAAAATTACTGGAAAGCCATTAGGCGTCCCGCCAAGATCCGGGACTCACTTGTACCCGCCCTCCAACCCCCTCCCCCCTTGTTTAATCGAACGGAAAGCTTAACGGTTAAGGTGGAATACCTGTTTAGCGAACTCACTCCACCATTTACTTCACCGACGATTCGTAGGCTGTGTGACGTGATGGTATAATGTTCGTTACAATAAAAAGATGTACTACATGACGAGTGTAATGTCAGTGTGAGGTATCACATGTGAAGACCACAGGGGAAAAATGGGGTGAGAATAAATGTTACAAGTGAGCAGTTTCAAAAACAAAAATACAATTATTGACACACCAGTATCCTGCCTTTGTTTATATTAGAACGCAGTTACCGAGTAATTGTACGTATGTCAGACTTTATACGCGAACGTTTGTACACTGCCGTGCAAAACGTAAGGATGAAAATAATTTTCACATGATGAGCTACAACGACGCTGTTAAAACGCTTGTGCTACAGAATATGGTCCACTCACCTTCAGGTGAATTTCTTTTTCTGCAACACGAGCACACGTCTTCCCTGTTAAAAAACGGACAATGTTTCTCGAATGGTAGGCGGTAGGCGGTAGTGAAACCAATCTCATTACACGTCTCTGCATCTTGCACTAAATGTTTTCTGGTATCGGATTACTGAGCTTTTAACTGAAAGGTAATCTGTTAGCGAAGACTTCAATATATTGTCGCTTTCTTTATACAAAACACCGCCAACTCCGCGACAGGCTTCGGCTAACAATTTGGACATTCAAACGCAATCACACTGACTGCTAATAGTCAGCTTATGGTATTAAACCGAGTCCGTCGCCGAAAAAATGGTTTTAGGGATTGTCTGTGACAGAATACTCGCTCTAATATCATCCAAATTGATCTCTTTGAAGGTAGATGTCTCGGTCTCGACTTGCACAATACACCAAGTGGATTTTAGTCGTTCATAAATCACGGTCCACACATAAGAACCAGAGTTTCGCGAGTTCGTCTTTCTCACCCGTTCGCGATTACTTTCAGACAGTCCATAGCCAAGTTTAACTCATTATTCCGTAAAACTATCACGTCTATTCAGAGTCACTCATATACGCGTCCTGACATGAGATACGCTGTTTTACAAACTATTCGTAGCCTTCGCAAAGCAATACTTTACCCCACAACCGACCCTATACTGATTAGCTGAGGAATCTGATATCAGAATTAATCTACGTATTCCCCGTCTTTTACATTTAGCCAATCAGAACATAATTGTTTCTAAGAGCAGTTTATTAAATTAACAAATTTAGTAAAACCACAAACATCAAAATAACGCCTTCTTTAAATGAGTAAATTATCGTAAAATATTTCTTCTTTCCGAGAGTGTGATTCACTCTGTCTTTAGAGCCACAGTTCTCATGCTAATGAATGCTTAGTTAATAGACATAGCAACCCATTTATTATATTACTTTGCATTCACACCTTCATTTACACTAATAACTTCACATATGAAATAATAATTATTAGGACACATAAGATTCACAAAGGACAAAATGTAGCTTCCAAAATATACTGTTTTGTCTACTGGATTTCATAGTCCATAAGGCGCTGAGACCTTTCGGCCACAGCTGTTATTACTTGAGACAGCTGCTGGATCAGAGGGCATATCTGTCATGCTAGAACCACGATTCATTAACTGCACGTATCTGCTCGTTTCCGTTCAATTTACACAGGCCCGATACAAGTGCTACTGCCACGTAGCATAGCTCGCTGAATATTGCGCCATACATAGAAAGTATAGCATAGTGAGTAGCTGAAAGATATACGCAATGAAACGAACAGAAATTATCAAAGACAATACGTAAAGTGACGTCACCGAGCGAGGTTGAGCAGTGGTTAGCACACTGCACTCGCATTCGGCAGATCCGCGTGCGACCATCCTGATTTAGGTTTTTCGTGATTTTCCTAAATCGCTTCAGGCAAATTCCGGGATGGTTTCTTTGGCAGAGCACGGCCGACTTTCTTTCCAATCCTTCCCTAATCCTATGAGATCGGTAGCATCGCCGTATAGTCCCCTTACCCCGAATCAACTACCCAACCAAGCAACAGTGACGTTGCCGCGATTTATGATGTTCCCCTTGGTATAGCAAAAGACGGGACATGGTTTTTGTTGCGTACATAGTTCCGCGTAGTCAGCGCGTACACAACTTTCCCACTAGAGCGCGCCCCGCTAAGCACAACAGCGCAGGCGTAGCGCTCGTCCGTCTCCGCACTACGAGATGGCGCTCCCATACAGACGGACCAAATTCTGCTTCCGCCGGTCCGCGTATTAATATGTAACGCAGCCAATGAGATTGCTGCTAACGTAGAACCTTTTCTCCTCGCGGATCACACTCACGCAGTGATACCTGAACGTGCGAGGTATTATAACGAGTGTACAGACCTCCGATTACACAGTCTGCATCAGTCTGAAGTCAAGTTTCAGTCTGCACCTAATAAGATTATCATATTCCTGTACATAGCCATGAAGATAAATGAATAGACACTTTGTCAAGTATCAGAGATATGTGAGAATAAGATTAACGTACTAAGACGAAAGGAACTTCAGATTGTCAATTGCAAACAGCATCCAGAATGAAGTTACGTGATATCTATGCTTGTTATTGTTTTAATAAATGTGTGTGAAAATTAATCAAGTTCTGTTTGAAGTTGGTCACTGTCAATCTGCTACTCTAAGCGTGCAAGAGGCATTTCTATCGTCTGACCTAACGTCAGAAGGTAAACACGCCACGATAAGACCATGAGACATATTGCTGACACTCGCCTACTTCGTCAGAGCGACAAGTCAAATAATCTGATGGTGTCCAAAGTACTTACGGGCATTCAGCCAGGTTGAATTTTCGACAACTGCCGATATTTCGGCGGATGCACACTCCGCCATTTTCAAGGCTTAACTGCAACGACCAGACGAAGTGCAGAAAACACGAGAGCTCGGTTCTGCGAGTCTAACAGAAAAGATAACACACACCTAAACAAAAGCCACCAAAGATGAACGAAGTCAGAGCTATCGATAGTAAGAAACTATAGACTGGTAGTTGAGGAAACGTTAACTCTGTCCCTATGTTTTTTAACAAGTGAAAGAGCAGGATTCCAGGCCGAGTTTAAACAAAAGCCTCCATCCCTATTCACAAGGTTGCTAGCCAATTTAATTTCAACAGACTCCTTAATCACACTATCCCAATAGCCGGACGTGCATGCTGATATCTCGGTATTATTATACCACATGGGGTGACCAGTGTCCAAACAATGTTCGGCAATAGCAGATGTGCTAGGCTGCTGTAGTCGCGTGTGCCTTTTATGTTCAATACACCGGTCCTCTACGGTCCTGATGGTCTGACCAATGTATGCCATGCCACAGCTACAAGGAATGCGATGAACACCTGCCTTACGTAAACCAAGATCATCCTTAACAGACCCCAAAAGCGCTTTAATCTTAGATGGAGGTCGGAAAACACATTTCACATTGTATTTCCGTAAAATACGACCTATCTTGTTTGAAGTGCTTCCTATGTAGGGCAAATATGATTGCAAATCTGTTCATGGAAGACTTCGAGTAGCGTGCATTGGAGTCGGCGCCATTGAAACCTGCCTGTTTTTTCAGATACGTTGACGATACTTTTGTTGTTTGGCCGCATGGCAGGGAGAATTTGAATGCCTTTTTAGAACATCTAAACTCGATCCACCCCAACATTTGTTTTACCATGGAGGTGGAAGAGGATGGTTGCCTTCCCTTTCTTGACGTTTTGGTTAGGAGGAAGGTGGATGGATCGTTGGGACATGCAGTTTATAGGAAGCGTGCTCACACTGACTTGTATCTGCAGGCGGACAGTTGTCATCATCCGGCCCAAAGTGAAGGGGTACTTCGTACCCTGGTACACAGGGCACATGTCATCTCCGACGTTGAGACTTTGCCTGCTGAGCTGGCCCATCTTGAGGCTACCTTCCGTCACAATGGGTATAGTGAAAGACAGATTGAACGGGCGTTGCGATATCAACCAACTGTGCGCCAGGTGACTGATGATAATTCTCAGTTGACTCCTAAATCTATTGCCTTTTTGCCCTACATAGGAAGCACTTCAAACAAGATAGGTCGTACTTTACGGAAATACAATGTGAAATGTGTTTTCCGACCTCCATCTAAGATTAAAGCGCTTTTGGGGTCTGTTAAGGATGATCTTGGTTTACGTAAGGCAGGTGTTCATCGCATTCCTTGTAGCTGTGGCATGGCATACATTGGTCAGACCATCAGGACCGTGGAGGACTGGTGTATTGAACATAAACGGCACACGCGACTACAGCAGCCTAGCACATCTGCTATTGCCGAACATTGTTTGGACACTGGTCACCCCATGTGGTATAATAATACCGAGATATTAGCATGCACGTCCGGCTATTGGGATAGTGTGATTAAGGAGTCTGTTGAAATTAAATTGGCTAGCAACCTTGTGAATAGGGATGGAGGCTTTTGTTTAAACTCGGCCTGGAATCCTGCTCTTTCACTTGTTAAAAAACATAGGGACAGAGTTAACGTTTCCTCAACTACCAGTCTATAGTTTCTTACTATCGATAGCTCTGACTTCGTTCATCTTTGGTGGCTTTTGTTTAGGTGTGTGTTATCTTTTCTGTTAGACTCGCAGAACCGAGCTCTCGTGTTTTCTGCACTTCGTCTGGTCGTTGCAGTTAAGCCTTGAAAATGGCGGAGTGTGCATCCGCCGAAATATCGGCAGTTGTCGAAAATTCAACCTGGCTGAATGCCCGTAAGTACTTTGAACATAGTTTACGCCAGGAGAAGCTCAGGTCTTACAGTACGCCTACCACAGTTTTTAATTGGGGGAAGACAGTGCACGCTGTGCCACGTGCTGCTACGTTGGCCACGAGCCTAATGAGGGGTTCCCGTGGTCCGGCGTCCCATTCCTGCACCAGCGCAGCTCACAACTGCCGGACGGTGGTCCTTCACTTGCTCGATGACACGGCTAGTCCATTCGTCGAATATTCTCTCGCTCCAAGATCTGCTGCACCTTCGCTGTTCGATGCGATCGCGCAGTCCCATCCACGAAAATTTAAGCCAGGTCCGAAAGCACGAACGAAGAGAGTCACATGGGGAAGTAGAACAGTGTCACAATGATGTTGACCAATCGGTGTTCGGTACTCAAGCATTTGGAGGCCAGTGCGCCCGTGCAACGCGTGCCTATCCACACCACAGCTGCTGACAATGCTGGAGGCAGCCTCATATGACGAGGAGTGGGAATACATACTGCACCCAGGAGCACTTTCGAACACGCTCCTTTAGGTGGTCCAGGTGTTACTATGTGGGGAGGCACAACATTGCATGAGCGTACTGACCTACAAACCTATGAACACGGTACAGTCAGGAGTTAACGTTTTTGTGGCACTCTACCCCTACCTCACGTGTTTCTTGTCAGCGGCGCATTCGGTCCTCGCTCGAGTCTGATGATGACAACGCGAGACCGCATCGAACAACGCAAGTGAGGGAGTGCCTGGAACGAGGGGATATTCGCCAAATGGACTCGGCTGCCCGTTGTCCCGATTTAAATCTTGTCCACCACATGCGGGGTGCGGTTGGGAAAAGTATCGCATCACGTCCGGGTCCACCAATCCATGGAGAAGCAATAACAACTTTGAGGTTCGCCGATGACATCGTAATTCTGTCAGAGACAGCAAAGGACTTGGAAGAGCAGTTGAACGGAATGGATAGCGTCTTGAAAGGAGGATATAAGATGAACATCAACAAAAGCAAAACGAGGATAATGGAATGTAGTCGATTTAAGTCAAGTGATGCTGAGGGAATTAGATTAGGAAATGAGACACTTAAAGTAGTAAAGGAGTTCTGCTATTTGGGGAGCAAAATAACTGATGATGGTCGAAGTAGAGACGATATAAAATGTAGACTGGCAATGGGAAAGGAAAGCGTTTCTGAAGAAGAGAAGTTTGTTAACATAGAGTATAGATTTAAGTGTCAGGAAGTCATTTCTGAAAGTATTTGTATGGAATGTGGCCATGATGGAAGTGAAACATGTACGATAAATAGTTTGGACAAGAAGAGAATAGAAGCTTTCTAATTGTGGTGCTACAGAAGAATGCTGAAGATTAGATGGGTAGATCACATACTTAATGAGGAGGTATTGAATAGAATTGGGGAGAAGAGGACTTTGTGGCACAACTTGACTAGAAGAAGGTGTCGGTTGGTAGGACATGTTCTGAGGCATCAAGGGATCACCAATTTAATATTGGAGGGCAGCGTGGAGAGTAAAAATCGTAGAGGGAGACCAAGAGATGAATACACTAATGACATTCAGAAAGATGTAGGCTGCAGTAGGTACTGGGAGATGAAGAAGCTTGCACAGGATAGAGCAGCATGGAAGTTGCATCAAACCAGTCTCAGGACTGAAGACCACAACAACAACAAAAACACGTCCGCGTACACCTACGACCAAGCAGCTGTTGTGAAACCCTCCGGTGGAGGAATCGAACGCCGTACCACAAGAAACCCTAACCAGCCCTTGGCCTTGCGGCCAGCATGTAACCTCGTTGCCCGCATCTCGTGGTCGTGCGCTAGCGTTCTCGCTTTCCGCGCCCGGTTTTCCAGGTTCGATTCCGGGCGGGGTCAGGGATTTTCTCTGCCTCGTGATGGCTGGGTGTTGTGTGTTGTCCTTAGGTTAGTTAGGTTTAAGTAGTTCTAAGTTCTAGGGGACTGATGACCATAGATGTTAAGTCCCATAGCGCTCAGAGCCATTTGAACCATTTGTAACCTCGTTTCAGACCATGTGCTCTCCGCGGTGAGCACACGCAGCTAACAAACATGTCCTACCTTTTGTAATCTCCAGAAGACAATCAACATAGCGATGTAATTACTGTCTTTGAGCCGGCCGCGGTGGCCGAGCGGTTCTAGGCACTTCAGTCCGGAACAGCGCGACCGCTACGGTCGCAGGTTCGAATCCTGCCTCGGGCATGGATGTGTGTGATGTCCTTAGGTTAGTTAGGTGTCAGTAGTTCTACGTTCTAGGGGACTCATGACCTCAGAAGTTAAGTCCCATAGTGCTCAGACTAATTTTAACCATTTTTGAACTGTCTTTAAATGAAAGTGTCATTTCTGTTTTTCTCATTATTTCTTTCAGTTGCGATACGCAGTGCGCACACGAGGTACAGAAGGGAAGTGTGCTGGCGGAGCCGTCATTTGTATTCAGAGCGGAAAATACAAAGAGCGTTGTGGCCAATGAGCTATTGACCTGCATCTCCTTTAGGTGCCCTTCTATGAACTGTCTCGTAGCGAAGTGGCCTAATTTTATTCCCTTGGCGGCCCATGTACCCTCCTCTGATGCTAAGAACGCTGTTAACGTCTTCTCATTTATATAAGGCACGCAAATCTAAATCAAGAGTAAGAATCATAAAAGTAGGCTGTATACATGGAAGAAGCCTGGAGATACTGACAGGTTTCAGATAGATAGCTTAAAACTAAAGAAACTGCAAAAAGGTGGGAATTTAAGGAGATGGGACCTGGATAAACTGAAAGAACCAGAGGTTGTACAGAGTTTCAGGGAGGGCATAAGGGAGCAATTGACAGGAATGGGAGAAAGAAATACGGTGCAAGAAGAATGGGTAGCTTTCAGGGATGAAGTAGTGAAGGCAGCAGAGGATCAAGTAGGTAAAAGGAAGAGGGCTAGTAGAAATCCTTGGGTACCAGATGAAATTTTGAATTTAATTGATGAAAGGAGAAAATATAAAAAATGCAGTAAATGAAGCAGGCAAAAAGGAATACAGACGTCTCAAAAATGAGATCGACAGGAAGTGCAAAATGGCTAAGCAGGGATGGCTAGAGGACAAATGTAAGGATGTAGAGGCTTGTCTCACTAGGGGTAAGGTAGATACTGCCTACAGGAAAATTAAAGAGACCTTTTGAGATAAGAGAACCACTTGTATGAATATCAAGAGCTCAGCTGGAAAACCAGTTCTAAGCAAAGAAGGGAAAGCACAAACGTTGATGGAGTATATAGAGGGTCTATACAAGGGCGATGTACTTGAGGACAATATTATGAAAATGGAAGAGGATGTAGATGAAGATGAAATGGGAGATACGATAATGTGTGAAGAGTTTGACAGAGCACTGAAAGACCTGAGTCGAAACAAGGCCCCCGGAGTAGACAACATTCCATTGGAACTACTGACGGCCTTGGGAGAGCCAGTCCTGACAAAACTCTACCATCTGGTGAGCAAGATGTATGAGACAGGCGAAATACCCTCAGACTTCAAGAAGAATATAATAATTCCAATCCCAAAGAAAGCAGGTGTTGATGATGTGAAAATTACAGAACTAACAGTTTAATAAGTCACACCTCCAAAATAATAACGCGAATTCTTTACAGACGAATGGAAAACCTAGTAGAAGCCGACCTCGGGAAAGATCAGTTTGGATTCCGTAGAAATGTTGGAAAACGTGAGGCAATACTGTCCCTACGACTTACCTTAGAAGCTAGATTAAGGAAGGGTAAACCTACGTTTCTAGCATTTGTAGACTTAGAGAAAGCTTTTGACAATGTTGATTGGAATACTCTCTTTCAAATTCTGAAGGTAGCAGGGGTAAAATACAGGGAGCGAAAGGCTATTTACAACTTGTACAGAAACCAGATGGCAGTTATAAGAGTCGAGGGACATGAAAGGGAAGCAGTGGTTGGGAAAGGAGTGAGACAGGGTTGTAGTCACTCCCCGATGTTATTCAATCTGTATATTGACCAAGCAGTAAAGGAAACAAAAGAAAAATTCGGAGTAGGTATTAAAATTCATGGAGAAGAAATAAAAATGTTGAGGTTCGCCGATGACATCGTAATTCTGTCAGAGACAGCAAAGGACTTGGAAGAGCAGTTGAACGGAATGGATAGTGTCTTGAAAGGAGGATATAAGATGAACATCAACAAAAGCAAAACGAGGATAATGGAATGTAGTCGATTTAAGTCGGGTGATGCTGAGGGAATTAGATTAGGAAATGAGACACTTAAAGTAGTAAAGGAGTTTTGCTATTTGGGGAGCAAAATAACTGATGATGGTCGAAGTAGAGACAATATAAAATGTCGACTGGCAATGGGAAGGAATGCGTTTCTGAAGAAGAGAAGTTTGTTAACATCGAGTATAGATTTAAGTGTCAGGAAGTCATTTCTGAAAGTACACTCCTGGAAATGGAAAAAAGAACACATTGACACCGGTGTGTCAGACCCACCATACTTGCTCCGGACACTGCGAGAGGGCTGTACAAGCAATGATCACACGCACGGCACAGCGGACACACCAGGAACCGCGGTGTTGGCCGTCGAATGGCGCTAGCTGCGCAGCATTTGTGCACCGCCGCCATCAGTGTCAGCCAGTTTGCCGTGGCATACGGAGCTCCATCTTAGTCTTTAACACTGGTAGCATGCCGCGACAGCGTGGACGTGAACCGTATGTGCAGTTGATGGACTTTGAGCGAGGGCGTATAGTGGGCATGCGGGAGGCCGGGTGGACGTACCTCCGAATTGCTCAACACGTGGGGCGTGAGGTCTCCACAGTACATCGATGTTGTCGCCAGTGGTCGGCGGAAGGTGCACGTGCCCGTCGACCTGGGACCGGACTGCAGCGACGCACGGATGCACGCCAAGACCGTAGGATCCTACGGAGTGCCGTAGGGGACCGCATCGTCACTTCCCAGCAAATTAGGGACACTGTTGCTCCTGGGGTATCGGCGAGGACCATTCGCAACCGTCTCCATGAAGCTGGGCTACGGTCCCGCACACCGTTAGGCCGTCTTCCGCTCACGCCCCAACATCGTGCAGCCCGCCTCCAGTGGTGTCGCGACAGGCGTGAATGGAGGGACGAATGTAGACGTGTCGTCTTCAGCGATGAGAGTCGCTTCTGCCTTGGTGCCAATGATGGTCGTATGCGTGTTTGGCGCCGTGCAGGTGGGCGCCACAATCAGGAGTGCATACGACCGAGGCACACAGGGCCAACACCCGGCATCATGGTGTGGGGAGCGATCTCCTGCACTGGCCGTACACCTCTGGTGATCGTCGAGGGGACACTGAATAGTGCACGGTACATCCAATCCGTCATCGAACCCATCGTTCTAGCATTCCTAGACCGGCAAGGGAACTTGCTGTTCCAACAGGAAAATGCACGTCCGCATGTATCCCGTGCCACCCAACGTGCTCTAGAAGGTGTAAGTCAACTACCCTGGCCAGCAAAATCTCCGGATCTGTCCCCCATTGAGCATGTTTGGGACTGGATGAAGCGTCGTCTCACGCGGTCTGCACGTCCAGCACGAAAGCTGGTCCAACTGAGGCGCCAGGCGGAAATGGCATGGCAAGCCGTTCCACAGGACTACATCCAGCATCTCTACGATCGTCTCCATGGGAGACTAGGAGCCTGCATTGCTGCGAAAGTTGGATATACACTGTACTAGTGCCGACATTGTGGATGCTCTGTTACCTGTGTCTATGTGCCTGTGGTTCTGGCAGTGTGATCATGTGATGTATCTGACCCCAGGAATGTGTCAATAAAGTTTCCCCTTCCTGGGACAATGAATTCACGGTGTTCTTATTTCAATTTCCAGGAGTGTATTTATTCTGTTACCCATTGTTTCTTCGCTGTTGCCATCTTGGTACCTATGTTTTTTTCCAGCTTCTGTGATGGCTCTTTTTAGCGATGTCCATTCCTCCTAAAGTATACTGCCTACTTAGCTATGCCTTATTGCTGTATCTATAGCCTTAGAGAACATCAAGTGTGTCTCGTCATTCCTTAGTTCTTCCGTATCCCACTTCTTTGCGTATTGGTTCTTCCTGGCTAACACTTTAAACTTCAGCCTACTCTTAATCATTACTATATTGTGATCTGAGGCTATATCTGCTCCTCGGTACGCCTTAGAATCCACTATATGATTTCGGAGTCTCTCTCTGACCATGATTTAATCTAACTGAAATCTTCCCGTATCACCTGGCCTTTTCCAAGTATACCGCCTCCTCTTGTGATTTTTGAACAGAGTATTAGCTATTACTAGCTAAAATTTATTACGGAATTCAATTAGTCTTGTCGTCCCTCATTCCCTTGTCCCAACCCATATTCTCCTGTTACCCTTTCATCTACTTCTTCCCCTACAACTGCATTCTACTCCCCCATGACTATTAGATTTCCGCCTCCCTTTACTTACTGTATTACCCATTCAGTATCCTCATACACTTTCTCGCACTCTTCATCTTTAGCTTGCGACGTCGGCATGTATACCTGCTCTATCGTTGGTTTGCTACCGATTCTGAGGAGAACAATCCCGTCACTGAACTGTTCACAGTAACACACTCTGTACCCTACCGTCCTATTCATAACGAATCCTTTTCCCGTTATAACATTTTCTGCTGCCGTTCATATTGCCCTATACTCATCTGACCACAAATCTCTGTCTTCTTTCCGTTTCACTTCGCTGAACCCAACTATATCAGCCTTTGCATTTCCCTTTTCACATTATGTAGCTCCCGTACCGCATTCAAATTTCTGATATTCCACGTCCCGACTCGTAGAAGGTTATCCTTTCGTTGATTATTCAATCTTTTTCTCATGGTCACCTCCCCCTTGGCAGTACCCTCCCGGAGATCCGAATAGGGGGGGGGGGGGGGGGGTCATACCGGAATCTTTTGCCAATGGAGATATCATCATGACACTACAGTCCACGAGTATTGTGGATGGATGTTACGTGTCGTTAATGCACTGGTTCTATTGCCTTCTGCATCCGTATGGAGTTGATCACTGCTGATTCTTCCGCCTTTAGGGGCAGTTTCCCACCCCAGGGACAGGACTGTACAGTGAACTTCTGTCCGCTCCTCCGCCCTCGTTGACAAGGCCGTTGGCAGAATAAGGGTGACTTCTTATGTCGGAAATCTTGGGCCGCCAATGCTGATTATTAAACAAAATTTAAGCTGTGGCGGGTTTCGAACCGGGCACCGAGGACGTCTAATCAAAGACGCTCGCCCTGGACCTCTGGTGCAGCTCCTGAAAACGTACTTTAACTCGTATGCCATTTCACAAAGTATTTACTTTAATTACCTTTCTGATTGTCTACTAGAGGCTATATAACAATTTCATTCCTTATCATTAGCTCTTTTCCTTTCATTCAATATTGATCCATCTTGCTATCAAGTCTCTTTTTTTCATTCTTCAGACTCCACCTGTTCTCTTATTGTTTCAGTCTTTATTCCTAAATTTAGCGTTTTGCTTCTAGACATATCTGCTTCTGCCGCATCTTATGCTTCCTTGTTGCGTATTTTCAAATATATTTTTAAAATGCTTCAAATGGCTCTAAGCACTATGGGACTTAACATCTGTGGTCATCAGTCCCCTAGAATTTAGAACTACTTAAACCTAACTAACCTAAGGACATCACACACATCCATGCCCGAGGCAGGATTCGAACCTGCGACCGTAGCAGTCGCGCGGTTCCGGACTGCACGACTAGAACCGCGAGACCACTGCGGCCGGCTATATTTTTAACTTCCAGCTTATTGTTAAATTCTTTTTCCCTGAGATTAGATCTGTTTTTCATACCTATTGTTATTCACCGTACATGAAAGTCCTTAAAATCTGGGAAAAAATGGTGACATACTTTGTGAAATAATTTGTCTGAAAGTAAGAAATAAAAAAAGTGATTAGATAAACATTTGGCACACACTTGAATGATGCTTGAAATCATCCACAGCAGATGAAGAGCCAATTTACTGTTCTGTGCCCTTGAGAATCTATTGTTGTGTGAAGTCCAGCAGTAAAATATTTCACCAATTAAGCTGCGGACCCAGGTTTACCAATTATAGCTATGGAGCCGGATGCTGTGGCCGAGCGGTTCTAGGCGCTTCAGTCCAGAATCACGCTGCTGATACGGTCGCAGGTTCGAATCCTGCCTCGGGCATGGATGTGTGTGATGTCCTTAGGTTAGTTAGGTGTCAGTAGTTCTAAGTCTAGGGTACTGATGACCTCAGACGTTAAGTCCCATTGTGCTTAGAGCCATTTTTTATAGCTATGGAAAGTCAGGCGATTGCACATTTTGCCTTCAGCGTTACTATTTCTATGGAAATCAACGGTAGCAGCTGAGATGCTCATACGTTCGCGACTACAGGAGACCAATTCTCAATAGGCACTTCTTTTCCTGTACATGATTTCTAGCATAATTCAAAAGCGTGGGAAATGTTTTTCTGCTCTGTTTTATTTCTTACATTTAGACAAATCATTTCACAAAGCTTCTATTTCCTTTTTTCTCACATTTTCGTTTTTATTTCTAGGAAAGAGGAAATACATTAAAATATGTGAAATGTATTCATAGTTTTGAATATGAACAACCATCAGACATATCGTTCCTGAGTCACAGCCCGTACTTGCACAAAAGTTATGTAATTCCTTTACTGCCTAATGGGCATGGGACATGTCCGAAGGAACTCTGGAGCGATCTCCTTAACAGCACAGGCACTGCAATGTCATATTTAACTGCCGATATCGGTCAGGGGCTTTCAGTTAAACTGTCCTCTCGTGTACGGGAATGACGTAATGTGCGCCAAGTACTGGTTGTGAAGTTTGGGTCGAGCACGTGTAACCAAAGCGGTTAAGGCGACGGCTCGCGTGCAGCGTCAGTTCCGGGTTTGAGTTAGGTGCAGACACAAGTTTTCACTCTCGTCGTTCTCTTACATAGGTGACGATTGTTCGAATTCGCAAATGCGAAGTCATTTCTTGAATTTCATAACGGCTGTAGTCACCGCAGTGTCTGTTCCTTTGGATATGCATGCCTGTCCAAAGGAACAATGGATAGTTCTTCTTAAAAATACAGGCGCCGCAGTATCGTGTATATTTAAACATTGATCTGTATAGTCCTGTTATTGTGGATATACATGATGTCGTAGGAGGAATTATCAGTATTTAAAGATATGACAGAAACGAACTTTTGAAGAAATAGTCTATAAAATTAAAGGAATGAAGTTTAGTAAAACTGGACTCTGAAATGCATAAATTACCTTCGATACTGTGAAACGAATCTCTTCTACTGCGAACTATATTTCTTTCCGTATCATAATAGGTGACAGTACGAGCCGAACAAGAGAAAACTCCTGTAAACATGGGCTCTAAAGGGCATGCTCTGAGAACTTTGAATACTCGTTCATCTTCGCCGCTGTGGAACAAATATCTTCCACTGAACAAGCCGTCAGCGCTCTTACGGATGCTTTTTAGAGCCCATGTTTACAAGGCGACTTTCTCTTGTTTTTATCCATGCTACCTCCTCCCTGTGGTGTCTTTCGCCACTCGTTGCTGGGGTGCATACGGGATGCAGCGTTCTCGGAATGCTAGACAACAATTCAATCAAATGACATTAGTGGTTTTATTCCCAGAAAGCAAATTGACGATGCTTAACTTCACTACAGCAAATGTCGCTAGCGAGAGGGGACATGAAGACAGTACAGTCTGTAGAAGACAGACACTGAGGTGGCTGTAGTCCTGGGGTGCCAACCGATGTCGTGTGGGGACCCCTTTTTGCCTGGTGTAGTGCAGCAACTCTATGTGTCATAGACTCGACACAAGTCACTGGAAGTCCCCTGCAAAAATATTCAACCACGCTGCCTCTGTAGCCGTCAATAATTGTGAAAGGGTTGCCGGTCAAGGATTTTGTGCCCGCACGGACCTCTCCATTATGTCCTATAAATCTTCGATGGGATTCATATCGGGCGCTAGAATTTTCCAGAATGTTCTTCATACGGGTCGCGAATAATTGTGCCCTCGTAATATGGCACATGATCATCCATAAAAATTCCATCGTTGTTTGGAAACATGAAGTCCGCGAATGGCTGACAATGGTCTCCAAGTAGCTTAACACAACTATTTCCAGTCAATGATCGTTTCAGTTGGACGACAGGACCGAGTCCGCTCCATGTAAACATTCCACTTCATTACGGAGCCATCACCAGCTTGCCCAGTGCCTCGTTCACGGCTTGGGTCCACGGCTTCGTGTAGCCTGCGCCACGCTCCAACCCTGATATCAGCTCTTGCCAACTGACAACTGGACTCACTTGTGTAGGCCACGGTTTCCCAGTGGTCCACGGTCCAACCGATGCGTTCGCCAGCCCAGCAGAGGCGCTGCAGTAGATATCGTGCTGTCAGCAAAGGCACTCGTGTCGCTCGTCTGCCGCCGTGACGCAGTAACGCCAAATTTCGCCGCACTCTCCAAACGGACAAGTTTGTGGTATTTCTGCTATCATGTACGCAGTGTTGCTTGTTTCTCAGCACTGACAACCCTACACAAACTGCGTTGCTCTCGGTCGTCAAGCGAACGCCGTCTGCCACTGCGATATCCGTGGTGCAATTCCCGACACACTGTTAACACTGTGGAGCTTAGACTATTGCATTCCCCAACGACTAACGATTTGCGAAATGGAATGTCCCGTGCGTCTAGCTCCACCTACCAGTCCGCGTTTTAAGTTTGCTAATTTCCCTTGTGCGGTCATAATCACCTGGGTATGAATGACGAATGCACAGCCCTTCTTATACCTTGTGCACACGACACTAACACCATCTGCATATGTGCATATCGCTATCCTATCACTTTTGTCCTCCTCAGTTTATTGTTCACAATATCGAAGATGGAAAAGATCACATACGAGTAGCTCTTAAGATACACATCTCAGAACCCATGGTTACCAGGCTTTTTTGATTAGAATGATCGTTCTTTCCTTATCCCTGAAGAATTGCCATTCCTGCAATGAGAAGCTGTGTAGATCAGGAGAAAGCCGAGAAGTTTCACTTTATGCTGTGATTTGATATGTATTTCGTTTTTTGAATATGGTTCAAATGGCTCTGAGCACTATGGGACTTCAACGTCTAAGGTCATCAGTCCCCTATAACTTAGAACTACTTAAACCTAACTAACCTAAGGACATCACACACATCCATGGCCGAGGCAGGATTCGAACCTAAAACCGCAGCGGTCGCGCGGTTCCAGACTGTAGCGCGTAGAACTGCTCGGCCACTCCGGCCGGCCTTTGAACATGATGAAAAAGCATTTAAGTACAAAGCATTGGTAAAGAAACTGAATCCTATGCAATTACAAAAGTTGTTCAGAGTGGAAGGTGTGGGGTAGGGCCAACTAATCTATGATCAGAACTGTTACTGTCCAAGCAACAGTTTAATATTTCAATTTGTGCGTTTACCACTCTTCGTTCGGCTATGAAAATTCTGACAAAAATCCTTTGTGTAATACCCAGGCACTCTTCTTTTTGCTCTACTCCAAAATTTCACAATAAAATACCGGTCTTCTTTCGCTTATCGATCCTCTTGTTTTCCCATATTTTTCATCATTCCCTGCTACTTTTCAAGCTTATTTACTTATATTTTATAGCCTATGTCTCTAAATTCAGTTACGGACGGTGGACGGATCATCTGCCGGTTTCGGCCATCACTTCGGCGGGCCTCGACCCCTAACGGCATCGCACGCCAGCTGCCTGTCTGCAGTCCGACTGGTGGCGCCGCTGCGACACTTCGGTGAATCAGCTGCACGGGACCAGCTGGTGCCGTGTGGCGTCGCTTCGAGCCGGCAGCGGGCAGCCCGTGCTGGGGGTGACGGCGTGGCGTTCGTCACCCAGGAATCACGCGGCTTCCTTAATTCCATTAATAGCGCGGCGGCCAGTGCGGAACTTTACATCAAGCAGCCGTCGCGGCTTAGACTGCCCCAGTGGCGCCCGTTTGACCGCTCCGCGATACTTTGGTGCCCACCGACATGGCGCAGTCGCAATGGCTTCCTGTAGCGCCGTGCTCCCGATCCACACAGTCACTCTCTTTGCCAACTAGTACTGCTGTACCTTTGTTCATGTCTGCAACCGGTCGCGAAACTCTAATTCTGTAAATCAGTTCAGTGCCTCGTCATTATTTACGCTGTAAGGAGTGTGTCATTACATTGAAAACACTATAGTCAACGCTATTCTTTACATTGTGTAAATGCTCAGATATCGATAGTAACAAGCTGAGGGCGGAAAATGTGAGCACGATTCTAAGCAATGTTGTGAGACCACAATACGTCATGTACTCCAAACCAGTAAATTCCTTTGAACAAGCCAGATTGTGTCTCACTTGTAAATTCTTGTTCAAAAACGCAGTCAGACAACTTAGGTATTCGTTGTTACAGGTTCATTTGTTCCTGTAGGTTTTCATATTCAAATACGCAGTCAGATAGCTTATGTAAATGTTACTTTTAAGTTTTTCCTTTCTCTTTTTGCCTAAACTGTTACCCATCCATGTTTCACTTCCATAAATGGTTACACTCCAGATAAATACCTTCTGAAAGATTTCCTGAAACTTGATCAGCCAGAACATTATGACGATTCATCTACTATAGATATGAACACTTCCAGACGATAGCAGCGTCAGCTGGCGAGAAATGACAGCTGGTCAGACACATGCAGGGTGAATGCAGTGTCTGTGAGTGTGCTGTCCGTGTGTAGAATGGGGAACGCGAGCGATGTATGTGAGTTTGAACGACGGCAGGTTGCGATGGCCCAGAGGCATTTCGGAAACCGTTCGACTTGGGTATTCGAGGAGTGCTGTAGTGACTGTCTTCAACACGTGGAGAAAGCAAGGTGAAACCACGTCCAGACATCGCAGTGTTGGGTGGCCACACCTCATTACAGATGTCGGACACCGTAGACTGAACGTACCGGTAAAAGAGGACAGTCGGCGAAATATGACAGAACTAACAACAGGCTCCATTGCAGGCCAGAGTGCAAGTGTGTCTGAACACACAGTACACCGAACTCTCCTAATGGTGGGTCCCAGTAGCTGACGAGCCATGCATGTGCCAATACCAACACACGACGTCGGCAACTACGACTGAAACGGGCACGTGACCATCGGCATTGGGCGTTGGCGCAGAGGCAGATCGTTGCACGGTCTGCTGAATCCCGATGCCCTCTTCATCGTGCCGATGGGAGGATGCGAAACCGTCGTCTTCATGGAAACAGCTCCTTAACAATTGTACTGCGCGACGGAGCAAGCTGGTGCCGGCTCCATTATGCCCTGGGGAACACTCATGTGGGCACCCATGGGATCAGTGGAGCTCGTGCAAGGAGCAAGCTGGTGCCGGCTACATTATGCCCTGGGGAACACTCATGTGGGCACCCATGGGATCAGTGGAGCTCGTGCAAGGAGCAAGCTGGTGCCGGCTACATTATGCCCTGAGGAACACTCATGTGGGCACCCATGGGATCAGTGGAGCTCGTGCAAGGAGCAAGCTGGTGCCGGCTACATTATGCCCTGGGGAACACTCATGTGGGCACCCATGGGATCAGTGGAGCTCGTGCAAGGAGCAAGTTGGTGCCGGCTACATTATGCCCTGGGGAACACTCATGTGGGCACCCATGGGATCAGTGGAGCTCGTGCAAGGAGCAAGCTGGTGCCGGCTCCATTATGCCCTGGGGAACACTCATGTGGGCACCCATGGGATCAGTGGAGCTCGTGCAAGGAGCAAGCTGGTGCCGGCTACATTATGCCCTGGGGAACACTCATGTGGGCACCCATGGGATCAGTGGAGCTCGTGCAAGGAGCAAGCTGGTGCCGGCTACATTATGCCCTGGGGAACACTCATGTGGGCACCCATGGGATCAGTGGAGCTCGTGCAAGGAGCAAGTTGGTGCCGGCTACATTATGCCCTGGGGAACACTCATGTGGGCACCCATGGGATCATTGGAGCTCATGCAAGGAGCAAGCTGGTGCCGGCTACATTATGCCCTGGGGAACACTCATGTGGGCACCCATGGGATAAGTGGAGCTCGTGCAAGGAGCAAGCTGGTGCCGGCTACATTATGCCCTGGGGAACACTCATGTGGGCACCCATGGGATCAGTGGAGCTCGTGCAAGGAGCAAGTTGGTGCCGGCTACATTATGCCCTGGGGAACACTCATGTGGGCACCCATGGGATCAGTGGAGCTCGTGCAAGGAGCAAGCTGGTGCCGGCTCCATTATGCCCTGGGGAACACTCATGTGGGCACCCATGGGATCAGTGGAGCTCGTGCAAGGAGCAAGCTGGTGCCGGCTACATTATGCCCTGGAGAACACTCATGTGGGCACCCATGGGATCAGTGGAGCTCGTGCAAGGAGCAAGTTGGTGCCAGCTACATTATGCCCTGGGGAACACTCATGTGGGCACCCATGGGATCAGTGGAGCTCGTGCAAGGAGCAAGCTGGTGCCGGCTACATTATGCCCTGGGGAACACTCATGTGGGCACCCATGGGATCAGTGGAGCTCGTGCAAGGAGCAAGCTGGTGCCGGCTACATTATGCCCTGGGGAACACTCATGTGGGCACCCATGGGATCAGTGGAGCTCGTGCAAGGAGCAAGCTGGTGCCGGCTACATTATGCCCTGGGGAACACTCATGTGGGCACCCATGGGATCAGTGGAGCTCGTGCAAGGAGCAAGTTGGTGCCGGCTACATTATGCCCTGGGGAACACTCATGTGGGCACCCATGGGATCAGTGGAGCTCGTGCAAGGAGCAAGTTGGTGCCGGCTACATTATGCCCTGGGGAACACTCATGTGGGCACCCATGGGATCAGTGGAGCTCGTGCAAGGAGCAAGCTGGTGCCGGCTACATTATGCCCTGGGGAACACTCATGTGGGCACCCATGGGATCAGTGGAGCTCGTGCAAGGAGCAAGTTGGTGCCGGCTACATTATGCCCTGGGGAACACTCATGTGGGCACTCATGGGATCAGTGGAGCTCGTGCAAGGAGCAAGTTGGTGCCGGCTCCATTATGCCCTGGGGAACACTCATGTGGGCACCCATGGGATCAGTGGAGCTCGTGCAAGGAGCAAGTTGGTGCCGGCTACATTATGCCCTGGGGAACACTCATGTGGGCACCCATGGGATCAGTGGAGCTCGTGCAAGGAGCAAGTTGGTGCCGGCTACATTATGCCCTGGGGAACACTCATGTGGGCACCCATGGGATCAGTGGAGCTCGTGCAAGGAGCAAGTTGGTGCCGGCTACATTATGCCCTGGGGAACACTCATGTGGGCACCCATGGGATCAGTGGAGCTCGTGCAAGGAGCAAGCTGGTGCTGGCTACATTATGCCCTGGGGAACACTCATGTGGGCACTCATGGGATCAGTGGAGCTCGTGCAAGGAGCAAGCTGGTGCCGGCTACATTATGCCCTGGGGAACACTCATGTGGGCACCCATGGGATCAGTGGAGCTCGTGCAAGGCACCACGATCGCCAACGAGAATCGTATACTAGATACAGACCACTAACACCTCTTCAAGACTGTCATGTTTCCCGACGGCAGTGGCATTTTTCAATAAGTTAACGCGCCATGTCACAAGGGGTGTGTCAGAGTGGTTCGAGGAATAGACTGGCGGGTTCCAATTTATTTGCTGGCCTCCCAACTCGCCATATCTCAAGCTGATCGAACACATCTGTGATGTTATTAAACATGGCGTCAGAGCTCATCGCCCTCACTCTGGAATTTACGGGAGTTAGATGGATTGTGTATGGAGATGTGGTGCCCACATCTTCCAGTTACCTACCAATGCCTCATGCTTCCACGACACGATCCATCGCCACTGTTATCCGTGCCAAAGGTGGACACGTCGGATATTAGGTAGGTGGTCATAATGTTCTGGCTCATCAGTGTACATCTTAACTCTTCTTCAGGAACGTTTTATTGGCGTTGCCAGTCAACAGTTTCCATCCTCTCTACTTCGGCCTTCATCAGCTATTTTGCTGGCTTAATAGGAAAACTATTACATCGCTTTTAGTGTATTTTTTGTTAATCTAATTCTTCTCTACTCTTCCAACGTATTTCCTGCCTCTGACAGAACTACGATGTCCTCGTCGAACCTCAATGCTTTTATTCCTTCTCAAAATGGTTCAAATGGCTCTGAGCACTATGGGACTTAACATCTATGGTCATCACTCCCCTAGAACTTAAAACTACTTAAACCTAACTAACCTAAGCACATCACAAACATCGATACCAGAGGCAGGATTCGATCCTGCGACCGTAGCCGTCGCGCGGTTCCAGACTGAAGCGCCTAGAACCGCTCGGCCACACGAGCCGGCTAAATTTCTCCGTAATCCTAACTGATCTTCCCCGAGATCAGCTTCTACCAGTTTTTCCATTCTTCTGCAAAGAATTCGTGTTAGTATTTTCCAGCCAGGACCTCTGAAGGTGATTATTCGGTAATATTCATATCTGTCAGCACCTGATTTGTTTAAAATTGGAATTACACTGAAACGCAAAAGAAACTGGCATAGGCATGCTTGTTCAAATACAGAGATATGTAAACAGGCAGAATAGGCGCTGCGGTCGGCCACGCCTATACAAGACAACAAGTCTCTCTAGTTCAGTTCTCAGGTTGGTTACTGCTGCTACAATGGCAGGTTATCAGAATTTAAGTGAGTTTGCACGTGGTGTTATAGTCGGCGCACGAGCGATACGGCATCTCCGAGGTAGCGATGAGGTGGGGATTTTCTCGTACGACCATTTCACGAGTGTACCGTGAATATCAGGAATTCGGTAAAACATCAAATGTCCGACACTGCTGCGGCCGGAAAAGATCCTGCAAAAACGACGACTGAAGAGAATCGTTCAACTTGACGTAAGTGGAACAGTTCCGCAAACTGCTGTAGATTTCAATGCTGGGCTATCAACGAAATATCATCTACATATATTGGCTTTTGGAGCCGAAGGCGCATTCGTGTACCCTTGATGACTGCACGACACAAAGCTTTACGCCTCGCCTGGGCCCGTCAACACCGACAGTGGACTGTTGATGATTGGAAACATGTTGCCTCGTCGGCAACATGTACCAAATTGTATCGAGCGGATGGATGAGAATGGGTATGGAGACAACCTCATGAGTCCATGAAGCCTGCATGTTAACAGGGGACTGTTCAAGCTGGTGGAGGCTTTGTGATGGTATGGGGCGTGTGCAGCTGTAGTCATATGGGACCCGTGATACGTCTAGATACCACTTTGACGGGTAGTACGTACGTAAGCATCCTGTCTGATCACCTACATCCATTCATGTCTATTGTGCATTCCGATGTATTTGGGCAATTCGAGCAGGATAGTGCGGCACCCCAAACGTCCAGAATTGCTAGAGAGTGGCTCCAGGAACACTCTTCTGAGTTTAATCACTTCCCAGACGTGAACATTATCGACCATATCTGGGGTGGCTCGGAACGCACTTTTCGGAAGAGTTCTGCACCCCGTTTTCGATTTATGTACAGCCCTGCAGGATTCACGCTGTCACTTCCATCCAGCACTACCACACACGTTAGTCGAGTCCATGGTACGTCATTTTTCGACACTTCTGAGTGCTCGCAGAAGCCCTAAGCGATGTTAGGCACGTGTACCAGTTTCTTTGGCTCTTCACTGTAGTTTCCAATCGGTCAAAGCTTCATTTCCACTTTTCCAATTTTTTCATTTTCTGCCTATGTTTCAATCAAGTAATAGACTGCCTGACAAGGAAACTGAAGCACACACAAGGTGAGGAGGAAACAAAATGAGGCTCGCAGGTCGGGAGGATATGCATTGTTACTTCAATGATTATAAAATCAAGTGACATTAACAAAAATCTTGTTAATATGAGCTTACTATCGGTATTATGTCGCACCCCTTCTGGCATCGACACAGGCACTACTTTGGTTGTGAAGGATGGCACGATAGCGTTGTATGCTCTCCTGAGGGAAGCAGGCACACAACTGCCATCTTTTGGAAACTGTTCAGATAGTTCTCTCGAAAAATGCATGTGTTTACCTTTGGCCTATACACCATCTCCCCTTGGGATGAATCACCTTGAGGAAAATGAGTTACTGATACATAACCAACACGGATTGAGAAAATATCGTTCTTGTGCTACGCAGCTAGCTCTTTATTCCCATGAAGTAATGGGTGCTGTCGACAAGGGATCTCAGATCGATTCCATATTCCTAGATTTCCAGGCTTTTGATACCGTTCCTCACAAGCGGCTATTGATCAAATTGCGTGCATATGGAGTATCGTCTCAGTTGTGTGATTGGATTCGTGATTTCCTCTCAGAGAGGTCACAGTTAGCAGTGACAGACGTAAAGCATCGAGTAGAACAGAAGTGATATCTGGCGTTCCGCAAGGTAGTGTCATAGGCCCTCTGCTGTTCCTGATTTATATAAATGATCTAGGTGATAACCTGAGCAGCCCCCTTAGATTGTTTGCAGATGACGCTGTAATTTACCGTCTAGTAAAATCTAAATGATTAATGGAAAATCTCATATAAAGATGTGAAACATATACCAAAAAAGAGATAGAGGGGCTGGCCAGTACTTACCTCAGCTCAGTACAGCCGATAGACACACAAAACAGAAAAGAATATTTTTATCCTTGCTTTCAGAAATCTGTTCCTTCGTCAGGGAGGAGAGAGGGGAAAAAAGGGGAAGAAGGGAAAGTGGATTCAGTTACTCACAACCCAAGTTATGAAGCAAAAGGCGAAAGGTAAAGAGGGAGGGTAGCAAAGATGGAGACATGGGTGTCAGAGGGAAGCCAAAGATATTCTACTGTAAGTACTGTGCCAGCTTCAAACCAAAGAGAATGCATACAGAATTAAAGAGGTATATAGTATAAAGATAAACACAACTATGTAGGATGAAAAGATGCGTGAATGGCTAAAAAGAGGAAAGGGAAAGAGGAGAAGACTGAAGAGTAAATGGGAGTGAGGTTGGTTAACGTAGGTTCAGTCCAGGGGGATGGCGGGATGAAAGAATGTGCTGGAGTGCAAGCTCCCATCTCCGCAGTTCTGAGGGACTGGTGTTGGGTGGGAGACGCCAAATGGCACACACGGTGTAGCAGGTTCCTAGGTCCCTAGAATTATGCTGGAGGGCGTGCTCTGCTACTGGACATTGGACATCTCCTAGGCGCACGGTTCGTCTGTGCCCGTTCATGCCCTCAGCCAGTTTAGTTGTCGTCATACCGATGTAAAAGGCTGTGCAGTGCAGCAAGTCAGCTGATAAATGATATGTGTTGTTTCACATGTGACCCTGCCTTGACTTGTGTGTGTTTTAACAGTAGCGGGGCTGGAGTAGGTCGTTGGAGGTTGCATGGGGCAGGTTTTGCAGCGGGGTCGGTTACAGGGGTAGGAACCGCTGGGTAGAGAAGGTGGTCTGGGAATATTGTAGGGTTTGACAAGGATGTCACGGAGGTTAGGGGGGCGACGAAAGGCAACTCTGGGTGGTGTGGGGAAAATATTCTCAAGGGATGACCTCATTTCAGGGCTTGACTTGAGAAAGTCATATCCCTGGCAGAGTAATTTGTTGATATATTCGAGGCCAGGATAATATTGGGGGACAAGGGGATGCTTCTGTGTGGTCTGGGGGTAGGAACATTGTTGTCGGACGGGGAGGAATGTATTGCTCGGGAGATCTGTTTGTAGACAAGGTCTGCAGGATAGTTGCGGGAGAGGAAAGCACTGGTCAGGTTATTGATGTAATTGTTGAGGGATGCGTCGGTGGGGCAGATACGTTTGCCACGAATGCCTAGGCTGTAGGGAAGGGAGCGTTTGATGTGGAATGGATGGCAGCTGTCAAAGTGAAGGTACTGTTGTTTGTTTGTGGGTTTGATGTGGACAGATGTGTGGATGTGAGCTTCAACAAGACGAAGGTCAACATCCAGGAAGGTGGCTTGGGTTTTGGAGAAGGACCAGGTGAAATTCAGATTCGAAAAGGAGTTGAGGTTATGGAGGAAATTAAGGAGTGTTTTTTCACCATGAGTCCAGACTACAAAGATGTCATCTATAAACCTATTCCACGCCAGGGGAAGCAGCTGTTGGGTCTTCAGGAAAGCCTCTTCCATGTGGCCCATGAACAGGTTGGCATAGGACGGAGCCATCCTGGTTCCCCTGGCTGTTCCCCTGACTTGCTTGTAGGTCTGGCCTTCAAAAGTGAAGTAATTATGGGTGAGGATGAAAAAGTTGGCACAGACCTTCACGTCTCACTATATCAACGATCACTGCCTGGCCCTCGTCGTCGTTGGTAGTGCTTAAAATTCACCAGTGGATTTAATGTGGCGAGTGAATCGTGTGTGTTCCGCACAGTGTGACGACATACAACGTTTTTAATACCACTGTAGCGCACAGCTCAACACATGTTACAGCAAGTCTGTATGCCGACCGTGACATTAATGTAGGGCACAGCACTGTATCGAAACAAATAACTCATGGCCGTAGCTAAATGGGGGGGGGGGGGGGGGGGAGGGGAGAGGGACGGCGGTCCAAGGGGTTCAGACGCCCGCAACCATTAAATGAAATTACACACGATCTAGTCACAATGTACCGAAATGTAAGGGTATTTTGATTTTCATTCACAAGACGGAAAAGGTATATGCATTATCGATAGTCAGCGAGGCCAGTATATACTAAAACTATATATCACCCGTAGTACTACCGGTTATCGCCCTTCCCTATTTCAGCCAAGATCAGTTATTGCTCTTTTTTGAGTTCATTTGTTGTTTTCCTAATCAATTCAGCTCTTACCTGTAGCTGAATCTAATGAAAGTGCTATCGTTCGTTGTTTTCGTACTGTGTGCCGCTATGACAGTTTCCAGTTATGAATAAGTTTGTAACAAGGAAGAAGAGGAAAATCGATTCTGATCCATCAGCTAGCGTTACGCAAAGTTGAAAATATGTACGCACTACTATAATAGCCTAATTACCTTTCTGTAGCAGTTTAATGTTAGTACTGGCTTCGTTATTTGGAGGCTTGTAGAACTCTGGGGTGGCAATGCTTCAGTATTTCACAAGACAGTGGAGCTGTAAACATCATTACCAACAACATTAAATGAAAATCATTGCATAAAAATACAACTGGATCTGGCTGGATCTCCCAACGACTGCGGTGTCAACAAAAATTTTGTCCAAACGGCGATGGCAGCATTTCTTAAAGAAAAAAAATTTCCCAAAATTCTGTCATCAGTAGCCCAAATGGCAAAATATCGCTCAGTCTTGTCACCAGTCCCGATACGACAGGTTGGGAGAGATTCGTATGGAGCAGAAGAGGTACGGGGTGACAGCACATTTCATGGTTCATTTGTTTCTACAACATTTTTTCAGGACAATGTCCTGAATGACTGACTAACTCATCATCGCCGAGCCCAAACAACTAAGGACACAAACTTGTAATACCGAGAAGGCGTGAATCTTATATTGTAGGCTTCGTTTAAGAAGAGTAAGAAGGGATTTTTCGGAATTCCAGCACTAAAGGGGCGAAATTGGGAATGAATTTTTTTGCATGATGACGCTATTAAGGCAATATTTGACTTTTTGGTTACAGATAAAAAATACGTGTTCCAGTGTTTCTGGAAACAGAACCCATTAGGGGGTGAAATAAGTGAAGAGATTGTTTTGAAAATATTTTATTACGAAGGCATATTTAAGCTAAATCTTTGAAAGTTGGTATTTGGCTGCATGTTTAGTCACTTCATAATGCATGAATGCATGCATATTTTAATTTATTAAAAAAACATACGTGTTCCAGTGTTTCTGGATACTCGTCTCGCAAGGGAGTGCAACGGGGGATGAAAATTTTTATGAAAATATTTCGTTCATTAAAAATTTTTAAACCTAAATTTATTAAAATTGGTATTTCACTTCTCGGTTATATATAAAGAAATATTTGTTGTGGGATGAAAGTTGCTATGGAATTATCTCCAAATGAACGTAAAAGGCGTGATTAACAATAACTTTGGACTCCCGCTACCAGAACCGCTTTTTAGTCAGAAGTACTTTCGGAAAAGACCGTGCTTATATGGCCTTAATTAGCATGAAAAGCTTAGACGGTGTTTCAGTTTGCGAACACATAAAAATTCGATTAAATAAAAACAAAAAATTTCTCTGCAAGTGATACAGTCTATCCGAGCGGAGCAGGGGGTGCTAAGCTAGTCTTAAAATATGCATGCGTTCATGCATTGTGAAGTGACTAAACATGCAGCATTGAAGGAAAAACATGCAATGTCAGAATTCAGTCTTTCGTTGTGATGCATTTTATATTAATCTAAAACAATGCACAACAACAATTTTTTTCAAATTCTTCACCGACTTCAGGTAGCTCTGCGTGTTGGGCCACTGAGCCAGCAGCCCCTGGATTCGGGAAGCGCGATGGTTGGAATCTATCCGCCAGCAACCTTGAAAATGGGTTTTTGTTGTTTCCAATCTTCAATTTAGGTAATTGCCGCGGTTGATCCCTTCCTATACGGAGCAACTAATTTCTTCCGAATATCTTTGTTTCCTGAAATATTCCAGTTCCGTTAAAGATGCAGCCTCTATGCTTAAGTGAAAAGAGCTGGATCGAAGGTGAGCCAAGAATCTCTTCGGAGACTGATTGCACTGAAACCCCTGTGATAAAATAATAATAATAATAATCCAGATTCTCCTCATCGATGCTCATGCATTTGTCTGCTGGGATTTCCTTTAATACAGAAAATGATCTTTCATATATTGCAAGTAGTGAGAGATGCTTACTTAACTGAGGAGATGTGGGAAAGTGTAAGGCTGAATAATGCCGGATCCTTTGCGTTTCGCCACTAAAAAATGCTGTGACAAAGGTCGTGTGTGGCGGTCTATTCGTATCTATTCGTAGAGCGACGTGGTTTGAAAAATCAAGGGTTCCTATGAAAATTTATTATTATTATTAATATTATTTTAGATCTCCTATTTGGCTTGCTTCTTGTGAGACAGAAACAGCCCATAAAACTATTATAGATTGGTATTCGTTTTGCCGGGAAGATTGTTTGGAATGACTCTTCTTCACACATGATTTTTAAGGTAATTACAGGTAGGACAGCTTGTATGATTCTTCAGTTAGTAAAAAGTTATATAGCTGATTGATCAGTCATAATGTCAGATGGGTGGGCTAATTATAAGGGATTAGACGAAATTGGGTTCTTGCATTTGGCTGTGAATCATTCCGTTGCATTTAGGGACAAAAAAAACAGCAGCATGAACAAACACAATTGAAGGGTATGGGGGACAATAAAAAGTACTGTTTGGGGGGGGGCGAAAAGGAAAAATTCGGTATTACAGATCGACTGAGATGAGTATGTCTGGAGGAAGAACGTGCCGCAATATCGGTGCTTGTCTGAGATCTTTTTGGAAGGTGTGGGGAGGATTTGTGTGCCAAAGAAAGAGAGATAAGTTTCTGTTTTGTGCTTTTTTCTTTCTTTCAATATAATTTTTGCTGTTACTTCAATTTCGTTAATTTTGTTTCATGTTTCGTTTTGAGGTATTAGGATGTTTTCTTTAAAATAGTTTGTAGATAGCCTTGATTTCTTAAACGTAAACCTATTGGAGATACTAATCTGCTATTTATAAGTACTCGTGCTTATCCTGTTACCGTAATTTTCATTTCTATGCTAATTTTGTCTTACAGTGACTTGCTATACAGTGGTTCTTGCATTGTGTGCTGATGCTGGCAATTGTTTGACGTTGATGTTAGCGAATTTGTAGATAGCAATTGGCTAAATGACGAGGAGCCGGTGGAGTGAAATGCGAGATTATTTTTTGGAAATACTGAAGAAGTTCCGAATTTCCGTGAGAGTGATTACCTTGCGAGTCAGTAAAATAGCTTAGCGTCACAATAGTGGATTGGTTTAGCTGGAGGTCTAGATTAGGATCGAATGTGACAATTTCGATGTGAGTTGGCAAAACGAATCTTACAGTGGAAAAGATGTCTATATTGTTGTGAGTTGTTGAAGCCAATGCGGGAATGATTTCTGTGGTGACACACTGATCTGAAGCGTAGCCCGAAGTCCACGTTAAGTTGGAATGTAAGAGTTTGGTTAAGAGTTGGCGAAGCCAACGAATGTGTCAGCCGAAATCCTTTCTGTGGTGACAGACTTATCTGTAGCGTCGTCCGAAGTCTAGGTTAGGTTGGAATGTAACAATTAGTTTGTGAGTTGATGGAGCCAACGAATCTGGCAACGGAGAAGATTTCTGTGGTGACAGACTGATCTGTAACGTAACCTGACGTCTAGGTTAGGTTGGAATGCAACAGTTTGGTTGTGAGTTGCCAACGAAGCTGAAAGCGGAATAGCGGACTGATCTGTAGCGTAGCCTGAGGTCCACGTTTGGTTATAATCCGACAAGTTTCTCGTTAAAGTCAAGAAAACTAAATGTGTAAAGAGACTCACCTGCAGTGTAGCAAAAGATCTGTGTTAAGTATAATGGGCAAATTTCGTTCATGTGTTGAAGGAAACAAATACCAACACGAATGTACTGTGTCAGGTTGATCTGCATCGTATGTCGCGATGTATGGTGCTACTCGCAATGTCCTACTTGTATTTACGACTCTGCCGAATAGTTGGACTATATGCTTCAGTTGCAAGTTATTAGTGGAAAACTGCCGCTGATATTATCTAAGAATACGTATTGTCATTGGCTGACAGCATGCTAACGATTTAACGCTATCAGTTTGTTCGTTGTGTTGCTTGTTTGAACTACTTCCGAATATGTATCGGTTTACGAGGAAATATTTATTGCTGATATTTCGCTGTATATTATTTCCGAGTTTGTGGGAGCCATTATCAGCAGTGTAAGACTTCAGAAAACTAACTGAGTCTGTAAGTGTATTTCTGATTTACTTTTTTGTTTGACTGTTTTGAGTCTTTCCTCTAGTAGAATGTTTTTTTCCAGTTACATGTGGTGCATTTTGAGAAAATTTATGTGTATTTCTTACTTTGTTAGTTTCTAGAGTTTTCAGCAGATATCGGCAGTTATAGTTCTCTATGAGATTCGATTTAATGTCCAACAGTTAATCTTTGCGCTTCATATTTTACGTTCTGGCGTCCATTATAGATGTCGAGTGTGGTTTTACGATAAGGCCTACTCGATTTTCGTTCTGTGAACTATTTCTTACATTACAATATTCGAAATCCGAAGTGCTCGTTTTGCAATGTTGTTTTTTCTTGACTCATTGTTTCTGTCTGAAGAAATCAACATTTATATGATGTCACAATGTGCATAAAATTTACGACGTTTGTCGCATGTTTTTACGTCACCCGCCAAAGCCAACAGCTCGTGTCGCAAAGCCAATGCTTTTGACAGCTGCGATGGACAGCTCTATGTTAAAATTTGTTTATTCATTTGTCTATGTATCGTAATCATTTTTGGCGAGGTATTGTAATCTTTATTTTATTCCGACTACCGCGAATCGAGCTGTACGATTTTAATAAAGTTATCTAGAAAATGTTTATGTTATAGGTGCCTTTCTTCGCTTAATATTTTATAAGGATCTGCCCCTGAGTGTAAATAAATTTCGATTTGTTCCGAAACTTTCATTTTTAATTCCTTTGGTGTAATATGTAGGATTTTCATTGAGGTTATTATGTGATCAGCTTCATGATTTCTGTTTTTATGTGTTGAAGAACGTGGATTGGTTTGTGTAGCTAATTCTTGTGCGTTTTCTATACCTAATTTTAATGTTTCTACCTGTCTGTCCTGTACAGAATTTACTACAGTTTTTACAAATTATTTTATATGTACCTGGTTGGGTGTGTAGTTGCGGTTTGCTTTATCGGAATGGATTAGTGTTTTGAGGTTGTGCCTGGTTATGTACGTGAATTTAACTGCTGTCTTCTTTAGTAATGTGTTTAGTTCGTTAGATATTTGCCCTGTGTAAGTTTCCAGTATGAATTTGAACTTTTGTTTTGTGGGTATTTCTTTCGTTAATTTTATGTCGCAATGAATCTTAGCAGATTTCGGTTTAAGGTGTTTGTCGTATAGTTTTCTCACTATGCTTGGATTAAAGATATTTTGTCGAGCTACGTAAGTAAGGACTGCCAATTCTTTTTGTATGGCTTTGTGTTCCAAAGGTAGATTTAGTAGTCTGTTAATCATTGTGTTAAAGTATGCATATTTGTGTGTTTTCGGGTGGCAACAGTTTGAGTTAAAAATGTTGTCTGACGTTGGGTGTTTCCGATATACTTCAAATTTGTGCTCATTGTTACTATTTTAATTATCAGGTCCAAATTTTTTTTAGTTTTATTGTTTTCAGGCTCCATTGTAAATTTTATTTTTATGTTTAGTTCATTTAGCGTTTTGTGAAGTAGTTGTATGTCGGTGTTGGATCTTTCTGGTAGTAGCAGAATATCATCAACATACCGGGAACAATATACTGTTTTCTTTATTAGTGGGTTAGTTGGATTAAACAATTTTGTCTCTAAAGTGTTTAGCAAGATGTCAGCTATGGTTCCTCTAGTGCTACATCCCATTACAACACCATCTCCCTTTGTGTATATATCACTGTTAAACTCAAAGTAATTTTGTCATAGTACCAGTTTTAGTAGGTGCATAATTTCTTATATTCCTGCCATAGGTAGCTTCCTATACACTGGTAAGTTCTCTTTTATGATGATTATTGTTTCTTGGACTGAAACGTTTCTATAAAAATTAGTAATGTCAAAGGAAACAAATTTGCTATTCTGTGGAAGTCTTAGGTCTTTTATTTCCAGAATTGTTGAATTTTTTACTGTGAATTGTTTGTTATAGGTGTAGTATTTTTTGAGCCATAAACCAGATTGTTATTATAATGTCACAACTTTTAACAAAGCGTATTTGATTTTAGATAGCCTGAATATGGCGATAATACCGAAATAGGCCTTTTGCTAATGTGAAACGTCTAGGAATTAACAATTATAGCAGCATTCTTGTGCATTACCGTCCTTTATTTTATTCTGTCTTTAGAAGACATTACCCATGCTGTGGGCTCAAGAGAAAATAAACGTTAGTAAAATTTTGTGACACCAGGCCCATCCTTGTGACAGCTGAATCAAGTCACTTAGGGAGTATGATTTACAGAACTTGGAATTATTTGCTTCAATGCTTTCACAAATAACGTCATCTATGTTATCACAGGGTGGTGCCCGGCGACTAGTGAGTACTAAATGTATCTTAGCTCACTCTCAAAATATGCCATCTTTTGGAAAGTTTCTAATCAAATCCACGTCTGTCTCGTGCCCGTCATTACACAAACGCAACTTTGCTTTGGCAGGTCGATTCTAGCGCTCCTCTCCCTCAAAAAGTCATTCCCTAAAATAGATTATTCTTACAGCCTTCTGCAACAAGAAGTGAATATTCAGTCGCATCACTCTCAAAACATAATTGTAAACACTCCTACAACTTAATTGGATTTAGCCCTGTTTCCTACAAATCCTACAGATTTCATGCCAAGGTAATTTCGTTCCCTCGAGATTCCTCTGAAATCAGCCGGGTGCAATAACATAATTCCTCGCCTGTCTCAACGACAGCTGTTGTTAACACATTTCCTATATAAGAGCCACACTCGGCTTTCTAAGCTGTGACTCGAGCACCCCAGGAAAAGTAAATAAGTATAGGGCACATCTTATAAAAGTTACTTGGACTCCACAGTCAGATAAAGGATTTTGCGTCTGGGAACACAACTTTAAATCGTATTAGCATCTGATAAGAAATAACAATAAATCATTAAATATAGCTCCACACCTATTATTTTCCAATAATCTCGCACAATATGACCGAGTATGAGGAGTGTAGAACTTCTTATTCTGGCAAGTAGAAGCGCTTCTTAAATAGATTCTTACAATAGTGTCCTACGGTCATTTGTATATGCTTTTGTTAATGGCGAATCAGTACACTCGTTACACACTCGACGGACTGTTAATAGAGATGAACAAGGCAAAGCTGATGATTCATTTTTTTCCTCTGTCGAAGGAAGAAGCAATGTGCAGACTACCTTATCTGCGGCTAACATTATCTCACCCCGAAGTTAAATGTTGATTTATTACTTAACATTTTAATAAAATACTTTACGAAGGTAGTCCTTAGCCACGATGGAAGGCGGTAAGTACATGGTGTGTTACATCTAGTTGCGCTGCTGCAACTCATTACTTAAAATTGTGCACAGTACACTTGCTGCGACCCTTAGACGGTGCTTCCTCTACCAGCTCAGCGTGTTCGTAATTATGTACAACAAGTATTGACCATTTTTTGCCCCTTGGTATTCCGCAGGCCAGTTCACCGAAGTCACGACTACCTGCTCTTAGTTTTCCGAAACCGTCTTCATTTTGTTGATTAAATGACCAACTGAATCAGTTGTGTCTTGTCGTCTGATGATCTGTTCCCATTGCCTTTGGCTGCGTTTTCTCCTCTGGTTATCGCGATTGTGGTATCCAGATTGGCATCACGAAATCTCGCAGCAGTTGCCAAAGGTCCAACGTCCACGGCGTGGACAGTAAGATCCTGATGGTGCAGGGTAGTGTTCTGTCGTAGCGCGCCCTTACTTAATTGTTCGGTGACGTCTCGCTTGTCTCGCCGTGTTGTACCCATTGCTATCGTCATTTTGCAATGTGCGAGAACTTTGAATCACTCTTCGACCGTGTTTCATGAGGTCGGGGTTGTCAAGTTCCGGTAAAAATTACTCCATCTTACTGTCTGACGCTGTGGTCAATTCCTCTCTAACATTTTGGGAAGTCCACTTTTAATATTCTTAATACATCTTACAGTGAGAAAAACATGAACCGGCTGCAGCTACTCTATTTTGCAGCCCAAATAACAAAACGTACCCACTACTTTTAATGTATCAATTCCTAATCTGATTTTCTTGCCTTCGCCCAAGAATAGAAGCTTTTGAAACGTGGTGCTGCAGAAGAGTGCTGAAGATTAAGTGGCTCGGTCGAGTAGCTAATGGAGTGCTGAATGTGTCTGGGGAACACAGAAATTTATATGAAGCTTGCAGCTTACAGCTTTCGAAGAATGAAATTACACTGAAATCCAGACCTTTAGCTGCTTACAGGCGCATATATATAAATATCAATGGGGACAGTTGAAAATGTGTGCCCCGACCGGAACTCAAACCCGGGATCTCCTGGTTACGTGACGGACGCTCTATCCGTCTGAGCCACCGAGGACACAGAGGATGGTGCGACTGCAGGGACGTATCCCTGGCACGCTCCTCGTGAGACCCACATCCCCAGCTTGCTGTCCACACCACCACATGTGCAGTGTCCCTGCCCACTATGCTCATTTCTCGCGGCAGTCTGTCCACCGACTCCCGTAAGAGTTCGGGCAATGTGAGTGCATCCACGCTGAAGAAGACCATTGGCCGGTAAGCCTTATCTATATGAAGATGGTATCTGTTCTTTCGTACATGTCCACCTAGAACAGTACTAGCGTTGGTACGGCGCAAGTATTTTTGTATCGGATTGTGTGGTTTATGATGTAGAAATTGTGGGTGTGCCCTGGAGGAGGATCGTGGGCTGGGGTGAGTCTGATGGTAGAATCCCCCAAAAGTTCTTATTAGTAGCTCAAGCCCCGTCTATTGGGCGCTGGAAGGTGAGCATCAGCTCATGAAACTCGGCAACACGTGATACCAGTAACTGTTACACACAGTGCAACTGGCGGTATGTTACGTGGTACAGTGGTAAACATTCGGAGGCAGTGGCTAAGGCGCGTCAAGAGCTGATGCAGCAGACTGACACAACCGAGCTGAGTGCAGAACAGGCTGGCAACCCTCCTTTTCAAGGTGGTTGATGGGAGCATAGGCATCTGGAGAGAAAATGCAGGCCTGGAATCAGGCTGGTGGCGTCTACTGCTGGAAGACACCCAGTGGTTTGGTAGACCCCACAAGACTTCAAGAATGGATACGCTGCCACGAACTCTCCAGCGCACTGTCAATGACCGCCTCATTTCCACTGATAGCATTTCAGACGTCACTCATACCGGGTGTGGTTCTGGTCTGGTGAAGCGTAGCAGGTCAGGGTGAGTGGAAGCGTTCTACTACTTTCCAGTCGTTCATATTAGTGGCTCAAGCCCACACCTAACGAGCGCCAGATTGTCACTACTGACCCACGGACCTTGGTGGTCCAGTGTTGTGAAGATGCCTGCAGCTGCGACACTTAGTGCAGATCAGATGCGGCACGATATTACGTGGAAAAATTGTGGTCGGAGCCCGAACTGCGTCTCGAGACAAGGTGGCAGACTGGTGTCACGAGGCACAGTGTGGGATAGCTGGCAGCCTGTCCTGGGCGTAGACGGTGGTGGAAGCGTAGATGTCTAGCGAAAGAACTCCTGTCTGACGTCTGGCTGGCGGCGTCTGGTGCTGGAGGATGCCCAGTCTCTGTAACTAGGAGGGCCTCAGTTCGATCCGCGACCCATCAGAGTACGGCTGCTGGACCCTCCCCCAGCTGGCGGTCCCATCAGGATGCGGTGGAGCAGTAGCAACCTCATGGTGAAAGCCTAGATGTGAAGAACGCTAACTCGATGACTCACTGAGTCGATCTGATGGCCAGCCCGGCCGACTTGTCGGTATTTACAGGGGCCGAAGTGGGTTTGTTTGTGGTGTTGCAGTTGCTCACGTTCTGTACACCATTTGCCAATGGGCCCTTGCGACGCAATAAGCGGCGGGCAGGTAGATGTGCCCAGAGGTTGCCATGGCGTAGTGATAAGCCAGTGTATTGGGGCAAATGTCCTTTTGTGGTACTGGACCCTCCAGCTTTGGCTCACATCATTACAATGTGCACTTTAGCTAAGATCTCTATGCATATAGGATGATCCCGTAATGATGCTGAGAACTTTCAGGGGAAATGGAGTAGGGTAAATGTAGCAGTTTGAGGTAAAGGACCATGGTCTAGAACGAATGAGTTGAAAGTTCTAAGCGACAATCGTTCTGGTACCTCCTGACAATGGAATACACGTACCAGTGCTGTTGTTGCTGAGATCGTACGCTAGCTAATTTTCAGAAGTGGTGTTATCGACCAAAACAAGAGAAAATGTCTAGTAAACGTGGGCTCTAAAATGCATACCTTAAGGGATAAGAGAACTTGTTCAGGTTCGATACTAAGAAACACATCTCTACTGAACAAGTGCCCTCATCTCTTAAGGTATGCATTTTAGAGTCCATATTTACTGGAATTTTTTGTTGTTTTCGTCCTTACTAACACGTCTGAAAACTCCATACTCTACAATCTGAGCAATAGCAGTACTGGCACATGTATTTCAATGTCAGAAATATCAGACGCTTTTTGTTCATAACTTTCGAATCCTTATTTTCCGGACCATGGTCATTTGCCTTTCCCCATCAGCCCTGAAAGTTTACACCATCATCACAGAATTGTCCTGTATAACTTGTGTCCATGAATAACGCCATGGACTGAATACTGTGTACATCTAATTTCAGAATATTTTTCAACATGTTATTGCATTTCTTTTTTGGGTTCATGACTCACCTCCCTCTTCTTTGGATCTGTGAGCCCTATCCCGCTTTTCTGGATTTCTGACCCCTCCCTTCATCTTCCTCTGACTCCATAGGGATCAGAGACTTCTGCAAGTAAGAACATTGCCAACACCTTGCGTGGCCTGAACATAATTAGGTCACCAGGTTCGTAATCCATGTGGCCTGTCGATCTTTACTGCTTCTCCCACCTACATTTTGGTGCAGGGCTTTACTCGGGCCAGTACGGTAGGTTTACAAACCTGATATTTATTTTAACGCCTCTTGAGAAAAAAGCTGGAAGGTGGCGTCGACACCATCCATCATTAATTTAGAGCGTCTTTGACACGACAGCGGATAAAGCGGAAAGCCGCGTCAGGGTATATACGTAGCTTCGTCTCTTCGGTGTTATCGTAACGATTGTGCTCTCAATTAACTGAAGCTTTCTTTCTAGCTTCCACACATGTCGTTAGCACTACTTCTTGCACCCTAAAATACCATTTTTTTTTTAAATGGGTTTTCAGATAGTCACGTTTGGCAATACTTTCTTTCAACAAGTCCTTCAATCGTAATCAGAAGGGCGCTGATTTTAATGACCTTAGAACAGCGAAATATGAAAGCTCTTGTGGCCTAAGACGTATATAAATATCGCCTTAAAAAATAAACTAAGACTTTGTATAAGTTTGTGTGCAAAAGTGTTGTTGATTTTTTGAGGTACGTCTAGTAAGTTTCCTCATTCTATAGTCAAATTATAAATAATTTATAATGTTGAAGCAATTTATTGACATTTTTCAGCGCTTCTTTTAATCTTCTACATAGTCACCATGTTTTTCCAAGCATTTTTGGTAACGTGACGCAAGTTTTTCCAAACCAGCGTAGTCCAGTTCGGGTACTGGACTTTTGCCTCACAAAGTTCTCTTTCTTCCCGACAATGCTCAGCCTCATACAGCTTCAACGACCGACGCAGAGATGGGAAGATTCAACTGGGGAGCATTCTCACATCCCCCATATTCACCATATCTTGCCTCAAGTGATGTTTCACATGTGCCTCGAACTCAAAAGTCATCTTGGAGGTAAGCACTTCAACACCGATGACGAATGTCAATCAAATTCTGCTGAGCTATTGACCGCATTGTCAATATGAAAAATTGTCCGACCTTTCGGCCACTGTTACAACCACCCTTGGACAATTTCATATATTGACAATGTGGTCGACAGCCCAGAAATGACAACGGCTGCAGAAGTCTATGTTTTCATCTAAACGGATGATAAAGTCATATCAGCAGCGAACAGCTGTTTACAAGCACAGTACTGGACCTGGTGTAACACTGGTTTGGAAAGACGTGTGCCATGTTACTAAAAGATCTTGGGAAAAGGATGACGACTATGTAGAAAAGTATCAGAGTCATTGTACAATGTCAATAATATTATTTCAACATGATAAAATAGTGTGTCATGTCTCGTACAAAAAAAGAAGGAAACTTACTCCTCGTATAAACCATGTACACAAAATTCACTTTTGAACAAATTGTCAGTTCAATACTTATTTTTTGCAGCGTTTAAATCTAAGTAGCAATTTTTTGAAATGTTTGTTTGTCTAAAAAAATACGAGGTGGGATGAAAACAATACCGCCTATATCAATAGTAAAACCATGTTTTTACAGCTGCATACCACTTGCTTAAAGTATTCCGAATTAGTTAACACGTCCTGTAAATCTTCAGGTTCTGCAGAGTTGCACTGGATCACAATGTGTATTTTCAAGTTTTGCGTTTTCAAAGAGCTGTGATTGTCGCTGAGAATAATTTTGTTACTGCTAAAGCTCCTCTCCACACGACAGGACGTCATTTGAAGGCAGTGGTGTCACTGCAGACCAGCTTTGGTTCATTGTCTTGAAGTTGTGGCATTCCCAGACAGACTGTTACTAATTTCGCACATTGAGGAATATCCAGAATTCCCCTGGAGAACACTTTGCAACTTGTCCACTTTGCCAGCCACACGACCACGGGCGCGAGTCAACTCAGCCTGCAAACGTTTGCAGAGCGTCGAGGACGTCACACAGCTGAGTACCAACAGCTTTCAGAGTTGTGGCCATGTTTGACACTCCTGAAAAGTTTTGAAATTCATCGCTATCAAGCTAACTAAAGATTTTCTTTATTTTGGTATAGCTGGTACAGCAACTGTCAACAGGATTAAGCTAAGAGCCCATGGTGTAAAGACAAGCTGGGGGGAATTAAGGTGCTTTTTCTTGAATTTTGCACCCGTACCGGAGATTTCACATAGATTTTTTCCCCACAGAAAATGAATGTGTCCACATCAGGGTAATCTATTAGCACCTCTTCTGCAGCTCTGGGTAACGCATGTGCAAGACAAGCCTAAAGCCCCTTGACTACTTCAGCCATGTACGAAGCACCATCTATTGCCAGCGATAAAGTGCTATCTGTGTTCACACCATCTGGCCACAATAGTGGCAGTTGTCGAGATCTTTACTTTCTGGCGAGCTACACACGTTAGGTGGAACATTTCCCCAGACCGGTCAACTTTTAGAACACCACCAACAACATTTGCAACATAATGTCCAATCACATCGTTAATTTCATCTGTGGGCACCCAGAACTTTTGGTCAGCAACAGTAATTTCCATTTTGTTGAGCCCGTCCTCGCAGTACACGAATAAATAGTCATTTCTCAATATAGATTTCGGATCCGCATGAGTTGTGCACTTCTCCAAGAACTGCCTGAAGTGTGAAGTCTTCAAATTCTCCCACCAGACGTTGAACATACCATCTTCTCACGCAAGTCCTTGAAGAACGATTACACGGCTGAAGATTGACTTCTCTGCTCAAGTAACAGCGTTTGTCTGTTGTCATTTCAGCACTTCTCTTCAAGTGGCTGCTGTGTTTGGAGGTATTATGGTGCTTTCACACATTAAAGCGCGTTATTGCACTAACTTTAAGTTCACACAGTGTAGAAAATAATATTTTCCTATGAGTTCTGAAGAACGAAGATTGCGAAGAATATCTCGCAACTTCATGCTGTTGGAGCACTTTACTTTCGGTGAGTTGAAACAGGCGGAGATTATATTCATGCTAAATAATGTGCTCTCGAGTGCCATGTTGATTACGTCGAAACCGCCTTTGTTGGCTTGGAGAGCGTTTTACCGACGCGTCTTACGTCAGCGAGTATTTTGTGCTGCTTGTCTATTACAGGGCTGATAAATAAACCTCTGTAGTAATTTTTGTGTTTATTTGTGACAATATCACTTAAACGTTCTCAAGTGAGGAACATTCTCGTGTTTTTATTCTCGTGTGCTGAAAAGACACATTTTTGCAAAAATTTAGCCGAAATATCGCTCACCCGCAAGAAAATTGGTATAATTTCAAAAATAGTTTTGGGTTTTATTCCAGTAAAAGGTCTGTTTTAGATGCATCTTTTTACGGGAGAAAATTCATGAGTGTCATTTGAAAAACCGCTAGATCGGCGATATGATACTTTACCACAACAGAAAATGTAAATTGTTGGAACAAGTGCAACGATAGGTCTGAATCGTGTTGGGGCCTTCAAAGGCGCAATGTGTTGCATGAATTAAGATTAGTATCACATTTTTAGTGGAGACAGTATTCTTGTTAGCATACTGATAGTTTTCGTGGTCCGTTCATCACATCTTGAATTACGACACGTTTCTCGTTTGTGAAGTACGCATCTCATTGGCCCACTTCGAACGTCACATTTCGAGTATCTTTGAAGAATGTAACCCTGAAATGAGCTTTTATTGTCACTGCTGTAAGTATGAGTACTATAATTTCAGTTTTTATTATTTTAATTTTATATTCGGTGCTTACCATTATTTTTAAAATAATTATTGTTTTTATACTGTCTGAAAATGGCTTTCTCATCTCGCGGGAAAATTGTGGTGGAGATGGCCACATCAGGAAAGCTAGTCAAGTCAAGTAACGTGGGATATACAATTTCTGAGGGAACTTGTGAACCTACAGGAGAACAAGCTGAAGGCAGTAATGAAATTGCTGTGACTCGAAATTTATTATCCTATTGTAGTGAAATGCACGCTTCGGGTGATACGAGGCTCATTTTGAGAAAGTGTAGCCCACTCATTGCTAATTGTGGGACAAAATCTTTCTTCTTTTGTAGAAAGATGTAATGAAGACAGTGATAGTTTATCACCACCTGTCCATGACTCGCACTGTGATCCAGAGTATGAAGTTTCTTCAGAGAGTGAATCTTCATGTACAGAAGACTTTCTGTCTGAAACTGAGGATAAAAATGTTTGCCGGCCGCGGTGGTCTCACGGCTCTAGGCGCGCAGTCTGGAACAGTGCGACTGCTACGGTCGCAGGTTCGAATCCTGCCTCGGGCATGGATGTGTGTGATGTCCTTAGGTTAGTTAGGTTTAAGTAGTTCTAAGTTCTAGGGAACTAATGACCACAGCAGTTGAGTCCCATAGTGCTCAGAGCCATTTGAACCATTTTTGATAAAAATGCTTCCCCATTTGCCGATAGCCCCTTAACCAGAGTTCATGCATTAAGAGTATCTGATGCCCATCCCACATGTTCATATATAGTAGGGGCTAGTTTTTCTTCACTACTCTCGTCATATCAACATAGTAATAAAGAAATACATCGGCAAAAAATCGTGTCGCCCCCAAAACAGCGCACCAAAAGAAAGACCTCCAAAAAAATCCCTATTGGATTAAATAAATCTGAAAATTCCAACGCAACTCAGTGAAGAACACGTCTCTTCCTCAAAGACTAAAAAAGTGTTTTCTGAAAGAAAATTTGTCACAGCTTGTACGTTAAAGCGTAGCCTACAGTGCAGTACTGAGTTCACTGAGAAGGAGCGAAAAGTAATAATTTTAGATACTTCTGTGGGTTAGGAAATGCAATCCGAAAACAAAGGAAGTAGGTTACAGTACGCTTGTTCGCCCACTGATTGAATACTGCTAAGCAGTGTGGGATCCGCACCAGATAGGTTTGATAGAAGAGATAGAGAAGATCCAACGGAGAGCAGCGCGCTTCGTTACAGGATCATTTAGTAATCGCGAAAGCGTTACGGAGATGATAGATAAACTCCAGTGGAAGACTCTGCAGGAGAGACGCTCAGTAGCTCGGTACGGGCTTTTGTTAAAGTTTCGAGAACATACCTTCACCGAAGAGTCAAGCAGTATATTGCTCCCTCCTACGTATATCTCGCGAAGAGACCATGAGGGTAAAATCAGAGAGATTAGAGCCCACACAGAAGCATACCGACAATCCTTCTTTCTACTAACAATACGAGACTGGAGTAGAAGGGAGAACCGATAGAGGTACTCAGGGTACCCTCCGCCACACACCGCCAGGTGGCTTGCGGAGTATGGATGTAGATGTAGATGTAGGTGATTTGGAGAAACAACATTCTTTCACAGCTGGAAACATTTAGTCAGTGTTTCTCAAGTGTCGATACAATAACCCAAACAAATACTGTCAAATGAAGTATGCGTTTTATCTTTATAATAAAGATTCCAAGTTACGTGTCAGCAAACGGTTTTTTCGAAACACATTGCATATTAGCGATAGACCCGTCTGCACGGTTCTCAGCAAAAACGTAAGAAATTTCGCAGGCAGTGAAAAGAGGAGAAAACACAGAAGTCGACCCGTTAGTTAAAAACTCCGTAAGACAGCACACACTTTCAATACTGAATGTGGTGAGCTACTATACAGGAGCTAAGACCGACAGTGTCTGTATTCTGAGGCATAAAAGTCTGGCAGAACTCCATCTAGACTCCGTAAAACTGCAAGAAAAGAAGGCTCAACTAGCTGCCAACTCAGTAATGGGTCCAAGAAATTTTAGTAACGAATACCACATATCATTCTTCGTACCGAAAAAAGACTTGTGTAATTCGTGTGAAGCGAAGTTCCAGCAACATGAAAGAGAGATTGTTTTAAGTCGTCAAGCCGTATATCATAAACGTGAAATTAATGATAATGTTGTCGTGCTTGCCTTTAATCTTCAGGCCGTATAGCCGTGTCCGACAGGTGAAATATCTCTATTTTACCACAAATCAAAGATTAATTGTTCTAACTTTGCTATTTTTCAGGTAGGTAGTGATACTGTCGAGTGTTACTTTTGGAGTGAATGTGAGGGGCAGCGTGCTTCAAATGAGATCGGTACTTGCCTGTGGATGAATCTGTAAAAACTTCCTTCACTTTTTAATGATAAAAATTTGCAGTTCGTTTTTTAGTGTGATAACTGTGGCGGAGAAAATAAAATACACACATTATTTCATTATTCGTTCATGCCATGAAGACACTAGAAATATACGTAATAAGTCTAAAATTCTTAATCAGTGGGGATACGCAGAATGGCAGACGACGATAAGAAACAACTGGCCAAATTTGCATTTTAACTGCCAACAAAAATGGTTGTCCTTTTGCTGTGACTATTACCTCATTCTAATGTTTTAGACCTAAAACGAGTCGGTGGGGAAATGGGTTGTGCTAACATTCTGAAAGGTCATGAAGGTAACGCTATAGAGATTTCCCAGAATCAAAATTTTCTGATCTGATGAATCAAAACCTTTTTGCATTTAGTTTCAGGTATTTTTATGAACAGTCTAATTTTTCTAATGTTGAAATCATAACTAAAAATAACAAAGAGCTTCTCTCTTTACATTAAGTGTGTTCAAGAGCATTTTATTTGAGTGAACGGAAGGAAAAAGATCGTTTGTCCCTAACTGCTTCCTAGCATATTCCGCAAACTCACGCAGCTTTTTCTCTAACTTGTAACATTCCCAACATGCAGAGAAGACTATACTGCTGCACCCCTAATTTAAAAATAAATGATAATATAGTTTATTTTTTGTTGTGCTAAGTAACGTTTCCTTTTTCTAACAACGCAACTTACAGTGTTTTGTACCAATAGATAGTTATTGTAACACTGAATTTTAAAAAATAACTTACATAGTCCTATTTCCCAATGCTGTGAGCAGTACTGTGATGTACATAAGAGAACGTGATTTATTTGTAGGATAACAGATTTTGTACATGCATGTGTTGCAGCAAATTTTTTGGTGAAATTTAATTGTAAGATGACAACGTGCCACGTCGCCGGGCCGCATTTGTTCGCGATTGGTCTGGAGAACATCCTGGACAGTTCGAGTGAATGATTTCGCCACTCAGATCGCCTGAGTGGATTACGGAATTCAATGTTTCGAGATCCACAGTGTCAAGAGTGTGCCGAGAGTACAAAATTTACGGCGTTATCTCTCACCACGGACAACGCTGTGGCAACGGCCTTCACTTAACGACCGAGAGTGTTTGCATAGAGTTGTCGGTGTTAACAGAGAAGCAATACTGCCTGAAATAGCAGCAGAAATCAATGTGGGACGTACGACGAGGTTATCCATTATGACATTGCGGCGAAATTTCGCGTTAATGGGCTATAGCAGCAGACGAAAGACGCAACTGCCTTCGCTAACTCGCACGGCATCGCCTGCAGCGCCTCTTATGGTCTCGTGACCATATCTGTTGGACCATAGACTACGGAAAACGGTGGCGTGGTCAGATGACTCTCGATTTCAGGTGTTAGCAGCTGATGGTAGGGTTCAGTTATGGCGCAGACTCCAAAAAGCTGTGGACGAAGGTTATCAACAACGCAATGTGTTAGCTGGTGGTGGTTCCACAGTGGTGTGTGCGGTGTTTACATGGAATGGACTTGATCCTTTGGTCCAACTGAACCGATAATTGACTGTAAATGGTTATGTTAGGGTAGCTGGAGGCCGTTTGCAGCCATTCATGTACTTCACGTTCCAAAAAATCGATGCGCCATGGCATTGGGCCACAGTTGTTCGTAACTGGTTTGAAGAACATTCTGAACAGTTAGAGCGAATGATTTTGCCTGCCAGATCGCCCGACATTAATTCCATCGAACATTTATGGGACATAATCCCGACTTGGCAATTCTTTTGCAATTATGGACAACTATAGGAAGCATGGCTCAGTATCCCTCCAGATGACTTCCAACGACTTGTTGATTCCATGCCAAGTCTAACTGCTGCACTACGGAGGCCTAAGGAGGTCCGACAAGTTATCTGGAGGTGTCCGATGACTTTTGTCACCTCAGTGTAAGTTGATAGAACCAGAGGTTTTGTTGCATCCAAATGGTGTGGTACCTAAAGATTGACAGAAACAAACAACAGAAATACAACAGAAGAAGAATAGCCAGTTTTGAGAGATGTAATACTAAAGGCAGTAGAGGAATAGCCTGGCAAGAAGCCAGTGCCCATCATAAAGCCTGTGATGAAACACGAGATAGAAAATTTAATTCAGTAAAGAAGGTACCAATTAAGTTCCTTTCAGAATATGTTGATCCAATAGCTCCACACTTAACAATCATGAGCAGCCGCTTGTTAGACGAAAGATTCTTATCCAAAGACAGGAAAGTTGCACAGGTCACACCAATATTCAAGAAAGGCAATAGGAGTAGTCCACTACATTACCGGCCCACGTTATTAACATCGATATGCATCAGAATTCTGGAGCATATATTGCGTACGAACATTATGAATTATCTAGAACACAATGGTATTATCACGGATTTAGAAAATATCGTTCTTGTGAAGCACAACTGGCTCTTTGCTCACACGACATATTGAATACTATGAACAAGGGACCTAAATTTGATTTCATATTTCCTGATTTCCAGAAGTCTTTTGACACTGTACCTCATAAGCGGCATGTAGTGAAATTGCGTGCTTATTGAATATTACCACAGATATACGATTGGATTTGTGATTTCCTTTCAGAGAGGTCACAATTCGTAGTAATAGAAGGAAAGTCATCGAGTAAAACAGAAGTGATTCCTCGCGTTCCTCAAGGTAGTATGATAGGTCCTCTGCTGTTCCTTATCCATTACATGATTTACGGGACAATTTGAGCAGCCGTATTAGGTTGTTTGCAGATGTTCCCGTTTATCGTCTAGTAAAGCCATCAGAAGATCAAAACAAATTTTGAAATGTTGTAGAAAAGATATCTGTATGGTGCGAAGATTGGCAGTTGACCCTAAATAACGACAAGTGTGTGGTCTTCCACGTGGGTACTAAAAGGAATCCGATAAACTTCGGATATACGATAAATCAATCAAATGTAAAGACCGTAAATTCAGTAAATACCTAGGGATTACAATTACAAAGAATTTAAATCGGAAAGAACACACAGAAAATGTTGTAGGGAAGGACAACCGAAGAATGCGTTTTATTGGCAGAAGACTTATAAGGTGTAACAGATCTACTAAAGAGATTGCCTGCACTACGGTTGTCCATCTTCTTCTGGAGTACTGGTGCGCATTAATAGATCCTTACCGCATTAAGTGACTGCATCGAAAAATTGATGATGTGTCCATTGATGAGAGGATCTAGGGATCCTCACAGTGACCTCACAGTATATTGAAAGGTGGCTGCACTGAGTCTCAGTGCCAGAGATTGCGCCAAAGAGTATTATTCAGTCGCCTCCACTGGCAGTTGACTGGCAGTTGCCGCTGAGAAGTTGGAGAGAGTAGTCATAGTTCTGAGGTAGGCGTGATCTGTGCTTGTTGAGACGTCGATAGAGTACTAGTTGTTCTTTTGGACAAGATACCATATGTTATTCGATTGGGGATGTTGTAATGATACAAGTGTATTTTTCGTCAATATATATGAAGGTAAAGAATTTTTTTTTTATTTCAGTCCTAAATAACAATGCCTCTTGGTCACAGCATCAGTCAACAAAGCATCTGGCTTGTGTTCTGGTTTTGATGTGCAATCAAAGTATTTCTGTTGTTTTAATTACTTCATTGTAAATGGCGTTTAAAGCATCTTGTAGTATTGAGGAAGAACCGTGCCAGATGTGTACGTTGAATCACACTTCCACACTCAGAACAGTTACACTTATGCTTTCTTGTTTCGTAGCTTTTATAGTTGCTGGGGACTTAATTAATTAATTGTGTTAACGCAAATTTCCTTTCATTCTCTGTTGTAATTCTGTGCAGTCAGATTGCGTACTAATATTATTCAGGGCCAACCGGTTACGAGACTACGTAATCGGACAAACAGCGATTAAAATTAAAACTAGTTGCATTCTATTTTATTAAGCCCCCATGCACGTGGCGACCGCTGCTTCGGATCGCCCTTGGAATTCTTTTGATAGTAAAAATGGCAGACAGTAGTATTGTTGTAGTAATTTAGTTTAGTAATTGTAGTCTATATTGCATGTGTAGATTTGGTAATTGAACATTTGTAGTTGTCTTGTCATTCTTCTAATGGTATTTTCGCAGAATTTAATTTTTGATGTCTTGTATAGGGGTTTGACAATTTTGTGCAATTATGAAGATTTAAATTGTTCGTTAATCGTGTTTGTCCGGAAGCATTTTGTGTGAATAGTATTGTTGGTGATAAAGTGTCATATTGTGTGTAATTTTCGTATAGGGACGAGTTTTGTATGTTTTGTAAATGATTACGCGATCGATGGAAAAGGCAAAAATAATGGATAGTGAGAATGACGAAGTTGTTAACATGGCGAACTCACCAACGCATGAGAACAGTATAATGAATAATGAAGTAGAAAACAATTTAATAAGTCGGGAAAATAGTCCGGAACCAGTTCAAAATTTTTCTCAATCAAAAAATTCACAAAATACGAGATTAACGTTAGAAGATTCTGAAATAGTATCGAACACAGATAGCTTTACGGCTATGCCGAAGGAAGTTAGTTGTACGGGAAATTTTAGGGGCGAAAAGAATTTTGAACCAGTTAATATGGAGCAGTTGATGGGTGCTATATTAAATTTGACAACACGGTTAGAAACTGATATGGGAACAATGAAAACACGGTTAGACTCATTGGGATCACAGTTAGGATCTGAATTAAAAACAGAGATGGGAACATTGGCAACACGGTTAGAAACTGATATGGGAACAATGGAAAAACTGTTAGACTCACGAATAGGGACATGTTTCAAAAACATGAAAGATGAATTAAAGAAAGAAATTAGAGAAGAAGTACAACCGATTTCGAATGCTCACAATAATAGATTAATTTCAAAAGAAATCAGACAAAAGGAACAGGATAGAGAACAGGAAGAAAGAGATCGCGTAATAGTACAAAAATTTTCAGAGTTAAATTTACAACGTGCACACGATAAGGCAGAAATATTTGAAAGAATCGAGGAATCTGTACCAAATGAAAGAATAAATAACCTAACACAACAATGTGAACAGTTAACTACTAAATGTGTTAATACTGAAACCCGAGTCGCGACACTTACGGAAGACGTAAATAAACAGAAAGAAGAAATAGGTGACTTATCGGAAAGAGTTGAGGAGATTCCAGATAAATTGACAAGCCTTAGTTTAACCCTAGCATTACCAACGTATTTTTTGTTACATGTAATACCAACGGGGGGGCCTCAAAGGCCCATAAAAAATACCACAATTTATTTTATCATAAATCAAGTTTATTTACTTCTGATACCTCTAACAACAATTCAAAATGCTTCGACATTATTTTTTGTATACTGGATAATAAAAGATGTTATTATAATAGGAATAAAATGAACAAATCACGAGATTCAGTTTATATATTTTTTGGAGTAATGTTTCAAAATAGTGTTTTATTATAAAAACGACTTTTTTAATTCGATACACTACATGAAGCAAACAAAATTTACTGTCTCATTCTGCAACGCATTTTTCACACAACACTGTCTTCCTGCAGTGTTTCCCACAGACGTGTTTGTGGCACTGAGAGCAGGTAACAGTTGACTTTCCCAGCTTGTTGTACTTGATCTTTTTAGATGCAGCTTCTTGGCAGCATAGGTGGCACCGTCCACATGTTCCTGGTTCTGCTGTTGAGGATGATGGTTCTACAGAGCAGCTGAGCTTCCGTTGTGTGATGCTTTCCATTGCCATTATTACTGGCTTCTGAAGTCCATACAAATTTTGAGCCCGTTTATCTACTTGAGATCTTATTAGTTCGAGACCTAAGTTAGTGATAAAAACCCTTCTGCGGTTTAGCAAATTCTTTTTCCAATTCGGAAAGTTGAGGAGGAAGAGTGAATATGCATTTATTGCTGCTATGTCAATGAGTGTGTAGAAGAGGGACAAAGGCCATCTTCTTGTTCCTCTCTTTGTGCTGTAGTGTCTTGCCATCTGGTCTATGGCGTCCACGCCTCCCTTTGTAGAATTATAAAAAAGATTTATGTTAGTCTTTTTTGAGTCTTCATTCAACACCCCTTCTGAGTGATAAGTTGAAAGCATCAACAGCAGTCGCTTTGGCTTCTCGCGGACTAGCGTTGATGCAAGAGTAACTGGTGGCCTCTGTGTCTGAGGATCAGTGTAAGGAAAGATGGAAGAGTGTAAATTGCGGCCAGTTGTAGTCTTCAGCTCTTCAGGTATGTGTCGTCTGTTAGACTGTAGGGTGCCAACAAGTGTGAGGTGGAAATCATTCCATAGAGTCTCAGCAAGCTCCACTGAAGTATAGTACCGATCTGTGGTAACATTACGGCCTGATTTTTCAATAGGTTTTATTAGTCTCTTTACAATTTCCATCGGTCCATTTGAATGCTGTGTATTTCCTGACTTGCCTGTATAGATGTCCATGCTGATCACATATCTAGTCTCAGAATCAGACAGCATTCGAATTAGAATGCCGTATTTTCCAGGTTTTTCTTTTAGAAACACCTTGAATGGACAGCGACCACGGAACAAAGACAACATCTCATCCACTGTTGTATGTAGACCAGGAATGAAATACAATGGAAGTGAAGAATTGAAGCTTTCAAAAATTTCCCTCATTGGAGCAAACTTTTCAGTCTGGCGACGAATTTCTCTTGTGTTCTTATCATCAAACCTCAACATTTTAGTCAATTAGAAATATCGGGTCCGACTCATTGATCCACAGTACACTTGTCGGCCCCGAAGCAAAGACCATAAATCTTGGACAGGTATCTTATTGTCATGATTTGAACCCATGATTAGCAAGAGTCCTATATAACAAAATAACTCATCTTCATCTGTGTGCTGAATACCTAGTCGAGAAGCTTCTTCATTTGAGTGTAGTTTTATTAGATTCATAATTTGAGGTGTAAAAAAGAGCTCTATAGCCTCTTTCGGAGACGCAATTCTTCCTTGTTGTCCTAGCCCCATTCTTTCTCGCACTATGGTTTGTACAGAACGCCGATATTGTCGAGATGGCTTCGTAATATACTCTCGTCCACTTTTTGCAATGAATTTATCACATTCCGTATCATTATCATCTGGTGGATTGCCTTCAACCTCATCTTCATTCTCAGACGATGAATCGGTAGTAATTTCTTCCACATCATCATCCACTTCACTTTCCTCTAAATCTGATTCGTTCAAAACTTCTTCTAGCACTCTTTCAATGGAACTATCACGTAAACGTTGTCTACTCATGTTGCTGGTTCGACAGCAGCAGAAACACTGAAAATAACAGTGGTCCGCTTCATAATAATATGTCTGAAGGCAACAATGCCAAAATTCGTTTCATGGTAAGAATTTGAAACGAAAGACTCAACCTCGTAAATCTTTCCTTGCTATTATCAACGGGTGGGCTTCTAAGGTCCACAGAGAATTAAATCAAGTAAATGGATTTTAATTACATTTTTATTCCGAAATTCTGTAATGACTCAATATTACATTCAATAACGAACAATTACCTTTGCTTTCAAGTTCATATATCAAAGGGTGTGGATACAACATAGAAAAACTGAGTCAATGGGCCTACAGCCCCCCCCCCCCCCCCCCGTTGGTAATGCTAGGGTTAAATGGGGACAGAGATTCAGACGATACAGCTCCATTGCCATTTGCAGAAACCGAAGAGCACCAGAACATAAATAAACATGTTGAAAATCAGGGAAAATTTAATGAACGCTTTTAAAAGGGAATTTGAGGCGTTACGAAAGCAAGTCAAACAAATTGAAAACGAAATCGTAGGAAAAGATAGCAGAAGAAATTTAGAATCACAGATAGCAGAGGGCTTTGAAGAAAATATTTTATTTCATTTATGAGAAGCAACAAGAGAGCGCCAGGCGCGCGAACTAGACAATAATCGACATGTGGACGGAGACAGACGCGGTAGGTCTTTGTCGCCACGAGGCGAAAACTTTGTCTATAAACACTTCTTAACTGTTCGGAAATTTAAGACCTTTCGGAATTCTAAGAATGACATACATCCATGTTCATGGTTACACCAATTTATGTACGCACTTCCACCAAATTGGCCACTACGTCACATACTGGAATTTATGTGCGGCTATTTAAGTCCTGAGGGGATTCATTACACTTCGATGAATATGTGCCGTAGCGTGCACAGGGCCCCGAGCTGCAGTGGTGCTATTTCATCTTTAGTGTTCTGCACTGCTGCCTACTCTTTTACTATTCTTTGTATCTATCAAAACAACTCTTCAACTATCAGTCTATCTAGAGAGTCGGTAAAGAATAACCGGGTATGAATATTTTACCCAAAAGTGATTTCTGAAATTACCGTTTGGACTTACTGTATCTTCTGCACCATTCATTCGTAGTTTAAACGAAATTTTACCTGTTTATCTTCGTGACAATATTACCTCATATGTTGACGATATTCTTATTGCTAAACGTTCTTGGAGTGAGCACAACAAAATTTTGGACTCATTATTACGTATTTTTGCAAGAGTTGGCATTACAGTGAACTTGAAAAAAACTGAGTTTGCTCGTTCTCAGGTGAAATTTCTTGGTCATATTATGTCTACAGAAGCTATTCTTCCTGATCCAGAAAAACTAGACGCTATTCGTAATTATGCTGTTCCTAATACAAAACGTGATGTTCGTAGCTTCCTTGGTGTCTGTAATTTTCTTAGACGCTTTGTTAGATTGGACAATTTGGCCACACCTCGTTTATGTGAACTATCTGAAAAGAATTCTACTTTCATAAATTACTAGAAAATTGCTACTTCAGTAATATGGAAAAACGTATTTGATCAGTTCTTGCCAAATGCAAATTATGTCAAAAGGCTAAGACGCCAACTATTTCTCACAGAGCACCATTGTTTCCTATCATTCCAGCGAAATTAAAGGAGATGGCTGCAGTCGATTTGTTCGGTTCAGTGATTCGTTCTACTAATGGTTTTGCGTACATTTTGGTAGCAGTAGAATTGACATCAAAATATGTGTGTTTTACACCTTTACCCAAAGCAACAGCTCGTTCAGTATCTAATGCTTTCATCAAACATTTTCTTAAAGAAGTGGGTCATGTTGATAAGGTTATATCAGATAATGGATCACAGTGTCGCTCTAAAATTTGGATTCGTACTCTACGGCGTCGTAAGATTAAACCAATTTTCATTTTACTTTTTCACCCTCAATCTAACGCTTCAGAGAGGTGGATGAAGGAAATCAATAAACTGTGTCGACTTTATTGTTATCAGAATCACAGAACGTGGGATCAGTATCTTCATATTTTTCAAAACATTCTGAATGAACTCCCTAATGATTCAACTTCTTTACCGCCTATATTGATATTAAAAAATAAAGCACCGACAAATCGCATTTCTGAAATCGTTCGTTTTCCGCCTTCACGGAAACTGCGGCATTCTGAAGTTGTCAACCTGGCTCTACAAAATATTGCATCTGCGGTTGCTAGAAGAGAGAAATCAGCTAAACGTCCTGGTCGTTTAAAAACGTTGTCAGTTGGTCAAAAGGTGTTAATTAAGTCTCATCGTTTGTCTCACAAAGGAAAAGGTTTGTGTCGCAAATTTTTTCTGCTTTATAACGGTCCATATAGAGTTCGCAAAATTATTCATGATAACACTGTCGAAGTAGAAACTCTTAAATCACGGCGCTCTAAAGGAATTACATCATATATCAAACGTTAAAATTTTTGTGGAATGACATACTTTTGAGAAACTAACAGTTATACGTAAACACACGGAGAGTACAAGGATACCGCGCCGTGTTCCGGCGGCGGCACATACTCAAAGCAACAGTCAAGTCTGCGAGCCGCACAAGGCAGTCGTTGACCACAAACAATTGCTTCTTACGGCACGCATACCTACAGTTGATCGCGCGCTCAATGCGAATGCATTGACAGCCGTAAGCAAATACACAGTCTAATTTCCCTGATTAAATTCAGTATAAAGCTATAATGACTTGATAAATTATGTTATTAACGTTCAGTAATTTTCAGGATACAGTTGTATAAAATATTTAAGAACTTCAGGTAAATTCTGTGTGTGTCAGACGTTAAGAGGACTTGCGATCGAGAAAATTTCAGGAAGAATGTCATTTCGAAGAAGAAAGTAATAAACTGAAAAGGTAACTATTAATTGAGTTTATTTTTCAGGTAACATATTTCCGCTTAGGTACATACTTTAGACGTAATTTGCTGCTCGCGATTATGTGATTCATACTTTGTGTTAACTGATTCTGGCAATGATTGATTAATGAACAGGATTGTTACTTGAGTATATTATGCGTCGCTTTGTTGATATGCTTTTTCACTGATGTCCCTTTTTTTTATTATGTGCCTGCTGTGCTTATTTATTTAAATTATAATTGTCACCTGATTAGTCGTGCTGATATGGTTATGTATGTAAGTTATACTTTGTGATTTATCTGCTTGCTCCTTCATGTTTACCTATTAAGGTTACATATGAACATTTATTTGCTTATGCTGATATGATGCTAACGACCTCTTTATTATGTAAGATATAGCTTTGCTGCTTTGCGTATGTATTACATATCTACACATTTCTGTTTTGTTGTCATAACTACTCTTTAATTTGGTATATAGAAATGCTGATGTACGGTGTACGAACATGGAGTTTGGGTCACACTATGGTATTAATTACAAATTGTTCGCTTGGCAGAGCCTCGTTATAAGGATTGTGCTACATCCACTTGTTGACATTCTGTTATCTACTGGTACATTTACTCGATATTGCATGTTTTGCTTACGCTCAGTGCTTTATATTTTAAGATAAGAAAATTAACTGCTATAATGCTACGAACGATATTGGTACAAAAAACTTCATTGAAGTCACATGAGCTGGAGGCTTGATAGAAGCTGTATAAATTTAAGCTAATAGGAAGGAAACTAACGACATGACATACCAACACTAGGTTAAAACAGTTGTCAGTTATTACACTGCATTCTTCGTGATCAATTGAAATAGCAAGTGACACTTGACACAAGAAATACTCCACATGTTTGCTTCTGTTTTGCCATGATTCTTGAAGTGGTGTACACACTGTGAAAAATTACGATCATTCACACTCCGTACTCGTACATACTTATTGAAAGTTATTCAAACTAAAAGCTGTTAGAGGTCATGTACGCATTTCTTTTATTTAATGACGGAGAAGGTAACCAAAATGTATTTTATAATTCATAATGAGTGGAAGGTTTGGGTCAGATGGATTACACAGAGGTTATGTGTGGACATTGTGTCTTCGGAATGTATGGGATGATGAACTGAAGTTTGCACTAGGATTTTATCTATACTTGTTCGAGGAGACTGACTAGAGGAAAGAGCTGTTATGGAAGAGAAATGATATTGGTGATAAAGTTTATATGTATTGACATATTGAACAGTTATTATTGAGGTATTGAGATTGTGTGAAGTTGATGATTATTGGAGTTTTGGTGGATAAAAGATAAGGTAAATGGTATTGGTGATAAGATTTATATGTATCAACTTATTGAAGAGGTATTATTGAAGTATTAAGATTATGTGATGCTGATGATTATTGGAGTTTTGGTGGATAAGAGGTAAAGTGAGTCAGGAGCATATTTTTTGTTGGTTTATATGGAACAAGGAGGCTGAAGATGGCAGACTAGAACACTAGAAGATTGTCTACACACACACACTTTGTTAAATCAATAAGCAGTAGATACTTTTTTTTTTTTAGAAAGGAAGTATTTGCATATCATGGCACACTGACAGTTGTTCAGAAAAAGTTGGCTTGGCAAACATTGGTCTTGACATGATGACTATGACGTTGACTAACTGTTATTGACTGTTATACACTGTACCACTACTACTTGATACACATGTTGAACATCAAATTTTGACAGAATTCCATTTACACGGTTAACACCATTCAAATACACAGTAGTACTTAAATGTGGATGAAAGATGAGTGAGTGTGCTTTGCGTGTTTTCCTTTCCTAATCCCAAATAATTGGTACCGACCTATCTCCTAAATATTATTTTACTTGTTTTTTGTGGCTTGCACTGACACCCATAAATATTATAGGTTTACTGATATTTGTGTTTTTGTAATAGTTAATATGACAAATATCTGATGTCATTTGTGTGTTTGCTATAATTTGTATGTTTAGTGTAAGAGCATTGATAACAATTTTGTAAAAGCAAATGTGTGTGCATTCAAACTGTTGTTCGTGCTTACACGTATTAACATTGGTGGGTGCCACTTGGAAATGTTTAATTTCTGCTGATAAACTCTGATGAACTGTCTGATTAGTGATAGTATTATGGACTGTTACCTGCACGTGTTCAACATGATGAGAGCCACTTGGAAATGTTTAATTACTGCTGATGAACTCTGATGAACTGTTTAATTAGTGATAGTGAATATTATGAACAGTTACCTGCACTTGTTCAACATGATGGGTGCCACTGATGGAACTGCTTCTACTGAGATGATGTCACTTGTTGCTGTCTGCACCTGCTCAACACTGCTGGGTGCCAGTGATGGAACTGCTTCTACTGAAATAATGTTAATTGTTGCTGTCTGCACCTGTTCATCATTGCTGGTTACCACTGTTGGAGCTGTTTAATTACTGCTGATGAAATGTTGTGAGACTGCTAATTGGAACTGTTGACCATTGCTGGGTGATACTGTTGGAACTGTCAACTACTCTGAGGAGTGTTACTTGTTTATTGAACTATTGAAAGGATTTTATGTGAATATTTGTATAAACTGATTTTTTGTGTGTTTACTGTGTATGAAATGGTATGAGACTCTTACCTGCACCTATTCGTCATCGCTGACGCTATTGATTGAATTGTTTAACCACATGATACTTGTGTAAACTATTATGTAAAATCACATGTATGCAAGCATTTGTATTCCTTACTGTATTTTATATATTAGGTTGTTGAAGGGCCAGTGCAAAGCCAAAATTTATTTAGTTATGTGATACTTACTTATTAATATTACTTTTTAATTTTTGTCTATATTTTTTGGACGAATTTGGTGGTATTTTCGCCACCAATGCTGGCAAAAATACCATCAAATTCTAGCCCGTGGAGGAGGGGCATATGACAGGTGGCTGCACTGAGTCACAGTGCCAAAGATTGTGCCAAAGAGTATTACGAGTATTCAGCCGCCTCCACTGGCAGTTGCCGCTGAGAAGTTGGAGAGAGTAGTCGTAGTTCTGATGTAGGCGTGATCTGTGCTTGTTGAGACGTCGATAGAGTACTAGTTGTTCTTTTGGGCAAGACACCGTATGTTATTCGATTGGGGATGTTGTAATGACCAAAGTGTATTTTTCGTCAATATATATGAAGGTAAAGAATTTTTTTATTTCAGTCCTAAATAACAATGCCTCTTGGTCACAGCATCAGTCAACAAAGCATCTGGCTTCTGTTCAAGTATTAGAGTGTAATTCTGGTTTTGATGTGCAATCAAAGTATTTCTTTTTTTTTAATTGCTTCATTGTAAATGACGTTTAAAGCATCTTGTCGTATTGAGGAAGAACCGTGCCAGATGTGTGCGTTGAATCACACTTCCACACACAGAACAGTTACACTTATGCTTTCTTGTTTCGTAGCTTTTATAGTTGCTGGGGACTTGATTAATTAATTGTATTAACGGAAATTTCCTTTCATTCTTTATTGTTATTCTGTGCAGTCAGACTGCGAACTAATATTATTCAGGGCCAACCGGTTACGAGACTGCGTAACCGGACAAACAGCGACTAAAAACTAAAAAAATATTTGCATTTTATTTAATTAAGCCCCCATGCAATATATATTCACTTATGAAAGTTGTTGTTAATAATACAACCCAGTTCAAAAGTAATAGCAATGTGCATAGCTATAACACCAGGAGAAAGGATGATCTTCACTATGCAGGGTTAAATCTGACTTTGGCACAGAAAGGGGTAAATTATGCTGCCACAAAATTCTTTCTTCACCTACCAAACAGCATCAAAAGCCTGATAGATAGCCAACTAACATTTAAAAATAAATTAAAAGAATTTCTAGGTGATAACTCCTTCTACTCATTGACTGAACTTTTAGATATAAATTAAGGGGAAAAAACTTAAACATTAGTGTCATGCAATATTTTGTGTAATATAATATCTTGTACAGACATCTTTTATTAACCCGACACGTTCCAAATCATTACGAAGTGTCGTATTCATGATCTATGGAACAAGTATTAATCTAATCTAATCTAACCTAAGAAGAGCTGGGCGTTTTGCATTGTGGAGAAGTAGGGGAGAGAGTGTCACGGACATGATACAGTATTTGGTATGGTCGTCATTAAAACAGACGCGCGGGGATCATTTTACGAAATTTCAATCAATAGTATTCTCCTCCGAATGCGAAAATATTTTGTTGACGCCGACCTACATAGGGAGAAACTATCATCATAGTAAAATAAGGGAAATCACAGCTCGCACGGTGAGATATAGATATTCGTTTTTTACGGGTGCTGTTCTAGAGTGGAATAATAGATAATTATTGTGAAGGTAGTTCGAGGAACCGTCTGCCAGGCACTTTAGTGTGATTTGCGGAGTATCCATGACAATTACGTCGCAGCTGGTGAAACTAGTATCATGTCTGGCTCACGACAAACTCAAAATGCTCGGCAAACTTAAGCAGAAATTCAGTACTGAGATCTGTTCCTTATCTATTAAACGATTTAGGGGACAATCTGAGCAGTTGTATTAGGTTGTTTGCAGATGATACTCCAGTTTATCATCTAGTAAAGCCAATCTGGTCATTACTGACTGAAACCGGTCATCGTCGAAGGACTTTATATTTGATCAAAGGCTGGAATAAAAAACATTTGAAAAAAGATTATATTGTCAGAATGTGCAGAGTGAAATGTTGGAATGGCTAGCAGAGATTTGCCAAACTGCAGATGCATGTGAAGCTACGGGAAATGTGGAGCTACTTATAAGAAAATTATACATGCTTATGGGGAAAAGAAGAGCTGCCGTAGGAACAGCAACAGGTCAGATGGTAATACAGTACTGAACAAAGAAGGGACGGCTTGAAGTTGGAAGGAATATATGGAAAGGCTATATAAATCAAGGACAGTATTGTGGAAATGGAGAAAGAAAAGGATGGAGATGAAATGGGAGACGCAACACTGAGAGAAGTATTTGATGGAATACTGAAAGACCTAAGTCGAGGAAATGCAGCTGAAGGAGACGACATTGGCTCAGAATTATTGATATCCTTGGGAGATACAGCAAAGAAAATGCTGTCCTAACTAGTATATGGAAAATATAAGACAGGCATAAAATCCTCTGTGGAGACGATTAGTTATCAAATGTAGTGTTGTATATTTTTTGAGCTAACGATAGGTAGAAAATTCCAGAAGACTGAGATCAGATGATGTTGAGCCCAAGACGTAGGTCCTGCTCGACAGATATGTCTCAGACCAAATGGCGTCTTACATCACCATCATGTAGGTACCACTTCCCCAGCCCAAGGCCAGGGAAATATCCTCAAAGGGTCGTGGAAATACCGCAGCAAATGTCTAAGTTACTTACGTTTGTATCTGACCGAATATTAAAATGATAATACTGCAATATTGAGTATATTGCAACAATAACTTCACTTTTAGTGCTACGTATTTAGTAATTAAAAATAGTGCAGCAGACCACTCGATTGTTAAAATCAGTCCTTAATACAGTGCTATCCATTAAAATTACTACACCAAGAAGAAATGCAGATGATAAAAGGGTATTCATAGTGCAAATATATTATACTAGAACTAACATTTGATTGCATTTTCACGCAATTTTGGTGCATAGATCCTGAGAAATCAGTACCCAGAACCACCACTTCTGGCTGTAATAACGGCCTTGATACGCGTGGGCATTGAGTCAAACAGAGCTAGGATGGCGTGTTCAGGTACAGCTGCCCATGCAGCTTCAACACGATACCACAGTTCATCAAGAGTAGTGACTGGCGTATTGTGATTAGCCAGTTGCTCGGCCACCATTGACCAGACGTTTTCAGTTGGGGAGAGAGCTGGAGAATGTGCTGACCAGGGCAGCAGTCGAACATTTTCTGTATCCAGAAAGGCCCGTACAGAACCTGCAACATGCGGTCGTTCATTATCCTGATGAAATGTAGGGTTTCGCAGGGATCGAATGAAGGGTAGAGCCAAGGGGCGAAACACATCTGAAATGTAACGTCCACTGCTCAAAGTGCCGTCAATGCGAACAAGATGTGACCTAGACGTGTAACCAATGGCACCCCATACCATCACGCCGAGTGATACGCCAGTATGGCGGTGACGTATACATGATTCCAATGTGCGTTCACCGCGATGTCGCCAAACACGGAGGCGATCATCATGATGCTGTAAACAGAACCTGGATTCATCCGAAAAAAAAAATGACGTTTTGCCATTTGTGCACCCAGGTTCCTCGCAGGCGCTCCTGTCTGTGATGCAGCGTCAAGGGTAACCACAGCCACGGTCTTCGAGCTGATAGTCCATGCTGCTGCAAACGTCATCGAACTGTTCGTGCAGATGGTTGTTGTCTTGCAAACGTCCCCATCTGTTGACTCGGGGATCCAGACGTGGCTGCACGATCCGGATACCTGTCATCTCGACTGCTAGTGATACGAGGCCGTCGGAATCCAGCACGGTGTTCCGTATTACCCTCCTGAACCCACCGATTCCATATTCTGCTAACATTCATTGGATCTCGACCAACACGAGCAGCAATGTCGCGATATGATGAACCGCAATCGCGATAGGCTACAATCCGACCTTTATCAAGGTTAGAAACGTGATGACACGCATTTCTCCTCCTTACACGAGGCATCACAACAACGTTTCACAAGGCAACGCCGGTCAACTGCTGTTTGTGCATGAGAAGCACGTTGTAGGTGTCGCCACCGGCGCCAACCTTGTGTGAATGCTCAGAAAAGCTAATCATTTGGAAATCACAGCATATTCTTCCTGCCGGTTAAATTTCGCGTCTGTAGCACGTCATCTTCGTGGTGTAGCAATTTTAATGCCCAGTAGTGTATGATTAGATTAGATTAATACGGTGATAAATACGGTGACTGTCAAGCATTGCTCGTTCTGCGTATCGCGTGAAGTGAGATATGTGAGCATGGGGGTAAAAACAATGAATGGCATACAGACTGACGTTTACGTTCTTTTGAAGCTGGCGCCGCCGTGTTAGACGCCCCAAAACATCAGCTAACTATCGTTACATAGATATTGCAGTACGATTGCCTCTTGCTCAAAATTTCTGTCGTATGCACGATACAGTTGTTTTAAATGGTAGGTATTACACTGTTTAGTTAATAACATAGCGTCAGGAAGGCATTTTCAAATGCGTCTTTTGGTCTTAAGTGAATATTTAATCCAGTAATATGACGAATTTGGTCTCGTAAATGTAACTTTCTTTTTGTTTATACAGTTCAAATTACCAAAGAGAGACACAAACATTGTGAAAAGCGTGCTTTCGTTCTCCTTTTAAATCCTCCTTTACTGTATTTAAGTTGATATTTGATGAAGCTAGAATCCAAAAACATTGCTTGTTTACTAAGTGGTACTGTTTCTTACTCGTTACATTTTCGACCTTAAAAAGACATACACAACATGTTTAATTTTCACTTATGGAAAAAATACTTGTGTTTTCTTTGTTAACCCATAAACGTGTGCAATAAAGAAAGATGTAAGCGTGGTGTTCCATCAGGGTTTCTGGATGCCAACAAAGTGAAACACCCTGAAAATTCCGAAGGGACAGAACTGCATGGAGGTACAGCTGATGAACTAAGTTCCTGTTTCCATAGACTGTCAGCGCGTCAGCGTCGTTGTACTTTACACGTCATCTTACTTTCAAATTTTGCCTCTGGAGTATCTTTCAGTGTGTGGCCAACAAAAGCAAAAAACTATAAATTCATTTTTGAAAATATGTTCCTACAATTTTCAGTTCAGGGAGATGTCTCCAGTAGGCAATTCTGGTGGCATTAATAAGGTTTAAAGCTCTTTTTTTTGTCATCAGTCTTCTGACTGGTTTGATGCGACCCGCCACGAGATCCTCCCCTGTGCTAACCTCTTCATCTCTCAGTAGCACTTGTAACCTACTACCACAGTTATTTGCTGGATGTATTCCAATCTCTGTCTTCCTCTACAGTTTTTGCCCTCTACAGTTCCCTCTGGTACCATGGAAGTCATTCCCTCACGTCTTAACAGATGTCCTATCATCCTGTACCTTCTGTTTATCAGTGTTTTCCACATGTTCCTTTCCTTTCCGATAATGCGCAAAACCTTCTCATTCCTTACATTTAAATTAAAACTCCTATATTAGTTACTGCAAAAGACTGCTCTGTGAGTAAAGGAATGGTCTCCATACGTTGTTTGTTGTTGTTGTCTTCAGTCCTGAGACTGGTTTGATGCAGCTCTACATGCTACTCTATCCTGTGCAAGCTGCTTCATCTCCCAGTACCTACTGCAACCTACATCCTTCTAAATCTGCTTAGTGTACTCATCTCTCGGTCTCCCTCTACGATTTTTACCCTCCACGCTGCCCTCCAATGCTAAATTTGTGATCCCTTGATGCCTCAAAACATGTCCTACCAACCGATCCCTTCTTCTACTCAAGTTGTGCCACAAACTTCTCTTCTCCCCAATCCTATTCAATACCTCCTCATTAGTTACGTGATCTATCCACCTTATCTTCAGTATTCTTCTGTAGCACCACATTTCGAAAGCTTCTATTCTCTTCTTGTCCAAACTAGTTATCGTCCATGTTTCACTTCCATACATGGCTACACTCCAAACAAATACTTTCAGAAACGACTTCCTGATACATAAATCTATATTCGATGTTAACAAATTTCTCTTCTTCAGAAACGCTTTCCTTGCCATTGCCAGTCTACATTTTATATCCTCTCTACTTCGACCATCATCAGTTATTTTACTTCCTAAATAGCAAAACTCCTTTACTACTTTAAGTGTCTCATTTCATAATCTAATTCCCTCAGCATCACCCGATTTAATTTGACTACATTCCATTATCCTCGTTTTGCTTTTGTTAATGTTCATCTTATATCCTCCTTTCAAGACACTGTCCATTCCGTTCAACTGCTCTTCCAAGTCCTTTGCTGTCTCTGACAGAATTACAATGTCATCGGCGAACCTCAAAGTTTTTACTTCGTCTCCATGAATTTTAATACCTACTCCAAATTTTTCTTTTGTTTCCTTTACTGCTTGCTCAATATACAGATTGAATAACATCGGGGAGAGGCAACAACCCTGTCTCACTCCTTTCCCAACCACTCCTTCCCTTTCATGCCCCTCCACTCTTATGACTGCCATCTGGTTTCTGTACAAATTATAAATAGCCTTTCGCTCCCTGTATTTTACCCCTGCCACCTTTAGAATTTGAAAAAAGGTATTCCAGTCAACATTGTCAAAAGCTTTCTCTAAGTCTACAAATGCTAGAAACGTAGGTTTGCCTTTTCTTAATCTTTCTTCTAAGATAAGTCGTAAGGTCAGTATTGCCTCACGTGTTCCAACATTTCGACGGAATCCAAACTGATCCTCCCCGAGGTCTGCATCTACCAGTTTCTCCATTCGTCTGTAAAGAATTCGCGTTAGTATTTTGCAGCCGTGGCTTATTAAACTGATAGTTCGGTAATTTTCACATCTGTCAGCACCTGCTTTCTTTGGGATTGGAATTATTATATTCTTCTTGAAGTCTGAGGGTATTTCGCCTGTCTCATACATCTTGCTCACCAGCTGGTAGAGTTTTGTCAGGACTGGTTGTCCCAAGGCCGTCAGTAGTTCTAATGGAATGTTGTCTACTCCGGGGGCCTTGTTTCGACTCAGGTCTTTCAGTGCTCTGTCAAACTCTTCACGCAGTATCGTATCTCCCATTTCGTCTTCATCTACATCCTCTTCCATTTCCATAATATTGTCCTCAAGTTCATCGCCCTTGTATAAACCTTCTATATACTCCTTCCACCTTTCTGCCTTCCCTTCTTTGCTTAGAACTGGGCTGCCATCTGAGCTCTTGATATTCATACACGTGGTTGTCTTCTCTCCAAAGGTCTCTTTAATTTTCCTGTAGGCAGTATCTATCTTACCCCTAGTGAGATAAGCTTCTACATCCTTACATTTGTCCTCTAGCCATCCCTGTTTAGCCATTTTGCACTTCCTGTCGATCTCATTTTTGAGACGTTTGTATTCCTTTTTGCCTGCTTCATTTACTGCATTTTTATATTTTCTCCTTTCATCAATTAAATTCAATATTTCTTCTGTTACCCAAAGATTTCTAGCAGCCCTCGTCTTTGTACCTACTTTATCCTCTGCTGCCTTCACTACTACATCCCTCACAGCTACCCATTCTTCTTCTACTGTATTTCTTTCCCCTATTCCTGTCAATTGTTCCCTTATGCTCTCTCTGAACCTCTGTACACCCTCTGGTTCTTTCAGTTTATCCAGGTCCCATCTCCTTAATTTCCCACATTTTTGCAGTTTCTTCAGTTTTAATCTACAGGTCATAACCAATAGATTGTGGTCAGAGTCCACATCTGCCCCTGTAAATGTCTTACAATTTAAAACCTGGTTCCTAAATCTCTGTCTTACCATTATATAATCTATCTGATACCTTTTAGTATCTCCAGGATTCTTCCACGTATACAACCTTCTTTCATGATTCTTAAACCAAGTGTTATCTATAAATAAGTTGTGCTCTGTGCAAAATTCTACTAGGCGGCTTCCTCTTTCATTTCTTAGCCCCAATCCATATTCACCTACTATGTTTCCTTCTCTCCCTTTTCCTACACTCGAATTCCAGTCACCCATTACTATTAAATTTTCGTCTCCCTTCACTATCTGAATAATTTCTTTTATTTCATCGTACATTTCTTCAATTTCTTCATCATCTGCAAAGCTAGTTGGCATATAAACTTGTACTACTGTAGTAGGTGTGGGCTTCGTATCTATCTTGGCCACAATAATGCGTTCACTATGCTGTTTGTAGTAGCTTACCCGCATTCCTATTTTCCTATTCATTATTAAACCTACTCCTGCATTACCCCTATTTGATTTTGTGTTTATAACCCTGTAGTCACCTGACCAGAAGTCTTGTTCCTCCTGCCACCGAACTTCACTAATTCCCACTATATCTAACTTTAACCTATCCATTTCCCTTTTTATATTTTCTAACCTACCTGCCCGATTAAGTGATCTTACATTCCACGCTCCGATCCGTAGAACGCCAGTTTTCTTTCTCCTGTGTCCGCTGTGCCGTGCGTGTGATCATTGCTTGTACAGCCCTCTCGCAGTGTCCGGAGCAAGTATGGTGGGTCTGACACACCCATGTCAATGTGTTATTTTTTCCATTTCCAGGAGTATATATATATATATATATATATATATATATATATATATATATATGTGTGTGTGTGTGTGTGTGTGTGTGTGTGTGTGTGAATCACATGTTGAAGAAAACTGTTCATCTTACAGATTTTAGGCTGTCATTTCTATGAAAAAAACAGTGGTACATTGTAGTTGAAGCAAAATATCCATACGTTAGGACCTGTAAAATGGATATTTTGCTTCAACTACAATGTACCACTGTTTTTTTCATAGAAATGACAGCCTAAAATCTGTAAGACGAACAGTTTTCTTCAACATGTGGTTCACACACACACACACACATATATATATATACTCCTGGAAATGGAAAAAATAACACATTGACACCGGTGTGTCAGACCCACCATACTTGCTCCGGACACTGCGAGAGGGCTGTACAAGCAATGATCACACTCACGGCACAGCGGACACACCAGGAACCGCGGTGTTGGCCGTCGAATGGCGCTAGCTGCGCAGCATTTGTGCACCGCCGCCGTCAGTGTCAGCCAGTTTGCCGTGGCATACGGAGCTCCATCGCAGTCTTTAACACTGGTAGCATGCCGCGACAGCGTGGACGTGAACCGTATGTGCAGTTGACGGACCTTGAGCGAGGGCGTATAGTGGGCATGCGGGAGGCCGGGTAGACCTACCGCCGAATTGCTCAACACGTGGGGCGTGAGGTCTCCACAGTACATCGATGTTGTCGCCAGTGGTCGGCGGAAGGCGCACGTGCCCGTCGACCTGTGACCGGACCGCAGCGACGCACGGATGCGCGCCAAGGTCGTAGGATCCTACGCAGGGCCGTAGGGGACCGCACCGCCACTTCCCAGCAAATTAGGGACACTGTTGCTCCTGGGGTATCGGCGAGGACCATTCGCAACCGTCTCCATGAAGCTGGGCTACGGTCCCGCACACCGTTAGGCCGTCTTCAGCTCACGCCCCAACATCGTGCAGCCCGCCTCCAGTGGTGTCGCGACAGGCGTGAATGGAGGGACGAATGGAGACGTGTCGTCTTCAGCGATGAGAGTTGCTTCTGCCTTGGTGCCAATGATGGTCGTATGCGTGTTTGGCGCCGTGCAGGTGAGCGCCACAATCAGGACTGCATACGACCGAGGCACACAGGTCCAACACCCGCCATCTTTCTAGCATTCCTAGACCGGCAAGGGAACTTGCTGTTCCAACAGGACAATGCACGTCCGCATGTATCCCGTGCCACCCAACGTGCTCTAGAAGGTGTAAGTCAACTACCCTGGCCAGCAAGATCTCCGAATCTGTCCCCCATTGAGCATGTTTGGGACTGGATGAAGCGTCGTCTCACGCGGTCTGCACGTCCAGCACGCACGCTGGTCCAACTGAGGCGCCAGGTGGAAATGGCATGGCAAGCCGTTCCACAGGACTACATCCAGCATCTCTACGATCGTCTCCATGGGAGACTAGCAGCCTGCATTGCTGCGAAAGGTGGATATACACTGTACTAGTGCCGACATTGTGCATGCTCTGTTGTCTGTGTCTATGTGCCTGTGGTTCTGTCAGTGTGATCATGTGATGTATCTGACCCCAGGAATGTGTCAATAAAGATTCCCCTTCCTGGGACAATGAATTCACGGTGTTCTTATTTCAATTTCCAGGAGTATATATATATATATATATATATATATATATATATATATATATATATATGACGGTTTTCACACTAAATTAATGTATATTTTTTAACAGTAGCCTACGTGCTTCGTTTCGCAGAATATTTCTTGCCGGACCTCTCTGTGTCAGTTTTTCGGGAATAATCCTGCTTAATTTTATTTTTTAATTTCATTTTGATGTTTTCAGAATATATAAGCCTAAACCAATAATAATACTAGGATAGCTTCCCACTACCTCTATTACTTATTCATTCTTCCCACATATAGGACGAATTTGGTAGAATGTACTTGTCAGATGCAACCATGAACATAAGTGTGCGTATTGAGAATTGTTATGCGTTTAAGAAGGACACACGGGAATAATGATTATGGTGCTTCAACACTTAAAACTTAGTTCTTCATGCCGTCTTATAGAGAAATGGAAGTACTATAGTGGATTGCTTTTTGTAAATCCGATCAGTGGAACAGTGGATTCACCAGCTTGTGTTGTTTTATATTTTATGGTTTGAGTTGACAGGGGGCATGTGCAGCTTGTTTTTAAGTTGTGATGAGGTTTAATAACATAAAAAGATTTTGAGGCACTTGAAAATGAGATTACGTTGTCCCAAATCATGTTGTTGCAATAATCACACTATTGACAACTGGATTGAATATCCTCAATATTGCTTACCTGAAGGACTTAATATTCGAAAGCTACGGGTGTTATATTCAGAGAAAAATCCTCCAAATACTGTTGTCATACGAACAATATCGACTAATTTTTGTGATAAACAACAGCATGAGTTTTGGGTACGTCAGAACTGATACATGTTAAGTGCAAGAAAAATTCAGAGGCAGCAATTCTAAACTTTATTTGCAGATAAACAACGAGACAGATGGAGCTCAGACACAAACTTTGAATACGCAGAAACAACATCTAATGACTTAAAATGAACTACTTGAGAGTGGACAAGTTTTACGAAATTAAACGCTCCAAACATTTGAAGTCAAGAAAGGCTACGGTTAAGAAAACGATCTTTATGGATTACCAGAAGAATCTTCTACTTCAAAATATTTGTTACCGCAACATTTTATTTATTCAGTAGTAATTTGCGTTTTCCTGGAAAACCTTTGTTTTATAAATATGACGAAACAGCTTCCAAAAAGGACCTGATGAGGTATGTTCAATGTTGTGGCATTTCTGTTCAGAAATTTTGCCTGGCTGACTGCTAGTAGTGTATTCCGCAATTCCTATTCCAGGCAGAATAAAAACACCTGAAGGTAATGTTTTGGGGCAAATAAGGTGGCGGACGTCGGCCTGAAGTCACCAGTATGGCGTAATAGTTGCTGTCCCGAAACGGAAGTGGTATAACTCTGCGGTTAACTTATACTCATGGAGGTAAGAAACCAAGGGGAGTTGTCACAATGTCACAAACTTGAAGCTGTAGTCCGTCACCTTATGTAGCCCAAAACATTAGGGTCATCACATTTATACTTCCGTGTTTCACCACAGTGATCGGGGACCGGGTGTTAGTGGTGTCCTCATTTCGTCATCATCATTCGCTACAGTGGCTGGACTGGACTGTGTGGAAACTGAGCTGCTTAAAACCGGCGACTTTGTGCGGGGGCTGATGAGCGCGCAGTTGTGGGCCTCACAAACCGAACATCATCACCACAGTGATACTTCCCAGTAATGTCACAACGACGTGACCACTGGGGATATCTGTCGGCTTTTGCGATCCTATACTAAATAGCACCTCGTGCTTTTATTGTGTGGATATGTAGATGTTTTATCAAAAATGCCAGCTTGCGTCGTTTACGGGTGTGCTAAACAATCCGATCATAATCACGTTTCATTCAGAAGTGGAGCTTTTCAAGCAATATTTTCTATTGTGTGTATGACTTATAGGTTCAGTGTTTACTTTTACTCTTACCTGTGCTTTTCATTGCCTTCCAAACGGCAAACGTTCCACCATTGAGCCACATTGTACAGTCTGTGTAGAATGCCGTGGCCGGTAGGTGTGCAGAGGGCAGAGCATATGGGGGGAGAGAGGCGGTGGCAGGCATAAGGGAAGTGCCGTTCTTACCTGTAGTCTACACACACGTTTCTTGTAAATATTAGGCGGGGTCCCTCTATGTCCACACTTTCATGACGACTGTTCAGAAAGGTCTGCTGTCACATACGCTTTGGTAAGTATCTAAAAAGAATTGTGCCGAAAACGCAACGATTTTTTTTTCGCCTGGCCTGTTAACAATTTGTAACTTCAGAGAAGGGTCATGAGTGGCAAATTTTGAGTAAAACCTACACATTTCTCTGGTTCCATGTTAAAATTTCCTTCATAGGAATCTCAGTAACATGTTGTGCAGACACAGTAGCGAGACAATTCTGAAACAGTGGTTTATTAATATTGAGTGGGGAACTGAGGAAAAGTAAGGTCTGTAACTTATGAAGAAGAAGCACATCCTTGGTACAAAAAATAAATAAATAAATAAAACGCGTAATGGCTTCACCTATGTTGTTTCAAAACCCACAGTATTTATCGTTTCAGCATCTACCGATGTCCCTTAAAAATAACATTCGTTCATCGAAAAAGTTTGCAGTAACTGGAATAACACAGTAGATAATGAATTTTTACTCAACAACGATATGGCAAAATACTCTCCTCTTTGCATGCTATCATTTTCCAAAATCTCATTTCGGTATCTCAAACTCTTTGTGAAATATGAGAAATGTTGTGGACATTTCATTCTGGCTCTATCAATAGTGTGGCGCGCTCGCAAAAAAGTGCACTACATGACATCAATTTTCTCGAGACTGGTAACAGACAGATACATCTACCAAAGTCTAAATAAAAATACAATATCTTATCTAAATTTCATACACAATAACATACTATGTAAAATGCACAAAACGCAAAATCATAGTGAGACGCCCGATAAATCCGCTGGACAGAACAGATGATTAGGATTGTGTAAAGGGCCAAATAAGGATGGGGTCAGTTTCGCCTTCAAATTGTAATTTATTGTAATTTAATAACACATTTACAACCGTAACGGCACATAGCCGAACTTTTACAACTACGAGTTTCAAACTCCAAATCTTTCATGGCTGAAGGCCTCCAAACAAGAAATCTTTAAAATCGACAAGGTAAATTTCAAGTGACTGAAAACACGCAGTATATATTAAAAAATATACCACAGCTAGGCTGAATGCCTCAAGGCATGGGTGGATAGACAAACATAAACAAGTTGTAATACAAACGGCTGAAGGTCCACAATAAAATTTTCAAGATTTTAAAATAAATTACCATAACTTTTCGAAGGGAGAAGGCAACAATGTTTAAGCCTGAAAGGTAATTTTAAGAATAAAGTACCAAGTCACAATGTTTAATCTTGAAAAGTAATTTTAAGAATAAGGTTCGACGGCTGAAGGCCCACAATTAATCTTCCAAGATTTTAAAAAATATAACGATAACCCTTAACTAGCTGAAAGCACACTACAGAAATGACAACACAACGGAAATAACCTTTCAGCAAATATCCACTTGCCGAATTCGAACTTCTTACATAGTAATAGACGGCAAATCATCGAGTAAAACTGAAGTGATATCAGGTGTTCCCCAGGGAAGCGTCCTGGGACCTCTACTGTTCCTGATCTATATAAATGACCTGGGTGACAATCTGAGCAGTTCTCTTAGGTTGTTCGCAGATGATGCTGTACTTTACCGTCTAGTAAGGTCATCCGAAGACCAGTATCAGCTGCAAAGCGATTTAGAAAAGATTGCTGTATGGTGTGTCAGGTGGCAGTTGACGCTAAATAACGAAAAGTGTGAGATGATCCACATGAGTTCCAAAAGAAATCCGTTGGAATTCGATTACTCGATAAATAGTACAATTCTCAAGGCTGTCAATTCAACTAAGTACCTGGGTGTTAAAATTACAAACAACTTCAGTTGGAAGGACCACATAGATAATATTGTCGGGAAGGCGAGCCAAAGGTTGCGTTTCATTGGCAGGACACTTAGAAGATGCAACAAGTCCACTAAAGAGACAGCTTACACTACACTCGTTCGTCCTCTGTTAGAATATTGCTGCGCGGTGTGGGATCCTTACCAGGTGGGATTGACGGAGGACATCGAGAGGGTGCAAAGAAGGTCAGCTCGTTTTTTATTATCGCGTTATAGGGGAGAGAGTGTGGCAGATATGATACACGAGTTGGGATGGAAGTCACTACAGCATAGACGTTTTTCGTCGCGGCGAGACCTTTTTACGAAATTTCAGTCAGCAACTTTCTCTTCCGAATGCGAAAATATTTTGTTGAGCCCAACCTACATAGGTAGGAATGATCATCAAAATAAAATAAGAGAAATCAGAGCTCGAACAGAAAGGTTTAGGTGTTCGTTTTTCCCGCTCGCTGTTCGGGAGTGGAATAGTAGAGAGATAGTATGATTGTGGTTCGGTGAACCCTCTGCCAAGCACTTAAATGTGAATTGCAGAGTAGTCATGTAGATGTAGATGTAGAAACCAAGAATTTTTTATCATTGGCTATGATACATTTTTATAGACAAATCAAAGGAACAAAAATCATAAAACCTGTAATAAATGGTCTATCAGATCCTGACATGCAGCTCCTTGTTTTAGATGTAAATTCTAAGCAGATTATCAAGACTGCTAAATCTGAGTACAGAAGAGTATTCAATCAACCAAAAATTGAGTCTTTTAGAAAACTGCTCAAAGATATGAACTGCAAAGATGTTTATAGTGCTCATGACATGAATGAAAAATATATCACATTCGTGAACAATGTCAGTACCATGTTTGAAAACTGTTTTCCTCTAAAAGTTACTCAAATTAAACAGAAGTCTATAATAAAACCATGGATCACACGAGGAATAAAGATTTCCTCTAAGACAAAAAGGAAAATGTATCTATCGACCAAGAATAGCTCCAATGCTGATGATTTAGCTAAATACAAGGAATACTGTAAAATATTAGCAAAAGTAATTCAGACATCTAAACAAATACACTACGAGAAGAAGATAGCAATGTCAGGGAACAAAATAAAAACAATATGGGATATAGTGAAAGAGGAGACTAGTAGAACCAGAAAGGAACAGGAGCAAATAGCACTAAGGGTAGATGACACATTAGTAACCGATGGGCATAGTGTGGCAAATCTATTTAACAAGTACTTTATATCCGTTACTGATGGAATGGGATTGTCAGGATCAGTAAATAATGCCCTTGAATATCTGAAACTAGCCTTTACAAATAGCTTCAGGTACATGAATATGTCACTCACATCACCAAAAGAAATAACTTCCATAATAAAATCTTTAAAAACAAAGCATTCTAGTGGTTATGATGAAATATCAACAAAATTAAATTAGGCATGTTCTTGTGAGTTTAGTACAATTCTAAAGTTACCTGTGTAATCAGTCAATTATAACTGGGACATTTCCTGACTGGCTGAAATATGCAGATGTTAAGCCTCTATCCAAGAAAGGGGATAAAGAGATGCCATCAAACTACAGACCGATTTCACTTTTGCCAGCATACTCAAAAATTTTAGAAAAAGTAATCTACAGTTTGGATTTCTGAAGGGTTCTGATTTCGAAAAGGCTATTTACACCTACAGTTAAAATGTACTTAATTCATTAAATATCAAGTTACAAGCAGCAGGTATTTTCTGTGATTTGTCAAAGGCATTCGATTGTGTAAACCACAACATCCTTTTAAATAAATTAGAATTCTATGGTGTCACGGGCAGTGCTGCAAAATGGTTCAAGTCATACCTCGCTAACAGGAAACAAAGGGTGTCAGTGCAAGGGACTAGTGAATTAAGTCATCAGTCATCATCAGAATGGGAAGAAATTACATGTGGTGTCCCACAAGAATCCATCTTAGGGCCATTGCTTTTTCTTGTGTACATTAATGATCTGTCATCAGTTACACTGCCAGAAGCAGAGTTCGTTTTATTTGCAGATGACACAAGTATTGCAATAAATAGTATGTCGAGTGTAGTTCTAGAAAGATCTGCTAATCATATTTTCATGGATATTAATAAATGGTTTAAAGCCAACTCACTGACATTAAATTTCGAAAAGACTCACTATATGCAATTCAGAACCTGTAAGAGGTTTCCACCCACGAAGAAGAGCAGATAGAAGAGGTTGACAGTCTTAAATTCCTGGGATTACAACTTGAAAATAAATTCAGTTGGGAGGAGCACACCACGAGAACTGCAGAAATGCCTTAACAAATCTGTATTTGCATACTTTGCCTACTTTCATTCAATAATGTCATATGGTATAATACTTTGGGGTAACTCTTCAAATCAAACAAAAGTTTTCAGAGTCCAAAATCGTGTAATACGTATTATTTGTGGAGCAAATTCACGGACATCTTGTAGAAACCTCTTCAAAGAACTGGGTATACTAACTACTGCCTCTCAGTATATTTAATCCTTAATGAAATTTGTCCTAAATAATATATCTCTTTTCCCAACAAACAGCTCAGTTCATGCATACAATACCAGGAACAAAAATGATCTGCACAAGGACTTAAAAGCACTTACTTTAGTTCAAAAAGGGGTCCACTACTCAGGAACACTCATCTTCAATAATTTGCCAGCAAACATGTAAAATTTAGTTACAAATAGAGATCAGTTTAAAAGGAGCCTGAAAGACTTACTAGTGGCCAACTCCTTCTACTCCATTGACGAATTTTTTAATAGAAACAAATGATGTGTTGTTTATATTTATACTATTAGTACTGTTATTTCAGGTTTTAAAAAAATAAAATAAAATAAAAAAGGTGACATGTTTCACATCCACGAGGATTTCCTCAACACGGATCTATGGAACGAAAAACTAATCTAATCTAATGAACAGACAATTAAACGCCGGTGAGAAAGACGGTAAAGAAAACAGCACTCAGAAGCCTCCAGGGGTTCAGTCTGCCCTCATTCACATAGGTGAGACAGGTGGTAGGCCAACAACACTTGATCCGTCGAAACCCAACCAAGAGACAGCCATGGAGCGACTGACAAACTACTTGCTTACCACCAATCGGTACATGAATTCAAACACAAAATGTTATGGGCGTGATTATCCACAATAAAATATGTGTATGTATTAAGGTCTCAAAACTACACACCGGTTTGGACAGCGACAACAGGTGAGGAAAGGACACTGCCTGAAATTACGTTAGTGGCCAGGGCAGGTAACCGGAACACTAACGGCCACAAGCAGAAAATTCCGCTGGTGCACTTGAATCGTAGTCAACCAACATAGTTAATTCCACATCATGGCGGCAAAATTTCAGCAATACAAACACTCGGTGTTGTTCACAGGAAAACCTCCCCAACAGCGAACCACCGAAACGAATCACACAACACGAATGAACGTGGCTTGGGTACATGAAATCACTACTCAACTTTGACTTCCTGGGTCGGTGAACCACGAAGCTCGTAGCGATCGGACAGCTCCACACACGCTCCGACATTGCGCAGGGACTGCAAGCGGACCCAGCCGACTGCACCACATGCAGATATCCTCCCTGGTCCGCAGCGACCGACCGACTGCCCGTAGACCCCCTAGCCGGAAACTACATGCACAAAAGCAAAGATGGTACACGGTGCAAATATCGATACACATCAATGCTGCCACACGTAGAAGGAAGAAGAACCACGACGTAACCGCAACAAGGGTGGGAAACCAAACACAGATAGACAGCCAAGTTCATGAAAACGCATAGTTGCGAGTGAGCACGGCGCACATAGGAAACATCTGTTTTTCATTGCAAACTTTTCCGAATATCGCGTAGCGTCTTACTTCCACATAAGTATCACAATAACTATGACCATTACCGAAATGATGGCACATCATCATGGACCTGACGTATAAAGCTATAGGTGAAGGAAAAATGAAATTTTTTTACCTGAAAGTGCGCATCGATTCTGCCATTGCCGACCGGCTGGAAAGCTGGAAAATACTTGTCGGCCTCCCCTTCCAAACAAACGAATGAACTGGCCCAGAACTTCGGATGAAAACTTGTCACTGTGCATTGGCCAATGGAGAGGAGAGGACGTCTCTTGGATAGGTCTATAGCGCGCTCCAGCACTGAAATTGCATATTTGCGCAGTAAGCAAGTGTAAACGCGACAAGTGTGAACACGAAATCCACCGAATACGGCACGATAGGCTCAGAAACTGTGAAATCGAGATTGCACTGTCCGATGGGCTTTCTTTACACGATCGGAGCGCAGGACACGTGACGTCTGCAGCCAATCAGAATACAGGATCGGAGCACAATACACGTTATGTAATTAGCCAATCACAGCATCACATCTTCAAGCCACGAACACACATACGACGAGAAAATGTTAAGCATGAAACTTTAATAAAGTAAGTATTGCAAAGTAATTTACAAAACATACAGCAACGAACAAAGCGATGCTGTAACATACCTGTAGTGTTGAGGAAATTGAAAATACCAGTTTCGTCCAAAGGTACGGATTTATAGTTACTAGTGGTGTTTGCAACATTCTTCAAAATAATTATTGCACCACAGTTCCGTCAGGAGGATAAAGTTTACCCAGTTCAACAAAAAAAGTGACGTAGTATTCCTTTTTGGCGATGTGCTGGAAGAAACATGTACTCAGGTAGGTAACCCTCAAAATGTGTGGACTTTCTGTCATACCGCGGCAGGGCACGTCTGACATCCCACCACATCCTCTCAACGTTCTGTGTGTGAACGGAACGATCTTGCGGATCTACAAAGTTCTGACTATAGTTCACTCTAAGGTGCTGAAAACCTTCTGTACTTAGAGTATTTTATGAACTGGAGTAGTCATTAACGAACACCGTCCCAGGGAGGATCTTTCTTTCCATTATTCTGAACAACACTATCTTGCTCCGAAATTCAACGAGCTGAAGGAGCATTTTTTTCGACCGTCGCTGAGTTCCACCGGACACCCAATTTCGTACAATTTCACGGCCTTTCTGGTGCTTCCTTTTCCCAAATTTCGCATCGTCTATTACAATGACGACTCCTGGTCCCCTTGTATTGTTTCTCGCCCACTCCACACTCACATCACGACAGAAGGAATCCCAGTCAGTCACCGTACGCGTAGACATACCGAAATCTGTGGCAAGTATCACAATCTTCGGATACCAACCATGACTACAGCACACCTTTACTCATTCTATACAATCCAACCTCGCGGACAAGGCAGCCTTAACACGCCATCTTGCGTGAACTACACTACACAACTGATAGGCGCCTTCGAATGGGACCAAATTTCGTAATACGTCACAGTACTCCGTACGGTGTCGACACTGCTCGAAAGATAATTTGACATTACACTGCTCCAGAGCGACTGCTAGGGACGTACTGCGAAGTAATCACAACATATCTGGCCAAAAAATTTATAATTTACGCTATAATGAATAATTGCGTACATATCGGATGTCAATTATTGAACTAGATGGGAAAAAACGTAAATTAGCTACAAACTACGGCGTGCACACACTTTACTCAACATGTAAACGTCACTACAGACATTCGGATTTAGATTGTGACATGTGCGAGATGCCTGGCACCCTTGGCGATGACGTAGCGCAGACGAACAGCGAAATCCTGCACGACCCGCTGAAGTCTCGGAACATCGATGCTGCCGATGACCTCCTGAGTGGGTGTTTCAGTTCCGCAGTGGCCTTGGTGTTCTTGCTGTACACCTTATTTATAATATACCCCACAAGAAGGAGTCGCGAGTGCTCAGATCCGGAGAATATGGCGGCCAATGGAGGCCGACACCAGCGGCCTCTGGGTACCTCAGAGCCAGAGTGCGGTCCCCAAAGTGCTCCTCCAGGAGCTCAAACACTTTCTTGCTTCGGTGAGGTCTGGTTCCGTCTTCCAAGAGCCACATCGTGTGGAAATTAGGGTCACTTTGGGTAACAGGGATGGAATCATCGTCCAAAACCATCATTCACCGTTTGGTAATCGCAGTACCATCAATTATTATAGCACAGAATATTCTGTGACTGGACACAGCACACCACACCACACAGTCACCCACTGAGTGTGAACAGACTTCTCAATCGCGAAATGTGGATTCACAGTTCTTCAGATGCGCCAATTTTGCTTATTGAAGAACCTATCCAAATGAAAGTGGGCTTCGTCGCTAAACCAAACCAAGTTCATAACAAAGTCCTGTTCGTCAATTCTGTGGACAATCCCTGTTCCATTGCTCTTGGGCTGAATGGCTGATGGGTCTGCGTTTTGTACATAGGTGCAGGTCTTCAACAACAATTTGTCTCCCAGTTGATTCCCACCTGTTGTGCAGCTCGTCTGTTCGATTTCCTGGGCTGGTTGGGGACAGAGCGTGTGTTTTCTCGATGTTTCCAGGCGTTTTCACCGCTTTTGGAGGACCGACATTGCCAACGCTGTCACCACGAACACAAGCCGTTCTCTCAGACTTGCGAATCAAATTCTTGGTCGCCAGCGCACTCGGAGCGGCGTGCTCAGCTTGAACGCGGTCGCCAACTTCCTTGGCGCCGCTGCACGCTCAGGCGCGCTGCACCGTGACGTTTCTGTGTGCAAATGGCCGAGGGCAAGAAGGCGCCTGCGCATCCGCCTACTAACTGCCGCCGTGCCCCGCGGCCAACGGCGCCGTTTGATACGTCCTAATGCAAACAGTTCAGAATTCATGGTTACCTCTCATACAGTTCAATAATTGTCACCTTGCAAATTGAAGTTATGCTCTTACTTTACTGCCTATTCACACTGTCGGAAATCTCACCATACTCGAGAAAATAGCCTATTATTCATGACGTAAGTTATACATTTCTTTGTTGTGCCACAAGCTAACTATAACTTTGCCACCACAATCGGGTTTTTTACTTTCACATTAGGAAGTTTCGCCCACTAACCAACAAATAACTAGTTTCGAACGTAATCTAGACCTGTGACTCAGCTTTAGATCAGTCTCTTACCACAACTAGATTTTCTGCTTTCACGTTCGATGGCTCCGCCAATTCACAACAAAACTGTTGCTTTCCAAATTAATCTAGGCCTCTGTGTATGCTATAGATAAGTCTCTCACCGCAACCAGATTTTCTACTTTCACATTCGTTGGCTTCGCCAACTCACAAACCAAACTGTTACATCCCAACATAACCTAGACCTCTGGCTACGACACAGATCAAAATGTCACCAGGACCAGCTTGTAGGCTTTCACATTCGTTGCCTCCGCCAACTCACAACCAAACTGTTGCTTTCCAACCTAACCTAGGCCCTTGACTACGCTCCAGATCAGTCTGTCAGCACAATCGGAATTTTTCTGCCAATTCCAGCTGTGCTCTGACTTCCCAGCATAACCACGCCAGTAAAAGTCTCGAGATATTCGGAAAATGCGGCCCAAAATAGCTTAAACACTCTCATAAAAATCACGACCTATTCTTAGAACAACAGCCAAATATTCGTAGCAACAGATAATATAAAATTCTCTGATTCACTTTCAGTAGTTTAACCCTACGTAACTAAACCCTTCAAAAACTAACGATTGCGGTTGGTACCAATTCGTCGTTCCCGTCAAGATTTAGAGCAGTACAGTGGTCAGTAGAGAGTGCAAAACAGAGCATTTTATACTTACTTTGTATGTGACGTACCAGTGGAGACATTATAATTATAATTATCTGATGCATAAAGCCTAAATTATGCCTTCCTTTCAATAAAATATGCAGTAGTAAAATTTACGATCGTTTAGTAAACAATTTCACAGTGGCCCGCCCTTTAATTTAAACCATGAACCATGGACCTTGCCGTTGGTGGGGAGGCTTGCGTGCCTCAGCGATACAGATAGCCGTACCGTAGGTGCAACCACAACGGAGGGGTATCTGTTGAGAGGCCAGACAAACGTGTGGTTCCTGAAGAGGGGGCAGCAGCCTTTTCAGTAGTTGCAAGGGCAACAGTCTGGATGATTGACTGATCTGGCCTTGTAACAATAACCAAAACGGCTTTGCTCTGCTGGTACTGCGAACGGCTGAAAGCTAGGGGAAACTGCGGCCGTAATTTTTCGAGAGGGTATGCAGCTTTACTGTATGATTAAATGATGATGGCATCCTCTTGGGTAAAATATTCCGGAGGTAAAATAGTCCCCCATTCGGATATCCGGGCGGGGACTACTCAAGAGGATGTCGTTATCAGGAGGAAGAAAACTGGCGTTCTACGGGTCGGAGCGTGGAATGTCAGATCCCTTAATCGGGCAGGTAGGTTAGAAAATTTAAAAAGGGAAATGGATAGGTTAAAGTTAGATATAGTGGGAATTAGTGAAGTGCGGTGGCAGGAAGAACAAGACTTCTGGTAAGGTGACTACAGGGTTATAAACACAAAATCAAATAGGGGTAATTGCAGGAGTCGGTTTAATAATGAATAGGAAAATAGGAATGCGGGTGAGCTACTACAAACATCATAGTGAACCCATTATTGTGGCCAAGATAGATACGAAGCCCACACCTACTACAGTAGTACAAGTTTATATGCCAACTAGCTCTGCAGATGACGAAGAAATTGAAGAACTGTATGATGAAATAAAAGAAATTATTCAGATAGTGAAGGGAGACGAAAATTTAATAGTAATGGGTGACTGGAATTCGAGTGTAGGAAAAGGGAGAGAAGGAAACATAGTAGGTGAATATGGATTGGAGGTAAGAAATGAAAGAGGATGCCGCCTGGTAGAGAGCACAACTTAATCATAGCTAACACCTGGCTTAAGAATCATGAAAGAAGGTTGTATACATGGAAGAACCCTGGAGATACTAAAAGGTATCAGAAAGATTATATAATGGTAAGACAGAGATTTAGGAACCAGGTTTTAAGTTTTAAGACATTTCCAGGGGCAGATGTGGACTCTGACCACAATCTATTGGTTATGACCTGTAGATTAAAACTGAAGAAACTGCAAAAATGTGGGAAATTAAGGAGATGGGACCTGGATAAACTGAAATAACCAGAGGTTGTACAGAGTTTCAGGGAGAGCATAAGGGAACAATTGACAGGAATGGGGGAAAGAAATACAGTAGAAGAAGAATGGGTAGCTTTGAGGGATGAAGTAGCGAAGGCAGCAGAGGATCAAGTAGGTAAAAAGACGAGGGTTAGTTGAAATCCTTGGATAACAGAAGAAATATTGAATTTAATTGCTGAAAGGAGAAAATATAAAAATGCAGTAAATGAAGCAGGCATAAAGGAATACAAGCGTCTCAAAAATGAGATTGACAGGAAGTGCAAAATGGCTAAGCAGGGATGGCTAGATGACAAATGTAAGGATATAGAGGCTTATCTCACTAGGGCTAAGATAGATACTGCCTACAGGAAAATTAAAGAGACCTTTGGAGATAAGAGAACCACTTGTATGAATATCAAGAGCTCAGCTGGAAACCCAGTTCTAAGCAAAGAAGGGAAAGCAGAAAGGTGGAAGGAGTATATAGAGGGTCTATACAAGGGCGATGCACTTGAGGACAATATTATGGAAATGGAAGAGGATGTAGATGACGATTAAATGGGAGATATGATATTCCGTGAGGAGTTTGACAGAGCACTAAAAGACCTGAGTCGAAACAAGGCCCCCGGAGTAGACAACATTCCATTGGAACTACTGACGGCCTTGGGAGAGCCAGTCCTGACAAAACTCTACCATCTGGTGAGCAAGATGTTTGAAACAGGCGAAATACCTTCAGACTTCAAGAAGAATATAATAATTCCAACCCCAAAGAAAGCAGGTGTTGACACAGCTGCAAAATACTAACACGAATTCTTTACAGGCGAATGGAAAAACTAGTAGAAGCCGACCTCGGGAAAGATCAGTTTGGATTCCATAGAAACACTGTAACACGTGAGGCAATACTGACCCTACGACTTATCTTAGAAGAAAGATTATGTAAAGGCAAACCTACGTTTCTAGCATTTGTAGACATAGAGAAAGCTTTTGACAATGTTGACTGGAATACTCTCTTTCAAAGCCTAAAGGCGGCAGGGGTAAAATACAGGGAGCGAAAGGCTATTTACAATTTGTACAGAAACCAGATGGCAGTTATAAGAGTCGAGGGACATGAAAGGGAAGCAGTGGCTGGGAAGGGAGTGAGACAGGGTTGTAGCCTCTCCCCGATGTTATTCAATCTGTATATTGAGCAAGCAGTAAAGGAAACAAAAGAAAAATTCGGAGTAGGTATTAAAATCCACGGAGAAGAAATAAAAACTTTGAGGTTCACCGATGACATTGTAGTTCTGTCAGAGACAGCAAAGTACTTGGAAAAGCAGTTGAATGGAATGGACAGTGTCTTGAAACGAGGATATAAGATGAACATCAACAAAATCAAAACGAGGAAAATGGAATGTAGTCGAATTAAGTCGGGTAATGCTGATGGAATTTGATTAGGAAATGAGACACTTAAAGTAGTAAAGGAGTTTTGCTATTTGGGGAGCAAAATAACTGACGGTGGTCGAAGTAGAGAGGATATAAAATGTAGACTGGCAATGGCAAGGAAAGCGTTTCTGAAGAAGAGAAATTTGTTAACATCGAGTATTTGTATGGAGTGTAGCCATGTATGGAAGTGAAACATGGACGATAAATAGTTTGGACAAGAAGAGAATAGAAGCTTTCGAAATGTGGTGCTACAGAAGAATGCTGAAGATTAGATGGGTAGATCACATAACTAATGAGGAAGTATTGAATAGGATTGGGGAGAAGAGATGTTTGTGGCACAACTTGACCAGAAGAAGGGATCGGTTGGTAAGACATGTTCTGAGGCATCAAGGGATCACCAATTTGGTATTGGAGGGCAGCGTGGAGGGTAAAAATCGTCGAGGGAGACCAAGAGATGAATACACTAAGCAGATTCAGAAGGATGTAGGTTGCAGTAGGTACTGGGAGATGAAGAATCTTGCACAGGATAGAGTAGCATGAGAGCTGCATCAAACCAGTCTCAGCACTGAAGACCGCAACAACAACAACAACATGTTCTGTCGTTACGTCCATGCCGTACCATACCTTAGGAAATCGTGATAAGGGAACTATGACATATTCCGAATAAAATAGTCATATATTTCATGCACATAAAAGTAGCAAAGTCATTGCTTCATTCGCATCTACTTAAGATGTCGTCTTACGTCTCAGCCTAACATCTGTGACAAAAAAGTAGCTGCCAACATTTCTGAAGACAAAAACTGCTTATGAATCCGTAGCTCTGTTTATTTCTATATTGTATGTATATTATAATTTGTGCGTGCGCGCAACGGAACAGTCATTTTTCCTTTGGTTGAACAGCTCCAGTCTGCTATGCTCGCTGTTATTGAGTAACTAGATCACGTGTCCGGCGCTCAGACTGTGTAGAAAACGTACTTCACAAGCGCAATCTCGATTTCACAGTTTTCGAAGCTATCGTGTCGTACTTCGTGGATTTCATATTTATACTTGTTTATTGCGCAAATATATAGTTTCAATGCTGCAGCACATTATAGACCTATCCAAGAGAGACCCTTTTCTTCTCGTCCTACAGTGCCTGAAACTGCGATATTGATGTATAAAACTTTTACCGTTTCTTTGCAAACGTGAACATTGAAAATGTTGTGCATGCGTGCTGAAAGCTGAATATGTAATAAATAAGAAGCAGCACCAGTAAACAAACAAGAAATGGTTTCGAAGTTTCAGCTTCATTTGCTGTCATTACCAATACAGTAAAAGTTGAATTAAATGGATTACGAAAGCATGCTTTATACATCACTTACTTCTCTTCTTAGTTATTCTAAATATATCAACAAAATATAAGTTCCATTAACGAGGCCAAATGTGTCATATTACTAGAGCCAGTACGCATTTAAGAACAGAAAAACATTCGAAATTGCCTTCATGACACTATGTTATTCATATACGCATTGTAATTATTAGTGTTTAAAACAGTTGTTGCTTGCGCACGACAAAGATAATGAGTAAGGAGCAAACGTATGTAGTAGTCGTTTAATGTTTTGAGCTATTTAAGATGGCGCCAGGTCACGCCCACTCTGTCTTAAAAACAACGTACGGCGTAAATCTCCCTTCTTTTTGTACCGCCATACTTGTATTACGTGATGTTAGTGGCAGAAATACACCAACCTTAAGCGCCACTGGTTGTAAAATGTGAAGTATTTGCCTCTTCATCATCTTTTCGTAGGCTAGGAAATAAACAGCCAACGATCTACATTCATTACGTATATACTTATTTGTAATAAGCCAGATATGGGCTGTGTGACAAGGAAGAATAGAATGTTATTGCTCCTCGTTTCAGTCGCAGCCATTTAAGCTGCCCTCTTAGGATCCTGCCTAACCGCACTTTTATACGAAAATAAATAACCGAATATTTATTTCATCCTCGTTTGCTAATTAGACGGAAATGTAAACAGCACCGAATATTGCAGAACGTACTTGTATTAAAAAGAAAATCCCAGAATTTGTTACCAACAGTAAAATGAAGGTGAAAATAAAGTTGCATCAATTGGGGCGCGAACCTACATTATTCAGGTCCACAATGCGGGAGCTTATCCGTTGCGCGAGGCATCTGTTGCGATTTTTGCCGCTGCTGTTTCGATAGTCGTACTCTCTCTTAAAGGCTCATAGTGTTGATGAGTCATTAACTGACACTTTATTATAAGAGTGACGATTTGTGATAAATCTGCAGTGCACCGTCACCTTAAAATGGCATACTGCAGGTTACAATACAAAACAGCTAAATATGTCAAAGTCAAGGGTGTCTGTTGCATCGATTCAAAGATAGTACAGCAGTAAGGTGTAATACTCTCTGGCCGTAAACGGAAATGAATAATTCTGCCGTTGACGTACAATCAGTCTATATGTATCTACATTCTAACCGGGTATATCGTAGAAATTTAGCATCTCTGCAAAATAAAACAAAAGAACTAAGAATCTAATATAAATATTTTTGTGGCTAGTTCACGCGGGAGAAGTTGGTAAAAGCTTGTTTCGCCAGTGAATAATCGTACAGATGTTGAAAAATTAAATACACAATAGAGGCGTTGTAACATGTAGCAAAATGACTGTCCAGTGAGAAAACTCATCATGACTCATAATGGCAGTTGTATTTATTGGTTATTTACTCTAGTCCTGTATCATGTAGCAGCACCCGACAGGACATTTTCATCGAAAACAGTGACAAGCGTACAAACAGCTGGGAAGGTGGCACAGAAACCGAAGGCAGCACGCGCTCGCTGCTTCCAGCACTGGAGCGTCGGTGGCGCACCAATTAGAGGACCGTTCGCTACCAAACCGAATGCCTTCAAGTACACCGCCATTATACAGACTGGAGCAGTTCGGTGCTCGGGGGTGGTCATCGCTTCGAAGTGGGTGCTCTCTTCCACCCAGTGTTTCGTCGAAGAGGACGGTAAGTCCTAATGAGTTTACATTTTTGCTATTGATTAGTTCAAGTGTTTTTGTGGTCTTCAGTCCTGAGACTGATTTGATGCAGCTCTCCATGCTACTCTATTCTGTGCAAGCCTGTTCATCTCCCAGTACCTTCTGCTGCCTACATCCTTCTGAGTCTGCTCAGTGTATTCATCTCTTTGTCTCCCTCTACGATTTTTACCCTCCACGTTGCCCTCCAATGCTAAATGGAAAGTTTGTCGTTCTGGTACCTTAAGCCAAAATTGCACCGCCTTTCCGACCTCATACTTCACATTTGTTAGTTTCATGAACTCACAACCTTCCTGTCACATTTCAACTTAACCACAACCCCGTAAGTCGTGACACAATACGAAAAAAACAATAAAATACTTGTGACGCCAACGAAGCATAAAATGGTTTCTAATTTCTGTTTCAGTGTTGGAAATTCATGGTCTCTTTTCTCGCCTGTTACGTTAAGGATCATCATATTTTGTCTAACTCTTTAGGTGATAATAACCTCTCTAATCCGTGCAATTTTTTGTTTGCTAACCTCATTTTAGCCATAATGAATCTGACAACGTTTCTCGGTGCGTCCTGTAGTGTTGTTAATAGGGCATGAGTGAGGATAGCGCGCTTCTCACCACAGATATCTGAACCCAGGGAACCTTCAGCTCAAGTCCCACACATTTCCGCACCACCATCCGTACTTCGTAGCTGGATAGCTTCTGACCGCCTGGCTTTTATCGCACTTACAGTCATTTTACTTAAGTCCCTTTTTACACAGAGTTTTCAACCAAGAGAGAAGAACAATCACCCTGCAGCTGACCTTCGCTACTTTCTTGTCTCTCAGCATTTTACGTAAAGTCCCAGGGGAACGACGACCAACCTAGACGTTTAGTCCCTTTAAACCCGTCATCGTCTTCACCACCTTTTGTACCACGACTGGAACGAGCGCTCCGAAATATTTAGCATAGGTTCAGTACTTCCGAATGCTTCTCAGATTAATAGTTTTCCTTTTAGTACATGATTCAGGTTTTACGTTTGCTTCAGTTACAGTAGTCTATGTTTATCTGACGCTACAATAGCGAAGCCATAATCACAGTATATAACATTTGTTCTTTTTTTAAAAGAAAATGGGGTTACACTATCGGTTTCAACGAACTGCTTCGTCATTTTTCCAATATAAAACATCAGTTGGAGAGTATACAATGGGAATTACGACCACACATCTTTGAAGAAATTACGAGAAATAATGAGACCAGGCAAGTGAGGCAATGGTGGCACGACCAAGTTACCACAAGTTATGCCCGTGCTTGGCCAAGTGTTCATTCCATGTCCTAACGTAGAATAGATAAAAACTACACTAGGGTAAAAACTGCCAAGAACTTTTGCTATGTGTCCTCCTGTAACACAGCGATTGAATGGCTCATATAAATTCACAAGTCTCAAAATTAATTTTTTTTTCTTGACTGTACTTTCATTCCCCTGCTCCATATGGGCAGGGGAGGGCTGGTAGCGGCACAGTCCACCACTCTTCAGCCAACTGGCTTTATGAAAGTACAGAAGGGTGATTACATAAAGAGGGAGGGACATAAAAAACACAGCAAATGGAGATGATGGGAGTTAAAGTATACACTAAGATGAGGGCATGAACTGAGAGACAGTTAAATAGTCGATAAAGTTAAGAGAGGGAGGTGGTGCAGAAGGGGGAACGCCGCTCCAGGGAAGGGAGGGGAAGGGGGGAGGGAACCTGAGCAGGAGGAGGCAGGAGGAAGGTGGGGTTAGAGTTGGTTGGAGGGGAAGACGTCCGGGCAAAGCTCATCATCCGGGAGGGGTATGTGCCGAGTGTAGCATTGGGAAAGGAGGGGGAGGGCATGGAGATGGGGAGGGGGCGGGATACAATGGGAAAGGTGCGGAAATGGGGAAGGGGTGGAAAGAAAGGGGGTGAAATTCAATTTCTTTTCTTTGTTGTGATTTCATTCCCCTGCCCCATATGGGCAGAGGAGGGCTGTCAGCAGCACAATCTGCCGCTCTTCAGCCGAGTGACATGACAACTAATAAAGAAGAAAATTATACAGATAAAGGCTATAAAAAGCGGGAGATAAAAACAGAGTAAGGAGAGACAGTGGAGGTAAAAATACACTGACATGGAGACATTCAGGAGAAACAATTAAAAAAGTCGACACAAAGTTTAAAAAAACACAGTTGGCAATTTATAGAGCACAAAAGGGCACTGAAGTCACAGGCACAGGTCAAAATTTGGCCGCAGTATTAAAGGCATTCGAGAACAAGATACTTTAAAACCAGTTGTAGAGATGAAGCACACACGACGAAGAATAAAACTGCCAGGAGGGACCTGCTGAGGAGAGGTCTGAGAGGATGGAAAGGAGGGGAGAGCAAGGTGCAACAGGGGAGGGTTCGGGGTGAAAAGAATAGGGGCATCAGGGGGGCACCAAGAGGCAGGAGACAGGTGGGGGAGGGGATGAAGAGGGAATACAAGGCAGGAGGGAGAATAACCTTACTGTAAGTGTATCAAGCACAGCAAGTTTCCATATGGAATTCAGCATATAATTTTACTAAGTTCCGAGAAAATAATCTCAAAACACACTGTACTTCCATGTAGGACTGACACACTACTAACTTGCAACATAACATTGCTCCATTTGCCTGGTAACCCTTTCTGTCACTAGAGGCCGTGATGTAGTGTATGAAATACTATTTCTATACTACTTTCATGGCATCTAGTGACAGAAGGAGCTACCAGGCAAATGGAGCAATGTTATGATAGCAAGTTAGTAGTGTGTGAGTCCTACATGAAAGTACAGTGTGTTTCTTCAAGATTCTATTTTCAGAACATAGTAAAATTATATGCTGTATTCCATATTGAAGCTTGCTGTGCTTTATAGACTTTCGATGAGATTATTATATGTGTTTTTCTCATGAGAGCTTACGCCATGACAATGATTAAATATACACACTGTATATGTGTTTAATTTTCAGACTTGTGAATTTATATCAGCCATATGCTCGTTGTATCACAGCAGGACACATAGCAAGGATTCTTAGCAAATTTTACTGTTGTATAGTTTTTATCTGTTTTACATTAGAACATGGAATGGACGCCTGGGCAAGCATGTGCATAACATGTAATGACTTGGTTGTGCCACCATTGCCTCAGTTGCCTGGTCTCATTATTTCTCGTATTTTTTTTTTTTTTTTTTTTTTTTTTTTTTGTAAATGTATGGTCATAATTCCTATTGTATATTCTCCAAGTGATGTTTTACACTTGCAAATGACGACGTAGTTCGTTGAAACCGGTAATGCAACCCTTTCTTTTTTTTAAATAAAAAGAAAGAAAAAATGTACTGTGACTATGACTTCCCTATTGTAGTGTCAAACAAACATTTAAGTTGTATTTTGGTCTCACTCCTTACGACAATTATGTCGGAATATAGAACAACAGTCTATATTATTTGAATTTCCTCTCGTACAAGACTAGTCCCGTCATCTACAGTGACGCATATGGCGAAGGGAGTGACAATTTCGATATCACTGCCGGTCAACATCGATAAAAACCGGCTGTACAGCGGCTACATAAAGATACAGTTTCCTTTCAAGCTTCTCCAGGATCTACTTTGGACTGCCCGCCACTCTTTGGAGGTCGTTAGAGCTGAATATGGAATACACGTGAAGACGAGAAAATGGAGATGTCACAACGAGAGCTCTCGGCCTTTCCCAGGACAGCAAATAGAAATAAACGGTAAAGCGAGGTTAGTCTGGAATTAAGAAGCCCAAAAGCTCCATTCCACTAGTTTACCAAAGATCATCTGTTATTAACGTTTCAAATGTACTTGGTCCTCAAGTAACGCAGCTGCTGCTTCTGATGCTTGTCAACAAAATGTTGGAAAGCTTGTTTCTTTAGAGTGTGTAACGATTCATAGGACTCCTAACTTCTACGGACTTAGAGATAGCTGTCCGTAAATAGTTTATATGGAAAGTTTGGATAGAAACATAGGCAGCCTGTATCCTACGGCTCCAGGAAAATTTTTACATTTCCTTACCTGACCTGAAGGATGCTATAATTAATACATCTTCTGTCAGACAATCTAAGTGAAGGTTGAATTAAAAACTCCAGAAAAATCCAATTTTGTGGTAAACTGCGAAGTAGAAAAGCCAAAGGATATAGGCACCAACAGTCCTTTTTTGTTATTCACAAACAGGGAGTAAGAAGAAAAGTTGATACAAATATTGAAGAAGCAGAGAGTTTGGAAGTCGTGCAGTCTAAAATGCTCGTTATTGGCCGTAGCAGGGTTACTGAGTAATACGTTGTGGATGGTAAAGAACCGACTGTCAAACTGCAAATCTGCTGGTTGACTTTCGACTCTCAAACTTCTCCAGGCACTGCGTCTAGTCATGGAACTGGAGGTCCTTCAGATCCTTGTGCGCCATCTGTCAGCCACTGCTTTAAATGCCTCCCATAACGACTCATCAGCAATGTCAGTATCAGACGAGATGTGCAAATGTAGCGGGACTCAGTCTGCAGAATCCTGCGCCTCGGCTATTGCTATTTGTGCTTATTGTGGTGGTCAACCCCCTTCCACGGATCGGTCTTGTCCTCAGTATCATTGACGGCGAAAGTCAGAAACTAGGAACGTTGAACAACATAGACTTCAGGGACGCGCTGAACATGACTCGTATGCCAACCTTCGCTTCCGTCACATGGAGACAACGACATTTCTACCCTGGGCCGATCGTTTCTGCTCAGACGAACCACAACGTGCCAGATTACCAAAGCAAAGACTTTTTCCCGCAGCTGCCCGATATAGTATATTGAAGCAAACAAATCCCCTTAAATAATTTATGACTAGGCTTTTACTGTCTGCAAGTACTATGTTTATCTATTTACCTACAACAGAAGTAACAGTGACATCATTTACATATACTCGAAATATCAGCTATTTGTGGTATTCTTATGCAATGTATATTTGCTCCCCATTCAGATTAAAAGTATAATAGATGCGCTCATCGGTTATTATATATATATTAATGTACGTACATCATCATCAGAGTGGCTTAAGGATAGGAGGAGTAACAGAACAACTTTCTTTAAGAAGCTTTCCGTTTACATACTATAAAAGATGAACACTAATAACACCGACAAACTTCAGGGGCGGATTCCTGACTGGAAATTCAGAAACAACAGTCCTGTGAACATGTGTCAGGAAGTGCATCGTTGCCACGGTAGATGGTGCTGACGAATGAAAGTTCCTCTGACCAAGTGCCGTGTGTTCCTTGTGTGTTGCTGACTGCGTGACTGGCGCAGCGTACTGCAAGCAGCAGAACAGTCTGGTACATTCATGTCGGGAACAGGCCGAGGTGGTGTTCGTGTGCGGCCATGCAGGTGGAAACGGTCGACAGGCAGCTCGGCTACACCGAAACAAGTTCTCTCACAGCGTCATTCAGAACCAGCGTTAACCGTCCTTGTTCTGATCGGCCAGGTGAAAGAGGCATGGATCTCCATCCCACAAACTGACACCTGGCACCTGTCCAACGCAATTCATCCAGTTCTGCATGCTTGCATTCAACATTCTGGCAAATACACAGTTTATCAGTGTATCAGATTTGGCTATTTGCAATGGCTTGTCTCGCACTTACATTAACCTGTGATATTGGAACGTTCATCCTCATGGTAATGTACATGTGCGTCAGTGAAAAACACCAATAAAAAGGTGTTAGCATGTGGACGTAATGTGTTGTTTCAGTCTCTTCTAAACCTAAGGTCCAGCACCGTTCCCTTTGGATCCCTACGTAATTCGGTGCTCTCCGATACACACGATCGAACAGCGGAGGAGTGGTACACAAGCGTCAACTTTAGGTTACAATATCTCGGGATGTAATTAACATTTTACAATGCAACAAACGGCGCTGATTACGTATTTGTTTATATGTTCAGATGTGCTAACAAAACTAATGTGGTTCCATTTAAAAAAAACGTAGGTTTGTGTTACAAAACATACTTCCGTGCGTTTTTTTATGGTTTGTATTAACCAATTACACTAGCCCCTCTGTTCACGTTCGGTCTGTGGGATCGATTCGTCAGTATTTGATGTGGTTTACGAAATATATCCAGCGGTAATGTTAGGTGACCCACCCCATATATATATATATATATATATATATATATATATATATATATATATGGCGAGTAACAACAAGCTTTCACATAACTGTAAGCTAGTTACCTGCTGAAAAGAATAATTCATGAGTTAACACTATGAGGAGCGCATGCAGGTTACCTACAAGGATTACCAAGGCCAAGACGGCCCCGTGGTTGTTTATTGGTTCTATATTCAGATTGTGACAGATAATGCAAAGTAACCTAATACACACTTTTTACTGATGTCTATCACGATGTCTTTGCGCTGAATATGGATCAAACTTACATAAATTACTTGCCTTTGACTTAAGTTTTGACTAATATTTATCTCTTGAAAAGTTTTTATCTAATTAATCTTCATAAATGTTAGTCTGAATGCCGAAATACTGAATAGGGTCTTACATACATCCAGTATTAATAAAATAAATACTTGATATACATGTTTCACACACAATTATTAAACACAGACACACACACACACACACACACACACACACACACACACACACACACACACACACACTCCACCAGACTTCAGTGGTGTTTGTTGCTACCTTTATCACACTATACTTATCTTCGCTTCTCACATTTCCCACACACTGGTTTCTCACGACTTGAACAAACAGTAGCATTATGATTACCTTCGCATGAGGTACGAATCTTACACTTCTCTCTCTCTATCTCTCCTTGTTGCTCTCTGTGGTTCATATTTAGACTATGCTTGATCTTGGTCAGGCTCTTTATTTCTTGGTGTTGCATACTACTATCGAAGCTCTTCGCACAAATCAAAAATATACTTTCGCCTACTAAGTCGCTTACCAGTCACTTCTTTATACAACACCCAGTAAATTATGGTAGCCAAATCAATAATACTGTGGAATACATGCATTGGCCAACGTCCTGTGCCGACTTTCGAGGAGCACGGTCTTGCCATATGATGTACAACGTCGATCCCGAATAAACAGCTACCAGTTACGACATTCACACTCTTACGAAGGTGTGGTTCCATAGGCTGGAGAACCATTTTACCCAAGTCTTGGTCAGCTTGCTGAAAGGGGTCAGCAACAGTGTACGGGAATCCACTAAGAATGCTAGAAGCACATACAAGTAACCAGAATTCATACCAAACTTGTCTGACTTGCTTTGAAACTATTGTGTGAATAGGCATCTTGTTTTACACGGCAAAAGTTGTTCATCAGTTGTAATATAACGTTCTACTTTATAATATGACGCACTGTTTTCTATGAAAGTAATCCAAATTCTCTGGACAAGAATAAATTTGTCAGTTTTGAAGCGTCCAGTTCTAGTGAACTTGATGTCAAACCTAACATACTACATAATTTCCATAACTCTGTTTCTCCCCATAGATGGTCTGAGAAATGGAGAACGCTATACTGTTACCCATAGGCTTTTCGGAGACAAATTCTTTCTCCCATACACTCGTCTTGTATACGTCACGGTGATAAAAGCGTCGAATTATTCAAATTTTTCTGCCCAGGAAGGGTCTTGCGTTCGATGACGGGTCTCCGCTTCATAATGTGGTGCATCATGGAAACTCTGAAAACTAGTCGCCAAGCGCTAAGATGTTTCCCATTCTGAATTTTCCTTTTAGCATATGATGTTGATCCTGGGCTCTAGTAAAATGTTATGACAGCCTGAAAACATATGAAAGAATTTCTATATTTTCTTATAACGTATAATGTACTACGTAGTATTATATGAGTGTATTTGTTTTTATGTTGTATGTCATCCTGTGGTATTATGCAGTTATATACTGAGTTGTCATTACCATTATTTATTATTTATTGTACATGTTGTATCTTGTAGTGGAGTTATAATTTTACAAATTGTAACTCTACATAGAGAGACATGTTACTCACCTGCATTACAATCCACGGGTAAAATTTTCCACACATCCCCCATATTTTTCTGTTTTTTTTTTTTTTCTTTCTCCTCAGTACCTTTTTGTTGCCCAGTATCGATTTTTGATGACGTCCAGGCGAAGCAGCTCTTGTCAAGGTTGTTGGCCTTATAGAGTTAGAATTTGGGACATCAGAAAGGGGGCTGGGTGTAGAAGCTTCATTTTCCCCTAAATCTGGCGCAAAACTATCCCGGACCGGGTTTGTATTATCACTTTCATTGGACGAATCTCTTCATCTGCAGCCAGTGGAGCTACTACTCTTTGTTCATAGTCCTGATCGCTATCAGCGAACTCAAATTCCTCACCCGAGCTTTCGTCTTGTATTTTTCTGAATTCTTCTACTGTTTCTTCATCCCTAAAGAGCGTCTTGTATTTATTGCTCATGTTTTCGGGGACGACTGTCAGATACTATCATAACAGACAATAACTGAAATCGTTAATCTAATCACCCTTCAGCATGTTCTGGTTTTGCTGTCGCATATTTGAACAACAAAGAGACCACAGTTGGTTCCATATCATACACTGTGCTGCCAAGAAATTGCCTGAAAATACAGATAAATGTTATGAGGGGCCAAATTGCTCCTGCGATCCTTATGGGTAGTAACCTCCATGTTTCACAAACAAATAAAAATATAACACCCCAAAAAATGGTTGTTAATGTTCCATATAACTGATGGGAAGATACAAAATATCAAGCCAGTCCAGTCCACGGCTTGTTCAAAACACAAGGGATAATTTCGTAAATAGGCCAAGAACCTTCCACCGGGAGCCCATCGGCATTTATCCGACGTCTTCAACGAGATTCTCCGTTCGAGCGGCTACCACCCTTCGGCATGGAAACACGCCGAGTTTGTGGCCATCCCGAAGACGCAAAGACCCACGCCCTTATTCCGTGTTTCGAGCGTTTGCATCACCATTCTGTGATTTTCGAGTACCTGGTTATGGAGCTCCCCTCGTGCTGACACGGTTCTCAAGTGCGACATTCAGTTCTGCAGCGACATTCGCAGCTGCGTCACAATACTCTTCAATTACCGCCCGTCATGATCACTCAAAACACATTTTCTTTCACATTTTGACTTGTTGGCTTACGTTGTTCCGCTTCCCTGTATGCGATATAACTCCTGTATATGGTGCCTCTGGAAGGTTCATATACTTCAGTTACCTTGGTTACGAAAGCACCAACTACACGAGCACCAACAATTTGGTCACATTGGAATCGACTAACTCCTACATAACGCACTCACAACTACGCAGGACCTGTACTCAGTACGAGTGAGTCTTGCGAGTTACTGACAACATTGCACAGGTGCCGTTAGAGGTCAGATACAACAGCACAACCTGGGGGCCTGGTTAGCATCTGTATTCGTGCTGAAGCATCCATTTATCGCGGAGCTTTCATATTTTTGTCCAACCCTTGTAAAACCAAGAGTTAGATAGTCTTCTCTGAAACTATTTAGCTGGAATGTGAGTGGAAGATGGCCCATGAATAGTTCAGACAAGAAAGGAATACAAGTTTTCTAAATGCAGTGCTGCAGAGGAAGGTTGAAGATTATGTTAGTAGATTACTGTGAGAAGGTACTGAATTGACTTGTGGCACAATCTGAGTCGAATAAGGGACAGTTTATAGAACACATTTTGAGGCATCAAGGGTTCGCCAGTATGGCAATCTTAAGAGACATATAGCTATAAATTAGATTATGGAAGGAAGTGTGGGGAATAATGACTGCCGAGGCAGGCGCACGCTTGAATACAGCAAACAGGTTCCAGTGGGTGCAGGTTTCAGTAGTTACGCAAAAATTTAGTGGTTTGCGCCATATAGTGTACCGTGGAGTGTTGTATCAAACCAGTCTTCTCACTGAAGGCCACAATAGCAATATTGTTGTAAATCATTTCTTTTGCATACTTGCCGATGTCTGTACTCATAAGACAGTACTCGACTGCTTCAGTTTCAGGCGTGCAGATTTCCCCAAAGAAGCGTGCCTCCAAGTGGCCTGACCTCAACATGTCTGCCTCTGACACCCAAGAAGGAGACTCCAGCCGCAGGGACCTGGTTCAACTACCTGTCGTAGCCAACACGAACTGTAAGTAACAGAGCGTTGGTACAGCTACCATTGGCTGATGTGGAACAGGAGAGAGAGTAGGGTGCCACTGCTGCTTGTAGCCAATAATTCGCTGACATCAGCAACAACGCATTCTCATCGCTGGTGTCGTATTACAGCTGAGGCAACTGAGCACTGAAAGCAACGTCAGCACATCTTCATCTCCAAGGTCGTACTGTGAACCACATATGACAAGGTCAAGGAGGGGAGGCAAGAGGGGGCAGAGGAGGGGAGGGGTGTAGGCAGGCACCCCCCCCCCCCCAAAGCGCCCCCAACCCAACTCGAAATCCAAATACTACAAAATATCTGAATTCCCGAAAAATTCGCCAGTTCTGTTTCTGTTACTGACTTCCAAGAATTCGTTTTAGGAGTGGCTCACCAGTCATGTGGGTAATTTGTTTTTCCTTTTTGTTATTTCCTTTCCGTCGCTCCATGACGGAATGGGTGGGCTATCAGGGGATACAATTTGCTGCTCTTCAGCCACATCAGACTAACATTTTAAAAACATAAGGTACTATGGATATGTAGTTGACAGAAATAAACATCTTGTACAATACAAGGACATATCGTATTGCATAATTTAAAATATACAAGGTTGATTTCGTGGTGAATGGAAAATTAGTGTGACAGACTTATATATAAAAATAGACAGACAGTTACATAAGGTAAAAAGGAAAGGCAGATGTGTTAACTGATTAAAATATGTATATAAACTGCCCAAAACAATTAGGGGATCAGGTGAGATATAAACAATAGACATATGGTAATGTATTTCATTCAGATATCGGTTACAACTGTAATTTTTGTGTGATACAGTACTATAATTTGCTGTCTAAACTCTTTATTTGAGTTTCACATAGCGCTTACGTAGAGCGAGGCACCATGAGGCAACCATAATAGTGAAACAGTTATTCTCCTTTCCCTCTAACATAATGTGTGAGCACTTTGGACGGCCAGTACAGTTGCACACCTGCGTGGCATGGGCAGTATGAGGTTATCAAACAGCTCTTGAGGGATATTTGGCCACTCTTCCATGAGTGCAATATCCAGCTCTTGAACCGTTGTGGGAGGTCTGGTCTGGCTGCAATGCGTCTGCCGAGTGCATCCCAGACATTTTCAATCGTGTTTATGTCCGATGGACAAACTGGCCACTCAGCTTCAAACACGTTGTCCACCAGAGCAGCTCTGTGAGGACGAGCGTTATCGTCCACCAGAAGCAACCTCTCTCGTGTGACACCAGCGTAGGGCACAACAAAAGGTCGAAGGATCTCGTCTCTATACCTCTGAGCAGTCAAAGCGCCATTCTGAACGGCACAGAGGTTCGTATGTCAGCCAGTGCTGACTCCTGCCCACGCCTTTCGTCCACCACCGTGATATGCTGATGTTTCCTGCACATAAGCAGGATTGTTCCGAGTTCCACGTCCCTCCAGACGAGGGCACGACGATTGTTCGGCTGAACACAAAATCTTGGCTCATCTGCGAACAGCAGCCGGCGCCATTCGTTATGACTCAAATCCTGACGTTCCTTCGCCCAGTTTCTGCGGGGTAAACGGTGATGTGGTTTTAATGACACACACACCATAGGCCTCCAGGTGTAGAGAGCACATTCCCGAATGCAATTTCGGACTGTTTGTGTTGATATTTCGCTTCCTGTTGCTATATGGAGGGTGCGCTGCACCTGAGTTGCCATCAGCCTCATGTCTCGACGGGCTGTTGACCGGAGATAACTGTCACCTCTTGCTGACGTTACCCGTAGACGATCTCGGCCTTACCTTCCTTTAACGGTTCCTCTTGCCTGAAATCACGTCCAGGTCCTGGAAATTACACTCCGGGACGCTCCAATAGCTGCAGCCACCTCCCTCTGTGTCTGTCCCGCTTCAACCGTCCTATGGCTGTCCATGCCATAGCTTCGGGTAAGTCACGCTGTCGTTGCATTACACTGTCTGCTCACTACACTATCTGAACACAACTGCTTGTGTAATTCGTAAACACAAGTCAACAACAACCCATCTGCAGCAACTTTCCGTTATTACCACTATCTCAGAGACCGTAATGTTGTTGTCTCCACTCCGTAGATACGACAGAAAGACGTGGAACCATTTTAGTTCACTCTGCCGGTGACAACAGAACCTAGACATCTCAACTGCATCCCTAATTACCAGCCGAGCGTTCTAGGGCGCTGCAGTCGTGGACTGTGCTGCCGGTCCTGGCCGAGGTTCGAGTCCTCCCTCAGGCATGGGTGTGTTTGTTTGTCTTCATGATAATTTAGGTTAAGTAGTGCGTAAGCTTAGGGACTGATGACCTTAAAAGTTACTTCCCATAATATTTCACACACATATGAACATTTTGCATCCCTCATAGATGGGTAGATCACGTAACTAATGAGGAAGTATTGAATAGGATTGGGGAGAAGAGAAGTTTGTAGCACAACTTGTCTAGCAGAAGGGATCGGTTGGTAGGACATGTTCTGAGGCACCAAGGGATCACCAATTTAGTATTGGAGGGCAGCGTGGAGGGTAAAAATCGTGGAGGGAGACCAAGAGATGACTACACTAAGTAGACTGAGAAGGATGTAGGTTGCGGTAGGTACTGGGAGATGTAGAGGCTTGTACAGGATAGAGTAGCATGGAGAGCTGCATGAAACCAGTCTCAGGACTGAAGACCACAACAACAACAACAACAACAACATTGTTTTTACCAGTATAGATGAGAGTCACATCTGTAAATTTCAGTCGAAGTCATTACACTTGCTCCTGTCACCATCAGATGTCTGCAATATAGAGAACGAGTGTTTAGCGCCAACAGCAGGTAGTTGACTGTGAAATCAATGAAGTTCTATCTATGTACAACAATTTCGTACTGCAACCAACAGATTACCGCACGGTTAAAAAACGCAATACAGTCATAAAATAAATATTTTGCATGTATAAGATGCTTAAGTAATTCTAAAATATCTCCGAAAACGTCAGCAGCGCGGCAAATGCGATGTTTATATAGCTAACTGAGGGGAAATTTAGTCTTTAAACCACGATTTCGTACAGCCACCAATAGGTTGCTTCGTGGTTAAAAACCGGAAAAGGGTCGTAATTTACTTATTTTCCGCATCAAAGATGTTGAAGAAATTCTAAAATCAGTGCAAAATACGTCAGCAGCGCGAAACGTGCGATGTTTACGTGTGTACCGTTGTGTATAAATTAATGGCGTCGAAAATATTCCACGAGTAAAATGGTTGCGAATAAAAATATAACGGGATAGTTTAAATGTAAATTCCGCGATTTGTGTGGCAGAGTATCAAATCGCGCCAGACAGACTGTTCCACTGACGGTATTGCGGAGAGAAACGCTTCCCCTGTTTTAATACAGTACTTCTCTTGGAATCAGAGTAGCTCATTATAGCCGTATGCAGATGATATATAGTTAATGGCCTGCGTGCACACCAGTAGACTAACAGCTGAAAGACTGTTGAACTCCTCACACCAAATGTTCTGTAAGTTATGTGTCAATTGACGCCACATGCAAGCAATTGGCACAGAGCAGTCGATCCCCTGCTCGGCACTCGCAGATACCAACTCGCAACACAGTATTGCCTGAACCATCGCAGTCTAAGTGTCTTCCAACCCAGTTCTAGCAGAACTGATAGTCACAGCATACAAATGCAGGAGGTACATCACCAGAATGGGTGCTCGAATACAACTAGTGGAACCTACTATAGCTGAGTGAGAATAAATTGTCATATGTCGTGCAGTTCTCATGTACTGTAAACAATTTCAATGTATGAGGCAGGTGGAACTGCAGCGGTGTTAGAGATTAACAGGCTGCTGACAAAGTGCTCTCAGACCATGTCATTTTAAGTACAATACATCATAAAATACATGGCAATGGCTATATACATATACCGTAGTAGCACATACCAGTGACCATGTAAATACTGTTTGCTAATCAAAATTTACGAATAACATCTGTACCTCATTGTCTGAATGTCGCTGTATATGATTCAGACACTCACCAATAGGACGTTATAATAGGTATACATCTAACACATCGTAAAGTTTTTGGGTAGGATTACGAATGTCATGCAGCTACATATCTGAACTTGCTTACAAAAAAGACATTTATTGTGCTTTACAGCAGATCATATTAATTTGTGAACTGTGGAGTTTAAAAAGTTGCAGAGGCCAAATGATGCATTGTTTGCAGATACAGTCTTAATTACATTGACTGAATACTCTAACTGCAGATACTATAGTCTCCAAACATGTAAAACATGAGGAAATAGAGAGTGCACATTTAACATAGACAGAAATGTGTCCACGTGGATGGAACATTGCGCCCACCTCGTCCTGGAAGCAAATTTTACACAGACGAGTACCCTCAACCACATGCCCGTCAGATGACCCTGCTTTATTCAGAATATCCGCCTCAAGTTTAATATTTAACACATCGTTTTCTACAACTATCGCATTTTTTATATGACAGATTGTATTCAGAAAGTCAGTGCCCTTTACAGGAATCAGGAATGTAGATTTCGAGAACCACAGAGCATGTACTGTCCATGGATCATCCTTCAAATCACCACCATGATGAAAACTTACTGTTACATCACCATTACCTGTTGCTCTTCTTGCCACTGCTTAGTAATAAGAGGCTACTCATTAAATGATGCTAATCTAGCTTCCTGTGTGCTGCATTTAGGCCACACACATCCCAGCACGATTTCAGGTGAACTGTATCGAGGCGATGGTTATGGAAAGGAATTTGGACGTATTTGCTTCCTGTACAGGTCTTCCTCCTGCACTTATATCACCATTATCGACCTGCAACTGGCGTGAACTGGAATTACAACGCCCACTGACTGTTCAGCACTGCAGTACCATGTCTGGCGTGACCTGCTGGTGCACCGTGAGAGACAGGCCACGTCTGCAGGGCTCTCTCTGGTATCAGCGAAGGCTGAGACCCTGAGAACGACTTGGCGCTACGCCTGTTGGGACCTGCTGGTCCAACTAGAGAGCAGGCGGGTCTCCCACTTAGCAGCAACAGCTGTGCCGCATCTGCTAGAGGCATGAACGCCAGGAAGCGAGTTAATTTCTGGACTTTGTGTGGACATCAGTTCACAAGTTGCACAACTGGGGTTTTACCACAAATAGAGAGCCTCGTAAGGGACCATGGATACAAGTAGCAGCCAACAGCTAGCACTTTAACTGTCGCGCTGATGTCTGCTGTCTTTTGCACCAGTTAAACATCAGAATCATAAAAAGCAGACAGAAGCTAGCTGACATATGTAAAATTTGTGTGTGTGTGTGTGTGTGTCTGTGTGTGTGTGTGTGTGTGTGTGTGTGTGTGTGTGTTTGTGTGTGTGTGTGTGTGTGTGTGTGTGTGTGTAATAAAACTTATGTCGAATACGTACCTCATCTAAGGAGTAGTTGTCTACTCAAAGCTGCTATAATAGTTAGACTCTTCATTGAAAAATATTTAGTTGACAGTGAAGATCATCATGCGTTGGTGGTTTGCACTTCGGATTATCTCCCAGTTCAGAACAGCATTCTGAAGCTAGATGGCTGGAAGTGGGACAAAGGCATTTTGCTAATGGTAAGTAATAAGGCAACATGTTGTGAACAATGTGGCAGCAATATACATGTAAAACATGCTGAGAAGCAATCCATTTGATGTCACTCCAGGGTGGCAGAACCACCTAGGAAATTTAGGTATAATGATCACTTCATCTGCAGTTTGTAAGGTTTGAGATGTAGATGCAGGCATCCATCTGTGGCATATTTTTATAGCACAATACCCATGCAGTCTGTGGTTTTCTAGATGAAAGTGGAGGTGGGGCTGCTTTATGTAAGGCCTGTATTCTACACAAGTGTCGTATTATATATATATATATATATATATATATATATATATATATATATATATATATTATCAAGCAGCCAGCAAGCATCTATTTTTTACACTTTTAATGTTTTATGAAATGCTTCTTGTTTCTGTGTGTATTAGTGACATTTCCCATATAGTTCAGTATATATACATTTTTCCAAACTACATATATAAATGTTCAAGTATAAATATGCTGTTGTAGTTTACACAAGCAGGTGTGGTTTGCTATTTCTTTCTATACCATCCACCTTTGATACAGAGTCCCAATCCAGCCAGGGTACCTACTTATTCACCCAAATGGCAACACTAAATGTCAAAACCAATGCTAAAACACACAAACTCACGTCCATGGATTGTTGTTGGAGGTAGTGTGTTGACAACATGCTACAGTAAACACACATAGCACTGTTCACATATCGGCTTCCACCAGGGGCCCCACTCCCTCCATCCACCAACGCTGGAGGCGTCATTAGGGGCGGCATGGCCCTGGGATTGGTTTGGGGTGTTGCATCTGAATAATGGATCCACCTACGTTAAGAACTGGATATTGCTAACGCTGGATCCAGTAGGTGCTACATCAGGAAATACTGTTTGACTGGATCCAGCATTTGGTACATCTGGGAACATTGTTCGGAGCAGATCTACCATGGTAAAGTCTGGAGTAAAGCTGGGAGTGGATCTACATGTGCAATAATTCCTGGTTAATGTTTGGTATAGATTCAGCAATGTGTGATCTGTGGTAGTGTCTGACAGGTGAAGCTCCCTAAATTATGATCAATGCTATAGCTGCCTACAACGACTTCTCTAGCGTTTTTGGATGGAGAGGATGTGGGCTCCTGTTGGAAGACAATACATGGAATAGAGTAACTGTGCTATGTGTTTTTACTGCTCCAGAATGTCAGCACACTACCTCCAACAGCAATCCAAGTACCTCTGTGTGTGTGTGTGTGTGTGTGTGTGTGGGTGTGTGTGTGTGTGTGTGTGTGTGTGCGTGCGTGCGTTTTAGCATTGGTTTTGGCACTTAGTGTTGCCATTTGAATGACTAAGTAGATATCCTAGCTAAGTTGGGACTATGTATCAAAACAGGATAGTATAATCAAACAGCGAACTAGAGCTAGTTATGGAACATGGAAAGAGATGGATAAATATTGCAAAAATGTGGGAAATGATACCGATAACACAGTAACTATGAGACTCAGATATATTTTTTAAAAAAGAACAAACCGTCATTTGACTGTGTATTACTATATTTATCTTTGTGCTATCTAGATTTCAGCTTTTATGCCATTATCAAGTACAATACTTTAAGTTGTTAGAACATTATTATGTCATATCTGTTGAGGCCGTCCAAAGCAGGTGAACATGACTAACACATGTCTTTGAGGAGTGTAAGTACTGATATAGTAACACACAATCAAATGGCGGTTAACTCTTTTAAAAATATTACGTGATTTTGGCTCAATACCGTCAAAAACTTTCTGGCTGCTAGGTGACGTACATAAGGGTCCTCTTATCGTGTATAATACATGCCTTATCTAAAGCAGCGCAACCTTCATACTAATCAAGAAAACCACAGACTGCATGGGTATCATGGCATAAAAATACATTACAGATAGGTGCATCTATGTTTGGAGCCTTTCAAACTATAGATCACGTGATCATTAACTCGAAATTCCCTAGGTGGTTCTACCTGCCTAGGGTAAAATCAGACTCCTTGCTTCTCTGCCTGCCTTTCACGTACGCTGTCGCACTATTGGTTTCAACGAGTTGTACATGTACGATAGGATGAGGTGTTACTTTACGATGTGATGATCATTTCTAATGTCAGCATCTTTTCCTGGAACAATTTAACTAGAGCTGCAGCTTGTGTTGATGAGGTACTCTTATGTATTCTACATAAGTGTCAAATTATCTGGAGACCAATAAGCGTCTACCTACACTACTAGCCATTAAAATTGCTACACCACGATGATTACGCGCTACAGACGCGAAATTTAACCGACAGGAAGAAGATGCTGTGACATGCAAATGGTTAGCTTTTCAGAGCATTCACACAAGATAGGTGCCGGTGGCGACACCTACAACGTGCTGACATGAGAAAAGTTTCCAACCAATTTCTCATACACAAACAGCAGTTGACCGGCGTTGCCTGGTGAAACGTTGTTGTGATGCCTCGTGTAAGAAGGGGAAATGCGTACCATCACGTTTCCGACTTTGATAAAGGTCGGATTGTAGCCTATCGCGATTTCGGTTTATCGTATCGCGACATTGCTGCTCGCGTTGGTCGAGATCCAATGACTGTTAGCAGAATACGGAATCAGTGGGTTCAGGAGGGTAATACGGAACGCCGTGCTGGATCCCAACGGCCTCGTATCACTAGCAGTCGAGATGACAAGCATCTTATCCGCATGGCTGTAACGGATCGTAGAGCCACGTCTGGATCCCTGAGTCAGCAGAAGGGGACGTTTGCAAGACGAAAACCATCTACACGAATAGTTCGACGACGTTTGCACCAGCAGTTACTATCAGCTCGGAGACCATGGCTGCCGTTACCCTTGACGTTGCATAACAGACAGGAACGCCTGCGATGGTGTACTCAACGACGAACCTGGGTGAACGAATGGCAAAACGTCATTTTTTTCGGATGAATCCAGGTTCTGTTTACAGCATCTTGATGGTCGCATCCGTGTTTTGCGACATCGTGCTGAACCCACATTGGAAGCGTCTATTCGTCATCGTCATATTGGCGTATCACCCGGCGTGATGGTATGGGGTGTCATTGGTTACACGTCTCGGTCACCCGTTGTTCGCATTGACGGCACTTTGAACAGTGTACGTTACATTTCAGATGTGTTACGACCCGTGGCTCTACCCTTCATTCGATCCCTGCGAAACCCTACATTTCAGCCGGATAATGCACGACCGCATGTTGCAGGTCCTGTACGGGCCTTTCTGGATACAGAAAATGTTCCACTGCTGCCCTGGCCAGCACATTCTCAAGATCTCTCACCAACTGAAAACGTCTGGTCAATGGTGGCCGAGAAACTGGCTCGTCACAGTACGCCAGTCACTACTCTTGATGAACTGTGGTATCGTGTTGAAGCTGCATGGGCAGCTGTACCTGTACACGCCATCCAAGCTGTGTTTGACTCAAGGCCCAGGCGTATCAAGGCCGTTATTACGTCCAGAGGTGGTTGTTCTGGGTACTGATTTCTCAGGATCTATGCACTCAAATTGCGTGAAAATGTAATCACTTGTCAATTCTAGTATAATATATTTGCGCAATGAATACCCATTTATCATCTGCGTTTCTTCTTGGTGTAGCAATTTTAATGACCAGTAGTGTACATTTTATGGATTTAATATTTAACTATTGCGTTAGGCAGCAGGTGTAATGCCACAGGCATTTGGTGTCAGACATTTGTGTTTTGTGCTTAGTTTAACTACTGAGGGCTCACTGAGACAGCTATTGCACAAAAATGCAAATGGTGGGCTGTGGTGTGAGCGTTTCTTCTAGACTGGTAGCTTCTGCAAAATACCATCACATAGAAAAGTAAACTTTGGAAGGTAGGAGACGGATACTGGCAGAAGTAAAGCTGTGAGTACCGGACGTGAGTCGTGCTTCGGTAGCTCAGTTGGTAGAGCACTTGCCCGCGAAAGGCGAAGGTCCCGAGTTCGAGTCTCGGTCGGGCACACAGTTTTAATCTGCCAGGAAGTTTCATACCATCACATAGTCCACCGAACTTCATACTTATTTATTCAGTTCGTATGTTGCACCCTCTCAATTAAAGGCTTCAGATAAGTACTCGATATACGCCACCCCACTTGAAGAATAGGAGTAACAATTTTGGAGACATCGCCTATACAATGGGCAAAGCGCCAGGTGTGGATTCTTACTTGCATCCAGGGTCCCTTGTGAGCCTCTCCGTGTATCCTGAAATCCCCGTCGTCAAGTACGTATACTGACGTGCACATAAAGTCCAGAAAATGAACTTGGTGTCTGCTCCCACCAGACACAGAACAGCTGTTGCATCTAAGCGGGATATACTCTTCCTCTCTGGTTGCAACAACAGATCCCATCAGTCATGATGCCAAATTGCTGGTTCCCAAGTTCTCGATCTTGGCTGATACAAAGAAGGACCTTATGGACGCTATGGACCCAGCCTGTCTCTCAGGATGGATCAGCACGTCACAGCATGCATGATATTGCTGTGATATATATATATATATATATGTGTGTGTGTGTGTGTGTGTGTGTGTGTGTGTGTGTGTGTGTGTGTGTGTGTGTGTGTGGGCGGGTGGGTGGGTGGGTGTGTAGGTGTGTGTGTGTCTGTGCGTGCGTGTGTGTGCGCGTATAGGGGGTACACCTGCACAGAATGGAAATATGTCGAAATTCATTTCTAGAACCATCTCTTCAATACAGTTCAGGTGAAATGATGCCAGGACCAGTGAGGCACGAACACAGCACGCATGAGGCTAGATTAACGTCATTCGGTGAGTGGCGTCTCTATACTGAGCAGTGACTAGGTGAGTTAAGTGAAGCAGGGTACTTTTACACCAGTAACTGTGATGAAACAGTATGTTGTCATTGTGGTGGTGGTTTGAAGCACTGGCGTTTAAAGGATGATGTACGGCTGGCACACGCTCTTTGGTTCTCCAAATGAATGTTTCAGATTCGTCTGAAGGACTCTGACTTTGTGGATACAATCTGTCGAACGAAAAACCCGTTAATTATAGCAAATGATGTGGTAGACAGTAAACTTGAGGCGGATATTCTGAACAAAGCAGAGTCATCTGAACAGCATGTGGTTGCGAGTACTCATCTGTGTACACTCTGCTTGCAGGACGAGGTGGTTGCAACGTTACATTCAAGTGGACACAAATCTACCTTTTTTAAAAGTGCACACTCCATTTCCTTGTTTTTTGAATGTTCAGAGCCTACAACATCTACATTTAGAGTATTCATTCAGTGTAATAAGGACAGCAAACAGTGTACTTTTTGCCTTCGCAAAATATTAATCTCCACAGTTAACAAATTGATATGATCTATTGTAAAGTACATTTTTTTTTTTTTTGTCAGCAGGTTCGCATATGTAGCAATATGCAGTTCATAACGTTACCCAAAAACTTCATAATGTGTTATATAAATGTGCTAAAAAGTGCTATTAGTTAGTGTTTAAATCACATGCCGCAACATTCAAACTGTCAGGCGCACACTTTATTTGGAAATTCGAGCTGGCAAACAGTATTTACATCGCCTCTGGTACGTGGCACAAGTGCCAACAGTAGAATGGCATGGTTTGAGAGCACCGTGTCAGTTGTAACGGCTTCTTGTTGAACACTAACACCGCTACAGCTCCACCTGCCTACTACAGTCGAATCGTTTACAGCACGTGAGAACTGGACAAGAGACACCTATTTACTATCACGCAGTTGCAGTAAGTTCCACTAATTGTATTCGAGCACCCATTCAAGTAATGTGTCTGCTACACTTGTGTGCCCTGGCTGTCAGTTCTGGTAGCACTGCTCAGCGACTTGGTAGTGGCAAGTGCTGACTAGGACTACCATGTTTCTGCTGTTTGTCTACTGGTGTGCAGGCAGACTGCTAACTGTATTCTATCTGCATACGGCTGTAATAAAGTACTGCGAGTCCGACAGAAGTGCTTTGTTAAAACAGGGGAAGCATTCCTCTCCGCGATACCGTCACTGGTACAGTCTGTCTGTCACCATTTATACTCTGTCCCACAAATCGCGAAATTTACCTTTAAATTATCCTGTTACGGTTTTATTCACCACCAGTTTTTCCTGCAATATTTTGGAGGCCATTAATTTATACACGTATCACGTGGAATTCATGTTCTATTCTACCTCACAAAACTTCACTATAAATACACAGCAACAGAACCAGCCTGCTTCGGTAGTTCTATAAAGTTTTGTAATGTTCGTTTGAAGCCGACATCTCGTGTATGCAGCGACATCTAGGGTTATGCTACATGATAAGACAGGTAATGTTGAATGTTTAACGTGACTAACAATGAATGTTAGAGAAAACCTATATACTGCTCTTTTTGTTACGGTCTTCAGTTGGAAGACTGGTTTGATGCAGGTCTCCATGCTACTCCATCCTGGCAAGCCCCTTCGTCTCCCAGTAATTACTGCAACCTACATCTTCCTCAATCTGCTTACTGTATTCATCTCTCGGCCTCCCACTACGTCCCCCTCCCCCCCCCCCCCCCCCCCCCGCCAGAAACCACCGAGCCGATCCCTTCCTCTAGTCAGGTTGCGCCACAAATTTATTTTCTCGCTAGTTTTATTCAATATCTCCTTATTAGTTATGTGATCTACCCACCTGATCTTCAGCATTCTTCTGTGGCACCACCCTTCCAAAGTTTCTATTCTTTGCTTGTCTAAACCGTTTATCACCAATGTTTCACTTCCATACGTAGCTATACTGCATACAATTACTCTCAAAAAAGACTTCCTGACACTTAAATCTATAATCAGTATTAACAAATTTCTCTTTCTCAGAAACGCCATTCTTGCCATTAAAAATCTACTTTTTATATCCTCTCTACTTCGACCACCATCAGTTCTTTTGCTGCCCAAATACCTAAACTGATCTACTACTTCAAGTGTCTCTGTTTGTTATATATTTCCCTCAGTGTCATCTCAAACTTGGTTCAAATGGCTCTGAGCACTATTGGACTTAACAACTGAGGTCATCAGTCCCCTAGACTTAGAACTACTTAAACCTAACTAACCTAAGAACCTGCGACCGTAGCATCAGCGCGGTTCCGCACTGAAGCGCCACAGCGGCCGGCACTCATCTCATTTAGTGCGAATACGTTCCATTATCTTCGTTTTGTTTTTATTGATGTTCATCTTCTATCCTCCTGTCAAGACACTGTCTATTCTGTTCAGCTACTCTTCCAGTCCTTTGCTTTATCTGACAGAACTGCAATGTCGTCGGCAAATCTCAAAAGTTTTTGTTCCTTCTCGCTGGATTTTAATTCCTCCACGGAATTTTTCTTTTGTTTCGCTTATTGCTTGCTCAATTTAGAGGTAGAATATCGTCGGGGATAGGCAACAACTCTGTCCCACTCCCTTCGCTGGTTTGATTGGCCGTGCGGTTCTAGGCGCAACAGTAGAGCAAAAAGAAGAGTGCCTGGGTATTACACAAAGGATTTTTGTCCGAATTTTCATAGCCGAACGAAGAGTGGTAAACGCACAAATTGAAATATTAAACTGTTGCTTGGACAGTAACAGTTCTGTTCATAGATTAGTTGGCCCTACCCCACACCTTCCACTTTGAACAACTTTTGTAATTGCATAGGATTCAGTTTCTTTACCAATGCTTTGTACTTAAATGCTTTTTCATCATGTTCAAAGGCCGGCCGGAGTGGCCGAGCAGTTCTACGCGCTACAGATTGGAACCGCGCGACCGCTGCGGTTTTAGGTTCGAATCCTGCCTCGGCCATGGATGTGTGTGATGTCCTTAGGTTAGTTAGGTTTAAATAGTTCTAAGTTCTAGGGGACAGATGACCACAGCAGTTAAGTCCCATAGTGCTCAGAGCCATTTGAACCATTGAACCCACTCCCTTCTCAAACACTGCATCCCTTTCGACTCTTATAACTGCCACGTGGTTTCTATACAAATTGTAAATAGCCTTTCGGTCCTTGTATTTTACCCCTGCTACCCTCATAATTTCAGTCAACATTGTCAAAAGCGTTCTTTAAGTCTGCAAAATCTATGAACACAAGTTTGCCTTTCCTTAGCCTGCCTTCTATGAGAAGTCGTAGGGTCTGTATTGCTTTTCATCTTCCTACATTTCTCCGAAATCCAAACTGAGCTTCTGCCAGTCTTTCCATTCTTATGTACAGAACCCGTGTTAGTGCTCTGTAGCCGTGGCTTATTATAGTTCGGTAACTTTCAGATTTTTCACCACCTGGTTTCTTTGGAAGAGTTTTGTCATAGCTGGCCGTCCCAAGTCTATCATTGGTTCTAACGAAATGCTGTCTACTCCTGGGGCCTTTTATAACCCTACGTCTTTCAGTGATCTGCCAAAATCTTCACGCGGTTTCACATCTTCCATCTCGTCTTCATTTACCTCTTCTCCCATTTCCATAATAATGCCCTCACATAGATCTCCCTGGTATAGACCCTCTGTGTACTACTCCCACCTCTCTGGTTTTCCTTCCTTGCTTAGGACTGGTTTTCCATCTGAGCTCTTGATATTCATACAGGTGGTCCTCTATTGTCCAATGCCTCTTTAATTTTTCTGTAGGCGGCATGTACCCTTCTCCTAGAGATATATACTTCTAAATCATTACATTTATCTTCTAGCCATTCCTGCTTAGCCATTTTGCACTTCCTGGCAATCTCATTTCTTAGACGTTCGTTTTCCCTGTCGGCTGCTTCATTTACTGCATTTTTATATTTTCTCAATTTCATCAACTAAATTCAATACCTATTGTGTTACCCAAGGATTTAGCCCGCATCTCATGGTCGTGCGGTAGCGTTCTCGCTTCCCACGCCCGGGTTCCCGGGTTCGATTCCCGGCGGAGTCAGGGATTTTCTCTGCCTCGTGATGGCTGGGTGTTGTGTGATGTCCTTAGTTTAGTTAGGTTTAAGTAGTTCTAAGTTCTAGGGGACTGATGACCATAGATGTTAAGTCCCATAGTGCTCAGAGCCATTTGAACCCAACGATTTCTACTAGCCCTCGTCTTTTTATCTGTTTGATCCTCTTCTGTCTTCACTATATGACTCTCAAAACTACCTATTCTTCTGCTACTCACAAGTCCAGTAGAAGGCAACGTTATTGATAACCGCCTTATAAATTTTATAAAGTGACCAGACACGTGATTACAGGCAGCCTTGTACGTCTTCCTTCGATAAACAACGTGGTATTAACTAGGTGGCTACGACTACAGAATGGCTCATGTGTTTGTTCCTTGTGCAAGACTGTTGAGGTATGTTCACAATGACTAATAGCGTTGATAATATCTGTATATATTCCATCTGCTCTTGGAGGAACATAGACATATTAATTACTTGACTACAAAGTATTAATCTTCCAAAATAATATTTGTTTAATAGTTAGTTATGAACTGTTTAGTATTAGGTTATCTCACTGTGGCCTAAGAAACTGAAAGCCAGTTCATAACTAACTATAAAATAAATATTTTTTTTAACATTAATACCTTGTAGTCAAGTTATTGACTTGTTTCTTTCAGCCGGCTAAGGTGGCCGAGCGGTTCTAGGCGCTTCAGTCTGGAACCGCGAGACAGCTACGGTCGCAGGTTCGAATCCTGCCGCGGGCATGGATGTGTATGTCATCCTTAGGTTAGTTAGGTTTAAGTAGTTCTAAGTTCTAGGGGACTGATGACCTTAGATGTTAAGTCCCATAGTACTCAGAGCCATTTGAACCATTTTTTTGTTTCTTTCATTCCTACTACTGTGATATAGAATATAAATAAAACACTTTGTCAATTATTGGTAATGCCACACAGCTGGTGATTCTGTAACAGCATTATTTCATCTCTGTTACCTACGTTTCTACAAACCTGCACTGTCATGTTGTCATATTGAGGTACCGTACCTCCTAATATTAAGAGCCAGTTTGTTTAAGTTTTTCTTAGTAAAGGTCTGAACATGTACGATGTGGTTAAGAACCTGGTATTAAGCATATATTCCGGCTGAAGCAGCATAATGGCTTAGCAGAATCTCTGACGTCTTTGCCGATTCGACCCACTAGTTGTTGAAGAACACAACGACATTCATTTCTATGCCTCAAGACAAATTTAACATCTACGTCTATATGTCTGATCGTTATGAAGAATAATATCGCTTTAATGCATGTTGCGACATTTGTTTAGCATTTATAGCAAAGGAGGGTGGTGATATAATGTCTTACGTTTGGCGTTAGGCGTATTACAGTGAAGTGTCAAAAAAACTGGTTCAGGCATGCGTATTGAAATACATAGACATGTAAACAGGTAGAATACGGCGCTGCAGTCGGCAACGCCCATGTAAGACAACAAGCGTCTGGCACAGTTGTTAGATCGGTTACTGCTCCTACAGTGGCAAGTTGTAAAGAATTAAATGAGTTGGAACGTGATGTTTACAGTCAGCGCACGAGCGATGGGACATAGCAGTTCCGAGGTAGCTATGAAGTGGTGATTTTACAGTACGATCATTTCACGAGTGTACCGTGGACATCAGCAATCCGGTAAACCGTCAAATCTCTCACATCGTTGCGGCCAGAAAATGATCCTGCAAGAAAGGGACCAATAACGACTGAAGAGAATCATTCAACGTGACAGAAGTGCAGCCCTTCAGCAGATTGCTGCAGATCTCAGTGTTGGGCCATCAACAAGTGTCAACGTGTGAACCATTCAACGAAACATCATCGGTGCCGAAAGCTCACTCGTGTACCATTGATGACTGCACTACACAAAGCTTTACGACTCGCCTGGGTCCATCAATGCCGACATTTGACTGTTGATGACTGGAAACATGTTTCCTGGTCGGACGAGTCTCGTTTCAAATTGTATCGAGTGGATGGACGTGTATGGAGACAAACTCATGAATCCATGGACCCTACATGTCAGCAGGGGACTATTCAAGCTGGTGGAGGCTCTGTAATGGTGTGGGGCATGTGCAGTTAGAGTGATTTGGAACCCTGATACGCCTAGATACGTCTCTGACAGGTGACACGTACGTGAGCATCCTGTCTAATCACCTGCATCCATTCATGTCCATTGTGCATTCCGTGGACTTGAGCAATTCCAGTAGGACAGTGCGACACCTCACACGTCCAGAATTGCTACAGATGACTCCAGGAACACTCTTCTGAATTTAGACACTTCCGCTGGCCTCCAAACTCTTCAAACATGAACATTATTGAGCATATCTGGGTTGTCTTGCAAGTGCTGTTCAGAAGAGATCGTACTCTTACGGACTTATAGACAGCCGTGCAGGATCCGTGTTGTCAGTTCCCTCCAGCACTGCCTCAGACATCAGTCGAGTCCATGCCACGTCGTGCTGCGGCACTCCTGCGTGCTCGCTGGTGTCCTACACGACATTAGGCAGGTGTACTAGTGTCTTTGCGTCTTTGCCTCTTTAGCGTGTGACGGCTCCTTGTGCCTACAAGGCGTACGATATCGAATTTTCGGGGCGACTTAGCTTATTTTACGATAAACACGTATTTTAATGAGTTAAACAGACCATTTGGATGCAGCAATATTTAATTTGTTCTCGCAAAGTGAGAGATGTTCCGCAATAAACGATAAGTAGTTTAACAGAGATACCGACTCTGACATTGTCACATCTCTCACTGCTACAGTCTTTGGTCGTGTGTTTACAAGCATTACATGTTCTTGTAAAGTCTCAATAATATTTTGGTAACAAAAAGAGCTCATTCGTTTCTGCAATGACAATTGTGTTGTCCATGTTTTGCGGAGGCGAAGTTGGTTACAGGTTTGTACCTTTGCGAACTACAATTTTCGGAAATGCAACTGCAGAGACTGAATACTCGCTTTACGTTATTAGACACTGCTGTCACATGAACATCCCCTTTTCGCGCTGACCACGTACGTTATGGAATGTGCTGAGCGATAATATCGGTCAAACACTATGTATGAAGCTTTTAGGGGGCCTTCTGTCTGCAAACTGCTGTTACTGTGCTTAGTCTTCAACAGGTCTCCGTCCTTTGTAATAATAGCAGTAACTGCAATGAGTAGCATCATTTATATATTTTTTATTGTGAATGACATGATGCTGTATCAATGTCCCTCCTGAAATGGTGCTTGAGATCATTTATACCGCACGAATATATACTACTTTTAGGGTGTATTGGAACTTACGTCAAGGTTAGGCCCAATTAGTTATTCATTCAATTTGTCTGCTTAGCTAACATGTATTTATCTACAGTTATGAGCCTGGACAGGGTAGTTTTATGACATCAAATTATTAGGCTTTGCTTCTAAAATGCCTGTTGTTGTTAGTCGTTGAAAAATACCATTGGGTCGCATAGTATATAATTTTGAGGCACTAATTTGGTGAATATGTGCATACGCGGAGATTAACTCGTGCTTTCTTTTACACTGGATATATATGTGACATCACATTAATTGCTTTGAGTCTTACAGTGCTTTTTCATGTAGTAACCTCAAAAGCAATGTAAACATCGAACTTCTCGCGATACCTGAGTATTTTGCAGACACTTTACAATTTTTTCAACATCTTCGATGTGGGAAATAATTAGTTTACGACTCTATTGTGTTTTACAACGGTAGGTCTGACTGCAAACTGCTGTCATTGTAGTTGGCCAGAAGTACCGTCTGCTAGCACTCGTTTGTGTTTTTCCCCATGCAAGCGAGAAATCAAGCGAAAATCACCGTAAGTACAAACCAACATATTGTTAACGAATCGTTTTTCGATCTTCAAACAAATCGGAATGTACGTAACTTAATTATAGGCCTCTGATGATGCTCTGTCTCAATAAAGGTAAACGTGGCTGGTGAAAAAAACACCCATTTTTGTAGTTGTAACGACAGAACGAAAATACCTGAAGAATTGTAAAGCAACTACGGACAATATGGCCACACAGATCAAGTATTGAAAAAATAATGTTTTTAATTTTAAAAAAAGTGGCCATCTGGTAGAAAGCTTCCATCCCATTAGGCGGCCTGGGTTCGATTTCATTCTAGGTAAAATTTTCAACAAAAGTGCGTGCTCTACGAGCACTTTCGTGCACCAAGGTACGTGAAGAAGAAGGAAAAGATTGGTAACGCTTGAGAGCGATAATCGCTGGATTGCTGGTTTTAGTTTCATTTTGAGCTATTTTTTGTTTTTTCGTTGATTTCTAATAGGTACGTTATTTAAATATAAAATTCATCAAATGTATACTAATTAACACATACCTAAGCTCAATCTGAGCGAGGTGGCGCAGTGGTTAGCACACTGCACTCGCTTTCGGGAGGACGGCGGTTCAAACCCGAGTCCGGCCGTCCTGATTTACGTCTTCCATTAGTGCCGTAAATCGCTTCAGGCAAATGCCTGGATGGTTCCTTTGAAAGGGCACGGCCGCTTTCCATCTCCACCCTTTCCTTATCTAAAGGGACCGATGAACTCTCTGTTTGGTCCGCTCACCCGAATCAACCAACTTCTTTGAAAATGCACGTCTCCTTATTTCTAATTACATATCACACGGAAAATACGAGTTTTCATTGCAAAAACAAATTGTTAATTGCCGATCTTTTATTACGGACTGTTAATGAAGACTGTTTAAATTAAAAATAAACCGGACAAGTGTGTATTAATAATTAATTAATAATAATTTCGTGAGCTCAATGGCCTGGTAGAAGTCTTTCTACTGAACGCCGCTTCGGCGGTTTCCGTGTCCCTGAGCTTCCCTAGTTATCGAAAGGGGGAAAGGGAACCTACGGTTTAACGTGGAATCCAAACTACATATTGTTTCTGGTGACTGCTCACATCGTTGAGAGGCTAGGGCTAGGTTAGCCCGTGGCGTTCTCACGATCTGATCTCTCTCAGTCTGCAGACACGCGATTTACCGCTGCTCCACCAGCCCTGCTATATGTATACAGGTAGGTCACTTATAGATTTTGGTAACTGGTTCTGCGAGTATCAAAGTATGGGAGATATATGGCAGTATGTTTTGACTGCATTGACTAAGAAGCTTAAATTATTTACACTGCCAGGGGACCTTAGCCCTTAGTATTTGACATAAAATTCGACTTGATACCTCCACCCATTCCTGAGAAAAATGGGTTTTAACATACGGCCACAATTTTTGATTGCGTTGACTTGCAAGGTTAAGTTTTTTACACTTCCGATCAACTGCAGATTGTCTGTATTGTGTATGGAACTGTAGACAAGAAACGACAGAGAGGCTTCGTCCATCCAGTAGCCCTCAGAGGTTCACAACCCCACAACAGGCCACAGCAGTCCACCCACCCCACCGCCACCTCACACCCAACCAAGGGTTACTGAGCAGTTCGGCCCCCAGTGGAGCCCCCGCCCAGGAATGTCTCATACCAGACGAGTGTAACCCCAAATGTTTGCGTAGTAGAGTAAGCATGATGTACACGTATAATGGAGATAGTGTTTGTGCAGTAATCACTGCCATAGTGTAACTGAGGCGGGTAAAGGGAATCAGACCCATTCGCCGAGGCAAAATGGAAAACCGCCTTAAAAACCATCCACAGGCTGGCCGGCACACAGGACCTCGACGCTCATCCGCTGGGCGGATTCGTGCCAGGGGCTGGCATGCCTTCCCGCTTTGGAATCAGTGCATTACACTACGCGGCTAGCCTGGCAGGCAACTGTAGATCTCAGTACCTGACATAAATTTCTATGTGATACCTATTCCCATTCCTGAGGAAAAAGGGGTCTTAACAGACAGAGAGACATAGACAGAAAACAAGTAGCAAAAAACTACAATTTTTATATGACAGAAGAAGAAATTAACAATTTTTGAATTTTTTTTTCCTTTGCTTGTACAGCAAAACCTTGTTTCTTGTCAAATTAGTGATTCTAGTTCAACTGGAAGTACTGTATGGAGTCTGATGAATGAGTTTGCAACATTCTAAATATGTGACATAAATGGACGTTTCTTTTCACTGCACTGACTTATAAACTTAAATATTTCAAACAATGGAAAATCTAGGATGAAATGTAACAATATTATAGGAAGGGAAGTTGCTGCTCACCATATAGCAGAGATGCTGAGTTGTAGAAGGGCACAAGAAAAAGATTTTCACACTTAAAGCTTTCAGTCAATGGCCTTTGTCAACAATAGACACACACACACACACACACACACACACACACACACACACACACTCATGCAAACGCAACTCACTCACATGACTGCAGTCTCAGGAAACTGAAACAACACTGCGAGCAGCATCAGCAGTGCATGATGGCAGTGGCGACTGGGTAGGGGTAAGGAGGAGGCAGGAGTATGGAGGAGGATGGATAGTATGGTGGGGATGGCAGACAGTGAAATGCTGCAGATTAGGCGGAAGTCAGGGGAGAGGTTGGGATTAGGGGGGGGGGGAGAAGTAATGGAAAAGAAGAGAAATTTTAAAAATAGTCTGGGTGTGGTGGTGGAATGATGGCTATGTAGTGCTGGAATGGGAGCAGGGAAGGGGCTGGATGGATGAGGACAGCGACTCACGAAGGTTGAGGCCAGGAGCGATACAGCAATGTAAGATGTATTGCAGGGAAAATTCGCACCTGCGCCATTCGGAAACGCTGGTGTTGGTGGGAAGGATCCATGTGGCACAGGCACGTGATCAGACAGCATGCTTACGTACATGCCACCTGTTAGAGTGGTATCTGGACATACCATGGTTCCCATATCATTCCAATTTCTGATGCCCCACACCTTTAGAGAGACCCCACCAGCTTTAACGATCCCCTACTGACATGCAGAGTCTATGGATTCATTAGGTTCATTCCTTAATCATGCACGTACATCTGCTTGATACAATTTGAAACGAGACTCGTTCGACCAGGCAAAATGTTTCCAGTCAACACAGTCCATTTTTGGTGTTGATGGCTCCAGGTGGGGAGTGTAAAGCTTTGTGCTGTGCAGTCATCAAGGGTGCATGAGTGGGCCTTCAGATCTGAAAACCCATACTGATGATGTTTCGCACGCTGACACTTGCTGAATGCTCAGCATTAAAATCTCAGCAGTTTGTGGAAGGGCTGCACTTCTGTCACTTTGAATGATTGTCTTCAGTGATCGTTGGTCTCATTCTTGCAGGATCCTTTTCTGGACACAGCTATGTTGAAGATTTGATGTTTTACCAGATTCCTGATATTCACGATACATCGTGAAATGGTCGTGTGGTAAAATCCCAACTTCATCGCTACCTCGGATATACTGTGCCCCATCGCTCGCGAGCCGACTATAACACCAAGTTCAAACTCACAGAAATCTTGATAACCTGCCATTTTAGCGGCAGTAACCAATCCAACAACTGCACTAGACACTTGTTGTCTTATATAGGCGTTGCCGATCACAGCACAGTATTCTGCCTGTTCACATTTAACTGTATTTGAATGCAGATGCCTATAACAGTTTCTTTTGCTCTTCAGTGTATATGAAGTTCATAGCTCAAATATCAATCGCCAAATCGATCCCATTCAGCTTTAAAAAATTTATGAGAACATCAACTTTGAAATTTCTTGTGTGAACTTTAATTTACTAAACCTGGTAGTATTTTTTGGTGGGCCGCTTTGCCCTGTCATAGAATACTTGGCTCCCATGCGGAGGGCCCAGGCTCGATTCCTGTCAAAACCACATTTTTTGATGGAAGTTCTGCGAGCATTTCCACGAGGCGTGTGCTACAGAATGATGAAGAAAAACAACTGGTAGCGTTCGAGTCTCGTTTCGGCCATTATTTTTTCGTTGGTTTTTACCGTTATAAAAATCAGCAAATATATCCTAAAAAACCCATATGTAATCATAGTTTCCATGAAATCTTCATGGGAGTTGAAGGAAAACGTCGTAAAAAGCAGCATTTGCACAATTAGTTCGATTCCTAGAAAGTTATTGTCTTCCGTGTTTTTATAATGCCCATCAGTCTGGATATTGTGAAATAACATCTGTGTACAACGCAATGGGCACAGTCCAATAAAGAGCATTCTATTTTACATTTTTGCCTCAAAAATTTCACTTGTAATTTTTAGGGTTCCTTACATCAATATGTAAAAACGGAAGCCTTATAGGATCACTCTGTTGTCAGTTAGTCTGTTTGTTCGACTGTTACACACCTTTTCCTCAGGTTGGGTTAGAGTTATCAAGTTGAAATGTATGTCACATACGGTTCCTTGCAAGTATAAAATATTTAAGTTAACATTTGAAGGAAAGTTACTACTCACCATATGGCAGAGATGCTGAGTCGCAGATAGGCACAAAAAAAAAACATTTTCACACTTAAAGCCTTCAGCCAATGGCCTTTATCGACAATGGACACACATACACACACACAATCATGCAACTCACACACACGACTGGAGTCTCAGGCAACTGAAACTACACTGTGATCAGCAGCACCAGTGCATGATGGCAGTGGCGGCTGTGTGGCGGTAAGGAGGAGGCTGGGTTGGGGAGGGGGACGGACAGTATGGTGGGGATGGTGGACAGTGAAATGGTGCAGGCTAGGCGGAGGGCAGGGGAGAGGTGGGGAGGCAGGGGAAAGTAGAGGAAAAGGAGAGGAATTAAAAAAAAGCAGGGTGTGGTGGTGAGATGACGGCTGTGTAGTGCTGGAATGGGAGCAGGGAAGGGGCTGGATGGGTGAGGACAGCGACTACCGAAGGTTGAGGCCAGGAGGGTTACGGGAACGTAGGATGTATTGCAGGGAAAGTTCCCACCTGCGCAATTCAGAAAAGCAGGGGTTGGTGGGAAGGATCCATGTGACATGGGCTGTGAAGCAGGGATTGAAATGATGGATATCATGTTTGACAATGTGTTCAGATACAGGGTGACCCACTTGATTCTTGGCCACAGTTTGTCGGTGGCCATTCATGTGTACAGACAGCTTGTTGGTTGTCATGCCTGCATAGAACGCAGCACAGTGGTTGTGGCTTAGTTTGTAGACGACATGACTGGTTGCACAGACCTCTAGTCTTGCCCTGAAATGAGAAATGTCCTGCCCACTATCCTTCCCACCCCTCCCACAGTGGTATTCTGCCGTCCACCTAACCTACACAATATACTCGTCCATCCTTAGACAACCCCTGCTCCCAATCCCTTACCTCATAGCCCATACTCCTTTAATAGACCTAGATGCAAGACCTGTCCCATACATCCTCCCACTGCCACCTACTCCTGTCTGGTCACTAACATCACCTATCCCATCAAAGGCAGGGCTACCTGTGTCCATTGTGCATTCCGATGGACATGGGCAATTCCAACAAGACAATGCGACACGCCACACGTCGAGAATGGCTACAGATTGACTCTAGAAACACTCTTCTGAGTTTAAACACTTCCTACAGCCACCAAACTCCGCATACATGAACATTATTGAGCATATCTGGGATGTCTTGTAACGTGCTGTTCATAAGAGACCTTAACCCTGTCGTACTCTTACGGATTTGTGGACAGCCCTGCAGGATTCAAGGTGTCTGTTCCCTCCAGCACCACTTCGGACATTAGTCGAGTCCATGCCACGTCGTGTTGCGGTACTCCTGCGTGCTTGCGGGGGCCCTACACGATATTAGGCAAGTATACCAGTTTCTTTGGCTCCTCAGTGTATATATACAGGATGTCCCAAGATACACAGACAACCCTTATTATGTTGCAGGAGAAAGCAAACTGATCGGTTTTCAAGAAGAAACCTACGTCCAGAAGGGCACAGCTTGGGCGCTGGACAGCTTCAGAGTCTGAGAATGAACTGTTGAGACAGTTGTTCTTGAGATTTGTTTTGGTGTCTGGATACCAAAGGTATGCAACCCTGAAGCCATCTATGTACTGTGGATGGACGACCTCAGCCTAATAACATTCCTGCACATGCACTACTTTCCTCCACACGTCCGTTCTCGCATTTGACTACGGACCATGTGTGGTCTGCCAGTGGTATAACGTTGTTGACAGCACACAGCTGTGGAAGTGACCGACATGGTGCTTCCATACGACAAAGCGGATTGCAATGGGACGGCTGCTGCAAGATTGTATGAGCAACGTTTTCCAAACAGGCGTACCCCACAACATCTGACGTTCGCGGCCATCGAGAGATTCCTCACAGAATCCAGAAAGTTACACGAATGTATTTCATGCCTTTGGTGTGTCCGTCGTACAGCAAAGTAGTAGCACTAGGTGTCTGGTACTTGCGAATACTATTCCCAGTCAACTGTCTGTCCTCTGGTAGCTGCTGAAACGTGATGCGGGTTGGCCAAGCTCGGCTCGAACACTGCCATTGGAAGAGGATGTGCTGACAATGTTCTACTAGCAATCGGCAGGTGGCACAAGCGGTGCATATGGGCGAAAGTGACGTGTGGCGCGTTGTTCATCAACACTGGCTATGTCCATGCCATCTACAGAAATTCCAGGTGTTGCTGGAGGAGGACTACCCCTGACAGGTACAGTGTGCACAATAGTATTTTCAACAATGAATTCTCCTGACATAATTCTATAGCTTGGTGCTATTCACGGATGAAAGCACATTTGCTAGAGATGGTCTATTAAATTTGCACAACATGCATCATTGGGCAGACGAAAATTCGCACTCGCAGGTGATTCAAAATCACCAACACAGGTCTGCCAGACAGACTAATAAGACCGATCTGCATCACCTTTATTGGAGATGTTTTGCCTACCCTATTGGATGTAGTACCGCTAAATGTTCAGATGGACATGTGGATGCAACACAACCGAATACCAGCGTACTTTGGTGTCGATATGCGGAATCGCCTCAATGTCGCACATCCCAGTTGGTGGACCGGTGAAGGTGGACCAGTTCCATGGCCAGCACTGTCAACGGATATGACGCCTCTCAACTGTTTTTGTGAGGTATAACGTATGACACACCTGTAACGTCAGCAGGGGACCTTATTCCTCGAGTCCACAGAGCGAGAGACAATCACACACATTAGCTCATGTGCGAGAGCTTCTGCACTGCTGGTGGAAGCTGAAACGTCCCCTTAGAAAAATTTATACAAGACTGGTCTATGTGAAACGTCCTCTTTGAACAATTATACACGAATGTGCTTAAAGTGACACACAATATTTTTAGCGCAACGCAATCTGACTTTCAAAAATCCCTACGAAAGAATGGCCCTGACTAACATTAACCTATACGTTTCACAAATCACTTACCTCACAAAAATCTTCGTTACTCAAGCTACTGCAATACAGCGAGCGCCACTACTGCCAGCTAAATAAAAGATTCAAACTACTGAAGGCACTAACTACTGATAGGCATAGTTAGCAAATGAAAGATTTTAATAGAGAACAAACAATGTATTTACCTCACTAGTCATAATATATATAGCAGTTCATGACACCAATTCTTACAAATTTCAAAACTCCGCCATCTCTCTCCCCACGTCCACCACTGCTGGCGGCTCACCTCCAAATGCGCAACGCTATGCGCTGTTCGCATCCAGCTGCCGCTGCCCAACACTACAATGGCAGACAACAATGCAAACCAGCCACAGACTGCACACGGCACAGCCAGTGATTTTTATACAGAGCGCTACGTGGCGTCGGCGTTACCAATAAAAAAACCTAAACAGCCTACTTACATAGCCCCCATGCTCCCCACAAAAATTTTTTACAAATTGTTTTGGGCAGTAGCCAATAATGATTTGATAAATTTTTTCATAATTACTATAATAAAGATATCAAATGCACACACTTATTGATACAATGTCGGTCAAAAGCTAAAATTTTCTCACAGTCCATATAGACAGTCCTGATCATTCATCACAGTAAAATAGTAGTGATTTTCTCAAAGACTGAGCAATAAAAGAAAATGCACTTGGAAGTAGTGGATTTCCATGCAGTCTTGAAGAAGTAGTGTTGTCCTTCCAACGAAAGACAGAACTGACTCTTGACATGCAGACAGGTAATGGGCCACAACAGAGTCAGTCGACGTTGAAGACTATCGGTAGGTAGGTCATCACAGAGCAGACCCACTCTATTCCTGGTAGAGATTACGGTATTGGTGGGCCACCAGAGGTCCAGACCCATTGCAGTCCTTGTAGAAATAATGGTATTGGTGGGTCATCAGAAGTGTAGACCCACTGTAGTCCTTGTAGAGATGGCCAGCAGCCATCTGTTTGACTGTGCAGGCGCACAATCACCACTGAAGAGTCTTGCGGATAATATAACAAGTCCATAACCACCACTTGTGTACGCAGAAAAATTGTTTTTGAAATGTCCTTAGAACCAGCAATGCTGTTATCCAGTCCCTTGCTGAACTATTAACACATGTGCAAACACTATCAGTCCCTACTTCTCACATATTGTCCATATACTATGATCAACAGAAATGTGTGCAGTGAAATGTAATTTACAAGTTACTTAATTTGATGAACTGGTGTCAATTACAATTTTATAACATAAGAATACAATAACAAAGGTACAAAATACATCTTTAAGGAACATATGACTACAGATATCATTTGCAGTAGTACAGGCTTTACAATAGAATCGAAATAGCAAATACATCAGTGTTACAAAAATTATGACATAAGTACATACATAAAAGATCAGAATAACTTTTGAAACATCAACTTCACACATGAGCATTAGAACAAAACAGAATAAATAATGTGTAAACATCTTTACAAAGTAGATAGCATGTTATTAATGCAAATTATATTTGAGGATAACAGTATTCCTCATCATAGTGAATGTACCTTAGTATTAGAAAAATTCTGCAACATAAGTCTTATCAGATAAACATTTAAAGACAGGAAGAACATAAATACACAAGGGTACACAAACACATAGTGGGATAACACAAGGAAAGGGCAGGGTTTGTTTTACTGCAGTATTTTGCAAACAAAACTTTCTTTACTTCTCGGAGATCTCCCTTCGTTCTTCATTATTTCCAAAAAGTCCTATCTGTACCTGCTTTCTGTACTTTTCTCATCCTCTTTCAAAAATAGTTTTTCTCCACTATACACTACTTTTTTTGGCCAAATCATTTTCATATAGCTTCTCAATGCTTCTCTTCCAATTCATCATAGTTAGTTTCTTATATAGTCTACCCCCTCTTAAGCTAACTTAAAATCTACTGAGCTGAGATGCTAAACTAAGGGACGATGCAATGCAGCAGCACAAAACGATTAACACAAACAGCAATGAATAAAAAATGCAAGTAAGCATAGCAAGCAGCAATAAATGTAATAACTTCTACCTAAACATGACAAACCCACAAGCAGAAAAAAATGTTACACTAAAGACAACAATGTAGATAAGGACAATGTCTATTCACATCTTAATGTCTATGCAATTAAAGTGGTGCACCACAAAAATTTATTGTAAAAAAATATTACCCTGTACTTGAAAAGACAATTCTGTATGCAATTTCTGTGTAGGGAAACATCTTTTTGTGCTACTTCGTTTTTTTTAAGTACATCATAAAGTTAATATTTACTGGATCTGTAGGCATAAAATATTTATATTAGTACATCCATAAAATTTATTTTAACCAATGCTTCAGTGCAGTTAGAAACTAGATATTAAACAAAATGAGTAAATAAATGCATTAAGCAAGCCACATGGCATTTCTCTCAACTAGCAGGACAATAGCCATGAAACGTTTCTCGTTGTTTCATTAGGCATTTTAGTAAATATCATAAATTAAGAGCTCCACAGTGTAATCATATGTTTTCAAGTTTGGGTGTGTAGTATTTGCGATGCTTTCTACAAAGGAATCTTTTTTTTTCTCTCCACCTGTGCCTCTGACAGGCACACACTAATGGCTTTCTTTTGTCAGGTGGTTGTCGCGCAGCTGGGTGCCCACGACGCATTACGTGCAGGTGGTCACTTAACTGTCTTATCGAAATATTTACGACAGCAGTTTCCGCTACAGTGACAGTCTCATATAAAAATATTTCACAGGTCAAGAATTTGCGTTACACATCTGTAGAAACAAAATCCTTTATATATAATAGTGTCCAAAAAATTTTCGTCGGCCTTGTAATACATTCACGCATGTACATACATTTCATAACTCTTAAAGTACGATTCTTGGTTTCCAACAACCTTTTTCACAAACCAGAGTCCCTAAACACTGCTAATTATTCTTTACCTTATTCGTCGACACTTCTTCAATATTTCATCATAACAGATACGTGGCATAATCAAGTAACTCCCACTGAGGAGATAATCGCCAGTGTAGAAGCAGGCTTTCGTAGTGTGGACGCGATTACAGCCGAAGAAATCCGCATAGAAACTGTGAGAGTATTAGCTCGCGCAAAGCCTCCAAAAAGTAATTTAACCATGGGTGAGAGGAATGCAATAAAACGCCTAAATGAGGACGATAGTATTATCATTGTCCCCGCTGACAAGGGAAATGCGACGGTGGTTTTGAATGTTACTGACTATCACAGCAAGATTAATGACTTACTAGATCCGCAGACTTACAAGAAGCTGAGTAAAGACCCGACTGATAAAGTTCTTAGAACGGTTACGCGGTTAATTAAGAAATCCTCTATCGAACAGAACGTTCAGAAAAGTCTGTTCAATTCAGTTGCGCTGTCACCAAGACTCTATGGCTTGCCGAAGGTTCATAAACAACTTGTTCCTCTGAGACCTATAGTGAGTGCCATTGGTTCGCCCACCTATTCTATTGCCAAGTTTTTGACAACGCTATTACGGCCGCATGTGGGACGATCGGAGTCCTATATCAAGAATTCTGCACATTTCGTCAGTAAATTAAGCGGCATAGTGGTCCAGCCGGAGGACATGTTAGTCACTTCCTATGTGGCATCGCTATTTACTATGGTTCCTCTCAATGAGGTGTTGCAACAGCTGAATAGAATTTTTCCTCCCGACATTGCAGAACTATTTAAATATTGCCTTACGAGCACATATTTCAAATGGAACGATGAGTTCTACGAACAGACTGATGGCGTGGCAATGGGGAGCCCCTTAAGCCCGGTTATAGCTAACTTTTTCATGGAAAAATTCGAGGCGCAGGCTCTAGAAACTGCCAACAAAAAACCGAATATCTGGTTCCGCTACGTAGATGATACGTTTGTGTTGTGGAGGCATGGCAGAGAGGAACTAGGCCGTTTTCACAAACATCTAAACGGTATTAATCCGAAGATCCAGTTTACCATGGAGGAGGAGGCAGAAGGGAGACTAAATTTTCTGGATGTGCTAGTTTACAAGAAACAGGATGGTAGCTTAGGCCATACAGTTTACCGGAAACCCACGCACACGGATCGTTATCTACACCGGGATTCGAACCACCACCCACAACAAAAGCGAGGCATAATAAAAACGTTGGCGGATAGAGCGAGGAACATCTGTGAACCTGGGCTACTGGATACGGAACTGGAACACCTCACTGATGCATTACTCACGAATGGTTACTCGGCTGCTGAGATAAAAAGAGCGTTAAGACCGCCGCGTGAAAATCATAGCAATGCACAAGCGCTTGCAAAATCGAAAGTTTTCCTGCCTTTTATTAAGGACGTCACTGACCGCATAGGGAAAATATTGAAAAAACGGAATATCGCGGTGATTTACAAACCTACCCGGAAGATACAAGAACACCTGAGATTGGCTAAGGATGCTCGTAAACCGCTGGAAAAAGCAGGAATTTACAGGATCCCGTGTAGTTGTGGGGAGGTATATGTGGGTACCACAAAAAGAACGGTCAAAAAACGACTAGAAGAGCACAAGGGCAATTGTAGAAGGGGAGAGATTGATAGATCAGCTGTTGCGGAACACGCTTTGCAGTCAGGAGACCACCACATTTATTTTGATAGAACTCAAGTACTGGCAGCCACAAGCGGATATCATGAAAGGCTTTACAGAGAGGCTATAGAGATTATGAAACACCCCAGGAATTTTAATAGGAAGGAGGAGGGCGTGAAATTGAATAACATCTGGATGCCGGTGCTGAAGAAGATGTGTACCAGTCTTCCGCCATGGGATGATAGCAACAGCGGACGGCGGCAACCGACAACGGCCAATTGCGCTCGCGTATTCAAAACATGTGACGTCACGCCTATGCGCGGGAGCACGCGAAAACAAAAATTTTCTGCAGTCAGTAGTGAGACAGTGTGTGTTTCGGAAGTTAACAGAAGCCACGAACCCCCTTGAAGATGTCCTCCGCAGATGGGGACGAAACGTTGGGTTACAATGCGAAATCCATCAGACCACGGCATAATAGCCCGGAAAAGAATTTTATTAATCATGACAGTTCCGCCCGTGAAAGTTTACATTTTACACCTCAGTCAACTCTCAAAATCGTCGTAGCTTCCTCCAATAACTTCAAAACGTAAAAAAATTCTCTGCTCATGTCAATAGTGTCATCTGCCTCAAACGTACTTTAAAAATCATGATCCCATACCAAACACATCATTCAAAGCTCTCATAGTATCACAATAGTTCCGATAAAATTTGAACATTTCACAAAGTACAGACAAAATACATTTTCGTAGGTGTGAAGTTATGCAACTGTGTAATTACGTAAACATCTGTGATTGATGTAGTAAAATGAATGTTTGTCTCTCCCACTTAATTGATCAGATAGCTGTGTAATTAATGTGTTAAAGAAATATGGTACTGATGTGTCAAGTTGTATAAGCACATACCATATTAGCTAGGGCTCCTTGTGCTTGCCATACACATGGTACACAAAGTAAGCGTGTACCCCCGTGAGGATTAATGTAATTATATCCTCAGGTGTTACAGATTACAGCAATGGAATGAAATGTATCACGGATAACTTTCTTTGTAATTCAAATATGTTGAAAAATAAATAGTTTAATGCGTGTCCTGTAGCGCTAAATGTGCGTCTTGCTGTAAGACAATCTCTGTGGAAGTGTCGTAGTTATTGTCCTCCGAAAGCTAAGTTCTGCAGAAGTCAATGTACTTATCTCATGATAAACGAAATTGAAATGCTTTGCGTATAGATATCTTAGTTATTACGCTTATTGCCGTGATGAAGTAAGTACTGTACTGTACGTATTGTTGTGCTACAGAAAAGGCTGTCTCATTGTAGCTATACCACAAAGTTAACACTAAAACATGTTTTCCTTTCCAGAAGAATTCAGAAAAACTGTGTAGATATAAAACAGATACACCGCAAAAGCACAATGTAAATTGTGTCACACATTAGTAGCGTCGTGATATAATCGTGAAGCTATCAAAGAAACCAAATGCTAAGTTATCTTTAATCTCACAGAAATTACTTCAAATAAAGAATGTCTTTTCAACTAAACCAAAATGTTGCATTTAAATCTCATTAACAGTATATGTTCTAAGTATGTAAGCCTTATAGTCGTTATGTAATCGTGCAACTAACAAGCAAGAATGTACAAATAGCAACACTGTGTCGTCTGTTCAGTATAACAATGCATTCGTAATTTCCGTTTAAAAATGTTCCCTAGGTTCTAGACTGTATAGTTAACTTCTAAACATTGTTGCATGTTAACAGTTTCTCAGTGTGACTTGTGAAATGTGGTGTAAACCTTTACTCTTCCTAGTACGCAGAGTTTCAACTTCAATGCAATTATCATGTGGTATACGTCGATAAAGAATACTGGAATTTTTCTCAAGGTTAGCGTCTAAGTTATTTTTCTGTGAGCCAGCCGGCGCACGCGGCTGCCTGCAGTGCGAGTCATTGTCTGTCTCTTTGTTGGCGCGCGCCGTTATTGGGATTAGGAGACCTAACTTCTACAAATTCACCTTGACGAGAAGGCTCTGCTCTGTTTGAATCCCGCCAGTTCTGATGCAATTCAGGTCTGTCGTTACGATTATATCGTCTGTTGTCATGTAGGTAATTTCTGTAATTAATTTTTTGTCGGTCACGTGGTGGAAAATTTCTCCCTGAATCGTAAATGCGCGCTGGATCGTTGCGTCTGAAGTTATTCCGTCTCCCTTGATAATAATTATTTTGGTTCCCGTATTGTCTGTTTCTCTGATTGTCTCTGTGATATTCATTACTACGGAAATGCGATCTTTCTCTGTAACTATTACTCTGCCAGTGGTTGTCATACGGGTGGTGTCTGTTTTGGTCACGATTTGTGTTGTGAGAATAGCCTTGTCGTGTCCAGTTATTATTTCTTTCATCGCGGAATTGCGACGGATGTGACCTGTAATTGTTGTGTTCCTGTTTTCGCGTTCCGCGATTGTCAGTGTCAATTTCTAATTCTTGTAAGAGTCCCTGAAAAGCTTCAATGTCGTCTTTGCAACGGCCTGCTAAAATAATATGCCGTAAATGTTCCGGTAATTTGATTAAGCAAATGCGGATGAGTTCTGAGGGGCTGTATGGGTTTGAAAGATATTGGTTCTTATGCAACATATCTTCAAAATATTTGACAAGACTGGAAAATTCAGATTGTTCAAAGTGTTTCGTCATCATTATGCTATGTTTTACTCGGTCTTGTGTAGCTTGAGACCAATATGCTGAGAGGAAGGCATGGTAAAATTCTCCTTCACTGTGGCAATCGTGAATGACCGATCGCATTCTTACAGCTGGTTCATTCTCTAAGTAGCCACACATAAATTGTAATCTGTGCTCTAGTGACCAGTTGGGAGGAAAACAATGAGAGAATTGATGGAGCCACGCTTGTGGATGAATGTCGTTGCCAGAATTCTTAAATGTTTTGAATTTACGTGTAGTAATGAACAGCTTATAGTCAAAATCAACGTGTCGGCGGGTTGCATGTCGGTCATTGTTACGTCGTTTCGGCGGTTCCATCTCAAAATTCGGTGCACCTTGCCAATTACTTTCATGATTTCCGAAATGCCCTGTGTTATTATTTTGTGGTTGTTCCGTATTGCTATGTCCCTCTTCCCATACTGGGGCGCGAGTGTCCTCTGAAATATGTAATTCTTGTATTACTTGAGCCAACTGATCTTGTACTTCCCGCATTTCTCTTTTGTACTGTGTGTTGATTTGATTTTGATTGTTTGAATTTCCTAATTTGTTCATAGTCTTCAGTGTCAGTGAAGGCTACAGGTTTTGTGTCATTCAGATCATCATCTACCTTCGTAGATAAGTTAGTGAACTGATCTGAAAGTTCGGCTACCTTATCCGACAGTGAAATTATTTCCTCTGTGTGTCTTTCTGAACCAATTTTCAGAGTATCTACTGTGTCCTTTAAGTTCGCTTGAGTTTTTGCAAGTTGCGTAACCGAATCGGTAGATGCAACTGAGTCAATTTTAGCTTGCAAGGTCTCATGATTTTCATGAACAATAGTTTGCAGTTCTTTTATGGCTGCTTCGTGATTCTGTAATGCATTTTCATGCCGCGAAAAAATAGGTTGGAAATGCTCACAAATTTGTGTTTTTACGTCATTACAGACTTTTTGACATTTCGATTCGATGTTATGTAACTCATTAGATAAATCTTCACGTGTTTGTTCAAGTGTGGTGTCTAACTTTTAAAGATTTTGTTCCATTGTGTCTAACTTTTGAAGATTTTGTTCCATTGTGTCTAACTTTTGAAGCTTTTGTCCCATTTGTTGCATTAATTGTAATAACAATGCACTGGTGTCTGAAACATGTTCCTTAGTCCTATTCGGCAATGCATTTGCACCGGCAATATTCGCAGTTTGAAAAACAGAAAATGTGTCTTGACTTATTTGAGAAAATGGTGAGGACGCAAAACCTGAATGTACAGTATTTGCAATATTGTGACCTGTCATTTCGGAATCCTGAGGCGAACTGTTGCCGACCGATCGATCGATAACGCTTTCCTGTTCACTAATTGTTTCACTGCCTACACCATTATTTGCAACCCGCTCCATTTCCCTATGCACAATTACCAAATTACTACTTTGAACATTAGTTAATTCATTACATGGTGGCGCTAACACACTGCTTTCGTCTTCACTGTCATTTCTCAGTTTACTTTGGAGCCTACTATTACGTTTTTCACACGCCATTATTGTCACAATATTTCACACGACAACACAAAAAAAGCACAATTTGAAAAGCAAAAATAAGAGAACACATTAACATATCACTGAAAATAATATCTAGTTAATTGCAAGCGCAGCTGCGAAATACTTTGTGCAAAACTACATGCATGCCACAACTGTTTTACTGTACAACAATGAAAGACTGCAACTACAAAGGAAATTCTATGATTACGCGCTAGCAATAAACAAAAGCTACACTAATTACACAAACTACAAGAAAAAATCAGAAGATTCCAGTGAGGTATCCTTGGCTAAGGGTCGACATATGAAACGTCCCCTTAGAAAAATTTATACAAGACTGGTCTACGTGAAACGTCCTCTTTGAACAATTATACACGAATGTGCTTAAACTGACACACAATATTTTTAGCGCAACGCAATCTGACTTTCAAAAATCCCTACGAAAGAATGGCCCTGACTAACATTAACCTATACGTTTCACAAATCACTTACCTCACAAAAATCTTCGTTACTCAAGCTACTGCAATACAGCGAGCGCCACTACTGCCAGCTAAATAAAAGATTCAAACTACTGAAGGCACTAACTACTGATAGGCATAGTTAGCAAATGAAAGATTTTAATAGAGAACAAACAGTGTATTTACCTTAATAGTCAAAATATATATAGCAGTTCATGACACCAATTCTTACAAATTTCAAAACTCCGCCATCTCTCTCCCCACGTCCACCACTGCTGGCGACTCACCTCCAACTGCGCAACGCTACGCGCTGTTCGCATCCAGTTGCCGCTGCCCAACACTACAATGGCAGACAACAATGCAAACCAGCCACAGACTGCACACGGCACAGCCAGTGATTTTTATACAGAGCGCTACGTGGCGGCGGCGTTACCAATAAAAAAACCTAAACAGCCTACTTACACACAGAGCGAGAGACAATCACACACATTAGCTCATGTGCGAGAGCTTCTGCACTGCTGGTGGAAGCTCTGCAGCCAGCCGCTGTGGCCGAGCTGTTCTAGGCGCTTCAGGCTAGAACCGCACTGCTGCTGCGGTGGTAGGTTCGAATCCTGTCTTGGACATGGATGTGTGTGATGTCCTTAGGTTAGTTACGTTTAAGTAGTTCTAAGTTCTAGGGGACTGATAGATATCAAGTCCCATAGTGTTTAGAGCCATTTGAACCATTTTTGAATGTGGAGCGCACAACCATCTGACACCTCGATGGTCTCCAGCAGCCAAGCTGTACGTTTCCAAATGTGGATTCCCGAATATGGGTTCCTCTTGGGAAACGATCAATGCGCCTTTCCGGACAACATACTAAGCGTTGTCAGTGATTTTTTTTAGGACACTTTATATTTGTCCCTTTTGGAAGAACAATGTTAGCATCAGAAATTGCTGTAGTCCATGTGATAAAGCTGAGGTCTCTGTAATTAATACAGCGATGAAAAACACTTACACATTTGGTGGTGAAGACTTTTTCACAATCCATATGGGTGAATAAAGAATTGCGATATCTTAAACGGCACCGCAAATATTTAGCTAAATGACTGCGAGTGTAGCAAGGGAAACGAATTACAGACAATGCTAGAACAGGTGACGAGGAAATCAAACGTATTTCAACAGAATGGAGATCCCAAGTGGAGCAAATGGAAATAAAGCACTTTCCCAAACCATACGAACAGCTGAACTAAACGTATTACTAAGAGCTAACGTGTTTGTAAATTATTAAAGTTATTACTGGACTCTGAAATCTAACAAATTTAAACTGAATTCACTTTGCCGTGAAATTACTGGATTTCCGAAATTACTTGTATGAGGCTAACTTAGATGTATAAATGCTAGAAGGAGTAACTATAAAAACACAGAGAATACCCGTATTTGAACCTATTTCTAACATTAATGACGAAACACAGTCTGTTACAATCATCCTAAGGAAGGAAGGTGTTAATTATATCGTCGCTGCGCTGTTCGACAGCAGCACAGACGTCGCTATCCTAACGCAGTGTGTGCTCGTCAGCAGCATCTGTGCACCTTCCGGTTTAGCTAATAGATGTAGTAGAAGACAGTTTTCTATGGAAGATATAATAACTTCTGGTAAATATTTCATGGACTACTAAAGTGGTCAGTGAGTTTTTCTAACCATTTCGATGTGCATATAAGGGTGAATTAAACTGACAGAAAAATTTACGTGTCCGATGTGTATGGTCCTATGAAATGCTGTCTTAAAAACGCGGAATAATTGTATTCAGGAGAAGAAGGGGGAAAACTTAATGGATTGATTACATAGAACCTAGGAACAAAGGAAACCTAAATAAGCTTCGCTACAGAGCAGATACTGGTAGTAAATATACAATGGAATTTCATGTCAGTTATTTAAGAGAAACATAGGGAGCCGTTGGGACTTCCAAAAAACATTTTCCGTGTTAAAAGCGAGAGAGAAATGGTTATAACTTAAAGAAAGCGATGGCTACATAATATTCAAGTCTGAGCGTGAAACTTCAACAGAAAGATGGAAACATTTCTCTTTATCATGTAATACGAGAAAAAAGGGCACATCAAAAAATAATAACAAGAATAAAAGATGAGACAGGATTGCAACTGGATAAACAAACGGCAATAAAAATAAGTATTATAAGAGTTATCTTAGACAATATTTCATAAAGTTATATGAACAGTCGGGCAGTGCATCAGAATGATAGCAGAAATTCTTAAGACTGATTCAGAGCCAAATTGAAGACAACGAAAACGAAACGCTCATCAAGAACCTAATGAGATAGTAAGTTATTTTAAGAACAAAATTAGCTTCCAAAAAGTAAAGGCTGGACTAAACGTAATGGCCCCGAGGGGTAGCCGTGCAGTGTAAGGCGTCTTGCCACGGTCCGGGCGGCTGCCCCTGTCGGAGGTTCGAATCCTCCCTCGGGCATGGGTGTGTGTGTGTGTGTTGTCCTTAGCGTAAGTTAGTTTAAGTTAGATCAAATAGTGTGTAGGCTTAGGAACCGATGACCTCAGCAGTTTGGTCCCTTACGAATTCACACACATTTTAACACTTAGACATAATGACTGTGTAATTTTATCCATGTTTGTTTTCTGGGAAATTTCAAATGTAGAGTTAACAACAGTGTATAACAGTTAATATTTAACGTGAGGTCGTCGATGACATGATCACTAAGCGCAAAGATATGGGCACAATACGCGGAAATAGATCAATGACTCTTGTAACAGGTTATCTTAAAAAGCAAGTTAGAATCCTGAATGACAGAATGAATTCATTTCTGAAAATGACATTAGGTATATTCAGGAACGAAAGCCAACACATAGGGGGATTATAAAGATATTGCTGATTTAGACTCGACCTGCGGTAGGCATCTGGTTTAAACGTTCGTTGTTCAACGTTCAGTTATTAAGATAAAGGTTTGCGTATGCTTACTGAGATATTTTTGTAAAAATTTCGGAACACATGAGATACAACAAAAATTCGACAACTTTATTTAAGATACGTTTAACTGTGAATCTTTCCAGAATTAAAATACAAGGATAATTCACTGAAGGTTTTATAGTTAAACGCTCGTCGAAGTAAATTCACAGTTAGTACGGAGCCACTATCAACAAAATCGGGGTGTTGGCTGTTGACAAACCAGCATTTTTTTAAAAAAATCTTTCGCCTGTTTTCGTGTTGTTTCCATCTTTCCCTGTCTCGTGTTAATCTTCCCATCTCTATGAAGTATTGTACCCAATATCATCTATAACCTATTTTGAGCATTCTAGTCGTGATCTGAATCTACATGGTCTGATCGAAAGTATCCAGTCACCTATTGGTGGACATTTATATGACGGCTGTCCACCCTTCGCCTTTATGTCGGCTTGAACTCCGATGGGGACGCTTTCAGTAAGGTATCTGCTGTGAAAGAGTGCAGCCCATTCCTCCTCAAGCATCGAAACCAGACAAGACAGACGTTGGAGTCTGAAGCGAAGTCAGCGTTCCGGTAAATCCCAAAAGTATTGCACTGGGTTCAGGTAGAGACTCTGGGCAGGCTAGTCCATTTCATAAATATTATTGTCCACTAATCATTGCCTCGCAGATGCTGATTTATGGTAGGATACACAATCAAGCTGATACAAATATGCAGCAGAAGATTTTTCCTTCAAACATTGGTATGTGACACAGACTAAAATGCACCCCCACTGAAATACTGAATAGCAGAAATAAGTCTGGGAAAGATGAAGTTATGACACTGGGTGCAAAAATTATTAGCTGTTTTGAGTACTTCGACAGCAAAAATCTTTGTATGAACTGTATGTGCGGTTGTACCCTCGAATTATACTAGGTTATCGATTCATCGATAGGAGCTGGGCTTTAGTAACGTATTTGTGACTTTATCAAAGAAAGCACACGATTTCATGCTTTACTCAGGTTGAAACTGATGTATCCGTTAACTACACCCTTCATTAAACAAATTTCCACTGCTTCCTTCATCACCAAGTCCCATAATGATGTAGTTGACACTAGAATTTCAACAGTGTCATACAGCATAGAGGGGCTACTCTTGCTGCAATGCCCTGTCACAGGTTATTTATTGGTCTGAAAGAATATCTATGATGTTTCTGAATGTCTTAAGACTTTACATGTCGGCTGCCCGATGTATGAAAGGCAACACTCGTAAGGCAACCGATGTGTACAGCTCGTGATAGATGCTAGGTAGGCCAGAGTCAGAGCTTCTGCAAAGTAACTTGGCCCAGACACATCACCTCATTCCCATCAGGACTGATGGCCGTGTCCGTCCCTTTGTACTGAAGGGACTGCCACTGTAGTTGACTATCGCCTGCTTAACTTCCAGCGCTCTCTTCACTGCACAGTACGGCACCGCAGTCTACACACACCACAGAGGCAGCGAGTGTTGTTGGTAATCGGGTATGTGTAATTATACTTCGTGCCATTAAATATATGTCTGAAAAGACCGATGTGTCAGCAAAAATCTCAATAAAAATGTGCTTGAGAGGGTTGCAGAAACTACTAGCTATTCCAGTCACACAATAAAGAGAAAAAAGAGGTAGGGAAACATAGCTACAAGCACTTCCAAATAAGGGGAAGGAAGTTTTATATCTAGGTAATACTGATCAAAGGGTTGTCAGGGAACAGACACAAAATATGGACATGACGCATTTTCTTTACTTTACGTTTTCACCATAGTACTAAGTAGTATGTCTATGGCGACTTTGATGCACTTTGACATTTTCATTGGGGTTTCCTAGATGCTGGGGCAGGTCAGTTACATTATCTTCCTTATCGGTGACGTCTTCAATCTTGTCACTGGGCGGCTACACCCCTCCTTACCTCCAACCAATCACAGTGTAGTATTATAAAACCAAGATGCCGGAAATATTCCATTTGCGTAAGTCGAAAATTTAAAAGCCCCTCTCCTCACCCTAGCGCCAACCAATCATAGTACCCTCCTTATCTCCAACCAGCTACAGCTCAGTATCATATATCTAAGATGGCGGAAATGGTCCAAAAAAGTAAGTCGAAAATTTAAAACCCATCCCCCCTATCTCCATTCAATCACCCAGTGCAGCACTTCCTATTTTCAGCCAAACACAATGATACAAGAAACTAACATGGAGGAAATAGCACAATTGCATTAACAGAAAATAATAAGAAATCCCCTCCCCTTCCTCTCTCTCTCCCCTACAAATATCTCCAAACAGTCAAAGCACAGTACTGAAAATCCAACCAAAACCAATTGTGTGCATTGTACCCCACGCTCTCTCTGTTACCAACCAAGCATATAATGGAGTATTAAAAGTAGAAGATGATGGAAATAGACCGGCTGTTTGCTTTACACCCTACACCTTCTCCTCTCTATCTCCAACCAGACTGTCGTATAAAAATATTATGAAGTTACATAATTTATTTACAAATCATTAGTGTGCAATATAGCTTTGCTCCCTTTCTCTTTCCATCTCAGTATTAAAAAGTGGAGATGATGGAAAGACACCAATTGGGTGGTTTATATCCCATTCCCTCTCAAGTAAACACTAACCAGTGAACACTAACTGTATAACACTAAACACTAAATGTTCAACACTAAACGCTTAGTGCTGAACACCTAATGTTTAACACTTGATGGCTAACAGCTAATGTCTAAAATCTAACTGCTAATGGCTAATGGTTAACACTTTACACATAATGCGCATTCATCACTGACCATCATTGATCACTGACTGTCACTGATCACTGACCATCAAAGTTAACTCACCATCATTGATCACTGACCTTTATTTATCACTGACTGCCATTGAACACTGTTTATTAGTGACAATTCACATCAATTTATCAACTTGCCTCTAAACCGTATGAACTTCCTTCAAACTTGTATCAAATTACCCCTAAAACTGGATCGACCCGCACCAAACATGTATCAACTTGTCCCCAAAAGAACATCAACTTGCCCAATAGTGTATCGAATTAACCCTCAAACTTTCTCAACTTCCACCACAAAACTGTATCATCATGAACCCCAAAATTGTATCTTATTATTCCTCAAAAGTGTACCAACCTGCCTCTCGAACTATATGAGCTTGACCAAAAACTGTATTAGCTTCCCCAAAAATTATCAGATTACTCCCTAAATTGAATCAAAGTACCCCTGAAAATGTATCAACTTCCCCCGTAGCTACTTGTATAGAAAAGTGCACACAGCGTTACTGTAGCTGTACCCAATGCATAACGCCTTCAGGAAACAAATTATAATACATACTTAGGTAATAAAAGCCACGAAATACCTCATAATGCCGTGCTGGACCTCCTTTTGCACTGTGTAGTGCAGCAACCGGATGTGGCATGAATGGAACAAGTGGCTAGAAGCCCCTTGCAGAAATATTGAGCCATGCTACCTGTATAGACATTCATAATTGTGAATTTGTTGCTAGTGTCAGATTTTGTGCACGGATTGGTCTCTCAATTATGTCCCACAAATTTTCGGTGGGATTCATGTAGGGTGATATGTGTGGTCACATGATTTGCTGGAACTGTCCATAACGTTTATCGAACCAATTCCGAAAAATTTTTGTGTGGTGACATAGTCCACTGTCATCCATGAAAATTCCATCACTTTTTGGTAACATGAAGCCAATGAATGGCGGCAAATGGTCTCTAAGCAGTCGAAAATAGCCATTTCCAGTCAGTGGTCTGTTCAGTTGGACCAGAGGCCAAAGTCCATTCCGTGTTAACATACCCAGACCCTACCGTCAGTTCCCACCAACTGAAGTCGGCACTCACCTCACCAGGCGTCGATCTTCCAGTCGCCCAGGGTCCAACCGATGTGGCCACGAGCCCAGGGCCCGGGGGAGGCGCTGCAGGCAACGTCGTGCCCTTGTCAGAGGCACTCGCATTGGCCGTCTGCTGCCGTAGCCCATCAACGAGAAATTTTGCTGCACTGGATTCCGGACTGCGCGCCTAGAACCGCGAGACGACCGCCGCCGGCGAGGATTAACAGCTGATACATAATACGTAATGCCTCCAGGCAATAACGTTATAATATATAACAGAGGGACTACTTTTTCTCCCTCCCTCCACCCGTTTGTAGAATATTATTTAAAGAAACAGAAATGTCTGATGCTTAGTGGGTAATGTACGGTGCATAACACCTAATTTCTAATATGCAAAATTGCGGGCGCATATGTGTCTCTAGTGTAATATTAAACAAGAAACTACCAAGACAAAGATATGAATAATTGCATTCAACGAGGGAGAAATGAAACCTACTGTTACACTCACTTCTTGCAAGAGATAATGTGGACTGTTGCGTTATTCTCTGCTAACAACGTAAGAGGATGTCAGCCCCCTTTGCCCTAAACAGATAATGGATAAGAGGGTATTTCCTCGAGTGGACTACGTACATACGAAGGCCGTTCACTGATTAATGCAAGATTTTTTTCTCTGAAAGCGTTGGGCCAAAAAGTTGCAAGCCGGTGGGTGTGATATCCGGGCTGTAGGGTGGACGCGGAAGAACAATTCAAGGAAGTTTTGTGAGCTGCTCCCGGGTGCGCACACTCGTGTGAGACCTTGCATTCGCACGGAGAAGTTCACTTGCACTGTTGTGTCGATAAGCATGCTGAAGTCTTTTCTTAAGTTTGATGAGAGTAGCGCACTGCACTTCAGAGTTGATCTTGCGCCATGATGGAGGGAGGGAGGGAGGACATCAACCGGGATAATCCATTCAGGGGCCTAGAACACGGTCGCCATGAGTTCACCCGCTGAGGGTGTGTCTTTGAACGTGTCCTTCAGAGGCGACGTGATGTGGCGCCTCTCCATGGTTCGCAGTTTCTTTTCCGGTTCGAATTGATGAACCCCTGTTTCATCACCTAGCAAGGTGTTCGACAAAAAACTGTCCCAAACATCCTCGTAACAAGCGAACAACTCGACACAGAGTCGTCGCTCTTTGTGGTCTCCTGTAAGGCTGCGAGGGACCCGGCGGACTCACAGTTTTGGGTACCCCAACAACGGGATGCATGTGTAAGCACTGCCAACAGATACGTCAATCTGAGCAGCAAGAAGTTTGAAAATTAGAATTTTACTAATGCCTATTTAAGAAAACCTTCGTGACAGACATATGAATTTATTACTCTTGCAGGTTCATAATAATGCAGATATATGGCACTTCTATTGCATAAAAACATGTCGAGACTCGCATCGTCATTCTATTGTAGTATGTGAAGGCTGTCTCTCTTATTTTCATTCTCAGATTGCATTAAATGCACACTTAGTTTACTGTGCCCATTTTAAACCAGTCACCTGTGTAACAGGCACTGAAAACACCAGTTTGTGAAATTTACAAAAATTAGTAATAAACTGGAACTGTCTTTTCTGATTTATGCTGATACTGGAACCATTCTCTCGTTGTGGCTGCAGCGGGTAGATTCGCATAGATCATTAAGTAATGTTTACTAAACTACTGGCCATTAAAATTGCTACACCACAAAGTTGACGTGCTACAGACGCGAAATTTAACCAACAGGAAGAAGATCCTGTGATATGCATATGATTAGCTTTTCAGAGTATTCACACACGTTTGGCGCCGGTGGCGACACCTACAACGTGCTGACATGAGGAAAGCTTCCAACCGATTTCTCATACACAAACAGCAATTGACCGGCGTTGCCTGGTGAAACATTGTTGTGATGCCTCGTGTAATGAGGAGAAATGCATTTCCGACTTTCATAAAGGTCGGATTATAGCCCATCGCGATTGCGGTTTATCGTATCGCGATGCTGCTGCTCGCTTTGGTCGAGATCCAGAATAGCACAACACGGAATCGGTGGCTTCAGGAGGGTAATACGGAACGCCGCGCTGGATGCCAACGGCCTCATATCACTAGCAGTCGAGATGACAGGCATCTTATCCGCATGGCTGTAACGGATCGTGCAGCCACGTATCGATCCCTGAGTCAACAGATGGGGACGTTTGCAAGACAACAACCATCTGCACGAACAGTTCGACGACGTTTGCAGCAGCATGGACTATCAGCTCGGAGACCATGGCTGCCGTTACCCTTGACGCGGCATCACAGACAGGAGCGCCTGCGATGGTGTACTCAACGACGAACCTGTGTGCACGAATGGCAAAACGTCATTTTTTTCGGATGAATCCAGGTTCTGTTTACAGCATCATTATGGTCGCATCCGTGTTTGGTGACATCGCGGTGAACGCACATTGGAAGCGTGTATTCGTCATCGTCATACTGACGTATCATCCGGCGTGATGGTATGGGGTGCCATTGGTTACACGTCTCGGCCACCTCTTGTTCGCATTGACGGCACTTTGAACAGTGGACGTTACATTTCAGATGTGTTACGACCCGTGGCTCTACCCTTCATTCGATCCCTGCGAAACCCTACATTTCAGCAGGATAATGCACGACCGCATGTTGCAGGTCCTGTCCGGGCCTTTCTCGATACAGAAAATGTTCGACTGCTGTCCTGGCCAGCACACTCTCCAGATCTCTCAACAACTGAAAGCGTCTGGTCAATGGTGGCCGAACAACTGGCTCGTCACAATATGCCAGTCACTACTCTTGATGAACTGTGGCATCGGGTTGAAGCTGTATGGGCAGCTGTACCTATACACGCCATCCAAGCTCTGTTTGACTCAATGCCCAGGCGTATCTAGGCCGTTATTACGGCCAAAGGTGGTGGTTCTGGATAATGATTTCTCAGGATCTATGGACCCAAATTGCGTGAAAAACACATGTCAGATCTAGTGTAACATATTTGTCAAATGAATAGCCGTTTATCATCTGCATTTCTTCTTGGTGTAGCAATTTTAATGGCCAGTAGTGTAGTTACACCACAGCTATGGAAATGAGCGTTTGGCGTCATTGGCAGGGAGGCCCCTTGCGGGGCAGGTACGGCCGCCTTGGTGCAGGTCTTGTTACACTCGACGCCACACTGCGCGACCTGCACGCCGGATGGGGATGAAGTGATGATGGAGACAACACAACACTCAGACCCAAACCACCCGGGAATCGAACCCTGGCCCCTTAGGACGGCAGTCCGTCACACTGACCATTCAGCTATCGAGGCGGACACACCGCAGCTATAACCTGGAATGTTCCCAGAATAAACACACACTTTCACACAATCTACGTTGATTTACGTGTGAAAATGTGTGTTGTGATATAACAACTGGCCATCAAAATGGAAGCAGACAGATGGACACTAACAAGAAAACACCACCCATACTGTCGCAATAAGTAAAAAACTAAATTTACATCCACATCGACAGATAAGCGATAGGCAAGGCGATACATTAAAGTGTGTTCCATCTTTTTGTCCCAGAGCCAGCACCAAACACTATGCTAGAAATAATGATGCAAGTTCCAGAAACCATCTGAAGAAGAACCTGAAAAAGTTCGAAAACCAGTTCATGGAATAGAACATGAAAAAAGAAGTCCCATGCGTCTTCGCAGTTTGGAATATGAACAACCATCAGCTGTATAATGGAATGACTACACTAAAAATTTGTGCCGGACCGGGAATCGAATTCGGATTTCCGCTTATCGCGAGCGCTCGCCTTACCGTTTACCTAACCAAGGACGACTCCATTATGTTGTCCATATTCGGAACTGCGATAACAGTTCATGTATTTCATGACGACTGTAGTTACCTCTCAGTGCCTGTTCCAAATGTTGCATCGTGATTCGGAATAACACAGGCATTGCAGTATCGTATCGCAAAGACATATACTTCCCAAAAAGGCAAATGCACTAATCTGGGGACCTAATCGCATCGCCGGCCGAGTGGCCGAGCGGTTCTAGGAGCTACAGTCTGGAGTCGCGCGACCGCTAGGGTCGCTGGTTCGAATCCTGCCTCGGGCAGGGATGTGTGTGATGTCCTACGTTTAAGTAGTTCTACGTTCTAGGGCACTGATGACCTCAGAAGTTACGTCCCATAGTGTTCAGAGTCATTTGAACCGTTTTTTGAACCTAATCGCATCAAAAATGGTGACCGTAAATAATTGACGCGTTCTTGTTGTAAAAAATGTAAATGCTTGGAAAAATTATGATGAATTTGTTTGTAAAATACCAGACTTGTTTTTATTCTGATGAAGTAAATACCTGAATAAATGTATAAATACATACAGGATATCTCAGAAGTAGTGGTCAATATTCAGGAACACGACAAGAAGAATCATTCGAAACAAAAGAGTGAAGTAAACATGGCCTGTAAAAGGCATGCCTTAAGAGCTATTAGCAATCCTTGATCTTCGATACCGTGAAACAAATATTCTATTGCAAGCTCTTCGGTTTTCATCTTTTGGAAAGTGGTAGTATGGACCAAAACCAGAAGAAGATGTCCAGTAAACGTATGCTCTAAAATACATACCTTAAGATCTATGAGCACTTATCCATCTTCGCTACTTTGAAACACAACTCTTCTAACGAAGAAGTGCTCGTAGCACATGTTTACTGGACACATTTTTCTTATTTTGGGCCACTAAGTAACCTGTGCTGTGAGTTACTACCAGAAATAGTAGTATTCAGACTTTCTCATAAAAATCAAGTTGTGAGATGAGCTTTAATGACGAGACAATTTTGCACAAACAGGTATGTGGGAAGCGGTTTAATGAGGAAAATTAAATGACCGGACAGTGCGGAAGGTAATTTCAGGAAACGTTTCTTGGAAAATTGTGTTACATCACAGAATAGTAAGGGGTATAAACTAGAAAAATTTTATTAAATCTCATTCACAGGCAAACTCCATTCATGCCACGGAGAGAGGCGGAAGCAGGAAGTGAGCTACTATGTCACAAGTGGGTCAGATCGTCAACACATTACGACACCGTCTGTCGAGTGAGGATATGCGTCGAGCAGAAAGGAGACTGCAACAGAAAAGCAAAGAAAGGCAGACAGGCATGTTCGCTAGCTCGCCGGCTGTAAGGTGTCAGGCAAATCCAACACCTTCCATGAAAACCTTGACATAATAGGAAATCCGGCAGTGTCACATAGCTCCGAATAAATCCTGACATTAAATTAACCAAAGTAATACGATCAACGAGTGAGCAAATGGAATACCAAAGACTAACACAAGTACGCCAAAATGCATGTCATACCTTCGCACCGTGAAACAGACGCAGTTCCGAGGGGAGGAACGAGAACAGAAGCCGAGAGCAGAACTGTGTAGGCTAGGAGGCCCTACGATAAGGGACGGACACCCACGTCGCCAGCCAATCGCCAAGACCACCTCCAGCCCATGTTAAAAGATAGAGCCCTCCAGAAGAACAGTATAGATGTTACGATAACACTAAAAGGACCACACCAGCTGAAAGTTTTAGCATGAGACTATACGCGTCTCTGTTACGTTGCAAACGTTAAAAACATTGGGCCATCACGAAAAGTATTACGTTTCTCATTGGATAGACATAATTTTTGTAGGTGGAGCTTAATGTTAACTTTGAGACCCTGAATGGTTAGTTGGAAACACAGCCAGATACCTTTGTTTTTAAAAACATCTTCGATAAATTGCAGTAAGGAGAAGTTAGGAGAGAGTTGCTTCCGAGACGGCGAGGTGTGGAGCTGTGCCGCCCTCTGCCCCCTGATGCTGACTAACCACCGACAAGGTAATGAACGCACGCGTTACCGCATAAGAGCGCATAAGGCATCCCTCAGTACTGCAGAAGACTCATCTGTTACGTCCCCTCTTTACGTAATACTAGTGTCGATCGTCAATTAAACTTCGTGGCATTCACATTTGCTACTGGAAGTAAAAATCTGGAACGCGATGATTTTTCTGTTATATAATTATTGAGAAGCCACGTCAGCCACTGCAATTTACGACAAGTTAGATAAGTAATTAAAGATAATTGAGGGTCACTGTAGACCATTTTGATAGTTTTCTCTTTTGTGAAACTTAATTTAATCCTAGATTATAGATGTGATAAGGCATAGGTCATCCTTCGATCCATTGTAGAACTTGGAAACCCATTCAGGGAATATTCGTTCACATTTTTGTTGAACGCAGTTGGTTTTTACCATCCTGCATTAAAACATTTCCTTTTATCAATAGTGCGATTTATAAACGATGTTTTGTGAGTAGAATAAAATTTCTAATGGTAAACTTAACTGCTTTTCCGACATTATTTTACCAGCTAACTAAAAATAGGAAATGCTTGAACCCTTTCCACAAAATTTAGTTAGTATTAAGATTCTTTTACAGGGAGTGCAGTAGAGCTGACGCTGAAATCATTAACTATTTGGTTATTTCATCGCTAGTCTCACTGAACTCCTCTGAACTCTACATGTCATGTGTGGTCTGCCGTCTCCTTACCAGCAACAGGTCCCAAGTTCAAACTAGTCAATTCCCTAAAAAACACGCTCAGAGCGTCGTTGCGCGAAAGTGGTAGGGAGACACGACTTAGAACAAACAGACACCACGCAGAATGTTAGGGTGTTAGACGGCAGTCCACCACGACGTCAGAGTCTCTAAACCTCGTCTGGGCGTGCAAACGCGGAGCTCACTAGAGAGATATCAGCTGGATGGGCAACAGCCGAGGCTTGTGCGGAACAACGACGACTTATAAACGGATGACTTAGCTCTGACAATGTTTTGCTAGAGACGAACACGCTTCACAGGTTTCCAACAGCTATCCTGATTTCACGCGGAGGTGTCTCCGCTCGGGCCGAAATGTGCACTCCGACGCCCGCATCAGACAATTTGCCATCGGAAGTGTTTGGATCCGACGCCTGGAATTCAGGGGCAGTGGTGGACATCTGCCATGTCACACACATCACAGGAGCAGCCGCAGTGCGGTAAGAGCAAAATGAAATTTTCGTCTTTCTTTGGTTGTGATATGGCAGCGTTTAGGCGTATTGATCAGCGAGGTATGTCCAAATTCAAACCTGCAGGACCTGTTGATTTGTTAGAATTCAGAGGAAGTTGTAAAGAGACGTATTTGGTACCGGTGAGACGTGTTATTTGTAATTTTGAGGGGCACAGTGAACCATTCGCTGAGTTCGTACCAGTAACTTGTTCTACTTACAGACGGTGTGGTCATGCGGTGCACGAATGTAGTGAGTGTGGCTGGGCGGTGGTCACGCAAAAGCAGTACCTGAGTCTAGTTACGTACATTGTACGTTGTATTGTTCATGTCTGTTGTATGTTGCTCTGTGAGAAAAAATGGTTCAAATTGCTCCAAGCACTATCGGACTTGGCTGGGCGGTGGTCACGCAAAAGCAGTACCTGAGTCTAGTTTCGTACATTGTACGTTGTATTGTTCCTGTCTGTTGTATGTTGCTCTGTGAGAAATAATGGTTCAAATGGCTCCAAGCACTATCGGACTTGGCTGGGCGGTGGTCACGCAAAAGCAGTACCTGAGTCTAGTTTCGTGCATTGTACGTTGTATTGTTCATGTCTGTTGTATGTTGCTCTATGAGAAATAATGGTTCAAATGGCTCCAAGCACTATCGGACTTGGCTGGGCGGTGGTCACGCAAAAGCAGTACCTGAGTCTAGTTTCGTACATTGTACGTTGTATTGTTCATGTCTGTTGTCTGTTGCTCTGTGAGAAATAATGGTTCAAATGGCTCCAAGCACTATCGGACTTGGCTGGGCGGTGGTCACGCAAAAGCAGTACCTGAGTCTAGTTTCGTACATTGTACGTTGTATTGTTCATGTCTGTTGTATGTTGCTCTGTGAGAAATAATGGTTCAAATGGCTCCAAGCACTATCGGACTTGGCTGGGCGGTGGTCACGCAAAAACAGTACCTGAGTCTAGTTTCGTACATTGTATGTTGTATTGTTCATGTCTGTTGTATGTTGCTCTGTGAGAAATAATGGTTCAAATGGCTCCAAGCACTATCGGACTTGGCTGGGCGGTGGTCACGCAAAAGCAGTACCTGAGTCTAGTTTCGTACATTGTACGTTGTATTGTTCATGTCTGTTGTATGTTGCTCTGTGAGAAATAATGGTTCAAATGGCTCCAAGCACTATCGGACTTGGCTGGGCGGTGGTCACGCAACTGCAGTACCTGAGTCTAGTTTCGTACATTGTACGTTGTATTGTTCCTGTCTGTTGTATGTTGCTCTGTGAGAAATAATGGTTCAAATGGCTCCAAGCACTATCGGACTTGGCTGGGCGGTGGTCACGCAAAAGCAGTACCTGAGTCTAGTTTCGTACATTGTACGTTGTATTGTTCCTGTCTGTTGTATGTTGCTCTGTGAGAAATAATGGTTCAAATGGCTCCAAGCACTATCGGACTTGGCTGGGCGGTGGTCACGCAAAAGCAGTACCTGAGTCTAGTTTCGTACATTGTACGTTGTATTGTTCATGTCTGTTGTATGTTGCTCTGTGAGAAATAATGGTTCAAATGGCTCCAAGCACTATCAGACTTGGCTGGGCGGTGGTCACGCAAAAGCAGTACCTGTGTCTAGTTTCGTACATTGTACGTTGTATTGTTCATGTCTGTTGTATGTTGCTCTGTGAGAAAAAATGGTTCAAATGGCTCCAAGCACTATCGGACTTGGCTGGGCGGTGGTCACGCAAAAGCAGTACCTGAGTCTAGTTTCATACATTGTACGTTGTATTGTTCATGTCTGTTGTATGTTGCTCTGTGAGAAATAATGGTTCAATTGGCTCCAAGCACTATCGGACTTGACTGCGCGGTGGTCACGCAAAAGCAGTACCTGAGTCTAGCTTCATACATTGTACGTTGTATTGTTCATGTCTGTTGTATGTTGCTCTGTGAGAAAAAATGGTTCAAATGGCTCCAAGCACTATCGGACTTGGCTGGGCGGTGGTCACGCAACTGCAGTACCTGAGTCTAGTTTCGTACATTATACGTAGTATTGTTCATGTCTGTTGTATGTTGCTCTGTGATAAAAAATGGTTCAAATGGCTCCAAGCACTATCGGACTTGGCTGGGCGGTGGTCACGCAAAAGCAGTACGTGAGTCTAGTTTCGTACATTGTACGTTGTATTGTTCATGTCTGTTGTATGTTTCTCTGTGAGAAATAATGGTTCAAATGGCTCCAAGCACTATCGGACTTCCGCCACACACCGTCAGGTGGCTTGCGGAGTATGGATGTAGATGTAGATTTAGATGAACATCTCAGGTCATCAGTCCCCTAGACTTAGAACTACTTAAACCTAACTAACCTATGAACATCACACGCATCCATGCTCGAGAGAGGATTCGAACCTGCGACCGTAGCAGCAGCGCGGTTCCGCACTGAAGCGCCTAGAACCGCTCCGTCACAGCAGCCGACTGCTCTGTGAGAAGCATGTATTTACAGTGTAAATGTAAAATATTGGTAAATTGCACAAAAATGTTAGGCACAATGTCAGCTGCTTCTAGTGATAGTATAATCACTAAAATTCTTAGAGGAAACTGCTCAACGAAAGTTGCGCCATGACCAAGTGATAGTTCAATTAGATTCTTTACGGGCTGCGCAAGAGCCACAGTCGGGTTGCAGTAAATTTAAGCCACCAATAGCAAAATGCCACTTTTCAGTAGATCCTTCAGTAGCTAAACCTATCACACTCTTGTCGGACAAATGACAGAGGATAGAACCGTATTCATTATTGACAGCATCCATAATGAGTAATTGGTCAGATGAAACTACTCTGCGGATGGCCGATTTACGCCTTACAAGTGAAGCCAAGAGATACTTGATGTATCACAAAACGCTGAGGAATGATTACCGGAAGCTTTGCCTCAGAGATACCGTAAGCAGATTAGTGGTAAGTTTCTTAGAGAAAAGTTGAGTGGGTTGACACAGAACGCAGATGAGACTGTGGAGACTTTTTGAGACATACGCCACAAAGTAAATGCGTAAACATGTGAGCTGACAGGGAATCCAGAAGTATATCTTGTCTTACTCAGGGCGTACAAATGAAAAATCCTTTATCTGTATGTTTCTGCCGAATAGAGAGTTCACAGTCACGAATTCTTTCGTCGAAATCGGACGGAAGTTGTATGCGGCGAAACATTTTCTCCGCGTCATATTCTACTGGTAAATGCATGGTAAACTACGGTCCCTTAGGAAATTCATGTTGAGCTACCCAAAAAATAATACTTCCGACTGATCAGGCGATCCAACAAGAAACAGCCGCACACGGTCGGCGTTCGCAAATATATTTCCACTGCTGTTTATAGCTATATCTTACAGCACAAAAGTAAACATATTGTTATAATTAGCGACTACGAACGGGGACATTTATAACTGTATGTTTATGTATACACATTACGTAAACATATCGTTATAAAGCACGTAAAGTTTTAGAACTGCATGGCAGACCTCAGCTTTTAAAACAGTTGCATCACAAAAATATAGCAACTTAGCATGAACCTTTGTTGCTCATTGTCCCAATTGCATTACCAACCAAGGTCCCTTCCTTTTCTGGAATGAACCTGAGTGTCGTTGAAATTCAAAAGCCAGCATTAAAGTAATATCATTCAATTTCACTGCTTTAATTTCAAAGTTCAGTTAAAGTACTTCTGGCTACAATATTTAGATTACGCAACCAGAAATTAGAGTGAGACTTTTGTTACCGTATTTTAGCTTACCTATGACTGCAGCTCGGTTTGGTATGTACTAAATGTTACTATTGTTAATTGTTCAGAATCATTTAATTCACGTTAAAAGTTAAATCTCTTATTTCTAAATTGCGTAGATTCAAGTAGCTTTTGAAATGATCGATGAGGTAGCCCAAGACTAACCTTATTTTACTGAATTTCGTAGTGCTTCAGAAACAAATCTCACTATTAATTTCAGTCACTAAATTAACTTTCAATTTTCTGGTTTTATTAATTCTTTTGGTAAATTAAGTCAGAGTGTAGCGAAATTTATTACTTCTGACAAACTTTCAGTTTTCACACAACACGTGTCAACCGTCAGTTGCCACGCTTTTAGTGCTAATTATATGTGCAATAACCTTTCTTTTTCAGTTATTATAGTAGTTGTCCATAGAACTGGCGTCCGTAATTTCCCCCAAATCTCAAATATCTAATTAACGCCAGTTAATTGTTAACGTGACGACCGCACATTGACTTTCTTTATTAATTTTACCCTTTTCTCAATTTCCACCAATTTCATTTGCATTTTTCCTTTCATTTAGATGTAACCCTTTCCTCCCTCTTTACTGGCAGATTAACTTCGGCGACGACTGCTTTTCCCAAATTTCCATTAGGTACACGCGGTTTAATTTTTCACTGTCATTAAGGTCGATAAGTGAGGAGGAGGTTACAGCAGATCGGATGAGAAGCAAGCTCTTCTGAGGTACATGTGAGACACCTTGCGTTGTCATGGAGAAGGAGAACTTAGTTTGCAGTATTTGTGGCTACGAACACGCTGAAGTTATTTCTTCAGTTTTCTGAGGCTAATTAGTTAGTTACATGTTCCATATATCATTTGAGCGATTCTTTTATTGAAATAATGCGGAACGAGTCAGTTTACACGATACGTAATAATAATCAGTAGCACAATACACTTCAGTGTTGATGATTGCACCATGACGGATGACATCACACAGAATTCCCCTGCAGAGTGCCAGAAGACTGTCAACATATCGTACCGGACGACGATGCGACTTTGAACTTCTTCTTCGGAAAAGAAGTGACGTGCCCCTCTTCATGGATTGCCGTTTTATTTCCGGTTCGAAATGATGTATTCATGTTTCGTCGCCTTTGATGAAGTTCGACAAAAACCAGCCGCCGCTGGATAAGCAGCTGCGAAAGAGCCGAAAGTCGTATACTCCTAGCTCACTGATTTGTTACATAGTTTAATTCTTAATTTCTTTGCGTGTTTTTGGTACTTGCATTGTTTAATTAATATATTTGGGGCGTATTATAGTATTTGAGAGTTGTAGGATCGCGTTTTTAGTACCTGCATAGTGGAAATTTGCGTAGTCATCTGTCTTCTGTTTTTGTTTTGAACGGCCAGTGTCGGTTGGTCACAGCCATTGTGCTCCCTGCCGCCGTTGGATAAGCAGCTGCAGCAGCAAGTCGTATACTCCTAGCTCACTCATTTGTTACACAGTTTAATTCATAATTTCTTTCCCTGTTTTTGGTACTTGCATTGTTTAATTCATATATTTGGGGCGTATTATAGTATTTGAGAGTTGTAGCACCGCGTTTTAGTACTTGAAGAGTGTAAAATCGCGTAGTCTCCTTCCGCCGCCGAGCAGTGTGTCAGCAGTGCACAAGTAGCAGCATTATTGCATTTACTACGCAATCTTGTATTTTTAATAACCGTTTAAATTTTGTGTCGATTTGTTTGTGCTCTCTGTAGATTAATTCAGACGTTTTTTGCACAACATTTTTAGCATGGATAGGTACTGCAACTGCTGTGTTCGGATGCAGGCTGAGTTGGCATCCCTTCGCTCCCAGCTTCAGGCAGTGTTGGCTTCGGTCACACAGCTTGAGGCTGTTGCCAATGGGCACCACTGTGGGGGTCCGGATGGGGGTTTGTCAGGGACGGCCAGCTCGTCCCACGCATCCCCCGATCGGACTACGGCTGTGGCTGCCCGGGATGCTGCCCGCATTGAGGCTGATCCCTCACCTGTGGTAGAGTGGGAGGTCGTCTCGAGGTGTGGCAAAGGGCGAAAGACATTCCGGATGGCTGAACGAAAGGCCTCTCCAGTTTGTTTGACGAACCGGTTTCTGGCTCTGCCTCTGGCTGATACTGATGTTCGGCCAGATATGGCTGCTTGTCCTGTTCCATAGGCTCCCCCTCAGTCTGCAAGATCCGGGCAGTCGCAGGGGGTGGGCTTACTGGTTGTTGGGAGCTCCAACGTCAGGCGCGTAATGGGGCCCCTTAGAGATATGGCATCAAGAGAGGGGAAGAAAACCAATGCGCACTCCGTGTCCATACCGGGGAGAGTCATTGCAGATGTGGAAAGGGTCCTTCCGGATGCCATGAAGGGTACAGGGTGCACCCATCTGCAGGTGGTCGCTCATGTCGGCACCAATGATGTGTGTTGCTATGAACCGGAGGAAATCCTCTCTAGCTTCCAGCAGCTATCTGATTTGGTGAAGACTGCCAGTCTCGCTAGCGTGATGAAAGCAGAGCTCACCATCTGCAGAATCGTCGACAGGACTGACTGCAGACCTTTGGTACAGAGCCGAGTGGAGGGTCTGAATCAAAGGCTGAGACGGTTTTGCGACTGTGTGGGCTGCAGATTCCTCGACTTATGCCATAGGGTGGTGGGGTTTCCGGTTCCGCTGGATAGGTCAGGAGTCCACTACACACAGCAAGTGGCTACACGGGTAGCAGGGGTTGTGTGGCGTGGACTGGGCGGTTTTTTAGGTCAGATGGCCTCGGGCAATTTCAGAAAGGGCAACATCCTCAAAGGGTGCGGAGCAAAGTCAGGACATGCGGGGACCAAGCAGCAATCGGTATTGTAATTGTAAACTGTCGAAGCTGCATTGGTAAAGTACCGGAACTTCAAGCGCTGATAGAAAGCACCGAAGCTGAAATCGTTATAGGTACAGAAAGCTGGCTGAAGCCAGAGATAAATTCAGCCGAAAATTTTACAAAGGCACAGACGGTGTTTAGAAAGGATAGATTGCATGCAACCGGTGGTGGCGTGTTTGTCGCTGTTAGTAGTAGTTTATCCTGTAGTGAAGTAGAAGTGGATAGTTCCTGTGAATTATTATGGCTGGAGGTTACACTCAGCAACCGAGCTGGGTTATTGGTTGGCTCCTTTTACCGACCTCCCGACTCGGCAGCATTAGTGGCAGAAAAACTGAGAGAAAATTTGGAATACATTGCACATAAATTTTCTCAGCATATTATAGTCTTAGGTGGAGATTTCAATTTACCAGATACAGACTGGGACACTCAGATGTTTAGGACAGTTGGTAGGGACAGGGCATCGAGTGATATTATACTGAGTGCACTATCCGAAAATTACCTCGAGCAGTTAAACAGAGAACCGACTCGTGGAGATAACATCTTGGACCTACTGATAACAAACAGACCCAAACTTTTCGACTCTGTAAGTGCAGAACAGGGAATCAGTGGTCATAAGTCCGTTGCAGCATACCTGAATATGGAAGTTAATAGGAATATAAAAAAAGGGAGGAATGTTTATCTGTTTAGCAAGAGTAATAGAAGGCAGATTTCAGACTACCTAACAGATCAAAACGAAAATTTCTGTCCCGACACTGACAATGTTGAGTGTTTATAGCAAAAGTTTAAGGCAATTGTAAAATGCGTTTTAGACAGGTACGTGCCGAGTAAAACTGTGAAGGACGGGAAAAACCCACCGTGGTTCAACAACAAAGTTAGGAAACTACTGCGAAAGCAAAGAGAGCTTCACTGCAAGTTTAAACGTAGCCAAAACCTCTCAGACAAACAGAAGCTAAACGATGTGAAAGTTACCGTAAGAAGGGCTATGCGTGAAGCGTTGAGTGAATTCGAAAGTAAAATTCTATGTACCGACTTGACAGAAAATCCTAGGAAGTTCTGGTCTTACGTTAAATCAGTAAGTGGCTCGAAACAGCATATCCAGACACTCCGGGATGATGATGGCATTGAAACAGAGGATGACACGCGTAAAGCTAAAATACTAAACACCTTTTTCCAAAGCTGTTTCACAGAGGAAGACCGCACTGCAGTTCCTTCTCTAAATCCTCGCACAAGCGAAAAAATGGCTGACATCGAAATAAGTGTCCAAGGAATAGAAAAGCAACTGGAATCACTCAAAAGAGGAAAGTCCACTGGACCTGACAGGATACCAATTCGTTTCTACACAGAGTACGCGAAAGAACTTGCCCCCCTTCTAACAGCCGTGTACCGCAAGTCTCTAGAGGAACGGAAGCTTCCAAATGATTGGAAAAGACCACATGTAGTCCCAGTCTTCAAAAAGGGTCGTCGAGTAGATGCGCAAATCTATAGACCTATATCTCTGACGTCGATCTGTTGTAGAATTTTAGAACATGTTTTTTGCTCGAGTATCATGTCGTTTTTGGAAACCCAGAACCTACTCTGTAGGAATCAACATGGATTCCGAAAACAGCGATCGTGTGAGACCCAACTCGCTTTATTTGTTCATGAGACCCAGAAAATATTAGATACAGTCTCCCAGGTAGATGCTACTTTCCTTCACTTCCGGGAGGCGTTCGATACAGTTTCGCACTGTCGCCTGATAAACAAAGTAAGAGCTCTCGGAATATCAGACCAACTGTGTGGCTGGATTGAAGAGTTTTTAGCAAACAGAACACAGCATGTTGTTATCAATGGAGAGACGTCTACAGACGTTAAAGTAACCTCTGGCGTGTCACAGGGGAGCGTTATGGGACCATTCCTTTTCACAATATATATAAATGACCTAGTAGATAGCGTCGGAAGTTCCATGCGGCTTTTCGCGGATGATGCTGTAGTATACAGAGAAGTTGCAGCATTAGAAAATTGTAGCGAAATGCAAGAAGATCTGCAGCGGATAGGCACTTGTTGCAGGGAGTGGAAACTGACCCTTACTGTATGATTATATGATAGCGGAACAAACACTGGTAGCAGTTACTTCTGTAAAATATTTGGGAGTATGCGTGCGGAACGTTTTGAAGTGGAATGATAATATAAAATTAATTGTCGGTAAGGCGGGTACCAGGTTGAGATTCATTGGGAGAGTCCTTAGAAAATGTAGTCAATCAACAAAGGAGGTGGCTTACAAAACACTCGTTCGACTTATGCTTAGGTATTGCTCATCAGTGTGGGATCCGTACCAGATCGGGTTGACGGAGAAGATAGAGAATATCCAAAGGAGAGCGACGCGTATCGTCACAGGGTTATTTGGTAACCATGATAGCGTTACGGAGATGTTTAGCAAACTCAAGTCGCAGACTCTGCAAGAGAGGCGCTCTGCATCGCGGTGTAGCTTGCTCGCCAGTTTTCGAGAGGGTGCGTTTCTGGATGAGGTATCGAATACATTGCTTCCCCCTACTTATACCTCCCGAGGAGATCACGAATGTAAAATTAGAGAGATTCGAGCGCGCACGGAGGCTTTCAGACAGTCGTTCTTCCCGCGAACCATACGCGACTGGAACAGAAAAGGAAGGCAATGACAGTGGCACGAAAAGTGGCCTCCGCCACACACCGTTGGGTGGCTTGCGAAGTATAACTGTATATGTAGGTAGATGTAGATGTCAATGATGATTCTTCGTTGCTCTTTATGTCCTTCTGTTAGGTGGCGAGGAACCCGGCGAGCTCACACCTTTGAGTTCCGCAACTGGTGGACAAGTGTGTAAGCACTACCAACAAAGATGTCCAGTTGTGCAGCGAGACGTTTGTTTGTGATCGTTCGATCGCCGCGAATGAAAGTGTGTGTTCGTCCCAGCACTACAGGAGACACAGCCGGCACGCCCTGCCTGGTTCACACAGGTTTACGCAACCATGATGCGATGACGACAGACGCCCCACCGAACGACTCACCGTGCTTTTGTTCACTGCGAGGACTCCATACCCATTCTGCAAGCGCCTATGAGTATCTACGATGCTCCGGTCTTCGCCAAAAGACACTCATTGACGGCTCTCTGCTTGGAAGGCACCCCCGTTAAACAGGCCATTTTGAAGGCTAGGTGGAGCGCCCCCACCAGTCAAACCTTCATGAAACTGAAGTGTGAATATTTCACTATGTTCCACACCAAGTTTTACATTTTTTCAACTGAAATTGGCCGAGAAAAAGATATATTGAATTACTTACTGATCGCCCTTCCTACATATTGTTTCACGATTACACAATGAAAAACAAACATTTGCTTATGAAAAGAGTTCATATCGTTGTGGGAAGAAAGAGCACTAGAAATCGCAATGCAATCAGCCACAATGTTACAAATGTCCTCGTTTTGGCCACAAGGCAAGCGAGGGTGGAAACAGAAAGCGTGGTATCGGAAATAAGCAGTGTAAAATGTTAAACTTAAATGGGGCTGTTTCTTACGTTGGAAAACATTCACAGTGAGTCCGGGTACTGCATACACTAACTGGGCTTCGTAAATTGTGCAGAATGTAAATTTTTAATCGATACCATGCACATTAAATCTGTAATTAGTCTAGATTTCGTGGGTTGAAGAAGACTAGAGACTCGAAAACAGCATTTACGCCGTGGAAAATAATGATTTGGTATCATTGGGGACAACACACCTCATTTTTGGCGCTTAAACTATGGAGTTCCGTGAGCATGTGGAAGCGTCGCCAACTGTGACACAAGGGTGTTCTGCGATTCTCGGACGTGAATTCCTGGAAAGACTTCGTGCAAAAATTAATCTTGAACAGCGTACGGTTGGACTTGGTGGGATCTTGTTTCTGATGAGTATAATAGTAGTAAATGTTTCAATTTCACACGGTACTTCGATTACCAAGGTGTCACCAAATGAACTGTGCACATGTACATTAAAGAGAATTATGATTGACAAAGTACCTGTTAATTCAGGGAAGTTGGTTTGGATATCTGTAGCCGGCCGTTGTGGCCGAGCGGTTCTAGGCGTTTCAGTCTGGAACCACCCGACCGCTACGGTCGCAGGTTCGAATCCTGCCTCGGGCATGGATGTGTGTGATGTCCTTAGGTTAGTTAGGTTTAAGTAATTCTAAGTTCTAGGGCACTGATGACCTCGGATGTTAAGTCCCGTAGTGCACAGAGCCATTTGAACCATTTGGATATCTGTAAATGCCACGCGCCACAGCAGAGATTGTGTGGGGTTGAACCACAGAATAACAATGAATCATTAGATGAAATGCATTGTTTTATATGAAGAAGCGTTGTACGCACAATCGACGTTAACTGGGAAATAATGATTCCGGTAACCTCTGATAACTTTGGAAAATGAAGTGAATCCCCCCAAAGGATTAATTATAGCGAATTTAAAGGTACTCGAAGAGGAGGATATCGATGAATCACAAGATGATCGAAGCATCAAACAAACCGTCAATGCTTGTGTATTATGTATCATGATTCGTCACTTGTGGGCAGTTATAAATAATATTAACAATTTGCTTCTGCGTGTGATGATGAGAATACAGATAATACAGTTAATAATATTCCAAAGTATTAAGATTAAAGCATGTTATTTCCTCTCCTCACACATGGTCTGGGGTGCGAACATTGGTGGCTGAGGTCGCGCATTTGCTAAGTATTTTTGCATTACCACGTGAAATATCGGACTTCTTGCACTAAAATTGCCGTGAAGAATGACTTGTGGTTCTTTTATGTTAGGACTTTATGATTTCCATCAGATTGCACACAAACCTCTGCCATGTCGCAGCTGCTTACATCATTGTTAAAACTAATAGAATGAAAAAAGACATACAGATTAATAAAATATACATTCAAAAAATCACATAAATTACCAATAGAAACATATAAATAATGTTGTTGCTTGGAAGTGTATTAATACACTCCTGGAAATTGAAATAAGAACACCGTGAATTCATTGTCCCAGGAAGGGGAAACTTTATTGACACATTCCTGGGGTCAGATACATCACATGATCACACTGACAGAAAGACAGGCACATAGACACAGGCAACAGAGCATGCACAATGTCGGCACTAGTACAGTGTATATCCACCTTTCGCAGCAATGCAGGCTGCTATTCTCCCATGGAGACGATCGTAGAGATGCTGGATGTAGTCCTGTGGAACGGCTTGCCATGCCATTTCCACCTGGCGCCTCAGTTGGACCAGCGTTCGTGCTGGACGTGCAGACCGCGTGAGACGACGCTTCATCCAGTCCCAAACATGCTCAATGGGGGACAGATCCGGAGATTTTGCTGGCCAGGGTAGTTGACTTACACCTTCTAGAGCACGTTGGGTGGCACGGGATACATGCGGACGTGCATTGTCCTGTTGGAACAGCAAGTTCCCTTGCCGGTCTAGGAATGGTAGAACGATGGGTTCGATGACGGTTTCGATGTACCGTGCACTATTCAGTGTCCCATCGACGATCACCAGAGGTGTACGGCCAGTGTAGGAGATCGCTCCCCACACCATGATGCCGGGTGTTGGCCCTGTGTGCCTCGGTCGTATGCAGTCCTGATTGTGGCGCTCACCTGCACGGCGCCAAACACGCATACGACCATCATTGGCACCAAGGCAGAAGCGACTCTCATCGCTGAAGACGACACGTCTCCATTCGTCCCTCCATTCACGCCTGTCGCGACACCACTGGAGGCGGGCTGCACGATGTTGGGGCGTGAGCGGAAGACGGCCTAACGGTGTGCTGGACCGTATCCCAGCTTCATGGAGACGGTTGCGAATGGTCCTCGCCGATACCCCAGGAGCAACAGTGTCCCTAATTTGCAGGGAAGTGGTGGTGCGGTCCCCTGCGGCACTGCGTCGGATCCTACGGTCTTGGCGTGCATCCGTGCATCGCTGCGGTCCGATCCCAGGTCGACGGGCACGTGCAACTTCCGCCGACCGCTGGCGACGACATCGATGTACTGTGGAGACCTCACGCCCCACGTGTTGAGCAATTCGGCGGTACGTCCACCCGGCCTACCACAAGCCTACTATACGCTCTCGCTCAAAGTCCGTCAACTGCACATACGGTTCACGTCCACGCTGTCGCTGCATGCTACCAGTGTTAAAGACTGCGATGGAGCTCCGTATGCCACGGCAAACTGGCTGAACTGACAGCGGCGGTGCACAAATGCTGCGCAGCTAGCGCCATTCGACTGCCAACACCGCGGTTTCTGGTGTGTCCGCTGTGCCGTGCGTGTGATCATTCCTTGTACAGCCCTCTCGCAGTGTCCGGAGTAAGTATGGTGGGTCTGACACACCGGTGTCAATGTGTTCTTTTTTCCATTTCCAGGAGTGTATAAATAAGTACGTCGATGTTCCTCTTTATGTACGCCTATGTTCAGTATGTAAAAAAAATCTGGAGCTTCGGAGCAATGAAAAAATGAGTCCGTACAGAAACAGATTATCTCACCACTCTCAAGATTGCGAGGAGAGAAAAAGCTGAAGAACAATCCTAAAACATTTGCTGTTTTTTCACTGCAACTACGTACTATCATGTCTTTAAGAGCGCGAAAAATTATATTATCGCTTTCACTTGCAGATGAGCCCTTAAACAGTGAACGGGACGCCTTGGAAGCTTTGTTATTAGGATATTCAGATTTATTCAGTATGGATGGCCCACTGCCAGGTACTCATATCATTCAGCAACTCACATCAACAGGTAATAGCTCACCAGTCTATAGGAAACCATGCAGAATAGCGTAATACTTGGAGACACTAGCAGACGAATTTATAGATCAACAATTACGTGAGGGTATTATCGAGCATATCTATAACACTTGGTCAGCAGATATTGTTATCGTATCCAAAAAGACAGTTGATGGTACTCTAAAGTACCGTATTTATTGTTATTAACGTTACTTCAATTCACGAACCATAACGGATACGTGTCTGATCCCAGACATCATGGATACATTACACAATCTAGGAAGATGTACTTATTTTTCATTGATTGTTCTAAGAGTTGGTTGTCACCATATGGAAGTGTTTCTTGTAGATAGACTCAAAACAGCTTTCACAATATCTTCAGGTCAGGACTGAAAAAAGCTCCAGCTTCATTCCAACATCAATTAGAGGTGGACTTAATGGATTAAAACCAAGAATCTGTATGGTACATCTTGATGGTATAATCGTGTGTTCGAGAACTGTAGAAGGAAATGTTAAACGTCGGTATTCAGTAGACTGAGGGCAGCACATTTTACACGTGGTGTGGAGAAGTACCATTTTGCTCAGGTATAGGTAAGCTATTGTGGGCATACTATTAGTCAAGGTAGAGTGAGGACAAACCCTAGACTTACTTAAACAACATGTGATTTTCCACCACCATAAATTACTAAGCAAGTACAGTCGTTTATTGGATTATGCAATTATTAACGTAACTATGTTAGGAGATTCCCAGAAACTTTTCAGACATCAACTAAGCAGTTAAGAACATGTGTTAGTTTACAGTGGATAACACAATGTCAAGCAGCATTTGAGAAGCTCAAGGAGATGTTAATATCAGATCCTACTTTAATATTCCCTGACTCTGAAAAGGAATTCATACTTCCATGTGATGTTTCAAATAAAGCTTTGGTTTGTATTTTAAGTCAGAATGTTGACAGGAAAGAACATCTAACAACTGAATAAGGCTGAAACTAATTATTCCACAATTGAGAAAGAAATGTTAGCAGTTATTTTTGGAATACCTTATTTTAATTGCTATTTGTACATTTGGGATATCAATGTGATTACAGATCACATATCTGTAAAACGGTTATTAGGGTTGAAAGACTCATCAAGTCGATTAACAAGATGGGCATTAAAATGAAGTGAGTTCCACTGTGAAGTAATTCATAAGCCAGGAGTCAAACATCCAAATTCTGATATCCTAAGCAGAAAGATAGCAATTTTACAAGTAGCAAGTGGAAGCGAGGTAGGCTGGACAAAGACACAATCAGTTGACAGTGAGTGTTAATTGTTTCGAATGAAACCTCAATTTGAAATGCAAGAAGGCTTCCTATGCAGATCTACAAAATGTGGGCCTCATGTTATAGTTCCTGCAGCGCTATGACTGAAAGTATTATGTTAAGTATATGACCACGACTTATCTAGCCAGGTCATGGGGAGGAAAGAACAACTTATAATGGGGGCCCAGGAAGTAAGGACGAATTTTAATTCTGCGCCATTTTGTCATATGATGGTTCACAGCCGAGATTTTTTCATGTTCCTTATCTGCGATCCTTACCATTAGCAGCGTGATAGCTTTTGTGTGGTGAACATTGTCGTTTGATGTTTATTTTTGTCATAGCTTTTGTGTGGTGAACATTGTCGTTTGACGTTTATTTTCGTCATAGCTTTTGTGTGGTGAACATTGTCGTTTGACGTTTATTTTCGTCATAGCTTTTGTGTGGTGAACATTGTCGTTTGATGTTTATTTTCGTCATGGAGCAGATGACAACTGAGAAACATATACAAGTAATAAAACGTTATCACAGACATAGTGGAAGTCCCAACCATTCATTAATTGCATGTGACCCTCCGATATAATGCAGCTCCAGCTGAATCATCAGTTCGTAAATTGATTCCGGATTTTGAGACCACGGGTTCACTTTCAAGCATTAAGGAAACAGGTCAGCTGCGTTCTGTCATAACACAAAAAACACTGCTGTCATGTGCCACAATGTGACCGTAACCCCCAGAAAATCGGTTCGCCAACGAGCTCAACAATTGAATTTATCACTAAGTTCACTGCATGAAGTCCTTTCAAAAGATCTGAAAATGGATGCATACAAGAGTCAACTTACACAAGAGTTGAAGCCTGCAGATCATGGAAGGAGACATCGATTTGCTCGGTGGGTCTTGGCTCGACAAGTGGAGAACGAGAACGTCACGAAAAGAATAGTTTTCTCGGATGAGGCTCACTTCCACCTCAGTGGCTACATCAATAAGCAGAACTGCAGAATTTGGGGTAACGAAAATCCACGACTGACTGTGGAACATGAGCTGCATCGACAAAGCACAACTGTATGGTGTGGATTGTGGGCAGAAGGAGTGATCGGCCTGTACTTTTAGGAAAATGATGAGGGACCTCCCATCATTGTGAATAGCGACCGCTATCAAAACATGCTTTCTGATTGGTTTTTCCCTCTTGTTGATGGAAAGGACAATTGTTGTTGTAACAAGATGGTATGACATGTCACACGTCCCGTGAAACGATTGCTCTGCTGAATGAAAAGTTTCCACAAAAAATTATCTCTTTGAGTAGGAACCAGGAATGGCCTGCCAGATCATGGGGTGTATTACATCTTGTGACTTTTTGACTTTTTTGTGGGGATTTGTGAAATCAAAAGTGTATGTGAACCCATCACAAACGCTATACCAACTGAATGATGAAATTAAAAGGGTTATTAATGGCATCCTGCCAGATGTTTGTGAAAGCATCATCAAGAACTTCAATAAATGCATTGCTTGTTGCTCATGGTCTTGGGTGGTCATATGGACAAGATAATTTTCCATACATAAATTGAAGAATTTACATAATATTTGTTAAAGAATTACATTTTCAATAAATATTGTATGTTCTATAGCACTTTAATATTTTTCCCTACTTACACGACCCCATCTTGATGTGTAGCTGGAATATTTTCAGAGAACATGCATCACAGTGATGTAGAACAGTATCAAAGAAATTGCTTGCCATGGCTTAAAGAGCAGATTGTAGTCATTAGAAGATTCAGTTATAGAGACTACCAGAAGGTGATAAACCATTTTGTATGCTAGGATTTGATGTTTTAGGACTGTTTAATAGAACACAAATGGGTAATAAGTATCTTCTTACAATGTTAGATCGTTTTCAAGATATTTAGTTACTGTAGCTATCCCAGATCAGAATGCGAGTATGGTAGCACAGTCCATGGTAAACACCTGGTTTCTGAAATTTGACATTCCAGATACCATTATTATGGAACGGGAACTAACTTTGTAATTGAACTAATGAAACTGTTAGTCTCTTATTGAAATTAAGAAGTTATGTACCAGCCCATTCGATCCTCAAACGAGTGGATGAATAGAACAAGTTCATTGTACTTTTTTTAATATCAAAGCTGTTATGTAAATCCACAGCATTCAGATTGGGATGTTCTGTCATCAGTGAATAAAATTCAAAAATTCATACTGGTACTTGCCTTTCGCCAGACAAGGTAATGTATGGCCGAAAAATGCCATCATTTTGTTATATAGTTCAACTTAAACTTGGTAGACAGGGCGAACCAGTGATAAATTGAGAGAAATTTGGAAAAGGATAAAGTGTACCAGCACAATAGCTTTAAGGATACAGGTTATTTTAAGAGGTGGAAAAATCGATTTCTTTTTACTTTATTAAATTTTGTAGTTTTCCTGATTACATAGATGTATATATTGTAGGCTATCAAATGAAAAAGACCTATATATATATTAAATTTTAAAGTTACAGTCATGTATGCCACCACACCCCTTTATTTCTTTTACAAAAACCAGTATTATTGCGAAAAGACTTGTGAGCTTTCTGTTTCAAGCGATTATACGTATGATACATTGTATATGTTGGTGACCGTGCAGGGTTACTGTGCTTGTAAGTGATTCTTTCTTGGTATTTTTTTTTTTTTTTTTTTTTTTTTTGCTGAAGCAGTTTGTTCACATGTTACTGAATGTTTGTTGTCCAACTGCTACATATATTTGTGGAAGTACATATCCTTTAGTGTGCAATAAATACGAGCTATGACCCGCCTCAAGAAATTCAATAAAAGGAAATTCGGTGGTAACTAGCTCACAAACAAATGAAGCAACACTGTTGAAACTAAGCTATGTATCAGTTCTTCAGGGAAGAAGCTTACACATGGTACACCTCCGGCTTATTCAAATTTTTGTGTTAACAATGACGCTGTTTGTAGTGGATTTGTTGTTGTTGATGTGGGCATCTTATCTTCTTAGATAAAGGAAGTGGCGAAATGTAAACAATGCGATGGTGTAGGCTGTCTGGAAATAACTGAACAACAAAGTAGCAGGGAGGATTTGACGTCAAAATTAGTTGTTCTGTGTTGACCCTGCAATAAATCTACCTAGAAAATGACTTTCAACATTGTGCATAATTCGTGTGACGTGAAGTTAGTGTATGCAATGCGTTCAATAGGAAACGGAAATAAGGTTGCTCAAACGTTTTGTGGTTTGATGGACCTTCCTCCTCCTCCCATTAGGTATAGCAAGTGCATAAAAATACCTTTAGGTGCCTTGACACTTGTGTCTAAAGCATTTATGATACGTGCAGTAGAAGAAACTGTAAATATTAGTGGAATCGGGCAAATTGCTGTTGCACTTGATGGGATATGACAACTTCGAGGGCATCGTTCCTTGAATGGTGTTGTAGGTGCTACTCCTCTGGAGAATTGAAAAGGTGTTGATGTTGAGTGCTTATCTAAGTACTTCTACACCTACCATGGTAAAACTGAAGGACATATTGAAGACCAGTGTTCTAAGAATTATGATGGTTACAGTGGAGCTATGGAGTGTGATGGAGCTCTACAAATATTTCGGAGGTCGGTGCCCATTTATAACGTTAGATATACGAAGTATCTAGGCGATAGGGACTCTAAAGCTTTCAGTAAAATTAATGAGTTCAATGTTTATGGTGACACCTTGGTAACAAAACCTGGTAGTCTTGTGGACATCTGCAAAAGAGGATGTGTGTTAGACTGAGGAAGCTACGAAGAGAAATGAAAGGAAAGTTCCTATCTGATGGAAAATCTCTGTCTGGCAGAGACAGATTTACAGAAATTGAAATAGACCTTCTTCAGAGTTATTATGGAATGGCCTTTAGAAGAACTGCACCTCTGAATGATGTTATAGCAATGCGAAAAGCTGTATGTGCCACCTACTTTCATAAGTTGTCCACAGATGACCACCCTGTTCACAGATTTTGCTCTAATGGAACAGATTCTTGGTGTGGTTTCCAAAAAGCAAAAGAAAGTGGTCAATTATGCCATCATAAGGATTCTCTTCCTGAGCCTGTTATACATGAAATAAAACCAATTTTTAGAGATCTGAGTGACCCTTTTCTTGCTTAGTAATTGTCTTCATGGGGGCACTCAGAATACAAATAAAAGTTTCAACCATTGCATATGGAAAAGATTATCCAAAAATATTTTTGTAGGACTAAATATATTAAAATTTGTTGTACTAGATGCAGTGATATGTTACAACGATGGAGTGATAGGAAGTGTGGAAGTCCTGAGAAATGTAGGCATAAAATGTTGTTCTAATATTGAAGATCAATTGCTTGTATGAGACAGACAACAGGTGCATGAAGATGAAAGATTCTCTCTTCAAGATACCAAAGAAGCAAGAAGTGCTAAAAGGAATGCCAGGAGGCAGCTTGAATATGAAGAAATGCTGCAGGATGAAGACTACACTTCAGGAATGTTCTGAGGAACGGTTTAATTGGACTTATATCTTCATTCACAATTTCCCACAAGTTGTATCTTTCAGAATTCAGGTACAAATATTTCCTAAAATTTATAAAGCATTGCTCTGTTTTTTCTGTAACTTGCACTAGTCCATAGTTATTTAGTAGACCTAAGCTTTATTGCCGAATCAACTAAATTATAAAAAAATAGCATATTATTAGGAAAAAAACATAAAAATTAAAATTTAATAATTTTTTTATCCTTTTAATATACATAATAGGTGGAATTAAATAGGTCTAGTACCTCAGCCATCATGTCATGCATGTCTGGTAATAATTTGGTCTCCTTCAAATGTATGACATTGGATGAAATGGTACCTCAATTTCAGGAAGCATTTTGGAAAAAATAATGCATGAGTATCTTTGTAATTTTTTTCAAAAATATTCAGAATACTTATAATTTGTGTAGAAAGTGTGCAGAATTACCTGATATAAACAAAAAATCTGTAAAACATATACATAATAAACAGTGCCTGAAAGAAATAGGGGTTGATTTTTACATAATATTGAGCTGGGAAAGTATCCTGTATCCTTAGAGAAGCAAGAATGTTTTGGGCAGTGGACAAGTAAATTGTCACTATACAGAATAGGACAGTGGGTATTTCTAGCTAATCTGTGCACCCCAAAAGTCAACGAAAAAATTGTTAATGAAATATCATGAACCTTACCAAATAATTGAAATGACTTTGCCAGTCAATATAAAATTACAGTTGCCAACTAGAACTTATGCAATCCATGTAACTATAGGCAGACAACTTAAAAGTGAAACAAATGCATTGAACACAGAAAACAAGAATTATCAGGGAAAAGGAACATCAGAGAAATGTACCTTATGCACTTAGGTCTCAGAAACAGAATAAGTGTCATGTAAAATGCACAAACGATACTTTTTACTTTCTCAGGTCAGTCTTAATTCTTTTTGCTTGCCATGTTCTATGTTTATGTACTTGAATGATGGAGGGAGGGGATTGACAGTAGTTCCTTTTATCTCTTGTGGCATACTAGATGTTACCTGGAAAAGGTTTTCTTAGTGTAATACTACTATACTGTTGCAGAAGAGAGGTGATATTGAAATGTTCTACTAACAAGTCACAGATGGGTGGTTGACTTTATATTCAATGTATGGGAAATAAGAAATGACATACAAAGACTATATAATAGGTTTTCAACATTACAAACAGAAGCAGAGAAAGAAGGATTATGGGAAGATATGCAGACTGAGTACCAGAAATTAAAACTCTTGCATCAAATGTTGAGGACTCAGTTGCAAAGTTAACAGAAAAGATGTCATAAATCCTAATATGAAAGGAATGAGTCTGGTTAGCTGCAGAAAGGAAACTGTTAAAAACTATGTTTGGAACAACGGACAATGAAGATATCGAATATTTAAATGGCAGAATTCGAAATGCGCAAGAGTTAGTGGAAGATATAAAAGCAATATAGATTGTCACACAATACATGTAGGAAAAATGGAGTAGGGAATACTGAATGTTACTAAATAGAATGGAATTTAACAACAAAATCAGACAATGTGTGCAGAACATGAGGAAAGTCTTAAATAGTGATCTATTGAAAATACAAACATGGTTAAGCAAACTAGATGAGAAAGTGGTAATAGCTATATTGTTATGAACATTAGCAGATAAATTAGATGATGCAAGGGTTGAGGTCGAATGTTTGCATGAAGCCCTTCATATCATGACAAATGAGTGCAACATTACTATATGTACAGTAAATTTTGATGGCATTACAGAAAGCACAAAAAGAGTTTTCAGGGGCACAAAAACATGTTGTGCCTATAACCAGTGAGAATATAGCTTTATTTTACCGCATATCTGATGCAAGGGACTCGGATCAAGCTAATTTGCACATTAAAAGACAACTTCCAGTAGAAAGAATGAACTCTCAACAAGCATTACATAGTACATCCATATCCGATTCAACAGAATACAATTGAGAAATGGATATATAAACAAACTCACAAAGTATTATTAGTTTCTAGCTGGAAAGACTATCATGTCATTGTGTTTGTAGCAGATATAAAACACAGTATTAGAACCAGTGTTACTATTTGTTCAACAAGGGTGATACACACCAACACCCAGTCATATGAAATGCAGTTGTTCTTAGGGTAAATGGAAGCAGTAGGATGAGAGAAAAACGCTTAAGCTCCTCAGCCAAAGCCCAAGACAAACTGAAATCTCTGGATTTACTCCATATTTACACCTCAAAGAGCAATTACCACTTACTATAAAAGCTGTAAACCAACCACGATAATGGCAGGGCAATGGATTGTTAATTAACTGAACTGGACATGAAATTGTTGGAAGACAATTACATCTTCCAGGTACCATGACGTGCACAAGAATGATTAATGTGCCCTGGCAATGTTTTATTGGCTGAAGGAACCACTACACATATTACCTGAACAAAACCTAACTTTTGTTAAAAATACCTTAGATTCCACTTTGCTACAATCACTACACAAATTAATAACTCCAGAAAAAGGACAAATTTCAATTAATCAAATAACGGTACATTTCATTGAATATCACGAGATATGTAGACATAATACAATTATTTTCTGCGTATTAATGACAAGCATAATTTTGGTTCTAGTTGTTATTTACTTTTGTATAAAGCATCAAATACCTATTCAATTGAGCCAACTATCCATCAGATACCTTTGGAATGTATGCAAACTAGTGTTAAATAATGTAAGTTGGAAGATATAAATAGTACATGCAACCAGGACAGAATGACAGAATAGATTAATTAACCTCACTGGATTTCAATACCTAGGTTGAGAAGTAACCCACAAGCCAGTTATGGAGTAACTTTTTCAAAACTACAATGCATAAATAGCCTAATTTATTAGTAATAAGTGAAAGAAATTAAAAGTTTGAGACAAATTTTAAGAGGTGAGATGTGTTATAGCACAGAATAGTAAGAAGCAGAAATTATAAGAATTTTATTGAAACTCATTCCCATTGACTCAGGCAAACTCAAGTCACACCAAGGACCTAGATGGAAGCAGAAAGTGAACCAGTATGTTGCAAGTGGAGCAGGTCATCGACACATTACGACACTGACTGTCGAGTGATGGTACACATTCAGCAGAAGGAAGACTGTAAAAAAAAAAAAAAAAAAAAAAAAAAAAAAAAAAAAAAAAGATTAGATTTAGATTGGATTAGATTAGATTTACTTTCATCCCAATTGATCTATAGTGAGGAGGTGGTCCAGGATGTGGAACATGTCAGAAAAACCATAATACATGACGAATATTTACAATTAAAACAATTAAGCTAATGTACTTTCAACATGTCCCAAGTGGAAAGATAGTCATTTTTAATGAATATTGTATGAAAGGAATGGATCATTTTACAACACTCATTTACTAAGATAGCATTAATGCACTGAATTTAAAATTTAAAAAATGTTTATTTTATTTATAAGGTAACAAACATGTAATAGAACTACAATGATACTTATTTGCAATGAACACACTACTTCACCGAAATGGTGCAGAAGTTAGATTGTACTATATATATATATAATCAGTTGGTTCTGTTGGAAAATTCATAAATGGAGTAGCTGTTGGCTTCCTGTAGTAGGCTTCTCTTCACTGAATTTCAATGGTTGTTAAGCTTTTTATGGCTGCTGGCAAGTTGTTGGAAATGAGTGTTCATGAATAATGCACACATTTTTGTACAACAGTAACTGACTTTAAATCCTTGTTAAGATTATTCTTATTTCTAGTACTGATTCCATGAACTGAGCTGTTGGTTTCAAAATGTGATATATTTTAATGACAAATTTCATTAAGGAATAATCAAGCTGATGAAAGGTCATTGATAAACACAAGAAAAATTTAGGGTGCTAGGATAGAGCCTTGTGAGACCCCATATGTAATTATTTCCTAATTGGATGATGCTGATAGCTTAATACATATCTCTTTTCTAAGAACACCCTTTGTTTCCTGCCGAGATATAAGATTTGAGCCATTTTGCAGCATTTCCTGTTACACCATAATATTATATTTCACTTAAAAGCATATTGTAATTTGCACAGTCAAATTTCTTTGATAGATCACAAAATATACCACTTGGCTGCGATTTTTTGTCTAATGAACTAAGTACATTTACACTGTAAGTGAAGATAGCCTTCTCAATATCAGAACCCTTTAGAAATCCGAACTGCGACATTTATAGTATGTTATTTGTGATAAGATGGTTATAAAGCCGATTGTACATTACCTTTTCTAAAATTTTGGAGAATGCTGGCGAAAGTGAAATTGGATGGAAATTTGATGCTATATCTTTATCTCCTTTCCTAAACATTGGCTTAACTTCAGCATTTTTATACCAGTCAGGAAACGCTCCATTGATGAAGGACTGGTTACACAGATAGCTTAATATGTTACTTCACTAAGAATCACATTCTTTAATTAACTTTGTTGATATTTCATCATGCTGATTAGATGTTTTTATTTTAAAGATTTTATGATGGCCATTTCTTATGCTGGGGTAGTGAGGATCAAACTCATATTATGGAAGTTACTTGAAATGTCTGGTCTGAGGTATCCCATGGCGGCATCTACAGAACCTGACAATTTAATATTTTCAGTAACAGTTATAAAATGTTTGTTAAAAAGTTCTACAGCACTATATACATCTGTCACTAATGTATCTTTTACTCTTAATGCTATTTGTCCCTCTTCATGTCTGGTTCTTCCGGTCTCTTCCTTCACTGTTGCCCACATTGTCTTTATTTTGTTATCTGATATGACTATCTTTTCCCTGTAATATATTTTCTTTTATGTCCGTATTACAGTCTTTAATATTTTGCGTATCTCTTGTAATGTGCTGTAGCATCAACATCAGATCTGTTTCGGATTGACAGATATAGTTTTATTTTTGTTTTACAAGATACCTCTATTCCTTGAGTAATCCGTTGCTTTTTTTTGTTTTTTTGTAGACTTTGTTTAACCTTGGTTAGTTTCGGGGGAAAAGGAACCGAGAGAGACATATTCATCACATCATAAGACATATTGCAAGAAACTCTATCTCTTTCACAAGAGGACATAGTGAAGAACTGACACAGCAGTTAACAGCCCATCAAGTGAATATAGCAGAATAAGGGGGACACATATGGCCATTACAAGCTAAGCCTTGAAACATAGCCTCATGACAGCTCCTTCAAACACCCCAGCTCTCGAGCTGCCATCGTGAGTTCAGCACTGGAGTGGATGGCATTCACAGTAATAGTAGTAGAGTCCATAATTACGATAATGTAGTGAGTCTATGTCCTAGATTCTCCAGCACGGCGTGTGAACTAGCCGAAGATGTATTCGGGATGTTGGTCTCCACCTAATGTTCTTCGTGCTGCCTACTATCTTCCTTTTAGTGATGGAGGAACTGACTGTCTTCTGACAACATCACATCGCAGTGTGCTGCCAGCGCTGAACTTCATTTCGGAAGCCAGCAGCACGGCCTCTAGGGCTCCACGTTCGTGTGCAACACTCAGGCGCCTCCAGGTAATGAAATTTATCAGAAGTATGGAAGAGATCAACCGATCAAGTTACTATTGACACCAGGTACATCGTGAATAGTTAATCAATTCGTCCTTCTACACTGAAGAACCAAAGAAACTGATACACCTGCTTAATATCATGTAGAACTCCTGTGAGCACGCAGAACTGCCGAAAAATGATGTGGCATGGACACAACTAATATATGAAGTAGTGCTGGAGGTAACTGACACCATGAATCGTGCAGGGCTGTCCATAAATCCGTAAGAGTATGACAGGGGTGGAGATCTCTTCTGAACAGCACGTTGGAGGGCACCCCAGATATACTCAATAACGTTCACATCTACTGAGTTTGGTGGCCAGCGGAAGTGTTTAAACTCAGAAGAATGTTCCTGGAACCACTCTGTAGCAATTGTGGGCGTGTGGGGTGTCGCATACTCCTGCTGGAATTTCCCAAGTCCGTCGGAATGGGCAATGGACTTGAATAGATTCACGTGATCACACAGGATGCTTACGTACGTGTCGCCTGTCAGAGTCGTGTCTAGACATATCACAGATCCCATATCACATCAAATGCACACACCCCATACCATTACAGAGCCTCCACCAATTTGAACAGTCTGGTGCTGATATGCGGGGTCCATAGGTTCATGGGGTTGTGTCCATACCCGTACACGTCCATCTTCTCAATTAAATCTGAAACGAGACTCATCCAAGTGTCACAAAATGCAAATTTTATCTTATTTGCAGATGATACAAGTATTGGTATAAAAAACAGTACCGATGATCTCACTGAGCAATCAGCTAATGAAATATTTGTAAGTATCGATGGATGGTTCACAACAAATGGATTGTCACTGAATTTTGACAATACCCAGTACATACAGTTTAGCACCTCACAAAGAATACCTGACCCTATAAGTATAATGTATTCAGACAATGAAATTAAAGCTGTGAAGAGTGTCAAATTTTTAGGGATACAAATTGACCACAACCTAAATTGGAAAACTCACACTCTAGACTTAATGGAACGCCTTAGTTCAGCTACATTTGCAGTACACATGATAGTAGAAATAGGTGATTTAAAAATGAACTTAGTTTATTTGGCCTTCTTCCATTCACTAGTGAGTTATGGAATCATCTTTTGGGGAAATTCTGCATTAGAATTGTATAATATCCATGTATCTGAGTAAAAAAAAAATACCTTCTACTCTTTCCAGATTCCAGAGACTCCTCTGCAAGGGATGCATGGAAATTGATAAATGTAATGTAATGTAACACAGCTGATCTGTTTCCCACATCCTGAGATGCTTATTTCTATACTCTGATTGGACAGAGATAAGCAGGAGGGGCGAAGTGGAGAATTTTTTAAGTTTTCGATAAACACTATAGGGCTATTTTCACCATATTCAGTTTTTAAACACTATGACTGGCTATAGATAGGGAGTACAGCCCTGTGTGATTGTTTTAAGACAGGGAGGAGGCTTTTTTTAAATTTTCTGGTGACACAATCAGACTACTTCCGTCATCTTGGATTTCTAATTTTGCGCTAAGATTGGATGGAGATAAATATTAAAAAGATTTAATATGGACGAGAGCTTTTATCTCGATGTGAAAATTGTATTGAGTGCAATACTGGCTGGACAGGCGGCATAATTTTTCTCGTTTGTATTATTATTATTATGTAAAATGTTAATTTCAATATTTGAGTGCAAAGATTACTAATTATGTACAATATAATCTATGTAAGTTTAATGTGAAGAAGAACAGCGGTCACTTGTTCTTCTATTTTTTTTTCCTCTTGTCTGATGTGGTAGAGATCGGACATGTTTGTTAATTGCTGACGAATTTGTGATAATAATTCAATAATATAATAGTTTAAAGTTATTGTTCACCTTTGTTTGTAGAAGGTGAGCCCTGTGTCATGTACATTTCCCTTTAAAATCAATATTCTGAGAAATTTTCATCTCAACAGTTGTAGCCGCCACTGCAGCAACAGACGAAATTACGTGGAATTTTTAATTCACGCATTTAGCGGAAGCGAAGAGATCGCCATCTTAAAACATAACAAGTATTTTTTCCATAGTCGCCTGACGCAGCGGAAGAAAACATGGTTTTTAAGATTTTTGTTTTCAGTTATTCGCCAAGACCCAGAGCCACGGCTCGGACTTCAATTATTTGTTAACGGCGTGTAGTGTTTCCTTTCCTCGGGGTTCTGCCGTGAAAATACAAAATAGAAAATCTGATTGGGTTTTGAATTTTAATGGAATAAGTTACGGATAAGGCGAACTTGGTATTACTGATTGAGATAGTGCTGTAATTTGACCGTGAATGACAGACCGGGTCGGCAACACTACAAAAAGCGACTGTACGGAAATAGCATCAGAAATAAGTGGTAATTTACCTTATAATTCTGCCAGAAACGTAGTATCTATTATAATATAGCCTTCGTGGCTGCATCTGGAATATTTCTTGTTTTTCTTGTAGGATGTCCTTTATTTATTATTCGCTGGCCCTCTTGTTCTCCGTCTGATGAAAATTTCGTAAAGTTGTCACTGACAGGATTAATTTATAAATTTGGCGATAGCCACTGCGAATCACTACTGAAATGACTCGAAGATGCCGTGTGGTCGTTTGGTAATATAGTTTTAATTTCCACTTAAAATCATTCTTTAACATCAGCGCCGAAAAATTCACGTCTTAAACGCATGAAGACAAGATAACAAGAGAGTAATGAACTAGTTGTTAAAACAAGCTCCTACGCAAAAGTAAAAAAAAAAAGATCAAAATTACTTATGACAATTTGTCGTTCTCGCAGCGCTCTTCTTCATGCGCAATCGTAAATCACATCTTTGCTCCGGCGGAGACGCGATGGTCAAAATACCTTTACAGGCGATAAGAACAATTCTCTCGCGTGTGTGGGCAGTTGCAAATTATAACAAAGAACTCATGCTTGTTAAGAACACAAAAATATGATTTCAGTTTTCAATTTAAATGCAATGTGTTTGTAGACTGGCTCATATTAAAGTAAAATTAACGTGAACATAAAGTTTGCCCATCTTAATCTTTATTAGTCAGACAGTTATTAAAATCGTAAATTCAAAAGCATAAATAAAATCTCAAAAATAATTTCAATTCAATTCAAAATCAAATCCAAATCACAATCATTAAAAAGTCTCGCAGCCACACATTTTATTTTACCGCGAGAAGGGGTGTGGCCTCAGACGGGTAAGGATGACGTCATCACTGATGACAACGATGATGTCACCGCTCTACCTCTGCATGTACAGAACGCCAGTGCAAAGGGCAAAGTGGATCAAAGTCGCCATAGACATACTACTGTAGTAAATGACATTGTCTGGTACACTACATCTTCCTACAACTTTTTTTATTTTATTTTTTTTATTTTATCAGTTGCCGTACTAGCAGCGCATGTTCGAATTTGATTTACTTTGATTGGTCCTTTACTTATCGCATTATTTCTTTTTCGCTACTCTAGAGGGAAAATATTGTCAAATTATTGATCGTTTTGACCAAACCTATTATTAAGACTGAAGAACCATTAGCTGCAACCTACATGTTGTCCAAGATATGCATGTGTGTGGAGGCTTCAGCTGATGAGATGTACCTCGCCAGCCGTGTGGAGCCAGTTCACAATGGAGCTCCCACCACTGCCTGCGTCCCTCCCCCTACTACCCCACCTGCAACGGTGCAGGTCAAGTTGTTTTATTTGCACTCTAGACCTTGGTCTTACAGCCCAATTGATTGCAATAAAGTATTGCATCGATACTGGCTACTCTATCCTATACCACAGTGTAAAAATTATAGTGTCGACTTGACAGTTATGATTTCTCGGTGGTGAAGGAAGCAGTGGAAATTCATTCAGCGAAGGATTTATTTAAAAGAGAGAGCAGTTTCAGCCTGGACAAAACACGGAATTCGGCGCTTTATTTTATCAGCTCTCAAATATGTCTGTTGTACTGTTGCATCGATATACTGTAGATGATTCGCAGTAAGCTGATGGCTAACAATTGCAGTGGGCCGGTCGAAGCAGCTTCGCGGGCCTAAAGTAACGTAACACGATTTTGTAACCGTTACTATGGCGACACCTCATTATTGTCATGTAGATGAGTACTATTTTTGCCTACAGTCATTAGCACTTCGGAGTTGAAAGGTTGCAACAACACTGTAAGCTATTTGTGACCTAATGCCGTGTTCAATACAGTATGCATCGAGAGTCTAGTCACAATAGTATACAAACCAAGCACTTTGTCTCGGAACGTCACCTCTGGTCCTTGTGTGCTATGGGGTGAACTGAAGAATGAGATACAACTCGTCGGCTTTGACCAATGACCTCATATTTTAGTCATAAATACTAATTTGTTTCTTTTCGAGCAATAGATATAAGTCGGTTACCTTCTGTGCCGAAGCATCATAATCGTAAACAGTAATAAATTAATGGGTTATTAAGAGATAGGTATTGTGTACTCGTTATTATCGCTGATGGTAATTTCAAATCATTTGTGTAGATCTTTTGAGTTATACTGTTGTCTGATAGTGAGTCATTTCTATGGCCAATTCCTCTGAAATCGACCTGTATCTTGCATTACGTAGGCCAGCTGAGGAATAGGTTACTGCTACTAACGAATGCAAAAAAAGCGACGTACGTAACACTGGCATCCTGTGCCTCAGTTGAAACACGAAGGCTCCGTCCTGTCCTTAAGACGACCAGTATAGGTCTTCATTAGAGCTGCAGAGGCCGACTGAAGTGCGCTACACAAATTTTACGTTTGTCCCTTTTTTCGCCTTCGCTAGTACTAGTATCCTATTCTTCACCTGGCCTATACAGCTCAACTTAGGTACTCCATGCCAATATAATGTATATCGCTTTATGCTACGGTTTTCTACTGTGGAAAAAGCGATATGTCACATTACGTTAGAAATGTGATTGTATGCGATACATGACCACGGTCTGATTCTTTGTGCAATAATCGTTTGTTTCTCAACATTCGTCTATGGTTTTAAATCTTAGTGATGCATCATCTGTGGTAACTTGTGTCGTCACTGCTCAAAGGTGGCGGGTTGTATCCCATTCTTCAGTATTCCCGTACTATGTGATCCTTCGTTCAGTGATGCTGCTCTCATAGTAAGAATAACAAACGAAAGTGCTGTATCTGCACTCTGAGTGTTCACTCGGAAGATGGGCGAAAGGTATACGGCCGAAATATCCGTTCAATAACTGTAATTCCAACAGCTACACATCGTTAGTGCGACGGATCACTTGTGAATGTGTTTCATTTGCAGTTTTAGGGTTGGCGTTTGCTGGTGGGATTAATTACAACGACGAGGCCGATTTGGAGGCAGAAGGCGTGCAGCAGCGGCGCCTGGAGCGGCTGCTGGTCTACACGGAGACCCACACGGACGAGGAGCTGCGCACGCACGACGTCATGCTGGCCAAGATCGGCCCCACCGGCTTCCAGTTCGACGACTTCGTGGAGCCCATCCACTTCACCGACCAGCGGCGGTAAGGCACGCCTAGCACCAGCAGTAATAGGGGCACTTTCATCCATCCCTGGATGGGAAAGTTATTGGATGGGTTATTTAGCTTTTCGTCAAACCAGGAACGACTGTGTGCGGCCCTGCGAACACGACTTCCGTCGTGTTAGATGTAGCAAGTGTCCACAGCATACTCTTCATGAAGATGCAGAAGAAAGAGCGACACTTGGCCACCGAAATGTTGAAACAAACATCCTGGTTCATGTGGTCACGGTAACCGGAATGAGTTGGTCCAAGTCAGATAACGCAAAACACTGCTAAAACACCATACATCAACATCTGCCCTCAAATAGAACCCCCCCCCCCCCGTCCACAAGCTGAGGTGTATAGGCTTCACTGCGGCAACACGTCTTCCATCATTTGAAAAGAAGCAAAACCACTGTTCACCGGACCACCACCACACTAAACGCCTCCAGCCAGATGCCGGACTGTTTCAGTTTAGTTTTTCCCATTGAAGATGTACAGCTTTGTTTGGAGCTGTGAGTAATGGCCTTTTGCGTGTAACCGATTCAAAATGTTCATTTCATGCAGGTCACATCGGAGTATTCGTTGGGAACTGGTTGAAATGGAGCCGCATTCACTGACAGTAGCAACGTTTGTCAGTTGTGAAACGAGTCGTCACTGACAAACCACGACCCTCGCCTCTGGTCCCTGTGAGAGAGGCGTGCTTTTACGACCACTGTTCTCAGCCAGTGTCACTCCGCTATGAGTGGCGCACCATCCATTGTGCTCGAGTTGGACGGTCCACGACAATGCGCCAACATATCGGATAGCTTCATTCACGGCACGGTCACGGGCACATCCAATCACGACAGCTCCTTTCTGCCTCTCTGTCACGTCTCAACGTCGGGTCATGTAACTGCCCCGCTTCCACACAGCCAGAATCCACGTATACGTGTACACCATTTCGGTAACGTGGCCAGAAGGTGGCAGTCAACTGTTGGATTGATAAGTCCTTATATCATTGCTATTACACCCGTTTAACAGAATCCATATGACGATTGTACCGAATGCTAGATATCTCTGTTGATATGAGGTGTGTCAACGATTGCAAAGATCGAGCCGCTAACACTCATCTCAATTCATTATTCATTTTTTCCGACAGATCCGAAATCTTATTTATTTATTTTTTTTTTTTCAATTCATGTAGAAATGACCTGTCAAGCAACGGAGAGGGTACGTATCAGGCATTGTATGCTTTTACAGTTTCACGACGGTAGTCACACAATACTTGCAATACTTGCTACCAAGAACATTTGCGATGTTTAGCAAAGGGCGTTAAAAGTTCGCAAATGCCAACAGTGGCTTTCTAAATTCAAGTACAGTAATTTTGATCCTTCCTTCCCATATCGATCAGGACTTCGAAAGGTGATAGACTATGACATGGTAGTGGAAGCGAATCCGTATCAGACAATAGAGGAACTATCAAACACTTTTAAACAAACTTGGTCGATCATCCAATAACATTAGAAGCAGACTGGTAAAGACAAACAAAACTAAGCGATCTGATCCGATGCTTCAGCGGCACACTTCAGAAGAATTTCTTAATTGCTTCTTTAGAACATGACAAATAGGTCTTCTAAATAATCCAAAACGCTTAAGGAAGTGGTTCCCGCCCAATGAATCGCCACGAAGTACGGCAGCCAAGTTTACACCAGAAAAAGGCACTTTCGTTTGACTTGTGGAGCATTCGTGAGGGCTTTCATTCTGAGGTGCTGAAACCTGGACTATCTGTGAACACAGACCTATACTGTGAATCACTGGCTCAAGTAAATCAATCTTTAAGTGAAAAGTGTCTAGCGGTTGTCAACAGAAAAGGCGTTATTCTGCAACACGATGATGCAAGAATGTACTGCGCAAGGCGAACCCTTTAAAAATAATAATGAATTTGGCTGAGAGGTATTGCCGCGCCCACCACACTCGCCCGATATTGCGCCATCGTATTTCCATTTATTCCGATCGCTACAACATTTTCTAAGTAGCAGGCACTGAAAATATTCACACAAGACTGCAAACGGCTGCTAAGAGCGAGGCTGATGATATAACTGATTAAAAGTAAAAACTTGTTAACATTGCATCTGTTTAAATTAAGTTACCTTCCGGTCCCCTTGATATAACATAGGAAAAAATCTGAGCATGCAGCGTATTCACTGTTGGAGTTCAGTCTAACTGGGATTCTCTCAGGTCTTGGGACAATGTCCGTTATAAGTGTCTTGTTGGCAGTACCGGTGGTGCTTAAATGGGTAACCCTCACTTGTGAGTGCGAGCGGTGGTCAAGCATTGGCGCGACTCTACCATCATGTGTAAAAACTTTTTAAAATGCGAAAATTAATATTTCGGCTTTCTGTCAGCAGCTTTCACTTTGAATACTAGACGTAATCACGCGATGTTAAATTGAAGGTTTAGACCTGCCATTGACATGATGTACTACCTGAGCTTCCTAGGATTGTCTGCTAGATTTTTCCTCAGGATCTGACTTATCTTGTATCGAAAGTGTAGTAGTCTGTGAGCGGCATATTTTCCGAATAACCCAAGGAGGTCTTTGTGTCATTCATCAGAGTACTCGATACACATTAGTAGTAGTATAGTAGGATTTGTAGGACACTTTTCATATCAAATAGACATACAAATTAATTAAATTATCAATTAATCACCCTCAAGCCGCGACCAGAGCCCACTGCCGACCACACTGCCCGCACCCCTGCTCACCCTCACCCACCCCCTGCCCCACCCACCCAAGCCCCCAAATGACGTCACACGTTTTCTCAGCTGCCTTCCGCCACCCCCTCCCACAACCTACCCTATTGAAGGGAATTTAGAAATTTGGCGGGTATTTACTTTCCCCAGGGCTGTGCTGGCATCCCAATCTACCCCCACCCGGATATTGGCGGGAATTTAAACTGGCAGAATCCCCTCCAGGACTTGAACACTGGTCCTCCTGGCTGAGGGCCCAATTGAACCCCCCCCACCACTAGCACAATTAAACAACCAGGCGCGATAGTGGAACTGACGGGAAATTAAAACTGGCGGTCCCTTTCTGGGACTCGAACGCTCATTCTAATGGATGGAAAGCCCAAGTGCACCCCCTAACACAAGGAAACTGTCCAGATGCAGGAGAGGTAGGTTAGGTAAGTGTACTTTATTAATTTTCGTCGTGAAACTGATGCAAATATCAAACCTGGTGACATAATTAATCACAAAGATCAGGCCAAATTACACAACTATATTCATGGCGCTACACAGGAACGACATAAAATCGTAAAACAACTCAAGAACTGATGATACCATACAACTGGTGTTATCCTGCTGGAAAAGAATTTCGCAATACCACTCGAAACTAGCGACGGACACACTCGCAGTATACCCTACACTTACAAGCTGGTGGGAAAAAGGCTGGGCTGCAAGATACTATCTTTGTTCTTTTTGGTGGGAAATATGTTCAACTGACAAAATGCTGGTGTTGGACAGAGAGGAGTTTAAAAAGTGTACTACCTCTAAGTGTACAGTACTGATCGCTGTATGACGTCAGAGTTTTCTACAGATGCCTGATCAAAAACCATGCTGCAGCCCAGGTAATCGAAGCCACTACATGATAACACAACTGATGGAAAAAAATGCATCACAGATTTAATTACACTTTGAACTTGTCGTTAAAACCCAGCATCCATATTTAACAGGCCATAATGCAGGACATGTACTGGGGAAAATCGTCATCCTAAAAGACTGCAAAGAGGGCAGTAGTTGAATGTGAATGCTTCTCGATAGGTGTCCACAAACTGCCGAAAATCGAGGTCCCCTTCCTCCCTCTCTCCACCCCTCATACCCTCCATCCACACACGGCCAGCTGCTCCGCAGAGCTTCCTTCTCATAGCTTCCCTGTGCCATCGCTGCCCGCCCTTTGCTGCCATCCTCTGTGGTGGCTGGCCACACTCGGGTTTCCACCACCTGGCCACCACCTTGGTGCGAAGCTCCTACGCCAAGACAATAAAGTGCAGCTTGTTTGTCTTAAATACAGCGACAGAGGCGCCACACAACCCCCCCACCCCACCCCCCCCCCCCCCCACCCCCCAGCCCCGACCCCACTCAGGTAGCGGCTCTGTCTGGCGATCGCTCAAAGCACAAGTGCCCCTGCTGTCGCTAACTTTGCGACACTCATGATATGCAGCATGCCCTTAAGACGGCGGTCCTAGACAACACAAAAGGGAAATAAGTATCATAACCCCACCCATCTGGAGAACGGGCCGCAAAACTCGGCTTTCTACCATCTATCCTCCACCTTAAGGCGATGCTCCTATGCCAACACAGTAGCCTGTATAGGCGGCTAAACAGTGGTAGATAAAAAGGATGGCCGCCTCCAGTGCAGCCTGTTCGCCTACAGTGTAATGACACAGCCGCCCCTGACGGTTAGGGAGCGCAACTGCGGTGGCGACCTCAAGTGGACTAGGCAGGCGCCAAACGCCATTGGTGAATCATGTTCATGCAACTTTCGTACCTCAAAGCAAGTTACCCCTTTTTTCTCAAATCTGTCTCCTGAGGCTCTCACACACCAAGAACTCCAGTGCTGTTGTTAGACAGTCCCTCTGCATCTTGTAACTGCTCGTAAGTCTCTGCCCTGCCATCCCTGCAGCTTACTCAGTGTGCTCATCCCAATTTAAGTCTGACCTGTACGGAAGTCAGAGAGCGCTATATTTAAGAAAAAATGGTTAAAATGGCTCTGAGCACTATGGGACTCAACTGCTGTGGTCATCAGTCCCCTAGAACTTAGAACTACTTAAAACTAACTAACCTAAGGACATCACACACATCCATGCCCAAGGCAGGATTCGAACCTCCGACTGTAGCAGTCACACGGTTCCGGACTGCGCGCCTACAACCTATGTTTAAGACATCTGCATCCTGTGGGAAGACAGAACGAGCCGTGTTAATGTGACAGGAGCGTATTTTGACCACTCGGTGGAAATGGGAACATGGTGTCATAGCTCCTCCAACCATGTACAGTGTGCAATGTCAGCGCCAATCGAATCTTTCCCATGCAACATGAGGTAGTAGAAGAGACAGTATGAGCAGTTGCAGTGGTGTTTCTTGTTGGGAAAATTAGGAACACTGCACATCATGCATGGCATGGGGTAAGGACGAAGACTTTGCTACTGCATTGCGACACATCTCCAAACTACATACAGGTAGTCTGAAGGAGGTCTGTGTCTCTCAGGGTGCATTCATGTCTATCAATCAAATGTACCAGGGGATCAAAAAGTCAGTATAAATTCGAAAACTGAATAAATCATGGAATAATGTAGATGGAGAAGTACAAATTGATACACATGCTTGGAATGACACGGGGTTTTATTAGAACTAAAAAAAAAACAGAAATGTTAAAAAAATGTCCTACAGATGGCGCTTCATCTGATCAGAATAGCAATAATTAGCATAACAAAGTAAGACAAAGCAAAGACGATGTTCTTTACAGGAAATGCTCAATATGTCCACCATCATTCCACAACAATAGCTGTAGTCGAGGAATAATGTTGTGAACAGCACTGTAAAGCAAGTCCGGAATTATGGTGAGGCATTGGCGTCGGATGTTGTCTTTCAGCATCCCTAGAGATGAAGGTCGATCACGATACACTTGCGACTTCAGGTAACCCCAAAGCCAATAATCGCACGGACTGAGGTCTGGGGTCCTGGGAGGCCAAGCATGACGAAAGTGGAGGCTGAGCACACGATCGTCGCCGAACGACACGCGCAAGAGATTGTTCACGCATTTAGCAATATGGGGTGGAGCGCCATCCTGCATAAACATCGTACCTTCCAGCAGGTGTTTATCAGCCAGGCTTATTTCCCTTTTGTGTTGTCTAGGACCGCCGTCTTAAGGGCATGCTGCATATCATGAGTGTCGCAAAGTTAGCGACAGCAGGGGCACTTGTGCTTTGAGCGATCGCCAGACAGAGCCGCTACCTGAGTGTGGTCGGGGCTGGGGGGTGGGGGGGGGTGGGGTGGGGGGTTGTGTGGCGCCTCTGTCGCTGTATTTAAGACAAACAAGCTGCACTTTATTGTCTTGGCGTAGGAGCTTCGCACCAAGGTGGTGGCCAGGTGGTGGAAACCCGAGTGTGGCCAGCCACCACAGAGGATGGCAGCAAAGGGCGGGCAGCGATGGCACAGGGAAGCTATGAGAAGGAAGATCTGCGGAGCAGCTGGCCGTGTGTGGATGGAGGGAATGAGGGGTGGAGAGAGGGAGGAAGGGGACCTCGATTTTCGGCAGTTTGTGGACACCTATCGAGAAGCATTCACATTCAACTACTGCCCTCTTTGCAGTCTTTTAGGATGACGATTTTCCCCAGTACATGTGCTGCATTATGGCCTGTTAAATATGGATGCTGGGTTTTAACGACAAGTTCAAAGTGTAATTAAATCTGTGATGCATTTTTTTCCATCAGTTGTGTTATCATGTAGTGGCTTCGATTACCTGGGCTGCAGCATGGTTTTTGATCAGGCATCTGTAGAAAACTCTGACGTCATACAGCGATGAATACTGTACACTTAGAGGTAGTACACTTTTTAAATTCCTCTCTGTCCAACACCTGCATCTTGTCAGTTGAACATATTTCCCACCAAAAAGAACAAAGGTAGTATCTTGCAGCCCAGCCTTTTTCCCACCAGCTTGTAAGTGTAGGGTATACTGCGAGCGAGTCTGTCGCTAGTTTCGAGTGGTATTGCGAAATTCTTTTTCAGCAGGATAACATCAGTTTTAGGGTATCGTCAGTTGTTGAGTTGTTTTACGATTTTATGTCTTCCTTGTGTAGTGGCACGCATATAGTTGTGTAATTTGCCCTGATCTTTGTGATTAATTGCATAATTAGGATCAATCTTTGTGTCATTTTCCCGGCCAAAATAAATCAAGTACACTAACATAATCTTCCTCTCTCTCATCTGGACAGTTTCCATTTATTAGGGGGTGCACTTGGGCTTTCCATCCATTAGAATCAGGGTTCGAGTCCCAGAAAGGGCACCGCCATTTTTAATTCCCCGTCAATTGTTAGCGCCTCTGGTGGTTTTATTTTGTTGGGTGTAGGGCGCAATTGGGTTTTCCACTCAAGTGGACTAGGGTTCGAGTCCAGGAAAGGATACTGCCAATTTTAATATCCCGACATTTCCCAGGTGGGTGTAGGCTGGGATGTCAGCACAGCCCTGCGACAAATAAATTCCCGCCAAAATTCGAAATTCCCATCAATAGGATAGGTTCTGGCAGGGGGAGGGGTGGGGTCGGAGGAGGGGGAGGAGGAGGAGGGGGCTGGGGCACACGTGGATCTCAGGATACATGTGACGTCATCTGACGGCCGGCAGTACACAGTCGCCTTCCAACAGCACCAGCGGTGAGCCGGCCGGCGTGGCCGAGCGGTTCTAGGTGCGAACCGCGCGATCGCTATGGTCGCAGGCTCGAATGCTGCCTCGGGAATGGATATGTGTGATGTCCTTAACTTGTTAGGTTTAAGTAGTTCTAAGTTCTAGGGAACTGATGATCACAGATATTAAGTCCCATAGTGCTCAGAGCCACCATAGGTGAAAGTCTGTCACAGTTAAATCAGGATAGCAAGGCTGCCATTCCCTTGCCGCAGTGGTAACACAGGTTTCCGTCAGGTCACCGAAGTTAGGCGCTGTCGCACTTGGCAAGAAGCTGGACGGGTCACCATCTGAGTTTTCCGACTGCTGTTTACACGCGGGGTGCACTCAGCCTTTGTGAGGTCAACTGAGGAGCTATTTGTTTGAGAAGTTGCGGCACCAGTCTCTAAAACTAACAACGGCTAGGAGAGCGGTGTGCTGACCAGCTCCCCTCCGTATCCGCATCCCGTCACGCCTACAGTCTGAGGATGATGCGGTGGCAGGTCGGAACCGTAGAGCCTCGAAAGCCTGTTCGGGTGGTGTTTGTTGTGACGCTGCCGTTCAACACACATGCGTTTGGAAATTATGCTTACCAAACGTTTCAAGGAAAACGTGCAAGGTCTTGCTGGATGTATGGCTTGTCATGCCGTCTTGTCGGAACCAAGTGTCGATAATGAACTTCGAGGGCTTGACTACAAACAACTACGAGCACGTTCGGTGTCCCAGGAGTGCGGACGTTTTACAACGCCTGTTGACTTTGGAGTAGATGCACTCTGGCAGTCACAATGAAGTGTCTTACGCAGGTCACTATTGTTCCACGTGCAGGAATTGGATATCGCCTCTGAATTCTGATATGCTTACGAAACGCACGTTAAACGCTCACGACAAATTCGCCGTAGCGAAAACAGCACTCCACCGCGAACTTACCGTGTTGCTTCGATCAGCACCACGCGATTGCTGACCTGTATGTGGGATGAAACTTGATACTCCGCACTGCTGATAGACATCAAAACATCGCGATACTCCCATGCGTGCTCCAGCTGATTATTACGGGGCCTCCCTGCGAGCGACCCTCGCACCTCTTGGGAATAGCCTGTCCAACGCTTACACCCTGCAGTAGGAAGGACAGTGTCACCAGCGGGCTGCAGCTCTTCTGGACAGTGGCTTAAACACCTAGCAGCCAAGAGCCGCCGAAAATGTCTACCATATGGATAGCTCCTTTGTCTGTTTTATTCTGTTTTAAATACGGTTTCAGATGTTCCTGATCCGTATTTTATTTTACATTTTAAGAATAACTTAGATATTATTGTAATATTTCTTGTATTTTATGCTTGTCACAAGAAAAGAATGTCTTGTAGAGGATGGGCGAATCTAGAGCAAAGTGTAGGTACACTTAGTTGTCACTACATAATACCCAGATTTTCGGCATTATACCGGGTGATCAAAAAGTCAGTACATATTTGAAAACTGATTAAATCATGGAATAATGTACATAGAGAGGTGAAAATTAACACACATGCTTGGAATGATACGGAGTTTTATAAGAACCAAAAAATACAAACGTTCAAATAATGTCCGACAGATGGCGCTTCATGTGATCAGAATAGCAATAATTAGCATGACAAAGTAAGACAAAGCAAAGATGATTTTCTTTACACGAAGTGCTCAATATGTCCACCATCATTCCTCAGCAATAGCTGTAGTCGAGGAATAATGTTGTGAACAGCACTGTAAAGCATGTTCGGAGTTATGGTGAGGCATTGGCGTCGGATGTTGTCTTTCAGCATCCCTAGAGATGTCGGTCGCTCATGATACACTTGCGACTTCAGGTAACCCCACAGACTGAGGTCTGGGGACCTGGGAGACCAAGCATGACGAAAGTGGCGGCTGAGCACACGATCATCATCAAATGATGCGCGCAAGAGATCTTTCATGCGTCTATCAATATGGGGCGTTTTTTTTTTTTTTTTTTGTTCTAATAAAACCCCATGTCATTCCAAGCATGTGTGTCAATTTTTACCTCTCTATCTACATTATTCAGTGGTTGATTAAGTTTTCAAATTTATAATGACTTTTTGATCACCCGGTATTTAGCGTGACAGCGCATGAAGATTTGTTCAGCAAATGCTACCAATATATATGTTCCACATATATTTTAATATTACCTTACGTAACTCACAAGTAGATCTAGTGAAAATTTTTCACTTTCTTTTATACTTCAAATAAGCTTTCCATTTTTTCTAAAGTGGCATTTCTAGATGCTCATTCTTTGCCGAAACCGGCGGCGATTCTGTCATAGAAAAGTGATTATGCCAAAGGTAAACAAAACTTTATAAGAAGTCAACATAGTCTCTTTAAACGGAATGCCGTTTTTTTCAGTCTCCTGACTTTCTTCATGACATGTTTGCTTTTCCTGATCGTATTTAATTTTTTAATATGGCTCAGATTTTCAGTATATTTATTCACTTTAACCAACTCAATGTCTGCGCTCACACAATTGTATCATCATCACCACCATCTAAAGCGTAGCGTGCTTTAGTAAAACGCAATGATATTTTGGTCTTTGAGCCATGTTTTATGATTGTGCTATGAAGTTGTCTATAGATGAACGGCAGTCTCATATTTTCTGCTAGATCATTTGGTATGGGAGATGAGGTGTAAATGTGGACAGGTTGTACAATATGTGGATATGGTGGTTCTTTTCTAAGCCGAAATGGCAGTCCCTCTCCCACTTGTGAGATCTTAGGCCGTACATTCGAGACTTTTATTGATGTTCAGTTCCTTGGTTTCGTTTGAAAATGTCGCTTAGCGAAAAAGTGCCAAAATTCGTTGAAAACTACGTTTTTAGCCACTGCCTCGCCCACATACACGTATCTCCTCATTCTCCGCACCCCTCTCTCTGTCCACCAGTGTCACCCCGTTTCCACCCCTATCCCAAAGGGAGGTGGTTCTCAAGTACTTTTTTCTAGTCAGGATGTAGGATGTGCGAAATTCTGGTGAAATCCATCCTGTGGTTTAGGAGGAAATTTCGAAAATGAACACTTTCATGCCTTTTTATAATATACGAGTTGACAAACCCGGGATTGCACGGGTGTTCATTTTGCCAGTATTCTGTTACAGACGAAAAAAATGAACTGTGTATTTTAGTGTAAAAGCGAAAAAAATTCAGTCCCATGTATTCATCTAAACAATTTTGAAATTCTGGAGCAGCCAGACAAAGAAATACATAAAATCCGTAAGCGTGTTAGTTCAGTACCCCGGGCAGTTTCTGTACCCTGGGTGCAGCCGCTCTGCGTGTCTACAACGCTGTAATGTAAACGTTTTTCTGGCAACACCTCTTCATGGCTCGGTAGGCGACTACTGTTTGCGCCTGCAACCATCTGGCCTTCGCAGTTTAAAACTGTCATAAACACTGCCAGGTGTCAGGAATTTCTTTAAACTGACTCGGCTCTAGGATTGGTGTAGCAGTAAAGAATAAATGTATTAAGACTACGTCTTAGGTCCTGAACTCCGTGTTGTACAATGACATAATTTTGTAGCTACATTCAGTTGCATGTGTGAGTACTGTCTGCGAAATGCATTGCCCGTATACTTAGAAGTAAAGAAGTAAAAAATCTAGACATTATGCATGAAGTGGCAATTTTTCACGCATCTCAATCTTTACGACGTCATACCTCCTGAATTTTGTTTCATACAGTGATATAAACTGGCAGTTGCATTTGCTGATGTATGAGAATACTGTCTGCTAAATGTGTCCCAAATACAGTAAACAGTAAGGACGTAATAAACTAGAACGTCACGCCTCATAAAGTATTTTTTCTGCAAGAACAGCGGAAAATTAGTGAGCGGTAAAATGTTTCCCTTTCCCTTTTTGTAGGGGTTTTCAGCGAGTAGAAAATTCTTAAAGATTTGAAATCATGTTTAAAGTTTGTTGCAAGTCGATAAGTACTCTCATTCTAAAATAATGGATGAATAAACTATGGAAATTCACGCGTCTCGGACTACGCATCTTTTCCACCCTGTAATGTGTACCAAGTTTGGCTGAAATCGGTGCTGTGGTTTATGAGGAGATGTGAAGCACTTACAAACACACACACACACACACACACACACACACACACATACACACACATGCGCGCGCGCACACACACGCGCACACACGCAAGCACTCACATAAATATATTTTTATAATATGTACGCATTTAGTTTGTGAAACTAAGATTGTTTCCCTCAGTCTCGTATCTTGCTGTAGAATCAGTCCTGCCAACAGCAGCAGTGCGAGGTGGCGCGGTGGTCAGGCGGAATTCGCATTTGGAAGGACGGGTGTTTAAATCCCAGTCTGGCATTCCCGATGTAGGTGCTCTGTGTTCTTCTTAAATCGCTTGAGCCAAACACTAGGGCGGAACCGTGAAAAGGCCACGGACAACTTCCTTCCCCGACTTTCTCTAGCCTCAGGTTGTTTTACGTCTCGAATGAGCTCGACGTAGACGCGACATAAATCCACAATCTTCCCTCTCTCCTTTTCCCTTCATCTGAAGCAAAGCTTCAATATCGGTAGACGTTAACGGGGTGAAAACCGGGAAACCCAATATCCTCTTTCAGTCTTCATTTGGTTGACAATGTATTCCAGAATATTCCTAATGCACATTCACCAAATTTTATATTTTCGCTTTCCTTCTTTCAGAATCCATTCGTGTGAAACTACGTCGACCGATATATAGAGGGTGTTAGAAAAAGGTGCGGCCAAACTTTCAGGAAACGTTCCTCACACACAAAGAAAGAAACAATGTTATTTGGACCTGTGTCTGGAAACACTTACTTTCCATGTTAGAGCTCATTTTATTACTTCTCTTCAAATCACATTAATCATCGAATGGAAACACACAGCAACAGAACGTATCAGCATGACTTCAAACACTTTGTTACAGGAAATGTTAAAAATGTCCTCCGTTAGCGAGGATACAATCATCCACCCTCCGTCGCATGGAATCCCTGATGCGCCGATACAGACCTGGTGAATGGTGTATTGTATCACAGCCATCCACAATACGAGCACAAAGAGTCTTTACATTTGATACCGGGGTTGCGTAGACAAGAGCTTTCAAATGCCCCATAAATGAAAGTCAAGAGGGTTTAGGTCAGGAGAGCGTGGAGGCCATGGAATTGGTCCGCATCTACCAATCCATCAGTCACCGAAACTGTTGTAGAGAAGCATACGAACACTTCGACTGAAATGTGGAGGAGCTCCATCGTGCATTAGCCACATGTTGTGTCGTACTTGTAAAGGTACATGTTCTAGCAGCTCAGGTAGAGTATCCCGTATGAAATCATGATAACGTGCTCCATTGAGCGTAGGTGGAAGAACATGGGGCCCAATCAAGACATCACCAACAATGCCTGCCCAAACGTTCACAGAAATTCTGTGTTGATGGCGTGATTGCACAATTGCGTGCGGTTTCTCGTCAGCCCACACATGTTGATTGTGAAAATTTACAATTTGATCATGTTGGAATGAAGCCTCATACGTAAAGAGAACATTTGCGCTGAAATGAGGATTGACACATTGTAGGATGAACCACTCGCAGAAGTGTACCCGTGGAGGCTAATCAGCTGCTGATAGTGCCCGCACACGCTGTACATGGTACAGAAACAACTGGTTCTCCCGTAGCACCCTCCATACAGTGACGTGATCAACGTTACCTTGTACAGCAGCAACTTCTCTGCCACTGACATTAGGGTTATCGTCAACTGCACGAAGAATTGCCTCCTCCATTGCAGGTGTCCTCGTCGTTCTAGGTTTTCCCCAGTCGCGAGTCATAGAGTGGAATGTTCCGTGCTCCCTACGACGCCGATCAATTGCTTCGAACGTCTTCCTGTCGGGACACCTTCGTTCTGGAAATCTGTCTCGATACAAAAGTACCGCGCCACGGCTATTGCCCCGTGCTAATCCATGCATCAAATGGGCATCTGCCAACTCTGCATTTGCAAACATTGCACTGACTGCAAAGCCACCGTAGTGATGAACATTAACCTGTTGATGCTACGTACTGATGTGCTTGATGCTAGTGCTGTAGAGCAATGAGTCGCATGTCAACACTAGCACCAAAGTCAACATTACCTTCCTTCAGTTGGGACAACTGGCGGTGAATCGAGGAAGTACAGTACATACTGACCAAACTAACATGACCTCTAACATGGAAATTAAGCGTTTCCGAACACATGTCCACATAAAATCTATTCTTTATTTGTGTGTGAGGAATGCTTCCTGAAAGTTTGGCCGTGCCTTTTTGTAACAAAAAAATGTACAAACACGGTGTCAAGAGAGGCTTTGTTTCCATGTTACAACTCATTTTCTCCAACTCATGAATCATGAGAAACACGCATGAACAGAACGCGCCAGCACGCCATATGTAACCCTTTCATACAGGATATGTTCAATGTGCCATCCGCGTGTACTGGTACACGGGAAATGTCCCCTTAGAAAAATTATACATGACTGTGCTTAAACTGACACACAATATTTTTTAGCGCAACGTAATCTGACTTTCAATAATCCCTACAAAAGAATGGCCCTGACTAACATTAACCTATACCTTTCACAAATCACTTACCTCACAAAAATCTTCGTTACTCAAACTACTCCAATACAGCGAGCGCCACTACTGCCAGCTCAATAAAAGATCCAAACTACTGATAGGCATAGTTAGCAAATGAAAGAGTTTTGATATAGAACAGACACTGTATTTACCTTAATAGTGTTCTAAAGTCATAATTTATAGAACAGTTCATGACATCCATTCTTACAAATGTACTGTTTCTGATGGACACACGTCCAGATCATCCGCTCTCAAAAATCCGCCATTTCACTTTTCCACATCCACCACTGCTGGCGGCTTACCTCCAACTGCGCACCGCTACGCGCTGTTAACATCCGGCTGCCCAACACTACAGTGGCAGACAACAATGGAAACTAGCCACAGACTGCACACAGCACAGCCAGTGATTTTCATACAGAGCGCTACATGGCGTTACCAATAAGAAAACCTAAACAGCCTACTTACATTGCCCCATGTTCCCCAGAAAAAATTTTACAAATTGTTTTGGGCACTGGCCAATGCAGATTTGAAATTTTTTCATTATTACACTCCTAGAAATTGAAATAAGAACACCGTGAATTCATTGTCCCAGGAAGGGGAAACTTTATTGACACATTCCTGGGGTCAGATACATCACATGATCACACTGACAGAACCACAGGCACATAGACACAGGCAACAGAGCATGCACAGTGTCGGCACTAGTACAGTGTATATCCACCTTTCGCAGCAATGCAGGCTGCTATTCTCCCATGGAGACGATCGTAGAGATGCTGGATGTAGTCCTGTGGAACGGCTTGCCATGCCATTTCCACCTGGCGCCTCAGTTGGACCAGCGTTCGTGCTGGACGTGCAGACCGCGTGAGACGACGCTTCATCCAGTCCCAAACATGCTCAATGGGGGACAGATCCGGAGATCTTGCTGGCCAGGGTAGTTGACTTACACCTTCTAGAGCACGTTGGGTGGCACGGGATACATGCGGACGTGCATTGTCCTGTTGGAACAGCAAGTTCCCTTGCCGGTCTAGGAATGGTAGAACGACGGGTTCGATGACGGTTTGGATGTACCGTGCACTATTCAGTGTCCCCTCGACGATCACCAGATGTGTACGGCCAGTGTAGGAGATCGCTCCCCACACCATGATGCCGGGTGTTGGCCCTGTGTGCCTCGGTCGTATGCAGTCCTGATTGTGGCGCTCACCTGCACGGCGCCAAACACGCATACGACCATCATTGGCACCAAGGCAGAAGCGACTCTCATCGCTGAAGACGACACGTCTCCATTCGTCCCTCCATTCACGCCTGTCGCGACACCACTGGAGGCGGGCTGCACGATGTTGGGGCGTGAGCGGAAGACGGCCTAACGGTGTGCGGGACCGTAGCCCAGGTTCATGGAGACGGTTGCGAATGGTCCTCGCCGATACCCCAGGAGCAACAGTGTCCCTAATTTGCTGGGAAGTGGCGGTGCAGTGCCCTACGGCACTGCGTCGGATCCTACGGTCCTGGCGTGCATCCGTGCGTCATTTCTGTCCGGTCCCAGGTCGACGGGCACGTGCACCTTCCGCCGACCACTGGCGACAACATCGATGTACTGTGGAGACCTCACGCCCCACGTGTTGAGCAATTCGGCGGTACGTCCACCCGGCCTCCCGAATGCCCACTATACGCCCTCGCTCAAATTCCGTCAACTGCACATACGGTTCACGTCCACGCTGTCGCGGCATGCTACCAGTGTTAAAGACTGCGATGGAGCTCCGTATGCCACGGCAAACTGGCTGACACTGACGGCGGCGGTGCACAAATGCTGCGCAGCTAGCGCCACTCGACGGCCAACACCGCGGTTCCTGGTGTGTCCGCTGTGCCGTGCGTGTGATCATTGCTTGTACAGCCCTCTCGCAGTGTCCAGAGCAAGTATGGTGGGTCTGACACACTGGTGTCAATGTGTTCTTTTTTCCATTTCCAGGAGTGTAGAATAACAAAGAAATCAAATGCACACACTTATTGATACAATGTTGGTCACAAGCTAAAATTTTCTCACAGTCCATAAAGACAGTCCTGGTCATTCATCACAGTAAAATTGCAGTCTTTTTTTTTCTCAAAGTCTGAGCAGTAAAAGAGAATGCACACCGAAGTAGTGGATTTCCATGCAGTCTTGAAGAAGTAGTGTTGTCCTTCCAACGGAAAGACAGTGCTGACTCTTGACATGCAGAAAGGTAATGGGCCACAACAGAGCAAACCCACAGCAGAGTCAGTCGAAGTTTTGAAGAATATTGATAGGTAGGTCATCACAGAGTAGACCCACTGTAGTCCTGGTAGAGAGTATGGTATTGGTGGGCCACCAGAGGTGCAAACCCACTGCAGTGCTTGTAGAAATAATGGTATTGGTGGGTCATCAAAGGTGCAGACCCACTGTAATCCTTGTAGAGACGGCAAGCAGCCATCTGTTGCGACTGTGCATGTGAACAATCACCATCGAATAGTCTTGCAGAGAATGTAGAAATTCCATAAAGCCCCACTTGTCCACTGACAAAAAATTTGTTTGAAACCAGCAATACTGTTATCCAGTCCCTTGCTGAATTATTAACACACGTGCAAACACTATCAGACCCTACTTCTCACATATTGTCCACATACTATGACCGACAGAAATGTGTGCAGTGAAATGTAACTTACAAGTTACTTAATTTGATGAACTGGTGTCAATTACAATTTTATAACATAAGAATACAATAACAGAGGTACAAAATACATCATTAAAGAACATTACAATACAGATAAAATTTGTAGTAATAGGGGCTTTACAAAAGAATAGAAATAAACATATACATCAGTGTTACAGAAAGTATGACATAAGTAAATTCATAAAAGATCAAAATAACTTTTTAAACATCAACTTCACACATGAGCATTAAAAAAAACAGAATAAATAATGTCTAAACATCTTTACAAAGTAAATAATATATTATTAGAAAAATTCTACAACGTAACTCTCATCAGCTAAACACATAAAGACAGGAAGAAAACAAATACACAAGGGTACACAAACACATAGTGGAGTAATACAAAAGGAAAGGACAGGATTTGTTTTACTGTATTACTTTGCAAACAAAACCTCCTTTACTTCTTGGAGATCTCCCTTCATTCATCATTGTTCCCAAAAAGTCCTATCTATACTTCTTTTCTATATTCTATTCATATTTCTTTTAAAATAATTTTTTCTCATTGTACAATACTCATGTTGGCCCAAATCTTTTTCATATAACTTATCAATGCCTTCTTTCCCTATTCTCTATAGTCAGTTTCTTATATAGTCTACCTCCTCTTAAGCTAACTTACATCTACTGAGCTCAGATATATATACTAAGGGACGAGGCAATGCAGCAGCACAAAACAATTAGTACAAACAGCAATGACAAAAAAATGGAAATTGGCAAAGCAAGCAGCAGTAAATGTAATAACTTATATCTAAACATGACAAAACCACAAGCAGTAAAAATAGCATACTAAAGACAACAATGCAGATAAGGGAAATGTCTATTCACATCTTAATATCTATGTCATTAAAGTGGTGCACCACAAGAAGTTAGTCTACCCAAAAAATTACCAAGTAATTGAAAACTAAATTATGTATGCAGTTCCTGTGAAGGAAATGTCTTTTTGTGCTCCCTCATTTTTTTGTAAGTATATCACAAAATTATTATTTACTGGATCTGTAGACAGAAAATATTTATATTAGTACATCTATAAACTTTATTTTAACCAATTCTGCAGTGGAGCTAGAAACTAGATATTAAACAAATTGAGCAATCTCTCAAATAGAAAGACAATAGATGTAAAAATGTTTCTCATCATTTCATTAGGCATTTTAGTAAATATCATAAATTAAGAGCTCCATAGTGTAATCATATGTTTTCAAGTTTGAGCATGTCGTATTTTCGATGCTTTCTACAAAGGAATGTCAATGGCGAGGATAATGGCCTCTTTTTTTCTCCACCTGTGCCTCTGAAAGGCACACACTAATGGCTTTTTTCCAGGTGACTGTCACGCAGCTGGGTGCCCACGACACATTACATGAAGGTGGTCACTTTATTACCGAAATATTTACGACGCCAGTTTGCACTACTGTGATAGTCTCATATAAAAAATTTCACAAGTCGAGAATTTGCGTTGCAAATGTGTAGAAACAGAATCTTATAAATATAACAGTGTCCAAAAAATATTTGTCGGCATTGTGATACATTCACGCATATACACACATTTCATAACTCTTAAAGTACGATTCTTGGTATCCAACATCCTTTTTCACAAACCAGAGTCCCTAACCACTACTCCTTATTCCTTACCTTATCACACATATACATATTCAAAATATCAACACCTCTTCAATATTTCATCATAATAATTAGGTACCGTAATCAAATTCGTCATATAGTATCAGCTTATTGATCATAAACATATCTCAGCAGCATAATACACATTGTCATCATAATAATATCATCATAAAAACTCAGTCAAATCTCAAAAACGTCGTAGCTTTCTGCAATCATTTCAAAACCTAAAGAAAATTCTCTGCTCATTTCAATAGTGTCATGTACCTCAAACGTACTTTAAAAATCATGATCTCATACCAAATACATCATTCAAAGCTCTCATAGTATCACAATGGTTCCAAAAAAATATGAACAGTTCACAAAGTACAGACAAAATACAATTTCATAAGTGCGAAATTATCCAACTGCGTAATTGCGTAAACATGTGTCACTGACATAGTAAAAAAAATGTTTGTTTCTCTGTTAAATAATCAGATATCTGTGTGATTCTGTGTTAGAGAAATATGGTACCGATGTGTAAAGTTGTATAAGGAAATACAATATTAGCTAGGGCTCCTAACGCTTAGGACACAAAGTAGGCGTGTACCCCCCTGAGGATTAATGTAATTATACCCTGAGGTGTTACAGATTACAGCAATGGAATGAAATGTATCACGGAAAACTTTGTATCATTGTACTTCAAATATACTTAAAAATAAATCTTTTAAGTACAAAATTAATCACTGAAATACATGTATTGTAGCGTTAAACTGTGCGTCTTCTTGTAAGATAATCTCTGTGGAAGTGTCGTAGTTATCGTTCTTCGAAAGCTAAGTTCTGCAGAAGGCAATGTACTTACCTCATGATAAACAAAAGTGAAATGCTTTGCGTATAGATATCTTAATTATTACGCTTATTGCCATGATGAAGAAAGTATTGTGCTGTAACGTATTGTTGTGCTACGGAAAAGGCTGTCTCATTGTAGCTATACCACAAAAGTTACTACTAAAACATGTTTTACTTTCCAGAATAATGCAGAAAAACTGTGCAGATATAAAACAGAAACACCGCAAAAGCAACATTGTAAATTGTCATTAGTAGCGTCGTGATACAATCGTGTAGCTCTCACATAAACTAACCACTGTGTCATCCGGCATCTCACAGAAAGCATTTTAAATCCAGAATGCATTTTCAAGTAAACCAAAATTTTGCACCAAAATCTCATTAGCAGTATATGTTATAAGTATGCAAGCCTTACAGTCGCCACGCAATCGTGCAACTAACAAGCAAGAATGTACAAACAACACTGTGTCGCCTATTCTCTATAACAAGGCACTCGTAAATACTGTCTAAATATGTTCCCCTGGTTCAAGACTGGACAGTTAGCTTCAAAACATTGTTGCATGTTAACAGTTTCTCAGTGTGACAAATTGTACTAGTAGCGTGAAGTGAAAAATTTCACGGCAAAGACTAAGTTAAAAAACAGATTATCTCTCAAGAAACGGTTTTACATGTGAAATGTGGTGCAATCCTTCTCCCTTTCTAGTGCGCAGAATTTCAACGTCAAAGTAATTATAATGTTCTATACGTCAGTAATAAATGCTAAAATTTTCTCAAGGTTGGCGTCTTTGTTATTTTTCGCTGAACGAGCCGCATCACGTGGCTGCCTGCGCTGCGAGTTATCGTCTGTCTCTTTGTTGGCGCGCGCCGTTATTGGGATTAGGAGACCTAACTTCTAAAAATTCACCGTGCCGAGAGCGCCCAGCCCTGTTTGAATCCCGCCAGTTCTGATGAAATTCAGGTCTGTCGTTATGTCGTTATGATTATATCGTCTGTCGTCATATCGATAGTTCCTGTAGTTTCTTTCTTGTCGGTTAAGTTGTGGAGAATTTCTCCCTGAATTATCACTGCACGGTGGACCTTGATAATAATAGTTCTGGTTCCCATATTGTCTGTTTCTCTGATTGTCTCTGCGATAGTCACTACCACGGAGAGGTGATCTTTCTCTGTAATTATTACTACTCTGCCAACGGTTGCCATAGGGCTGGTGTCTGTTTTGGTCGCGATTTGTGTTGTGAGAATAGCTTTGTCGTGTCCAGTTATTATTTCTTTCATCGCGGAATTGCGACGGATGTGACCTGTAATTTTTGTGTCCCTGTTTTCGCATTCCGCAATTATCAGTGTTAATTTCTAATGCTTGCAAGAGTCCCTGAAAAGATTCAATGTCTTCTTTGCAACGTCCTGCCAAAATAATGTGCCGTAAATGTTCAGGCAATTTGATTAAGCAAATGAGGATGAGTTCTGAGGGGCTGTATGGGTTTCACAGGTACTGATTCTTGTGCAACAACTCTTCAAAATATTTCACAAGACTGGAAAATTAAGATTGTTCGAAATGTTTCATCATTATGATGCTATGTTTTACTCGGTCTTGTGTAGCTTGAGACCAATATGCTGAGAGGAAGGCATGATAAAATTCTCCTTCACTGTGGCAATCGTGAATGACCGATCGCATTCATACAGCTGGTTCATTCTCTAAGTAGCCACACATAAATTCTAATCTGTGTTCTAATGACCAGTTGGGAGGAAAACAATGAGAGAACTGATGAAACCACGCTTGTGGATGAATGTCGTTGCTAGAATTCTTGAATGTTTTGAATTTACGTGTAGTAATAAACAGCTTATAGCCAAAATCATCATGTCGACGAGTCGCATGTCGGTCATTATTACGTCGTTTCAGCGGTTCAATCTCAAAATTCGGTGTACCTTGCCAATTTCTTTCATAATTTCCGAAGTGCCCTGTGTTATTATTTTGTGGCTTTTCCGTATTTCTATGTCCCTCTTTCCGTATTGGAGCGCGAGTGTCCTCTGAAATATCTAATTCTTGTATTACCTGTGTCAACTGATCTTGTACTTTCCGGATTTCTCTTTGGTGTTGCGTGTTAATTTGATTATAATTTTGTTTGAATTTCCTAATTTGTCCGTACTCTTCTGTGTCAGTAAAGGCTACAGGTCTTGTGTCATTCAGATGATCATCCATCTTTGTAGATAAGTTAGTGAACTGATCCGAAAGTTCGGCTACTTTCTCCGATAGTGAACTTATTTCCTCAGTGTGTTTTTCTGAACCAAGTTTCAGGGTGTCCATTTGTGTTGAAATCGTATCTAATGTGTCCTTTAAGTTTTCCTCAGTTTTTGCAAGTTGCTTAACCGAATCGGTAGATGCAACTGAGTCAGTCTTAGCTTGCAAGGTCTCATGATTTTCATGAACAATAGTTTGCAGTTCTTTTATGGCTGCTTCGTGATTCTGTAATGTATTTTCATGCCGCGAAAAAATAGGTTGGAAATGCTCACAAATTTGTGTTTTTACGTCATTACAGACTTTTTGACATTTCGATTCGATTTTATGTAACTCAGTAGTTAAATCTTCACGTGTTTGTTCAAGCGTAGTATCTAGCTTTTCAAGATTTTGTTCCATTGTGTCTAACTGTTTCTGTGTTTGTTTTTGGTGTTGTTCCATTGTGTCTAGCTTTTGAAGATTTTGTGCCATTGTGTCTAACTGTTGCTGTGTTTGTATCTGATTTTGTTTCATTTGTTGCATTAATTGCAATAATAATGTATTAGTGTCTGGAATCTGTTCCTCTATGCTTTTCGGCAGTGTATTTGCAAACATTCCATTTTGACGAGCAGAAAATGTGTCTTGACTTATTTGAGAAAACGGTGAAGAGGCAAAACCTGAATCTACAGTATTTGCTAGATTGTGTCCTGTCATTTCGGAATACTGAGGCGATCGATCGATAATACTTCCCTGTTCACTAATTGTTTCACTGTATACACCATTATTTGCAGCCCGCTCCATTTCCCTATGCACAATTACCAAATTACTAGTTTCAACATTAGTTAATTCATTACACGGTGGCGCTAACACACTGCTTTCGTCATCACTGTCATTTCTCAGTTTACTTTGGAGCCTAGTATTACGTTTTTCACACGCCATTGTTGTCACAATATTTCAGACGACAACACAGAAAAGCACAGTTTCAAGAGCAAAATAAGAAAACACATTAACATAGCTCTGAAAATAATATCTAGTTAATTGCAAGCGCAGCTGCGAAATACTTGGTGAAAATCTACATGCATGCCACAAGTGTTTTACTGTACAACAATGAAAGACTACAACTACAAAGGAAATTCTCTCTATGCTTACACGCTAGCGATAAACAAAAGCTACACTAATTACACAAACTACAAGAAAAAAATCAGAAGATTCCAGTGAGGTACGCTTGGCTGAGGGTCGACATATGAAACATACCCTTAGAAAAATTATACATCACTGTGCTTAAACTGACACACAATATTTTTTAGCGCAACGCATTCTGACTTTCAATAATCCCTACAAAAGTATGGCCGTGACTAACATTAACCTATACCTTTCACAAATCACTTACCTCACAAAAATCTTCGTTACTCAAACTACTGCAATACAGCGAGTGACACTACTGCCAGCTCAATAAAAGAGTCAAACTACTGAAGGCACTAACTACTGATAGGCATAGTTAGCAAATGAAAGATTTTTGATAGAGAACAAACAATGTATTTAGCTTAATAGTGTTCAAAAGTCATAATTTGTATAGCAGTTCATGACATCCATTCTTACAAATGTACTGTTTCTGATGGACACATGTCCAGATCACCCGCTCTCAAAAATCCGCCATCTCACTTCCCCACATCCACCACTGCCGGCGGCTCACCTCCAACTGCGCAACGCTACGCGCTGTTAACAGCCAACAGTCCAACACTACAATAGCAAACAACAATGGAAACTAACCACAGACTGCACACAGCACAGCCAGTGATTTTCATACAGAGCGCTACATGGCGTGACAAATAAGAAACGTAAACAGTCTACTTACACACGCATCTACCGGCCGTCGTAGTGAGTAGCGGTCGCTCTGATGTGCCCCTGTAGTATCGCATGTAGTTTCCCAACCTTCCATAATACAGGCACAAACCTCTGAACATCTTGCAAAGGGGTTCCATACACGGCAGCTCTCAAGTACACCCACAAATAAAAGTAAAGTGCGTTTAGGTCTGAAGAGTGTGGAGACCAGGCAGTTGGTCGATCTCCACCTATCCATATTGAAAGGTTCCCTCTACTACTTCAATTTAACACTACACCCAAATGATTTATTTGCTGGACCTTTGCATAAATGCCCTCACTTGAGAGCTATGTCAATTCTGCTTGACCCAATGATTGTGATTGAAACATATAGTAAAATCATTAAATAAAATTTCTTTTTTCAACAGACACTAAAATAAAATAATGAAAGGTTTGTCTACTCTTATAGAAAGCATGTTCTGACCCAAATTTTAATTGTATATGACAAATGGTTTATTCATTAAACATTGCAGATAATTCTCTGAACATACAAATTATTAGAACAAACAAATTCACTTCTTTAAACAAATCTTAATGCATCTGATCTTTACACAGCATAAAATTTGCATCAGATTCCACAATGTAAATTAAATGCATCTGACTTTCTTATGAACAATGTAAAATCTAAAAAATCTGACTTTGTTTTTAAATTTATCGTTAACGCATCTGACTTTTTTACGAAAACTGTGGCCTCCTACTGAATCATATCTCTTATTCCCACAAATGCCGACTTTTGGATCGGAAGAAAAGGATATTCCACAACTGTATCCACTAATCAATAAGCACACACAATTACTGCATCAACATATGCACAGGAGGAACGTAAGGATCGAGCCGTTAGCAGTTCCGATATTCACAATTCAGTAATTATTTCTACTCAAAATTATCCCACAGAAAATCAAAATTATCACATATAAATTCCGCGGCTACTTGATTATTCACTTTAATAGCCACTATTGTACTGCTGCCTACTGCCGCCACAACTTCACCCACTAAAATTACACATACAAAATACACAAACTCAAGTTGAACTGCTTTGTTGTGGCCAAAGTTCATGACTACGTTATCAGTTTTTTAATCTCTTTCCCCGCTTTGCAATATTAATTATTGAGAAAATTTCCCCACATGACCCTACATTCCAGTAAACATGAATAAGTAAGCATTATCTTCACTTGGTTTGATAAAATTCGACACATGGGTTTCACACGAGATACCACGTGTCCTTAACAAAGGATCTACGTTACTAAATCTTGCAAGATTTCAGGTATGTAAGAAAATTGAAACATTATATCTGTACTTAATTCCACACGCATATTTCATGTAATAGTACACTTCCTACTTACATGCAATAGGTCCCTAGCACTCGTGCATCCACTAGTTATAAAATTCTTGATCAGTCCCACATGGTGAGTACCAGGTGTAAAACTAAGTAAATTGCCACATGCACTTAAATATTTCATTTTTCCTTATGAACTTGCTTGCTCAACAAATTAAGATTAAATTATTCACCGCGAAATTGTTATAAAATCCAAAATTGCGAATTACTATCACAAAGTAAACAACCCTTCTACATCACCTACTATTGCATATTACCTACCTAAATATATTTCGTTCTCCCAAAATATTAATATTACTTTACGTCTATCTGCAAAAAAAAAGGTTGTACACCTAATGTGAAACCACTAATCATAAATATAGCACATTTCCCACACTCAAATCGAGCATGGCTCGACGCATCTCAGAAAAGCGTCCTCTCTCGTCCAAGCCTTCAGCAGCAGTCCCCGACTCAGACGCACACCCCCGTTCTGCTCGCCTGACCGCTCATGGTGGGGGCTGATCCCAACCAATCATCAGCCGAGAATTTCCCCAGTTCAAAGTTGCCGGTCAAGCCTCCTTCTACACAATGAGAAAGATCCCACGCTTTTCCTCCCAAAGACTGAAACGTAAATTTCCAGACTATCCAACATTCCTACAACTCGCTACAGCCAAAGGCTGAAGTTTCAGAGCTTTTGTATTCGCTGCCTATCTACTAGTTGTTCCCTATCGTGCACCCACAATAGCTAAATATCGTTCGACTCTTATTCTCTACCCAAACATTCTTCCTGCAATTACTTTCATACATTCCTTTCTTTCTCTCTCCTGCTGTGGCCTCAACAGGGTGAGGAAATATAGGAAACAGTGGGAATTCTTAACTTATTCAGTCAATAAAATCAGTTCGAGTCCTCTGGTCATTCTTTTATAACTTGGTGTTGGTTTGCTGACACCGACAGTAAGTCTTTGCTAAGTAAATTAAATGATATTATTACGATCAAAAAACGATACTGTTACAATCAAACTCGTGTTCTCAGAAGAACACGACGATCAGTTGCATTAAATATTGTTACATTATTAGAAATATAAGTGCGAGTTGCCATTGCCGAAGACAATGGCCACCTCTCAATCTGTCACTGAATCTGTTATTTAGGAACCGACGAACATTGGCACTAAAATAAGGAGGTGGTCGCCATAACACGTCAAATACATGCTTTGTCGCGCAGGCGAAGGCACGTCTGCTAACAGATCAGGTAGAACATTCTCTACGAAATTACGATAACTTTGTCGCTAAGCCTGGGTGGAAGAATGTGAGGCGCTATCAAACAGTCACCAACAATGTTGATCCAAACACTGACAGAAAATCTTTGTTGATGACTTGCTTTAACACTTGCTTCAAGACTGGCCCATGCCCCCACATGCCGATTGTGAAAATTTACAATTTCCCATGATTAATGAGTTGTAGAAAATAAGTTGTGACATGGAAACAGAGGGTTTCCAAACTCCTGTTCGTATGACATACTTTCTTCGTCTGTGTGTCAGGAACGTGACCTGCAATTTGTGCCACACATTTTTTGTTACATATAAAGCCTTTTAGCGTTAGCGATTTAGGGGGAAGAAGTGAGTATTTCCAGATTACTATTCTATAAAAAATAATGAAAACTGCTATTTACAGTCTTCTTAATTTTTGTATAAATAGATTTAAATTTCCTGTAGTTACCGAAAAACTTTTAGCAGACTGCATTGAAACTAGAATGGAACCGACAGTAGAACATGACCTCTGAGCTACCTCTTTAAGATGTCTGGTGACCATTGTTATTTCCAATACAGTCTTATAGTGTAACTAATATCCCTATCAGATACTTGGTACAGCTGTATTATTTCACGAATGTAATGAAGTGCTTTCTATTATAAATGCAAATGACTCTTAATTTACCATGAATAAGGACGTTTTCATTAAAGATTTGGTTTTTAGTAAATAACTTGAAAACTAACAGAGGTAGCTTATTGGTCTTACATATTTAACATTTTAGCGAGAAACTGAAGCTACATACAAATTTTCAGCTTCCTTGTAAAAACTCCGATTTTAACAAAAATATTCCTCTGATCAAGTTGAGACTTGTAACTTTTAACTGTGACATACATTTGTATATTTGACCAATTTTTAGCTCTCTAGTTATACTATTCAAAGCCAGCTATTTTCTCCATCAAATCGTTTATTTTGCTTGACATATTCATTCGATCATTCTGGCATTTTACAATGTTAACACTGATATACGTAAGCACGCATTGACGAAGTTTGGAAGAGTTAGTTTAATTTTTTATTTCACTGTTAAATTATGGTGAAATCCTTTTGCATGTTAAGCAAAGGGGCGTTATGATGACGTGGCGCTGACAGTAGCGAACTAGTGAGCTGGGTAGGTAAACCCCGGCACGCTGGCTCGCCTCCGTACCTCGTACAGTGACACACCACTTGTTTGGCCTCGTGTTATGTAAAGGCCGTCATTTCCTGCTTTATCAGTCCATTTGCCTTCTAGCGTCCTTTTGTAACAGTAACACCGTAGTCCAAACGCTGCGGTTCTCATCACGATTTCCTTCACACAGTGCTGTCTCCAGACGTACTTTCTCTGAATTTCTTCGTGAAATTGAGGCATGTACTTGGTTTACTAGACTGGCATTAGTGAGGAACACTCTTCTTCGATCTTTATTTCTGGTCCAGGATTTGGTATATGATCTCGAATTTTAAAACAAAGTTTAATCTTAATTACTTGTCTGCTGGTCTTTAGTAATTTTATCTTTCTTTTGTTACTCTTACTCCATATTCTGTACCCAGTACAAGTTATTTCTTTTATGTTCATTCCATTCAACAGATGCTATAATTCTTCTTCACTTTCATTGATTACGTCAGTGCCATCAGTGAATCTTGTGATTGTTACCTATTCGCGATAAATTTTAATTCCATTTCCGAAACTTTCCTGCATTTAGGTCATTTGTTCTTCGATATTTATGTTCAACTGCAGAGCCGAAAAACTGCATCCCTGCATCTCACTGCTTTTAATCCTAGCATTTTTCTACTGGCCTTCCACTCTAAAATAATATTTTCTGAATTTTTGTGGCTTGCCTTGCTCGGTGCTGTACCAGGTAAGGGATTTAACATTACTCCTCCAAGACATTTACAATTAATAACTGACAAGTAAAAGTAGTGTAGAAATAGAGTTAAAAAGTTCTGTCTGATAATCCAAAACCCGACGCAATTTGATATTAACTCTAAACGCCACAGTCTGTGGAACAATAGATTCTTATAACACATCCTGCGAAGTTCAGTTAGTTTGAAAATAGTGCAGTCACGACTGGCATTTTCCTCTGTTACTGTAATTAAAATTTTTGTCTAACATTAGCATTATTTTCGTTATTAACGAGCTTTTTCTCATTCTATTTGTAGCGTTAGTAAAGGAGATCATTAACTCTTACAATACAAAGGGGGAGGGTGGAAGGAGATACTTTATGCCCATATTTCAAAAATACTGTAATATAATCAACAATTTTAAAATTTGGCAAAAAATATTTATTGATCTTAATGAATTCTTCTCTGCTATAAACGGTAAATTTTTCAGTTAGACATTAACTTTCAAAACTAAATGTCATGTTTAAATTTTAGGTTCAGGATCTTACTTACACATCGATGTCCCCGAAACAACTAACGAGGTTTGCAGTTTTAGATTTGTTTTGTGGTGGCCATTAGGGACGCCTAGCCTGGTCGCACATGTTACCTACATATTGATAAGTGTTCTAAAAGCTATTTTCAGGTTTTGGACCCTAGTTTCACATAATTACCTCTTTAAAGTGTATATCGTTGATGTAAGTCGACGACAATTAACGAATTTTGGTTCCTTTTGTAAAGTTTTTTAGGGTGGGCATAAAGTATATGTCTCCCCTAGGGAAAGTGTCTCCGTATTGCTAGGATTAAAAGAAATCACTGTTCTTTATCACTGTTCTAATTAGAGAATGTTGAGATTTGAAAGTACTGGCCTCCCAGAAGTTAAGGAATTTACTTTATGTGTGGTACCCACTGTTGCAGTTTCACCATGGCGTATCCAACAACGTGCATCGTTATCGGCTTCGGTGGGGACAATACCGAGGCGATATCAACGGTCAGCCTGTCGGAGAAGTGCGTCGATAAGACCGGAGCTGACAACATCATCTGCGTCGATGAGTTCGGGTACGTCTCCACGAGTGCTGTGATGCTGCTGGGTCGCCCACCGCTATTCACAGATTGGAACAGCTTCGAGACCTACGTTCACCAGACAAAACATTAGTCACCTCCTTAAAAGGACAGACTGGCCGCTTTGGAATGCTAATAGCAGGAGGCGACGTGACCCTCCACAGCTGACGAAAGTGGTGGCGGTGAGGTGGTGTTTGTGAGGAGCCACCAGCTGCAAGGCGGGTCGACGTGGAGATGTGACACAGTCCCGGGAAGGAGGTGTCTTGCTTGGACGAACCGAAGATCACACCTCGGCTGAAGTTGCGTGCCTTGCAACACGGCCTAGGAACGGTGGTCGCAGAAAAGAAATGACCGGCAAGGACCAGGCAGGACTGTCATGCCATAGAAGTGGCTGTCGCTCTCAAATGCAACAGGGACTGCCACCGTCAGTGACTGTAAGTCTGTGTCAGCCAGTTTCTGGGCGAACATTGCGAAAGGATGTGCACGAAATTGACATTTTGCGTCGGTTACCTGGCAAAAGGCTTTTCCTCGGAGCATCACATGTTCGCTGGGACAGACAACACTGAAAGTGGCCAGTATCTGCATCTGAAAACCGAATACGCTGTGGACAGCCCCGTCTTCCAAACTAACAACAGGCTCTTGACAGGGCTCCTTGTTTGACGAACAGTCCTGCACCCTATCAGACTTCGAGTCGGGTGCTAAATCGTTTGGGACAGTGGTTCCAACATAGTATTCAGCATACCCGCAATTTGGTAGCTCGCGGGATACAATTATCAATGAATAGTTCCAGCTGGATATGGCATATCTAAAAAAACATGTGGACTCTCTAGCTTTTCGAGAGTGTTGTTTTTCTGCTCAGTAACATAATACTTACAGAAAATGTAAAATTTTATGGTGTGCTTAATTTTAGTCGACGGTGGCGAGTCCGGCCATGAGATAAGTAAAGCTGGCAGCTTGCAACTGAGGCAGAAGGATATGTAGGACACTCACGTGGGTTTACAGGATGTGACGTTGCTTGTCTTCCAGTACTGGCAACTCTCTGGCGAGCATTCGTCGTATTGACCAACTGCTGTAGTATAATTTTCAGACTTAAGTAACTTGGATTCGTGAATGCGCATTATAGGGACACACATCATTGTGTGCATATTTGCATCGAGAAATTAAATTAAGGCCATTGTAATACAATGCAATGAGCAAAAGAAAAAGAAAATTGTAAACAGTCAGTAAATACACTCCTGGAAATTGAAATAAGAACACCGTGAATTCATTGTCCCAGGAAGTGGAAACTTAAGTGACACATTCCTGGGGTCAGATACATCACATGATCACAATGACAGAACCACAGGCACATAGACACAGGCAACAGAGCATGCACAATGTCGGCACTAGTACAATGTATATCCACCTTTCGCAGCAATGCAGGCTGCTATTCTCCCATGGAGACGATCGTAAAGATGCTGGATGTAGTCCTGTGGAACGGCTTGCCATGCCATTTCCACCTGGCGCCTCAGTTGGACCAGCGTTCGTGCTGGACGTGCAGACCGCGTGAGACGACGCTTCATCCAGTCCCAAACATGCTCAATGGGGGACAGATCCGGAGATCTTGCTGGCCAGAGTAGTTGACTTACACCTTCTAGAGCACGTTGGGTGGCACGGGATACATGCGGACGTGCATTGTCCTGTTGGAACAGCAAGTTCCCTTGCCGGTCTAGGAATGGTAGAACGATGGGTTCGATGACGGTTTGGATGTACCGTGCACTATTCAGTGTCCCCTCGACGATCACCAGAGGTGTACGGCCAGTGTAGGAGATCGCTCCCCACACCATGATGCTGGGTGTTGGCCCTGTGTGCCTCGGTCGTATGCAGTCCTGATTGTGGCGCTCACCTGCACGGCGCCAAACACGCATACGACCATCATTGGCACCAAGGCAGAAGCGACTCTCATCGCTGAAGACGACACGTCTCCATTCGTCCCTCCATTCACGCCTGTCGCGACACCACTGGAGGCGGGCTGCACGATGTTGGGGCGTGAGCGGAAGACGGCCTAACGGTGTGCGGGACCGTAGCCCAGGTTCATGGAGACGGTTGCGAATGGTCCTCGCCGATACCCCAGGAGCAACAGTGTCCCTAATTTGCTCGGAAGTGGCGGTGCGGTCCCCTACGGCACTGCGTCGGATCCTACGGTCTTGGCGTGCATCCGTGCGTCACTGCGGTCCGGTCCCAGGTCGACGGGCACGTGCACCTTCCGCTGACCACTGGCGACAACATCGATGTACTGTGGAGACCTCACGCCCCACGTGTTGAGCAATTGGGCGGTACGTCCACCCGGCCTCACGCATGCCCACTATACGCCCTCGCTCAAAGTCCGTCAACTGCACATACGGTTCACGTCCACGCTGTCGCGGCATGCTACCAGTGTTACAGACTGCGATGGAGCTCCGTATGCCACGGCAAACTGGCTGACACTAAAGGCGGCGGTGCACAAATGCTGCACAGCTATCGCCATTCGACGGCCAACACCGCGGTTCCTGGTGTGTCCGCTGTGCCGTGCGTGTGATCATTGCTTGCACAGCCCTCTCGCAGTGTCCAGAGCAAGTATGGTGGGTCTGACACACCGGTGTCAATGTGTTCTTTTTTCCATTTCCAGGAGTGTATTTGTGATCTTGTCTTATATTGCATAATCCATTTAAATACAAATACGGTTACTGTTATTAATCGATTATCTACCCACTCACGCAGACAACAAGACAACAGTTCCTCAGGCAATTACATTGTCTCAACTTTGGTGTGGCTGAGGTTGGCAGCAATCTGATACAGAACAGTCGACACGGAGTGTCCCGTGTGATGCCGACTTTTAACCCTCAGTATTTTGGGGTCTTTGGTCAACTTATCACAATCTTACTATATCTCACCTGTTGGGGGACTCATAATGTACTAACTTATGTAGGGTACCAATTAATAATAAGACCAAATGATATGTGGCCAAAGGTGCCACCCCACAATGTCAGATTTTGACAGCCACTGCATCTAGCTTGACGAGCTGATGTGATTACCAAGGCTACAGATAGCACTAATAGGTTGTCAGTGAAACTTCAAGCACAGATAACGATTTTATCTGATGGTCCCTAATAAGAATTTTTCCAGTTCCATGTTACATACTTAGGTAATCTATAACCAAGGTCACTCCACTCCCCGCATGGATGTGGTCTCTGGTGGTGCCCAAATGACGAAAATCACATAATTTTAATTTTTTATTAACAAATAGACCATACGTGAAGTGACTTAAAGTAATTTAAATCATTTTCACTAACAATAAGAAACGTTCTTATCCTCTCGCTATGCCATGTAACACCAGAATGAAGCCACCCTCTCAGGCTCCCCAGTTAGAAAAGATGAAGATGGGGAAGGTTAACGGAATCTTACTGAACCATGGGGGAGAAGAGGAAAAAAGGGGAAGGATGTGGGTTTCCCTAGATGACCTTGATCAACTCCCATTGGTTCCCCGTAGGGAGGGTGAGGGGATGGATGGTGTGACGTTGATAATACGTCGCCCAAGTGTGTAACCTGACACCAGAAATCCTTATTAGTGACAATGAGATCGTTATCCGCTTTTGAACTCTCACTGATAACGTACTAACGGTACACCTAATTGGTCTGTTATCTCTTCGAGGGTGATTAATTTTTTGTCTGGTGTGCTTATTTAACCGTTTAAGCACGATATTTTTCATTTGACAGACAACTTAGAATGTGCCCTCATACCGAGTCCCTTCATACGTCGGACGAATGAAAGTGTGCCCACATTACAAGACGGAACAAAAATGTTGAGCTATTCAGTTTTAACAAAGTAGAATCATGAAGTACACTGAAGAGCCAAAGAAATTGGTCTAGGACCTCTGCGACCACGCAGAAGTGCCACAACCCGACGTAGCATGGACTCGAGCAATGTCTGCAGTAGTGCTGGAGGGAACTGACTCCATGAAGCCTGCAGGGCTCTCCATAATCCCGTAAGAGATTGATGGAATGGAGATCTTGTCTGAACAGCACGTTGCAAGTCATTCCAGAAATGTCGAATAATGTTCACGTCTGGGGAGTTTGGTGGCCAGCGGGAGTGTTTAAACTCAGAGGAGTGTTCGTGGAGCCACTCTGTAGCAATTCTGGACGTGTGGGGAGTCGCATTGTCCTACTGGAATTGCCCAAGTTCGTCGGAAGGCACAATGGACATGAATGGATGCACGTGATGAGACACCATGCTTACGTACGTGTCACCTGTCATAGTGGTATCTGCACCTATGAGGGGTCCCATATCACTCGAACTACACACGCCGAACTCCATTACAGAGTCTCCAGCAGCTTGAGAAGTCCCATGCTGACATGCAGGGTCCATGGATTCAGGGGAATGTCTCCATACCCGTACACGTCCATCCGCTCGATACAATTTGAAACGAGACTCATCCGACTAGGCAACATGTTTCTAGTGGATACCAACGCACAGTGCTCTGCTTATATGGCGGTTGTTTTGCATAACTACTCTTGAATGCACGCTGTAGTGGTACAACTCATAAATATCTCGCATATTCCAACATAGTAAAAGCTCTTTTCTTGCTTTGTCGCCATTTCGTCAAGGTACGTCAACTGGTGGCTGTTATGCAGACTCGGTGACATAATTCTGATAAAAATAGGGGCAAACTGCAGGGAAGGATGGGTAATGTGCAATTTGCACAAAACGCAAGAGGTAACAATAAGACTGGAAGACCAAGGGCGAAGTGCTCGGTTTAAACAGAGCATAAGGCAAGGGGGTCGTCTTTCTGCCTTACTGTTCAATCTATGCATCGATGATGCAATGAGGGAAATAAAAGAAAGTTTCAAGAGTGGGATTAAAATTCCGGGTGATAGGATATCAGTGACAAGATTTGGTGATGATATTGCTGTCCTAAGTGAAAGTGAAGAAGAATAAGAAGATATGTTGATTGTAATAAACAGTCTAATGAGTATAGAAGATGGACTGAGAGTAGATCGAAGACAAAGGAAAGAAATGAGAACTAGCGTAAATGACAACAGCGAGAAACGTAATTGGGGACCAGAAAGTAGACGAAGTTAAGGAATTGTGCTACCTAGGCAGCAAAAAGCCCTTGAAGGACAGAGCAAGGAGAACATGAAAAGCAGACTAGCAGTGGCAAAAAGGGCATTCCCAGCCAAAAGCAGTCTACTAGTATCAAACATAGATATTAATTTGACGAAGAAACTTCAGAGAATGTAAGTATGCAGCAGAGCAATGTACGGTAATGAAACATGGACAGTGGGAAAATCGGAGCTGAAGAGATCTAAGAATTTGAGATGTGGCGCTACAGAAGAATGTTGAAAAATGAGAGGACTGATAAGGTAAGGAATGAGAAGGTTCTCCGCAGGATCGGCGAGGAAAGCAATATATGGAAAACACAATCAAGAACATCTGCCTAGGCATCAGGGAATAACTTTCATGGTGCTAGAGGCAGCTGTAGAGGGAGAAAACTGTAGAGGAAGACAGAATAGGGTGGGCAAATTACGAAGGATGTAGGCTGTAATGAAAAGGCTGAAATGAAAAGGCTGGCAGTTGAGGAGCTGCGTGAATGAATAGTAGTAGTACCCCGGCGTGGAAAGTCCGTAAAAAGAACGGGGAAGGGTGAGTTGACCAAAAGCCCCAGCACACCGCATCCGCAAGAATCGCCACACGGTGGCCGGTAGACATCCTTGGGCCATCACGGCATCGAGGACTAGCTTGTATTTTTTTTCTTAATTACAGTCTTCATTTACTTGTTTGTCAAGCTACAAACGCTGGGTGTTAAACGCTATCCGCGTCGAATGTAGCACAGGTCGTAGCACAGAATGTCGACACGGGTGGAAGGCGTGCTGGTGTCCTCGTGTTCCCAGGTGGCCGTGCATGGGCGACGCCGGAGCGCCGCTCGTGTGCCGGAACCTGCTGGTCGGCACCCTTCGGAAGGAGGGCCTGCTGCCCAACGACAGGTGCGAGGCAGACACCGTGCACACCGTCAACAACTTCACCTTCGTCGGCTACTACCGCGACTGGATCGTCGAGCACGTGCCCGTCAGGTTCGGCGTGTGGCGCAGCCGCCCCAGGCATTCCGACGCCTCGACCACGGCTGGAAACCGCGGAGCCTCCTGCGCCTTGGCGATATTACTAGACATCTGGATGTTCGTGCACCCCAAATAAATCCACGTAACCGTTTATGGAACGGCACCTCTTACGTGTAGTTTGTAACCTTCAAAAGTACACAGTTATAAAATTTTGGGTTCAGGTTGATGTTCCTGTATATAAGGGGCACTCACCTGAAGACGAGACAGTCGGTGCAGAACGTAGGTAAACTGTATATTAATTCAAAGTAATCGCCACAACTCCTTATCCCGCTCTGAGACAAGATGGTCAATGCCTCCATTTTAAAATGTCCACGGTTGCCTGCAGAACAATAATTGTACCCAAGATGTACCTCTTGGTCCGCAGCAAAGCGACGGCCACAAATTTCTTGCTTCGAGGCTCCAAAAATATAGAAATCGACAGGAGAGAGATCGAGATTGAATGGAAGATGTGTCAGGGCCTGCCCACATGTTTCATGTAGACAGGGCTTCACAGCAAAACTTCTGCAGTGTCTCTGAAACAGTCTCGGCAGCAGATCCCCCTTCCACCGCCAACCTCTCCCATGTTTTTAGAGCCTTGAATAGACATTCGTGGTCGTTAATTTGTATCGAAAGAAGAAATGAATGCTCGAGCACAATGATGGTTCCATAGGCAACTGCAAAAGTCATTAAATCAACGTAGAGACCATCTTCTGACACTTCGGGATAAATGTATCAACAGCTCTGGCGATTACTTTTGAAACAATAAAGTGTTTACTTATGCTTTTACGTTACCTCTTTTTCTTTTGGCTACCCCTTATAACTGAGGTCAAAATACATACTAAAATGTTCCTGATGGTATGTTTTCACCTAATAAATTCATAGCAGTCGGCCATGTGCTGACGTAACTGTATTGATTAGAATTCGACAATCAGAATATTCAGTTTCTCCTAGAGCAAATGCTTACCACAACAGCTCCTCCTTTTTTTGAGAGTACTCAGTTACAGCTACAGAACTCGGTAGTTGGGTACCAGCAGCATTCGTATCGTCAGGAGGACATCACAGCCAACCGTTTCGTTTGAGAGTAGTAACAAGTTTCTACTAACTAGAAGCGACTTGTATAATTATTTACTGTGTCCATTTTATTCTAAAGTCTTTAATTTGTATATCTAGTAGCCACACTTCTATGTTTTAATTACTGTCTATTCTATAGTTCCGCCGCTTTTAATGTGGATAGGCACTGTGGGTGCTACGTTCAGATGCAGATTACATTGATGACCATTCACCATTCACTCACAGCTCCACATGGTGCTGGCTTGACGCTGGTGTGTGTGTGTGTGGGGGGGGGGGGGGGGGGGGGGCGGCAGGCCTCTGTCCCCTGATGGCTCCACTACCGTTACTGCTCCAGTAGTATATGAAGGGCATGCAGAGCACACCTAGAGCATAATATGTGCATGCACACAAACCGAATGGATACATATTGCAAAACATATTTACTGTTCATGATGATACAATGTTTTTATGTTGCAATGATGAAAATGAATATTTGAGGATTGAATTTTATTCCAATTACTATCCACATAGAAACATATCATAACTGTCCAGCACAGTTCTTTTATCGTAATGAAATGAGAATTCTTTCTTAACCTATTTGTATATTACATTTTTAGCATTAACATTTCCTGTTGCTTAACTGTATTCTAATTCTATCTTTTCTCCCACATCACTTTCTGTTCATCTTGTCATTGATTCATCATTCAACTTTTGAAAGTTTTTATACTTTAAAGTAAACCCCTTTATCTTTGTTACAGTGTTCTTATCACTTTTCGCAGAATAGTAACTCTTAGTTGCTGTTGAAGCCAAATCAATAATCTAATTGTTTCCAACTAATCGGTCTGTTCCCCTAACATGGAACATGTTTCTACTGCATTTGTTCCATTATGAATGTATTCTATAGATTCAGTATCAAAATTAACAGCATCTTTTCCTAGCTTATCTAACATTTCATATAACCTAAGCCTTGCATCTGATGTAGTGTATGTTGCTATCAAGACGTTTGTAGCTATTTTTGACACAGTAATCGTTGACATTATACTTTATCTACTCTGAAACTTCCTGGCATATTAATACTGTGTGCTCGACCGAGACTAGAACTCGGGACCTTTGCCTTTCGTGGTCAAGTGCTCTACCATCTGAGCTGCCGAAGCACGACTCACGCCCGGTACTCACAGTTTTACTTCTGCCAGTATCTCGTCTCCTACCTTCCAAACTTTACAGAAGCTCTCCTGCGAACCTTGCAGAACTAGCACTCCTGAAAGAAAGGATATTGCGGAGACATGGCTTAGCCACAGCCTGGGGGATGTTTCCAGAATGAGATTTTCACTCTGCAGCGGAGTGTGCGCTGATATGAAACTTCCTGGCAGACTAAAATTGTGTGCCCGACCGAGACTCGAACTCGGGACCTTTGCCTTTCGCGGGCAAGTGCTCTACCCTCTGAGCTACCGAAGCACGACTCACGCCCAGTACTGTCATCTTTACTTCTGCCAGTATCTCGTCTCCTACCTTCCAAACTTTACAGAAGCTGAGTTCAAGTCTCGGTCGGGCACACATTTTTAATATACCAGGAAGTTTCATATCAGCGCACACTCCGCTGCAGAGTGAAAATCTCATTCTGGAGACATCCCCCAGGCTGTGGCTAAGCCATGTCTCCGCAATGTCCTTTCTTTTAGGAATGCTAGTTCTGCAAGGTTCGTAGGAGAGCTTCTGTAAAGTTTGGAAGGTAGGAGACGAGATACTGGCAGAAGTAAAGCTGTGAGTACCGGGCTGAGTTGGGCTTCGGTAGCTCAGAGGGTAGAGCACTTGCCCGCGAAAGGCAAAGGTCCCGAGTTCGAGTCTCGCTCGGGCACACAGTTTTAGTCTGCCAGGAAGTTTCATATCAGCGCACACTCCGCTGCAGAGTGAAAATCTCATTCTTTATCTGCACTGTTTCCTCATGAATAAAGTTCATATCTATATTATCTAACTGGTCATCCAAAAGCATCTGATAGTACTTTTGTAGATTTGTAACATACTCAGTTTTACTAATACTGTGTCTTTGTCCAAATTTTCACCATAAGGAATTCAGACAAACTTAGTAGTTGCCCATTTTCATGGGTTTCCTTCTTTCTTACCAGGTTCTTACACAATATCCAATTTTTCTTCAGTTGGTTTTGTATATAACTTTTTGGTTTAAAAGTCATGTGGACTAAATTCTAATTTTACTTTCATGAAATATTTTATGTGATTTTTAAGTAAAATGTTACTCTCATTTTTAAAATTCAATACTCATAGTCTTGTAAAGTGCTATATCCCATTCTCTCGCTTTATTTGCCTTATCAGTGGCCCAAGCTTCTTCATCATTGTGTATACATTAATTTATTTTTTCATATGTACATTTTTCAAATAAAGGAGACACCAGATTTTCATTTTTTTTTTTCTCTCAATCTTTATCCATACAAGTGGCACAGTTTCATACAATTCTCTAAGTGCTAACATTTTTGGTTTTACTATTCCATATCATTTTCTATTGTAATATTTTGGTTTACATATTTTTGTTGGATGCCCTACAGTATAATAATCATATCATTGTACAGTTGTGTAAAGACTGCACACACCAATGTATATTATTTTAACATTAATACAATCTGCTTTAGTGCTTCTTTTATTGTATTTATACAACCACAAGAAGAAGAATCTCTAGGATTCACTGGCTCAATAACTTCAGGTAACTCTTTCAATTTCAAGCTTCTTATGATCTGCTGACTTAACCTAATCATATTCTTACATTTCTACTAAACTATATCCTAAATTTCATATAATTCTATGTCTCAATATCTTCTATCCACTGATTCTTGATTTTTTGTTCTGAAACGTTACCTTCTTAAAACATTTTTTTGCATCCTTGCTGAAAACATCCATAGCTCCAGCTATTTTTAGTTCACACCATTAACAGCATGTTGCGTATTATCGAGAGGTCCAGCTTTATTTAGTTCACACCATTAACAGCATGTTGCATATTATTGTTGCTTAAACTATTTAACCAAGCTATACACTCCTTACTGTAATTCACTTCTTCTTCTTTGTCCAATATAACAATTGTCAGATAATGTAATGGAATTATGTTATCCATTTCTAGAAGCTGTTTCCTTAATCATAAGCAACCTCTTCTCAATATAACTAATCAGAGTTACAGTAATCATTAATTTCTTTCGTTACATTTAGTAGATAAGTTTCTTTGACTTTTTCAGAATCCCATCTGAGAAATACTTCTCTATGTTTTGGTTTCATAGATTCAACACAATAGTCATTGCTATCAGGAATAGGTCCTAATTAATTTTCATCTTGAAGTGTATTAAAAATGTGGCAATTAACCTTTCTTTAACTCTTTCAAATCGAATGTTTTTTGAGACATTACAAAGTTCATCTTATACAATATTGCACCTACCTATAATTTTTAAAACTACCTATGTAGATAGTATATAGTTATCTTGTGTTTTCAACACAGCAATTCAGAACAAATTGTGGATCATATCCTTTAGTATAATGAGCTATAAAAATATAATATATATGTCTATTAGGGAGTGCACACTCACAGATACCATCATGTATCTTAAATTTATAAATCATGCCATCATTAACATTATGAGCTATTACTATATTTGGAATGTGTATTCCTGTTTCTTACTGAGCCTCATAGCCAAACCACACGTATTTCTTAGTGTAGATGAAGATATTTTCATTGGAGTTGCCTTCAGATTGCTTACCTTATGCTATATTGTTGCATTTAAACATACAAATACACAATAATTTTTGTATAGTCCATTAACAGTACATGTATTTTTACTACAATTTTGACATTTTTAGCCTATAATTTTGGTACCTTCGTCATCATACATAATTTGGATCACGCTAACCTCCTATCTGTGTTTTCTTTTGCAAATAACATGAGTGAATTTTAATTTCTACCTCATGGTGACAGTTTTTACATCTTTCAAATCCATGTTTAGGTACTTCAGGTCAACCAAATTTCGCTGTGTTCTTCACATTTATATACTGTATCACAAACAGCTTGGTCACTATTTAACCATTCTTCATTGTAAAAGTATTTATCAGAGATTTCACAATATATCTTATTTTCCACTGTATCATGTTTTTGGTTGTTGCATAATATACAAATTTTATTTGTACTCTGCATTTATATTTTTTCTTGTTGTTATATGCTGTTACATATACCACTGTAATATGATGATGCTTAAAAGCTGACAAGCTGTGAATTATATCGAAGTAGTTTTGATTTTATATTTATTGCCTTATCAGTGCCATCATAGATAACTGAACTAAAATACTCAGCATATTCCATATTTATCTGGTTATCTAACAATTCGTCAATATGTTTAACATCTTTTACAGTAACCCTTCTTCGTTATATTGTCCTAATTGGTTACATAACACTGTAGTTAGCTATTTTTGTAATTTGTATTTAGAGGTACAATACCCTCAACCTCCAAAAGAGTGTAATAATTTCAATTCCAAAGAAAGCAGTTGCTGACAGGTGTGAATAATACTGAACTACCAGTTTAATAACTCATGGTTGCAAAATACTAACAAAAATTGTTTACAGAAGGATAGAAAAATTGGTAAAAGCTGACCTCAGAGTAGATCAGTTTAGATTCTGGAGAAATGGAGGAACATGTGATGCAATAGTGACCTTGGCCTATCTTAGAAGTTAAGTTAAGAAAAGGCAAATCTTCATTTACAGCGTGTATAGACTTGGAGAAAACTTTTTATGTTGTTGACTGTCATATTCTCTATAAAATTCTGAAAGTAGAAGGAGTGAAATACAGGGAGTGAAAGGCTGTTTACAAGTGCACAGGAACTAAAGAGCAGTTTTAAGAGTCAAGGGTCATGAAAAGGATGCACTGGTTAAGAAATGAGTGAGACAGGGAACCAGCATTGAAGCCTATCCCCAATGTTACTCAATCTGTACATTGAACAAGCATTAAAGGAAATCGAAGAAAAATTTGGAGAAGGAATTAAAATTCAGGAAGAAATAAAAACTTTGAGTTTATATAAATGACTAATTGCGCAGTGTGTGAAATATCTGTGGACTCATCAAGTGCGATGGAAAGTGCGATAATGCACACCTTAATTGACGGTAAACGTCACCTGCCGTGGCACTTATGTGACGACTTACAGTCCACCGAGAAAGAGTGATAGCTCGAAACTGAATTGCATTCAGAGGGCAAAGTAAATCAGCAGCATCATTGATGCACTCCTTTACAAACTCACCTTCAGCAAATGGTTTTCCAGCCCTCGCTATATAAAGCGCAATCTTGAAGTTTGCTTGTACCACTGGGCTATCATTGTTGTCATCCTGAAAGACTGAAAAAAGTGCTCCATAATATGTTAAATCAGTTAGATGAGACACATGACGAAAGAAAGTCGCAGATCTCTCATGACAACAGCTGCTGAAACGTTTGAGTTCAGCTACTTATGCTATTAGGGTCATTGCAAATTTTGAAGATATACGTCTCAGTAAATTGGCTTACCACGCCTATTTTCATTCTCTGCTTTCGTATGGCACCATTTTCTGGGGTAACTCATCATTGAGTAAAAGAGTGTTCATTGCACAAAAGCGCATAATCAGAATAATTGCTGGAGCACATCCAAGATCATCCTGCAGTCACTTATTTCAAGAGCTACCGATCTTCACTGTAGCCTCACAATATATATATTCACTTATGAAGCTTGTTATCAACAATCGGAGCGATTTCAAAGTAATAGCAGTGTACATGCCTACAACACTGGGAGAAAGCATGATCTTCACTACTCAAAGGTAAATCTAATATTGGCTCCTAAGAGGGTAAATTATACTGCCAAAAAGTCTTTGGTCACTTACCTAATAGCATCAATAGTCTGACAGATAGCCATATAGCATTTAAAAGGAAATTAAAAGAATTTCTTAATAGAAACTCCTACTCATTAGATGAATTTTTGGATATAGTAAGTGGGTAATTTCCCCGACCCCCACAAAAAATTAAGTGTCATGTAATATTTTGTGTAATGTAATATCTTGTATAGATACCTTTTACTATCCTGACATGTTCCACATAATTACGAAGTGTCCTTATTCATGATCTATGGAATAAGTACTAATCTAATCTAAACAGCAACTTACATCAGATTCATCTAGTATTGTTGGATCGCTCTTTTTAAGCTCAGTCAATTTCCCCATCCACTCAGAATCCGACAATAAATTGTACTTATCCTTATGAAATTCATTACAATGGCGTTTAATACTAAACTTCCGCTAACCAGCGAGAATACAACCACATATTAAACGTTTCGAATTTTCACGTTTATGTACAAAGGAAAAATGATTCTTTCATTCCTTTTTAAAATATAGCATATCTCCACTTCTCGATTTCCTTGATTCACTCTTCATTTTCCAGTTCTTCGCATCACCGTCCACAGCTTAGCCTGGTACTCCTATGCCGCAACCAGCCGGCTGTCGCCACTGTCCTGTTTGACGATTGCACTCGAGCAGCAAACGTGCAGCGCTGTGCGCTCATGAGCCGCGTGCCGCCACTGAGTTACATGATCCACTTGTCTAATCTTCAACATTCTTCTGTAGCGCCATATTTCGATAGCTTCTATTCTCCTCTTCTCTAAACTATTTATCGTCCATGTTTCACTTCCATACATTAATACACTCCACACAAATACTTTCAGAAAAGACTTCCTGACACTTAAATTTATACACGATATTAACAAATTTCTCTTCTTCAGAAACGCTTTCCTTGCCATAGCCAGTCTACATTTTATATCTTCTCTACTTCTACCATCATCAGTTATTTTGCCCCCCCTCCCCCAAATAGCAAAACTCTTCAACTACTTTAAATGTCTTATTTCCTAATAATTCCCTCAGCATCATCTGATTTATTTCCACTACTTTCCATTATCTTAGTTTTTTTCCTTCGTGTTCATCTTACATCCTCCTTTCAAGACACTGTTCATTCCATTCAACTGCTCTTCCAGGTCCTTTGCTGTGTTTGACAGAAATACAATGTCATTGCCAAACTTCAAAGTTTTTATTTCTTCTCCATGGATTTAAATTGCTGCTCAAAATTTTTCTTTTGTTTCCTTTCCTGTTGCTCAATATAAAGATTGAACAACATTGGGGATAGGCTACAATGCACTCCCTTTCATCACTCCTCCCCGTTCATACACCTCGACTCTTATAACTGCCATCTGGTTTCTGTACAAATCGTAAATAGCCTTATGTATTTTAATCGTGCCATCCTCAGAATTTTAAAGAGAGTATTCAAGTCAACATTGTCAAAATCTTTCTCTAAGTCTACAAATGCTAGAAACGCAAGTTTGCCTTTCCTTAATCTATCTTCTAAGATACGTTGTAAGGTCAGTATTGCCTCAGATGTACCAGCATTTCTATCATGGGTCGTATCCTGTCGAAATTGAGTAAAGCATTTCTGGATTCATGGCTGCTATATACAACTTATTTCCATTTCTGAACTACTTCTACTATAGAGTTTTTTTTGTGTAATCTGATTTTCATTAACAGTGTCGAGTTCACTAAGATGATCGCCATTAAGGACAACCTTACAGTCAATAGACAATGCTGTAAGTTTCTCATAAATCCTAATCTTATTTCTTTAACTTCCAATATCTCTTGTTTTGAAGATTTATTCTCTTCTACTTGCTCAAATAGTTTTCTACTAGCTGGAAATACCTGATAAGTCTCATTATTTTCCCCTTTCTCTATGGTCCTGGGTTTTCAAACATATTGTCACTACCAAATCTATAGTAATAATTACATTAGGTACTCGTTTTGGTTTTGATAATGGAACTCCTATAACGTAACTGATCAAATTAATTCTGATTTCTTTAATTTGTTGTAGATTACTGAGATTCAGTGTATTCGAAATATGTGTAAATTCACTTTGTCTAGGTTGTGTAAATGTGTTACTTTTTCCAATAAACTGTATATGTTCATTTTTATGCAGTCTGGAAGAATCTTGAAGTATTAAGCTCTTAGCTAGATATCTAAACTCAATGACATTCATTGAAGTTAGTTCCATTTACTGTGATCAAAAATTTAAGAATTTTTGGTAGCTATGACATTTTTATAAATTAATGATTTCAATTTTTTTAGTTCATGCGTGGCTACACTTCTACCGCCTTCACAAATAACTTTTTCAAAATTTTCACCCATCTTAACATGATAGTATCTGTTAGTACAAGAAGATGCACATTCCTTGTATATATTACAAGTCCATTTATTTCATATAAATAAAATTTTAATTTCACTATCAAAATATAAATCTACTATATGCTATCCAATAACACTGCTATATTCCTAATTGTCACACCCAATAGCTTTCTGAAATAGAGAAAAAATATCTTTATCGTATCCTTCAATATACGTCACACAACATGTGATGAATAACTTTATCATGTATCTGTCATAAAATATATCTGCTTATTCATTCAAACTCTAGCCATTGTGTCCAGTACACTAGTTAACTTCATATCTTGTGGTTAAATTCTAGCACACACAACTTTATGTCTGACTTATCTGTCATGCCTTTATACACATTATTCCAACGATCACAGTTCTGCCATCATCCATCACTTCTGTATATCTATCTGGTAATAAAATTTTAAAATTACTTACTTCAATACCACAGAATTTCTTCAGTGGTATATCTTTATTGGCACTATTAAACTTAGTTGCTTGCTCCCTTTAGATGGCAGCAAAATAATTAGCTTTTGTACTGTATTCTTTAGTACACATATTACCTCTGGAATTAATGAAGATGATTTAATGCAGTCCATTGAAAATAGTGATAAATCTAGTGTATACAATTATTAAAACATATTTGTTGTTAGTACAAAACTATCACAAAAATATAATTTTATAAAGTTAGTAGCACGATGAAAAATAAAATTAAATCTCGATTAGTTACATTTAATACTGATGAAAACCCTAATAACAAATTAGAATATTATTACACAAGAGATTGTGTTAATTACTGTATTATTGAAAAACTGCTCATATCTGCTTTTAAATTACACAGAGGAGAAAAAGATTCTAACCAGTTTATGTAGAATTTATTACCTTTCTTTCTTAACACTTTCTTTACACATCTGGATACTTTCTGCAACTCACACTCTCAGAAATTTTGTATGATATCCTACAATTTGTGTGTAACTGGAACTGTATGTATAACATCTTGTGTTTCAAATAATTCCATTGAGCAGTTTCTTTTCCAAAGAAATCCTTTCAGTTTGCTTATTCCAACATTCTCACCAATAATGTACTTTCTTTCAACCGGATATACAGCTATTGCATCAGGTTTTTAATTTTGATCATTAACATCTATTGGTTTCATTTTTGTTGTACTATGCTTTGAGGCATTCTACTTACTCACTAGCTTTGGTAATATATCAACACATCTGCATTTGACTTGAATACTTAACATGTTCCACATGTTCCCTTTCTATATTCAATTGAATCTTTACACAACAGATGCTTTGATCTGAGTAAATGTGGAATAATGATTAATATTACATATTTTCATTACAGAACAAATACTTTATTATAAAATTCTCTTCCAATAGGTGAATATTATCTGGTTGTCACTCTTTTAAAATAATCTTAATCACATTTACTACATTGTCACTTGATTTATCTTTTACTGGTAATACCCATGCATATTTGAAGATATGAGTTTCAGAACCTGCCACATGACATTTTTGGTCAAACTGAGTTATGCCTGTCATCTAATTGTCTATATTGAATTCTACCATGTGGTGAAAAGTAATCTTCCAAAAGTCACCCACCTACTGTAATATAAGGCTCTGAATATTGGGGTGAGTTTCAAATGCTGAAATGTGAACAGAAGTAGTTTGGTTGTTCTCTTCCAAAATCTGTGACATAATGCTTTGTGCCAGATCATGTCACTACCTCATTGTCGCTGCCTCACTGCTAGGATGTTACAGCAAAAATCAATCAGTCCTTTAGTAGGTTGACCAGACATCCGGATTAATCCAGATATTTCCTCCTTTTTAGCTCTTTGTCTGGGGTCTGGGCGGATTTTTACAGTGTCCGGCTTTGTCGCTAGGTTGAGTGTAATACAGTTAAATTTACAATTCGTCCCGTTCTATTGCTCTTTTCTTAAATACTTTAACTATTGGCACAGTTTTCGTGATAAACACGCATGAAGACGTTGTTAGTAGGTGGCACCAGGATCATCGATGTTATCGTTGATTGACCTATAAGCGAATGCAAATATCGAGTATTTAAAATTTTCGTTTTCTATCATTGTTTTGTATTGGCTTGGCTTCCTGTAGTGCATGTGTGATTTGTGAGTGTAATTTTCAACAGAGTGACGTACGTAAAATATTTGGCTATGCCTAAACGAAAGTGTACATTTTCTGATGCCCTTTCTTGTAAATACCCGGCTTTCAAGAAAGGGAGAAATGAATTTGAAGCGGAATGTAAGATATGTGGAGCTGTAATGTACGTCTCAGTGGCCAATAAAGGTAAGAAATAACTCGACAGATTAACTGTCATTGTTTTATAGTCATTCAAACTATTTGTATTTGGAAGGTTAAAAAAGTCCAGTTCACGTATCGCCAGCTGCTGCTTGAATTGTAGATGTTGGTGGCAGTGCGTCGAATGGAGGGAGGCGAATGGTCTTACGTTTTTCGCTTGATAAACAATTCTGTGTTGTTGACATAACAAAACAATTGACGCCAAACTGTCACCACATTCAATGTTTTTCATTTTTTTATATTGGTCAGTTAACCACCACCTGACCATCAGCAACAATTGACAACTAGTTTTAATTCCCAGCAAAAACACGCAATCTTATTGGCTGCCTGAACGCTGTAAAACGAAATGCATGTTGCTTTGTCACTGAAATGTTAAATTTCTTGCATAGGTGGCCAAGATATTGAACATCACACTGCCACTGAGAAGTATAAAAAAACCTTCAGGCTTCCAGTTTGATGTCTAGGATAGAGACATTATTTCAGCAACAACAATCTACTTCTGCTATATGCCACAGAGTTCGTACTGGAGGAGGAGCATTGGCATTCCATAATGTTAGGCATCATTTTAGCTACAGGTCAATGGACTGTATGTCAAAATTAAATTAACCAATTTATTTTGACTCAGATGTTGCTAAAAAAGATTTTCTCAGCTAGTCAAAAACTCATAGTATTGTAAATAACATGATTGCTCCACATGCCTTGACTGTAACAATGGAAGATTTGAGTGACATATTTTGTTTTGGTGATTCTACTGAAGGAAGTAACCATGGCAATATAAAAATGTCTGTGACTGTTGTACAATATTTTGACTACAAACAGGGTGGTTTAAAAAACAAAAGTAATCGAGCTAAAATCTACTCCAAATGAATCACCTGAGACATCTGCAGAATAAATTACAGAAACTTTACAACATTTGAGTATTGTTAATAAGTTTGTGTCATTTACTGGTGATAATGCAAACACAAACTTTGGTAGTGTTAATCGCAAGGAAGGCAATAATATACACAACAGATTAAAGACATCTCTGAAAAACGAGCATTTAATTGGAGTGGGATGTCCAGCTCACATTTTACACAATACAATTCAGCATGGAGCTGGGTGTCTTTCTATTTATTTAGAGTGTATTATTGTAAAAACACATAATTATTTTTCTATTTACACAGTTAGAACAGAACAGTTGCGAACTTTCTGTGAATTTGTTGAAGTTAATTAAGTTAATTACAAACAAGTCCTGTCTCATGTAAAGACTAGGTGGCTGTCTCTTTTCCAGCCATTGAAAGGAGTCTGGAAATGTATGCTGCTCTTAAAGCTTACTTCCTCTCTGAAAGCAAACCACCACAGGCTTTTTTCGATTTTTTCAGAACATGTTGAGTGAAGCTTACTTATGGTATTTGCATTCAATGATGTCTTTGTTCTGTACAAGTGTTCTGGAACTAGAAAAGGAGGACAACTCTGTGGTTGATTGAATTTTAGAGGTGCTTGAAGACCGACTAAGTGGAAAATTCATTTGCCTTAAGGTCAAGCAGATCCTCAAAATTGCAGCAGACGAAGGGTTCGAGAAAGAAGCCAAACTTTTCATGGAGGATGATATTTTACTTTATCAATCATGCCACGAATATTTGAAGAGGTACTCTGTATGTTTGAGGACTTCTCATGTTTTAGGTGGATGTCACTTAAGAACGATTTTTGCTACAGTGATTTTGAGAAAAGCCTTGTGTATCTGCAGGAGAAACGTAAAGCCTTTGAAACTCAAGATGCAATTTGAGGCAATTTCTAAAAAAGAATAATGATGATCTAGAATTTAGGACTTTGTCTTGTAGTAAAAAATGGGCAAAGGTTTCTTTGTGACAGTAAGTCAGTTGACTGTCTGGCAGAGTTGCTCAAACTTGCTGAATACTTTTTCAGAATTTCAGGGCATAATGCTAATGCCACAAGAATATTTTCTCTAATCACTACAAAGTGGACTGATGAGAGGAAAAGATTAAACCTTGAATCAGTCAAAGGTCTGTTGTTGGTCCAATATAATTTAAAAGAAATTTCATGTGTGTCATTTTACAATTATCTTTTAAGTAAGCCTAAACTTCTGCAAAAAATTGATTCCTCCGAGATGTATCAATGATTGTTAAGGAATGTATGTATGTTACTTCTATAAAAAAATTCATTTATTAAAACTGAACGTATGTTTGATGGAGAATACTGTAGATGAGGATACCACCTGTCAGCTTTGGACAAGTCACGTGAAAGTAGCCAATCAGGAGTGACGTTTAGGCAGTCGACTTTATTAAACCTTATAACTATGCATAAATATAAAAACAATTGATACCACACTGTCACCATAATCAATATTTTTAATTTTATATTTTAAAAAATTGCTCTGGGAATCACCACCTGACCACCAGTAACAATTAACTACTAGTTTTCCCCGTTATTCCCGGCAGGCACATCACTTGTCCAGAGCTGACGGGTGGTATCCTCAGCTGCAGTTGACCCATTTGACATGTCCTCTTTTTTATTCCTTTGTCCTCCTTTTTCAAGCTGTTTGTCCTCCTTTTTAAACAATTGTATCTGGTCACCCTATCCTTTAGAAGTTACAGTTTAGGTTACTGCTTGTGTTGATAACCAAGATGGAGAGCGCAGGAACTACTACACAATAAAACCCAGGGAATGTGAGGAAAAAACCTAGACAATCACGTTGATGTAGATGGGCAGTTCAAAAAAATTACTAGTACAATTGACAAATACAGTAATCAACTTTTTTTTGTTCTAGAAGGTAACTGGATTACATTAGTTTGTTTTCAGGTATTGCCACACACCAACTGAAATGCAAAAATGTAATCATAAGTCCAAACCAAAAGGTTTCAAGTGCGAAGGCCTGATGGAAGCAGATGCTCATCGGTCTATAAAACCTTACATGAAACCCACAACCAAAAAGACACAAGATGCTTTTATCCTAAAATATTCAAGTGTCAAAGTGTGCAATAGGCACTGTCCAGATGAAAGAACTAAAACTGTGGACCAAAAAATGGGAATGAAACACTACTTCATATACATAGAAGATAAAACTATTGTGTCCCACTGTGCCAAGGCACATTTCTCAGTGCCTTGTAAGAGTGGAAGAAAATCTGAGGAACTTTCATGAAACAGACTTGGTGATAATAATCTCCAATATAAATTAATGAAATTAATGATTTATTCAGGTATCATTATGTCTCATTATAAAAGTTATTTGACTTCTGTTAATACATAAGAGGGAAGAGGAAACTAAACCTTGTTGTTTCTATCTGTTTCTAGCTTCACTTTGAAAGGAGAGTAGGAGATCAGAGATCAGCTAAATAGGGAGAATAAAGAAGACCGTTACTGACTTCATCATACGTTTGTTATTTGTCTGTTACACAGTCACATTATTGGCACACTGGAAACAAACATCAGCATCTGCCATCGCACCTGAATATCAGGAAATAGCAGCAAATGTACCAGCATAACGCATCTTCTATTACTAAGCTGAAGGGAAAATGTTTTGAGGATACCTCCAACAGAAATTTCAACATAGGATTTGGTAAATCAGGTACAGATGCCTACTTAATGTGTCTCAGCTTCAAAAATGAAGTTAAGTCTAGCTATGATACACCTATGAGATAAGTAAGGAAACAGAACAAATGTTCACCAGACCTGCACAAAGGCTTACTAAGAAAAAATTAAATTACTTAAAAGTGGATCAGGAACATTAATTATTGATTGCAAGAGAAAGCTTGTCTTGCCTAAGGCTCTGATAGGGCAGCCTACTGTAGTAAGATGTTCTATTTCTGCGTTTTCGTTACGTGAATTTCACTCTGCAATGGAAGTTAGTTCCAGAAAACATTTTTTGCTAAACTAGAACCAAAGATCAAAGCAGGGACGGATCCAGTTTCAGCTGTCCATCACTGTCTGCAAAGGATGGTTGATTTTAACAGTTTGATGAATATCCACTTGTCTTCCAATGACTGCAATGGATATAATCGAAATCAACAATGTTAAGAGTGACACTGAAATGGTTTCAAGGAGGTACATGTGATATTCAAGGTGTTGAAATGGTATTCCCAATACCTAGGCACTCTTACAATTCCACCTGTGTTTTTAGAGGGTGAAATCAAACACCATGAAGAAGTCATAAGACCAGAAAAATATCTCAAGCTCATGAAAAAGTTCAGTGAGGTTGTTTGGTTGGTACAGAATTGGAAATGTTTTTACTGGAAGACAGAGTTGAGAAGCACGAGCATTGTGCCACAGCTTAATAGCATGCAAATACATAATTTTCAAAACAGGTGCAAAGGACAGAATTGCGGTCAGAGATGAGGACCTGTACAACGGCAACATGGTTACGGAATAAAGTATCCCAAAGAAAGGCAACACATAGGCTTCTATGCAACCAAACCCATTGGCATATGGCATTCCTGTTGTAGAGGTAACGATGGTTGATGTCGAGAAACTCTTGAAGAAGAATTTTGCACATTGTGCAATTTAGACTCATCTGCAGTATATGAACATGTGATTAAAAACAGGAAAGTAATTGAAAACATGAGTACAGGTGTGGATGATGAAGTGTGTGAACAAAGACCTGCAGAAGAAACCCATAACACTAATTATGTGTCAAAAAAGGACCTTTACATTTACAGCTAAACTTATATAACTACTTATGTTTTCACACTGTTACTGCTGAGGTCTGAATACAACGTTACATAGTTCAGTATGAAAATTGTACTGGTTCTAAAAATGTCAGAACACATATTTTCATTGTTCCCTTAAATGTGAGTTTCAAAACTGACAATGTGCAAACAAGATACACAAAATACTTGGGAACAGATCTTCGCTTGTGGTGAATACTTATACATATCATGAATGGTAATCAATTCACCCAGTTTGAACTTTGTAAGTATAATGGGATAGGCATTACATATTTTTCTCATCGATGTTAAAATGATGAAAAGTTATGTGACAGGTATTGCATCTCACCCCCTCATTTAATTTTTGAAATTTCTCTTTATTCACCTGAATCCATATGAATTAAATCTGCTTACTGTAAACCATTAATCCCAAATATTACAACTTTTGTTCTGTTGTAGTTCATTCCTTCATTGACTCTAAATTGATCATCAGGTAGTGTAGTTGTTTCAGCAAATATAATTGAATTTACATCAGCTGGTACGATTGTAACTGTATCTTTTAATTAAACAGTTAGAAAATTGATTTATGTATTATTAATTGAGTATTATGAATTATTTCAAACAGCTTCTCAATTACATTCAGTGTAATCTTAAAATCAGGAAATGTTAATCGGGAATACCACTAACAGTGTTTGTTTCAAGCCAAAAAAATTCAGAATGATGCAGTTTTGTTCATTTCCAGTCATAAATGATAATCCAATTACTTGCTTATCCTACACCTTATTTTCTACCCTATCACACCTGCCTAAACGGTAATTAATAACTGTATTCATGTTATTTACCTTTTCATTAAAAACTGTGTTTTTGTTGTTAAATTTTTGTATAGTGATGTAGTTATTAAATTGCGTTATAATACTTATTTATATAGCTTTTGTCACAAGATTCTTTAATTCTTTTCCTGAATATCTTTGTTAACTATATATTTTTCATTAGTTGGATCATTTACATCTACTAATTTTCTGCCATTAAATCGATATAGCTCTTAGTTAACTTCAGAATGTTACTTGATTCATTTTAAAATTATCTATTTACATTTTTTTATTTCTTAATCTAATTATTTTTTTTAATTTATGATTGTAATTCTTTTTCATTTTTGATTCCGGTGTTGGTTATATTTTTTCTCAATCCTTAGATGTACATGAATCCGTTTTTTACTGTTCATAGTGTTTTATGAAGTATGTCCATTTATTACATTCAAAATATCTTTGAATTGATCATTATCTGACAATGGCTTTAGCACAAATATACACAAATGACTACATATGAGTGCACCATAGTATTGTGCTCTGTCTACATTGTAGTATAGTTCATTTTGACCAAAGTAGTCACCTACTTGTCATGGTACAACACTAACATATCAGTCAAATATAATTTTGTATTATTTGTTTCATAGTACACAATTCCACATTATTTGCTCTAGGATGAATAGATTGTTCATCAAACATATACACACCACAAAAGTGTTTCATTTTTGTTGTGTTAGCAAGCTTTTCTATATTAAAATTCCTTAATGCATTAGGGTACATATCGATTAATTTTTGCAAGAATTTTTATTATATTGTGCTCTTTGCTCTGCTAGTTCTTCATCTTATTTTTTTCTTATGAAGTGTAGTTGTAATTACAGCAGCTCCACCAACTTATGAACACAATGTAACTCATGCAGCAATGTGCAATGATAAAAATGCACCTTCATATTGTGTTAGTGCTCAACTATTCTTTTTATCTCTCTTTCTCTTCTTGGCACCAGTTAAATAATCGTCAATGCTATGTAACTGATCCTTACTGAGTTTATGTTTAATTGTACTTGGTACTCAACTGTAATCAGTGCTGAAGTGATTAAGTTATATACAATAGAAATACTATAGTCCTCAAATTTTATCATCAAGTTCAGTACCCATACCTAATTTGCTTTTTCTATACATTATTCCTCTGACACCATTTGCTGCATCTTTTTCTTCAGGTGAAGCACCAGAACTGTGCATCCTCTATTTTGAAATTTTTTGAAGCTCTTTATCTGCTGCATGTCTATACTCTAAATCTTTATGATGTCTGTTTGCAGTATCATACACTTTACATGTTTCATCTAATGGGTTGACTCCTTGATCTCCTCTTACTAATCTTTCATCTAACTTGGTAAATGTTCCCCAATAATTTTATACAGGTTTGGAAAGGGTAAACTATTCAGAGCCCAATACGCTAGTCCTTTCCCATAATTTTTTCTCTTCCAAAATGTATGTGGTAAATTATTCAAAAATCTTATTAGATATTGTATTCCTTTTGACTTATTGATAATGAGATCGTTGTATTTAATGATTGACATTTATGATATAGCAAGCTTTCCAGTATAATAATTTTTATTTCCACATAATTTTCTCCAAGAATTACCATTAATCTATGAATGTATTCATGTAATCATTCATGTAAACATGACTAATTGATTTTTCTGTGTACTTTTTTTAATTTCTCACCTGTCTTCTTATTATCTGAAGAATCTATATTAGCTTCCCAATACCCTGATGTTGATTTTAGGAAGTAGCTAATAATAATATTTTATTATTGTTTTAATATATTTACGTGATTTGAATTTATTAGGATTTATTACAATACAGTGCTTCTGAATGGAATAATATATTTGCATAAACTGATAAATCAGTAGGATAAAATTTTGTATTAATATCTTCCATAATAGTATGTTTTCTAGTACGAAGGTCCATCAATCAATGGTGCCTCCAACAATGTTAATTTATCTCCACTGAATTCTACAGGTAAATTATGAAGGTATACAAACATACCAACACGGCTTAATCAAATACTTTGTCTTTGGTATTGTTAATAGAGTTCATCTTTCTTAAACTTATGTTTATACTTTTAGCACATTGTCCTTTATCATTTAACTTTTTCTATTTTTATTCTCTTTTAAATATTTATTCAGTACATCCTGTATTTCTGTTTGACTTTATGTATAATGCTAAATTTTGAGAGGTCCTGGGATTGGTTGTGAACCTGGTAAACTGGGCACTGTTCATTAAGTTGTGCAACAAACCTGTTGTTTAACATTGTAGTTGGAAATGACGGGTATAAAATTTTTGCTGGAGAGATGTTTGGTGCAACTGTGAGCAGCATTGTTTCAGTCATCATTTTTTTCCTGACATTGGCTCCTTCACTAATTTTATTGTAAAAATTTTTAGTTGTTGAGCTTTTCATGTTGAAGTGTCCAGCAGTTTGTTAGCTCCAGATTTCAGAAGAAAGAGAGTTTTATTTTTTCCTTTATTTGTTGGTATAATGAACAAATTTGTGATTTATTAAATTATTTTAAGATTCACAAATGAGATTATAGCTATGAAATTATTTAATTTTAGGCGAAATAAGAACCAGTGCATTTTTCTATTTACCCCAGAAAAATTATAAAGTTGGGAATTGGGTATAGATACTGCATGGAGATTGCAAAAAAAGTAGTATGATGTTATCCTGTATAAGATTTTGAAAAATACTAAGGACCAAGATTAAAAAGTGATCAGTTTGCAGTTACATTCTAAATGATGTTATAAATAAAGTTAAAATATTTAGAGAAGTCACAGCAGCTTATGCTGTCTCAAAATCAGTCATATGTCACCAAATGAGAGGGTGTAAATGTTCCTTTTCTGAAAGTCCAGAGATAAAGAATAAAAAGGAGTTAAATCTGACACTTTGTACAGAATTTGCATTATTTTATTTTAATTTCTTGTTTAGGTAAGAGGGTATCACCAAACTCTTTCTCCACATACTCGTATTGAAGCTATGTTGGACAATTTTTATTTGCTAATGCAGAAATGAGACTGTGACAAACACGAACTTAGGTAATTGGTACAACAATGTATGAAACAGAATTCATCACAGACTCCATTTAAAGATGGTCATCCTTGTGAGGATTCAAAGGTGGAATAAAATTTTTCTCAGAATCCAGCATTAAAGAATAAGAAGAAAAATGTTGACTCTTTATACATGATTTGCATAATTCTGTTCTGATTTCTTTTTTAGGTCAGATAAATAAATTAGGAATTGAGCAGTGTCATACTCTTTCTACACATATTGAAATCAGCTGTCATGATTACTTTATTCTTAATAAATGAAAAATATAGAAAGCTATTAGTTTTATTCATTTCTTTTGAATTAAAAAAGTAAAAACAACCTGAACATTACTAACAGGGATACAGAAGTTAACAATCGTATTGACAATGGACAGGTGTATCCTTATCATGCACAGTTGTACATGAGCTTTAGAATTGTTCAGGCTCATGGAATGGATTATCCAGTATATGAAGACAGTCCAATAAAAAGTTAACTGGTAATCATGTAGCAAAATTATTTGAGTTTGTAACCATAAAGAAAGGAAATTATATTTTATCTAGAATGGGACACTGATTTATTTCATCATCAGTTTTATTGCAGCTGATTTCATCTCTTGCTGATAAAATATTCATGGAGCGACATATTTTTGACAATAGCAGAATAAAGAGCACAAAAATGAAGTACTTTATCCACTGGAAGTGCTCGGAGGATTTTGCAGAGACTATAAAGAGGTGATGTGGTAGCGTGATCTTACTGCTTGGTTCACTTGAAGTGCTAGTACAGGAGATTCTCTTCTTAGACGGGCACATTACAATGATACAGTATTCGAAATAATATGTACTCTTCCAACATAAATTAAGCTGTAGTAGGAGATGTGGAAATTAGAGCGCCAGTTGCTAAATATGAATCCAATTATGAACTTAAGCAACGAGAAATTATATTGAAAAAGGCTAATATATAGAGATATCGTTCTAAGAATTGTAGATTCCAGGGGTAGCTGGAATAACTCTGTGGACACTCGCCTGAAATCTTGACGTCAGTACGCGTTTTCCATCAGATTTAATTTGCATTGCTGTGTATATTACAGATGGAATCTTAGTAAATGAAATATCATAATTACCAATAATTTGAATATATCTATTTAAGAGAAAAATTTTGTATATCGGTCAATAGCCTGTACACAAAATGGAGACACTTAGCAATGAGCTCCTACCAAAGTAATGCACATATTCAGTGGAATATTTTGTCCTGGCACATAGTAACAGAATGTACAGGACCAACGTATTTCCTGCCTTTTTTATGAACATACCTATATTCGGTTTTTTGGTTTGTGCTTTTGCAGTCCAGACTCTGTCCACACTGACCTGGTGAGTTGGCAGTTGAGTCCACTTAAGAGCTTTTCACAGCACAAACCTGTCCAGCTCTCTCAGATATCTTTTTTGGCAACATTTTCGACATTGCCCTTTGGTGAAGATGGTTTTACAAAAGCGTGAAAGGAAGCTGCCTCAAGAATTCTTTTTATTTGATTTGATCCTTCTTATTTATGTTCAAAATAAAAGTAGTATTTGTCATAGCTGCTTTCGTGGAGCTATAAGACACAACAATTGGCCATCTTGTTATTTTTATATCTACATTATATGTTCCACTCATTCCGTCTATCACAGCAACTCCAGTTTTAGGTGATAGAATGTAATAATTCCTGTTCTTTTTATAATTCCCTTTATTTTAATCAATATTTCTATCGTGATGCATTGTAGACAGAAGTAACACCACTCTACTTCGTTTCGGTGCATGAGAGACTAAGTTGCAGTTTTCCTGAAAGACAGACGTGAATGACTTTTGTTGTTAATCTTCAGTGTTATTAAGTCCCAAAGGGACTTGCCTCATTCTTCCTCAGGGAAGTCTGTCATGAGTCTATTTGCAAGCTTGTAACTTGTAAAATAATTGTCAGGCGTTACATTACGTCCTGTACACATGGCAGGTCGGCAAAGTTGCTTAACAAGTTCAAATGATCAGTTGTCGTGTTTGTGTGGCCCTTCAGGCTGTTTCCCAACACACACCTCCTTGGCGGAATCTACATTTTCCGTGGATTCTTTTAGTTTTTCGTCATCTGTCACATATTCACAAACTGTGCAAGCCTTCTGAAAGTTTTTAACAATTGGGCTGGAAACATTTCTCATCGCCACCATATGATCTGTTTCCTCTCTCTCACTTCTTTTTCCTTTATTTTATATGAAATGTTTCAACTCCTGTATCATCTGTTCACCATAAATCCTGTAGGCTTTGTCGATGCCCGCTCGTTAACCTAGTGTAGTACAATAATCCCAATGAAGCCTCCATTTCACCTTCATTAGTTCGCTGGGCGTCTCTCACAACAGAAAAGCTCCAATGAATGCTTTTAATGTACCTGCAGGGCGACAATTATTGAACCAGTGGCGTGCACACACTTAATTCAACATGTAAACGTCACTACAGATATTCGAATTTAGGTTATGACATTTTCGATATTCCGCCATCATTGGCGATCATGTGACGCAGACGAATAGCGAAATTCCGCATGACCCGCTGAAGTGTCGGAACATAGATGGTGTCGATAACCGACTTAATGGCTTTTTTAAGCTCAGTAATGGTTTTGGGGCTATTGCTGTACACCTTGTGTTTAATACAGCCACACAAAAAGGAGTCTGACATGTTCAGATCCGGAGAATATGGCGGCCAATCGAGGTCCATGCCAGTGACCTCTGGGTACCCCAGAGCCAGAATGCTCTTCCAAGACAACAAACACTCTCCTGCTTCTATGGGGTCAAGCTTCGTCTCGCATCAACCACATCCTGTCGAGATCAGGATAACTTTGGATAATGGGGACGAAATCATCTTGCAAAACCTTCACGTACCGTTCGGTAGTCACCGTGCCATCAAAGAATATCGCACCGACTATTCCCTGACTGGACACTGCACGCCACACAGTCATACGTTGAGGGTAAAGAGACTTCCCGAGCGAGATATACGGATTCTCAGTCGCCCAAATGCGCTGGTTTTAATTATTAACGAATCCATCCAAATGAAAGGCGGGCTTTGTCGCCAAATTTGTATACTAATTCCCAGTATGCATCGCTGCCAACCGTGCTGTTTGAACGTTCTAAAGCAAATCGTTCACATGTTATGACGATTTTATTTCATATAGTTCAATAATTAACACCCTGTATTAGTACAGTGAACGAGTGTGTCCATAATTTGTACATCAAAAAAATTTACCACTGTAAAGGTTTTATTGCACTTTTCACACCTGATAAACGAGTTGGTATGTTTTGGGAGAACGTCTGCGCGATTTCGTTGGCGGACCACGTGATTTACATGGTATTCCGCCTTTAGTGACAAATCCTTCACTATGTTCACCATTACTGTCTCCTGTTCTGTCACCCGACGCTTCTTGTTCGGTGTCGGAATCATTTTTACGTTCTGGGGTCTCGATTTTTTCAAAATAGAATTTTCCATTTTCAGAAAATCACCTTCACTTTCAGCTATCACTTCTTCAATCAGCTGCCTAATTCTCTCCTCTTCTCCCTCGTAAGAATATTCTATGAGCAGTTACGATACTCACAAGATACTAAAGGAAGGTACCAAGCAAGAAAACGTGTGTTCCAGCGTTAAACAAATCCAGTACTGCATACGTATATGCATAGGAAGGATCTAAGTTGAGCTAAAAATACACTGACACCAGTGCATGCACCTGGTAAGTGGTACCATAGAACTGTTGGCTTGTTAAAACAGCAAGTACACTGTAACGAAAGACTCATATTATGGTCGCTTAGAGGTACTGAGAAGATAGCTTCTTGGAAGCAATTGTCAGACATGGTAGTAATATGAAAATATTCTCTATGGTGTCACAGACCACCTGCATGTATTTACAGGTTAAATGATAAGAAAAATTTCGAGCTACATCTTGTGAATTACTATCACTCAGTGGAGTTTGATACGCCTTATTATATATTTCTAACATTTCAAACCAATCATAAGAGTAACCAGTTGATTGATTTATCATTTAATGATCATCTTTCATACATTTATTATATGTGAAGAGTGGATAAATGTGTTCTTTTCAAAAGAGATGTTGAACTTTGAGCCAGCAGATTATTAGAACAAAGCTTATGATGAATTTTTTAAACGACTTACACAACTCAAAGGACATGCTGGTATAAGCTCATATAAGTTCAGAGAAAACTATACTACCTATGTGATTAACATGACACATGGATAAAATATAGTTGCCACACAAAAAACGTCAACGAAACGTTATGCTACTTTCAGTGCCAACGTACCAGATGATACACTAGCCTACATAATTACGTATGGAAAGAAAAGTCTCATGTATGATGCAGAGCATAGAATGCACAGTGAGAATTTTTAACTCTATATAAATAATGAAAGAGAAAATACGAAAACTGATTGACGCAGTTACTGTTTGGTTTGACGTATTTAGAAGATAACATCCAGAGTACCTAGTGTAACATGTTACTGGTACTACAGAAGCTCTAAGTTCAGCGTACATGTATTCACCCAACTTGTTTCGTTTTTTAATTATTTCGAAAGGATTCATTCCTAAAAATTGTTGCAATAAATTAGTGTTACAATTTGTGTCATGTGATTTTATTTGGTGGTAAATATTCAACATTTCAGCTATCTTTGCACTAACATACTTGCATGGTTCAGCTTTACATTTGTAACGTTTGTCAAAAACGTTAAACAGCTCTTCAGTATGTTCCATTTCATCAGGCCTAAACATATACATATGAACTGCTTCACACATTTTTTGTGGAAATTCATGAAATGGTTATGAAAATATCTAGATCTATTGGAATCGTTGTTATGTGGGCTTGGCTTACTAGGAAAGCAGTGATAGAACCCATTGCCGTCAGTACATCGCTGTGCACGATTCTGACAAACCTTGGGCTAATTATGTTCCGGTAGATCTGGCAGATGACCTAAAATCGCTTTCCGAAACTGCGTCATTTAATACATACCATTTTATGCAACAGCCATCGGTCTAATGTGACACACAGCTCCTTTGGCAGGAGCTCACAGGTGACTCGAAGTGCGCAGAGCGGCCGCCGCACAGTGGGGAGAGAGAGTTGAGTCAGGCAGCTGCCGCTGAGGACACTTTTTTTTTAATCTAATTTTGTTCGCTATTATTCGTTGTGTCTGCTCGGGGCGGACGTCGTAAGACATCCATTTAAGTTCGTTGATGATCGATTCTGACCGAAGACGCTGAGCCACCGTGCCGGCGAGGGTCGCCGGCAGCGCAGCAGCGTTGCGCCGACTGATGGGCGCCCGCCAGGAGACGGCGCGACACGGGGCTCGGGGATTTGTCCGAAATCGTGTGCGGTGGAAGAGGACCCCCAGCACCTCACGTGGTTAAAGTATCAGGACGCACTGCCCGCAAAATCCCGAGAAAAATCGATCCAAAGTTTCTTAGGTGCCTTACGAGTATACAATGTTAGTCCAGGACCAAGCCGCCGTCCGGAGTAGATGGTTAGCGCTCAGACTCTTACGCCAGAGGCGTCGGGCTCGATTCCTCCTCTGGCAATTTTTTTTCCTTCTCTATTATTTTATTTTGTTATTCCACCAATTATTCAAAAAGTTTCTCAAACCTACATTATTTTTAAAACATTATTTTAACTCAAGAACGTAAAGTTTTTCATTCACTGAAAAATACACGTGCTCGCCGTTCTATTTGGTTTTATGGGGTTTCAAGGTTTAAAGGGACTTTGTAAAGGTTCCCCATGCGATTATAACGGTCATCTGCGCATAGGACTGCGCGCGAGCCGTGAGAAGTAAATGGCAGCTTGTTTTTCGATTTCGTCGTGAACAGACGTGCCTGTTTCAAATTTCAACGTGTTATTCCGATCCGAGGTTAAACATGTGGACTGAAGAAGTTGCTGCCTCGTCTGGAATAGGAGAAGAAATTCCTGAAGAATCCATTCATAGTGATCTATCAAAATTACGATTGAAGGACGCAGTGGTGTATTATGAAAAGCTGTTGATGGATAGTAATTTAATTGCGTCGACATCTTCGGAAGAAATCTCTCGCGATTCTATGTTCTTGTTTATAATTATTTTATGTATAAAAACTGAAAGTTTGCCAATCGACTTTGTTATTCTGATTAAAAACCCAGTGTTCCTCCTCATATACCTTACAATGAAAAATGGAAAACCGACCGCCATGAATTGTGTTGTTGGACAAAAAGAAAATAATTTTTATTCAATAATGTAACTAATTTGATAAAGATAATGTAGGTTTGTGAAACTTTCTGAATAATTGGTGGAATAACAAAAGAAAAGGAAACAGATGAAAAAAATGCTAGCGGAGGATTCAAACCCGAGGCCTCTGGTGCAAGAGTCCGAGTCCTAACCCTCTACGCCGGATGCCGGCTCGGCAGTAGACTGACGTTATATACTCATACGGCGGCCCCTAAGAAACTTCGGATCGATTTTTCCCGTTGTTTTCGTGGTAGTGCGTGCTAACATTTTAACCATGTGAGGTGTTACGGGTCCCCTCCTCGTTCACCACACAAAAGTTCGGACAAATCCCCAGGGCGACGGACGTGCCGACTCCTTGTCAGTGGTACAGAGCCATCGCGTAGAAGGGCAATGAAACACTGGACTGGCTTTGCCTGCCTTGAGACATGTAATGAAGCTTTGAACTGACTCTGCCATCTACGATACACTAAATGTACTGAGCCTGTGCCTACTTACGAAATATGAATTTACAGTTAAATAAAAGGGAGGGGCGTTTAATATTACCTGTCGAGTAACTGAAAAATTGTTGTAGTTTTACCCTTTGATGATTTAAGTCTTTGATGTCAGATATTTCCTCTAGATATATATGGCATTCACAAACCAACTAAGATTTCGTTTAGATAGCTTACTTGCACCCTACGAACAGTTACTTCTGCTGCCGTTGGTTCTCAGCACCAGGACCTGGGTCGACTCCCCACTGCAGCTGATGCTCATCCATCCATCATGTCATAGCTGTCGCAGCGCTGCCTCCTCAATTAAGTAAAACGAGCAACAGAGGCGCTGCATCACCACAACAACACGGCGGTGGAGCTGGGGTCACGGCTGGAGTCGAAAAAACGTTTACTAACACTTACTGTTTATTGAATTCGTCATCGTCTGCCAATATGTTAGGTACATCCGATTTATGTAACCTGATTCAGTTTTTGTAATTTTTACTTTTTAATTAGATTTCTTGGGATATATGTCCACTTGCTTTCCGTGCATGCACACTTTATGCTCTAGTGCACTCAACGTGCTCGTATACTACTCTCGCAGATTACTGCCCGCATTGAGGATGACGTCTCACCCACGGTCCAGCGGGAGGTTCTTTGGAGGTGTGGCGGGGAGCGAAAAACTTTCCCGAGGGGTTGTATCGAATGCAATGGACGGTTTTTTTAGGTTACGGCGCCTCGTCTCGGGAAAGTGACGAAAGGGCTTCAGTCTCAAAAGATGCAGGACAAATACCGGAAGAGGATAGACACAGAAACAATCGCTGTTGTAGTTGTCAGTTGTCGTGGCTGCGTTTGGATAGAGCCAGAGCTCCAAGCGCTAACAGAAAGCTCTAAAGCTCAAATCTTTATAGGTACCGAAACCGGCTAAAGCCGAAGATAAGTTCAGCCGAAATTTTTACGAAGAACCGAACAGTGTTTAGAAAGGATAGATTAAATACAGTTGGTGGTGACATGTTTGTTGTTGATGGAAGTAGTTTATCTCGAAGCGGAATTAAAGCACGGCAGGTAGTTTCTGTGACTTAGTATAGGCAGAGTTTATACTTGACAACTTGCCGACCTTCCGACTCAGATGATTCACTTGCTGAACATTTCGAAGAAAACTTGAGTATCATATCAAATAGGTACCTAACTCAAACAATTATAGTCGGTGGTGACTTCAATCCACTGTACATATGTTGGCGAATATACACGTTCAAACCAGGTAGCAAGTATAAAAAGTCATCAGAAATTCTACTAAATGCTGTCCCCGAAATCTGTTTTGAGCAATTACTCCAGAAGCCTACTCGAACTGTAAACCGTTACGTAAACATGCTTAACATACGTAACTGTAGCAACAAATAATCCTGAGAAATCAGAGAGCGTCATGACGTTTACAGGGATCATTGACCAATAGGTCATTGTAACGAGACTGACCACTACAACGTCCAAATCCACCAAAAGTAAACGCAAGATATAAGGAGCGTCCAACAAGTAATCCAACACTTTTTTTTTCTGAAAGGAGTTTGTTTTTGTTCAGGACTCTCAACACCACATCATTCCCCACTTCTTGTCAAACTCATTTTTAAATCTTTTTATTGTCTTTCACTTGCTTCAGTTGCTGCATTTTTATATTTTCTCCTTTCATCAATATAATTCAATACTTCCTTTGTTACCTAAGGATTACTACCAGACCTAATTGGTCCTCTGCTGCCTTCAGTAATTCATCTCTCAAAAATACAATTTTGTCTTCTATTGTATTTCTTTCCAACGTTCTAGTCAATTGTTGTCTAATGCTCCCTCAGAAACTCTCAACAACCTCTCGTTCTTTCATCTTATCCAGGTCCCATCTCCTTATTTCCTACCTTTTTGCAATTTCTTCAGTTTTAATCTACGGTTCATAACCAATAAATTGTGGTCAGAGTCCACATCTGCCCCTGGAAGTGACTTACAATTTAAAATCTGGTTCTCAAATCTTTGTCTTACCATTATATATCCAATCTGGAAACTTCCGGTGTCATCAGGTCTCTTTCACGTATCTAACCTTCTTCCATGATTCTTAAACCAAGTATTAGCGATGGTTAGATTATGCTGGGTGGAAAACCTAACAGGTGGCTTGCTCTTTCACCCTTATCTCCCAGTCCATATTCACCTACTATTTTCTCTACTCTTCCCTTTCCTAATATCTAATTCCCGAACCTTAACACAATTAAATTTTCGACTGTCTTAACTGTCTGAATAATTTATTTTATCTCATCTTACATGTCTTCAGTCTCGCCATAATCTGTGGAGATAATTGCCAAGGTAACAGAAGTCCTGGTGTCGTTTCTCGCCTCCTTCCTCCTGGCTCAGGGCAGCAACTCGACGTGGCTTGGGCTCAAATTGTCGGTAGGAGTCACCTGCACAGAAGTACTGAATGAAACATGAAGCCTCTGTAAAGGATCAGCCAGACTGCATGGGGATTTTACTTCATTACATGAGCTTTCAGACAGTAACCTCATTTTTCTTGTTATGGTCGAGCCTCGGCCGGCAGCATCGGCTGCCTGTAAATTCTTTCGTCCCACAGTCTAGCAACAGGAAGTCAGCACCGAGGAGGGGCACCTCCACCACGCACCTCTCTTTTGTGCTGACGAGGGTACGCTATGTGCTCTGGAAACTTCCATGCCGCTCGCACGGTTTTCTCGGTCCCGACCAATCAGGGCGGTGTAAGCCGCAAGCTGCGTCGAATATACCCGGCCGCCCGTCGCCGGGCCCGCTCTCTTGTCTTCTCGCTCTCTTGGACGCGCGCCCTGTTGCAGTGGACATCTGCCGCTTCTCCCGGTGCTCCGGAGTTGGCGACTTAGTTTTCGCAGCCGGCATGCCGCTAGGACTGGCCCGATTGGTAGACGCCAACTTTCGTTAGCTTCGCGAACTACGTATTGCCAAGCTCTATGCTCTGGCTCACCCTCGCCTCCCTAGGCCTGGCTATGTGGCCCCTTTTTAACATGCTTTTGTCAATAAATGGCCATCTAAATATTATCCTGTTCATTCCGTAAAGCCCACTGCCTTCCCATACGCCCATCCTGTACACCTCTATAGCCGTTCATAACTACAAAAGAGTTGTCGGTGCTGGATTTTGTGGTCGAACTGATCTCTCGATTACGTCCAATAAATGGTGAGTGGGATTCATGTTGGGCAATTTGGACGGCCAATTCATTCTCTCGAATTGTTCAGAATGTTCATCAAACCAACTACGAACAACTGTGGTCAACTGACATATCCCATTGTCATCCATAAAAATTCCATCGTTATTTGGTAACAAAAAATCCATGAATGGCAGCAAATCGTCTCCATCCAGCTGAACGTAACAATTTCCAATCAATGGTCGGTTCAGTCGGGCTAGCGGACCCAGTCCATTACACGTAATCACAGCTCACACTGTTATCGAGCCACCACCAGCTTGCACAGTGCCTTGTTGACAACTTCAGTGAATGGCTTCGTATGATCTAAACATACTCGAACCCTCCCACCAGCTCTTACCAACTGAAATTGGGACTCATTTGACCAGGCCACGGTTTTTCAGTCGCATAGTGTCCAGTCGACGTGTTTACAGACCCAGAACTGGATCTCCAGGTGACGTCGTGCTGGTGGCAAAGGCATCATCTCGCTCTTCTGCTGCTACAGCCCATTAAAGCCAGATTTGGCAGCACCGTCCTAACGGATACCTTCGTTGTACGTCCCGCATTGATTACTTGATGCAATGTTGCTTGTCTGCTAGCACTGACAACTCTACGCAAACTTTGCTGCTCTCGGTCCCTTGGTGAGAGGTAATGCCTGAAATCTGGTATTATCGGCGCACTCTGGACACTGTGGATCTCAGAATGTTGAATTCGCTAACGATTTCTCAAATGGAATGTCCTATGCATGTAGCTCCAAGTGGCATTCCGCTTTCAAAGTCTGTTATTCCCGTCGTGCGACCATAATCCACTTCACATGAATCACCTGAGTACAGATGACAGCTCCGCCAACTCAGTGCCCTTTTATACTACGTGTGTGCGATGCTACCGCCATCTGTATATGTGCGTATCTCCATCCCATGACTTTTTGGCATCTCAGTGTAAACTTATACTACTGGCTTTTGTGTTGGCTTTGTGTCTGTATTGGCTACGATAATGCGCTCCCTATGCTGTTCACGGTAGCCTACCTGTATTCCTATTTTCTTATTCATTATTAAACCAACTTCTGCATTACCCCTATGTGGTTTTTTATTTATAAAACCTCATCTCCACACAAGTTCTTTTCCTCGTGCAATCGTACTTACCTAATTCCCACTACACGTAACTTTAACCTATCCATTTTACTCCTAAATTTTTTTAAGTTATCTGCTCGATTAAAGCATCTAACATTTTTCGTGTGCCGACCCGTAGAAAGCCAGTTTCGTTTCTACTGATGACGACATCCTCCTGAGTAATCCCCGCGCTGAGATCCGAATGGGAACTATTTTACCCTCGAAATATTTTACCCAAGAAGAGCCACCATTATTTAACTGTATAGTAGATCTGCATACCTTGGGGAAATATTACGGCTGTAGTTTTCCCTTGGTTTCAGCCGTTCACAATAGCACCACGGCAGGGCCGTTTTGGTTGATGTTGCGAGGCTAGCTCAGTCAATCTTCCAAACAGTTGCCCCTGCAACTACTGAAGAGGCTGCTACCCCTCTTCAGGAGCCAGACGTTTGTGTGGTCTCCCAACAGATACCCCTCCATTGTGGCTACACCTACAGTACAGCTACCTGTATTGCTCAAGCACCAAGCCACCCCACCAAGGGCCAGGTCCGTGGTTCATAGAGGGAATACATAAATACGTCGAGAAGATGTTCTTCCCCGAAAAGCCCCTCCTCGCCATTCTGGAAATTTCTGCAAACCAATTGTTACTTGAAGTGAGGAAAGAGAAAAAACTCACTAAAGTTCCTTTCTGGCCAGTTACGCGCGACGCGTCATCTTGATAGCTTGCAATATTATCCTCGTTTGGCCGTTTCCGTAGTTTGCTTGCGTGACGGTTTGGCCCTTAAAAGCATAAAGTGTTAGCACCATACCATGGCACGGCATTTCCAACATGCCGTTATTAACACGAGTTGAGACACAGTCGCGAACAGAACAGTGGTCCAGACAGTCTAGAATAAATTTGTTTTTAGCTATGATCACAAAATTATTTGGTCCTTAGACAACCGTTTTCGGTCAGTGATGAACATCTTCAGATCTGTTTTCAAACAGCTCTGAAGGTAGTCTAAGGACTAAACAATTTTGCTATCATACACGGAAATAAAATAAATTTATTCTACTTATCACCATCCTGCCCAGTGACTCATGGGTCTTCGCCTTCGCGACGGTGACGAATCCATATGTTATCAGTTTGTGCTTTTTTGTATCTTTGTCGCAGAACTACTCAGTGGTGAAGAAACCATCTGGATTGGCATGACACACTTGCAACATTTCCGCTGCTGCCTACGTATGCCAGACTTTTTGAATGGCTGTGAACACTCACGAAACTCAGAGGACGGCAATCTTTATCGTGTTAAAATGTTGTGCAACATGTTAAAAAACTGCCACACGACATATTTCCCCTTTTCCACATTCATCTTGTTTGATCAAACTCGAAGCTTATGTTGATATTTATCACCTTGAATCGCTCTAATTCCAACTGAGTAAAACAAATTATTCATGATATACGCGTTCCACCTATATTATTTTGGTGGCATCTTCAGTGGCCTGAAAGTACGCATATTTCTGTAAATACTGTTTCATTTTACATATCTGACATCTACATTATGAGTTCGTGTGTGTGCGTGTGTGCGTGTGTGTGTGTGTGTGTGTGTGTGTGTGTGTGTGTGTGTGCGTACGTGCCTGAGAGAGAGAGAGAGAGAGAGAGAGAGAGAGAGAGAGAGAGAGAGAGAGAGAGAGAGAGTTGGTATTTGTTTCACTAGTACTGTGATCAGGTATATATGCACACCATTTTATAATTCTGTTTTGACTACGTGCGATTGTCGTTATTTTATATATATCTGGACGTTGTAGATTTCTTGAACTGGTGTTCGAAATTTCCTGCGTCTATACAGGCTGACGAATTTCATCTGTCGTTCTAAGTCGGTGCGGTTACAACAGTGTCATATCATGGTGCACTCTCAAACGCTTCCACAAACTCACATGTATTACTGCAATATTGTTTCGCTTCAAACGCACAAGACGAATTATGGCACAATGCTCCACTACATCAACAGAAGGGCCGTTGTCGTTTTGGATCCTCAAGAGGCGTGCTACGTAACTGTAGTGCGGCTACCACGACTGTAGATAGATACCCAGAAACAAGCAAGAAGTTCACTACAGCCAACGTATTCATCGCAAGGGAATTCAGCAGTTGTGTTGATGTTTACACATTACATATGCTTTATTTGTGTCACCCAGACCTTTCTTTTTTTTTCAAATATGAGTAGTTTCGATCACACTCCATCGTCTCCAGATGTATGTAACTTGTGAGCAGTGGCATATTTAAGGCGGCACTTCCTGGCTTAACCTCCCCCCCCCCCCCCCCCCCTCCTCCTGCCCACCACCGATATGTGAATTTATAGACATGTTTTTCTTACACAAATGCACACAATACTGTAAAACTATGGGTAGAAAACAAGGATGAACAACATATTTGCTTTAGTGTGTGAAGAAGCGGGTTGTATGCTGCAACAATATGCCAACGATAGAATGTTTCCAACCGAATCTCCGCACAGAAGAGAATCGCCGATAACTGGCGTTGTGCGGTTAACAGAAAATACAGTTTTTAAAGTGTTAAACCTTATTTACTTAAACAAAATACTCCATTAGACAATAAAATCACATATTTAGCGTTTTCCTAGTAACAAGTATAAATGGTGAATTAAATACAAAGTTTACGAGCTCAGTCTCACCATATTACATTACCCGTAAATGAACGTCCATTATAGAGTATGTAGAGTAAATGAATGTGTATTATAGAGGTGGTGGACACATTGTCGCAGCATGGGCTTATCAGGAAATGTTCTAGTTTGTTTCGCACATGATTCTCTGTGTTACCAGTTGTTAAACTGTTGGTCAGACAGAGTTGCGAAAACGAGGTTATTGAAACCAGTATAATCAAATTTTTATTTTGACAGCTAAGAGTATGTATTGCAAAACAAAGAGTGGAACCTCCAAAACTCTGTTCTCTCGGGGCGGTAAAATGGATGAGTCACCACTGTTGCCACCACTGCTGTTTTCAGACAATACAAGCATTATTGCTAATTCAGAATCATCATCGTCGAGCTGAAGCAAACCCAATGTGCTTCATTGACATATCAAGCTCTGACAATCCACCTCGGGGCTGTAAGTATGGCGTAAGTGATTCTTTTCTACCAAATAATGACAAAGTTTCTGACCACATTAAGCTGCAAGATCGCCGAAACTCTTTTGTGCCGACGCAACTCACAAATTTCCCTTCACTTTGCAAAGTTTCCAACACTGATAGTTCAATCTAAATTGGACGGTGAAACATTTTTGGTTAGTATACTCTCCCAAAGAGGACACTTCTTCTGTAAGCACTGTGCGTTTTTCGCTAAGACAAGTTCGGGTAAAGGTAGTCATCAAAACGTTGGAGCCATGGTAATCTACAAATTTTCTAAATGGAAGAATGCTCTCGAATATTTCAATATTCATGTGACCAACGCTTACCATAAGGTTGCTGTAACCGATGGTGACAATTTTGTTCACAGGATGATGAACAAGACAAAAATATAAAACATTCCCTGCACTAAGGCTTGGTGGAGCAGATGGAAAAAAATAGGAAACATGTAGTCGCTATCATCGAGGGGTGATTCTCTATGGACGTCAGGAGGCTGCATTATGGGAACTACGATCCTATTGAAGTTGACAAACAAGGCGACAAGAACATGAGTAACTTCCACGCTATTCTAAAGTATCGCGGGAAAGGTGACGAAAACCTACGAGAAAGTTTGGAATGAAGTGGGAAACAAGACAAGAACATCAGTGCTCCAATCCAAAGTCATATCATCACATGGATGAGTAACAAATTCCTGGGAAGGATTGTTCAGCGCATTAACAATGCCAAAGGTTTCACGGTTCTTGCGGATGAAACTTTTGACTTTGCTGGTATGGTGCAACTCTCTCATTGTGTCCGTTATATTTCACCAGATCTCAAGATTCAGGAACATTTCCTGCAAATTTATTTCGGTGTCTGCTGCTGTTGCCAGAGGATCTGTTATTGAAAACCTGGCAAAATTTAGTCTTACGCTGACCCGTCAAAGTCGGTACTGCATCCATACCGGGAAAAACCCCTGAGGCTCATTCAACATGGCTGTCCTTTCGCTGTAAATTCTCACTGTGCAGCTCACAATTCCAGAGTGATAGTTACAGACACATGGAACATTCCACTTCTCAGGAACACCGGAAATGGTACGTAATTCCTTTGGGCCACCGAAGAATAGACAAACATTAAATGATGTCCTTGAATCATTAACGAATGGTTCGAGTCAGGAATTTGAAACGTACCATATCCACTAGATGGATTAAGTGTCTTCGCAGTAGCAAGACTTCAAGGGAATGTACGGTTGGGTTGTTTCAGGTCTGGGGAGAATTCAGAAATTCGACAAGATCGCATCCCATGGTGCGAGGAAGATTTTGTCGTCTGCTCGGTTATATTTTGTGGAGTGTTCACTCTGGGTGAGTCCATCTGTCGTCAACTTTGGCGCCAAAATATAGATTTCGCAAAGTTAATTAACGTTGCCAAGGATCTCACAACGGAACTGTTCGTAATGAGAGAAAATTTTGATAACACTTTCAGCCAGCTTTTTCTAGAAGCCGAGGAGTTATTTTCGGACAGTGGAACTGAAAACAAGAACCAAGCGTTTCTGCCAAACAAGGATACCGGTGATGATGTCGAGGATCACTACAACCTGCCTGTGTTCATACACGTTCTAGACGCCTTCATTAGTTCACCGCGGTATCGTTTCTCGACACATTGTGGACGTTTTAACAGCTTTAATTGTCTTCTACCACGAAAACTTAAAGACCTGGGTACCATTGATGTCATTATGAAACTCTATTCATTCTATGCTTCAGGTCAATTAGCCGTGTATTTAACAACGACAATGGCTGAGTTGCAACTCTTTCATCAACGTCTGTGTCGACTGGACCAGTTGCCTCAAAAGGCAATGGAAGCTTCGTCAGTCTGCGACCGTCGGACCTGTCCTAGAGTGTTTCGGTTTCTGCAGCTCTTCGCATCTACACCAGTGGCAACGGACAGGAATGAGCGCAGTTTCTTCGTCCTTAAGGGAATCAAGACATACCTAAGGAATATGGTCACGTATGAACGGGCTCGCGAAGATGACAGTCCGTCGAGAAGAAACGATTGATGTCCACTCTGTGATAAGTAATATTGTAAAACAAAGACACCGCCGTCTTCCTTCTGTACTTCAAATCTCTAGTAAATGGTTTAATCGTTTGTTTTGTTTCTCTTTGTAAGATAAAAGCAGATTTTATACACTTCAAACTACATTAACACTGGACTAGATTACAAAAATAGCCAGTTTCGAGAATGGGTGTAGAATATTGTTGAAGGAACTGCATTACGTTTTCTTAAAATTATTCAATCTTTACAACCTTATAAAACTGATTTTATTATGTAATTCATAACTTCAATAACTTGTTTTCGCAATGTCTTTTGTTTTCTAATTAAACGTATGTACGTCTACGTCTATACCTACATCTACAGCTACACGGATACTCCGCTAATCACATTTAAGTACCTGGCAAAGGGTTCGTAGAATCACCTTCACAATAATTTTCTGTTATTCGAATCTCGAACAGCGCGCGCAAAAGACCGCCTTTATCTTTCCGTGTGAACTCTGATTTTCCTTATTTTCTGTGATAATATTCGTAGCCCCTCTATGTATAGCTCAGCGTCAACAAAATATTTTCGCATTCTGAGGAGAAAGTTGGTGATTAAAATTTTGTGAGAACATTTCGCAGCAACGACAAACGCCTTTGTATTAGTGATGTCCACGACAAATCCTGTCCCATGTTAGTGACACTATCTCCCCTGTTTCTCGATAATACAAAACGTGCTGCTCTTCTTTGAACTATCTCGATGTACTCCGTCAATCCCATCTCGTAAGGTTCCCAAACCAAGCAGCAGTATTCTGAAAGAGGACGAACGACTGTAGTGTAGGCAATCTCTTTAGTAAACCAAAGACACACTTTATTTTCATAGTTTTGGACGTTAAATTGGTGTCAATAAATTTAATTTTCAATTTGAGCTATTGAAGAATGAAAGGCAAAGCCCCTCCCCCCCCCCCCCCCCCACACACACACACAAAACGTAAATAGGCCATTGTGGTTGAGGAACCCATCGTTTCTCGTGAGAAACTAAGCATGAGTTCCTGAGTCGACATTAACGGATTGCTTAACACATACGTATAAAGATGATGGAGTGCGGTCGGATTTTATCATATTGTAAAAAAATAAAATAATAAAAATAAAATAAAAAAGTGCTACCAGAATGTGAAAATAAACGATTCATACATTTCTAAACAAGAAATTAATTGAAACTTCCTGGCAGATTAAAACTGTGGGCCTGACCGAGACTCGAACTCGGGACCTTTGCCTTTAGCGGGCAAGTGCTCTACCAACTAAGTTACGCAAGCACGACTCACGGGCCGTCCTCACAGCTTTACTTCTGCCAGCACCTCGTCTCCTATCTTCCAAACTTTACTGAAGCTCTCCTGCGAACCTTGCAGAACTAGCACTCCTGTTAGAAAGGATATTGCGGAGACAGCCACAGCCTGGGAGATGTTTCTAGAATGAAATTTCATTCTTTCATTCTAGAAACATCTCCGAGGCTGTGGCTAAGCCATGTCTCCGCAATATCCTTTCTTTCAGGAGTGCTAGTTCTGCAAGGTTCGCAGGAGAGCTTCTGTAAAGTTTGGAAGGTAGGAGACAAGGTACTGGCAGAAGTAAAGCTGTGAGGAGGGGGCGTGAGTCGTTCTTGGGTGGCTCAGTTGGTAGAGCACTTGCCCGCGAAAGGCAAAGGTCCCGAGTTCGAGTCTCGGGCCGGCACACAGTTTTAATCTGCCAGGAAGTTTCATATCAGCGCACACTCCACTGCAGAGTGAAAGTCTCATTCTAGAAGATATTAATTGCATAACTTTTTTTTCGAAGTGATAACTACAACCAGCCCGCGTATTTCACTGACCATCGTCACGACATTGTGTTTTGGACGAGAGGCGTTGTCTCGTGCAAGCGGAACTCGCCTCGGCGCTCCTTAACTGCCGGTGTGTAAGACAACAGAGGGCGCATGCTGTGGAGGCGTGTGTGCGCTGCTGCGCCCGGTCCTTTAGCGCACAATCTCCTAGTGGCGGGCCGAGAGCCGGCCGGAGATTACGGCGCGCGCCTTCCAGAAGGGCGGCCGCCTCCAGCCTCCAGCCGCCGGCGTCCGGACTCAGACCTCCAGCCCCACAGCCTGGAGGCGTTGCCGGAGTACCGCGTTGCGCCGGAAATCGGACGCGGTTCCTGTCGCGGAGGCGGCCCCGTAATTGGATATCGATTCTCGCAGCCTTAACACGGCCGGCGGGCTGCCTACACGGCGGGGGCAGCAGCTCTCGCCGCTCCGCTCTGCTGGAACAATGAGCGCCGCCGGCGTGTCAGCTGCACTTAGGCCCTGCCGCCGCGCGCTCGCTCCACACGCCCACCACACACCGCGTGTTCGCGGAAACAACTCTCCGTACCACGAGATGAGGTTAGAGACTCTGACGTTGTGCACTGCTGGCCAACAACACCTGCTACGATGTCCGTCAATATACAATCGTTCCTTTTAAAAGGACACTGTAGTCTTGTCAACAACTTCAAGTATTCCACACGTAATTATGTCAAATGTCATACTTGGAGGACGCTCAGCGGCAATTATGTGCGGAGATCACACGAATTTGACATCAAGGAATACATGAAACGTTACGTCCAGCTGTGCACGAGGGAGAGTGATGTACCTGAAGGGTAACGTACATAGGTACACTCGTAGAAAGACTCGTACCCAAAGAGTTGAATGTTGCACAAATCACGCCGGTACCCGAGAAAGGAAATACGAACAATCCGCTGAATTACAGACGCATATGGCAAACGTCGATTTGCAGTAGCATTTTGGAACGTATACTGTCCTCGAAAATTATGAACACCTAGAACAAAACGATTCACTGATAAGTAACCAACACGAATTCAAAAAACACAACTAGATTCTTATTATCACGAAGTAATTAGTGGTAGCCACAGGCGACGTCAAATACATTCCATATCTTTAGATTTCGAGAAGGTTTTTTGACACCGTTCCTCACAAGCGACTGCTAATTTGATTGCGTGCCTATGGATTTTCGCCTCAGTCTGCTGACTGGACTCGTGATTTCCTGTAAGAAAGGTCTCAATTCCTAACGGCTTAGAGAAAGTCGTAGAATAATACAGAAGTAACATTTGGCGTTCTCCATGGAAGTGCTATACGCCCTCTGTTGTTCCTGATTTGCAGTAAACGATTTATGAGACGATCCCAACAGCTCCCTTAGATTGTTTGCAGATGATGCTGTGATTTACCGTCAAGTAGAGCTATCAGATTACTGAAACGAATTGCAGAATGATTTAGAGAAGCTATCTGTGTGGTGCAAAAAGTGGCGATTAACTCTAAATCATCAAATGTGTGAAGTCATCCAGGTGAACACTAAAAAGTATCCGCTAAATTTCAGTTACACGATACATCTCACAAATGTAACGGTGTAAACTCAAGTAAATACTTAGAAATTTCAGTTTTGGGTACCTTAAAATTAAAACGATCACATAGATATTGTTGTGGGAGATATTCCGTCTTGTCCAGTTATGTCTCGGCTAACAGCAAAATTAAACGAAAGAAGGATACTCTCCTTACTATTACTTTGGGCAAGTTTTGGAACTGCACCGCCTTAGTATTACGCGGTCTTCAAGACGCAGACAACGAGGTTATCACTAACTGCGTTAAGAAAAATAACTCACAATTACATTCTCACCACGTCTTGATACGCAATACCTTCAACAGACAAATAAATTACTATATTACTTATTTCCTATAAGAATTCGGCAGATTCTTATCCAAGTCAAATATTATTTTCCAGTCTGTATTGACCGTGTGTAAAGTTCCCTTGTGGGGAACAACGCCTTGTAGAATCATTGACCATACTGGCAGAGAGCTTGCATTTTCGCAAGGAGATCAGGGCTGTACCGGTGGTAGCATAGCTACCTACTGGCAGTGTCTCGCATGCTGGACAGGCCTCAGCGGATGGACCAGACGAAGAGTGAACGCAGCGTCCCTTCTCTCCCTATCCCTTCCCATAGCCCTTTCCCAGTTCCTCAGATACCCAACAAGGGTGTGATGCGATCCGTGGCAAAGGGTGTGTGGCACACGGGGATGTGTCATGAACGGAAGCTCAGGGATACCGCGCAACCTCCCTCAATAATAAGGCTTGTACAAGGAGGATTTCGTGATGTCGACCGAATAGACCCCCAATGCTCGTTGGACCAAAATGGAGGATACCGAAAATAAAACAAAAACTGAGGGATCTGATGAGACTCAAGCCCCTTCTACCCCTAAGACAGGGAACAAGAGAACAAGAGAAGAGTATAACATTCCACTTCTCAGTATAAACGAGTTCCCAGAAAGCTAAGGCAGGAAATAGGAAAACGGTTCTATTGCACCACAGATTCGGCTTTCAGGATGACTGTTATCCAACCCTATCTACATAAAGGAGGCATTTTGGGCCTCGGAGGAACTGAATTTAAGTTTATTAATACTATAAATCTAAAGAACCCCAGTACATGTATTTATGTCAAGAATGGAATTTCATTTAGCTGATGGCTGACCTCTCTTCCAGGGACTTAATGAGCATCAGGATGAAATAACGCGAAGAAGGGAGCACGAGGGAAACTGTTTTGGCCTCAGCTTACCTTCGTCACGGAGGCACTACTCCTCCTACCAGGAAGTGAAGAGAGCAGCAGGTATATGCTCACAGGGAATGAACGACTGCTGGTAGATTGTGATGCCAGTGCATAGCAGTAGAGGTAGAGGTAGCTTTATTCATCCGTAGATCTCTTTTTACAACCTAGTGCGGGGAAGCAGCGACACCAACACTAGGGCCGAGCACCTACTCGAATTTCTACTAAAAATAATATTCGACTCTTGAATAGTGGTACGGAAGTTACCTTTGGGAACAGAAGAGGGGAAAAAGTAGTTGACACAACTTTTGTGTCAATTCTAATGGATAACTATGACAAACAATGGCATGTGGCGATGGAGCTATCCTTATCTGACCAAATGTATACTAAGTTTGAGATTGAAATGAGTGTTTAACAGACCATGGCCTGATGGTATCCTGGGAAAACAGACTGGGACTCATATAGAAAAGATCTAACCTCACGCTTAACTTAATTCAGAACTCTGATAAGGAACTCAGGACAGTTTGACGAAATGGCAGGTGCAGTGATGTCTGCCACTGATACCTCGTATTTAAAAAACTTACTCACTCTGCAAGAAGTGCACAAATAGAAATGTCCCTGGATGGAACAACAGTCTGGATGTGCAAAGGAAGCAGGTAAAAAGGCTGTTTAGCCTTGGAAGGAAGAAAGAACAATGGGCAAAACACCGGGGTGTGTGTGTGTGGGGGGGGGGGGGGGCGCTTGTAAAATACAACCTTGCGATCAAACAAACGGAGTTATATTACTGGATGGTGTTCTGTGAGTAAGTGGAAGGTACAATTACTTGTGCTAGACTTCATAAAGACGTCAGTAGAATGCCAACTAACCCAGGAGACACTCTAAGCAAGGAGGCTGGTGAGTACACAAGGTCAGGTCAGTGAGTGGAACGCTGGATGAGCTCCTCAAGACTCAGTCCCCTCAGTGCAGTGCACTACGGCAGATAAGACAGACCAGGAGTCAGTCTCCAAGAGGTACTGGTTTAAAAGTAATCAAAAAGAAAGCTGGTAATTTTACAGAGAACGTGCTGATTACAAAAAAATACACTGGGTGCTGGGAACGTTTCAACTACCCATGTCCAGATGGTATCTTTTCATCTCTATTGAAACAAGCAGGAAAGGATTTAATTAGATTCCTATGTAGACTGTTAGGCTTAGCCTACCAGCAGAAATCATCCCTAATAGTTGGAGGACAGTGAAGGTTGATTGGATTCCGATGCCGAGGAAAAGTAGTCATACCGAGGCCTAGGACACGAGACGAACCAGTCTGTCCTCCTTTCTGCTAAAGATATCAGAAAAACTGGTTCATGTGCATGTCAGGGAGAAGACGTTATCTGAGGGTGCTTTACATGTAAACCAACACACGCATCAACTGAGTAAATAATGTGAAACAGCACTTCACTAACTTGTTGTGAAAATGGAAAACGTTCTACATTTTCAGGAAATAGCTAACTGCATCTTCTTGTGTATCGAGTGGGCTTTTAGCAATACGACCTTCGAATCCGTGCAGAAGAGCATGACACTGAGGCCACCACATGCAAGTGGCTTAAGAGCATGTTAAATAGAAGAAAGGTAGAACCCATCGTGATGAATGAAAAAATGGAGATCAACACCACCAGAGGGTGTTCACAATGGGGAGGGGGTATTTCGTCCCACTACTGTGGTATCTAGTGGTGAATGAACGCGTTGAAGAGTCAACCATCTATTCCATGGTGTTGCCATTTCGCACAAAACCCTAAATTTACGTATAATGTTCAGGAATCCACTGGTATATGCACGACGCCGCCGTCTGGCAACACACACACAGTCGGGATGCACCATTTTAGACCTGTTTAGCGTCATTATGTTGCCAGAAACAGCTCAAAGTCGATAAGCTTTGCCGAAGGTCGAATATGTGTAAACACACGTGGAAGGAGCTGAAAGACTATCATTCCTGCCACGTAGATCACATATAGTTGGATTTTTAAGGTATGTAAAATATTACTTAATGACACCACAGATTATGCTTCAGTGCGTGTGTAAATGAATAATTAATAACGAATCAATATTTCAGGTTTTTTGCTTTATGGCAGCAAGCCTCAAATATTGAATAAATCAGAATTTCCAGAATGAGATTTTTCACTCTGCAGCGGAATATGCTCTGGCAAAGGTCCCGAGTTCGAGTCTCGGTCGGGCACACAGTTTTAATCTGCCAGGAAGTTTCAAATCAGAATTTGTATGCTCAACCTGGCACATAATATTTTGTGTATCGGACACTATCCCCAGATACCTTTTTCACTGAAATTGGTTACTTAAAATAGGTCATGTAGTGGAGGGTTAAATATTAGAGGCTACTTTTGAGCAGTATGTGCAATCATTTTAGCCATAGTAATAATTGGCAACTTTGCTGCTACTGTTAAATCAGTGACACAATGTCTACTGTACATTGTGGAAATCTGGTGCAGAAAACTGTACTATTTATGAGTAATTAAATTCAGCACACTTGCTGGAGTGTCAAGCTCCTCGTTGAAATTCTACAATAGAGGGTGTAGTGAGGTATTTAGAGATAATTCTGGACGTGAAACGTTCGTGGTCTTCTCATATAAGGAAAGCAAGGAAAAAAGTATTCTTATGAGCACTAGAAGGGCCTGTGATAAAAACTGGTGTCTAAACCGCAGGATTACATATTGGATACACACCAGTGTAATAAGACCTGTGATAATTCATGGGGCTACAGTATGGTGGAACAAAGCAGAACAGAAGGTGGCTGCTAAGGACCCTGGCAGTGTGCAGAAACTGGCCTGCTTAGTCATAACAGGCGGAACCAGCGGCTCAACTATTGCTGGTATGGAGACCATGCTCGACATGCCTGCTTGCACCTTTGATTTCCGATGAAGGCAGCGGCAGTGGCATACAGGTTAAAAACCCGAAATAACTGGGTTCATATAGGATGCCAACAATCTCACCCCACTATATTGAGTGTGGTAAACACAAGAATGGTAGGGGAAATGCCGAGGACCATACAGTAGCTTCCAGCTGCTCCAATAACTCGTTGATTGTAACAATTGAAAGAAGAAAGTAGTGGAAGAATGAACCGCGACGCCATTGTGGAGGCATAATCTGGTTTACTGACACGTCGAATACAGATGAAGGCGCTGGGGCCAGAATACACGGAGTACAGCCTAGACCAGAGAGAGAACAGCCTCTCTAGGGAAGCTGGCCACGGTATTCCAGGCTGAAATGTGTACTATCAGAGTGTGCGTAGAATTTTCATAGGCGCTATAAGGATCATAGCATCTACATTTGCTCAATCAAGCAGATCTGTAATCTTTATAGGCCCCCGCACCCAGCAAAGAGATCAAGGGTCGTTGCCGAAGGCCATGAGGCCCTTGGAAGACTAGGGCAAAGAAAAAGGGTAAATCTGCTGTGGATCCCTGATTACTCAGGAATTAATGGCAGTGAACTAGTTGAAAGACTGGCCAGGACAGACAAGACGACTCCATTCATTGGACCACAATCTCTCTTAACGATCACTGAGGCGATGGTAAAATCAAAACTACATAGTTGGATCAGGAGGCAGCACGAAGAATATTAGACTACAATCCAAAAACAAAAGCGTCGGAAGCTAATGTTGCCAAAGCCATGTTTCAAGAGAAGTTCTGTAGTCATGAACTTGAACAGGAAACAGATTAAACTCACGGAAGGACTCATGACTGGCCATGGGAACTTTAAGAAACACCTACACACGATAGGTGTACAGGAAGAAATCCATAATTGTATACTGTATGCTGAGGGGTATGAAACCACGCCACGTCTAATCTTCTAGTGAGAAGTCCTGGAGATCAAAAGACACCGAATATTCAGGTTGGGAGAGACTGAAGAAATCGTGTCTGACGAGAAACTCGTAAAGCGTCTTCTACTAGTTATGAAGGGTTCTGGTTGGCTTTACTAGAATGACAGCGAGCAAAACCGCTCAACATACTTTTATCTAAATTTTCTGCTTTGCTTCCGAAACATTCGAGTGATTCGTGTTTATATTTGCCGTGACTGATTACTAAGTATCTGCGGAGTAGGTATGGTTTCACAGAATTATTCGACGGATTTTGGTTACAAATAATGCAAGGGGGTGGGGGTGGGCGGATGGTGGCGTGGGATGACGTGATCGTATATACTTGATATGAATCCATATTCAATCTGAAATTCACTGAAAAATTCGTATTTCACACTTCTCGAGTGATCAACTTGCTGGTCGATTGTTCAACTTCAACACTAATTTTATTTTCACAGATGTCCTGTGGTGGAACACGCGTTGTTGTTGGGGCCGCTATCATTTGTTTCATTGATATTACGTTTCCCCTAATAAAGAATTTATCCATCTCACAACAAAAGTTAAAATATACATCTACTTCTACATCTATTGGATACTCGGCAAATCACACTTCAGTGCCTAGCAGAGGGTTCATCGAACCACGTACACGACAGTTCACTATTATTCCACTCTCGAACAGCGCGAGAAAAAAACGAGCACCTGTATGCTTCCGTGGGAGCTCTGTCTTCCCTTATTTTACTGTGTTGGTCATTTCTCCCTATGTAGGTCGGCGTCGACATAATATTTTCGCATTCAGAGGAGAAAGTTGGTGATTGAAATTTCATGAGAAGCTCCCCCTGCAACGAGAAACGCCTCTGTTCTAATGACGTCCACCTCAAATTCTGTACCATTGCCGTGACGCTCTCTCCTCTGTTTCTCTCCCCTACTTATTGCCTATGAGTAAACAACTGTCACACTTCAATCTCTACAACTATAAGATAAAAAAGGCGTTTTATAATACACGTGCAACAGAAAAATATCGAACAACTTTAATACCTCGCTCAAAAAAATTTATGTTGGACATCTACAAACAGCAATAATGGACATATATCCATCTACAACTTCAGGACACGTAGTGATGAAGGAATAAAGCCGAAATCAGTTTATATACTAAAGTAAAATATCAAGCAGCATACTGTCTTCCATTTCTCTGCGTAACTGGTTTTTCATAACACTTCCACCTAATTTGATTTCATTTATAGATTACTCGTGTGTAGTAGAGCAATAATGTAGTAAAAAGAGTATTAAATATAGTACAGATAGAATTTTCTCGACTGCAACTATTTTAAATTACGGTCGAATATGTTCCTGGTTACATGACCATATTGTACATTGGAATATTCTTTACACTTAGAAAAAATTTATTTTCTGGCGTATGTTTTAATAATTTCAGAAGGAGACCGCAGCACGTAAAAAACAGCATGCCACCGTCAAAAATGGAAAAAGAAAATATGTTGAACTTCTCTTACAGAGCTGAATAAAGAAGAAAGTCTGGAAAGTGTCCCATAGAACGATAGCGTTCCCTGCCGGCCGCGGTGGTCTAGCGGTTCTAGGCGCGCAGTCCGGAACCGCGCGACAGCTACGGTCACAGGTTCGAATCCTGCCTCGGGCATGGATGTGTGTGGTGTTCTTAGGTTAGTTAGGTTTAATTAGTTCTAAGTTCTAGGCGACTGATGACCTCAGATGTTAAGTCGCATAGTGCTCAGAGCCATTTGATAGCGTCCCATGCACATTGAAGTATTTTTTAACATAAAATTTTGAACGAAATTTGCGATTATAAAAAAATGTCGTTGCTCTAGAAATATTTAAAAACAATGATCTATCTGAATAAGAATATCACAATCGATGGGCTTGAAATATCTTATTTATCAGATTTTTTAAACTTTGCTGCTCAATTTCTTAAAACCACCAACTTGCGTCCATTATAAACTCCAGTGGAAGACTCTGCAAGAGAGACGCTCAGTAGCTCAGTACGGACTTTTGTTGAAGTTTCGAGAACATACCTTCACCGAGGAGTCAAGCAGTTATTTCTCTCTCCTACGCATATCTCGCGAAGAGACCATGAGGATAAAATCAGAGAGATTAGAGCCCACACAGAGGCATACCGACCATCTTTCTTTCCACGAACAATACCAGACTGGAATAGAAGAGAGAACCGATAGAGGTACTCAAAGTACCCTCCGCCTCACACCGTCAGGTGGCTTGCGGAGTATGGATGTAGATGTAGATGTAGATTATTATTGTTTACATGTGATGTGTGTAATTATAAAAGAAATATGCCTCTTAATTACATGCGATGAGAGAAATACATCCATTTGAGAATAGAGGATACCAATGATAATTCAACAATATTTACTCTGATGACACAGAAGTGTTATTATTACAATATCAATGACATAATGTAGTGACGTCACACTGCTTGGCAACTGCTAAGAAACAGAGACATTAATGGACAGAGATAATCACAGGAAATGATGAAATCTAACACAGTGCATTTGTAAAAGAGGTGTTTTTATACATTTACGGGGAAAAACGTACAGATCTCACCATATGGGAAAGCAGGATGACAGACACAATCACGTCCACGGGTGGCACAGGTCAGATTCCCGATATAAAGGTCGATATTGGACCCTCAGTAATGAATATGCCCACCTCGGGCACTAATGCACGTTTTGTTCCTGTTATTCATGGTAGCTACCTAACTGTTAAGGAGTCCTTCGGGGTGGGGGGCGGATATTGTCTCAGTTTTAGGATGGTTCAGGGAGCAGATGTTCGCTGAGAAGCACATCTGTCAAGAGCATACCAGACACGTCCTATGTGGTTTAGGTCTGGAGAGTACGTATGCCATTCCATACGCTTTGTATATCCACTTTCCAGTGTGTCTAACACCTCATAGATGCGGTGTGGGCAGGTATTGTCATCCATAAACAGAAAGCCGGGACTTACCACACCCTAAACAGACAGACGTGATCCAGAATAATCTCCCTGTAGTACCAGTGTTCCGTGACAGTCTCTCACCCGAAGATATGCAGCGATGTTCGGCCATGGTGCATAATGCCTGCCCACACCTTAACGCCCAGGACATACCGATGACGTTCATCAATTTTCTGTGCTGTGCAATGTGTTCCCCTTCTCTCCGCAGTAACTGGTGGCCAGAATCAGTTGCCACAGTGAAGCGGTATTCGTCTGGGAACACCACTCTGGAGCACTGTTTCTGATCCCAACCAATACGCTCGCTGCACCAACGAAGTCTTTCTCGACGATGGCTTGCTTGAACTGGAATGCATTTAACAGGCGTCTGAGCAGACACACCAGCTTGCTTTAATCGCCGCGAAATGGCTCTGGCAGAAGCACGTGTACCGGTAGCGACTGAAAGGCTTGCATCGTTATGCCTATGAGTGAGACGCGTCTTCCTTTTCGCCATTGGGGTTACGTATCGATCCTCTTCCGGTGTGGTGGGCCGCTTGTGACCACCGCTGTGCTTCCCCATAGCATTTCCGCCTTCAGCAGCTTCTTTTAATTGCGAGGTGACGCTTTTGGACACACTCATTGCTGTGGCCACATTAGTGATATTTTGACCGGCTTCGAGCGGTCCAAGTGCTCGTACACGAAGATAAGTACTGAGATGATATTGTGAGAAGCTGGGACGCGTGTGTCTAAAATAACGGTGAAACTGTACCCAACGCTGGCTGGGGCCTCTCACACATCAGGTTCCCTAAGAGGTACCTCGTGGACGAGCGAAGTAAATTCTGAAACTTCCTGGCAGATTAAAACTGTGTGTCCGACCGAGACTCGAACTCGGGACCTTTGCCTTTCAGGAGTGCAAGTTCTGCAAAGTTCGCAGGAGAGCTTCTGTAAAGTCTGGAAAGTAGGAGACGAGATACTGGTAGAAGTAAAGCTGTGAGGGGGGTCAGTTAGTCGTGCTTCGGTAGCTTAGATGGTAGAGCACTTGCCCCCGAAAGGCAAAGGTCCCGAGTTCGAATCTCGGTCGGGCACACAATTTTAATCTGCCAGGAAGTTTCATATCAGCGCACACTCCGTTGCAGAGTGAAAATCTCATTCTGAAAGTAAATTTTGCTAATCCTTGCCACTCCACGTCTGGTGAAACAACGCGTCCCCACGAATATGATGATTACTGTGAGATTGCATACCGTCTGCGCGTTGGCTAACACCCGTATTTGATCATTGTGGCCATAACACATCACCTTGTGGCTGATACAACTTGTTACTAATATTTGCGAAGATGAAACTTCTAGTTTTTTAAACGTTATCGGTTGATCTGCTAAAGAATAATTTATTCACACTAATCCAAAAGACCACTAAAAACACAATCAACATTGGACTGCTTATAAACCTGTATAACAAAAGGAATAAACGAAAGCATAAAACAGAATATCATCTAGGTCGCCACCACTGAGATATCACTGGAATATTCCATCATTTCACTGAAGGCGATTGACGTTTACATAAAATTCCACTTGAATTTACAAAAATGGGCAGTCAGGTTCGTATAAAATGAAATTAAAAACAGCGTAAAAGCGAGAAAGGGAGAAAATCAGAGACAAACCGAAATGAGTTAGATTCGACAGAACAGTTGCTGTGAAACGTGATTACAAGATCGCGAGTTGCATTTAGATTACCTGACAACGTGTATGATCACCTGAATAACTACACAAAAGAATGTGGGAGGTACTGTCAGTCATCGCCATGCCTCTCGCACATCTCACATGGTCCGAACTACCAGGCAGGCAGTTCCTCGGTGCTGCCACCACCGCGATGCAGCCTCACTACACCCTCGCGTCAACGCGTGGCAGCGCTATGGCGGCGCGACTCGTCAGCGGCATTCGGCCAACTCGCAGACCTCGGAACCTGGCGTGGGCGGGCCACCGCCTCCTGACCAACGTAGAACAACAGTGCGTCGACTTGCACGGAGACTGAACCGAGGGTGTCTTCACGAGTTTACCTCGACCCACCTCCTAAACTTTGTTGAGGCGCTCTCTCCCTGCTGCTGGGGCCAATCGCAGGATACAGTCCCAATGCACTCCGTGACAAAACTATAATAGTAAATTTGGCTCCCACCAAGTTGGTAAAATCTGGGCCGGCCCATCCATAGGCTAGAGCAAGTGGGAACTGCCCTGCAACTTTGCTCTCACGAATGTCCCGAGCGCGCCAGAACTAGTGAGTAAGAAATAAAAGGAAAGCCCGGACTATGGTTCCCAAAAATGTGTCGAAAGATGTTATAGGATGCTCCAGCAACGAACTTCTCCGGTCTCCAGAAACAGTTCCAGCGTAACGGAATGTCCAGCCGTAGAAGTGGGTTACTGGCAGGCAGTACCGCATCCTGCTGGATTTCGAGCCAGCTGACCGCTACTAAGAGCATCAGCGTTGACCACCACCTAGCGTAGCTCCCTTCCTCGCACAGATGAAAGGTAAGTAATATGAAGGTAATGACGTAGTAAGTTTGATCGTATAACGAGAAAGAGTCTGCACCCATGGTTCTGGTGTAGCGTTTTTAATCAGTAATAAAAACGTCAGCGATACCGGCTTCGAACCCCCGCCATCGCTTAAATTTCGAATAAAAATAATCAGCAGTAGCAGCAGAAGATTTCCACTATAAAAAGCCACCCTCATTCTGCCAACGGCCTTGTCACAATGGGCGGAGTAGAGACAGCAGTTCAGGGCAATCTCTCGCCATTGGTGTGGGAAACTGCCCCTAAACAGTAAAGAATTAGCAATGAACAACGGCATGAGAATCCAGCTAGAAAATCTGAAAAGGGAAATGCAAAGCTCAGTCTAGATATAGTTGGTGTCATTGAAGTGAAAGAAGACAAGTATTTCTTGTCAAATGAGTGTAGGGTAATATCAACAGCAGCAGAAAATAGTGTAACGAAAATAGGGTTCGCTATGAACAGGAAGGTAGGATAGAGGGTGAGTTATTGTGAACAGTTCACATCAGAGTCCACAGCAAAATGGTTCAAATGACTCTGAGCACTATCGGACTTAACATCTATGGTCATCAGTACCCTAGAACTTAGAACTACTTAATCCTAACCAACCTAAGGACATCACACAACAACCAGCCATCACGAGGCAGAGAAAATCACTGACCCCGCCGGGAATCGAACCCGGGAACCCGGGCGTGAGAGGCGAGAACGCTACCGCACGACCACGAGATGTGGGCGGGTTCACAGCAAACCAGCATCAACAACGGTAGTTCAGGTATACATGTCGGACGTCGCAAGTTGAAGACGAAGAGACAGAGAAAGTATAAGGATGTGGAACCGGTAATTCAGTACGTAAAGGGAGATGAAAATTTAACAATCGTTGGGTCTGGAACGAGTTGTAGGGGAAGGAATAGAAGAAAGTGTTAGGAATGGGAAAAAGACTAATTGAGTTGTCCAATAAATTTCAGCTAGTAATATGGAATGCTCTGTTCAAGAATAATGAGAAGATGGGGTACACTTGGAAAAGGGCCTGAGGTACGGGAAGATGTCATCACGGTCAGGCAGAGATTCCGAAATCAGGTACTGGATTGTAAGGCGCAACCAGGAGCAGATATAGACTCAGATCACAATTTGGTAGTAATGAAGTTTAACACGCTAGTCAGGAAGAATCAATATGCAAAGAAATGGAATACGGATGTACTTGAAATACTTTGAGGCTATAGATACTGCAATAAAGAAGAGCTCAGTAGGAATCTCCGTTCAAGAGAAACGGATATCTCTAAAAAGAGCATTCACTGAAGTTGGGAAGAAAAACATAGGTACAAAGAGGGTAACTCGACGGGTAACAGAAGAAATACTTCAGCTGATCCATGAAAGAAGGAAGTACAAAAATGTTCAGGGAGATTATGCAATACAGAAATACAAGTCGCTAAGGAATTAAATAAATAGAAAATGCAAGGAAGCAAAGACGAAATGGCTGCATGAGATATATGAAGAAATTGAAAAAGAAATGATTTTCGGAAGGACTGACTTAGTATGTCTAAAAGTCAAAACAGCCCTTGGTGAAATTAAAAGCAAGGGTGGAATCATTAAGAGTGCAATGGGAATTCCACTGTTAAATGCAGAGAGAGATCGGATAGATATGAAGAGCACATTCAAGACCTCTATGAGGGAAACATTTGTCTAATGTGATAGAAGAAGGAACAGGAGTTGATGTAGAAGAGATAGGGGAACCTGTATTAGAATCAGGATTTCAGAGAGCTTAAGGATCGGCTTAACAGCTCATGCATCGAAGTTGCTGACAAGATAACATACAGGAGAATGGAAAAGAATATTGCGAGTGTATTAGATGACGATAACTTTGGCTTTAGGAAGGGTGAAGGCGCAAGAGAGGCAATTCTGAGGTTGCGGTAGATAAAGGAAGGAAGCCTAAAGAAAAATCAAAACGCGTTCATAGGATTTGTCGACGTAGAAAAAAAAGGCTTCGACAATGTAGAATGGTGCAAGATGTTCGAAATTCTGAGAAAAATAGGGGTAAGCTATTGGGAGAGACGGGTAATGTACAAAATGTACAAGAGCCAATGGGGAGTAATAAGAGTGGATGACAAGGAACGAAGTGCTCAAATTAAAAAGGGTGTAAGACAGGGATGTTGTCTTTCGTCCCTACTGTTCAATCTATACATCGAGAAGCAATGATGGAAATAAAAGAAAGGTTCAGGAGTGGAACTAAAACTCAAGGTCAAAGGATATCAACGATACGATTCGCTGATGACACTGCTATCCTGTGTGAAAGTGAAGAAGAATTACATGATCTTATGCCTGTAATGAAAAATCTAATGAGTACAGAATATGGATTCAGAGTAAATCAAAGAAATACGAAAGCAGTGAGAAGTAGCAGAAATGATAACAGTGAGAAACTTAACATCAGGATTAATGGTCACGAAGTAGATGAAGTTAAGGAATTTAGCCACATAGGCAGTGAAATAACGAATGACGAACGGAGGAAGGAGGACATCAAAAGCACACTATCAATGGTAAAAAGTTCATTCCCGGCCAAGAGAAGTCTACTAGTATCGAAATATAGGCCTTAATCTGAGGAAGAAACTTCCGACACGTACGTTTGGAGCGCAGCGTTGTATAGTAGCGAAACATGGATTGCGGGAAAAGCCGAACAGAAGAGAATCGAAGCATTTGAGATGTGGTGCTACAGAGAAATGTTGAAAACAAAATGGACTGATAAGGTAAAGAATGAGGAGGTTGTGTGCACGATCGGAGAGGAAAGAAATATGTGGAAAACACTGATAAGGAGAGGGGACAGGATGATAGGACGTGTTGAGACATGAGGGAATGACTTCCATGGTTCTAGAAGCAGCTGTTGAGGGTAAAAACTGTAGATGAAGACAGAGATTGGAATACATCCAGCAAATAGTTGAGGACGTAGGTTGCAGTTGCTGCTCTGAGGTGAAGAGGTTGGCGTAGGAAAGAAATTCGTGGCGGGCCCCATGAACGCGGTCAGAGGACTGATGACTCAAAAGAAGAAGGAAATAAAAATAAATTAAAAGTAAGAAGTAGGTAACCTAAGTGCCCAGTGTGTTCATGTTGATGTAAGGAATTAAGTAGAAAACAAAACGAAAATTTATCAGCGTGACAATCTTGTGATTACGGCCACACGTCGGGAATTAACAGACGCGGAACGGTAGCTGCACTAGACGCAGAGATGGCTGGCGAGAATGGCCTCCCACATCTCAGTGTCCTGCAGACGGGTTACCGTTTTGCACGGAATGTCGCACTAACCGGTTCCACAATAATTTTCATTAAAGACTGTACTGCACGAGCTGTCGAATGCATACTGAGCGTTTGTTCAAAAACTACGCTGCAGTCAACACGTCCCGCCCTCTACATTTGCTTTTACTATCGTCGGTCTAGTGTTCTGTAGCAACTGTCGGTTGTTCCGTAGCGATAGGCAGATTGTTTCTTAGCAGTTGTCAATAGACATGGGCAAACTCGTTCATCATTAGGAAATAGTTCACTGCTGATCGTTCTTTTTTGGGAACCGTTCATTTTTACTCGTTCACCATTCATTTGTGCTTCGTACATGGTTCTGATGAAAAGACTGAAAACTAGTAGTGTAGGTGACGGAAGGATGGAGGGCACCAAGAGGGGGCACTTGCCTCCCCCCCCCCCCCCCCTGGAGTATAGAGCTTTTATACATTACAGAATTCTTACACACTTTTAGAAGCAATTTCTGTGATTCTGCAGAACCTGTCGTTTAGCCAACCGTAGCCTTGTGTGGCTGATCGCAGGGAAATAATATAGGGTGGCGCACGGAAAACCGACCCCGAGTACAGACTGCTCGCCAATTACGGACGATGTGTTGCCCGTTACGAGCAGATACAACAAACAGACAAACATGTAATAATTAGGCAGTGAAGAAATAACAAGCTAATGCAAGGAACAATTGCGAAACAGTCGATGACGATGTGTAGAGAGCTGGAGAAGAGAACATCAAAATCTCACGTGACACGCGTGGGCTATAGTTCATGTATAGTCTTGTAAATCTGTTGGTGACTGTTTCCCAACTTAATAGACCACAAGTGTCTTGTATAAAATTCTTCGTTTCGACTTCCACTACATAACTATGCTACGTTGTAAGCAATAATCGTTTACACCCTATGTATACTTCACGTTGTCCCTGAGTTCGTAGGCGAAGTAGAGACTTTAATGGAAGCATAAATTAACATGTGGTTTTCTCATACTTGCGTCACTTGGAAAAATTAGGTTTTTATGTTGTATTATTAACGTTAATACAACAATAATAATAATTATTATTAAGTTCGCAGTAATAAAGTTTTTGGTTTGAAAGCTCCTTCTGAACACTTGTTTTTGAGATAATAAGTAAATATGATTTTATGGTAATCTATGTCTTTTCAAATGGGAAGGCACTGCTTTTCCTACTGAGCCAAAATGACCCACAACCCACTTTTTCTTCTTCTTTCAAAGAAACCAAACTAGCAGGAAATGCAAATTGCAAACAACCAAACTTAAAAATAATTAGAGCCTTCCTAAATGTAATGTTTCGTATACGAAAGATACACGAAAATCGTTTTATATGACTTTTCTTACACTAAAAATTAAGCAAATTATTGAAAGTTCGCTGCTTAATCAAGTCGATGAAACCAAAAAATATATGAATAACAAATAAACTTGCTTTGTTATAAGTATGTCTTCTGCTGTTCATCGATATAATGAAGTGAGCTGATATGCCCTTTTGATACCTAAAAGGACGTACCTATTACATACAACGTGATTTTTATGTAATTTACGTAACTATAAAATACTTTTCGATTACTGGTCGTGGACGTTGAATACCCAGAGCCAAGAGCAAGAACAGTTTGGGACACACGTAAAATGGGCGAGCGCAGTGAACGAAACGAACACCTGGATACTGAACTAACTGGGAGCAGTCGGCAGTGGGACTGAGACAGGTGGCCGTGCGAAGAACGACGAGTGCGGCCGAGGGAGGCCGAGGCTGAGACGAGCGCGCGACCGAGGCTGGAACGAGAACTGCCCAAGTGACCTCCGTGACCGAAGTGAACTAGTGAACTATGAACCGAGCGTTCCTCGTTCCCGGGAACTATAAGTAGACCGCCGCGACCGAAGTGAACTATGAACCGATCGTTCCTTGGAATTCGTTCCTCGGTCCTTTCGTTCATCTTGGTGAGCCGTTCCTTTGCACCCGTTCGTTGGCGAACTACCCATCTCTAGTTGCCAAGCGGTGCACGGCAGTGAGAGTGGAGAGTGGTGTGACCTCCGTGGCCCCGGAACGCCCGGCCCCCTCCTGGAGCCGCCCTCGCGACTGTGCGTGACGGAGCGGCGGCCAATCAGGGCTGAGAGGAGGCGCTCATCGGGTCAGCGGTCACGTAGCCGCCAGAGATAGCGCTCCGCGCACCGGCCGGCCCCGGGCCGCGCTTTATCGCCGGCCGGCGCGTATTTTGCCTGCCGCGCGGACGCCGGTTTACGGGCGCCGTATTTTCTGGCGGGGCCCAGGAAAAGGCGCACCGCGGTTCCGCCTCCACCCCAGGAACGCCGATGTCTGATGCCGTCGGGGGAACAGTTTCGTCCCCGGCATAAGATAAGCTGCAACACAAAATAGCAGAGACAGCGAATCATAATAAGACACCCTGATCCGACAGATCCCAGTACAGTGAGGTGAAAAAATTCATGGAATAGCGACATGCAGGTATACAGATGGTGCTATAGTTCAATTCTTTTATCTTGGCGGTTTGCGCATGCCCGCCCAGACGCGGGAGATTGCTGCGTTGCCAGTTGCACGCGCCAAGAGAAGCAGCGCCATAGTATAGGATAGTATAGTTCGCAAACTTACGTTTATGGGGGAGGGCGCAGTGTATGAAGTAAAGCCGCCACGGCCGCATTAACCCTTTCGGTGCTACAGAGACGTGCTCCCCGCATTCATTTTGTCATCGCTGCACTGCTCGCCTGTGCCGACACGTAGTGTTTCGACTGCTTTGACACACTTTATCATTCGATTTCACAAAAACTATTTGGCCGAATAATTTTATTTTTACACATCTTCTTTACTGATACCTTCCCCCCCCCCCCCCCTCCCCCATAAATGACTTAATTTTGTTTCGATGTTCAACGCAGTTATTGTGCAGCATTAGATGTTGTAAACCATTGCACGAAATTTTGAAGAGTTTGCAGAGGTAAAAATCCATAGCGTATACTTTCCGTATGGTCGATTTTAGTTGCCACTAGAAATTTCAAAAAATTACATTCAAACGAATAAAATTCATGAAGTAAGACACTTCGATATTGTTTTTAAGTAAAGAAAATATAGGAAGCACCAAAGAACGTTTGAACTCAGAACCTTTCGCTTGACAACCAAACACTGTAACCATTACGCTAACGCAGCTCGTTATACAATGGGCCTTGCAAAGGATTTTAATATAGCACGCAAAATACCAACATACACTGTTGGTATGACTATGAATTCCTCACGTTTCGTCGAAATACAACACGAAGAAAACAATTACCGCTGTTCTTTATTGCGAAAAAGCGGTTAGTGACAATGATACAAACACCTTTCCTTGCTATCGCCTGAATTAGGAGGCTTGTTTGGTTTAATTAATTAATAGAATATGAAGCAATTGGTATAAAGAATGCTTTTTCCAAACTTTCTATAAAAGGATGTCTGTTATCAAGACATTGCTTTTTTTCAGTTACTTTATTTATAACTTAACGTTTCTAAAACTGAACACACTCCTCTGTGCTCTGCACTGCAGTCGAGATCTGGCAAAGTCGATCTCTGTTCATTGGCTGACTATGTTTTGTGAAGTCAGATGCGCAGAACGAACCTAAACTCGGCCGTCGTCGTAAATGACGCGCACTTTAGTATCACGTACACGAGGTATAAAAGGGCAATGCACTGGCGGAGCTGTCATTTGCACTCAGGTGATTCGTGTGAAAAGGTTTCCGACGTGATTATGGCCACACTTCGGGAATTAACAGACGCGGAATGGTAGCTGCAGCTGGACGCAGGGGACATTCCATTTCCGAAATTATTAGGAACTCAATACTCCGCGATCCAAAGTGCCAGAGGTGTCGGGAATGCTAAGTTATTGTCATCCGTCTTACCACGGACGACGCAGTGACGGAGAGCCGCTGTTAAAAAACTGTGTGCAGCGGCGTTTACGTAGAGTTGTCAGTGCTAACAGACAAGCAACACTGCACAAAATAGCCGCAGAAACGAAAGTGGGACGTACGACGAGCCGGCCGGTGTAGCCGAGCGGTTCTAGGCACATCAGTCTGGAACCGCGCGACCGCTACCGTCGCAGGTTCGAATCCTGCCTCAGGCACGGATGTGTCTGATGTCCTTAGGTTAGTTAGGTGTAAGTAGTTCTAAGTTCCAGGGGACTGATGACCTCTCATGTTCAGTCCCATAGCGCTCAGAGCCATTTGAACCATTTTTGAACGTACGACGAACGTATCCATTGGGACAGTGCGCTGAAATCTGATGTTAATAGGCTGTGGCAGCAGACGATGTTCGCGTTTCCATTTGCTAACAGCACGACATCGCGTGCAGCGCCTCTGCTGGGCGTGTGGCAGCATCGGCTGGACGCTTGACGACTGTCCTCGACGGAAGAGTGCCGATTCCAACTGGTAATAGCTGCCGGTACGGCTGGAGTGTGGTGCAGACCTAACATGTCAACGAGGCTCTGTGCAAGCTGCTGGTGGTCCCAGAGCCGCATGATGTGGTGCCAACCGGTTGTTCGCTGGAAATGTCAGTGCTCCGCTACTTGGAGATCATATGCATCCACTCGTGGACTTCATGTTCCTAAATAAAGATGCAATTTTTATGGGTGACAGTGAGCGACACTTGTTCACGATTGGTTTGAAGAACATTCTGGCCAATTTGAGCGAATGATTTAGCGTCTCAGATTGCTCGACATGAATCCCCTCCAAAATTTTTGGCACGTAATCGAGAGGTCAGTTCGTGCACGAAATCCGAGCTGGTAACACTTTGGCAATTACGGACGCCTATAGCGGCAACGTGGCTCAGTATTTCTGCAGAGGACTTCTAACGACTTGTTGAACCCACACCACGACGAGTTGCTGCAGTACGCTGGGTACAGGCATGTCCGACAGGATACTCCGACGCATCCCACGGCTCTCATCACCTCACTGTGTATTTAGCTACACTCACGTTGTATTTCTTGCTACACAGAACCGCAGCGGCCGTTGAGTGTGACAGGATACAAATTGCTGGGTATCTGAGTAGTCAACAACAAATATTCAATGCTAAGAACAAACATGTAGAGTACAAATGGAAAATATTCGAGCATCTTTCAATACGCGTCGAACAAGTCTTAAGGTCTTAAGGTATGGTAAAGACCCAATTGGGTTTAACAGCCGCCTTAGGAAACTGCTACTTCATCTCAGACTCAAGAGAAGCCAAAACCTAGGTAAGAAAACCAAAGCTGAAGAAAGCGAAATTGAGCGTAAGGAGAGCAATGACAGAAGTGTTCAGTGACTCTCAAAGTAAAATATTGTCATCCGATCTGAGTAAATACCCTTAAGAGGTTTTGGTCTTATGTAAAATCAGTAAGCGGTTCGAAAGCGTCGATTTATTCACTCAGAGAGCATACCGACACCGAAACGAAAAGTAATAGGTCGAAATACTGAATTCAGTTTTGCGTAATTGTTTCACCATGGAAGATCCTAGAACAGTACCTCCTTTGAATCATTATATGAACATCGAAGTGGTAGATACAGAGATAAAGTATGGTGGAATAGAAAAGCAACTGCAGTGGTGGAAAGGCGCCGTAGACAGCGGTCCTCAGGTTGATGCCGTGTTCCTTGACTTCAGGATGGCATTTGACACAGTCCCATACTGCCGCTTAGTGAACAAAATACCAGATTACCAAGTACCTGACTACATTTGCGACTAGATACAACATTGCCTTAGGGATAGAACTCAACACGTCGCTTTTAACGTAACAAAATCGACAGATGTAAAGGTTTTAGAGATCTTTTCAAGTTTCAAACATGAATGATGTATACATACAGACCGAAGCGACGAATAAAAATTCGTATCAGGGCTGATAGTCGATACAGAGCCTCCTGCGCATTAGACAGATGTGCTAACCTCTAGGCCACCCTGACATAGTAGACTTGCCCAACTGCAGGGGCTACCTTAGCATGCACCACAGCTCAATCCAAATTTCCACTCACGCCTCAGCCCACTTGGTATCCCCTTAAACTCGAAAATTTTTATTCGTTAATTTAGCCTACATATGTACAGTCGTGCTCAAACGTATCCGAACGACCTGAATTGCATTTCGCCTGATTCGCATACAACCCTCATAACGCAGCTGTCTAGCAGGTCCTCTAATCGCTCCTTGATGCAGTCGTTTGAGTATTGAAAATGATTCCAACAAATCACCACTAGAAAACACTGCTCTGTATCGCAATAACTCAAGGTGAAGAGTAATACCACGATACTACGAATAGCAGGGAACACCTTATTACAGATAAGACTGTCCTTAAGGCTTGTAAGCTCACATTCATTACAATAAATGACATGCCTGAAATGTCACCACTCTCATTATTACGTCAGATAGGTAATGCACGTAGTAAGTTAGTCGTATTCATGATTTCCTCTTCAAAGTAACATACCGTACTTACTATTTAACATTAAAAATTTAAGTTATTCACGAGCTCCTAGTTGAGAATATGTATGAATTTCAAATGACAGGACGAACCGTCTCGTTATGCATATGGATTCAAACCCAGGTCCTGCAGACTAAGCAAAGGTTTCGTGACTGACGGAAACTAACAGTTATTCCTGACTAGGCATACAGAGAGTGATATATCCTCCTCTTTCTGGCACATTTTTCCATCGTAACGACATTGTGCCACACTGGATAAGAACTATGACACACAGGTTCCCTGTAGTGGTTTGCAGCGTGTTCAGTGCATTCATTTACTTGGTTGACTGAATCACCACCAACTAGCTGCCTCGGCTACCCAGTGCATACATTCGACTCTATTCTGTAATCACTGAAATAAAATCACGTAACTGCCACCTAGACAGAACTGCCAACAGTGTAGGATGCAGGAATTTAAATAGGTAGTGTTCCTTTCCACTTGAGCTACTCTATTGCGGCTATCTGTTTGTTGGAAACGTCGTGCAGTGCAAAAGAAAAGCTGTAACTGTCTGTCTCTCAGAAATCTACATCCGGCCTTTTGAATTATCTCACAGCACTGTGGAATGCGGAAGTTCTGGAGGGATTGTGTTCGGCTTCTGAAGATGCTGTAGTTACGGTTGAGCTACTAGTGTAACGAAAAGTGTAGTGCTCCGTAGACAAAACGTCGTCGCGAGTTCAAATACATTCACTGCTACATTTTTTAAAACGCAATTCTGCTTTCTGCTGAAGTTATCAATCTAATGGAACTTTGAACATAATTCCCTTCACTTCGCAACCCAGAATAGTCGCATATGGAAAAAGGGCCAACTACTGCGACATTTGGTTCTTTTCAGGTTCAATAGAAGGCCAGGCAGCAGATGCATCTCGAACCTTTTGTATTATGTATGGGGAGAGCGCATCGTGCCAAAATACGCCAGGAAAGTATTTTCTACATTAGCTGTCGTGTGGTAGTGGCATTTTATTCTTCTTCAAACCTTGTTTGACAGCTTTAACTCAGAACAAGTTTTCTACATGCAAGTAATCAATAAACTGCATGTACATAGTCATACTGTTACAGATGACATCAGAGAATTCGCATATGTAGTTGATGATTAATTTCTCTCTCATGTCTACTATTGTTTAAACAATTAGTAAAATACTACTTACTTAGATTTCGATTTTTAATTGGTATGCTCTGTCATACTCAAGAGGCATGCACATGTAGCATTTCATAGATCAGGCATGTTGTATACAGAAGTGGAAGAGAGAGCATCACTAAATTCTACAATCCGTATGCATTGCATACACACAGAAATTACTGTTAGAGTGTACTTATGGAGCCCAATGGGTTAAGTTCGTATTTTCCGGTGAGAAAGAGCACTGGCAAACAGTCTCCGCTACATTAGGTTACTTAAACTGGTGTCACTCTGAGCTAGAATTTATGGTCAGCGACTAAGTGTAAGGTCAATGGGTCAGATCTGGGTTTTGCAACTGTGAAATGCTTTCCCACATTACACAAGCGAATATTAAATTTGAAGTAGTATTACGAAAATTTTGAACTTGGATAGCTTAGATTGAAAATCTTTCTGTTTATTGCAAAGGAAAACAATTGATTTTCTAAAACATTCTCTGTCATACACAACTTGAAACAGGTCACGTCGACCAAATTATGTGGACGAACTGACAGCGACGTATATCAGAAGACAGTAAGATCCCCTGGTTTTTGGTTTGGCAGTATTCAACAGCCATTTCTATGTACGAGTAAACGAAGAAAGACAGCGCGTTTCTGTTATCAAGTGACGTCTTGATCAATTACTTCAGTTTTAATGTAATCTACGAGTAATTGTTGATGTTTGATATTGACTTGAAAAGAATTCCGTAGACAGGGAAATAACCTGTTCTTTGGCAAATACTTCCATAAAGAGCGAAAGGCATAAATGATCTTCAAGCACAAGTGTTCCAGCAGCGGTATGCAGAAAATGATGGTAATAATGACGGTAATAATCGAATTATCCAGTAACTTCACACTTCACAGTCAATTTTCTCGAACTAAGAAATTTGCTGAATTACTGAAAATTACAAAACGGCTTCACATCGAGGCTATGATCCCAAGAAGAGTCTTTACATCCTGCTGACATGAGAATAGCGTAATCTCCGTGTAAGAAGCTTGCTTCTACTTAACCATTTAATAGACTCGCATTTTTTCCATAGTGACTAATTTTGTAAGCTAAGCATATGATCCGTTACAGCACACTTGTGGGGCTGGAAAATGTGGCCACAATGGCCTGGTGGAACGAACTATCACAGGGTCAATGCATGGGTTCAGGCATTTGCTTTTAAGAGGCACAAACAGATTTACTTTACCTCTAGTGACCTCAAGAGAAAGACGCTATAATTCAGAATCCGCGTTAAACATCACGTTCCTTCATTACCAACTGGGCAGAGCCGGTTTACGTTGGGAAATGACATAGGCGGAAGTCATGGTAAACAGAAATACTGTCGCCAGTAAACTTACTTACATTAGAAAATTTTATTTTATTTGATGAACCGATAGCCATTTCAAGGAACAGGGCTCTTATATTACTTGTACTTGATTGAACTAAAGATGTTGAAAAATTTGGTGCTGGACTGTGATTTGAATTCGTATCTCCTCTCTATAGGATCTGAATCTCTCGGAACAGTATAGTTCAGTCATTTCGCTCCTTGTTCCAAGACTGCAATCTTCTCTAGGTCTCTTCCAAAGGTAAGTATGTGGGTCCGAATAGGTGTCGTTATTTCTGGTCAAACACGCACACATCTGATTGTTGGTGAGTAGCCAATTGATACGTAAACTATATTCGTGGATGATAAAGAAGGATGGTAGGTTTGCCATTCGATTGTCGCTCAGGCACAAAAATTTGTATCCTTATTTTCGATTCAAACACCTAGCAGCTGGTAAGAAAAACCGATACATAACATTTGATTTTATTTAGTTACATATCCAATTACGTGTTGGGTGCGTACCTCCATCACAGAACTTCATATCATGCGCTTCATCTTTAAATGCATGTACACTTTGTTCCTTCTGAATGGAGGTATATGATACATCTTTCGGGTTTAGTTAACAGGGACGAAAGGGTCTTGACAGGAGTCCTGCTTTATTACAAAAACGGTGGTCTTTTATTTTCAAGTTTAGGTTTGGTTACTGATATTGGCAAAAATTTCGCTAATTCATGACTCTTCATGGCAAGTCAGCAATATGATGAGATTAAATTAATATTTGTTCCATAGATCATGAATACGACATTTCATAATGGTGTGGAACATGTCATTTTAATGAAAGATTTCTTTACATACCATGATGCAATTTCTTTACAACAATTATTTACTCTCTCATTCTTTTTTTATATTTATCTCTATCTCTCTCTTCTCTCTCATCTCTCTCTCTCTCTCTCTCTTTTGAGTACACTTACGAAAGAAATATAAAAACAACTATGAAAGTTACAGACTTATGATGCTTAGTTTACAGTCAGTTCTGAATATTATTAGTAACTACGCTCCAGTCCTAAACCTAGTTAGAGAAATGCGAATCAGACGCATTACGCATTCCAGGCCGTGCCAGCCGCGTCTTTGAGATGCCAGCTATGGTCACTTCCCAACCTTCTGTAGGAACACGTCGATTCGTCTTCTTCCTGCTGGTACTGTAACTGAGATTTGCCAACAAGGCAAGGTATGTTTGGCAACTCTGTGATCGACGAGTTACTTCCTGGTATGCACGGAATTAAGCCTCAAAGTTCACTTGATTTTTCCTGTCGTTTCCATTGAATAATCTGAGTTATTGTCGCTTGAGGTGTAACAAAAGATTGTGAATTACCGGTTTTCAGCCCAAGAGAGTCGTTGCAAGTGGAAATCGCAAATAATCTTGTCCTTTAAATATCGATTTACGGGTTCTAGACACTATTAACCCGGTAATAGGAATCCCTGAAACATATCCCTTCGAGGGCTCTGTGGTAACATGCTGACCTGTGAAAAAAGCGTCTGTTGTGGTTTGCGGTTCCAATTTCCCTGACTGTGACGTTTTTATCCCTTCTGTGAAAGAGCTACAAGCAGCCAGATCAAACATCGATAAGGAAAATGTAAGACAATACTTTCGGCTCATAGTGCAATGGTGCAAAAATTACAATTACAATTACAACAGGTAATGCCCCTTTCCGTTGCTGACAAGTAAATTTTGTGTTTTTAGGAATACATAACTTTACGTATGAAATGCTACATTTGCATGCCTCTTGAGTATGACAGAGCATACCAATTAAAAATCGAAATCTAAGTAAGTAGTATTTTACTAATTGTTTAAACAATAGTAAACATGAGAGAGAAATTATTCATCAACTACATATGCGAATTCTCTGATGTCATCTGTAACAGTCTGACAATGCACATGCAGTTTATTGATTACTTGCATGTAGAAAACTTGTTCTGAGTTAAAGCTGTCAAACAAGGTTTGAAGAAGAATAAAATGCCACTACCACACGACAGCTAATGTAGAAAATACTTTCCTGGCGTATTTTGGCACGATGCGCTCTCCCCATACATAATACAAAAGGTTCGAGTTGCATCTGCTGCCTGGCCTTCTATTGAACCTGAAAAGAACCAAATGTCGCAGTAGTTGGCCCTTTTTCCACATGCGACTATTCTGGGTTGCGAAGTGAAGGGAATTATGTTCAAAGTTCCATTAGATTGATAACTTCAGCAGAAAGCAGAATTGCGTTTTAAAAAATGTAGCAGTGAATGTATTTGACCTCGCGACGTTTTGTCTACGGAGCACTACACTTTTCGTTACACTAGTAGCTCAACCGTAACTACAGCATCTTCAGAAGCCGAACACAATCCCTCCAGAACTTCCGCATTCCACAGTATTGTGAGATAATTCAAAAGGCCGGATGTAGATTTCTGAGAGACAGACAGTTACAGCTTTTCTTTTGCACTGCACGACGTTTCCAACAAACAGATAGCCGCAATAGAGTAGCTCAAGTGGAAAGGAACACTACCCATTTAAATTCCTGCATCCTACACTGTTGGCAGTTCTGTCTAGGTGGCAGTTACGTGATTTTATTTCAGTGATTACAGAATATAGTCGAATGTATGCACTGGGTAGCCGAGGCAGCTAGTTGGTGGTGATTCAGTCAACCAAGTAAATGAATGCACTGAACACGCTGCAAACCACTACAGGGAACCTGTGTGTCATAATTCTTATCCAGTGTGGCACAATGGCGTTACGATAGAAAAATGTGCCAGAAAGAAGAGGATTTGGTGGTCTGTTGGATTGCTGATAGATTCATATACACGTCGTCTGGGTTCGATTCCAACGTTTGCCGATGATTTTTGTTAGGGAGAAACAGATTCTATTCTCTACTGGCTACGCCAAGTGAAGAACATATAATGGTATTGTGGTCTGAAATTCACATTAAACATGGTATTCCTTCTCTACCAAATAGACATTAGGTTGAACCACAATAAAGTCAAGAGTGGCGACATGTAGAAACTCCATCACCAGTAACCTTTCTTGTACTAGTTATTTATTTCTAGTGACGAAACAAACGCTATGTAGGGGCACACCTACGTGCTGGTGGAAAATAATTTTAATTGTTATTGTATTTTCATTCGTTGTCAACACTAACGATATCTGAAGTTTTTGACTACCAGTCAGACACAGAATTAATTGCGAGATCACTGTAAGTTCAAGGATGTTATTCCGAGCTGCTGGTGGAGAAAAATTCGGTATCTGACGTCTCTTTGTGCGTAGTAAACAACGTAATGTGTAGGGTTCGATTACCAGTCAGCACTGAACTCTTCGTCATGTTATTTCTAGTTCAAACATGCTCACATGTCGCTGCTGGTGTAACAAACCCGTATTTGACGTTCGGTTTCTGTAGAATATAAGAGCGATAGGTGCCGAATTGGAATCCTGGGAAGGAAAAAATTAATGTTTTGTCCCTTAATTTCAGTTAAAACATGTTGCTACTGCCGAGAAAATCCGATATGTTACAGTTGATTGTGCTTCGATAACAGTCTGATTAGGTTCTGGGTTCGAATCCCTGTCCAACACAAAGCTTTACCTCACGGCATTTCAAGTAAGCTACTTGTGAAGAAGCAATATTTGGCATCTCTCGTAGCTTTTTAACTGGGACAATAGATGCTAGTTAGGAATTCGCGTCCGTTAAAAATGTTTACGTTATGTAATTTAAAGTTGATATTTCCTGATACTGTCTAAAATCGAGGTATATCACTCTCTGTATGCCTAGTCAGGAATGATTGTTAGTTTTCGTCAGTCACGAAACCTTTGCTTCTGCATGACCTGGGTTTGAATCCATATGCATAACGAGACGGTTCGTCGTGTCATTTGAAGTTCACACATATTCTCAACTAGAAACTCGTGAATAACTTAAATTTTTAATGTTAAATAATAAGTACGGTATGTTACTTTGAAGAGGAAATCTTGAATACAACGAACTTACTACGTGCATTACCTATCTGACGTAATAACGAGAGTGGTAACATTTCAGGCATGTCATTTATTGTAATAAGCTTACAAGCCTTCAGGACGGTCTTATCTGTGATAAGGTGTTCCCTGCTATTCGTAGTATCGTGGTATTACTCTTCACCTTGAGTTATTGCGATAGAGAGCAGTGTTTTCTAGTTGTGATTTGTTGGAACCATTTTCAATAGTCAAACGACTGTACCAAGGAGCGATTAGAGGACCTGCTAGACAGCTGCATCATGAGGGTTGTATGCGAATCAGGCGAAATGCAATTCAGGTTGTTCGAATACTTTTGAGGACGACTGTACATCATAGATATTTGAGACTTGAAAAGGTGTGTGTTACCATATAGTTTCATTTGATTAAAGCACCTATGCCTGGGTTTTAGGCAGGGTTCCCCACTTCGTTCGATCCCGAGGTGCTATTCCAATTCAGTTGAAGAGCCTCTGCAATCCTGTTCGAGTTTAGGGGGAAATCAAAGTGGGCTGAGGCGTGAGTGGGATTTTTAATTGAGGAGGGAGGTTTGGCAAGGTAGTCCGTGCAGCAGTGCAAATCCACTGTGCCTGGATGGCGTAGTGGTTAGCACATGTGCCTGGGTAACAGGAGACACAGGTTCGACTCCCCGCCTTGGTACGAACTTTCATTGGTCGCTTCAGGCTTCATATATACATCATAGATGCAGAGGTAATTTCCGGAGTATCCCAAGGAAGCGTAATACAACCGTTTCTGTTTCCATTGTATCTGAATGAGCTAGTAGAAAGCGTCGGAAAATAAGACTATTCGCAGATGATGCGCTTGTCTAAAACAAACTAGCAACGCCAGAAGACAGCATGGATTTGCAGAATGATCTTCGGAGGATTGATGAATGGTGTAGGCTCTGGAAGTTGAACGTAAATAAATGTAACATATTGCGCATACATAAGAAAGTCACTACTGTTCAAATACAGTTTAATGAGAAACTGCTGGAAACATTGTCTACTGTAAAATATCCAGAGCGAATTTAAGTCGAATGATCATATAAAACAAGTGGTAGGAAAAGCAGATGCCTGACAGTTCAAATAACTTACGGGTTTGCAGCCGGGTGACGTCGTCGACCACCGCCGATATTTCGACAGGAGCACACGCTGGCACCCTTAAGGCACAACTGCGAGGAGGAAACAGTGTGCAAGGGAATTTAATACTTCGGTTCACAGAGGAGAAACAAGGACGATACCACACACAGAACAAGTAACCACAGAGTCAACACTCAAACAAAGATAACCAACATCAGAATAATCGATAGGGACGATTAATCAACAGGTGAGGTAGCACTAATTCTGTCCCTCTGTTTTTTGATGAGAGACAGTGCCGGATTCCAAGCGGCATTTAAACAAAATCCACCATCTCTGTTTATAAGGTTGCTTGATAATCTGATTGCAACAGCTTTCTTAATAACACTATCCCAATAGCTGGACGTGCAAGCCAGAATCTCCGTGTTGTTGTATTCCATAGAATGACCGGTGTCGAGGCAATGTTCTGTAATAGGGGATTTGTTCGGCTGTTTTAAGCGTGTGTGGCGCTTATGTTCAGTACACCGGTCTTCCACAGTCCTGATTGTCTGACCAATATATGACATGCCACAACCGCAAGGAATACGATAGACCCCAGCCTTACGCAAACCAAGATCATCTTTTACGGACGCCAACAGGGCCTTTATCTTAGAATGTGGTCGAAAAAAACGTTTCACACCATATTTCCGCAAAATACGGCCAATCCTGTGAGAAATGCTTTCTGCGTAAGGCAGAAAGGCCGTAGACGTAGGTGCCACTTCGTTGCTGTCGTCACTCACCCGTTGCGCAGAAGGCTGATGGCGCAACGCACGTTTGATCTGCCTCTCACTATAACCATTCTGACGAAAGGTGACTTCCAGATGTGGTAGCTCAGCTGCCAAACTTTCAGGGTCTGAGATAACGTGGGCCCTGTGAACCAAGGTGCGAAGTACTCCTTCACGCTGAGCTGGATGGTGACATCTATCAGCTCGCAGATACAAGTCAGTGTGGGTGGGCTTCCTATAAACAGAATGTCCCAACGTACCATCAGTCTTCCTTCTGACCAAAACGTCAAGGAAGGCGAGGCATCCATTCTTTTCCACCCCATAGTGAACTGAATATTCGGGTGGATTTAATTCAAAATTATCGTCTACATATCTGAAAAAACCGCTGGCTTCAAGGTCGCTGACTCCAGTGCACGTTCCTCAAAGTCCTCCATAAACAAATTGGCCACAATAGGTGACAACGGGCTTCCCATTGCAACTCCGTCAGTCTGTGCGTAGTACTTACCATTGAATAAAAAGTAAGTGGAAGTCAACACATGTCGAAACAAATTCGTTAACTCGACACCAAACTTAACCTCAATTAGCTGCAACGAATCAGAGAGAGGAACGCGAGTGGAAAGAAAAACCACATCAAAACTCACTAAAATATCAGAGTCATTCAAAGGCAATCGCTGCAGTCGACGTAAGAAATCTGCAGAGTTGTTAATGTGGTGTTCACACCTACCTACTAGTGAGCTCAACAAACTGGCCAGATGTTTAGCTACACTATATGTCGGAGCACCAATATTAGAAACAATAGGCCTCAACGGGACCGCCTCTTTATGGACCTTAGGGAGGCGATATAATCTAGGTGGTACAGCACAGTAAGAATTAAGACTCTTTATAGTCTCCTGTGACAAAGAACTTTTCTTCAGGAGGTTATTAGTCTTCCTCTCAACACTCTTAGTAGGGTCAGCACCTATTTTGCGATTTCGGATTAGATGACCTTGCAGGCCAGGCATCTGGAAAGCCTCTGGAGATAACGCTTTCGTGGACAGTAGCTTTAACCTCTGAACGAGTGCGCCGACCTCTTTTGCATGAGTACGGTTCAAATGGCTCTGAGCACTATGGGACAACTTCTGAGGTCATCAGTGCCCTAGAACTTAGAACTACTTAAACCTAACTGACCTAAGAACATCACACACATCCATGCCCGAGGCAGGATTCGAACCTGCGACCGTAGCGGTCTTTCGGTTCCAGACTGTAGCGCCTCTAACCGCAAGACCACACCGGCCGGCTTTTGCATGAGTAGGTGCTTGGGGTATTCAGTACCCTACCTTCTGTGATAAGTTGTAATTTCTTTACGAATCAGTTAAATATTTATATTTTGCAATAATATTTTTATATATTTGTTTCAAAAGCTTTAATCAGCAACTGAATGGAGGAATTCATGAAATATATACGTAACAAAGGAAAGAAATAGATCACTTAATTTATATGTGACAAACAAGTAACTTCTAAGTAATATAAAGATGACTATGCATTTTAATTTTAATTATTCTATGTTAACACTTTACAAGTACCTGAAATAAGTCAACTGCATAAAAATAATAACTAATGTATCAGTCAGTCTCCTCTTGATGACTTGTAACGCACGTAGGCTCTGCTGTCAGATATGCTGGACGAGTAAACTTATTGCAAAGGAATGTAGAATGTTTCTGACAGGAGCTAACTTGTCAAGTTTTCTTCTTTCATTTCGAGTGGAAATGTCATCATACAACGCGTAACAAAGAGAAATCTCTTATAGCTCACTGTGGCCCTCAGGCTATCTATACCTATACCGTCTAACTCCCAAAGTTCTTTTACATTGACGTGTGACCTTTCTTTGCACCTGTTAGAAATAAAACTCCGAATACTGCCATAGTTTAACATTTATCCGTAATCTGTTATATGTCGCACGCCATCAGTTTGTGCTAAGATTGCTAATATATTTGTTAGTATGGGATACTATCATATGTATTATATAACTTCCAAAAAGCTTGACAAACGCAGAAATATTGCTTGACTAGCTTGTGAGACCGGGTGAAACTTTTATAGAATTTTTTTTTCTGAGCTGTTTTATATTAGAGGCCGGGTTTTTGCACCATTTTGATAGGTTTTTTTCCTAAGAGAAACTCAATTTCGGAACTTCTTTCTTCCTCATTCCCACTCTCGTCTTCGTGTTCGGAGTTAGTTTCACGGTGATGGCCGCTAAGGTGAACTTCTTCGTTACTCAGCTCACCTTCGCTTTCAGCTAACTCGACAAGATTTATTCCAGGTATCTCGGCTACGTCGAGTTCTAGAAGATATGCAGGTATGACCTCAAGCATTATAAAATCTTTGGACCTAGAAACAAATAGATAAAAAACAGTAATTGTTGGCTAATGAATCATACATCGCAAAAATATACAAAAAAATTCTTTTAAATTATTTCGGACCTTTTTTTTAATCAACATTGTCGAGAAAAGGCGTTTTTACAGTTCAATCCGTTGCTTAGAGAAAGGGACAATGACACATGTGTTCAAAATTGTCTGAAAGAAACAAGAATAATAGGAGCGGCTGCGCGGTACACAGAGTGGCCCCCACTACGTTTCCCTCGCGAAACGACGCAATACTGTGGGCTGTGGGTAGGGGAGGGGGGGTTGAGGAAAGGAAAGGAGGGAAAAGTAAACACATAACCAGAGCGGCCGTGTCGCAGGGCTCTGCGTTACGCAATACTGTGGGCTATGGGTAGGGGAGCGGGGGTACAGGAAAGGAAAGGAGGGCCAAGTAAACACATAACCAGAGTGGCCGTGTCGCAGGGCTCTGCGTTACGCAATACTGTGGGCTATGGGTAGGGGAGGGGGGGTACAGGAAAGGAAAGGAGGGCCAAGTAAACACATAACCAGAGCCGTCGTGTCGCAGAGCTCTGCGTTACACAATACTGTGGGCTAGGGGAAGGGGAGGGGGGTACAGGAAAGGAAAGGAGGGCCAAGTAAACACATAACCAGAGTGGCCGTGTCGCACGGCTCTGCGTTACGCAATACTGTGGGCTATGGGTAGGGGAGGGGAGGTAGAGGAAAGGAAAGGAGGGCCATGCAAACACATAACCAGAGCGGCCGTGTCGCAGTGCTCTGCGTTACGCAATACTGTGGGCTGTGGGTAGGGGAGGAGGGGTAGAGGAAAGGAAAGGAGGGCCAAGTAAACACATAACCAGAGCGGCCGTGTCGCAGGGCTATGCGTTACGCAATACTGTTCGCTGTGGGTAGGGGAGGAGGGGTAGAGGAAAGGAAAGGAGAGCCAAGTAAACACATAACCAGAGCGGCCGTGTCGCAGGGCTCTGCGTTACGCAATACTGTGGGCTGTGGGTAGGGGACGGGGGGTAGAGGAAAGGAAAGGAGGGCCAAGTAAACACATAACCAGAGCGGCCGTGTCGCAGGGCTCTGCGTTACGCAATACTGTTCGCTGTGGGTAGGGGAGGAGGGGTAGAGGAAAGGAAAGGAGAGCCAAGTAAACACATAACCAGAGCGGCCGTGTCGCAGGGCTCTGCGTTACGCAATAGTGTGGGCTGTGGGTAGGGGAGGGGGGGTACAGGAAAGGAAAGGAGGGCCAAGTAAACACATAACCAGAGCGGCCGTGTCGCAGGGCTCTGCGTTACGCAATACTGTGGGATATGGGTAGGGGAGGGGGGGTAGAGGAAAGGAAAGGAGGGCCAAGTAAACACATAACCAGAGTGGCGTGTGTCGCACGGCTCTGCGTTACGCAATACTGTGGGCTATGGGTAGGGGACGGGGGGTAGAGAAAAGGAAAGAAGGGCCAAGTAAACACATAACCAGAGCTGCCGTGTCGCAAGGCTCTAAGTTACGCAATACTGTGGGCTGTGGGTAGGGGAGGGGGGGCAGAGGAAAGGAAAGGAGGGCCAAGCAAACACATAAACAAAGCGGCCGTGTCGCAGGGCTCTGCGTTACGCAATACTGTGGGCTGTGGGTAGGGGAGGAGGGGTAGAGGAAAGGAAAGGAGGGCCAAGTAAACACATAACCAGAGTGGCCGTGTTGCACGGCTCTGCATTACGCAATACTGTGGGCTATGGGTAGGGGAGGGGGGGTACAGGAAAGGAAAGGAGGACCAAGTAAACACATAACCAGAGCGGCCGTGTCGCAGGGCTCTGCGTTAAGCAATACTGTGGGCTATGGGTAGGGGAGGGGGGTACAGGAAAGGAAAGGAGGGCCAAGTAAACACATAACCAGAGTGGCCGTGTCGCACGGCTCTGCGTTACGCAATACTGTGGGCTATGGGTAGGGGAGGGGGGGTAGAGGAAAGGAAAGGAGGGCCAAGCAAACACATAACCAGAGCGGCCGTGTCGCAGGGCTCTGCGTTTCGCAATACTGTGGGCTGTGGGTAGGGGAGGAGGGGTAGAGGAAAGGAAAGGAGGGCCAAGTAAACACATAACCAGAGCGGCCGTGTCGCAGGGCTCTGCGTTACGCAATACTGTGGGCTGTGGGTAGGGGAGGGGGGGGTAGAGGAAAGGAAAGAAGGGCCAAGTAAACACATAACCAGAGCGGCCGTGTCGCAGGGCTCTGCGTTACGCAATACTGTGGGCTATGGGTAGGGGAGGGGGGGTAGAGGAAAGGAAAGGAGGGCCAAGTAAACACATAACCAGAGCGGCCGTGTCGCACGGCTCTGCGTTACGCAATACTGTGGGCTATGGGTAGGGAAGGGGGGGTAGAGGAAAGGAAAGGAGGGCCAAGCAAACACATAACCAGAGCGGCCGTGTCGCAGGGCTCTGCGTTACGCAATACTGTGGGCTATGGGTAGGGGAGGGGGGGTAGAGGAAAGGAAAGGAGGGCCAAGTAAACACATAACCAGAGCGGCCGTGTCGCAGGGCTCTGCGTTACGCAATACTGTGGGCTATGGGTAGGGGACGGGGGGTAGGGGAAAGGAAAGGAGGGCCAAGTAAACACATAACCAGAGCGGCCGTGTCGCAGGGCTCTGCGTTACGCAATACTGTGGGCTATGGGTAGGGGAGGGGGGGTACAGGAAAGGAAAGGAGGGCCAAGTAAACACATAACCAGAGCGGCCGTGTCGCAGGGCTCTGCGTTACGCAATACTGTGGGCTATGGGTAGGGGAGGGGGGTAAGGGAAAGGAAAGGAGGGCCAAGTAAACACATAACCAGAGCGGCCGTGTCGCAGGGCTCTGCGTTACGCAATACTGTGGGCTATGGGTGGGGGAGGGGGGGTAGAGGAAAGGAAAGGAGGGCCAAGTAAACACATAACCAGAGCGGCCGTGTCGCACGGCTCTGCGTTACGCAATACTGTGGGCTATGGGTAGGGGAGGGGGGGTAGAGGAAAGGAAAGGAGGGCCAAGCAAACACATAACCAGAGCGGCCGAGTCGCAAGGGCTCTGCGTTACGCAATACTGTGCGCTGTGGGTAGGGGACGGGGGGTGGAGGAAAGGAAAGAATGGCCAAGTAAACACATAACCAGAGCTGCCGTGTCGCAAGGCTCTGCATTACGCAATACTGTGGGCTATGGGTAGGGGAGGGGGGGTAGAGGAAAGGAAAGGAGGGCCAAGTAAACACATAACCAGAGCGGCCGTGTCGCAGGGCTCTGCGTTACGCAATACTGTGGGCTATGGGTAGGGGACGGGGGGTAGAGGAAAGGAAAGGAGGGCCAAGTAAACACATAACAAGAGGGGCCGTGTCGCAGGGCTCTGCGTTACGCAATACTGTGGGCTATGGGTAGGGGACGGGGGGTAGAGGAAAGGAAAGGAGGGCCAAGTAAACACATAACCAGAGCGGCCGTGTCGCAGGGCTCTGCATTACGCAATACTGTGGGCTATGGGTAGGGGACGGGGGGTAGGGGAAAGGAAAGGAGGGCCAAGTAAACACATAACCAGAGCGGCCGTGTCGCAGGGCTCTGCGTTACGCAATACTGTGGGCTATGGGTAGGGGACGGGGGGTAGAGGAAAGGAAAGGAGGGCCAAGGAAACACATAACCAGAAGAGGCCGTGTCGCACGGCTCTGCGTTACGCAATACTGTGGGCTATGGGTAGGGGAGGGGGGGTAGAGGAAAGGAAAGGAGGGCCAAGTAAACACATAACCAGAGCGGCCGTGTCGCAGGGCTCTGCGTTACGCAATACTGTGGGCTGTGGGTAGGGGAGGGGGGGTAGAGGAAAGGAAAGGAGGGCCAAGTAAACACATAACCAGAGCGGGCGTGTCGCAGGGCTCTGCGTTACGCAATACTGTGGGCTGTGGGTAGGGGAGGGGGGGTAGAGGAAGGGAAAGGAGAGCCAAGTAAACACATAACCAGAGCGGCTGTGTCGCAGGGCTCTGCGTTACGCAATACTGTGGGCTATGGGTAGGGGAGGGGGGGTACAGGAAAGGAAAGGAGTGCCAAGTAAACACATAACCAGAGTGGCCGTGTCGCACGGCTCTGCGTTACGCAATACTGTGGGCTATGGGTAGGGGAGGGGGCTAGAGGAAATTAAAGGAGGGCCAAGCAAACACATAACCAGAGCGGCCGTGTCGCAGGACTCTGCGTTACGCAATACTGTGGGCTATGGGTAGGAGAGGGGGGGTACAGGAAAGGAAAGGTGGGCCAAGTAAACACATAACCAGTGTGGCCGTGTCGCATGGCTCTGCGTTACTCAATACTGTGGGCTATGGGTAGGGGAGGGGGGGTAGAGGAAAGGAAAGGAGACCTAAGTAAACACATAACCAGAGCGGCCGTGTCGCAGGGCTCTGCGTTACGCAATACTGTGGGCTATGGGTAGGGGAGGGGGGGTACAGGAAAGGAAAGGAGGGCCAAGTAAACACATAACCAGAGCGGCCGTGTCGCAGGGCTCTGCGTTACGCAATACTGTGGGCTATGGGTAGGGGAGGGGGGGTACAGGAAAGGAAAGGAGGGCCAAGTAAACACATAACCAGAGTGGCCGTGTCGCACGGCTCTGCGTTACGCAATACTGTGGGCTATGGGTAGGGGGGGGGGGGTACAGGAAAGGAAAGGAGGGCCAAGTAAACACATAACCAGAGTGGCCGTGTCACACGGCTCTGCGTTACGCAATACTGTGGGCTGTGGGTAGGGGAGGGGGGGGGTAGAGGTAAGGAAAGGAGAGCCAAGTAAACACATAACCAGAGCGGCTGTGTCGCAGGGCTCTGCGTTACGCAATACTGTGGGCTATGGGTAGGGGAGGGGGGTACAGGAAAGGAAAGGAGTGCCAAGTAAACACATAACCAGAGTGGCCGTGTCGCACGGCTCTGCATTACGCAATACTGTGGGCTATGGGTAGGGAAGGGGGGTAGAGGAAATTAAAGGAGGGCCAAGCAAACACATAACCAGAGCGGCCGTGTCGCAGGGCTCTGCGTTACGCAATACTGTGAGCTATGGGTAGGAGAGGGGGGGTACAAGAAAGGAAAGGTGGGCCAAGTAAACACATAACCAGTGTGGCCGTGTCGCATGGCTCTGCGTTACGCAATACTGTGGGCTATGGGTAGGGGAGGGGGGTAGAGGAAAGGAAAGAAGGGCCAAGTAAACACATAACCAGAGCTGCCGTGTCGCAAGGCTCTGCGTTACGCAATACTGTGGGCTGTGTGTAGGGGACGGGGGGTAGAGGAAAGGAAAGGAGGGCCAAGTAAAAACATAACCAGAGCAGCCGTGTCGCAGGGCTCTGCGATACGCAATACTGTGGGCTGTGGGTAGGGGACGGGGGGTAGAGGAAAGGAAAGAAGGGCCAAGTAAACACATAACCAGAGCGGCCGTGTCGCAGGGCTCTGCGTTACGCAATACTGTGGGCTATGGGTAGGGGAGGGGGGGTAGAGGAAAGGACAGGAGGGCCAAGCAAACACATAACCAGAGCGGCCATGTCGCAGGGCTCTGCGTTACGCAATACTGTGGGCTGTGGGTAGGGGACGGGGGGTACAGGAAAGGAAAGGAGGGCCAAGTAAACACATAACCAGAGTGGCCGTGTCGCACGGCTCTGCGTTACGCAATACTGTGGGCTGTGGGTAGGGGAGGGGGGGTAGAGGAAAGGAAAGGAGAGCCAAGTAAACACATAACCAGAGCGGCTGTGTCGCAGGGCTCTGCGGTACGCAATACTGTGGGCTATGGGTAGGGGAGGGGGGGTACAGGAAAGGAAAGGAGTGCCAAGTAAACACATAACCAGAGTGGCCGTGTCGCACGGCTCTGCGTTACGCAATACTGTGGGCTATGGGTAGGGGAGGGGGGTAGAGGAAATTAAAGGAGGGCCAAGCAAACACATAACCAGAGCGGCCGTGTCGCAGGGCTCTGCGTTACGCAATACTGTGGGCTATGGGTAGGAGAGGGGGGTACAAGAAAGGAAAGGTGGGCCAAGTAAACACATAACCAGTGTGGCCGTGTCGCATGGCTCTGCGTTACGCAATACTGTGGGCTATGGGTAGGGGAGGGGGGTAGAAGAAAGGAAAGAAGGGCCAAGTAAACACATAACCAGAGCTGCCGTGTCGCAAGGCTCTGCGTTACGCAATACTGTGGGCTGTGTGTAGTGGACGGGGGGTAGAGGAAAGGAAAGGAGGGCCAAGTAAAAACATAACCAGAGCAGCCGTGTTGCAGGGCTCTGCGTTACGCAATACTGTGGGCTGTGGGTAGGGGACGGGGGGTAGAGGAAAGGAAAGAAGGGCCAAGTAAACACATAACCAGAGCGGCCGTGTCGCAGGGCTCTGCGTTACGCAATACTGTGGGCTATGGGTAGGGGAGGGGGGGGTAGAAGAAAGGACAGGAGGGCCAAGCAAACACATAACCAGAGCGGCCGTGTCGCAGGGCTCTGCGTTACGCAATACTGTGGGCTGTGGGTAGGGGACGGGGGGTAGAGGAAAGGAAAGGAGGGCCAAGTAAAAACATAACCAGAGCGGCCGTGTCGCCGGGCTCTGCGTTACGCAATACTGTGGGCTGTGGGTAGGGGACGGGGGATAGAAGAAAGGAAAGAAGGGCCAAGCAAACACATAAGCAGAGCGACCGTGTCGCAGGGCTCTGCGTTACGCAATACTGTGGGCTATGGGTAGGGGACGGGGGGGTAGAGGAAAGGAGAGGAGGGCCAAGCAAACACATAACCAGAGCGGCCGTGTCGCAAGGCTCTGCGTTACGCAATACTGTGGGCTATGGGTAGGGGACGGGGGGTAGAGGAAAGGAAAGGAGGGCAAAGTAAACACATAACCAGAGCGGCCGTGTCGCAGGGCTCTGCGTTACGCAATACTGTGGGTTGTGGGTAGGGGACGGGGGGTAGAGGAAAGGAAAGAAGGGCCAAGTAAACACATAACCAGAGCTGCCGTGTCGCAAGGCTCTGCGTTACGCATAACTGTGGGCTATGGGTAGGGGAGGGGGGGTAGAGGAAAGGAAAGAAGGGCCAAGCAAACACATAACCAGAGCGGCCGTGTCGCACGGCTCTGCGTTACGCAATACTGTGGGCTACGGGGAAGGGGACGGGGGGTAGAGGAAAGGAAAGGAGGGCCAAGCAAACACATAACCAGAGCGACCGTGTAGCAGGGCTCTGCGTTACGCAATACTGTGGGCTGTGGGTAGGGGACGGGGGGTAGAGGAAAGGAAAGAAGGGCCAAGTAAACACATAACCAGAGCTGCCGTGTCGCAAGGCTCTGCGTTACGCAAAACTGTGGGCTATGGGTAGGGGTGGGGGGGTAGAGGAAAGAAAAGAAGGGCCAAGCAAACACATAACCAGAGCGGCCGTGTCGCAGGGCTCTGCGTTACGCAATACTGTGGGCTATGGGTAGGGGACGGGGGGTAGAGGAAAGGAAAGGAGGGCCAAGCAAACACATAACCAGAGCGGCCGTGTCGCAGGGCTCTGCGTTATGCAATACTGTGGGCTATGGGTAGGGGAGGGGGGTAGAGGAAAGGAAAGAAGGGCCAAGTAAACACATAACCAGAACTGCCGTGTCGCAAGGCTCTGCGTTACGCAATACTGTGTTCTGTGGGTAGGGGACGGGGGGTAGAGGAAAGGAAAGAAGGGCCAAGTAAACACATAACCAGAGCGGCCGTGTCGCAGGGCTCTGCGTTACGCAATACTGTGGGCTATGGGTAGGGGAGGGGGGGTAGAGGAAAGGAAAGGAGGGCTAAGTAAACACATAACCAGAGCGGCCGTGTCGCAGGGCTCTGCGTTACGCAATACTGTGGGCTATGGGTAGGGGAGGGGGGTACAGGAAAGGAAAGGAGGGCCAAGTAAACACATAACCAGAGTGGCCGTGTCGCAAGGCTCTGCGTTACGCAATACTGTGGGCTACGGGGAAGGGGACGGGGGGTAGAGGAAAGGAAAGGAGGGCCAAGCAAACACATAACCAGAGCGACCGTGTCGCAGGGCTCTGCGTTACGCAATACTGTGGGCTGTGGGTAGGGGACGGGGGGTAGAGGAAAGGAAAGAAGGGCCAAGTAAACACATAACCAGAGCTGCCGTGTCGCAAGGCTCTGCGTTACGCAAAACTGTGGGCTATGGGTAGGGGTGGGGGGGTAGAGGAAAGAAAAGAAGGGCCAAGCAAACACATAACCAGAGCGGCCGTGTCGCAGGGCTCTGCGTTACGCAATACTGTGGTCTACGGGTAGGGGACGGGGGGTAGAGGAAAGGAAAGGAGGGCCAAGCAAACACATAACCAGAGCGGCCGTGTCGCAGGGCTCTGCGTTATGCAATACTGTGGGCTATGGGTAGGGGAGGGGGGTAGAGGAAAGGAAAGAAGGGCCAAGTAAACACATAACCAGAACTGCCGTGTCGCAAGGCTCTGCGTTACGCAATACTGTGTTCTGTGGGTAGGGGACGGGGGGTAGAGGAAAGGAAAGAAGGGCCAAGTAAACACATAACCAGAGCGGCCGTGTCGCAGGGCTCTGCGTTACGCAATACTGTGGGCTATGGGTATAGGAGGGGGGGTAGAGGAAAGGAAAGGAGAGCCAAGTAAACACATAACCAGAGCGGCCGTGTCACAGGGCTCTGCGTTACGCAATACTGTGGGCTATGGGTAGGGGAGGGGGGTACAGGAAAGGAAAGGAGGGCCAAGTAAACACATAACCAGAGTGGCCGTGTCGCACGGCTCTGCGTTACGCAATACTGTGGGCTATGGGTAGGGGAGGGGGGGTACAGGAAAGGAAAGGAGGGCCAAGTAAACACATAACCAGAGTGGCCGTGTCGCACGGCTCTGCGTTACGCAATACTGTGGGCTATGCGTAGGGGAGGGGGGGTTGAGGAAAGGAAAGGAGGGCCAAGTAAACACATAATCAGAGCTGCCGTGTCGCAAGGCTCTGCGTTACGCAATACTGAGGGCTGTGGGTAGGGGAGGGGGGGTAGAGGAAAGGAAAGGAGAGCCAAGTAAACACATAACCAGAGCGGCTGTGTCGCAGGGCTCTGCGTTACGCAATACTGTGGGCTATGGGTAGGGGAGGGGGGGTACAGGAAAGGAAAGGAGTGCCAAGTAAACACATAACCAGAGTGGCCGTGTCGCACGGCTCTGCGTTACGCAATACTGTGGGCTATGGGTAGGGGAGGGGGGGTAGAGGAAATTAAAGGAGGGCCAAGCAAACACATAACCAGAGCGGCCGTGTCGCAGGGCTCTGCGTTACGCAATACTGTGGGCTATGGGTAGGGGAGGGGGGGTACAGGAAAGGAAAGGTGGGCCAAGTAAACACATAACAAGTGTGGCCGTGTCGCATCGCTCTGCGTTACGCAATACTGTGGGCTATGGGTAGGGGAGGGGGGTAGAGGAAAGGAAAGAAGGGCCAAGTAAACACATAACCAGAGCTGCCGTGTCGCAAGGCTCTGCGTTACGCAATACCTTGGGCTGTGGGTAGGGGACGGGGGGTAGAGGAAAGGAAAGGAGGGCCAAGTGAAAACATAACCAGAGCGGCCGTGTCGCAGGGCTCTGCGTTACGCAATACTGTGGGCTGTGGGTAGGGGACGGGGGGTAGAGGAAAGGAAAGAAGGGCCAAGTAAACACATAACCAGAGCGGCCGTGTCGCAGGGCTCTGTGTTACGCAATACTGTGGGCTATGGGTAGGGGAGGGGGGTAGAGGAAAGGACAGGAGGGCCAAGCAAACACATAACCAGAGCGGCCGTGTCGCAGGGCTCTGCGTTACGCAATACTGTGGGCTGTGGGTAGGGTACGGGGGGTTGAGGAAAGGAAAGGAGGGCCAAGTAAAAACATAACCATAGCGGCCGTGTCGCAGGGCTCTGCGTTACGCAATACTGTGGGCTGTGGGTAGGGGACGGGGGGTAGAAGAAAGGAAAAAGGGCCAAGCAAACACATAAGCAGAGCGGCCGTGTCGCAGGGCTCTGCGTTACGCAATACTTTGGGCTATGGGTAGGGTCGGGGGGTAGAGGAAAGGAAAGGAGGGCCAAGCAAACACATAACCAGAGCGGCCGTGTCGCAGGGCTCTGCGTTACGCAATACTGTGGGTTGTGGGTAGGGGACGGGGGGTAGAGGAAAGGAAAGAAGGGCCAAGTAAACACATAACCAGAGCTGCCGTGTCGCAAGGCTCTGCGTTACGCAATACTGTGGGCTATAGGTAGGGGACGGGGGGTAGAGGAAAGGAAAGGAGGGCCAAGCAAACACATAACCAGAGCGGCCGTGTCACAAGGCTCTGCGTTACGCAATACTGTGGGTTGTGGGTAGGGGACGGGGGGTAGAGGAAAGGAAAGAAGGGCCAAGTAAACACATAACCAGAGCTGCCGTGTCGCAAGGCTCTGCGTTACGCAAAACTGTGGGCTATGGGTAGGGGAGGGGGGGTAGAAGAAAGGAAAGAAGGGCCAAGTAAACACATAACCAGAGCTGCCGTGTCGCAAGGCTCTGCGTTACGCAATACTGTGGGCTATAGGTAGGGGACGGGGGGTAGAGGAAAGGAAAGGAGGGCCAAGCAAACACATAACCAGAGCGGCCGTGTCGCAGGGCTCTGCGTTACGCAATACTGTGGGTTGTGGGTAGGGGACGGGGGGTAGAGGAAAGGAAAGAAGGGCCAAGTAAACACATAACCAGAGCTGCCGTGTCGCAAGGCTCTGCGTTACGCAAAACTGTGGGCTATGGGTAGGGGAGGGGGGGTAGAGGAAAGGAAAGAAGGGCCAAGCAAACACATAACCAGAGCGGCCGTGTCGCACGGCTCTGCGTTACGCAATACTGTGGGCTAAGGGTAGGGGACGGGGGGTAGAGGAAAGGAAAGGAGGGCCAAGCAAACACATAACCAGAGCGGCCGTGTCGCAGGGCTCTGCGTTACGCAATACTGTGGGCTGTGGGTAGGGGACAGGGGGTAGAGGAATGGAAAGAAGGGCCAAGTAAACACATAACCAGAGCGGCCGTGTCGCAAGGCTCTGCGTTACGCAAAACTGTGGGCTATGGGTAGGGGTGGGGGGGTAGAGGAAAGAAAAGAAGGGCCAAGCAAACACATAACCAGAGCGGCCGTGTCGCAAGGCTCTGCGTTACGCAGTACTGTGAGCTATGGGTAGGGGACGGGGGGTAGAGGAAAGGAAAGGAGGGCCAAGCAAACACATAACCAGAGCGGCCGTGTCGCACGGCTCTGTGTTACGCAATACTGTGGGCTGTGGGTAGGGGACGGGGGGTAGAGGAAAGGAAAGAAGGGCCTAGTAAACACATAACCAGAGCTGCCGTGTCGCAAGGCTCTGCGTTACGCAAAACTGTGGGCTATAGGTAGGGGAGGGGGGGTAGAGGAAAGGAAAGAAGGGCCAAGCAAACACATAACCAGAGCGGCCGTGTCGCACGGCTCTGCGTTACGCAATACTGTGGGCTAAGGGTAGGGGACGGGGGGTAGAGGAAAGGAAAGGAGGGCCAAGCAAACACATAACCAGAGCGGCCGTGTCGCAGGGCTCTGCGTTACGCAATACTGTGGGCTAAGGGTAGGGGACGGGGGGTAGAGGAAAGGAAAGGAGGGCCAAGCAAACACATAACCAGAGCGGCCGTGTCGCAAGGCTCTGCGTTACGCAATACTGTGAGCTATGGGTAGGGGACGGGGGGTAGAGGAAAGGAAAGGAGGGCCAAGCAAACACATAACCAGAGCGGCCGTGTCGCACGGCTCTGCGTTACGCAATACTGTGGGCTGTGGGTAGGGGACGGGGGGTAGAGGAAAGGAAAGAAGGGCCTAGTAAACACATAACCAGAGCTGCCGTGTCGCAAGGCTTTGCGTTACGCAAAACTGTGGGCTATAGGTAGGGGAGGGGGGGTAGAGGAAAGGAAAGAAGGGCCAAGTAAACACATAACCAGAGCGGCCGTGTCGCAAGGCTCTGCGTTACGCAATACTGTGGGCTGTGGGTAGGGGACAGGGGGTAGAGGAAGGGAAAGAAGGGCCAAGTAAACACATAACCAGAGCGGCCGTGTCGCAAGGCTCTGCGTTACGCAATACTGTGGGCTGTGGGTAGGGGACAGGGGGTAGAGGAAGGGAAAGAAGGGCCAAGTAAACACATAACCAGAGCGGCCGTGTCGCAAGGCTCTGCGTTACGCAAAACTGTGGGCTATGGGTAGGGGAGGGGGGGTAGAAGAAAGGAAAGAAGGGCCAAGTAAACACATAACCAGAGCTGCCGTGTCGCAAGGCTCTGCGTTACGCAATACTGTGGGCTATGGGTAGGGGACGGGGGGTAGAGGAAAGGAAAGGAGGGCCAAGTAAAAACATAACCAGAGCGGCCGTGTCGCAAGGCTCTGCGTTACGCAATACTGTGAGCTATGGGTAGGGGACGGGGGGTAGAGGAAAGAAAAGGAGGGCCAAGCAAACACATAACCAGAGCGGCCGTGTCGCAAGGCTCTGCGTTACGCAATACTGTGGGCTGTGGGTAGGGGACAGGGGGTAGAGGAAGGGAAAGAAGGGCCAAGCAAACACATAACCAGAGCGGCCGTGTCGCAGGGCTCTGCGTTACGCAATACTGTGGGCTGTGGGTAGGGGACAGGGGGTAGAGGAAGGGAAAGAAGGGCCAAGTAAACACATAACCAGAGCTGCCGTGTCGCAAGGCTCTGCGTTACGCAAAACTGTGGGCTATGGGTAGGGGTGGGGGGGTAGAGGAAAGAAAAGAAGGGCCAAGCAAACACATAACCAGAGCGGCGGTGTCGCAGGGCTCTGCGTTACGCAATACTGTGGGCTATGGGTAGGAGAGGGGGGGGTAGAGGAAAGGAAAGAAGGGCCAAGCAAACACATAACCAGAGCGGCCGTGTCGCACGGCTCTGCGTTACGCAATACTGTGGGCTAAGGGTAGGGGACGGGGGGTAGAGGAAAGGAAAGGAGGGCCAAGCAAACACATAACCAGAGCGGCCGTGTCGCAAGGCTCTGCGTTACGCAATACTGTGAGCTATGGGTAGGGAACGGGGGGTAGAGGAAAGGAAAGAAGGGCCAAGCAAACACATAACCAGAGCGGCCGTGTCGCACGGCTCTGCGTTACGCAATACTGTGGGCTGTGGGTAGGGGACGGGGGGTAGAGGAAAGGAAAGAAGGGCCTAGTAAACACATAACCAAAGCTGCCGTGTCGCAAGGCTCTGCGTTACGCAAAACTGTGGGCTAAGGGTAGGGGACGGGGGGTAGAGGAAAGGAAAGGAGGGCCAAGCAAACACATAACCAGAGCGGCCGAGTCGCAGGGCTCTGCGTTACGCAATACTGTGGGCTAAGGGTAGGGGACGGGGGGTAGAGGAAAGGAAAGGAGGGCCAAGCAAACACATAAACAGAGCGGCCGTGTCGCAGGGCTCTGCGTTACGCAATACTGTGGGCTAAGGGTAGGGGACGGGGGGTAGAGGAAAGGAAAGGAGGGCCAAGCAAACACATAACCAGAGCGGCCGTGTCGCAAGGCTCTGCGTTACGCAATACTGTGGGCTAAGGGTAGGGGACGGGGGGTAGAGGAAAGGAAACGAGGGCCAAGCAAACACATGACCAGAGCGGCCGTGTCGCAGGGCTCTGCGTTACGCAATACTGTGGGCTAAGGGTAGGGGACGGGGGGTAGAGGAAAGGAAAGGAGGGCCAAGCAAACACATAACCAGAGCGGCCGTGTCGCAAGGCTCTGCGTTACGCAATACTGTGAGCTATGGGTAGGGGACGGGGGGTAGAGGAAAGGAAAGAAGGGCCAAGCAAACACATAACCAGAGCGGCCGTGTCGCACGGCTCTGCGTTACGCAATACTGTGGGCTGTGGGTAGGGGACGGGGGGTAGAGGAAAGGAAAGAAGGGCCTAGTAAACACATAACCAAAGCTGCCGTCTCGCAAGGCTCTGCGTTACGCAAAACTGTGGGCTATAGGTAGGGGAGCGGGGTAGAGGAAAGGAAAGAAGGGCCAAGTAAACACATAACCAGAGCGGCCGTGTCGCAAGGCTCTGCGTTACGCAATACTGTGGGCTGTGGGTAGGGGACAGGGGGTAGAGGAAGGGAGAGAAGGGCCAAGTAAACACATAACCAGAGCGGCCGTGTCGCAAGGCTCTGCGTTACGCAATACTGTGGGCTGTGGGTAGGGGACAGGGGGTAGAGGAAGGGAAAGAAGGGCCAAGTAAACACATAACCAGAGCGGCCGTGTCGCAAGGCTCTGCGTTACGCAAAACTGTGGGCTGTGGGTAGGGGACAGGGGGTAGAGGAAGGGAAAGAAGGGCCAAGCAAACACATAACCAGAGCGGCCGTGTCGCAAGGCTCTGCGTTACGCAATACTGTGAGCTATGGGTAGGGGACGGGGGGTAGAGGAAAGGAAAGGAGGGCCAAGCAAACACATAACCAGAGCGGCCGTGTCGCACGGCTCTGCGTTACGCAGTACTGTGGGCTGTGGGTAGGGGACGGGGGGTAGAGGAAAGGAAAGAAGGGCCTAGTAAACACATAACCAGAGCTGCCGTGTCGCAAGGCTCTGCGTTACGCAAAACTGTGGGCTATAGGTAGGGGAGGGGGGGTAGAGGAAAGGAAAGAATGGCCAAGCAAACACATAACCAGAGCGGCCGTGTCGCACGGCTCTGCGTTACGCAATACTGTGGGCTAAGGGTAGGGGACGGGGGGTAGAGGAAAGGAAAAGAGGGCCAAGCAAACACATAACCAGAGCGGCCGTGTCGCAGGGCTCTGCGTTACGCAATACTGTGGGCTAAGGGTAGGGGACGGGGGGTAGAGGAAAGGAAAGGAGGGCCAAGCAAACACATAACCAGAGCGGCCGTGTCGCAGGGCTCTGCGTTACGCAATACTGTGGGCTGTGGGTAGGGGACAGGTGGTAGAGGAAGGGAAAGAAGGGCCAAGTAAACACATAACCAGAGCGGCCGTGTCGCAGGGCTCTGCGTTACGCAATACTGTGGGCTAAGGGTAGGGGACGGGGGGTAGAGGAAAGTAAAGGAGGGCCAAGCAAACACATAACCAGAGCGGCCGTGTCGCAAGGCTCTGCGTTACGCAATACTGTGGGCTAAGGGTAGGGGACGGGGGGTAGAGGCAAGGAAACGAGGGCCAAGCAAACACATAACCAGAGCGGCCGTGTCGCAGGGCTCTGCGTTACGCAATACTGTGGGCTAAGGGTAGGGGACGGGGGGTAGAGGAAAGGAAAGGAGGGCCAAGCAAACACATAACCAGAGCGGCCGTGTCGCAAGGCTCTGCGTTACGCAATGCTGTGAGCTATGGGTAGGGGACGGGGGGTAGAGGAAAGGAAAGAAGGGCCAAGCAAACACATAACCAGAGCGGCCGTGTCGCACGGCTCTGCGTTACGCAATACTGTGGGCTGTGGGTAGGGGACGGGGGGTAGAGGAAAGGAAAGAAGGGCCTAGTAAACACATAACCAAAGCTGCCGTGTCGCAAGGCTCTGCGTTACGCAAAACTGTGGGCTATAGGTAGGGGAGGGGTGGTAGAAGAAAGGAAAGAAGGGCCAAGTAAACACATAACCAGAGCGGCCGTGTCGCAAGGCTCTGCGTTACGCAATACTGTGGGCTGTGGGTAGGGGACAGGGGGTAGAGGAAGGGAAAGAAGGGCCAAGTTAACACATAACCAGAGCGGCCGTGTCGCAAGGCTCTGCGTTACGCAATACTGTGGGCTGTGGGTAGGGGACAGGGGGTAGAGGAAGGGAAAGAAGGGCCAAGTAAACACATAACCAGAGCGGCCGTGTCGCAAGGCTCTGCGTTACGCAAAACTGTGGGCTGTGGGTAGGGGACAGGGGGTAGAGGAAGGGAAAGAAGGGCCAAGCAAACACATAACCAGAGCGGCCGTGTCGCAAGGCTCTGCGTTACGCAATACTGTGAGCTATGGGTAGGGGACGGGGGGTAGAGGAAAGAAAGGAGGGCCAAGCAAACACATAACCAGAGCGGCCGTGTCGCACGGCTCTGCGTTACGCAATACTGTGGGCTGTGGGTAGGGGACGGGGGGTAGAGGAAAGGAAAGAAGGGCCTAGTAAACACATAACCAGAGCTGCCGTGTCGCAAGGCTCTGCGTTACGCAAAACTGTGGGCTATAGGTAGGGGAGGGGGGGTAGAGGAAAGGAAAGAATGGCCAAGCAAACACATAACCAGAGCGGCCGTGTCGCACGGCTCTGCGTTACGCAATACTGTGGGCTAAGGGTAGGGGACGGGGGGTAGAGGAAAGGAAAGGAGGGCCAAGCAAACACATAACCAGAGCGGCCGTGTCGCAGGGCTCTGCGTTACGCAATACTGTGGGCTAAGGGTAGGGGACTGGGGGTAGAGGAAAGGAAAGGAGGGCCAAGCAAACACATAACCAGAGCGGCCGTGTCGCAGGGCTCTGCGTTACGCAATACTGTGGGCTGTGGGTAGGGGACAGGTGGTAGAGGAAGGGAAAGAAGGGCCAAGTAAACACATAACCAGAGCTGCCGTGTCGCAAGGCTCTGCGTTACGCAAAACTGTGGGCTATGGGTAGGGGTGGGGGGGTAGAGGAAAGAAAAGAAGGGCCAAGCAAACACATAACCAGAGCGGCCGTGTCGCAGGGCTCTGCGTTACGCAATACTGTGGGCTATGGGTAGGGGAGGGGGGGTAGAGGAAAGGAAAGAAGGGCCAAGCAAACACATAACCAGAGCGGCCGTGTCGCACGGCTCTGCGTTACGCAATACTGTGGGCTATGGGTAGGGGACGGGGGGGGTAGAGGAAAGGAAAGGAGGGCCAAGTAAAAACATAACCAGAGCGGCCGTGTCGCAGGGCCCTGCGTTACGCAATACTGTGGGCTGTGGGTAGGAGACGGGGGGTAGAGGAAAGGAAAGGAGGGCCAAGTAAACACATAACCAGAGCGGCCGAGTCGCAAGGCTCTGCGTTACGCAATACTGTGGGCTATAGGTAGGGGTGGGGGGGTAGAGGAAAGGAAAGAAGGGCCAAGCAAACACATAACCAGAGCGGCCGTGTCGCACGGCTCTGCGTTACGCAATACTGTGGGCTATGGGTAGGGGACGAGGGGGTAGAGGAAAGGAAATGAGGGCCAAGTAAAAACATAACCAGAGCGGCCGTGTCGCAGGGCCCTGCGTTACGCAATACTGTGGGCTGTGGGTAGGAGACGGGGGGTAGAGGAAAGGAAAGGAGGGCCAAGTAAAAACATAACCAGAGCGGCCGTGTCGCAGGGCTCTGCGTTACGCAAAACCGTGGGCTGTGGATAGGGGTCGGGGGGTAGAGGAAAGGAAAGGAGGGTCAAGTAAACACATAACCCGAGCTGCCGTGTCACAAGGCTCTGCGTTACGCAAAACTGTGGGCTATAGGTAGGGGAGGGGGGGTAGAGGAAAGGAAAGAAGGGCCAAGCAAACACATAACCAGAGCGGCCGTGTCGCACGGCTCTGCGTTACGCAATACTGTGGGCTATGGGTAGGGGACGGGGGGGTAGAGGAAAGGAAAGGAGGGCCAAGTAAAAACATAACCAGAGCGGCCGTGTCGCAGGGCCCTGCGTTACGCAATACTGTGGGCTGTGGGTAGGAGACGGGGGGTAGAGGAAAGGAAAGGAGGGCCAAGTAAAAACATAACCAGAGCGTCCGTGTCGCAGGGCTCTGCGTTACGCAATACCGTGGGCTGTGGGTAGGGGTCGGGGGTTAGAGGAAAGGAAAGGAGGGCCAAGTAAACACATAACCAGAGCTGCCGTGTCGCAAGGCTCTGCGTTACGAAAAACTGTGGGCTATAGGTAGGGGAGAGGGGGTAGAGGAAAGGAAAGAAGGGCCAAGCAAACACATAACCAGAGCGGCCGTGTCGCACGGCTCTGCGCTACGCAATACTGTGGGCTATGGGTAGGGGACGGGGGGTAGAGGAAAGGAAAGGAGGGCCAAGTAAACACATAACCAGAGCGGCCGTGTCACAGGGCCCTGCGTTACGCAATACTGTGGGCTGTGGGTAGGAGACGGGGGGTAGAGGAAAGGAAAGTAGGGCCAAGTAAAAACATAACCAGAGCGGCCGTGTCGCAGGGCTCTGCGTTACGCAATACCGTGGGCTGTGGGTAGGGGTCGGGGGGTAGAGGAAAGGAAAGGAGGGCCAAGTAAAAACATAACCAGAGCGGCCGTGTAGCAGGGCACTGCGTTACGCAATACCGTGGGCTGTGGGTAGGAGACGGGGGGTAGAGGAAAGGAAAGGAGGGCCAAGTAAACACATAACCAGAGCGGCCGTGTCGCAAGGCTCTGCGTTACGCAATACTGTGGGCTATAGGTAGGGGAGGGGGGGTAGAGGAAAGGAAAGAAGGGCCAAGCAAACACATAACCAGAGCGGCCGTGTCGCACGGCTCTGCGTTACGCAATACTGTGGGCTATGGGTAGGGGTCGGGGGGTAGAGGAAAGGAAAGGAGGGCCAAGCAAACACATAACCAGAGCGGCCGTGTCGCAGGGCTCTGCGTTACGCAATACTGTGGGCTGTGGGTAGGGGACAGGGGGTAGAGGAAGGGAAAGAAGGGCCAAGTAAACACATAACCAGAGCTGCCGTGTCGCAAGGCTCTGCGTTACGCAAAACTGTGGGCTATGGGTAGGGGTGGGGGGGTAGAGGAAAGAAAAGAAGGGCCAAGCAAACACATAACCAGAGCGGCCGTGTCGCAGGGCTCTGCGTTACGCAATACTGTGGGCTATGGGTAGGGGAGGGGGGGTAGAGGAAAGGAAAGAAGGGCCAAGCAAACACATAACCAGAGCGGCCGTGTCGCACGGCTCTGCGTTACGCAATACTGTGGGCTATGGGTAGGGGACGGGGGGGGTAGAGGAAAGGAAAGGAGGGCCAAGTAAAAACATAACCAGAGCGGCCGTGTCGCAGGGCCCTGCGTTACGCAATACTGTGGGCTGTGGGTAGGAGACGGGGGGTAGAGGAAAGGAAAGGAGGGCCAAGTAAACACATAACCAGAGTGGCCGAGTCGCAAGGCTCTGCGTTACGCAATACTGTGGGCTATAGGTAGGGGAGGGGGGGTAGAGGAAAGGAAAGAAGGGCCAAGCAAACACATAACCAGAGCGGCCGTGTCGCACGGCTCTGCGTTACGCAATACTGTGGGCTATGGGTAGGGGACGGGGGGTAGAGGAAAGGAAAGGAGGGCCAAGTAAAAACATAACCAGAGCGGCCGTGTCGCAGGGCCCTGCGTTACGCAATACTGTGGGCTGTGGGTAGGAGACGGGGGGTAGAGGAAAGGAAAGGAGGGCCAAGTAAACACATAACCAGAGCGGCCGTGTCACAAGGCTCTGCGTTACGCAATACTGTGGGCTATAGGTAGGGGAGGGGGGGTAGAGGAAAGGAAAGAAGGGCCAAGCAAACACATAACCAGAGCGGCCGTGACGCACGGATCTGCGTTACGCAATACTGTGGGCTATGGGTAGGAGACGGGGGGTAGAGGAAAGGAAAGGAGGGCCAAGTAAAAACATTACCAGAGCGGCCGTGTCGCAGGGCTCTGCGTTACGCAATACCGTGGGCTGTGGGTAGGGGTCGGGGGGTAGAGGAAAGGAAAGGAGGGCCAAGTAAACACATAACCAGAGCTGCCGTGTCGCAAGGCTCTGCGTTACGCAAAACTGTGGGCTATAGGTAGGGGAGGGGGGGTAGAGGAAAGGAAAGAAGGGCCAAGCAAACACATAACCAGAGCGGCCGTGTCGCACGGCTCTGCGTTACGCAATACTGTGAGCTATGGGTAGGGGACGGGGGGGGTAGAGGAAAGGAAAGGAGGGCCAAGTAAAAACATAACCAGAGCGGCCGTGTCGCAGGGCCCTGCGTTACGCAATACTGTGGGCTGTGGGTAGGAGACGGGGGGTAGAGGAAAGGAAAGGAGGGCCAAGTAAAAACATAACCAGAGCGTCCGTGTCGCAGGGCTCTGCGTTACGCAATACCGTGGGCTGTGGGTAGGGGTCGGGGGTTAGAGGAAAGGAAAGGAGGGCCAAGTAAACACATAACCAGAGCTGCCGTGTCGCAAGGCTCTGCGTTACGAAAAACTGAGGGCTATAGGTAGGGGAGAGGGGGGTAGAGGAAAGGAAAGAAGGGTCAAGCAAACACATAACCAGAGCGGCCGTGTCGCACGGCTCTGCATTACGCAATACTGTGGGCTATGGGTAGGGGACGGGGGGTAGAGGAAAGGAAAGGAGGGCCAAGTAAAAACATAACCAGAGCGGCCGTGTCGCAGGGCCCTGCGTTACGCAATACTGTGGGCTGTGGGTAGGAGACGGGGGGTAGAGGAAAGGAAAGGAGGGCCAAGTAAAAACATAACCAGAGCGGCCGTGTCGCAGGGCTCTGCGTTACGCAATACCGTGGGCTGTGGATAGGGGTCGGGGGGTAGAGGAAAGGAAAGGAGGGTCAAGTAAACACATAACCCGAGCTGCCGTGTCACAAGGCTCTGCGTTACGCAAAACTGTGGGCTATAGGTAGGGGAGGGGGGGTAGAGGAAAGGAAAGAAGGGCCAAGCAAACACATAACCAGAGCGGCCGTGTCGCACGGCTCTGCGTTACGCAATACTGTGGGCTATGGGTAGGGGACGGGGGGGGTAGAGGAAAGGAAAGGAGGGCCAAGTAAAAACATAACCAGAGCGGCCGTGTCGCAGGGCCCTGCGTTACGCAATACTGTGGGCTGTGGGTAGGAGACGGGGGGTAGAGGAAAGGAAAGGAGGGTTAAGTAAAAACATAACCAGAGCGTCCGTGTCGCAGGGCTCTGCGTTACGCAATACCGTGGGCTGTGGGTAGGGGTCGGGGGTTAGAGGAAAGGAAAGGAGGGCCAAGTAAACACATAACCAGAGCTGCCGTGTCGCAAGGCTCTGCGTTACGAAAAACTGTGGGCTATAGGTAGGGGAGAGGGGGTAGAGGAAAGGAAAGAAGGGCCAAGCAAACACATAACCAGAGCGGCCGTGTCGCACGGCTCTGCGCTACGCAATACTGTGGGCTATGGGTAGGGGACGGGGGGTAGAGGAAAGGAAAGGAGGGCCAAGTAAACACATAACCAGAGCGGCCGTGTCGCAGGGCCCTGCGTTACGCAATACTGTGGGCTGTGGGTAGGAGACGGGGGGTAGAGGAAAGGAAAGTAGGGCCAAGTAAAAACATAACCAGAGCGGCCGTGTCGCAGGGCTCTGCGTTACGCAATACCGTGGGCTGTGGGTAGGGGTCGGGGGGTAGAGGAAAGGAAAGGAGGGCCAAGTAAAAACATAACCAGAGCGGCCGTGTAGCAGGGCACTGCGTTACGCAATACCGTGGGCTGTGGGTAGGAGACGGGGGGTAGAGGAAAGGAAAGGAGGGCCAAGTAAACACATAACCAGAGCGGCCGTGTCGCAAGGCTCTGCGTTACGCAATACTGTGGGCTATAGGTAGGGGAGGGGGGGTAGAGGAAAGGAAAGAAGGGCCAAGCAAACACATAACCAGAGCGGCCGTGTCGCACGGCTCTGCGTTACGCAATACTGTGGGCTATGGGTAGGGGTCGGGGGGTAGAGGAAAGGAAAGGAGGGCCAAGCAAACACATAACCAGAGCGGCCGTGTCGCAGGGCTCTGCGTTACGCAATACTGTGGGCTGTGGGTAGGGGACAGGGGGTAGAGGAAGGGAAAGAAGGGCCAAGTAAACACATAACCAGAGCTGCCGTGTCGCAAGGCTCTGCGTTACGCAAAACTGTGGGCTATGGGTAGGGGTGGGGGGGGTAGAGGAAAGAAAAGAAGGGCCAAGCAAACACATAACCAGAGCGGCCGTGTCGCAGGGCTCTGCGTTACGCAATACTGTATGCTATGGGTAGGGGAGGGGGGGTAGAGGAAAGGAAAGAAGGGCCAAGCAAACACATAACCAGAGCGGCCGTGTCGCACGGCTCTGCGTTACGCAATACTGTGGGCTATGGGTAGGGGACGGGGGGGTAGAGGAAAGGAAAGGAGGGCCAAGTAAAAACATAACCAGAGCGGCCGTGTCGCAGGGCCCTGCGTTACGCAATACTGTGGGCTGTGGGTAGGAGACGGGGGGTAGAGGAAAGGAAAGGAGGGCCAAGTAAACACATAACCAGAGTGGCCGAGTCGCAAGGCTCTGCGTTACGCAATACTGTGGGCTATAGGTAGGGGAGGGGGGGTAGAGGAAAGGAAAGAAGGGCCAAGCAAACACATAACCAGAGCGGCCGTGTCGCACGGCTCTGCGTTACGCAATACTGTGGGCTATGGGTAGGGGACGGGGGGGGTAGAGGAAAGGAAAGGAGGGCCAAGTAAAAACATAACCAGGGCGGCCGTGTCGCAGGGCCCTGCGTTACGCAATACTGTGGGCTGTGGGTAGGAGACGGGGGGTAGAGGAAAGGAAAGGAGGGCCAAGTAAAAACATAACCAGAGCGGCCGTGTCGCAGGGCTCTGCGTTACGCAATACCGTGGGCTGTGGGTAGGGGTCGGGGGGTAGAGGAAAGGAAAGGAGGGTCAAGTAAACACATAACCAGAGCTGCCGTGTCGCAAGGCTCTGCGTTACGCAAAACTGTGGGCTATAGGTAGGGGAGGGGGGGTAGAGGAAAGGAAAGAAGGGCCAAGCAAACACATAACCAGAGCGGCCGTGTCGCACGGCTCTGCGTTACGCAATACTGTGGGCTATGGGTAGGGGACGGGGGGGTAGAGGAAAGGAAAGGAGGGCCAAGTAAAAACATAACCAGAGCGGCCGTGTCGCAGGGCCCTGCGTTACGCAATACTGTGGGCTGTGGGTAGGAGACGGGGGGTAGAGGAAAGGAAAGGAGGGCCAAGTAAAAACATAACCAGAGCGGCCGTGTCGCAGGGCCCTGCGTTACGCAATACTGTGGGCTGTGGGTAGGAGACGGGGGGTAGAGGAAAGGAAAGGAGGGCCAAGTAAACACATAACCAGAGCTGCCGTGTCGCAAGGCTCTGCGTTACGCAATACTGTGGGCTGTGGGTAGGAGACGGGGGGTAGAGGAAAGGAAAGGAGGGCCAAGTAAACACATAACCAGAGCGGCCGTGTCACAAGGCTCTGCGTTACGCAATACTGTGGGCTATAGGTAGGGGAGGGGGGGGTAGAGGAAAGGAAAGAAGGGCCAAGCAAACACATAACCAGAACGGCCGTGACGCACGGCTCTGCGTTACGCAATACTGTGGGCTATGGGTAGGAGACGGGGGGTAGAGGAAAGGAAAGGAGGGCCAAGTAAAAACATAACCAGAGCGGCCGTGTCGCAGGGCTCTGCGTTACGCAATACCGTGGGCTGTGGGTAGGGGTCGGGGGGTAGAGGAAAGGAAAGGAGGGCCAAGTAAACACATAACCAGAGCTGCCGTGTCGCAAGGCTCTGCGTTACGCAAAACTGTGGGCTATAGGTAGGGGAGGGGGGGTAGAGGAAAGGAAAGAAGGGCCAAGCAAACACATAACCAGAGCGGCCGTGTCGCACGGCTCTGCGTTACGCAATACTGTGAGCTATGGGTAGGGGACGGGGGGGTAGAGGAAAGGAAAGGAGGGCCAAGTAAAAACATAACCAGAGCGGCCGTGTCGCAGGGCCCTGCGTTACGCAATACTGTGGGCTGTGGGTAGGAGACGGGGGTAGAGGAAAGGAAAGGAGGGCCAAGTGAAAACATAACCAGAGCGTCCGTGTTGCAGGGCTCTGCGTTACGCAATACCGTGGGCTGTGGGTAGGGGTCGGGGGTTAGAGGAAAGGAAAGGAGGGCCAAGTAAACACATAACCAGAGCTGCCGTGTCGCAAGGCTCTGCGTTACGAAAAACTGAGGGCTATAGGTAGGGGAGAGGGGGTAGAGGAAAGGAAAGAAGGGTCAAGCAAACACATAACCAGAGCGGCCGTGTCGCACGGCTCTGCGTTACGCAATACTGTGGGCTATGGGTAGGGGACGGGGGGTAGAGGAAAGGAAAGGAGGGCCAAGTAAACACATAACCAGAGCGGCCGTGTCGCAGGGCCCTGCGTTACGCAATACTGTGGGCTGTGGGTAGGAGACGGGGGGTAGAGGAAAGGAAAGGAGGGCCAAGTAAAAACATAACCAGAGCGGCCGTGTCGCAGGGCTCTGCGTTACGCAATACCGTGGGCTGTGGGTAGGGGTCGGGGGGTAGAGGAAAGGAAAGGAGGGCCAAGTAAAAACATAACCAGAGCGGCCGTGTCGCAGGGCTCTGCGTTACGCAATACTGTGGGCTGTGGGTAGGAGACGGGGGGTAGAGGAAAGGAAAGGAGGGCCAAGTAAACACATAACCAGAGGGGCCGTGTCGCAAGGCTCTGCGTTACGCAATACTGTGGGCTATAGGTAGGGGAGGGGGGGTAGAGGAAAGGAAAGAAGGGCCAAGCAAACACATAACCAGAGCGGCCGTGTCGCACGGCTCAGCGTTACGCAATACTGTGGGCTATGGGTAGGGGTCGGGGGGTAGAGGAAAGGAAAGGAGGGCCAAGCAAACACATAACCAGAGCGGCCGTGTCGCAGGGCTCTGCGTTACGCAATACTGTGGGCTGTGGGTAGGGGACAGGGGGTAGAGGAAGGGAAAGAAGGGCCAAGTAAACACATAACCAGAGCTGCCGTGTCGCAAGGCTCTGCGTTACGCAAAACTGTGGGCTATGGGTAGGGGTGGGGGGGTAGAAGAAAGAAAAGAAGGGCCAAGCAAACACATAACCAGAGCGGCCGTGTCGCAGGGCTCTGCGTTACGCAATACTGTGGGCTATGGGTAGGGGAGGGGGGGTAGAGGAAAGGAAAGAAGGGCCAAGCAAACACATAACCAGAGCGGCCGTGTCGCACGGCTCTGCGTTACGCAATACTGTGGGCTATGGGTAGGGGACGGGGGGGTAGAGGAAAGGAAAGGAGGGCCAAGTAAAAACATAACCAGAGCGGCCGTGTCGCAGGGCCCTGCGTTACGCAATACTGTGGGCTGTGGGTAGGAGACGGGGGGTAGAGGAAAGGAAAGGAGGGCCAAGTAAACACATAACCAGAGCGGCCGAGTCGCAAGGCTCTGCGTTACGCAATACTGTGGGCTATAGGTAGGGGAGGGGGGGTAGAGGAAAGGAAAGAAGGGCCAAGCAAACACATAACCAGAGCGGCCGTGTCGCACGGCTCTGCGTTACGCAATACTGTTGGCTATGGGTAGGGGACGGGGGGGTAGAGGAAAGGAAAGGAGGGCCAAGTAAAAACATATCCAGAGCGGCCGTGTCGCAGGGCCCTGCGTTACGCAATACTGTGGGCTGTGGGTAGGAGACGGGGGGTAGAGGAAAGGAAAGGAGGGCCAAGTAAACACATAACCAGAGCTGCCGTGTCGCAAGGCTCTGCGTTACGCAATACTGTGGGCTGTGGGTAGGAGACGGGGGGTAGAGGAAAGGAAAGGAGGGCCAAGTAAACACATAACCAGAGCGGCCGTGTCACAAGGCTCTGCGTTACGCAATACTGTGGGCTATAGGTAGGGGAGGGGGGGTAGAGGAAAGGAAAGAAGGGCCAAGCAAACACATAACCAGAGCGGCCGTGACGCACGGCTCTGCGTTACGCAATACTGTTTGCTATGGGTAGGAGACGGGGGGTAGAGGAAAGGAAAGGAGGGCCAAGTAAAAACATAACCAGAGCGGCCGTGTCGCAGGGCTCTGCGTTACGCAATACCGTGGGCTGTGGGTAGGGGTCGGGGGGTAGAGGAAAGGAAAGGAGGGCCAAGTAAACACATAACCAGAGCTGCCGTGTCGCAAGGCTCTGCGTTACGCAAAACTGTGGGCTATAGGTAGGGGAGGGGGGGTAGAGGAAAGGAAAGAAGGGCCAAGCAAACACATAACCAGAGCGGCCGTGTCGCACGGCTCTGCGTTACGCAATACTGTGAGCTATGGGTAGGGGAAGGGGGGGTAGAGGAGAGGAAAGGAGGGCCAAGTAAAAACATAACCAGAGCGGCCGTGTCGCAGGGCCCTGCGTTACGCAATACTGTGGGCTGTGGGTAGGAGACGGGGGGTAGAGGAAAGGAAAGGAGGGCCAAGTAAAAACATAACCAGAGCGTCCGTGTCGCAGGGCTCTGCGTTACGCAATACCGTGGGCTGTGGGTAGGGGTCGGGGGTTAGAGGAAAGGAAAGGAGGGCCAAGTAAACACATAACCAGAGCTGCCGTGTCGCAAGGCTCTGCGTTACGAAAAACTGTGGGCTATAGGTAGGGGAGAGGGGGTAGAGGAAAGGAAAGAAGGGTCAAGCAAACACATAACCAGAGCGGCCGTGTCGCACGGCTCTGCGTTACGCAATACTGTGGGCTATGGGTAGGGGACGGGGGGTAGAGGAAAGGAAAGGAGGGCCAAGTAAACACATAACCAGAGCGGCCGTGTCGCAGGGCCCTGCGTTACGCAATACTGTGGGCTGTGGGTAGGAGACGGGGGGTAGAGGAAAGGAAAGGAGGGCCAAGTAAAAACATAACCAGAGCGGCCGTGTCGCAGGGCTCTGCGTTACGCAATACCGTGGGCTGTGGGTAGGGGTCGGGGGGTAGAGGAAAGGAAAGGAGGGCCAAGTAAAAACATAACCAGAGCGGCCGTGTCGCAGGGCTCTGCGTTACGCAATACCGTGGGCTGTGGGTAGGAGACGGGGGGTAGAGGAAAGGAAAGGAGGGCCAAGTAAACACATAACCAGAGGGGCCGTGTCGCAAGGCTCTGCGTTACGCAATACTGTGGGCTATAGGTAGGGGAGGGGGGGTAGAAGAAAGGAAAGAAGGGCCAAGCAAACACATAACCAGAGCGGCCGTGTCGCACGGCTCTGCGTTACGCAATACTGTGGGCTATGGGTAGGGGTCTGGGGGTAGAGGAAAGGAAAGGAGGGCCAAGCAAACACATAACCAGAGCGGCCGTGTCGCAGGGCTCTGCGTTACGCAATACTGTGGGCTGTGGGTAGGGGACAGGGGGTAGAGGAAGGGAAAGAAGGGCCAAGTAAACACATAACCAGAGCTGCCGTGTCGCAAGGCTCTGCGTTACGCAAAACTGTGGGCTATGGGTAGGGGAGGGGGGGTAGAGGAAAGAAAAGAAGGGCCAAGCAAACACATAACCAGAGCGGCCGTGTCGCAGGGCTCTGCGTTACGCAATACTGTGGGCTATGGGTAGGGGAGGGGGGTAGAGGAAAGGAAAGAAGGGCCAAGCAAACACATAACCAGAGCGGCCGTGTCGCACGGCTCTGCGTTACGCAATACTGTGGGCTATGGGTAGGGGACGGGGGGGTAGAGGAAAGGAAAGGAGGGCCAAGTAAAAACATAACCAGAGCGGCCGTGTCGCAGGGCCCTGCGTTACGCAATACTGTGTGCTGTGGGTAGGAGACGGGGGGTAGAGGAAAGGAAAGGAGGGCCAAGTAAACACATAACCAGAGCGGCCGAGTCGCAAGGCTCTGCGTTACGCAATACTGTGGGCTATAGGTAGGGGAGGGGGGGTAGAGGAAAGGAAAGAAGGGCCAAGCAAACACATAACCAGAGCGGCCGTGTCGCACGGCTCTGCGTTACGCAATACTGTGGGCTATGGGTAGGGGACGGGGGGGTAGAGGAAAGGAAAGGAGTGCCAAGTAAAAACATATCCAGAGCGGCCGTGTCGCAGGGCCCTGCGTTACGCAATACTGTGGGCTGTGGGTAGGAGACGGGGGGTAGAGGAAAGGAAAGGAGGGCCAAGTAAAAACATAACCAGAGCGGCCGTGTCGCAGGGCTCTGCGTTACGCAATACCGTGGGCTGTGGGTAGGGGTCGGGGGGTAGAGGAAAGGAAAGGAGGGTCAAGTAAACACATAACCAGAGCTGCCGTGTCGCAAGGCTCTGCGTTACGCAATACTGTGGGCTATAGGTAGGGGAGGGGGGGTAGAGGAAAGGAAAGAATGGCCAAGCAAACACATAACCAGAGCGGCCGTGTCGCACGGCTCTGCGTTACGCAATACTGTGGGCTATGGGTAGGGGACGGGGGGGTAGAGGAAAGGAAAGGAGGGCCAAGTAAAAACATAACCAGAGCGGCCGTGTCGCAGGGCCCTGCGTTACGCAATACTGTGGGCTGTGGGTAGGAGACGGGGGGTAGAGGAAAGGAAAGGAGGGTCAAGTAAAAACATAACCAGAGCGGCCGTGTCGCAGGGCTCTGCGTTACGCAATACCGTGGGCTGTGGGTAGGGGTCGGGGGTTAGAGGAAAGGAAAGGAGGGCCAAGTAAACACATAACCAGAGCTGCCGTGTCGCAAGGCTCTGCGTTACGAAAAACTGTGGGCTATAGGTAGGGGAGAGGGGGTAGAGGAAAGGAAAGAAGGGCCAAGCAAACACATAACCAGAGCGGCCGTGTCGCACGGCTCTGCGTTACGCAATACTGTGGGCTATGGGTAGGGGACGGGGGGTAGAGGAAAGGAAAGGAGGGCCAAGTAAACACATAACCAGAGCGGCCGTGTCGCAAGGCCCTGCGTTACGCAATACTGTGGGCTGTGGGTAGGAGACGGGGGGTAGAGGAAAGGAAAGGAGGGCCAAGTAAAAACATAACCAGAGCGGCCGTGTCGCAGGGCTCTGCGTTACGCAATACCGTGGGCTGTGGGTAGGGGTCAGGGGGTAGAGGAAAGGAAAGGAGGGCCAAGTAAAAACATAACCAGAGCGGCCGTGTCGCAGGGCTCTGCGTTACGCAATACCGTGGGCTGTGGGTAGGAGACGGGGGGTAGAGGAAAGGAAAGGCGGGCCAAGTAAACACATAACCAGAGCGGCCGTGTCGCAAGGCTCTGCGTTACGCAATACTGTGGGCTATAGGTAGGGGAGGGGGGGTAGAGGAAAGGAAAGAAGGGCCAAGCAAACACATAACCAGAGCGGCCGTGTCGCACGGCTCTGCGTTACGCAATACTGTGGGCTATGGGTAGGGGACAGGGGGGTAGAGGAAAGGAAAGGAGGGCCAAGTAAAAACATATCCAGAGCGGCCGTGTCGCAGGGCCCTGCGTTACGCAATACTGTGGGCTGTGGGTAGGAGACGGGGGGTAGAGGAAAGGAAAGGAGGGCCAAGTAAACACATAACCAGAGCTGCCGTGTCGCAAGGCTCTGCGTTACGCAATACTGTGGGCTGTGGGTAGGAGACGGGGGGTAGAGGAAAGGAAAGGAGGGCCAAGTAAACACATAACCAGAGCGGCCGTGTCACAAGGCTCTGCGTTACGCAATACTGTGGGCTATAGGTAGGGGAGGGGGGGGTAGAGGAAAGGAAAGAAGGGCCAAGCAAACACATAACCAGAGCGGCCGTGACGCACGGCTCTGCGTTACGCAATACTGTGGGCTATGGGTAGGAGACGGGGGGTAGAGGAAAGGAAAGGAGGGCCAAGTAAAAACATAACCAGAGCAGCCGTGTCGCAGGGCTCTGCGTTACGCAATACCGTGGGCTGTGGGTAGGGGTCGGGGGGTAGAGGAAAGGAAAGGAGGGCCAAGTAAACACATAACCAGAGCGGCCGTGTCGCAGGGCCCTGCGTTACGCAATACTGTGGGCTGTGGGTAGGAGACGGGGGGTAGAGGAAAGGAAAGGAGGACCAAGTAAAAACATAACCAGAGCGGCCGTGTCGCAGGGCTCTGCGTTACGCAATACCGTGGGCTGTGGGTAGGGGTCGGGGGGTAGAGGAAAGGAAAGGAGGGCCAAGTAAACACATAACCAGAGCTGCCGTGTCGCAAGGCTCTGCGTTACGAAAAACTGTGGGCTATAGGTAGGGGAGAGGGGGTAGAGGAAAGGAAAGAAGGGTCAAGCAAACACATAACCAGAGCGGCCGTGTCGCACGGCTCTGCGTTACGCAATACTGTGGGCTATGGGTAGGGGACGGGGGGTAGAGGAAAGGAAAGGAGGGCCAAGTAAACACATAACCAGAGCGGCCGTGTCGCAGGGCCCTGCGTTACGCAATACTGTGGGCTGTGGGTAGGAGACGGGGGGTAGAGGAAAGGAAAGGAGGGCCAAGTAAAAACATAACCAGAGCGGCCGTGTCGCAGGGCTCTGCGTTACGCAATACCGTGGGCTGTGGGTAGGGGTCGGGGGGTAGAGGAAAGGAAAGGAGGGCCAAGTAAAAACATAACCAGAGCGGCCGTGTCGCAGGGCTCTGCGTTACGCAATACCGTGGGCTGTGGGTAGGAGACGGGGGGTAGAGGAAAGGAAAGGAGGGCCAAGTAAACACATAACCAGAGGGGCCGTGTCGCAAGGCTCTGCGTTACGCAATACTGTGGGCTATAGGTAGGGGAGGGGGGGTAGAAGAAAGGAAAGAAGGGCCAAGCAAACACATAACCAGAGCGGCCGTGTCGCACGGCTCTGCGTTACGCAATACTGTGGGCTATGGGTAGGGGTCGGGGGGTAGAGGAAAGGAAAGGAGGGCCAAGCAAACACATAACCAGAGCGGCCGTGTCGCAGGGCTCTGCGTTACGCAATACTGTGGGCTGTGGGTAGGGGACAGGGGGTAGAGGAAGGGAAAGAAGGGCCAAGTAAACACATAACCAGAGCTGCCGTGTCGCAAGGCTCTGCGTTACGCAAAACTGTGGGCTATGGGTAGGGGTGGGGGGGTAGAGGAAAGAAAAGAAGGGCCAAGCAAACACATAACCAGAGCGGCCGTGTCGCAGGGCTCTGCGTTACGCAATACTGTGGGCTATGGGTAGGGGAGGGGGGTAGAGGAAAGGAAAGAAGGGCCAAGCAAACACATAACCAGAGCGGCCGTGTCGCACGGCTCTGCGTTACGCAATACTGTGGGCTATGGGTAGGGGACGGGGGGGTAGAGGAAAGGAAAGGAGGGCCAAGTAAAAACATAACAAGAGCGGCCGTGTCGCAGGGCCCTGCGTTACGCAATACTGTGGGCTGTGGGTAGGAGACGGGGGGTAGAGGAAAGGAAAGGAGGGCCAAGTAAACACATAACCAGAGCGGCCGAGTCGCAAGGCTCTGCGTTACGCAATACTGTGGGCTATAGGTAGGGGAGGGGGGGTAGAGGAAAGGAAAGAAGGGCCAAGCAAACACATAACCAGAGCGGCCGTGTCGCACGGCTCTGCGTTACGCAATACTGTGGGCTATGGGTAGGGGACGGGGGGGTAGAGGAAAGGAAAGGAGGGCCAAGTAAAAACATATCCAGAGCGGCCGTGTCGCAGGGCCCTGCGTTACGCAATACTGTGGGCTGTGGGTAGGAGACGGGGGGTAGAGGAAAGGAAAGGAGGGCCAAGTAAAAACATAACCAGAGCGGCCGTGTCGCAGGGCTCTGCGTTACGCAATACCGTGGGCTGTGGGTAGGGGTCGGGGGGTAGAGGAAAGGAAAGGAGGGTCAAGTAAAAACATAACCAGAGCTGCCGTGTCGCAAGGCTCTGCGTTACGCAAAACTGTGGGCTATAGGTAGGGGAGGGGGGGTAGAGGAAAGGAAAGAAGGGCCAAGCAAACACATAACCAGAGCGGCCGTGTCGCACGGCTCTGCGTTACGCAATACTGTGGGCTATGGGTAGGGGACGGGGGGGTAGAGGAAAGGAAAGGAGGGCCAAGTAAAAACATAACCAGAGCGGCCGTGTCGCAGGGCCCTGCGTTACGCAATACTGTGGGCTGTGGGTAGGAGACGGGGGGTAGAGGAAAGGAAAGGAGGGCCAAGTAAAAACATAACCAGAGCGGCCGTGTCGCAGGGCCCTGCGTTACGCAATACTGTGGGCTGTGGGTAGGAGACGGGGGGTAGAGGAAAGGAAAGGAGGGCCAAGTAAACACATAACCAGAGCTGCCGTGTCGCAAGGCTCTGCGTTACGCAATACTGTGGGCTGTGGGTAGGAGACGGGGGGTAGAGGAAAGGAAAGGAGGGCCAAGTAAACACATAACCAGAGCGGCCGTGTCGCAAGGCTCTGCGTTACGCAATACTGTGGGCTATAGGTAGGGGAGGGGGGGTAGAGGAAAGGAAAGAAGGGCCAAGCAAACACATAACCAGAGCGGCCGTGTCGCACGGCTCTGCGTTACGCAATACTGTGGGCTATGGGTAGGGGACGGGGGGGTAGAGGAAAGGAAAGGAGGGCCAAGTAAAAACATAACCAGAGCGGCCGTGTCGCAGGGCCCTGCGTTACGCAATACTGTGGGCTGTGGGTAGGAGACGGGGGGTAGAGGAAAGGAAAGGAGGGCCAAGTAAAAACATAACCAGAGCGGCCGTGTCGCAGGGCTCTGCGTTACGCAATACCGTGGGCTGTGGGTAGGGGTCAGGGGTTAGAGGAAAGGAAAGGAGGGCCAAGTAAACACATAACCAGAGCTGCCGTGTCGCAAGGCTCTGCGTTACGAAAAACTGTGGGCTATAGGTAGGGGAGAGGGGGTAGAGGAAAGGAAAGAAGGGCCAAGCAAACACATAACCAGAGCGGCCGTGTCGCACGGCTCTGCGTTACGCAATACTGTGGGCTATGGGTAGGGGACGGGGGGTAGAGGAAAGGAAAGGAGGGCCAAGTAAACACATAACCAGAGCGGCCGTGTCGCAAGGCCCTGCGTTACGCAATACTGTGGGCTGTGGGTAGGAGACGGGGGGTAGAGGAAAGGAAAGGAGGGCCAAGTAAAAACATAACCAGAGCGGCCGTGTCGCAGGGCTCTGCGTTACGCAATACCGTGGGCTGTGGGTAGGGGTCACGGGGTAGAGGAAAGGAAAGGAGGGCCAAGTAAAAACATAACCAGAGCGGCCGTGTCGCAGGGCTCTGCGTTACGCAATACCGTGGGCTGTGGGTAGGAGACGGGGGGTAGAGGAAAGGAAAGGAGGGCCAAGTAAACACATAACCAGAGCGGCCGTGTCGCAAGGCTCTGCGTTACGCAATACTGTGGGCTATAGGTAGGGGAGGGGGGGTAGAGGAAAGGAAAGAAGGGCCAAGCAAACACATAACCAGAGCGGCCGTGTCACACGGCTCTGCGTTACGCAATACTGTGGGCTATGGGTAGGGGACGGGGGGGTAGAGGAAAGGAAAGGAGGGCCAAGTAAAAACATAACCAGAGCGGCCGTGTCGCAGGGCCCTGCGTTACGCAATACTGTGGGCTGTGGGTAGGAGACGGGGGGTAGAGGAAAGGAAAGGAGGGCCAAGTAAAAACATAACCAGAGTGGCCGTGTCGCAGGGCTCTGCGTTACGCAATACCGTGGGCTGTGGGTAGGGGTCGGGGGTTAGAGGAAAGGAAAGGAGGGCCAAGTAAACACATAACCAGAGCTGCCGTGTCGCAAGGCTCTGCGTTACGAAAAACTGTGGGCTATAGGTAGGGGAGAGGGGGTAGAGGAAAGGAAAGAAGGGCCAAGCAAACACATAACCAGAGCGGCCGTGTCGCACGGCTCTGCGTTACGCAATACTGTGGGCTATGGGTAGGGGACGGGGGGTAGAGGAAAGGAAAGGAGGGCCAAGTAAACACATAACCAGAGCGGCCGTGTCGCAAGGCCCTGCGTTACGCAATACTGTGGGCTGTGGGTAGGAGACGGGGGGTAGAGGAAAGGAAAGGAGGGCCAAGTAAAAACATAACCAGAGCGGCCGTGTCGCAGGGCTCTGCGTTACGCAATACCGTGGGCTGTGGGTAGGGGTCAGGGGGTAGAGGAAAGGAAAGGAGGGCCAAGTAAAAACATAACCAGAGCGGCCGTGTCGCAGGGCTCTGCGTTACGCAATACCGTGGGCTGTGGGTAGGAGACGGGGGGTAGAGGAAAGGAAAGGAGGGCCAAGTAAACACATAACCAGAGCGGCCGTGTCGCAAGGCTCTGCGTTACGCAATACTGTGGGCTATAGGTAGGGGAGGGGGGGTAGAGGAAAGGAAAGAAGGGCCAAGCAAACACATAACCAGAGCGGCCGTGTCGCACGGCTCTGCGTTACGCAATACTGTGGGCTATGGGTAGGGGACGGGGGGGTAGAGGAAAGGAAAGGAGGGCCAAGTAAAAACATAACCAGAGCGGCCGTGTCGCAGGGCCCTGCGTTACGCAATACTGTGGGCTGTGGGTAGGAGACGGGGGGTAGAGGAAAGGAAAGAAGGGCCAAGTAAAAACATAACCAGAGCGGCCGTGTCGCAGGGCTCTGCGTTACGCAATACCGTGGGCTGTGGGTAGGGGTCGGGGGGTAGAGGAAAGGAAAGGAGGGCCAAGTAAACACGTAACCAGAGCTGCCGTGTCGCAAGGCTCTGCGTTACGCAATACTGTGGGCTATAGGTAGGGGAGGGGGGGTAGAGGAAAGGAAAGAAGGGCCAAGCAAACACATAACCAGAGCGGCCGTGTCGCACGGCTCTGCGTTACGCAATACTGTGGGCTATGGGTAGGGGACGGGGGGGTAGAGGAAAGGAAAGGAGGGCCAAGTAAAAACATAACCAGAGCGGCCGTGTCGCAGGGCCCTGCGTTACGCAATACTGTGGGCTGTGGGTAGGAGACGGGGGGTAGAGGAAAGGAAAGGAGGGCCAAGTAAAAACATAACCAGAGCGGCCGTGTCGCAGGGCTCTGCGTTACGCAATACCGTGGGCTGTGGGTAGGGGTCGGGGGGTAGAGGAAAGGAAAGGAGGGCCAAGTAAACACATAACCAGAGCTGCCGTGTCGCAAGGCTCTGCGTTACGCAAAACTGTGGGCTATAGGTAGGAGAGGGGGGGTAGAGGAAAGGAAAGAAGGGCCAAGCAAACACATAACCAGAGCGGCCGTGTCGCACGGCTCTGCGTTACGCAATACTGTGGGCTATGGGTAGGGGACGGGGGGGTAGAGGAAAGGAAAGGAGGGCCAAGTAAACACATAACCAGAGCGGCCTTGTCGCAGGGCTCTGCGTTACGCAATACTGTGGGCTGTGCGTAGGAGACGGGGGGTAGAGGAAAGGAAAGGAGGGCCAAGTAAAAACATAACCAGAGCGGCCGTGTCGCAGGGCTCTGCGTTACGCAATACCGTGGGCTGTGGGTAGGGGTCGGGGGGTAGAGGAAAGGAAAGGAGGGCCAAGTAAACACATAACCAGAGCTGCCGTGTCGCAAGGCTCTGCGTTACGCAATACTGTGGGCTGTGGATAGGGGACGGGGGGTAGAGGAAAGGAAAGGAGGGCCAAGTAAAAACATAACCAGAGCGGCCGTGTCGCAGGGCTCTGCGTTACGCAATACTGTGGGCTGTGGGTAGCGGACGGGGGGTTGAGGAAAGGAAACGAGGGCCAAGTAAAAACATAACCAGAGCGGCCGTGTCGCAGGGCTCTGCGTTACGCAGTACTGTGGGCTGTGGGTAGGGGACGGGGGGGTAGAGGAAAGGAAAGGAGGGCCAAGTAAACACATAACCAGAGCGGCCGTGTCGCAGGGCTCTGCGTTACGCAATACTGTGGGCTGTGGGTAGGAGACGGGGGGTAGAGGAAAGGAAAGGAGGGCCAAGTAAACACATAACCAGAGCGGCCTTGTCGCAGGGCTCTGCGTTACGCAATACTGTGGGCTGTGGATAGGGGACGGGGGGTAGAGGAAAGGAAAGGAGGGCCAAGTAAAAACATAACCAGAGCGGCCGTGTCGCAGGGCTCTGCGTTACGCAATACCGTGGGCTGTGGGTAGGGGTCGGGGGGTAGAGGAAAGGAAAGGAGGGCCAAGTAAACACATAACCAGAGCTGCCGTGTCGCAAGGCTCTGCGTTACGCAATACTGTGGGCTGTGGATAGGGGACGGGGGGTAGAGGAAAGGAAAGGAGGGCCAAGTAAACACATAACCAGAGTGGCCGTGTCGCAGACCTCTGCGTTACGCAGTACTGTGGGCTATGGGTAGGGGAGGGGGGGTACAGGAAAGGAAAGGAGGGCCAAGTAAACACATAACCAGAGTGGCCGTGTCGCACGGCTCTGCGTTACGCAATACTGTGGGCTATGGGTAGGGGAGAGGGGGGTAGAGGAAAGGAAAGGAGGGCCAAGTAAAAACATAACCAGAGCGGCCGTGTCGCAAGGCTCTGCGTTACGCAATACTGTGGGCTGTGGGTAGGAGACCGGGGGTAGAGGAAAGGAAAGGAGGGCCAAGTAAAAACATAACCAGAGCGGCCGTGTCGCAGGGCTCTGCGTTACGCAATACTGTGGGCTGTGGGTAGGGGACGGGGGGTAGAGGAAAGGAAAGGAGGGCCAAGTAAACACATAACCAGAGTGGCCGTGTCGCGGGGCTCTGCGTTACGCAATACTGTGGGCTATGGGTAGGGGACGGGGGGTACAGGAAAGGAAAGGAGGGCCAAGTAAACACATAAACAGAGTGGCCGTGTCGCACGCCTCTGCGTTACGCAATACTGTGGGCTATGGGTTAGGGGAGAGGGGGGTAGAGGAAAGGAAAGGAGGGCCAAGTAAAAACATAACCAGAGTGGCCGTGTCGCAAGGCTCTGCGTTACGCAATACTGTGGGCTGTGGGTAGGGGTCGGGGGGTAGAGGAAAGGAAAGGAGGGCCAAGTAAAAACATAACCAGAGCGGCCGTGTCGCAGGGCTCTGCGTTACGCAATACTGTGGGCTGTGGGTAGGGGACGGGGGGTACAGGAAAGGAAAGGAGGGCCAAGTAAACACATAACCAGAGTGGCCGTGTCGCACGGCTCTGCGTTACGCAATACTGTGGGCTGTGGGTAGGGGACGGGGGGTACAGGAAAGGAAAGGAGGGCCAAGTAAACACATAACCAGAGTGGCCGTGTCCCAGGGCTCTGCGTTACGCATTACTGTGGGCTGTGGGTAGGGGACGGGGGGTACAGGAAAGGAAAGGAGGGCCAAGTAAAAACATAACCAGAGCGGCCGTGTCGCAGGGCTCTGCGTTACGCAATACTGTGGGCTGTGGGTAGGGGACGGGGGGTAGAGGAAAGGAAAGGAGGGCCAAGTAAACACATAACCAGAGTGGCCGTGTCGCACGGCTCTGCGTTACGCAATACTGTGGGCTGTGGGTAGGGGACGGGGGGTACAGGAAAGGAAAGGAGGGCCAAGTAAACACATAACCAGAGCGGCCGTGTCGCAGGGCTCTGCGTTACGCAATACTGTGGGCTGTGGGTAGGGGACGGGGGGTACAGGAAAGGAAAGGAGGGCCAAGTAAAAACATAACCAGAGCGGCCGTGTCGCAGGGCTCTGCGTTACGCAATACTGTGGGCTGTGGGTAGGGGACGGGGGGTAGAGGAAAGGAAAGAAGGGCCAAGTAAACACATAACCAGAGAAGCCGTGTCGCAGGACTCTGCGTTACGCATTACTGTGGGGTGTGGGTAGGGGACGGGGGGTAGAGGAAAGGAAAGGAGGGCCAAGTAAACACATAACCAGAGCGGCCGTGTCGCAGGGCTCTGCGTTACGCAATACTGTGGGCTGTGGGTAGGGGATGGGGGGTACAGGAAAGGAAAGGGGGGCCAAGTAAACACATAACCAGAGTGGCCGTGTCGCACGGCTCTGCGTTACGCAATACTGTGGGCTATGGGTAGGGGTGGGGGTGTAGAGGAAAGGAAAGAAGGGCCAAGTAAACACATAACCAGAGCTGCCGTGTCGCAAGGCTCTGCGTTACGCAATACTGTGGGCTGTGGGTAGGGGACGGGGGGTAGAGGAAAGGAAAGGAGGGCCAAGTAAACACATAACCAGAGCGGCCGTGTCGCGGGGCTCTGCGTTACGCAATACTGTGGGCTATGGGTAGTGGGGGGGGGGGGTACAGGAAAGGAAAGGAGGGCCAAGTAAACACATAACCAGAGTGGCCGTGTCGCACGGCTCTGCGTTACGCAATACTGTGGGCTATGGGGAAGGGAGGGGGGGTAGAGGAAAGGAAAGGAGGGCAAAGCAAACACATAACCAGAGCGGCCGTGTCGCAGGGCTCTGCGTTACGCAATACTGTGTGCTATGGGTAGGGGAGGGGGGGGTACAGGAAAGGAAAGGAGGGCCAAGTAAACACATAACCAGAGTGGCCGTGTCGCACGGCTCTGCGTTACGCAATACTGTGGGCTGTGGGTAGGGGACGGGGGGTAGAGGAAAGGAAAGGAGGGCCAAGTAAACACATAACCAGAGCAGCCGTGTCGCGGGGCTCTGCGTTACGCAATACTGTGGGCTATGGGTAGGGGAGGGGGGGTAGAGGAAAGGAAAGGAGGGCCAAGCAAACACATAACCAGACCGGCCGTGTCGCAGGGCTCTGCGTTACGCAATACTATGGGCTGTGGGTAGGGGAGGAGGGGTAGAGGAAAGGAAAGGAGGGCCAAGTAAACACATAACCAGAGCTGTCGTGTCGCAAGGCTCTGCGTTACGCAATACTGTGGGCTGTGGGTAGGGGAGGAGGGGTAGAGGAAAGGAAAGGAGGGCCAAGCAAACACATAACCAGAGCGGCCGTGTCGCAAGGCTCTGCGTTACGGAATACTGTGGGCTGTGGGTATGGGACGGGGAGTAGAGGAAAGGAAAGGAGGTCCAAGCAAACACATAACAAGACCGGCCGTGTCGCAGGGCTCTGCGTTACGCAATACTGTGGGCTGTGGGTAGGGGACGGGGGGTAGAGGAAAGGAAAGGAGGGCCAAGCAAACACATAACCAGAGCGGCCGTGTCGCAGGGCTCTGCGTTACGCAATACTGTGGGCTGTGGGTAGGGGACGGGGGGTAGAGGAAAGGAAAGGAGGGCCAAGCAAACACATAACCAGAGCGGCCGTTTCGCAGGGCTCTGCGTTACGCAATACTGTGGGCTGTGGGTAGGGGACGGGGGTAGAGGAAAGGAAAGGAGGGCCAAGCAAACACATAACCAGAGCGGCCGTGTCGCAGGGCTCTGCGTTACGCAATACTGTGGGCTGTGGGTAGGGGACGGGGGGTAGAGGAAAGGAAAGGAGGGCCAAGCAAACACATAACCAGAGCGGCCGTGTCGCAGGGCTCTGCGTTACGCAATACTGTCGGCTGTGGGTAGGGGACGGGGGGTAGAGGAAAGGAAAGGAGGGCCTAGCAAACACATAACCAGAGCGGCCGTGTCGCAGGGCTCTGCGTTACGCAATACTGTGGGCTATGGGTAGGGGACGGGGGGTAGAGGAAAGGAAAGGAGGGCCAAGCAAACACATAGCCAGAGCGGCCGTGTCGCAGGGCTCTGTGTTACGCAATACTGTGGGCTATGGGTAGGGGACGGGGGGTAGAGGAAAGGAAAGGAGGGCCAAGCAAACACATAACCAGAGCGGCCGTGTCGCAGGGCTCTGCGTTACGCAATACTGTGGGCTGTGGGTAGGGGACGGGGGGTAGAGGAAAGGAAAGGAGGGCCAAGCAAACACATAACCAGAGCGGCCGTGTCGCAGGGCTCTGCGTTACGCAATACTGTGGGCTGTGGGTAGGGGACGGGGGGTACAGGAAAGGAAAGGAGGGCCAAGCAAACACATAACCAGAGCGGCCGTGTCGCAGGGCTCTGCGTTACGCAATACTGTGGGCTATGGGTAGGGGACGGGGGGTAGAGGAAAGGAAAGGAGGGCCAAGCAAACACATAACCAGAGCTGCCGTGTCGCAGGGCTCTGCGTTATGCAATACTGTGGGCTGTGGGTAGGGGACGGGGGGTAGAGGAAAGGAAAGAAGGGCCTAGTAAACACATAACCAGAGCTGCCGTGTCGCAAGGCTCTGTGTTACGCAAAACTGTGGGCTATGGGTAGGGGAGGGGGGGTAGAGGAAAGGAAAGAAGGGCCAAGCAAACACATAACCAGAGCGGCCGTGTCGCACGGCTCTGCGTTACGCAATACTGTGGGCTATGGGTAGGGGACGGGGGGTAGAGGAAAGGAAAGGAGGGCCAAGCAAACACATAACCAGAGCGGCCATGTCGCAGGGCTCTGCGTTACGCAATACTGTGGGCTGTGGGTAGGGGACGGGGGGTAGAGGAAAGGAAAGGAGGGCCAAGTAAACACATAACCAATGTGGCCGTGTCGCAGGGCTCTGCGTTACGCAATACTGTGGGCTATGGGTTGGGGAGGAGGGGTACAGGAAAGGAAAGGAGGGCCAAGTAAACACATAACCAGAGTGGCCGTGTCGCACGGCTCTCCGTTACGCAATACTGTGGGCTATGGGTAGGGGAGAGGTGGGTAGAGGAAAGGAAAGGAGGGCCAAGTAAAAACATAACCAGAGCGGCCATGTCGCAAGGCTCTGCGTTACGCAATACTGTGGGCTGTGGGTAAGGGACGGGGGGTAGAGGAAAGGAAAGGAGGGCCAAGTAAAAACATAACCAGGGCGGCCGTGTCGCAGGGCTCTGCGTTACGCAATACTGTGGGCTGTGGGTAGGGGACGGGGGGTAGAGGAAAGGAAAGGGGGGCCAAGTAAACACATAACCAGAGCGGCCGTGTCGCAGGGCTCTGCGTTACGCAAAACTGTGGGCTATGGGTAGGGGAGGAGGGGTACAGGAAAGGAAAGGAGGGCCAAGTAAACACATAACCAGAGTGGCCGTGTCGCACGGCTCTGCGTTACGCAATACTTTGGGCTGTGGGTAGGGGAGAAGGGGTAGAGGAAAGTTAAGGAGGGCCAAGTAAACACATAACCAGAGCTGCCGTGTCGCAAGGCTCTGCGTTACGCAATACTGTGGGCTATGGGTAGGGGAGAGGGGGGTAGAGGAAAGGAAAGGAGGGCCAAGCAAACACATAACCAGAGCGGCCGTGTCGCAGGGCTCTGCGTTACGAAATACTGTGGGCTATGGGTAGGGGACGGGGGGTAGAGGAAAGGAAAGGAGGGCCAAGTAAAAACATAACCAGTGCGGCCGTGTCGCAGGGCTCTGCGTTACGCAATACTGTGGGGTATGGGTAGGAGAGGGGGGGTACAGGAAAGGAAAGGAGGGCCAAGTAAACACATAACCAGAGTGGCCGTGTCGCACGGCTCTGCGTTACGCAATACTGTGGGCTATGGGTAGGGGAGAGGGGGGTAGAGGAAAGGAAAGGAGGGCCAAGCAAACACATAACCAGAGCGGCCGTGTCGCAGGGCTCTGCGTTACGCAATACTGTGGGCTGTGGGTAGGGGGGAAGGGGTAGAGGAATGTTAAGGAGGGCCAAGTAAACACATAACCAGAGCTGCCGTGTCGCAAGGCTCTGCGTTACGCAATACTGTGGGCTATGGTTAGGGGACGGGGGGTAGAGGAAAGGAAAGAAGGGCCAAGTAAACACATAACCAGAGCTGCCGTGTCGCAAGGCTCTGCGTTACGCAATACTGTGGGCTGTGGGTAGGGGAGGAGGGGTAGAGGAAAGGAAAGGAGGGCCAAGTAAAAACATAACCAGAGCGGCCGGGTCGCAGGGCTCTGCGTTACGCAATACTGTGGGCTGTGGGTAGGGGACGGGGGGTAGAGGAAAGGAAAGGAGGGCCAAGTAAACACATAACCAGAGCGGCCGTGTCGCAGGGCTCTGCGTTACGCAATACTGTGGGCTATGGGTAGGGGAGGGGGGGTACAGGAAAGGAAAGGAGGGCCAAGTAAACACATAACCAGAGTGGCCGTGTCGCACGGCTCTGCGTTACGCAATACTGTGGGCTATGTGTAGGGGAGAGGGGGGTAGAGGAAAGGAAAGGAGGGCCAAGCAAACACATAACCAGAGCGGTCGTGTCGCAGGGCTCTGCGTAACGCAATACTGTGGGCTGTGGGTAGGGGAGAAGGGGTAGAGGAAAGTTAAGGAGGGCCAAGTAAACACATAACCAGAGCTGCCGTGTCGCAGGGCTCTGCGTTACGCAATACTGTGGGCTATGGGTAGGGGAGGGGCGTAGAGGAAAGGAAAGGAGGGCCAAGCAAACACATAACCAGAGTTGCCGTGTCGCAGGGCTCTGCGTTACGCAATACTGTGGGCTATGGGTAGGGGAGGGGGGGTAGAGGAAAGGAAAGGAGGGCCAAGCAAACACATTACCAGAGCGGCCGTGTCGCAGGGCTCTGCGTTACGCAATACTGTGGGCTATGGGTAGGGGAGGGGGGGTACGGGAAAGGAAAGGAGGGCCAAGTAAACACATAACCAGAGTGGCCGTGTCGCAGGGCTCTGCGTTACGCAATACTGTGGGCTATGGGTAGGGGAGGGGGGGTAGAGGAAAGGAAAGGAGGGCCAAGCAAACACATAACCAGAGTTGCCGTGTCGCAGGGCTCTGCGTTACGCAATACTGTGGGCTATGGGTAGTGGAGGGGGGGTAGAGGAAAGGAAAGGAGGGCCAAGCAAACACATAACCAGAGCGGCCGTGTCGCAGGGCTCTGCGTTACGCAATACTGTGGGCTATGGGTAGGGGAGGGGGGAGACAGGAAAGGAAAGGAGGGCCAAGTAAACACATAACCAGAGTGGCCGTGTCGCACGGCTCTGCGTTACGCAATACTGTGGGCTGTGGGTAGGGGAGAAGGGGTAGAGGAAAGTTAAGGAGGGCCAAGTAAACACATAACCAGAGCTGCCGTGTCGCAAGGCTCTGCGTTACGCAATACTGTGGGCTATGGGTAGGGGACGGGGGGTAGAGGAAGGGAAAGAAGGGACAAGTAAACACATAACCAGAGCTGCCGTGTCGCAAGGCTCTGCGTTACGCAATACTGTGGGCTGTGGGTAGGGGACGGGGGGTAGAGGAAAGGAAAGGAGGGCCAAGTAAAAACATAACCAGAGCGGCCGTGTCGCAGGGCTCTGCGTTACGCAATACTGTGGGCTGTGGGTAGGGGACGGGGGGTAGAGGAAAGGAAAGGAGGGCCAAGTAAACACATAACCAGAGCGGCGGTGTCGCAGGGCTCTGCGTTACGCAATACTGTGGGCTATGGGTAGGGGAGGGGGGGTACGGGAAAGGAAAGGAGGGCCAAGTAAACACATAACCAGAGTGGCCGTGTCGCACGGCTCTGCGTTACGCAATACTGTGGGCTATGGGTAGGGGAGAGGGGGGAAGAGGAAAGGAAAGGAGGGCCAAGCAAACACATAACCAGAGCGGTCGTGTCGCAGGGCTCTGCGTTACGCAATACTGTGGGCTGTGGGTAGGGGAGGAGGGGTAGAGGAAAGGAAAGGAGGGCCAAGTAAACACATAACCAGAGCTGCCGTGTCGCAAGGCTCTGCGTTACGCAATACTGTGGGCTGTGGGTAGGGGAGGAGGGGTAGAGGAAAGGAAAGGAGAGCCAAGCAAACACATAACCAGAGCGGCCGTGTCGCAAGGCTCTGCGTTACGCAATACTGTGGGCTGTGGGTAGGGGACGGGGGGTAGAGGAAAGGAAAGGAGGGCCAAGTAAACACATAACCAGAGCGGCCGTGTCGCAGGGCTCTGCGTTACGCAATACTGTGGGCTATGGGTAGGGGAGGGGGGGGTACAGGAAAGGAAAGGAGGGCCAAGTAAACACATAAGCAGAGTGGCCGTGTCGCAGGGCTCTGCGTTACGCAATACTGTGGGCTATGGGTAGGGGAGGGGGGGTAGAGGAAAGGAAAGGAGGGCCAAGCAAACACATAACCAGAGTTGCCGTGTCACAGGGCTCTGCGTTACGCAATACTGTGGGCTATGTGTAGGGGAGGGGGGGTAGAGGAAAGGAAAGGAGGGCCAAGCAAACACATAACCAGAGCGGCCGTGTCGCAGGGCTCTGCGTTACACAATACTGTGGACTATGGGTAGGGGAGGGGGGGTACAGGAAAGGAAAGGAGGGCCAAGCAAACACATAACCAGAGTTGCCGTGTCGCAGAGCTCTGCGTTACGCAATACTGTGGGCTATGGGTAGGGGAGGGGGGGTAGAGGAAAGGAAAGGAGGGCCAAGCAAACACATAACCAGAGCGGCCGTGTCGCAGGGCTCTGCGTTACGCAATACTGTGGGCTATGGGTAGGGGAGGGGGGGTACGGGAAAGGAAAAGAGGGCCAAGTAAACACATAACCAGAGTGGCCGTGTCGCAGGGCTCTGCGTTACGCAATACTGTGGGCTATGGGTAGGGGAGGGGGGGTAGAGGAAAGGAAAGGAGGGCCAAGCAAACACATAACCAGAGTTGCCGTGTCGCAGGGCTCTGCGTTACGCAATACTGTGGGCTATGGGTTGGGGAGGGGGGGTAGAGGAAAGGAAAGGAGGGCCAAGCAAACACATAACCAGAGCAGCCGTGTCGCAGGGCTCTGCGTTACGCAATACTGTGGGCTATGGGTAGGGGAGGGGGGGTACAGGAAAGGAAAGGAGGGCCAAGTAAACACATAACCAGAGTGGCCGTGTCGCACGGCTCTGCGTTACGCAATACTGTGGGCTGTGGGTAGGGGAGAGGGGGTAGAGGAAAGTTAAGGAGGGCCAAGTAAACACATAACCAGAGCTGCCGTGTCGCAAGGCTCTGTGTTACGCAATACTGTGGGCAATGGGTAGGGGACGGGGGGTAGAGGAAGGGAAAGAGGGGCCAAGTAAACACATAACCAGAGCTGCCGTGTCGCAAGGCTCTGCGTTACGCAATACTGTGGGCTGTGGGTAGGGGACGGGGGGTAGAGGAAAGGAAAGGAGGGCCAAGTAAAAACATAACCAGAGCGGCCGTGTCGCAGGGCTCTGCGTTACGCAATACTGTGGGCTGTGGGTAGGGGACGGGGGGTAGAGGAAAGGAAAGGAGGGCCAAGTAAACACATAACCAGAGCGGCGGTGTCGCAGGGCTCTGCGTTACGCAATACTGTGGGCTATGGGTAGGGGAGGGGGGGTACGGGAAAGGAAAGGAGGGCCAAGTAAACACATAACCAGAGTGGCCGTGTCGCACGGCTCTGCGTTACGCAATACTGTGGGCTATGGGTAGGGGAGAGGGGGGAAGAGGAAAGGAAAGGAGGGCCAAGCAAACACATAACCAGAGCGGTCGTGTCGCAGGGCTCTGCGTTACGCAATACTGTGGGCTGTGGGTAGGGGAGGAGGGGTAGAGGAAAGGAAAGGAGGGCCAAGTAAACACATAACCAGAGCTGCCGTGTCGCAAGGCTCTGCGTTACGCAATACTGTGGGCTGTGGGTAGGGGAGGAGGGGTAGAGGAAAGGAAAGGAGAGCCAAGCAAACACATAACCAGAGCGGCCGTGTCGCAAGGCTCTGCGTTACGCAATACTGTGGGCTGTGGGTAGGGGACGGGGGGTAGAGGAAAGGAAAGGAGGGCCAAGTAAACACATAACCAGAGCGGCCGTGTCGCAGGGCTCTGCGTTACGCAATACTGTGGGCTATGGGTAGGGGAGGGGGGGGTACAGGAAAGGAAAGGAGGGCCAAGTAAACACATAAGCAGAGTGGCCGTGTCGCAGGGCTCTGCGTTACGCAATACTGTGGGCTATGGGTAGGGGAGGGGGGGTAGAGGAAAGGAAAGGAGGGCCAAGCAAACACATAACCAGAGTTGCCGTGTCACAGGGCTCTGCGTTACGCAATACTGTGGGCTATGTGTAGGGGAGGGGGGGTAGAGGAAAGGAAAGGAGGGCCAAGCAAACACATAACCAGAGCGGCCGTGTCGCAGGGCTCTGCGTTACACAATACTGTGGACTATGGGTAGGGGAGGGGGGGTACAGGAAAGGAAAGGAGGGCCAAGCAAACACATAACCAGAGTTGCCGTGTCGCAGAGCTCTGCGTTACGCAATACTGTGGGCTATGGGTAGGGGAGGGGGGGTAGAGGAAAGGAAAGGAGGGCCAAGCAAACACATAACCAGAGCGGCCGTGTCGCAGGGCTCTGCGTTACGCAATACTGTGGGCTATGGGTAGGGGAGGGGGGGTACGGGAAAGGAAAGGAGGGCCAAGTAAACACATAACCAGAGTGGCCGTGTCGCAGGGCTCTGCGTTACGCAATACTGTGGGCTATGGGTAGGGGAGGGGGGGGTAGAGGAAAGGAAAGGAGGGCCAAGCAAACACATAACCAGAGTTGCCGTGTCGCAGGGCTCTGCGTTACGCAATACTGTGGGCTATGGGTTGGGGAGGGGGGGTAGAGGAAAGGAAAGGAGGGCCAAGCAAACACATAACCAGAGCAGCCGTGTCGCAGGGCTCTGCGTTACGCAATACTGTGGGCTATGGGTAGGGGAGGGGGGGTACAGGAAAGGAAAGGAGGGCCAAGTAAACACATAACCAGAGTGGCCGTGTCGCACGGCTCTGCGTTACGCAATACTGTGGGCTGTGGGTAGGGGAGAGGGGGTAGAGGAAAGTTAAGGAGGGCCAAGTAAACACATAACCAGAGCTGCCGTGTCGCAAGGCTCTGTGTTACGCAATACTGTGGGCAATGGGTAGGGGACGGGGGGTAGAGGAAGGGAAAGAGGGGCCAAGTAAACACATAACCAGAGCTGCCGTGTCGCAAGGCTCTGCGTTACGCAATACTGTGTGCTGTGGGTAGGGGACGGGGGGTAGAGGAAAGGAAAGGAGGGCCAAGTAAAAACATAACCAGAGCGGCCGTGTCGCAGGGCTCTGCGTTACGCAATACTGTGGGCTGTGGGTAGGGGACGGGGGGTAGAGGAAAGGAAGGGAGGGCCAAGTAAACACATAACCAGAGCGGCCGTGTCGCAGGGCTCTGCGTTACGCAATACTGTTGGCTATGGGTAGGGGAGGGGGGGTACAGGAAAGGAAAGGAGGGCCAAGTAAACACATAACCAGAGTGGCCGTGTCGCACGGCTCTGCGTTACGCAATACTGTGGGCTATGGGTAGGGGAGAGGGGGGTAGAGGAAAGGAAAGGAGGGCCAAGCAAACACATAACCAGAGCGGTCGTGTCGCAGGGCTCTGCGTTACGCAATACTGTGGGCTGTGGGTAGGGGAGGAGGGGTAGAGGAAAGGAAAGGAGGGCCAAGTAAACACATAACCAGAGCTGCCGTGTCGCAAGGCTCTGCGTTACGCAATACTGTGGGCTGTGGGTAGTTGAGGAGGGGTAGAGGAAAGGAAAGGAGGGCCAAGCAAACACATAACCAGAGCGGCCGTGTCGCAAGGCTCTGCGTTACGCAATACTGTGGGCTGTGGGTAGGGGACGGGGGGTAGAGGAAAGGAAAGGAGGGCCAAGTAAACACATAACCAGAGCGGCCGTGTCGCAGGGCTCTGCGTTACGCAATACTGTGGGCTATGGGTAGGGGAGGGGGGGTACAGGAAAGGAAAGGAGGGCCAAGTAAACACATAACCAGAGTGGCCGTGTCGCATGGCTCTGCGTTACGCAATACTGTGGGCTATGGGTAGGGGAGGGGGGGTAGAGGAAAGGAAAGGAGGGCCAAGCAGACACATAACCAGAGCGGTCGTGTCGCAGGGCTCTGCGTTACGCAATACTGTGGGCTGTGGGTAGGGGAGGAGGGGTAGGGGAATGGCTAGGAGGGCCAAGTAAACACATAACCAGAGCGGCCGTGTCGCAGGGCTCTGCGTTACGCAATACTGTGGGCTGTGGGTAGGGGACGGGGGGTAGAGGAAAGGAAAGAAGGGCCAAGTAAACATATAACCAGAGCTGCCGTGTCGCAAGGCTCTGCGTTACGCAATACTGTGGGCTGTGGGTAGGGGACGGGGGGTAGAGGAAAGTAAAGGAGGGCCAAGTAAACACATAACCAGAGCGGCCGTGTCGCAGGGCTCTGCGTTACGCAATACTGTGGGCTATGGGTAGGGGAGGGGGGTACAGGAAAGGAAAGGAGGGCCAAGTAAACACATAACCAGAGTGGCCGTGTCGCAGGGCTCTGCGTTACGCAATACTGTGGGCTATGGGTAGGGGAGGGGGTGTAGAGGAAAGGAAAGGAGGGCCAAGCAAACACATAACCAGAATTGCCGTGTCGCAGGGCTATGCGTTACGCAATACTGTGGGCTATGGGTAGGGGGGGTGTACAGGAAAGGAAAGGAGGGCCAAGTAAACACATAACCAGAGTGGCCGTGTCGCAGGGCTCTGCGTTACGCAATACTGTGGGCTATGGGTAGGGGAGGGGGGGTAGAGGAAAGGAAAGGAGGGCAGAGCAAACACATAACCAGAGCGGCTGTGTCGCAGGGCTCTGCGTTACGCAATACTGTGGGCTATGGGTAGGGGAGGGGGGGTACAGGAAAGGAAAGGAGGGCCAAGTAAACACATAACCAGAGTGGCCGTGTCGCACGGCTCTGCGTTACGCAATACTGTGGGCTATGGGTAGGGGAGGGGGGTAGAGGAAAGGAACGGAGGGCCAAGCAAACACATAACCAGAGCGGCCGTGTCGCAGGGCTCTGCGTTACGCAATACTGTGGGCTGTGGGTAGGGGAGGAGGGGTAGAGGAAAGGAAATGAGGGCCAAGTAAACACATAACCAGAGCGGCCGTGTCGCAGGGCTCTGCGTTACGCAATACTGTGGGCTATGGGTAGGGGAGGTGGGGTAGAGGAAAGGAAAGAAGGGCCAAGTAAACTCATAACCAGAGCGGCCGTGTCGCAGGGCTCTGTGTTACGCAATACTGTGGGCTGCGGGTAGGGGAGGGGGGGTAGAGGAAAGGAAAGGAGTGCCAAGTAAACACATAACCAGAGCGGCTGTGTCGCAGGGCTCTGCGTTACACAATACTGTGGGCTGTCGGTAGGGGAGGGGGGGTAGAGGAAAGGAAAGGAGGGCCAAGTAAACACATAACCAGAGCGGCCGTGTCCCAGGGCTCTGCGTTACGCAATACTGTGGGCTATGGGTAGGGGAGGGGGGGTACAGGAAAGGAAAGGAGAGCCAAGTAAACACATAACCAGAGTGGCCGTGTCGCAGGGCTCTGCGTTACGCAATACTGTGGGCTGTGGGTAGGGGAGGGGGGGTAGAGGAAAGGAAAGGAGGGCCAAGAACACACATAACCAAAGCGGCCGTGTCGCAGGGCTCTGCGTTACGCAATACTGTGGGCTGTGGGTAGGGGAGGGGGGGTAGAGGAAAGGAAAGGAGGGCCAAGTAAACACATAACCAGAGCGGCCGTGTCGCAGGGCTCTGCGTTACGCAATACTGTGGGCTATGGGTAGGGGAGGGGGGTAGAGGAAAGGAAAGGAGGGCCAAGTAAACACATAACCAGAGCGGCCGTGTCGCAGGGCTCTGCGTTATGCAATACTGTGGGCTGTGGGTAGGGGAGGGGGGTAGAGGAAAGGAAAGGAGGGCCAAGTAAACACATAACCAGAGCGGCCGTGTTTTAGGGCTCTGCGTTACGCAACACTGTGGGCTGTGCGTAGGGGTGGGGGGGTAGAGGAAAGGAAAGTAGGGCCAAGTAAACACATAACCAGAACGGCCGTGTCGCAGGGCTCTGCGTAACGCAATACTGTGGGCTGTGGGTAGGGGAGGGGGGTACAGGAAAGGAAAGGAGGGCCAAGTAAACACATAACCAGAGTGGCCGTGTCGCAGGGCTCTGCGCTACGCAATACTGTGGGCTATGGGTAGGGGAGGGGGGGTAGAGGAAAGGAAAGGAGGGCCAAGCAAACACATAACAAGAGTTGCCGTGTCGCAGGGCTCTGCGTTACGCAATACTGTGGGCTATGGGTAGGGGAGGGGGGGTAGAGGAAAGGAAAGGAGGGCCAAGCAAACACATAACCAGAGCGGCCGTGTCGCTGGGCTCTGCGTTACGCAATACTGTGGGCTATGGGTAGGGGAGGGGGGGTACAGGAAAGGAAAGGAGGGCCAAGTAAACACATAACCAGAGTGGCCCTGTCGCACGGCTCTGCGTTACGCAATACTGTGGGCTGTGGGTAGGGGAGAAGGGGTAGAGGAAAGTTAAGGAGGGCCAAGTAAACACATAACCAGAGCTGCCGTGTCGCAAGGCTCTGCGTTACGCAATACTTTGGGCTATGGGTAGGGGACGGGGGGTACAGGAACTGAAAGAAGGGGCAAGTAAACACATAAGCAGACCTGCCGTGTCGCAAGGCTCTGCGTTACGCAATACTGTGGGCTGTGGGTAGGGGAGGGGGGGTACAGGAAAGGAAAGGAGGGCCAAGTAAACACATAACCAGAGTGGCCGTGTCGCAGGGCTCTGCGTTACGCAATACTGAGGGCTATGGGTAGGGGAGGGGGGGTAGAGGAAAGGAAAGGAGGGCCAAGCAAACACATAACCAGAGTTGCCGTGTTGCAGGGCTCTGCGTTACGCAATACTGTGGGCTATTGGTAGGGGAGGGGGGGTAGAGGAAAGGAAAGGTGGGCCAAGTAAAAACATAACCAGAGCGGCCGTGTCGCAGGGCTCTGCGTTACGCAATACTGTGGGCTGTGGGTAGGGGACGGGGGGTAGAGGAAAGGAAAGGAGGGCCAAGTAAACACATAACCAGAGCGGCCGTGTCGCAGGGCTCTGCGTTACGCAATACTGTGGGCTATGGGTAGGGGAGGGGGGGGTACAGGAAAGGAAAGGAGGGCCAAGTAAACACATAACCAGAGTGGCCGTGTCGCATGGCTCTGCGTTACGCAATACTGTGGGCTATGGGTAGGGGAGGGGGGGTAGAGGAAAGTAAAGGAGGGCCAAGTAAACACATAACCAGAGCGGCCGTGTCGCAGGGCTCTGCGTTACGCAATACTGTGTGCTGTGGGTAGAGGACGGGGGTAGAGGAAAGGAAAGGAGGGCCAAGCAAACACATAACCAGAGTTGCCGTGTCGCAGGGCTCTGCGTTACGCAATACTGTGGGCTATGGGTAGGGGAGGGGGGGTACAGGAAAGGAAAGGAGGGCCAAGTAAACACATAACCAGAGGGGCCGTGTCGCATGGCTCTGCGTTACGCAATACTGTGGGCTGTGGGTAGGGGACGGGGGGTAGAGGAAAGGAAAGGAGGGCCAAGTAAAAACATAACCAGAGCGGCCGTGTCGCAGGGCTCTGCGTTACGCAATACTGTGGGCTGTGGGTAGGGGACGGGGGGTAGAGGAAAGGAAAGGAGGGCCAAGTAAACACATAACAAGAGCGGCCGTGTCGCAGGGCTCTGCGTTACGCAATACTGTGGGCTATGGGTAGGGGAGGGGGGGTAGAGGAAAGGAAAGGAGGGCCAAGTAAACATATAACCAGAGTGGCCGTGTCGCATGGCTCTGCGTTACGCAATACTGTGGGCTATGGGTAGGGGAGGGGGGGTAGAGGAAAGGAAAGGAGGGCCAAGTAAAAACATAACCAGAGCGGCCGTGTCGCAGGGCTCTGCGTTACGCAATACTGTGGGCTGTGGGTAGGGGACGGGGGGTAGAGGAAAGGAAAGGAGGGCCAAGCAAACACATAACCAGAGTTGCCGTGTCGCAGGGCTCTGCGTTACGCAATACTGTGGGCTATGGGTAGGGGAGGGGGGGTACAGGAAAGGAAAGGAGGGCCAAGTAAACACATAACCAGAGTGGCCGTGTCGCATGGCTCTGGGTTACGCAATACTGTGGGCTATGGGTAGGGGAGGGGGGGTAGAGGAAAGGAAAGGAGGGCCAAGCAGACACTTAACCAGAGCGGTCGTGTCGCAGGGCTCTGCATTACGCAATACTGTGGGCTGTGGGTAGGGGAGGAGGGGTAGAGGAAAGGAAAGGAGGGCCAAGTAAACACATAACCAGAGCGGCCGTGTCGCAGGGCTCTGCGTTACGCAATACTGTGGGCTCTGGGTAGGGGACGGGGGGTAGAGGAAAGGAAAGAAGGGCCAAGTAAACATATAACCAGAGCTGCCGTGTCGCAAGGCTCTGCGTTACGCAATACTGTGGGCTGTGTGTAGGGGACGGGGGGTAGAGGAAAGTAAAGGAGGGCCAAGTAAACACATAACCAGAGCAGCCGTGTCGCAGGGCTCTGCGTTACGCAATACTGTGGGCTATGGGTAGGGGAGTGGGGTACAGGAAAGGAAAGGAGGGCCAAGTAAACACATAACCAGAGTGGCTGTGTCGCAGGGCTCTGCGTTACACAATACTGTGGGCTATAGGTAGGGGAGGGGGGGTAGTGGAAAGGAAAGGAGGGCCAAGCAAACACATAACCAGAATTGCCGTGTCGCAGGGCTCTGCGTAACGCAATACTGTGGGCTATGGGTAGGGGAGGGGGGGTACAGGAAAGGAAAGGAGGGCCAAGTAAACACATAACCAGAGTGGCCGTGTCGCATGGCTCTGCGTTACGCAATACTGTGGGCTATGGGTAGGGGAGGGGGGGTAGAGGAAAGTAAAGGAGGGCCAATTAAACACATAACCAGAGCGGCCGTGTCGCAGGGCTCTGCGTTACGCAATACTGTGTGCTGTGGGTAGGGGACGGGGGGTAGAGGAAAGGAAAGGAGGGCCAAGCAAACACATAACCAGAGTTGCCGTGTCGCAGGGCTCTGCGTTACGCAATACTGTGGGCTATGGGTAGGGGAGGGGGGGTACAGGAAAGGAAAGGAGGGCCAAGTAAACACATAACCAGAGGGGCCGTGTCGCATGGCTCTGCGTTACGCAATACTGTGGGCTGTGGGTAGGGGACGGGGGGTAGAGGAAAGGAAAGGAGGGCCAAGTAAAAACATAACCAGAGCGGCCGTGTCGCAGGGCTCTGCGTTACGCAATACTGTGGGCTGTGGGTAGGGGACGGGGGGTAGAGGAAAGGAAAGGAGGGCCAAGTAAAAACATAACCAGAGCGGCCGTGTCGCAGGGCTCTGCGTTACGCAATACTGTGGGCTGTGGGTAGGGGACGGGGGGTAGAGGAAAGGAAAGGAGGGCCAAGCAAACACATAACCAGAGTTGCCGTGTCGCAGGGCTCTGCGTTACGCAATACTGTGGGCTATGGGTAGGGGAGGGGGGGTACAGGAAAGGAAAGGAGGGCCAAGTAAACACATAACCAGAGTGGCCGTGTCGCATGGCTCTGCGTTACGCAATACTGTGGGCTATGGGTAGGGGAGGGGGGGTAGAGGAAAGGAAAGGAGGGCCAAGCAGACACATAACCAGAGCGGTCGTGTCGCAGGGCTCTGCATTACGCAATACTGTGGGCTGTGGGTAGGGGAGGAGGGGTAGAGGAAAGGAAAGGAGGGCCAAGTAAACACATAACCAGAGCGGCCGTGTCGCAGGGCTCTGCGTTACGCAATACTGTGGGCTGTGGGTAGGGGACGGGGGGTAGAGGAAAGGAAAGAAGGGCCAAGTAAACATATAACCAGAGCTGCCGTGTCGCAAGGCTCTGCGTTACGCAGTACTGTGGGCTGTGGGTAGGGGACGGGGGGTAGAGGAAAGTAAAGGAGGGCCAAGTAAACACATAACCAGAGCGGCCGTGTCGCAGGGCTCTGCGTTACGCAATACTGTGGGCTATGGGTAGGGGAGTGGGGTACAGGAAAGGAAAGGAGGGCCAAGTAAACACATAACCAGAGTGGCCGTGTCGCAGGGCTCTGCGTTACGCAATACTGTGGGCTATGGGTAGGGGAGGGGGGGTACAAGAAAGGAAAGGAGGGCAGAGCAAACACATAACCATAGCGGCCGTGTCGCAGGGCTCTGCGTTACGCAATACTGTGGGCTATGGTTAGGGGAGGGGGGGCACAGGAAAGGAAAGGAGGGCCAAGTAAACACATAACCAGAGTGGCCGTGTCGCATGGCTCTGCGTTACGCAATACTGTGGGCTATGGGTAGGGGAGGGGGGGTAGAGGAAAGGAAAGGAGGGCCAAGCAAACACATAACCAGAATTGCCGTGTCGCAGGGCTCTGCGTTACGCAATACTGTGGGCTATGGGTAGGGGGGGGTACAGGAAAGGAAAGGAGGGCCAAGTAAACACATAACCAGAGTGGCCGTGTCGCAGGGCTCTGCGTTACGCAATACTGTGGGCTATGGGTAGGGGAGGGGGGGTAGAGGAAAGGAAAGTAGGGCAGAGCAAACACATAACCAGAGCGGCCGTGTCGCAGGGCTCTGCGTTACGCAATACTGTGGGCTATGGGTAGGGGAGGGGGGGTACAGGAAAGGAAAGGAGGGCCAAGTAAACACATAACCAGAGTGGCTGTGTCGCACGGCTCTGCGTTACGCAATACTGTGGGCTATGGGTAGGGGAGGGGGGGTAGAGGAAAGAGAAAGGAGGGCCAAGCAAACACATAACCAGAGCGGCCGTGTCGCAGGGCTCTGCGTTACGCAATACTGTGTGCTGTGGGTAGGGGAGGAGGGGTAGAGGAAAGGAAAGGAGGGCCAAGTAAACACATAACCAGAGCGGCCGTGTCGCAGGGCTCTGCGTTACGCAATACTGTGGGCTATGGGTAGGGGAGGAGGGGTAGAGGAAAGGAAAGAAGGGCCAAGTAAACTCATAACCAGAGCGGCCGTGTCGCAGGGCTCTGTGTTACGCAATACTGTGGGCTGCGGGTAGGGGAGGGGGGGTAGAGGAAAGGAAAGGAGTGCCAAGTAAACACATAACCAGAGCGGCTGTGTCGCAGGACTCTGCGTTACACAATACTGTGGGCTGTCGGTAGGGGAGGGGGGGTAGAGGAAAGGAAAGGAGGGCCAAGTAAACACATAACCAGAGCGGCCGTGTCCCAGGGCTCTGCGTTACGCAATACTGTGGGCTATGGGTAGGGGAGGGGGGGTACAGGAAAGGAAAGGAGAGCCAAGTAAACACATAACCAGAGCGGCCGTGTCGCAGGGCTCTGCGTTACGCAATACTGTGGGCTGTGCGTAGGGGAGGGGGGGTAGAGGAAAGGAAAGGAGGGCCAAGAACACACATACCCAGAGCGGCCGTGTCGCAGGGCTCTGCGTTACGCAATACTGTGGGCTGTGGGTAGGGGAGGGGGGGTAGAGGAAAGGAAAGGAGGGCCAAGTAAACACATAACCAGAGCGGCCGTGTCGCAGGGCTCTGCGTTACGCAATACTGTGGGCTATGGGTAGGGGAGGGGGGTAGAGGAAAGGAAAGGAGGGCCAAGTAAACACATAACCAGAGCGGCCGTGTCGCAGGGCTCTGCGTTATGCAATACTGTGGGCTGTGGGTAGGGGAGGTGGGTAGAGGAAAGGAAAGGAGGGCCAAGTGAACACATAACCAGAGCGGCCGTGTTTTAGGGCTCTGTGTTACGCAACACTGTGGGCTGTGGGTAGGGGAGGGGGGGTAGAGGAAAGGAAAGTAGGGCCAAGTAAACACATAACCAGAGCGGGCGTGTCGCAGGGCTCTGCGTAACGCAATACTGTGGGCTGTGGGTAGGGGAGGGGGGGTACAGGACAGGAAAGGAGGGCCAAGTAAACACATAACCAGAGTGGCCGTGTCGCAGGGCTCTGCGTTACGCAATACTGTGGGCTATGGGTAGGGGAGGGGGGGGTAGAGGAAAGGAAAGGAGGGCCAAGCAAACACATAACCAGAGTTGCCGTGTCGCAGGGCTCTGCGTTACGCAATACTGTGGGCTATGGGTAGGGGAGGGGGGGTAGAGGAAAGGAAAGGAGGGCCAAGCAAACACATAACCAGAGCGGCCGTGTCGCAGGGCTCTGCGTTACGCAATACTGTGGGCTATGGGTAGGGGAGGGGGGTACAGGAAAGGAAAGGAGGGCCAAGTAAAAACATAACCAGAGCGGCCATGTCGCAGGGCTCTTCGTTACGCAATACTGTGGGCTGTGGGTAGGGGACGGGGGGTAGAGGAAAGGAAAGGAGGGCCAAGTAAACACATAACCAGAGCGGCCGTGTCGCAGGGCTCTGCGTTACGCAATACTGTGGGCTATGTGTAGGGGAGGGGGGGTACAGGAAAGGAAAGGAGGGCCAAGTAAACACATAACCAGAGTGGCCGTGTCACACTTCTCTGCGTTACGCAATACTGTGGGCTATGGGTAGGGGAGAGGGGAGGTAGAGGAAAGGAAAGGAGGGCCAAGCAAACACATAACCAGAGTTGCCGTGTCGCAGGGCTCTGCGTTACGCAATACTGTGGGCTGTGGGTAGGGGACGGGGGGTAGAGGAAAGGAAAGGAGGGCCAAGTAAACACATAACCAGAGCGGCCGTGTTTTAGGGCTCTGCGTTACGCAACACTGTGGGCTGTGGGTAGGGGAGGGGGGGTAGAGGAAAGGAAAGTAGGGCCAAGTAAACACATAACCAGAGCGGGCGTGTCGCAGGGCTCTGCGTAACGCAATACTGTGGGCTGTGGGTAGGGGAGGGGGGGTACAGGACAGGAAAGGAGGGCCAAGTAAACACATAACCAGAGTGGCCGTGTCGCAGGGCTCTGCGTTACGCAATACTGTGGGCTATGGGTAGGGGAGGGGGGGTAGAGGAAAGGAAAGGAGGGCCAAGCAAACACATAACCAGAGTTGCCGTGTCGCAGGGCTCTGCGTTACGCAATACTGTGGGCTATGGGTAGGGGAGGGGGGGTAGAGGAAAGGAAAGGAGGGCCAAGCAAACACATAACCAGAGCGGCCGTGTCGCAGGGCTCTGCGTTACGCAATACTGTGGGCTATGGGTAGGGGAGGGGGGTACAGGAAAGGAAAGGAGGGCCAAGTAAAAACATAACCAGAGCGGCCATGTCGCAGGGCTCTGCGTTACGCAATACTGTGGGCTGTGGGTAGGGGACGGGGGGTAGAGGAAAGGAAAGGAGGGCCAAGTAAACACATAACCAGAGCGGCCGTGTCGCAGGGCTCTGCGTTACGCAATACTGTGGGCTATGGGTAGGGGAGGGGGGGTACAGGAAAGGAAAGGAGGGCCAAGTAAACACATAACCAGAGTGGCCGTGTCACACTTCTCTGCGTTACGCAATACTGTGGGCTATGGGTAGGGGAGAGGGGGGTAGAGGAAAGGAAAGGAGGGCCAAGCAAACACATAACCAGAGTTGCCGTGTCGCAGGGCTCTGCGTTACGCAATACTGTGGGCTGTGGGTAGGGGACGGGGGGTAGAGGAAAGGAAAGGAGGGCCAAGTAAACACATAACCAGAGCGGCCGTGTTTTAGGGCTCTGCGTTACGCAATACTGTGGGCTGTGGGTAGGGGAGGGGGGGGTAGAGGAAAGGAAAGTAGGGCCAAGTAAACACATAACCAGAGCGGGCGTGTCGCAGGGCTCTGCGTAACGCAATACTGTGGGCTGTGGGTAGGGGAGGGGGGGTACAGGACAGGAAAGGAGGGCCAAGTAAACACATAACCAGAGTGGCCGTGTCGCAGGGCTCTGCGTTACGCAATACTGTGGGCTATGGGTAGGGGAGGGGGGGTAGAGGAAAGGAAAGGAGGGCCAAGCAAACACATAACCAGAGTTGCCGTGTCGCAGGGCTCTGCGTTACGCAATACTGTGGGCTATGGGTAGGGGAGGGGGGGTAGAGGAAAGGAAAGGAGGGCCAAGCAAACACATAACCAGAGCGGCCGTGTCGCAGGGCTCTGCGTTACGCAATACTGTGGGCTATGGGTAGGGGAGGGGGGGTACAGGAAAGGAAAGGAGGGCCAAGTAAAAACATAACCAGAGCGGCCATGTCGCAGGGCTCTGCGTTACGCAATACTGTGGGCTGTGGGTAGTGGACGGGGGGTAGAGGAAAGGAAAGGAGGGCCAAGTAAACACATAACCAGAGCGGCCGTGTCGCAGGGCTCTGCGTTACGCAATACTGTGGGCTATGGGTAGGGGAGGGGGGGTACAGGAAAGGAAAGGAGGGCCAAGTAAACACATAACCAGAGTGGCCGTGTCACACTTCTCTGCGTTACGCAATACTGTGGGCTATGGGTAGGGGAGAGGGGGGTAGAGGAAAGGAAAGGAGGGCCAAGCAAACACATAACCAGAGTTGCCGTGTCGCAGGGCTCTGCGTTACGCAATACTGTGTGCTGTGGGTAGGGGACGGGGGGTAGAGGAAAGGAAAGGAGGGCCAAGTAAACACATAACCAGAGCGGCCGTGTCGCAGGGCTCTGCGTTACGCAATACTGTGGGCTATGGGTAGGGGAGGGGGGGTACAGGAAAGGAAAGGAGGGCCAAGTAAACACATAACCAGAGCGGCCGTGTCGCAGGGCTCTGCGTTACGCAATACTGTGGGCTATGGGTAGGGGAGGGGGGGTTCAGGAAAGGAAAGGAGGGCCAAGTAAACACATAACCAGAGCTGCCGTGTCGCAAGGCTCTGCGTTACGCAATACTGTGGGCTGTGGGTAGGGGACGGGGGGTAGAGGAAAGGAAAGGAGGGCCAAGTAAAAACATAACCAGAGCGGCCGTGTCGCAGGGCTCTGCGTTACGCAATACTGTGGGCTGTGGGTAGGGGTCGGGGGGTAGAGGAAAGGAAAGGAGGGCCAAGTAAACACATAACCAGAGCGGCCGTGTCGCAGGGCTCTGCGTTACGCAATACTGTGGGCTATGGGTAGGGGAGGGGGGGTACAGGAAAGGAAAGGAGGGCCAAGTAAACACATAACCAGAGTGGCCGTGTCACACTTCTCTGCGTTACGCAATACTGTGGGCTATGGGTAGGGGTGAGGGGGGTAGAATAAAGGAAAGGAGGGCCAAGCAAACACATAACCAGAGTTGCCGTGTCGCAGGGCTCTGCGTTACGCAATACTGTGGGCTATGGGTAGGGGAGGGGGGGTAGAGGAAAGGAAAGGAGGGCCAAGCAAACACATAACCAGAGTTGCCGTGTCGCAGGGCTCTGCGTTACGCAATACTGTGGGCTATGGGTAGGGGAGGGGGGGTAGAGGAAAGGAAAGGAGGGCCAAGCAAACACATAACCAGAGCGGCCGTGTCGCAGGGCTCTGCGTTACGCAATACTGTGGGCTATGGGTAGGGGAGGGGGGTACAGGAAAGGAAAGGAGGGCCAAGTAAACACATAACCAGAGTGGCCGTGTCACACTTCTCTGCGTTACGCAATACTGTGGGCTATGGGTAGGGGAGAGGGGGGTAGAGGAAAGGAAAGGAGGGCCAAGCAAACACATAACCAGAGTTGCCGTGTCGCAGGGCTCTGCGTTACGCAATACTGTGGGCTATGGGTAGGGGAGGGGGGGTAGAGGAAAGGAAAGGAGGGCCAAGCAAACACATAACCAGAGCGGCCGTGTCGCAGGGCTCTGCGTTACGCAATACTGTGGGCTATGGGTAGGGGAGGGGGGGTACAGGAAAGGAAAGGAGGGCCAAGTAAACACATAACCAGAGCTGCCGTGTCACACTTCTCTGCGTTACGCAATACTGTGGGCTATGGGTAGGGGAGGGGGGTTAGAGGAAAGGAAAGGAGGGCCAAGCAAACACATAACCAGAGTTGCCGTGTCGCAGGGCTCTGCGTTACGCAATACTGTGGGCTATGGGTAGGGGAAGGGGGGTAGAGGAAAGGAAAGGAGGGCCAAGCAAACACATAACCAGAGCGGCCGTGTCGCAGGGCTCTGCGTTACGCAATACTGTGGGCTATGGGTAGGGGAGGGGGGGTACAGGAAAGGAAAGGAGGGCCAAGTAAACACATAACCAGAGTGGCCGTGTCACACTTCTCTGCGTTACGCAATACTGTGGGCTATGGGTAGGGGAGAGGAGGGTAGAGGAAAGGAAAGAGGGCCAAGTAAACACATAACCAGAGTGGCCGTGTCACACTTCTCTGCGTTACGCAATACTGTGGGCTGTGGGTAGGGGACGGGGGGTAGAGGAAAGGAAAGGAGGGCCAAGTAAACACATAACCAGAGCGGCCATGTCGCAGGGCTCTGCGTTACGCAATACTGTGGGCTGTGGGTAGGGGATGGGGGGTAGAGGAAAGGAAAGGAGGGCCAAGTAAACACATAACCAGAGCGGCCGTGTCGCAGGGCTCTGCGTTACGCAATACTGTGGGCTATGGGTAGGGGAGGGGGGGTACAGGAAAGGAAAGGAGGGCCAAGTAAACACATAACCAGAGCTGCCGTGTCGCAAGGCTCTGCGTTACGCAATACTGTGGGCTGTGGGTAGGGGACGGGGGGTAGAGGAAAGGAAAGGAGGGCCAAGTAAAAACATAACCAGAGCGGCCGTGTCGCAGGGCTCTGCGTTACGCAATACTGTGGGCTGTGGGTAGGGGACGGGGGGTAGAGGAAAGGAAAGGAGGGCCAAGTAAACACATAACCAGAGCGGCCGTGTCGCAGGGCTCTGCGTTACGCAATACTGTGGGCTATGGGTAGGGGAGGGGGGGTACAGGAAAGGAAAGGAGGGCCAAGTAAACACATAACCAGAGTGGCCGTGTCACACTTCTCTGTGTTACGCAATACTGTGGGCTATGGGTAGGGGAGAGGGGGGTAGAGGAAAGGAAAGGAGGGCCAAGCAAACACATAACCAGAGTTGCCGTGTCGCAGGGCTCTGCGTTACGCAATACTGTGGGCTATGGGTAGGGGAGGGGGGGTAGAGGAAAGGAAAGGAGTGCCAAGCAAACACATAACCAGAGTTGCCGTGTCGCAGGGCTCTGCGTTACGCAATACTGTGGGCTATGGTAGGGGAGGGGGGGTAGAGGAAAGGAAAGGAGGGCCAAGCAAACACATAACCAGAGCGGCCGTGTCGCAGGGCTCTGCGTTACGCAATACTGTGGGCTATGGTTAGGGGAGGGGGGGTACAGGAAAGGAAAGGAGGGCCAAGTAAACACATAACCAGAGCTGCCGTGTCGTAAGGCTCTGCGTTACGCAATACTGTGGGCTGTGGGTAGGGGACGGGGGGTAGAGGAAAGGAAAGGAGGGCCAAGTAAAAACATAACCAGAGCGGCCGTGTCGCAGGGCTCTGCGTTACGCAATACTGTGGGCTGTGGGTAGGGGACGGGGGGTAGAGGAAAGGAAAGGAGGGCCAAGTAAACACATAACCAGAGCGGCCGTGTCGCAGGGCTCTGCGTTACGCAATACTGTGGGCTATGGGTAGGGGAGGGGGGGTACAGGAAAGGAAAGGAGGGCCAAGTAAACACATAACCAGAGTGGCCGTGTCACACTTCTCTGCGTTACGCAATACTGTGGGCTATGGGTAGGGGAGAGGGGGGTAGAGGAAAGGAAAGGAGGGCCAAGCAAACACATAACCAGAGCGGTCGTGTCGCAGGGCTCTGCGTTACGCAATACTGTGGGCTGTGGGTAGGGTAGGAGGGGTAGAGGAAAGGAGAGGAGGGCCAAGTAAACACATAACCAGAGCTGCCGTGTCGCAAGGCTCTGCGTTACGCAATACTGTGGGCTGTGGGTAGGGGAGGAGGGGTAGAGGAAAGGAAAGGAGGGCCAAGCAAACACATAACCAGAGCGGCCGTGTCGCAAGGCTCTGCGTTACGCAATACTGTGGGCTGTGGGTAGGGGACGGGGGGTAGAGGAAAGGAAAGGAGGGCCAAGTAAACACATAACCAGAGCGGTCGTGTCGCATGGCTCTGCGTTACGCAATACTGTGGGCTATGGGTAGGGGAGGGGGGGTAGAGGAAAGGAAAGGAGGGCCAAGCAGACACATAACCAGAGCGGTCGTGTCGCAGGGCTCTGCGTTACGCAATACTGTGGGCTGTGGGTAGGGGAGGAGGGGTAGAGGAAAGGAAAGGAGGGCCAAGTAAACACATAACCAGAGTGGCCGTGTCGCAGGGCTCTGCGTTACGCAATACTGTGGACTGTGGGTAGGGGACGGGGGGTAGAGGAAAGGAAAGAAGGGCCAAGTAAACATATAACCAGAGCTGCCGTGTCGCAAGGCTCTGCGTTACGCAATACTTTGGGCTGTGGGTAGGGGACGGGGGGTAGAGGAAAGTAAAGGAGGGCCAAGTAAACACATAACCAGAGCGGCCGTGTCGCAGGGCTCTGCGTTACGCAATACTGTGGGCTATGGGTAGGGGAGGGGGGTACTGGAAAGGAAAGGAGGGCCAAGTAAACACATAACCAGAGTGGCCGTGTCGCAGGGCCCTGCGTTACGCAATACTGTGGGCTATGGGTAGGGGAGGGAGGGTAGAGGAAAGGAAAGGAGGGCCAAGCAAACACATAACCAGAATTGCCGTGTCGCAGGGCTTTGCGTTACGCAATACTGTGGGCTATGGGTAGGGGAGGGGGGGTACAGGAAAGGAAAGGAGGGCCAAGTAAACACATAACCAGAGTGGCCGTGTCGCAGGGCTCTGCGTTACGCAATACTGTGGGCTATGGGTAGGGGAGGGGGGGTAGAGGAAAGGAAAGGAGGGCAGAGCAAACACATAACCAGAGCGGCCGTGTCGCAGGGCTATGCGTTACGCAATACTGTGGGCTATGGGTAGGGGAGGGGGGGTACAGGAAAAGAAAGGAGGGCCAAGTAAACACATAACCAGAGTGGCCGTGTCGCACGGCTCTGCGTTACGCAATACTGTGGGCTATGGGTAGGGGAGGTGGGGTAGAGGAAAGGAAAGAAGGGCCAAGTAAACCCATAACCAGAGCGGCCGTGTCGCAGGGCTCTGTGTTACGCAATACTGTGGGCTGCGGGTAGAGGAGGGGGGGTAGAGGAAAGGAAAGGAGTGCCAAGTAAACACATAACCAGAGCGGCTGTGTCGCAGGGCTCTGCGTTACACAATACTGTGGGCTGTCGGTAAAGGAGGGGGGGTAGAGGAAAGGAAAGGAGGGCCAAGTAAAAACATAACCAGAGCGGCCGTGTCCCAGGGCTCTGCGTTACGCAATACTGTGGGCTATGGGTAGGGGAGGGGGGGTACAGGAAAGGAAAGGAGAGCCAAGTAAACACATAACCAGAGCGGCCGTGTCGCAGGTCTCTGCGTTACGCAATACTGTGGGCTGTGGGTAGGGGAGGGGGGGTAGAGGAAAGGAAAGGAGGGCCAAGAACACACATAACCAGAGCGGCCGTGTCGCAGGGCTCTGCGTTACGATATACTGTGGGCTGTGGGTAGGGGTGGGGGGGTAGAGGAAAGGAAAGGAGGGCCAAGTAAACACATAACCAGAGCGGCCGTGTCGTAGGGCTCTGCGTTACGCAATACTGTGGGCTATGGGTAGGGGAGGGGGGTAGAGGAAAGGAAAGGAGGGCCAAGTAAACACATAACCAGAGCGGCCGTGTCGCAGGGCTCTGCGTTATGCAATACAGTGAGCTGTGGGTAGGGGAGGGGGGTAGAGGAAAGGAAAGGAGGGCCAAGTAGACACATAACCAGAGCGGCCGTGTTTTAGGGCTCTGCGTTACGCAACACTGTGGGCTGTGGGTAGAGGAGGGGGGGGTAGAGGAAAGGAAAGTAGGGCCAAGTAAACACATAACCAGAGCGGCCGTGTCGCAGGGCTCTGCGTAACGCAATACTGTGGGCTGTGGGTAGGGGATTGGGGGTAGATGCAAGGAAAGGAGGGCCAAGTAAACACATAACCAGAGCGGCCGTGTCGCAGGGCTGTGCGTAACGCAGTACTGTAAGCTGTGGGTTGGGGAGGGGGGGTAGATGCAAGGAAAGGAGGGCCAAGTAAACACATAATCAGAGCGGCCGTGTCGCAGGGCTCTGCGTTACGCAATACTGTGGGCTGTGGGTAGGGGAGGGGGGGTAGAGGAAAGGAAAGGAGGGCCAAGAAAACACATAACCAGAGTGGCCGTGTCGCAGGGCTCTGCGTTATGCAATACTGTGGGCTGTGGGTAGGGGAGGGGGGGAAGAGGAAAGGAAAGGAGGGCCAAGTAAACACATAACCAGAGCAGCCGTGTCGCAGGGCTCTGCGTTACGCAATACTGTGGGTTGAGGGTAGGGGAGGGGGGGTAGAGGAAAAATAAACGAGGGCCAAGTAAACACATAACCAGAGCGGCCGTGTCGCAGGGCTCTGCATTACACAATACTGTGGGCTGTGGGTAGGGGAGAGGGGGTACAGGAAAGGAAAGGAGGGCCAAGTAAACACATAACCAGAGCGGCCGTGTCGCAGGGCTCTGCGTTACGCAATACTGTGGGCTGTGGGTAGGGGACGGGGGATAGAGGAAAGGAAAGGAGGGCCAAGTAAACACATAACCAAAGCGGCCATGTCGCAGGGCTCTGCGTTACGCAATACTGTGGGCTGTGGGTAGGGGAGGGGGGTAGAGGAGAGGAAAAGAGGGCCAAGTAAACACATAACCAGAGCGGCCGTGTCGCAGGGCTCTGCGTTACGCAATACTGTGGGCTGTGGGTAGGGGAGGGGGGGTAGAGGAAAGGAAAGGAGGGCCAAGTAAACACATAACCAGAGCGGCCGTGTCGCAGGGCTCTGCGTTATGCAATACTGTGGGCTGTGGGTAGGGGAGGGGGGTAGAGGAAAGGAAAGGAGGGCCAAGTAAACACATAACCAGAGCGGCCGTTTCGCAGGGCTCTGCGTTACGCAATACTGTGGGCTGTGGGTAGGGGAGTGGGTAGAAAAAAGGAAAGGAGGGCCAAGTAAACACATAACCAGAGCGGCCATGTCGCAGGGCTCTGCGTTATGCAATACTGTGGGCTGTGGGTAGGGGAGGGGGGTAGAGGAAAGGAAAGGAAGGCCAAGTAAACACATAACCAGAGCGGCCGTGTCGCAGGGCTCTGCGTTACGCAATACTGTGGGCTGTGGGTAGGGGAGGGGGTGGTAGATGAAAGGAAAGGAGGGCCAATAAACACATAATCAGAGCGGCCGTGTCGCAGGGCTCTGCGTTACGCAATTTTGTGTTCTATGGGTAGGGGAGGGGGGTAGAGGAAAGGAAAGGAGGGCCAAGTAAACACATAACCATAGTGGCCGTGTCGCAGGGCTCTGCGTTACGCAATACTGTGGGCTGTGGGTAGGGGAGGGGGGGGGTAGAGGAAAGGAAAGGAGGGCCAAGTAAACACATAACCACAGCGGCCGTGACGCAGGACTCTGCGTTACGCAATTCTGTGGAATATGGGTAGAGGAGGGCGGTAGAAGAAAGGAATGGAGGGCCAAGTAAACACATAACCAGAGCGGCCGTGTCGCAGGGCTCTGCGTCACGCAACACTGTGGGCTGTGGGTAGGGGAGGGGGGGTAGATGAAAGGATAGGAGGGCCAATAAACACATAATCAGAGAGGCCGTGTCGCAGAACTCTGCGTTACGCAATACTGTGGGCTGTGAGTAGGGGAGGGGGGGTAGAGGAAAGGAAAGGAGGGCCAAGTAAACACATAACCAAAGCGGCCGTGTCGCAGGGCTCTGCGTTACGCAATACTGTGGAATATGGGTAGAGGAGGGCGGTAGAGGAAAGGAATGGAGGGCCAAGTAAACATGTAACCAGAGCGGATGTGTCGCAGGGCTCTATGTTACGCAATACTGAGGGCTGTGGGTAGGGGAGGGGGGGTAGAGGAAAGGAAAGGAGGGCCAAGTATCCACATAACCAGAGCGGCCGTGTCGCAGGGCTCTGCGTTACGCAATTCTGTGGGTTATGGGTAGGGGAGGGGGGGTAGAGGAAAGGAAAGGAGGGCCAAGTAAACACATAACCAGAGCGGCAATGTCGCAGGGCTCTGCGTTATGCAATACTGTGGGCTGTGGGTAGGGGAGGGGGGGTACAGGAAAGGAAAGGAGAGCCAAGTAAACACATAACCAGAGCGGCCGTGTCGCAGGGCTCTGCGTTACGCAATACTGTGGGCTGTGCGTAGGGGAGGGGGGGTAGAGGAAAGGAAAGGAGGGCCAAGAACACACATAACCAGAGCGGCCGTGTCGCAGGGCTCTGCGTTACGCAATACTGTGGGCTGTGGGTAGGGGAGGGGGGGTAGAGGAAAGGAAAGGAGGGCCAAGTAAACACATAACCAGAGCGGCCGTGTCGCAGGGCTCTGCGTTACGCAATACTGTGGGCTATGGGTAGGGGAGGGGGGTAGAGGAAAGGAAAGGAGGGCCAAGTAAACACATAACCAGAGCGGCCGTGTCGCAGGGCACTGCGTTATGCAATACTGTGGGCTGTGGGTAGGGGAGGGGGGTAGAGGAAAGGAAAGGAGGGCCAAGTAAACACATAACCAGAGCGGCCGTGTTTTAGGGCTCTGCGTTACGCAATACTGTGGGCTGTGGGTAGGGGAGGGGGGGTAGAGGAAAGGAAAGTAGGGCCAAGTAAACACATAACCAGAGCGGCCGTGTCGCAGGGCTCTGCGTAACGCAATACTGTGGGCTGTGGGTAGGGGAGGGGGGGTACAGGAAAGGAAAGGAGGGCCAAGTAAACACATAACCAGAGTGGCCGTGTCGCAGGGCTCTGCGTTACGCAATACTGTGGGCTATGGGTAGGGGAGGGGGGGTAGAGGAAAGGAAAGGAGGGCCAAGCAAACACATAACCAGAGTGGCCGTGTCGCAGGGCTCTGCGTTACGCAATACTGTGGGCTATGGGTAGGGGAGGGGGGGTAGAGGAAAGGAAAGGAGGGCCAAGCAAACACATAACCAGAGCGGCCATGTCGCAGGGTTCTGCGTTACGCAATACTGTGGGCTATGGTTAGGGGAGGGGGGGTACAGGAAAGGAAAGGAGGGCCAAGTAAACACATAACCAGAGTGGCCGTGTCGCACGGCTCTGCGTTACGCAATACTGTGGGCTGTGGGTAGGGGAGAAGGGGTAGAGGAAAGTTAAGGAGGGCCAAGTAAACACATAACCAGAGCTGCCGTGTCGCAAGGCTCTGCGTTACGCAATACTGTGGGCTATGGGTAGGGGACGGGGGGTAGAGGAAGGGAAAGAAGGGCCAAGTAAACACATAACCAGAGCTGCCGTGTCGCAAGGCTCTGCGTTACGCAATACTGTGGGCTGTGGGTAGGGGACGGGGGGTAGAGGAAAGGAAAGGAGGGCCAAGTAAAAACATAACCAGAGCGGCCGTGTCGCAGGGCTCTGCGTTACGCAATACTGTGGGCTGTGGGTAGGGGACGGGGGGTAGAGGAAAGGAAAAGAGGGAAAAGTAAACACATAACCAGAGCGGCCGTGTCGCACGGCTCTGCGTTACGCAATACTGTGGGCTATGGGTAGGGGAGGGGGGGTACAGGAAAGGAAAGGAGGGCCAAGTAAACACATAACCAGAGTGGCCGTGTCACACTTCTCTGCGTTACGCAATACTGTGGGCTATGGGTAGGGGAGAGGGGGGTAGAGGAAAGGAAAGGAGGGCCAAGCAAACATATAACCAGAGCGGTCGTGTCGCAGGGCTCTGCGTTACGCAATACTGTGGGCTGTGGGTAGGGGAGGAGGGGTAGAGGAAAGGAAAGGAGGGCCAAGTAAACACATAACCAGAGCTGCCGTGTCGCAAGGCTCTGCGTTACGCAATACTGTGGGCTGTGGGTAGGGGAGGAGGGGTAGAGGAAAGGAAAGGAGGGCCAAGCAAACACATAACCAGAGCGGCCGTGTCGCACGGATCTGCGTTACGCAATACTGTGGGCTGTGGGTAGGGGACGGGGGGTAGAGGAAAGGAAAGGAGGGCCAAGTAAACACATAACCAGAGCGGCCGTGTCGCAGGGCTCTGCGTTACGCAATACTGGGGGCTATGGGTAGGGGAGGGGGGGTACAGGAAAAGAAAGGAGGGCCAAGTAAACACATAACCAGAGTGGCCGTGTCGCATGGCTCTGCGTTACGCAATACTGTGGGCTATGGGTAGGGGAGGGGGGGTAGAGGAAAGGAAAGGAGGGCCAAGCAGACACATAACCAGAGCGGTCGTGTCGCAGGGCTCTGCGTTACGCAATACTGTGGGCTGTGGGTAGGGGAGGAGGGGTAGAGGAAAGGAAAGGAGGGCCAAGTAAACACATAACCAGAGCGGCCGTGTCGCAGGGCTCTGCGTTACGCAATACTGTGGGCTGTGGGTAGGGGACGGGGGGTAGAGGAAAGGAAAGAAGGGCCAAGTAAACATATAACCAGAGCTGCCGTGTCGCAAGGCTCTGCGTTACGCAATACTGTGGGCTGTGGGTAGGGGACGGGGGGTAGAGGAAAGTAAAGGAGGGCCAAGTAAACACATAACCAGAGCGGCCGTGTTGCAGGGCTCTGCGTTACGCAATACTGTGGGCTATGGGTAGGGGAGGGGGGTACAGGAAAGGAAAGGAGGGCCAAGTAAACACATAACGAGAGTGGCCGTGTCGCAGGGCTCTGCGTTACGCAATACTGTGGGCTATGGGTAGGGGAGGAGGGGTACAGGAAAGGAAAGGAGGGCCAAGTAAACACATAACCAGAGCGGCAATGTCGCAGGGCTCTGCGTTATGCAATACTGTGGGCTGTGGGTAGGGGAGGGGGGGTACAGGAAAGGAAAGGAGAGCCAAGTAAACACATAACCAGAGCGGCCGTGTCGCAGGGCTCTCTGTTACGCAATACTGTGGGCTGTGCGTAGGGGAGGGGGGGTAGAGGAAAGGAAAGGAGGGCCAAGAACACACATAACCAGAGCGGCCGTGTCGCAGGGCTCTGCGTTACGCAATACTGTGGGCTGTGGGTAGGGGAGGGGGGGTAGAGGAAAGGAAAGGAGGGCCAAGTAAACACATAACCAGAGCGGCCGTGTCGCAGGGCTCTGCGTTACGCAATACTGTGGGCTATGGGTAGGGGAGGGGGGTAGAGGAAAGGAAAGGAGGGCCAAGTAAACACATAACCAGAGCGGCCGTGTCGCAGGGCTCTGCGTTATGCAATACTGTGGGCTGTGGGTAGGGGAGGGGGGTAGAGGAAAGGAAACGAGGGCCAAGTAAACACATAACCAGAGCGGCCGTGTTTTAGGGCTCTGCGTTACGCAACACTGTGGGCTGTGGGTAGGGGATGGGGGGTAGAGGAAAGGAAAGTAGGGCCAAGTAAACACATAACCAGAGCGGCCGTGTCGCAGGGCTCTGCGTAACGCAATACTGTTGGCTGTGGTAGGGGAGGGGGGGTACAGGAAAGGAAAGGAGGGCCAAGTAAACACATAACCAGAGTGGCCGTGTCGCAGGGCTCTGCGTTACGCAATACTGTGGGCTATGGGTAGGGGAGGGGGGGTAGAAGAAAGGAAAGGAGGGCCAAGCAAACACATAACCAGAGTTGCCGTGTCGCAGGGCTCTGCGTTACGAAATTCTGTGGGCTGTGGGTAGGGGAGAAGGGGTAGAGGAAAGTTAAGGAGGGCCAAGTAAACACATAACCAGAGCTGCCGTGTCGCAAGGCTCTGCGTTACGCAATACTGTGGGCTATGGGTAGGGGACGGGGGGTAGAGGAAGGGAAAGAAGGGCCAAGTAAACACATAACCAGAGCTGCCGTGTCGCAAGGCTCTGCGTTACGCAATACTGTGGGCTGTGGGTAGGGGACGGGGGGTAGAGGAAAGGAAAGGAGGGCCAAGTAAAAACATAACCAGAGCGGCCGTGTCGCAGGGCTCTGCGTTACGCAATACTGTGGGCTGTGGGTAGGGGACGGGGGGTAGAGGAAAGGAAAGGAGGGCCAAGTAAACACATAACCAGAGCGGACGTGTCGCAGGGCTCTGCGTTACGCAATACTGTGGGATATGGGTAGGGGAGGGGGGGTACAGGAAAGGAAAGGAGGGCCAAGTAAACACATAACCAGAGTGGCCGTGTCACACTTCTCTGCGTTACGCAATACTGTGGTCTATGGGTAGGGGAGAGGGGGGTAGAGGAAAGGAAAGGAGGGCCAAGCAAACACATAACCAGAGCGGTCGTGTCGCAGGGCTCTGCGTTACGCAATACTGTGGGCTGTGGGTAGGGGAGGAGGGGTAGAGGAAAGGAAAGGAGGGCCAAGTAAACACATAACCAGAGCTGCCGTGTCGCAAGGCTCTGCGTTACGCAATACTGTGGTCTGTGGGTAGGGGAGGAGGGGTAGAGGAAAGGAAAGGAGGGCCAAGCAAACACATAACCAGAGCGGCCGTGTCGCAAGACTCTGCGTTACGCAATACTGTGGGCTGTGGGGAGGGGACGGGGGGTAGAGGAAAGGAAAGGAGGGCCAAGTAAACACATAACCAGAGCGGCCGTGTCGCAGGGCTCTGCGTTACGCAATACTGGGGGCTATGGGTAGGGGAGGGGGGGTACAGGAAAGGAAAGGAGGGCCAAGTAAACACATAACCAGAGTGGCCGTGTCGCATGGCTCTGCGTTACGCAATACTGTGGGCCATGGGTAGGGGAGGGGGAGTAGAGGAAAGGAAAGGAGGGCCAAGCAGACACATAACCAGAGCGGTCGTGTCGCAGGGCTCTGCGTTACGCAATACTGTGGGCTGTGGGTAGGGGAGGAGGGGTAGAGGAAAGGAAAGGAGGGCCAAGTAAACACATAACCAGAGCGGCCGTGTCGCAGGGCTCTGCGTTACGCAATACTGTGGGCTGTGGGTAGGGGACGGGGGGTAGAGGAAAGGAAAGAAGGGCCAAGTAAACATATAACCAGAGCTGCCGTGTCGCAAGGCTCTGCGTTACGCAATACTGTGGGCTGTGGGTAGGGGACGGGGGGTAGAGGAAAGTAAAGGAGGGCCAAGTAAACACATAACCAGAGCGGCTGTGTCGCAGGGCTCTGCGTTACGCAATACTGTGGGCTATGGGTAGGGGAGGGGGGTACAGGAAAGGAAAGGAGGGCCAAGTAAACACATAACCAGAGTGGCCGTGTCGCAGGGCTCTGCGTTACGCAATACTGTGGGCTATGGGTAGGGGAGGGGGGGTAGAGGAAAGGAAAGGAGGGCCAAGTAAACACATAACCAGAGTGGCCGTGTCGCAGGGCTCTGCGTTACGCAATACTGTGGGCTATGGGTAGGGGAGTGGGGGTAGAGGAAAGGAAAGGAGGGCAGAGCAAACACATAACCAGAGCGGCCGTGTCGCAGGGCTCTGCGTTACGCAATACTGTGGGCTATGGGTAGGGGAGGGGGGGTACAGGAAAGGAAAGGAGGGCCAAGTAAACACATAACCAGAGTGGCCGTGTCGCACGGCTCTGCGTTACGCAATACTGTGGGCTATGGGTAGGGGAGGTGGGGTAGAGGAAAGGAAAGAAGGGCCAAGTAAACCCATAACCAGAGCGGCCGTGTCGCAGGGCTCTGTGTTACGCAATTCTGTGGGCTGCGGGTAGAGGAGGGGGGGTAGAGGAAAGGAAAGGAGTGCCAAGTAAACACATAACCAGAGCGGCTGTGTCGCAGGGCTCTGCGTTACACAATACTGTGGGCTGTCGGTAGGGGAGGGGGGGTAGAGGAAAGGAAAGGAGGGCCAAGTAAACACATAACCAGAGCGGCCGTGTCCCAGGGCTCTGCGTTACGCAATACTGTGGGCTATGGGTAGTGGAGGGGGGGTACAGGAAAGGAAAGGAGAGCCAAGTAAACACATAACCAGAGCGGCCGTGTCGCAGGGCTCTGCGTTACGCAATACTGTGGGCTGTGGGTAGGGGAGGGGGGTAGAGGAAAGGAAAGGAGGGCCAAGAACACACATAACCAGAGTGGCCGTGTCGCAGGGCTCTGCGTTACGCAATACTGTGGGCTGTGGGTAGGGGAGGGGGGGTAGAGGAAAGGAAAGGAGGGCCAAGTAAACACATAACCAGAGCGGCCGTGTCGCAGGGCTCTGCGTTACGCAATACTGTGGGCTATGAGTAGGGGAGGGGGGTAGAGGAAAGGAAAGGAGGGCCAAGTAAACACATAACCAGAGTGGCCGTGTCGCAGGGCTCTGCGTTATGCAATACTGTGGGCTGTGGGTAGGGGAGGGGGTAGAGGAAAGGAAAGGAGGGCCAAGTAGACACATAACCAGAGCGGCCGTGTCCCAGGGCTCTGCGTTACGCAATACTGTGGGCTATGGGTAGTGGAGGGGGGGTACAGGAAAGGAAAGGAGAGCCAAGTAAACACATAACCAGAGCGGCCGTGTCGCAGGGCTGTGCGTAACGCAATACTGTAAGCTGTGGGTTGGGGAGGGGGGGTAGATGCAAGGAAAGGAGGGCCAAGAAAACACATAACCAGAGTGGCCTGTTGCAGGGCTCTGCGTTATGCAATACTGTGGGCTGTGGGTAGGGGAGGGGGGGAAGAGGAAAGGAAAGGAGGGCCAAGTAAACACATAACCAGAGCAGCCGTGTCGCAGGGCTCTGCGTTACGCAATACTGTGGGTTGTGGGTAGGGGAAGGGGGGTAGAGGAAAGGAAACGAGGGCCAAGTAAACACATAACCAGAGCGGCCGTGTCGCAGGGCTCTGCATTACACAATACTGTGGGCTGTGGGTAGGGGAGAGGGGGTAGAGGAAAGGAAAGGAGGGCCAAGTAAACACATAACCAGAGCGGCCGTGTCGCAGGGCTCTGCGTTACGCAATACTGTGGGCTGTGGGTAGGGGACGGGGGATAGAGGAAAGGAAAGGAGGGCCAAGTAAACACATAACCAAAGCGGCCATGTCGCAGGGCTCTGCGTTACGCAATACTGTGGGCTGTGGGTAGGGGAGGGGGGTAGAGGAGAGGAAAGGAGGGCCAAGTAAACACATAACCAGAGCGGCCGTATCGCAGGGCTCTGCGTTACGCATTACTGTGGGCTGTGGGTAGGGGAAGGGGGGTAGAGGAAAGGAAAGGAGGGCCAAGTAAACACATAACAAGAGCGGCCGTGTCGCAGGGCTCTGCATTATGCAATACTGTGGGCTGTGGGTAGGGGAGGGGGGTAGAGGAAAGGAAAGGAGGGCCAAGTAAACACATAACAAGAGCGGCCGTTTCGCAGGGCTCTGCGTTACGCAATACTGTGGGCTGTGGGTAGGGGAGGGGGTAGAAAAAAGGAAAGGAGGGCCAAGTAAACACATAACCAGAGCGGCCGTGTCGCAGGGCTCTGCGTTATGCAATACTGTGGGCTGTGGGTAGGGGAGGGGGGTAGAGGAAAGGAAAGGAAGGCCAAGTAAACACATAACCAGAGCGGCCGTGTCGCAGGGCTCTGCGTTACGCAATACTGTGGGCTGTGGGTAGGGGAGGGGGTGGTAGATGAAAGGAAAGGAGGGCCAATAAACACATAATCAGAGCGGCCGTGTCGCAGGGCTCTGCGTTACGCAATTTTGTGTTCTATGGGTAGGGGAGGGGGGGGTAGAGGAAAGGAAAGGAGGGCCAAGTAAACACATAACCATAGTGGCCGTGTCGCAGGGCTCTGCGTTACGCAATACTGTGGGCTGTGGGTAGGGGAGGGGGGGGGTAGAGGAAAAGAAAGGAGGGCCAAGTAAACACATAACCACAGCGGACGTGACGCAGGACTCTGCGTTACGCAATTCTGTGGAATATGGGTAGGGGAGGGGGGGTAGAGGAAAAGAAAGGAGGGCCAAGTAAACACATAACCACAGCGGCCGTGTCGCAGGGCTCTGCGTAACACAGTACTGTGGGCTGTGGGTAGGGGAGGGGGTAGAAAAAAGGAAAGGAGGGCCAAGTAAACACATAACCAGAGCGGCCGTGTCGCAGGGCTCTGCGTTATGCAATACTGTGGGCTGTGGGTAGGGTAGGGGGGTAGAGGAAAGGAAAGGAAGGCCAAGTAAACACATAACCAGAGCGGCCGTGTCGCAGGGCTCTGCGTTACGCAATACTGTGGGCTCTGGGTAGGGGAGGGGGGGTAGAGGAAAGGAAAGGAGGGCCAAGTAAACACATAAACAGAGTGGCCGTGTCGCAGGGCTCCGCGTTACGCAATACTGTGGGCTGTGGGTAGGGGAGGGGGGGTAGATGAAAGGATAGGAGGGCCAATAAACGCATAATCAGAGCGGCCGTGTCGCAGGGCTCTGCGTTACTCAATACTGTGGGCTGTGGGTAGGGGAGGGGGGGTAGAGGAAAGGAAAGGAGGGCCAAGTAAACACATAACCAGAGCGGCAATGTCGCAGGGCTCTGCGTTACGCAATACTGTGGAATATGGGTAGAGGAGGGCGGTAGAGGAAAGGAATGGAGGGCCAAGTAAACATATAACCAGAGCGGCCGTGTCGCAGGGCTCTGCGTTACGCAATACTGTGGGCTGTGGGTAGGGGAGGGGGGGTAGAGGAAAGGAAAGGAGGGCCAAGTATCCACATAACCAGAGCGGCCGTGTCGCAGGGCTCTGCGTTACGCAATACTGTGGGTTATGGGTAGGGGAGGGGGGGGTAGAGGAAAGGAAAGGAGGGCCAAGTAAACACATAACCAGAGCGGCAATGTCGCAGGGCTCTGCGTTATGCAATACTGTGGGCTGTGGGTAGGGGAGGGGGGGTAGAGGAAAGGAAACGAGGGCCAAGTAAACACATAATCAGAGCGGCCGTGTCGCAGGGCTCTTTGTTACCTAATACTGTGGGCTGTGGGTAGGGGAGGGGGGTAGAGGAAAGGAAAGGAGGGCCAAGCAAACACATAACCAGAGCGTCTCGGTGTCGCAGGTCACTGCGTTACGCAATACTGTGAGCTGTGGGTAGGGGTGGGGGGGTAGAGGAAAGGAAAGGAGGGCCAAGTAAACACATAACCAGAGCGGCCGTGTCGCAGGGCTTTGCGTTACGCAATACTGTGGGCTGTGGGTAGGGGATGAGGGGTAGAGGAAAGGAAAGGAGGGCCAAGTAAACACATAATCAGAGCGGACGAATCGCAGGGCTCTGCGTTATGCAATACTGTGGGCTATGGGTAGGGGAGGGGGGTAGAGGAAAGGAAAGGAGGACCAAGTAAACACATAACCAGAGCGGCCGTGTCGCAGGGCTCTGCGTAATGCAATACTGTGGGCTGTGGGTAGGGGAGGGCGGTAGAGGAAAGGAAAGGAGGGCCAAGTAAACACATAACCAGAGAGGCCGTTTCGCAGGGCTCTGCGTTACGCAATACTGTGGGCTGTGGGTAGGGGAGGGGGGTAGAAAAAAGGAAAGGAGGGCCAAGTAAACACATAAACAGAGCGGCCGTGTCGCAGGGCTGTGCGTAACGCAGTACTGTGGGCTGTGGGTAGGGGAGGGGGGTAGAGGAAAGGAAAGGAGGGCCAAGTAAACACATAACCAGAGCGGCCGTGTTTTAGGGCTCTGCGTTACGCAACACTGTGGGCTGTGGGTAGGGGAGGGGGGTTAGAGGAAAGGAAAGGGGGGCCAAGTAAACACGTAACTAGAGCGGCCGTGTCGCAGGGCTCTGCGTTACGCAATACTGTGAGCTTAGGGTAGGGGAGGGGGGGTAGAGGAAAGGAAAGGAGGGCCAAGTAAACACATAACCAGGGCGGCCGTGTCGCAGGGATTTTGTTACGCAATACTGTGGGCTGTTGGTAGGGGAGGGGGGTAGAGGAAAGGAAAGTAGGGCCAAGTAAACACATAACCAGAGCAGCCGTGTCGCAGGGCTCTGCGTAACGCAATACTGTGGGCTGTGGGTAGGGGAGGGGGGTAGATGAAAGGAAAGGAGGGCCAAGTAACACATAATCAGAGCGGCCGTGTCGCAGGGCTCTGCGTTATGCAATACTGTGGGCTATGGGTAGGGGAGGGGGGTAGAGGAAAGGAAAGGAGGGCCAAGTAAACACATAACCAGAGTGGCCGTGTCCCAGGGCTCTGCGTTACGCAATACTGTGAGCTGTGGGTAGGGGAGGGGGGGTAGAGGAAAGTCAAGGAGGGCCAAGTAAACACATAACCAGGGCGGCCGTGTCGCAGGGCTCTGCGTTACGCAATACTGTGGGCTGTGGGTAGGGGAGGGGGGGTAGAGGAAAGGAAAGTAGGGCCAAGTAAACAGATAACCAGAGCGGCCGTGTCGCAGGGCTCTGCGTTACGCAATACTGTGGGCTGTGGTTAGGGGAGGGGGGGTAAATGAAAGAAAAGGAGGGCCAAGTAAACACATAATCAGAGCGGCCATGTCGCAGGGCTCTGCGTTACGCAATACTGTGGGCTATGGGTAGGGGAAGGGCGTAGAGGAATGGAAAGGAGGGCCAAGTAAACACATAACCAGAGTGGCCGTGTCGCAGGGCTCTGCGTTACGCAATACTGTGGGCTATGGGTAGGGGAGGGCGGTAGAGGAAAGGAAAGGAGGGCCAAGTAAACACATAACCAGAGCGGCCGTGTCGCAGGGCTCTGCGTTACGCAATACTGTGTGCTGTGGGTAGGGGAGGGGGGGGTAGAGGAAAGGAAAGGTGGGCCAAGTAAACACATAGCCAGAGCGGCCGTGTCGCAGGGCTCTGCGTTACGCAATACTGTGGGCTGTGGGTAGGGGAAGGGGGTAGAGGAGAGGAAAGTAAGGCCAAGGAAACACATAACCAGAGCGGCCGTGTCGCAGGGCTCTGCGTTACGCATTACTGTGTGCTGTGTGTAGGGGAGGGGGAGTAGAGGAAAGGAAAGGAGGGCCTAGTAAACACATAACCAGAGCGGCCGTGTCGCAGGGCTCTGCGTTACGCATTACTGTGTGCTGTGTGTAGGGGAGGGGGAGTAGAGGAAAGGAAAGGAGGGCCTAGTAAACACATAACCAGAGCGGCCGTGTCGCAGGGCTCTGCGATACGCATTACTGTGTGCTGTGTGTAGGGGAGGGGGAGTAGAGGAAAGGAAAGGAGGGCCTAGTAAACACATAACCAGAGCGGCCGTGTCGCAGGGCTCTGCGTTACGCAATACTGTGTGCTGTGGGTAGGGGAGGGGGGGGTAGAGGAAAGGAAAGGACGGCCAAGTAAACACATAACCAGAGCGGCCGTGTCGCAGGGCTCTGCGCTACGCAATACTGTGGGCTGTGGGTAGGGGAGGAGGGGTAGAGGAAAGGAAAGGAGGGCCAAGTAAACACATAACCAGAGCGGCCGTGTCACAGGGCTCTGCGTTACGCAATACTGTGGGCTGTGGGTAGGGGTGGGTGGGTAGAGGAAAGGAAAGTTGGGCCAAGTAAACACATAACAAGAGCGGCCGTGTCGCAGGGCTCTGCGTTACGCAATACTGTGGGCTGTGGGTAGGGGAAGGGGGTAGAGGAGAGGAAAGTAAGGCCAAGGAAACACATAACCAGAGCGGCCGTGTCGCAGGGCTCTGCGTTACGCAATACTGTGGGCTGTGGGTGGTGGAGGGGGTAGATGAAAGGAAAGGAGGGCCAAGTAAACACATAACCAGAGCGGCCGTGTCGCAGGGCTCTGCGTTACTTGGCTCTTGATAGGGGAGGGGGGGTAGAGGAAAGGAAAGGAGGGCCAAGTAAACACATAACAGGAGCGGCCGTGTCGCAGGGCTCTGCGTTACGCAATACCTTGGGCTCTGGTTAGGGGAGGGGGGGTAGAGGAAAGGAAAGGAGGGCCAAGTAAACACATAACCAGAGCGGCCGTGATGCAGGGCTCTGCGTTACGCAATACTGTGGGCTATGGGTAGGGGTTAATGGTAGAGGAAAGGAAAGGAGGGCCGAGTAAACACATAACCAGAGAGGCCGTGTCGCAGGGGTCTGCGTTATGCAATACTGTGGGCTGTGGGTAGGGGAAGGGGGGTAGAGGAAAGGAAAGGAGGGCCAAATAAACACATAACCAGAGCTGCCGTTTCGCAGGGCTCTGCGTTACGCAGTACTGTGAGCTGTGGGTGGCGGAGGGGGGTAGAGGAAGGAAAGTAGGGCCAAGTAAACACATAACCAGAGCGGCCGTGTCGCAGGGCTCTGCATTACTTGGCTATGGGTAGGGGAGGGGGGGTAGAGGAAAGGAAAGGAGGGCCAAGTTAACACATAACCAGAGCGGCCGTGTCGCAGGGCTCTTCGTTACGCAATACTGTGGGCTGTGGGTAGGGGAGGGGGGGTAGAGGAAGGGAAAGGAGGGCCAAGTATATACATAACCAGAGCGGCCGAGTCGCAGGGCTCTGCGTTACGCAATACTGTGGTCTATGGGTAGGGGAGGGGGGGGTAGAGGAAATGAAAGGAGGGCCAAGTAAACACATAACCAGTGCGGCAATGTCGCAGGGCTCTGCGTTATGCAATACTGTGGGCTGTAGGTAGGGGAGGGGGGGTAGAGGAAAGGAAAGGAGGGCCAAGTAAACACATAACCAGAGCGGCCCTGTCGCAGGGTTCTGCGTTACGCAATACTGTGGGCTGTGGGTAGGGGAGGGGGGGTAGAGGAAAGGAAAGGAGGGCGAAGTAAACACATAACCAGAGCGGCCGTGTCGCAGGGCTCTGCGTTACGCAATACCGTGGGCTATAGGTAGGGGAGGGAGGTAGAGGAAAGGAAAGGAGGGAAAAGTAAACACATTACTAGAGCGGCCGTGTCCCAGGGCACTGCGTTACGCAATACTGTGGGCTATGGGTAGGGGAGGGCTGTAGATGAAAGGAATGGAGGGACAAGTAAACACATAACCAGAGTGGCCGTGTCGCAGGGCTCTGCGTTACGCAATACTGTGGGCTATGGGTAGGGAAGGGGGGGCAGAGGAAATTAAAGGAGGGCCAAGTTAACACATAACCAGAGCGACCGTGTCACAGGGCTCTTCGTAACGCAATACTGTGGGCTGTGGGTAGGGGAGGTGGGGTAGAGGAAAGGAAAGGAGGGCCAAGTATACACATAACCAGAGCGGCCGTGTCGCCGGGATCTGCGTTACGCTATACTGTGGGCTGTGGGTAGGGGAGGGGGGGTAGAGGAAAGGAAAGGAGGGCCAAGTACACACATAACCAAATCGGCCGTGTCGCAGGGCTCTGCGTTACGCAATACTGTGGGCTGTGGGTAGGGGAGGGGGGGTAGAGGAAAGGAAAGGAGGGCCAAGTAAACACATAACCAGAGCGGCCGTGTCGCAGGGCTCTGCGTTACGCAATAATGTGGGCTGTGGGTAGGGGAGGGGGGGTAGAGGAAAGGAAAGGAGGGCCTAGTAAACACATAACCAGAGCGGCCGTGTCGCAGGGCTCTGCGTTACGCAATACTGTGAGCTGTGGGTAGGGGAGGGGGGGTAGAGGAAAGGAAAGGAGGGCCAAGTAAACACATAATCAGAGCGTCTGTGTCGCAGTGCTCTGTGTTACGCAATACTGTTGGCTATAGGTAGGGGAGGGGGGGTAGAGGAAAGGAAAGGAGGGCCAAGTAAACACATAACCAGAGTATCCGTGTCGCAGGGCTTTGCGTTACGCAATACTGTGGGCTATGGGTAGGGGAGGGCGGTAGAGGAAAGGAAAGGAGGGCCAAGTAAACACATAACCAGAACGGAGGTGTCCCAGGGCTCTGCGTTACGCAATACTGTGGGCTGTGGGTAGGGGAGGGGGGGTAGAAGAAAGGAAAGGAGGGCCAAGTAAACACATAACCAGAGCGGCCGTGTCGCAGGGCTCTGCTTTACACAATACTGTGGGCTATAGGTAGGGGACGGGGGGTAGAGGAGAGGAAAGGAGGGCCAAGTAAAAACATAACCAGAGCGGCCGTGTCGCAGGGCTCTGCGTTATGCAATACCGTGGGCTATGGGTAGGGGAGGGAGGTAGAGGAAAGGAAAGGAGGGCCAAGTAAACACATAACCAGAGCGGCTGTGTCGCAGGGCTCTGCGTTACGCAATACTGTGGGCTATGGGTAAGGGAGGGCTGTAGATGAAAGGAATGGAGGGCCAAGTTAACACATAACCAGAGCGGCCTTGTCGCATCGCAGGGCTCTTCGTTACGCAATACTGTGGGCTGTGGGTAGGGGAGGGGGGGGTAGAGGAAAGGAAAGGAGAGCCAAGTATACACATAACAGGAGCGGCCGTGTCGCAGGGCTCTGCGTTACGCAATACTGTGGGCTGTGTGTAGGGGAGGGGGGGGGGGGTAGAGGAAAGGAAAGGAGGGCCAAGTAAACACATCACCAGAGCGGCCGTGTCGCAGGGCTCTGCGTTACGCAATACTGTGAGCTTTGGGTAGGGGAGGGGGGGTAGAGGAAAGTAAAGGAGGGCCAAGTAAACACATAACCAGAGTGGCCGTGTCGCAGGGCTCTGTGTTACGCAATACTGTGGGCTGTGGGTAGGGGTGGGGGATTAGGGGAAAGGAAAGGAGGGCCAAGTAAACACCTAATCAGTGCGGCCGTGTCGCAGGGCTCTGAGTTACGCAATACTGTGGGCTGTGGGTAGGGGATGGGGGGAAAGGAAAGGAGGGCCAAGTAAACACATAATCAGAGCGGCCGTGTCGCCGGCCTCTGCGTTACGCAATACTGTGGGCTATGGGTAGGGGAGGGGGGGTAGAGGAAAGGAAAGGAGGGCCAAGTAAACACATAATCAGAGCGGCCGTGTCGCAGGGCTCTGCGTTACGCAATACTGTGGGCTATGGGTAGGGGTGGGGGGGTAGAGGAAAGGAAAGGGGGGCCCAGTAAACACATAACCAGAGCGGCAATGTCGCAGGGCTCTGCGTTATGCAATACTGTGGGCTGTGGGTAGGGGAGGGGGGGTAGAGGAAAGGAACGGAGGGCCAAGTAAACACATAACCAGAGCGGCCGTGATGCAGGGCTCTGCGTTACGCAATACTGTGGGCTATGGGTAGGGGTGGATGGTAGAGGAAAGGAAAGGAGGGCCGAGTAAACACATAACCAGAGAGGCCGTGTCGCAGGGCTCTGCGTTATGCAATACTGTGGGCTGTGGGTAGGGGTGGGGGGGTAGAGGAAAGGAAAGGAGGGCCAAATAAACACATAACCAGAGCTGCCGTTTCGCAGGGCTCTGCGTTACGCAGTACTGTGAGCTGTGGGTAGGGGAGGGGGGGTAGAGGAAGGGAAAGGAGGGCCAAGTATATACATAACCAGAGCGGCCGAGTCGCAGGGCTCTGCGTTACGCAATACTGTGGGCTATGGGTAGGGGAGGGGGGGTAGAGGAAAGGAAAGGAGGGCCAAGTAAACACATAACCAGAGCGGCAATGTCGCAGGGCTCTGCGTTATGCAATACTGTGGGCTGTGGGTAGGGGAGGGGGGGTTAGAGGAAAGGAAAGGAGGGCCAAGTAAACACATAACCAGAGCGGCCCTGTCGCAGGGTTCTGCGTTAAGCAATACTGTGGGCTGTGGGTAGGGGAGGGGGGGGTAGAGGAAAGGAAAGGAGGGCCAAGTATACACATAACCAGAGCGGCCGTGTCACAGGGCTCTGCGTTACGCAATACCGTGGGCTATAGGTAGGGGAGGGAGGTAGAGGAAAGGAAAGGAGGGAAAAGTAAACACATTACCAGAGCGGCCGTGTCCCAGGGCACTGCGTTACGCAATACTGTGGGCTATGGGTAGGGGAGGGCTGTAGATGAAAGGAATGGAGGGCCAAGTTAACACATAACCAGTGCGGCCGTGTCGCAGGGCTCTGCGTTACGCAATACTGTGGGCTGTGGGTAGGGCAGGGGGGGTAGAAGAAAGGAAAGGAGGGCCAAGTAAACACATAACCAGAGTGGCCGTGTCGCAGGGCTCTGCGTTACGCAATACTGTGGGCTATGGGTAGGGAAGGGGGGGTAGAGGAAATTAAAGGAGGGCCAAGTTAACACATAACCAGAGCGACCGTATCGCAGGGCTCTTCGTTACGCAATACTGTGGGCTGTGGGTAGGGGAGGTGGGGTAGAGGAAAGGAAAGGAGGGCCAAGTATACACATAACCAGAGCGGCCGTATCGCAGGGATCTGCGTTACGCTATACTGTGGGCTGTGGGTAGATGAGGGGGGGTAGAGGAAAGGAACGGAGGGCCAAGTACACACATATCCAAATCGGCCGTGTCGCAGGGCTCTGCGTTACGCAATACTGTGGGCTGTGGTTAGGGGAGGGGGGGTAGAGGAAAGGAAAGGAGGGCCAAGTAAACACATAACCAGAGCGGCCGTGTCGCAGGGCTGTGCGTTACGCAATAATGTGGGCTGTGGGTAGGGGAGGGGGGGTAGAGGAAAGGAAAGGAGGGCCTAGTAAACACATAACCAGAGCGGCCGTGTCGCAGGGCTCTGCGTTACGCAATACTGTGGGCTATAGGTAGGGGAGGGGGGGTAGAGGAAAGGAAAGGAGGGCCAAGTAAACACATAACCAGAGTATCCGTGTCGCAGGGCTTTGCGTTAAGCAATACTGTGGGCTATGGGTAGGGGAGGGCGGTAGAGGAAAGGAAAGGAGGGCCAAGTAAACACATAACCAGAGTATCCGTGTCGCAGGGCTTTGCGTTACGCAATACTGTGGGCTATGGGTAGGGGAGGGGGGGTAGAAGAAAGGAAAGGAGGGCCAAGTAAACACATAAACAGAGCGGCCGTGTCGCAGGGCTCTGCGTTACACAATACAGTGTGCTATAGGTAGGGGACGGGGGGTAGAGGAAAAGAAAGGAGGGCCAAGTAAAAATATAACCAGAGTGGCCGTGTCGCAGGGCTCTGCGTTATGCAATACCGTGGGCTATGGGTAGGGGAGGGAGGTAGAGGAAAGGAAAGGAGGGCCAAGTAAACACATCACCAGAGGGGCTGTGTCGCATCGCAGGGCTCTTCGTTACGCAATACTGTGGGCTGTGGGTAGGGGAGGGGGGTAGAGGAAAGGAAAGGAGAGCCAAGTATACACATAACAGGAGCGGCCGTGTCGCAGGACTCTGCGTTACGCAATACTGTGGGCTGAGGGTAGGGGAGGGGGGGGGGGGGGTAGAGGAAAGGAAAGGAGGGCCAAGTAAACACATAACCAGAGCGGCTGTGTCGCAGGGCTCTGCGTTACGCAATACTGTGGGCTATGGGTAAGGGAGGGCTGTAGATGAAAGGAATGGAGGGCCAAGTTAACACATAACCAGAGCGGCCTTGTCGCATCGCAGGGCTCTTCGTTACGCAATACTGAGGGCTGTGGGTAGGAAAGGGGGGGTAGAGGAAAGTAAAGGAGGGCCAAGTAAACACATAACCAGAGCGGCCGTGTCGCAGGGCTCTGCGTTACGCAATACTGTGAGCTGCGGGTAGGGGAGGGGGCGTAGAGGAAAGTAAAGGAGGGCCAAGTAAACACATAACCAGAGCGGCCGTGTCGCAGGGCTCTGCGTTACGCAATACTGTGGGCTGTGGGTAGGGGTGGGGGATTAGGGGAAAGGAAAGGAGGGCCAAGTAAACACCTAATCAGTGCGGCCGTGTCGCAGGGCTCTGCGTTACGCAATACTGTGGGCTATGGAAGGGGAGGGGGGGTAGAGGAAAGGAAAGGAGGGCCAAGTAAACACATAATCAGAACGGCCGTGTCGCAGGGCTCTGCGTTACGCAATACTGTGGGCTATGGGTAGGGGTGGGGAGGTAGAGGAAAGGAAAGGAGGGCCCAGTAAACACATAACCAGAGCGGCAATGTCGCAGGGCTCTGCGTTATGCAATACTGTGGGCTGTGGGTAGGGGAGGGGGGGTAGAGGAAAGGAACGGAGGGCCAAGTAAACACATAACCAGAGCTGCCGTGTCGCAGGACTCTGCGTTACGCAATACTGTGGGCTGTGGGTAGGGGTGGGGGGCAGAGGAAAAGAAAGGAGGGCCAAGTAAACACATAACCAGATCGGCCGTGTCGCAGGGCTCTGCGTTACGCAATACTGTGGGCTATGGGTAGGGGAGGGGGCGTAGAGGAAAGGAAAGGAGGGCCAAGTAAACACATAACCAGAGCGGCCGTGTCGCAGGGCTCTGCGTTACGCAATACCGTGGGCTATGGGTAGGGGAGGGAGGTAGAGGAAAGGAAAGGAGAGCCAAGTAAACAGATAACCAGTGCGGCCGTGTCGCAGGGCTCTGCGTTACTCAATACTGTGGGGTATGGGTCAGGGGAGGGGGGGGGGTAGATGAAAGGAAAGGAAAGCCAAGTAAACACATAACCAGAGCGGCTGTGTCGCAAGCCTCTGCATTACGCAATACTGTGGGCTATGTGTAGGGGAGGGCTGTAGATGAAAGGAATGGAGGGCCAAGTTAACACATAAACAGAGCGGCCGTGTCGCAGGGCTCTGCGTTACGCAATACTGTGGGCTGTGGGTAGGGGAAGGGGGGTAGAAGAAAGGAAAGGAGGGCCAAGTAAACACATAACCAGAGTGGCCGTGTCGCAGGGCTCTGCGTTACGCAATACTGTTTTCTACGGGTAGGGGAGGGGGGGTAGAGGATAGGAAAGGAGGGCCAAGTTAACACATAACCAGAGCGGCAATGTCACAGGGCTCTGCGTTACGCAATACTGTGGGCTGTGGGTAGGGGAGGAAGGGTAGAGGAAAGCAAAGGAGGGCCAAGTAAACACATAACCAGAGCGCCCGTGTCGCAGGGCTCTGCGTTACGCAATACTGTGGGCTGTGGGTAGGGGAGGGGGTAGAAGAAACGAAAGGAGGGCCAAGTAAACACATAACTAGAGCGGCTAAGCCGCAGGGCTCTGTGGTACGCAATACTGTGGGCTGTGGGTACTGGAGGGGAGTAGAGGAAAGGAAACTAGGGCCAAGTAAACACATAACCAGAGCGGCCGTGTCGCAGGGCTCTGCGTTACGCAATACTGTGGGCTATGGGTAGGGGTGGAGTGGTAGAGGAAAGGAAAGGAGGGCCAAGTAAACACATAACCAGAGCGGCCGTGTCGCAGGGCTCTGCGTTACGCAATACTGTGGGTTGTGGGGAGGGGAGGGGGCGTAGAGGAAAGGAAACTAGGGACAAGTAAACACATAACCAGAGCGGCCGTGTCGCAGGGCTCTGCGTTACTCAATACTGTGGGCTATGGGTAGGGGAGGGGGGGTAGAGGAAAGGAAAGCAGGGCCAAGTAAACAAATAACCAGAGCGGCCGTGTCGCAGGGCTCTGCGTTACGCAATACTGTGGGCTATGGGTAGGGGTGGGGTGGTAGAGGAAAGGAAAGGAGGGCCAAGTAAACACTTAACCAGAGCGGCCGTGTCGCAGGGCTCTGCGTTATGCAATACTGTGGGCTATGGGTTGGGGAGGGCTGTAGAGGAAAGGAAAGGAGTGCCAAGTAAACACATAACCAGAGCGGCCGTGTCGCAGGGCTCTGCGTTACGCAATACTATGGGCTGTGGGTAGGGGAGGGGGGGGTAGCGGAAAGGACTGGAGGGTCAAGTAAACACATAACCAGAGCGGCCGTGTCGCAGGGCTCTGCGTTATGCAATTCTGTGGGCTATGGGTAGGGGAGGGGGGTAGAGGAAAGGAAAGGTGGGCCATGTAAACACATAACCAGAGCGGCCGTGTCGCAGGGCTCTGCGTTATGCAATACTGTGGGCTATGGGTAGGGGACGGGGGCTAGAGGAAAGGAAAGGTGGGCCAAGTAAACACATAACCAGAGCGGCCGTGTCGCAGGGCTCTGCGTTACGCAATACTGTGGGTTGTGGGTAGGGGAGGGGGGGTAGAGGAAAGGAAAGGAAGGACAAGTAAACACATAACCAGAGCGCCCGTGTCGCAGGGCTCTGCGTTACGCAATACTGTGGGCTGTGGGTAGGGGAGGGGGTAGAAGAAACGAAAGGAGGGCCAAGTAAACACATAACCAGAGCGGCCGTGTCGCAGGGCTCTGCGTTACGCAATACTGTGGGTTGTGGGTAGGGGAGGGGGGGTAGAGGAAAGGAAAGGAGGGACAAGTAAACACATAACCAGAGCGGCCGTGTCGCAGGGCTCTGCGTTAACGCACTACTGTGGGCTGTGGGTAGGGGAGGGTGGTTAGAGGTAAGGAAAGGAGGGCCAAGTATACACATAACCAGAGCGGCCGTGTCGCAGGGCTCTGCGTTACGCAATACTGTGTGCTATGGGTAGGGGAAGGGGGGTAGAGGAAAGGAAAGGAGGGCCAAGTAAACACTTAACCAGAGTGGCAATGTCGCAGGGTCTGCTTTACGCAATACTGTGGGCTGTGGGTAGGAGAGGGGGGGTAAAGGAAAGGAATGGAGGGCCAAGTAAACACATAACCAGAGCGGCCGTGTCGCAGGGCTCTGCGTTACGCAATACTGTGAGCTGCGGGTAGGGGAGGGGGGGGTAGAGGAAAGTAAAGGAGGGCCAAGTAAACACATAACCAGAGCGGCCGTGTCGCAGGGCTCTGCGTTACGCAATACTGTGGGCTGTGGGTAGGGGAGGGGGGGTAGAAGAAAGGAAAGGAGGGCCAAGTAAACACATAACCAGAGTGGCCGTGTCGCAGGGCTCTGCGTTACGCAATACTGTTTTCTACGGGTAGGGGAGGGGGGGGTAGAGGATAGGAAAGGAGGGCCAAGTTAACACATAACCAGAGCGGCAATGTCACAGGGCTCTGCGTTACGCAATACTGTGGGCTGTGGGTAGGGGAGGGGGGGGGGGTAGAGAAAAGGAAAGGAGGGCCAAGTAAACACATAACCAGAGCGGCAATGTCACAGGGCTCTGCGTTACGCAATACTGTGGGCTATGATTAGGGGAGGCCTGTAGATAAATTTAATGGAGGGCCAAGTAAACACATAACCAGAGCGGCTGTGTCGCAGGGCTCTGCGTTACGCAATACAGCGGGCTATGGGTAGGGGAGGGGAGGTAGAGGAAAGGAAAGGAGGGCCAAGTAAACACATAACCAGAGCGGCCGTGTCGCAGGGCTCTGCGTTACGCAATACTATGGGCTGTGGGATTGGGAGGGGGGTAGAGGAAAGGACAGGAGGGCCAAGTAAACACATAACCAGAGCGGCCGTGTCGCAGGCCTCTGCGTTACGCAATTTACGCAATACTGTGGGCTGTGGGTAGGGGAGGAAGGGTAGAGGAAAGCAAAGGAGGGCCAAGTAAACACATAACCAGAGCGCCCGTGTCGCTGGGCTCTGCGTTACGCAATACTGTGGGCTGTGGGTAGGGGAGGGGGTAGAAGAAACGAAAGGAGGGCCAAGTAAACACATAACTAGAGCGGCTAAGTCGCAGGGCTCTGTGGTACGCAATACTGTGGGCTGTGGGTACTGGAGGGGAGTAGAGGAAAGGAAACTAGGGCCAAGTAAACACATAACCAGAGCGGCCGTGTCGCAGGGCTCTGCGTTACGCAATACTGTGGGCTATGGGTAGGGGTGGAGTGGTAGAGGAAAGGAAAGGAGGGCCAAGTAAACACATAACCAGAGCGGCCGTGTCGCAGGGCTCTGCGTTACGCAATACTGTGGGTTGTGGGGAGGGGAGGGGCGTAGAGGAAAGGAAACTAGGGACAAGTAAACACATAACCAGAGCGGCCGTGTCGCAGGGCTCTGCGTTACTCAATACTGTGGGCTATGGGTAGGGGAGGGGGAGTAGAGGAAAGGAAAGCAGGGCCAAGTAAACACATAACCAGAGCGGCCGTGTCGCAGGGCTCTGCGTTACGCAATACTGTGGGCTATGGGTAGGGGTGGGGTGGTAGAGGAAAGGAAAGGAGGGCCAAGTAAACACTTAACCAGAGCGGCCGTGTCGCAGGGCTCTGCGTTACGCAATACTGTGGGCTATGGGTTGGGGAGGGCTGTAGAGGAAAGGAAAGGAGTGCCAAGTAAACACATAACCAGAGCGGCCGTGTCGCAGGGCTCTGCGTTACGCAATACTATGGGCTGTGGGTAGGGGATGGGGGGGTAGCGGAAAGGACAGGAGGGTCAAGTAAACACATAACCAGAGCGGCCGTGTCGCAGGGCTCTGCGTTATGCAATTCTGTGGGCTATGGGTAGGGGAGGGGGGGTAGAGGAAAGGAAAGGTGGGCCAAGTAAACACATAACCAGAGCGGCCGTGTCGCAGGGCTCTGCGTTACGCAATACTATGGGCTGTGGGATTGGGAGGGGGGGTAGAGGAAAGGACAGGAGGGCCAAGTAAACACATAACCAGAGCGGCCGTGTCGCAGGGCTCTGCGTTACGCAATTTACGCAATACTGTGGGCTGTGGGTAGGGGAGGAAGGGTAGAGGAAAGCAAAGGAGGGCCAAGTAAACACATAACCAGAGCGCCCGTGTCGCTGGGCTCTGCGTTACGCAATACTGTGGGCTGTGGGTAGGGGAGGGGGTAGAAGAAACGAAAGGAGGGCCAAGTAAACACATAACTAGAGCGGCTAAGTCGCAGGGCTCTGTGGTACGCAATACTGTGGGCTGTGGGTACTGGAGGGGAGTAGAGGAAAGGAAACTAGGGCCAAGTAAACACATAACCAGAGCGGCCGTGTCGCAGGGCTCTGCGTTACGCAATACTGTGGGCTATGGGTAGGGGTGGAGTGGTAGAGGAAAGGAAAGAAGGGCCAAGTAAACACATAACCAGAGCGGCCGTGTCGCAGGGCTCTGCGTTACGCAATACTGTGGGTTGTGGGGAGGGGAGGGGGCGTAGAGGAAAGGAAACTAGGGACAAGTAAACACATAACCAGAGCGGCCGTGTCGCAGGGCTCTGCGTTACTCAATACTGTGGGCTATGGGTAGGGGAGGGGGGGTAGAGGAAAGGAAAGCAGGGCCAAGTAAACACATAACCAGAGCGGCCGTGTCGCAGGGCTCTGCGTTACGCAATACTGTGGGCTATGGGTAGGGGTGGGGTGGTAGAGGAAAGGAAAGGAGGGCCAAGTAAACACTTAACCAGAGCGGCCGTGTCGCAGGGCTCTGCGTTACGCAATACTGTGGGCTATGGGTTGGGGAGGGCTGTAGAGGAAAGGAAAGGAGTGCCAAGTAAACACATAACCAGAGCGGCCGTGTCGCAGGGCTCTGCGTTACGCAATACTATGGGCTGCGGGTAGGGGATGGGGGGTAGCGGAAAGGACAGGAGGGTCAAGTAAACACATAACCAGAGCGGCCGTGTCGCAGGGCTCTGCGTTACGCAATACTGTGGGCTATGGGTAGGGGAGGGGGGGGTAGAGGAAAGGAAAGGTGGGCCAAGTAAACACATAACCAGAGCGGCCGTGTCGCAGGGCTCTGCGTTATGCAATACTGTGGGCTGTGGGTTGGGGAGGGCTGTAGAGGAAAGGAAAGGAGTGCCAAGTAAACACATAACCAGAGCGGCCGTGTCGCAGGGCTCTGCGTTACGCAATACTATGGGCTGTGGGTAGGGGATGGGGGGTAGCGGAAAGGACAGGAGGGTCAAGTAAACACATAACCAGAGCGGCCGTGTCGCAGGGCTCTGCGTTACGCAATACTATGGGCTGTGGGTAGGGGATGGGGGGTAGCGGAAAGGACAGGAGGGTCAAGTAAACACATAACCAGAGCGGCCGTGTCGCAGGGCTCTGCGTTACGCAATACTGTGGGCTGTGGGTAGGGGAGGGGGGGGTAGAGGAAAGGAAAGGTGGGCCAAGTAAACACTTAACCAGAGCGGCCGTGTCGCAGGGCTCTGCGTTACGCAATACTGTGGGCTGTGGGTAGGGGAGGGGGGGGTAGAGGAAAGGAAAGGTGGGCCAAGTAAACACTTAACCAGAGCGGCCGTGTCGCAGGGCTCTGCGTTACGCAATACTGTGGGCTATGGGTAGGGAAGGGGGGGTAGAGGAAAGGAAAGGAGGGCTAAGTAAACACATAACCAGAGCGGCCGTGTCGCAGGGCTCTGCGTTACGCAATTTACGCAATACTGTGGGCTGTGGGAATGGGAGGGGGGTAGAGGAAAGGACAGGAGGGCCAAGTAAACACATAACCAGAGCGGCCGTGTCGCAGGGCTCTGCGTTACGCAATACTGTTGGCTGTGGGTAGGGGAGGGGGGGTAGTGGGTAGGAAAGGAGGGCCAAGTAAACACATAACCAGAGCGGCCGTGTCGCAGGGCTCTGCGTTACGCAATTTACGCAATACTGTGGGCTGTGGGAATGGGAGGGGGGTAGAGGAAAGGAAAGGAGGGCCAAGTAAACACATAACCAGAGCGGCCGTGTCGCAGGGCTCTGCGTTACGCAATTTACGCAATACTGTGGGCTGTGGGAATGGGAGGGGGGTAGAGGAAAGGACAGGAGGGCCAAGTAAACACATAACCAGAGCGGCCGTGTCGCAGGGCTCTGCGTTACGCAATACTGTTGGCTGTGGGTAGGGGAGGGGGGGGTAGTGGGTAGGAAAGGAGGGCCAAGTAAACACATAACCAGAGCGGCCGTGTCGCAGGGCTCTGCGTTATGCAATACTGTGGGCTATGGGTAGGGGACGGGGGGTAGAGGAAAGGAAAGGTGGGCCAAGTAAACACATAACCAGAGCGGCCGTGTCGCAGGGCTCTGCGTTACGCAATTTACGCAATACTGTGGGCTGTGGGAATGGGAGGGGGGTAGAGGAAAGGACAGGAGGGCCAAGTAAACACATAACCAGAGCGGCCGTGTCGCAGGGCTCTGCGTTACGCAATTTACGCAATACTGTGGGCTGTGGGTGGGGGAGGAAGGGTAGAGGAAAGCAAAGGAGGGCCAAGTAAACACATAACCAGAGCGCCCGTGTCGCAGGGCTCTGCGTTACGCAATACTGTTGGCTGTGGGTAGGGGAGGGGGGGTAGAGGAAAGGAAAGGAGGGCCAAGTAAACACATAACCAGAGCGGCCGTGTCGCAGGGCTCTGCGTTACGCAATACTGTGGGCTATGGGTAGGGAAGGGGGGTAGAGGAAAGGAAAGGTGGGCCAAGTAAACACATAACCAGAGCGGCCGTGTCGCAGGGCTCTGCGTTACGCAATACTATGGGCTGTGGGTAGGGGATGGGGGGGTAGCGGAAAGGACAGGAGGGTCAAGTAAACACATAACCAGAGCGGCCGTGTCGCAGGGCTCTGCGTTACGCAATACTGTGGGCTGTGGGTAGGGGAGGGGGGGGTAGAGGAAGGGAAAGGTGGGCCAAGTAAACACTTAACCAGAGCGGCCGTGTCGCAGGGCTCTGCGTTACGCAATACTGTGGGCTATGGGTTGGGGAGGGCTGTAGAGGAAAGGAAAGGAGTGCCAAGTAAACACATAACCAGAGCGGCCGTGTCGCAGGGCTCTGCGTTACGCAATACTATGGGCTGTGGGTAGGGGATGGGGGGTAGCGGAAAGGACAGGAGGGTCAAGTAAACACATAACCAGAGCGGCCGTGTCGCAGGGCTCTGCGTTATGCAATTCTGTGGGCTATGGGTAGGGGAGGGGGGGTAGAGGAAAGGAAAGGTGGGCCAAGTAAACACATAACCAGAGCGGCTGTGTCGCAGGGCTCTGCGTTATGCAATACTGTGGGCTATGGGTAGGGGACGGGGGGTAGAGGAAAGGAAAGGTGGGCCAAGTAAACACATAACCAGAGCGGCCGTGTCGCAGGGCTCTGCGTTACGCAATTTACGCAATACTGTGGGCTGTGGGAATGGGAGGGGGGTAGAGGAAAGGACAGGAGGGCCAAGTAAACACATAACCAGAGCGGCCGTGTCGCAGGGCTCTGCGTTACGCAATTTACGCAATACTGTGGGCTGTGGGTGGGGGAGGAAGGGTAGAGGAAAGCAAAGGAGGGCCAAGTAAACACATAACCAGAGCGCCCGTGTCGCAGGGCTCTGCGTTACGCAATACTGTTGGCTGTGGGTAGGGGAGGGGGGGTAGAGGAAAGGAAAGGAGGGCCAAGTAAACACATAACCAGAGCGGCCGTGTCGCAGGGCTCTGCGTTAGCAATACTGTGGGCTATGGGTAGGGAAGGGGGGTAGAGGAAAGGAAAGGAGGGCTAAGTAAACACATAACCAGAGCGGCCGTGTCGCAGGGCTCTGCGTTACGCAATACTGTGGGCTATGGGTAGGGAAGGGGGGTAGAGGAAAGGAAAGGAGGGCTAAGTAAACACATAACCAGAGCGGCCGTGTCGCAGGGCTCTGCGTTACGCAATTTACGCAATACTGTGGGCTGTGGGAATGGGAGGGGGGTAGAGGAAAGGACAGGAGGGCCAAGTAAACACATAACCAGAGCGGCCGTGTCGCAGGGCTCTGCGTTACGCAATACTGTTGGCTGTGGGTAGGGGAGGGGGGGTAGTGGGTAGGAAAGGAGGGCCAAGTAAACACATAACCAGAGCGGCCGTGTCGCAGGGCTCTGCGTTACGCAATTTACGCAATACTGTGGGCTGTGGGAATGGGAGGGGGGTAGAGGAAAGGAAAGGAGGGCCAAGTAAACACATAACCAGAGCGGCCGTGTCGCAGGGCTCTGCGTTACGCAATTTACGCAATACTGTGGGCTGTGGGAATGGGAGGGGGGTAGAGGAAAGGACAGGAGGGCCAAGTAAACACATAACCAGAGCGGCCGTGTCGCAGGGCTCTGCGTTACGCAATACTGTTGGCTGTGGGTAGGGGAGGGGGGGTAGTGGGTAGGAAAGGAGGGCCAAGTAAACACATAACCAGAGCGGCCGTGTCGCAGGGCTCTGCGTTACGCAATACTGTGGGCTATGGGTAGGGAAGGGGGGTAGAGGAAAGGAAAGGTGGGCCAAGTAAACACATAACCAGAGCGGCCGTGTCGCAGGGCTCTGCGTTACGCAATTTACGCAATACTGTGGGCTGTGGGTAGGGGATGAAGGGTACAGAAAAGCAAAGGAGGGCCAAGTAAACACATAACCAGAGCGCCCGTGTCGCAGGGCTCTGCGTTACGCAATACTGTTGGCTGTGGTTAGGGGAGGGGGGGTAGTGGGTAGGAAAGGAGGGCCAAGTAAACACATAACCAGAGCGGCCGTGTCGCAGGGCTCTGCGTTACGCAATACTGTGGGCTATGGGTAGGGAAGGGGGGTAGAGGAAAGGAAAGGTGGGCCAAGTAAACACATAACCAGAGCGGCCGTGTCGCAATGCTCTGCGTTACGCAATTTACGCAATACTGTGGGCTGTGGGAATGGGAGAGGGGTAGAGGAAAGGACAGGAGGGCCAAGTAAACACATAACCAGAGCGGCCGTGTCGCAGGGCTCTGCGTTACGCAATTTACGCAATACTGTGGGCTGTGGGTAGGGGAGGAAGGGTAGAGGAAAGCAAAGGAGGGCCAAGTAAACACATAACCAGAGCGCCCGTGTCGCAGGGCTCTGCGTTACGCAATACTGTTGGCTGTGGGTAGGGGAGGGGGGGGTAGTGGGTAGGAAAGGAGGGTCAAGTAAACACATAACCAGAGCGGCCGTGTCGCAGGGCTCTGCGTTACGCAATACTATGGGCTGTGGGTAGGGGAGGGGGGGGTAGCGGAAAGGACAGGAGGGTCAAGTAAACACATAACCAGAGCGGCCGTGTCGCAGGGCTCTGCGTTACGCAATACTGTGGGCTATGGGTAGGGAAGGGGGGTAGAAAAAAGGAAAGGAGGGCTAAGTAAACACATAACCAGAGCGGCTGTGTCGCAGGGCTCTGCATTACGCAATACTGTGGCCTATGGTTAGGGGAGGGCTGTAGAGGAAAGGAAAGGAGGGCCAAGGAAACACATAACCAGAGCGGCCGTGTCGCAGGGCTCTGCGTTACGCAATACTGTGTGCTATGGGTAGGGGTGAGGGGGTTGAGGAAAGGAAAGGAGGGCCAAGTATACACATAACCAGAGCGGCTGTGTCGCAGGACTCTGCGTTACGCAATACTGTGGGCTATGGGTAGGGAAGGGGGGTAGAGGAAAGGAAAGGAGGGCTAAGTAAACACATAACCAGAGCGGCTGTGTCGCAGGGCTCTGCGTTACGCAATTTACGCAATACTGTGGGCTGTGGGAATGGGAGGGGGGTAGAGGAAAGGACAGGAGGGCCAAGTAAACACATAACCAGAGCGGCCGTGTCGCAGGGCTCTGCGTTACGCAATTTACGCAATACTGTGGGCTGTGGGTAGGGGAGGAAGGGTAGAGGAAAGCAAAGGAGGGCCAAGTAAACACATAACCAGAGCGCCCGTGTCGCAGGGCTCGGCGTTACGCAATACTGTGGGCTATGGGTAGGGGTGGGGTGGTAGTGGGTAGGAAAGGAATGCCAAGTAAACACATAACCAGAGCGGCCGTGTCGCAGGGCTCTGCGTTACGCAATACTATGGGCTGTGGGTAGGGGAGGGGGGGTAGCGGAAAGGACAGGAGGGTCAAGTAAACACATAACCAGAGCGGCCGTGTCGCAGGGCTCTGCGTTACGCAATACTGTGGGCTATGGGTAGGGAAGGGGGGTTGAGGAAAGGAAAGGAGGGCCAAGTAAAAACATAACCAGAGCGGCCGTGTCGCAGGGCTCTGCGTTACGCAATACTGTGGGCTATGGGTAGGGAAGGGGGGGTAGAGGAAAGGAAAGGTGGGCCAAGTAAACACATAACCAGAGCGGCCGTGTCGCAGGGCTCTGCGTTACGCAATTTACGCAATACTGTGGGCTGTGGGAATGGGAGGGGGGTAGAGGAAAGGACAGGAGGGCCAAGTAAACACATAACCAGAGCGGCCGTGTCGCAGGGCTCTGCGTTACGCAATTTACGCAATACTGTGGGCTGTGGGTAGGGGAGGAAGGGTAGAGGAAAGCAAAGGAGGGCCAAGTAAACACATAACCAGAGCGCCCGTGTCGCAGGGCTCTGCGTTACGCAATACTGTGGGCTATGGGTAGGGGTGGGGTGGTAGTGGGTAGGAAAGGAGGGCCAAGTAAACACATAACCAGAGCGGCCGTGTCGCAGGGCTCTGCGTTACGCAATTTACGCAATACTGTGGGCTGTGGGTAGGGGAGGAAGGGTAGAGGAAAGCAAAGGAGGGCCAAGTAAACACATAACCAGAGCGCCCGTGTCGCAGGGCTCTGCGTTACGCAATACTGTGGGCTATGGGTAGGGGTGAGGTGGTAGTGGGTAGGAAAGGAGGGCCAAGTAAACACATAACCAGAGCGGCCGTGTCGCAGGGCTCTGCGTTACGCAATACTGTTGGCTGTGGGTAGGGGAGGGGGGGTAGTGGGTAGGAAAGGAGGGCCAAGTAAACACATAACCAGAGCGGCCGTGTCGCAGGGCTCTGCGTTACGCAATTTACGCAATACTGTGGGCTGTGGGTAGGGGAGGAAGGGTAGAGGAAGGCAAAGGAGGGCCAAGTAAACACATAACCAGAGCGCCCGTGTCGCAGGGCTCTGCGTTATGCAATACTGTGGGCTATGGGTAGGGGTGGGGTGGTAGTGGGTAGGAAAGGAGGGCCAAGTAAACACATAACCAGAGCGGCCGTGTCGCAGGGCTCTGCGTTACGCAATACTATGGGCTGTGGGTAGGGGAGGGGGGGGTAGCGGAAAGGACAGGAGGGTCAAGTAAACACATAACCAGAGCGGCCGTGTCGCAGGGCTCTGCGTTACGCAATACTGTTGGCTGTGGGTAGGGAAGGGGGGTAGAGGAAAGGAAAGGAGGGCCAAGTAAACACATAACCAGAGCGGCCGTGTCGCAGGGCTCTGCATTACGCAATTTACGCAATACTGTGGGCTGTGGGTAGGGGAGGAAGGGTAGAGGAAAGCAAAGGAGGGCCAAGTAAACACATAACCAGAGCGCCCGTGTCGCAGGGCTCTGCGTTACGCAATACTGTTGGCTGTGGGTAGGGGAGGGGGGGTAGTGGGTAGGAAAGGAGGGCCAAGTAAACACATAACCAGAGCGGCCGTGTCGCAGGGCTCTGCGTTACGCAATACTGTTGGCTATGGGTAGGGAAGGGGGGTAGAGGAAAGGAAAGGAGGGCCAAGTAAACACATAACCAGAGCGGCCGTGTCGCAGGGCTCTGCGTTACGCAATACTGTTGGCTATGGGTAGGGAAGGGGGGTAGAGGAAAGGAAAGGAGGGCCAAGTAAACACATAACCAGAGCGGCCGTGTCGCAGGGCTCTGCATTACGCAATTTACGAAATACTGTGGGCTGTGGGTAGGGGAGGAAGGGTAGAGGAAAGCAAAGGAGGGCCAAGTAAACACATAACCAGAGCGCCCGTGTCGCAGGGCTCTGCGTTACGCAATACTGTTGGCTGTGGGTAGGGGAGGGGGGGTAGTGGGTAGGAAAGGAGGGCCAAGTAAACACATAACCAGAGCGGCCGTGTCGCAGGGCTCTGCGTTACGCAATTTACGCAATACTGTGGGCTGTGGGTAGGGGAGGAAGGGTAGAGGAAAGCAAAGGAGGGCCAAGTAAACACATAACCAGAGCGCCCGTGTCGCAGGGCTCTGCGTTACGCAATACTGTGGGCTATGGGTAGGGGTGGGGTGGTAGTGGGTAGGAAAGGAGGGCCAAGTAAACACATAACCAGAGCGGCCGTGTCGCAGGGCTCTGCGTTACGCAATACTATGGGCTGTGGGTAGGGGAGGGGGGGGTAGCGGAAAGGACAGGAGGGTCAAGTAAACACATAACCAGAGCGGCCGTGTCGCAGGTCTCTGCGTTACGCAATACTGTTGGCTATGGGTAGGGAAGGGGGGTAGAGGAAAGGAAAGGAGGGCCAAGTAAACACATAACCAGAGCGGCCGTGTCGCAGGGCTCTGCATTACGCAATTTACGCAATACTGTGGGCTGTGGGTAGGGGAGGAAGGGTAGAGGAAAGCAAAGGAGGGCCAAGTAAACACATAACCAGAGCGCCCGTGTCGCAGGGCTCTGCGTTACGCAATACTGTTGGCTGTGGGTAGGGGAGGGGGGGTAGTGGGTAGGAAAGGAGGGCCAAGTAAACACATAACCAGAGCGGCCGTGTCGCAGGGCTCTGCGTTACGCAATACTGTTGGCTGTGGGTAGGGGAGGGGGGGTAGTGGGTAGGAAAGGAGGGCCAAGTAAACACATAACCAGAGCGGCCGTGTCGCAGGGCTCTGCGTTACGCAATACTGTTGGCTATGGGTAGGGAAGGGGGGTAGAGGAAAGGAAAGGAGGGCCAAGTAAACACATAACCAGAGCGGCCGTGTCGCTGGGCTCTGCGTTACGCAATTTACGCAATACTGTGGGCTGTGGGTAGGGGAGGAAGGGTAGAGGAAAGCAAAGGAGGGCCAAGTAAACACATAACCAGAGCGCCCGTGTCGCAGGGCTCTGCGTTACGCAATACTGTGGGCTATGGGTAGGGGTGGGGTGGTAGTGGGTAGGAAAGGAGGGCCAAGTAAACACATAACCAGAGCGGCCGTGTCGCAGGGCTCTGCGTTACGCAATACTGTTGGCTATGGGTAGGGAAGGGGGGTAGAGGAAAGGAAAGGAGGGCCAAGTAAACACATAACCAGAGCGGCCGTGTCGCAGGGCTCTGCATTACGCAATTTACGCAATACTGTGGGCTGTGGGTAGGGGAGGAAGGGTAGAGGAAAGCAAAGGAGGGCCAAGTAAACACATAACCAGAGCGCCCGTGTCGCAGGGCTCTGCGTTACGCAATACTGTTGGCTGTGGGTAGGGGAGGGGGGGGTAGTGGGTAGGAAAGGAGGGCCAAGTAAACACATAACCAGAGCGGCCGTGTCGCAGGGCTCTGCGTTACGCAATTTACGCAATACTGTGGGCTGTGGGTAGGGAAGGGGGGTAGAGGAAAGGAAAGGAGGGCCAAGTAAACACATAACCAGAGCGGCCGTGTCGCAGGGCTCTGCATTACGCAATTTACGCAATACTGTGGGCTGTGGGTAGGGGAGGAAGGGTAGAGGAAAGCAAAGGAGGGCCAAGTAAACACATAACCAGAGCGCCCGTGTCGCAGGGCTCTGCGTTACGCAATACTGTTGGCTGTGGGTAGGGGAGGGGGGGGTAGTGGGTAGGAAAGGAGGGCCAAGTAAACACATAACCAGAGCGCCCGTGTCGCAGGGCTCTGCGTTACGCAATACTGTTGGCTGTGGGTAGGGGAGGGGGGGTAGTGGGTAGGAAAGGAGGGCCAAGTAAACACATAACCAGAGCGGCCGTGTCGCAGGGCTCTGCGTTACGCAATACTGTTGGCTATGGGTAGGGAAGGGGGGTAGAGGAAAGGAAAGGAGGGCCAAGTAAACACATAACCAGAGCGGCCGTGTCGCAGGGCTCTGCGTTACGCAATTTACGCAATACTGTGGGCTGTGGGTAGGGGAGGAAGGGTAGAGGAAAGCAAAGGAGGGCCAAGTAAACACATAACCAGAGCGCCCGTGTCGCAGGGCTCTGCGTTACGCAATACTGTGGGCTATGGGTAGGGGTGGGGTGGTAGTGGGTAGGAAAGGAGGGCCAAGTAAACACATAACCAGAGCGGCCGTGTCGCAGGGCTCTGCGTTACGCAATACTATGGGCTGTGGGTAGGGGAGGGGGGGGTAGCGGAAAGGACAGGAGGGTCAAGTAAACACATAACCAGAGCGGCCGTGTCGCAGGGCTCTGCGTTACGCAATACTGTGGGCTATGGGTAGGGAAGGGGGGTTGAGGAAAGGAAAGGAGGGCTAAGTAAACACATAACCAGAGCGGCCGTGTCGCAGGGCTCTGCGTTACGCAATTTACGCAATACTGTGGGCTGTGGGTAGGGGAGGAAGGGTAGAGGAAAGCAAAGGAGGGCCAAGTAAACACATAACCAGAGCGGCCGTGTCGCAGGGCTCTGCGTTACGCAATACTGTTGGCTGTGGGTAGGGGAGGGGGGGTAGTGGGTAGGAAAGGAGGGTCAAGTAAACACATAACCAGAGCGGCCGTGTCGCAGGGCTCTGCGTTACGCAATACTATGGGCTGTGGGTAGGGGAGGGGGGGGTAGCGGAAAGGACAGGAGGGTCAAGTAAACACATAACCAGAGCGGCCGTGTCGCAGGGCTCTGCATTACGCAATTTACGCAATACTGTGGGCTGTGGGTAGGGGAGGAAGGGTAGAGGAAAGCAAAGGAGGGCCAAGTAAACACATAACCAGAGCGCCCGTGTCGCAGGGCTCTGCGTTACGCAATACTGTTGGCTGTGGGTAGGGGAGGGGGGGTAGTGGGTAGGAAAGGAGGGCCAAGTAAACACATAACCAGAGCGGCCGTGTCGCAGGGCTCTGCGTTACGCAATACTGTGGGCTATGGGTAGGGAAGGGGGGTAGAGGAAAGGAAAGGTGGGCAAAGTAAACACATAACCAGAGCGGCCGTTTCGCAGGGCTCTGCGTTACGCAATTTACGCAATACTGTGGGCTGTGGGAATGGGAGGGGGGTAGAGGAAAGGACAGGAGGGCCAAGTAAACACATAACCAGAGCGGCCGTGTCGCAGGGCTCTGCGTTACGCAATTTACGCAATACTGTGGGCTGTGGGTAGGGGTGGAAGGGTAGAGGAAAGCAAAGGAGGGCCAAGTAAACACATAACCAGAGCGGCCGTGTCGCAGGGCTCTGCGTTACGCAATACTATGGGCTGTGGGTAGGGGAGGGGGGGTAGCGGAAAGGACAGGAGGGTCAAGTAAACACATAACCAGAGCGGCCGTGTCGCAGGGCTCTGCGTTACGCAATACTGTGGGCTATGGATAGGGAAGGGGGGTAGAGGAAAGGAAAGGAGGGCTAAGTAAACACATAACCAGAGCGGCTGTGTCGCAGGGCTCTGCATTACGCAATACTGTGGCCTATGGTTAGGGGAGGGCTGTAGAGGAAAGGAAAGGAGGGCCAAGGAAACACATAACCAGAGCGGCCGTGTCGCAGGGCTCTGCGTTACGCAATACTGTGGGCTATGGGTAGGGGTGAGGGGGTTGAGGAAAGGAAAGGAGGGCCAAGTATACACATAACCAGAGCGGCTGTGTCGCAGGGCTCTGCATTACGCAATACTGTGGCCTATGGTTAGGGGAGGGCTGTAGAGGAAAGGTAAGGAGGGCCAAGTAAACACATAACCAGAGCGGCCGTGTCGCAGGGCTCTGCGTTACGCAATACTGTGGGCTATGGGTAGGGGTGAGGTGGTTGAGGAAAGGAAAGGAGGGCCAAGTAAACACATAACCAGAGCGGCCGTGTCGCAGGGTTCTGCGTTACGCAATACTGTGGGCTATGGGTAGGGGTGGAGTGGTAGAGGAAAGGAAAGGAGGGCCAAGTAAACACATAACCAGAGCGGCCGTGTCGCAGGGCTCTGCGTTACGCAATACTGTGGGTTGTGGGGAGGGGAGAGGGCGTAGAGGAAAGGAAACTAGGGACAAGTAAACACATAACCAGAGCGGCCGTGTCGCAGGGCTCTGCGTTACTCAATACTGTGGGCTATGGGTAGGGGAGGGGTGGTAGAGGAAAGGAAAGCAGGGCCAAGTAAACACATAACCAGAGCGGCCGTGTCGCAGGGCTCTGCGTTACGCAATACTGTGGGCTATGGGTAGGGGTGGGGTGGTAGAGGAAAGGAAAGGAGGGCCAAGTAAACACTTAACCAGAGCGGCCGTGTCGCAGGGCTCTGCGTTACGCAATACTGTGGGCTATGGGTTGGGGAGGGCTGTAGAGGAAAGGAAAGGAGTGCCAAGTAAACACATAACGAGAGCGGCCGTGTCGCAGGGCTCTGCGTTACGCAATTTACGCAATACTGTGGGCTGTGGGTAGGGGAGGAGGGGTAGAGGAAAGGAAAGGAGGGCCAAGTAAACTCATAACCAGAGCGGCCGTGTCGCAGGGAACTGCGTTACGCAATACTATGGGCTGTGGGTAGGGGAGGGGGGGTAGCGGAAAGGACAGGAGTGTCAAGTAAACACATAACCAGAGCGGCCGTGTCGCAGGGCTCTGCGTTATGCAATTCTGTGGGCTATGAGTAGGGGAGGGGGGGTAGAGGAAAGGAAAGGTGGGCCAAGTAAACACATAACCAGAGCGGCCGTGTCCCAGGGCTCTGCGTTACGCAATTTACGCAATACTGTGGGCTGTGGGTAGGGGAGGAGGGGTAGAGGAAAGGAAAGGAGGGCCAAGTAAACACATAACCAGAGCGGCCGTGTCGCAGGGAACTGCGTTACGCAATACTGTGGGCTATGGGTAGGGGAGGGCTGTAGAGGAAAGGAAAGGAGTGCCAAGTAAACACATAACCAGAGCGGCCGTGTCGCAGGGAACTGCGTTACGCAATACTATGGGCTGTGGGTAGGGGAGGGGGGGTAGAGGAAAGGAAAGGAGGTCCAAGTAAACACATAACCAGAGTGGCCGTGTCGCAGGGAACTGCGTTACGCAATACTGTGGGCTGTGGGTAGGGGAGGGGGGGTAGAGGAAAGGACAGGAGGGTCAAGTAAACACATAACCAGAGTGGCCGTGTCGCAGGGAACTGCGTTACGCAATACTATGGGCTGTGGGTAGGGGAGGGGGGGTAGAGGAAAGGAAAGGAGGGCCAAGTAAACACATAACCAGAGTGGCCGTGTCGCAGGGAACTGCGTTACGCAATACTATGGGCTGTGGGTAGGGGAGGGGGGGTAGCGGAAAGGACAGGAGGGTCAAGTAAACACATAACCAGAGTGGCCGTGTCGCAGGGAACTGCGTTACGCAATACTATGGGCTGTGGGTAGGGCAGGGGGGGTAGAGGAAAGGAAAGGAGTGCCAAGTAAACACATAACCAGAGTGGCCGTGTCGCAGGGCTCTGCGTTATGCAATACTGTGGGCTATGGGTAGGGGAGGGGGGGTAGAGGAAAGGAAAGGTGGGCCAAGTAAACACATAACCAGAGCGGCCGTGTCCCAGGGCTCTGCGTTACGCAATTTACGCAATACTGTGGGCTGTGGGTAGGGGAGGAGGGGTAGAGGAAAGGAAAGGAGGGCCAAGTAAACACATAACCAGAGCGGCCGTGTCGCAGGGAACTGCGTTACGCAATACTGTGGGCTATGGGTAGGGGAGGGCTGTAGAGGAAAGGAAAGGAGTGCCAAGTAAACACATAACCAGAGCGGCCGTGTCGCAGGGAACTGCTTTACGCAATACTATGGGCTGTGGGTAGGGGAGGGGGGGTAGAGGAAAGGAAAGGAGGGCCAAGTAAACACATAACCAGAGTGGCCGTGTCGCAGGGAACTGCGTTACGCAATACTATGGGCTGTGGGTAGGGGAGGGGGGGTAGAGGAAAGGAAAGGAGGGCCAAGTAAACACATAACCAGAGTGGCCGTGTCGCAGGGAACTGCGTTACGCAATACTATGGGCTGTGGGTAGGGGAGGGGGGGGTAGCGGAAAGGACAGGAGGGTCAAGTAAACACATAACCAGAGTGGCCGTGTCGCAGGGAACTGCGTTACGCAATACTATGGGCTGTGGGTAGGGGAGGGGGGGTAGAGGAAAGGAAAGGAGGGCCAAGTAAACACATAACCAGAGTGGCCGTGTCGCAGGGAACTGCGTTACGCAATACTGTGGGCTGTGGGTAGGGGAGGGGGGGTAGAGGAAAGGAAAGGAGGGCCAAGTAAACACATAACCAGAGTGGCCGTGTCGCAGGGAACTGCGTTACGCAATACTGTGGGCTATGGGTAGGGGAGGGCTGTAGAGGAAAGGAAAGGAGTGCCAAGTAAACACATAAAAAGAGCGGCCGTGTCGCAGGGAACTGCGTTACGCAATACTATGGGCTGTGGGTAGGGGAGGGGGGGTAGAGGAAAGGAAAGGAGTGCCAAGTAAACACATAACCAGAGCGGCCGTGTCGCAGGGAACTGCGTTACGCAATACTATGGGCTGTGGGTAGGGGAGGGGGGGGTAGCGGAAAGGACAGGAGGGTCAAGTAAACACATAACCAGAGCGGCCGTGTCGCAGGGCTCTGCGTTATGCAATACTGTGGGCTATGGGTAGGGGAGGGGGGGTAGAGGAAAGGAAAGGTGGGCCAAGTAAACACATAACCAGAGCGGCCGTGTCGCAGGGCTCTGCGTTACGCAATTTACGCAATACTGTGGGCTGTGGGTAGGGGAGGAGGGGTAGAGGATAGGAAAGGAGGGCCAAGTAAACACATAACCAGAGTGGCCGTGTCGCAGGGAACTGCGTTACGCAATACTGTGGGCTATGGGTAGGGGAGGGCTGTAGAGGAAAGGAAAGGAGTGCCAAGTAAACACATAACCAGAGCGGCCGTGTCGCAGGGTACTGCGTTACGCAATACTTTGGGCTGTGGGTAGGGGAGGGGGGGTAGAGGAAAGGAAAGGAGTGCCAAGTAAACACATAACCAGAGCGGCCGTGTCGCAGGGAACTGCGTTACGCAATACTATGGGCTGTGGGTAGGGGAGGGGGGGGTAGCGGAAAGGACAGGAGGGTCAAGTAAACACATAACCAGAGCGGCCGTGTCGCAGGGCTCTGCGTTATGCAATACTGTGGGCTATGGGTAGGGGAGGGGGGGTAGAGGAAAGGAAAGGTGGGCCAAGTAAACACATAACCAGAGCGGCCGTGTCGCAGGGCTCTGCGTTACGCAATTTACGCAATACTGTGGGCTGTGGGTAGGGGAGGAGGGGTAGAGGATAGGAAAGGAGGGCCAAGTAAACACATAACCAGAGTGGCCGTGTCGCAGGGAACTGCGTTACGCAATACTGTGGGCTATGGGTAGGGGAGGGCTGTAGAGGAAAGGAAAGGAGTGCCAAGTAAACACATAACCAGAGCGGCCGTGTCGCAGGGAACTGCGTTACGCAATACTATGGGCTGTGGGTAGGGGAGGGGGGGGTAGCGGAAAGGACAGGAGGGTCAAGTAAACACATAACCAGAGCGGCCGTGTCGCAGGGCTCTGCGTTACGCAATTTACGCAATACTGTGGGCTGTGGGTAGGGGAGGAGGGGTAGAGGAAAGGACAGGAGGGCCAAGTAAACACATAACCAGAGTGGCCGTGTCGCAGGGAACTGCGTTACGCAATACTGTGGGCTATGGGTAGGGGAGGGCTGTAGAGGAAAGGAAAGGAGTGCCAAGTAAACACATAACCAGAGTGGCCGTGTCGCAGGGCTCTGCGTTATGCAATACTGTGGGCTATGGGTAGGGGAGGGGGGGTAGAGGAAAGCAAAGGTGGGCCAAGTAAACACATAACCAGAGCGGCCGTGTCGCAGGGCTCTGCGTTACGCAATTTACGCAATACTGTGGGCTGTGGGTAGGGGAGGAGGGGTAGAGGAAAGGAAAGGAGGGCCAAGTAAACACATAACCAGAGCGGCCGTGTCGCAGGGAACTGCGTTACGCAATACTATGGGCTGTGGGTAGGGGAGGGGGGTAGCGGAAAGGACAGGAGGGTCAAGTAAACACATAACCAGAGCGGCCGTGTCGCAGGGCTCTGCGTTACGCAATACTGTGGGCTATGGGTAGGGGAGGGGGGGTAGAGGAAAGGGAAGGAGGGCCAAGTAAACACATAACCAGAGCGGCCGTGTCGCAGGGAACTGCGTTACGCAATACTATGGGCTGTGGGCAGGGGAGGGGGGGTAGCAGAAAGGACAGGAGGGTCAAGTAAACACATAACCAGAGCGGCCGTGTCGCAGGGCTCTGCGTTATGCAATACTGTTGGCTATGGGTAGGGGAGGGGGGGTAGAGGAAAGGAAAGGTGGGCCAAGTAAACACATAACCAGAGCGGCCGTGTCGCAGGGCTCTGCGTTACGCAATTTACGCAATACTGTGGGCTGTGGGTAGGGGAGGAGGGGTAGAGGAAAGGACAGGAGGGCCAAGTAAACACATAACCAGAGTGGCCGTGTCGCAGGGAACTGCGTTACGCAATACTGTGGGCTATGGGTAGGGGAGGGCTGTAGAGGAAAGGACAGGAGGGCCAAGTAAACACATAACCAGAGTGGCCGTGTCGCAGGGCTCTGCGTTATGCAATACTGTGGGCTATGGGTAGGGGAGGGGGGGGTAGAGGAAAGCAAAGGTGGGCCAAGTAAACACATAACCAGAGCGGCCGTGTCGCAGGGCTCTGCGTTACGCAATTTACGCAATACTGTGGGCTGTGGGTAGGGGAGGAGGGGTAGAGGAAAGGAAAGGAGGGCCAAGTAAACACATAACCAGAGCGGCCGTGTCGCAGGGAACTGCGTTACGCAATACTATGGGCTGTGGGTAGGGGAGGGGGGTAGCGGAAAGGACAGGAGGGTCAAGTAAACACATAACCAGAGCGGCCGTGTCGCAGGGCTCTGCGTTACGCAATACTGTGGGCTATGGGTAGGGGAGGGGGGGTAGAGGAAAGGGAAGGAGGGCCAAGTAAACACATAACCAGAGCGGCCGTGTCGCAGGGAACTGCGTTACGCAATACTATGGGCTGTGGGCAGGGGAGGGGGGGGGTAGCAGAAAGGACAGGAGGGTCAAGTAAACACATAACCAGAGCGGCCGTGTCGCAGGGCTCTGCGTTATGCAATACTGTTGGCTATGGGTAGGGGAGGGGGGGTAGAGGAAAGGAAAGGTGGGCCAAGTAAACACATAACCAGAGCGGCCGTGTCGCAGGGCTCTGCGTTACGCAATTTACGCAATACTGTGGGCTGTGGGTAGGGGAGGAGGGGTAGAGGAAAGGAAAGGAGGGCCAAGTAAACACATAACCAGAGCGGCCGTGTCGCAGGGAACTGCGTTACGCAATACTATGGGCTGTGGGTAGGGGAGGGGGGGGTAGCGGAAAGGACAGGAGGGTCAAGTAAACACATAACCAGAGCGGCCGTGTCGCAGGGCTCTGCGTTATGCAATACTGTGGGCTATGGGTAGGGGAGGGGGGGTAGAGGAAAGGAAAGGTGGGCCAAGTAAACACATAACCAGAGCGGCCGTGTCACAGGGCTCTGCGTTACGCAATTTACGCAATACTGTGGGCTGTGGGTAGGGGAGGAGGGGTAGAGGAAAGGAAAGGAGGGCCAAGTAAACACATAACCAGAGTGGCCGTGTCGCAGGGAACTGCGTTACGCAATACTGTGGGCTATGGGTAGGGGAGGGCTGTAGAGGAAAGGAAAGGAGTGCCAAGTAAACACATAACCAGAGCGGCCGTGTCGCAGGGAACTGCGTTACGCAATACTGTGGGCTATGGGTAGGGGAGGGCTGTAGAGGAAAGGAAAGGAGTGCCAAGTAAACACATAACCAGAGCGGCCGTGTCGCAGGGCTCTGCGTTACGCAGTACTATGGGCTGTGGGTAGGGGAGGGGGGGTAGCGGAAAGGACAGGAGGGTCAAGTAAACACATAACCAGAGCGGCCGTGTCGCAGGGCTCTGCGTTATGCAATAGTGTGGGCTATGGGTAGGGGAGGGGGGGTAGAGGAAAAGAAAGGTGGGCCAAGTAAACACATAACCAGAGCGGCCGTGTCGCAGGGCTCTGCGTTACGCAATTTACGCAATACTGTGGGCTGTGGGTAGGGGAGGAGGGGTAGAGGAAAGGAAAGGAGGGCCAAGTAAACACATAACCAGAGCGGCCGTGTCGCAGGGAACTGCGTTACGCAATACTATGGGCTGTGGGTAGGGGAGGGGGATAGCGGAAAGGACAGGAGGGTCAATTAAACACATAACCAGAGCGGCCGTGTCGCAGGGCTCTGCGTTACGCAATACTGTGGGCTATGGGTAGGGGAGGGGGGTAGAGGAAAGGGAAGGAGGGCCAAGTAAACACATAACCAGAGCGGCCGTTCCGCAGGGCCCTGCGTTACGCAATACTGTGTGCTATGGGTAGGGTCGGGCGGTAGAGGAAAGGAAAGGAGGGCCAAGTAAACACATAACCAGAGCGGCCGTGTCGCAGGGCTCTGCGTTACGCAATTTACGCAATACTGTGGGCTGTGGGTAGGGGAGGAGGGGTAGAGGAAAGGAAAAGAGGGCCAAGTAAACACATAACCAGAGCGCCCGTGTCGCAGGGAACTGCGTTACGCAATACTGTGGGCTATGGGTAGGGGAGGGCTGTAGAGGAAAGGAAAGGAGTGCCAAGTAAACACATAACCAGAGCGGCTGTGTCGCAGGGCCCTGCGTTACGCAATACTGTGTGTTATGGGTAGGGGAGGGCTGTAGAGGAAAGGAAAGGAGTGCCAAGTAAACACATAACCAGAGCGGCCGTGTCGCAGGGCTCTGCGTTACGCAATTTACGCAATACTGTGGGCTGTGGGTAGGGGAGGAGGGGTAGAGGAAAGGAAAGGAGGGCCAAGTAAACACATAACCAGAGCGGCCGTGTCGCAGGGAACTGCGTTACGCAATACTGTGGGCTATGGGTAGGGGAGGGCTGTAGAGGAAAGGAAAGGAGTGCCAAGTAAACACATAACCAGAGCGGCCGTGTCGCAGGGCCCTGCGTTACGCAATACTGTGTGTTATGGGTAGGGGAGGGCTGTAGAGGAAAGGAAAGGAGTGCCAAGTAAACACATAACCAGAGCGGCCGTGTCGCAGGGCTCTGCATTATGCAATACTGTGGGCTATGGGTAGGGGAGGGGGGGTAGAGGAAAGGAAAGGTGGGCCAAGTAAACACATAACCAGAACGGCCGTGTCGCAGGGCTCTGCGTTACGCAATTTACGCAATACTGTGGGCTGTGGGTAGGGGAGGAGGGGTAGAGGAAAGGAAAGGAGGGCCAAGTAAACACATAACCAGAGCGGCCGTGTCGCAGGGAACTGCGTTACGCAATACTGTGGGCTATGGGTAGGGGAGGGCTGTAGAGGAAAGGAAAGGAGTGCCAAGTAAACACATAACCAGAGCGGCCGTGTCGCAGGGAACTGCGTTACGCAATACTATGGGCTGTGGGTAGGGGAGGGGGGGGTAGCGGAAAGGACAGGAGGGTCAAGTAAACACATAACCAGAGCGGCCGTGTCGCAGGGCTCTGCGTTACGCAATACTGTGGGCTATGGGTAGGGGAGGGGGGGTAGAGGAAAGGGAAGGAGGGCCAAGTAAACACATAACCAGAGCGGCCGTGTCGCAGGGCCCTGCGTTACGCAATACTGTGTGCTATGGGTAGGGGAGGGCTGTAGAGGAAAGGAAAGGAGTGCCAAGTAAACACATAACCAGAGCGGCCGTGTCGCAGGGCTCTGCGTTACGCAATACTATGGGCTGTGGGTAGGGGAGGGGGGGGTAGCGGAAAGGACAGGAGGGTCAAGTAAACACATAACCAGAGCCGCCGTGTCGCAGGGCTCTGCGTTATGCAATACTGTGGGCTATGGGTAGGGGAGGGGGGGTAGAGGAAAGGAAAGGTGGGCCAAGTAAACACATAACCAGAGCGGCCGTGTCGCAGGGCTCTGCGTTACGCAATTTACGCAATACTGTGGGCTGTGGGTAGGGGAGGATGGGTAGAGGAAACGAAAGGAGGGCCAAGTAAACACATAACCAGAGCGGCCGTGTCGCAGGGAACTGCGTTACGCAATACTATGGGCTGTGGGTAGGGGAGGGGGGGTAGCGGAAAGGACAGGAGGGTCAAGTAAACACATAAACAGAGCGGCCGTGTCGCAGGTCTCTGCGTTATGCAATACTGTGGGCTATGGGTAGGGGAGGGGGGGTAGAGGAAAGGAAAGGTGGGCCAAGTAAACACATAACCAGAGCGGCCGTGTCGCAGGGCTCTGCGTTACGCAATTTACGCAATACTGTGGGCTGTGGGTAGGGGAGGAGGGGTAGAGGAAAGGAAAGGAGGGCCAAGTAAACACATAACCAGAGCGGCCGTGTCGCAGGGCCCTGCGTTACGCAATTTACGCAATACTGTGGGCTGTGGGTAGGGGAGGAGGGGTAGAGGAAAGGAAAGGAGGGCCAAGTAAACACATATCCAGAGCGGCCGTGTCGCAGGGAACTGTGTTACGCAATACTGTGGGCTATGGGTAGGGGAGGGCTGTAGAGGAAAGGAAAGGAGTGCCAAGTAAACACATAACCAGAGCGGCCGTGTCGCAGGGAACTGCGTTACGCAATACTGTGGGCTATGGGTAGGGGAGGGCTGTAGAGGAAAGGAAAGGAGTGCCAAGTAAACACATAACCAGAGCGGCCGTGTCGCAGGGAACTGCGTTACGCAATACTGTGTGCTATGGGTAGGGGAGGGCTGTAGAGGAAAGGAAAGGAGTGCCAAGTAAACACATAACCAGAGCGGCCGTGTCGCAGGGAACTGCGTTACGCAATACTGTGGGCTATGGGTAGGGGAGGGCTGTAGAGGAAAGGAAAGGAGTGCCAAGTAAACACATAACCAGAGCGGCCGTGTCGCAGGGAACTGCGTTACGCAATACTGTGGGCTATGGGTAGGGGAGGGCTGTAGAGGAAAGGAAAGGAGTGCCAAGTAAACACATAACCAGAGCGGCCGTGTCGCAGGGAACTGCGTTACGCAATACTGTGGGCTATGAGTAGGGGAGGGCTGTAGAGGAAAGGAAAGGAGTGCCAAGTAAACACATAACCAGAGTGGCCGTGTCGCAGGGAACTGCGTTACGCAATACTGTGGGCTATGGGTAGGGGAGGGCTGTAGAGGAAAGGAAAGGAGTGCCAAGTAAACACATAACCAGAGCGGCCGTGTCGCAGGGAACTGCGTTACGCAATACTGTGTGCTATGGGTAGGGGAGGGCTGTAGAGGAAAGGAAAGGAGTGCCAAGTAAACACATAACCAGAGCGGCCGTGTCGCAGGGAACTGCGTTACGCAATACTGTGGGCTATGGGTAGGGGAGGGCTGTAGAGGAAAGGAAAGGAGTGCCAAGTAAACACATAACCAGAGCGGCTGTGTCGCAGGGCTCTGCGTTAACGCAATACTGTGGGCTATGGGTAGGGGAGGGCTGTAGAGGAAAGGAAAGGAGTGCCAAGTAAACACATAACCAGAGCGGCCGTGTCGCAGGGAACTGCGTTACGCAATACTGTAGGCTATGGGTAGGGGAGAACTGTAGAGGAAAGGAAAGGAGTGCCAAGTAAACACATAACCAGAGCGGCCGTGTCGCAGGGAACTGCGTTACGCAATACTGTGGGCTATGGGTAGGGGAGGGCTGTAGAGGAAAGGAAAGGAGTGCCAAGTAAACACATAACCAGAGCGGCCGTGTCGCAGGGAACTGCGTTACGCAATACTGTGTGCGATGGGTAGGGGAGGGCTGTAGAGGAAAGGAAAGGAGTGCCAAGTAAACACATAACCAGAGCGGCCGTGTCGCAGGGAACTGCGTTACGCAATACTGTGTGCTATGGGTAGGGGAGGGCTGTAGAGGAAAGGAAAGGAGTGCCAAGTAAACACATAACCAGAGCGGCCGTGTCGCAGGGCTCTGCGTTAACGCAATACTGTGGGCTATGGGTAGGGGAGGGCTGTAGAGGAAAGGAAAGGGGTGCCAAGTAAACACATAACCAGAGCGGCCGTGTCGCAGGGAACTGCGTTACGCAATACTGTGGGCTATGGGCAGGGGAGGGCTGTAGAGGAAAGGAAAGGAGTGCCAAGTAAACACATAACCAGAGCGGCCGTGTCGCAGGGAACTGCGTTACGCAATACTGAGGGCTATGGGTAGGGGAGGGCTGTAGAGGAAAGGAAAGGAGTGCCAAGTAAACACATAACCAGAGCGGCTGTGTCGCAGGGCTCTGCGTTAACGCAATACTGTGGGCTATGGGTAGGGGAGGGCTGTAGAGGAAAGGAAAGGAGTGCCAAGTAAACACATAACCAGAGCGGCCGTGTCGCATGGAACTGCGTTACGCAATACTGTGGGCTATGGGTAGGGGAGGGCTGTAGAGGAAAGGAAAGGAGTGCCAAATAAACACATAACCAGAGCGGCTGTGTCGCAGGGCTCTGCGTTAACGCAATACTGTGGGCTATGTGTAGGGGAGGGCTGTAGAGGAAAGGAAAGGAGTGCCAAGTAAACACATAACCAGAGCGGCCGTGTCGCAGGGAACTGCGTTACGCAATACTGTGGGCTATGGGTAGGGGAGGGCTGTAGAGGAAAGGAAAGGAGTGCCAAGTAAACACATAACCAGAGCGGCCGTGTCGCAGGGAACTGCGTTACGCAATACTGTGGGCTATGGGTAGGGGAGGGCTGTAGAGGAAAGGAAAGGAGTGCCAAGTAAACACATATCCAGAGCGGCCGTGTCGCAGGGCCCTGCGTTACGCAATACTGTGTGCTATGGGTAGGGTCGGGCGGTAGAGGAAAGGAAAGGAGGGCCAAGTAAACACATAACCAGAGCGGCCGTGTCGCAGGGAACTGCGTTACGCAATACTGTGGGCTATGGGTAGGGGAGGGCTGTAGAGGAAAGGAAAGGAGTGCCAATTAAACACATAACCAGAGCGGCCGTGTCGCAGGGAACTGCGTTACGCAATACTGTGGGCTATGGGTAGGGGAGGGCTGTAGAGGAAAGGAAAGGAGTGCCAAGTAAACACATAACCAGAGCGGCCGTGTCGCAGGGCCCTGCGTTACGCAATACTGTGTACTATGGGTAGGGTCGGGCGGTAGAGGAAAGGAAAGGAGGGCCAAGTAAACACATAACCAGAGCGGCCGTGTCGCAGGGCTCTGCATTACGCAATTTACGCAATACTGTGGGCTGTGGGTAGGGGAGGAGGGGTAGAGGAAAGGAAAGGAGGGCCAAGTAAACACATAACCAGAGCGGCCGTGTCGCAGGGCCCTGCGTTACGCAATACTGTGTGCTATGGGTAGGGTCGGGCGGTAGAGGAAAGGAAAGGAGGGCCAAGTAAACACATAACCAGAGCGGCCGTGTCGCAGGGCCCTGCGTTACGCAATACTGTGGGCTGTGGGTAGGGGAGGAGGGGTAGAGGAAAGGAAAGGAGGGCCAACTAAACACATAACCAGAGCGGCCGTGTCGCAGGGAACTGCGTTACGCAATACTGTGGGCTATGGGTAGGGGAGGGCTGTAGAGGAAAGGAAAGGAGTGCCAAGTAAACACATAACCAGAGCGGCCGTGTCGCAGGGCTCTGCGTTACGCAATACTATGGGCTATGGGTAGGGTCGGGCGGTAGAGGAAAGGAAAGGAGGGCCAAGTAAACACATAACCAGAGCGGCCGTGTCGCAGGGAACTGCGTTACGCAATACTGTGTGCTATGGGTAGGGTCGGGCGGTAGAGGAAAGGAAAGGAGGGCCAAGTAAACACATAACCAGAGCGGCCGTGTCGCAGGGAACTGCGTTACGCAATACTGTGGGCTATGGGTAGGGGAGGGGGGGTAGCGGAAAGGACAGGAGGGTCAAGTAAACACATAACCAGAGCGGCCGTGTCGCAGGGCCCTGCGTTACGCAATACTGTGTGCTATGGGTAGGGTCGGGCGGTAGAGGAAAGGAAAGGAGGGCCAAGTAAACACATAACCAGAGCGGCCGTGTCGCAGGGAACTGCGTTACGCAATACTGTGGGCTATGGGTAGGGGAGGGCTGTAGAGGAAAGGAAAGGAGTGCCAAGTAAACACATAACCAGAGCGGCCGTGTCGCAGGGCCCTGCGTTACGCAATACTGTGTACTATGGGTAGGGTCGGGCGGTAGAGGAAAGGAAAGGAGGGCCAAGTAAACACATAACCAGAGCGGCCGTGTCGCAGGGCTCTGCATTACGCAATTTACGCAATACTGTGGGCTGTGGGTAGGGGAGGGGGGGTAGAGGAAAGGAAAGGAGGGCCAAGTAAACACATAACCAGAGCGGCCGTGTCGCAGGGCCCTGCGTTACGCAATACTGTGTGCTATGGGTAGGGTCGGGCGGTAGAGGAAAGGAAAGGAGGGCCAAGTAAACACATAACCAGAGCGGCCGTGTCGCAGGGCCCTGCGTTATGCAATACTGTGGGCTGTGGGTAGGGGAGGAGGGGTAGAGGAAAGGAAAGGAGGGCCAAGTAAACACATAACCAGAGCGGCCGTGTCGCAGGGAACTGCGTTACGCAATACTGTGGGCTATGGGTAGGGGAGGGCTGTAGAGGAAAGGAAAGGAGTGCCAAGTAAACACATAACCAGAGCGGCCGTGTCGCAGGGCCCTGCGTTACGCAATACTGTGTACTATGGGTAGGGTCGGGCGGTAGAGGAAAGGAAAGGAGGGCCAAGTAAACACATAACCAGAGCGGCCGTGTCGCAGGGCTCTGCATTACGCAATTTACGCAATACTGTGGGCTGTGGGTAGGGGAGGAGGGGTAGAGGAAAGGAAAGGAGGGCCAAGTAAACACATAACCAGAGCGGCCGTGTCGCAGGGCCCTGCGTTACGCAATACTGTGTGCTATGGGTAGGGTCGGGCGGTAGAAGAAAGGAAAGGAGGGCCAAGTAAACACATAACCAGAGCGGCCGTGTCGCAGGGCCCTGCGTTACGCAATACTGTGGGCTGTGGGTAGGGGAGGAGGGGTAGAGGAAAGGAAAGGAGGGCCAAGTAAACACATAACCAGAGCGGCCGTGTCGCAGGGAACTGCGTTACGCAATACTGTGGGCTATGGGTAGGGGAGGGCTGTAGAGGAAAGGAAAGGAGTGCCAAGTAAACACATAACCAGAGCGGCCGTGTCGCAGGGCCCTGCGTTACGCAATACTGTGTACTATGGGTAGGGTCGGGCGGTAGAGGAAAGGATAGGAGGGCCAAGTAAACACATAACCAGAGCGGCCGTGTCGCAGGGCTCTGCATTACGCAATTTACGCAATACTGTGGGCTGTGGGTAGGGGAGGAGGGGTAGAGGAAAGGAAAGGAGGGCCAAGTAAACACATAACCAGAGCGGCCGTGTCGCAGGGCCCTGCGTTACGCAATACTGTGTGCTATGGGTAGGGTCGGGCGGTAGGGGAAAGGAAAGGAGGGCCAAGTAAACACATAACCAGAGCGGCCGTGTCGCAGGGCCCTGCGTTACGCAATACTGTGGGCTGTGGGTAGGGGAGGAGGGGTAGAGGAAAGGAAAGGAGGGCCAAGTAAACATATAACCAGAGCGGCCGTGTCGCAGGGAACTGCGTTACGCAATACTGTGGGCTATGGGTAGGGGAGGGCTGTAGAGGAAAGGAAAGGAGTGCCAAGTAAACACATAACCAGAGCGGCCGTGTCGCAGGGCTCTGCGTTACGCAATACTATGGGCTATGGGTAGGGTCGGGCGGTAGAGGAAAGGAAAGGAGGGCCAAGTAAACACATAACCAGAGCGGCCGTGTCGCAGGGCTCTGCGTTACGCAATACTATGGGCTATGGGTAGGGTCGGGCGGTAGAGGAAAGGAAAGGAGGGCCAAGTAAACACATAACCAGAGCGGCCGTGTCGCAGGGAACTGCGTTACGCAATACTGTGTGCTATGGGTAGGGTCGGGCGGTAGAGGAAAGGAAAGGAGGGCCAAGTAAACACATAACCAGAGCGGCCGTGTCGCAGGGAACTGCGTTACGCAATACTGTGGGCTATGGGTAGGGGAGGGGGGGTAGCGGAAAGGACAGGAGGGTCAAGTAAACACATAACCAGAGCGGCCGTGTCGCAGGGCCCTGCGTTACGCAATACTGTGTGCTATGGGTAGGGTCGGGCGGTAGAGGAAAGGAAAGGAGGGCCAAGTAAACACATAACCAGAGCGGCCGAGTCGCAGGGAACTGCGTTACGCAATACTGTGAGCTATGGGTAGGGGAGGGCTGTAGAGGAAAGGAAAGGAGGGCCAAGTAAACACATAACCAGAGCGGCTAAGTCGCAGGGCTCTGTGGTACGCAATACTGTGGGCTGTGGGTAGGGGAGGGGGGGTAGCGGAAAGGACAGGAGGGTCAAGTAAACACATAACCAGAGCGGCCGTGTCGCAGGGCGCTGCGTTATGCAATACTGTGGGCTATGGGTAGGGGAGGGGGGGTAGAGGAAAGGAAAGGTGGGCCAAGTAAACACATAACCAGAGCGGCCGTGTCGCAGGGCTCTGCGTTACGCAATTTACGCAATACTGTGGGCTGTGGGTAGCGGAGGAGGGGTAGAGGAAAGGAAAGGAGGGCCAAGTAAACACATAACCAGAGCGCCCGTGTCGCAGGGCTCTGCGTTACGCAATACTGTAGGCTGTGGGTAGGGGAGGGGGTAGAAGAAACGAAAGGAGGGCCAAGTAAACACATAACTAGAGCGGCTAATCGCAGGGCTCTGTGGTACGCAATACTGTGGGCTGTGGGTAGGGGAGGGGAGTAGAGGAAAGGAAACTAGGGCCAAGTAAACACATAACCAGAGCGGCCGTGTCGCAGGGCTCTGCGTTACGCAATACTGTGGGTTGTGGGTAGGGGAGGGGGGGGTAGAGGAAAGGAAAGGAGGGCCAAGTAAACACATAACCAGAGTGGCCGTGTCGCAGGCTCTGCGTTACGCAATACTGTGGGCTGTGGGTAGGAGAGGGGGGTAGAGGAAAGGAAAGGAGGGCCAAGTAAACACATAACCAGAGCGGCCGTGTCGCAGGGCTCTGCATTACGCAATACTGTGGGTTGTGGGTAGGGGAGGGGGGGTAGCGGAAAGGACAGGAGGGTCAAGTAAACACATAACCAGAGCGGCCGTGTCGCAGGGCGCATCGTTATGCAATACTGTGGGCTATGGGTAGGGGAGGGGGGGGTAGAGGAAAGGAAAGGTGGGCCAAGTAAACACATAACCAGAGCGGCCGTGTCGCAGGGCTCTTCGTTACGCAATTTACGCAATACTGTGGGCTGTGGGTAGGGGAGGTGGGGTAGAGGAAAGGAAAGGAGGGCCAAGTAAACACATAACCAGAGCGCCCGTGTCGCAGGGCTCTGCGTTACGCAATACTGTAGGCTGTGGGTAGGGGAGGGGGTAGAAGAAACGAAAGGAGGGCCAAGTAAACACATAACTAGAGCGGCTAAGTCGCAGGGCTCTGTGGTACGCAATACTGTGGGCTGTGGGTAGGGGAGGGGAGTAGAGGAAAGGAAACTAGGGCCAAGTAAACACATAACCAGAGCGGCCGTGTCGCAGGGCTCTGCGTTACGCAATACTGTGGGTTGTGGGTAGGGGAGGGGGGGTAGAGGAAAGGAAAGGAGGGCCAAGTAAACACATAACCAGAGTGGCCGTGTCGCAGGCTCTGCGTTACGCAATACTGTGGGCTGTGGGTAGGAGAGGGGGGTAGAGGAAAGGAAAGGAGGGCCAAGTAAACACATAACCAGAGCGGCCGTGTCGCAGGGCTCTGCATTACGCAATACTGTGGGCTGTGGGTAGGGGAGGGGGGGGTAGCGGAAAGGACAGGAGGGTCAAGTAAACACATAACCAGAGCGGCCGTGTCGCAGGGCGCTGCGTTATGCAATACTGTGGGCTATGGGTAGGGGAGGGGGGGTAGAGGAAAGGAAAGGTGGGCCAAGTAAACACATAACCAGAGCGGCCGTGTCGCAGGGCTCTGCGTTACGCAATTTACGCAATACTGTGGGCTGTGGGTAGCGGAGGAGGGGTAGAGGAAAGGAAAGGAGGGCCAAGTAAACACATAACCAGAGCGCCCGTGTCGCAGGGCTCTGCGTTACGCAATACTGTAGGCTGTGGGTAGGGGAGGGGGTAGAAGAAACGAAAGGAGGGCCAAGTAAACACATAACTAGAGCGGCTAAGTCGCAGGGCTCTGTGGTACGCAATACTGTGGGCTGTGGGTAGGGGAGGGGAGTAGAGGAAAGGAAACTAGGGCCAAGTAAACACATAACCAGAGCGGCCGTGTCGCAGGGCTCTGCGTTACGCAATACTGTAGGCTGTGGGTAGGGGAGGGGGTAGAAGAAACGAAAGGAGGGCCAAATAAACACATAACTACAGCGGCTAAGTCGCAGGGCTCTGTGGTACGCAATACTGTGGGCTGTGGGTAGGGGAGGGGAGTAGAGGAAAGGAAACTAGGGCCAAGTAAACACATAACCAGAGCGGCCGTGTCGCAGGGCTCTGCGTTACGCAATACTGTGGGTTGTGGGTAGGGGAGGGGGGGTAGAGGAAAGGAAAGGAGGGCCAAGTAAACACATAACCAGAGCGGCCGTGTCGCAGGGCCCTGCGTTACGCAATACTGTGTGCTATGGGTAGGGTCGGGCGGAAGAGGAAAGGAAAGGAGGGCCAAGTAAACACATAACCAGAGCGGCCGTGTCGCAGGGCTCTGCATTACGCAATACTGTGGGCTGTGGGTAGGGGGGGGGGTTGTAGAGGAAAGGAAAGGAGGGCCAAGTAAACACATAACCAGAGCGGCCGTGTCGCAGTTCTCTGCGTTACGCAATACTGTGGGCTGTGGGAAGGGGGAGTGGGGGTAGAGGAAATGAAAGGAGGGCCAAGTAAACGCATAACCAGAGCGGCCGTGTCGCATGGCTCTGCGTTACGCAATACTGTGGGCTATGGGTAGGGGAGGGCGGTAGAGGAAAGGAACGGATGGCCAAGTAAACACATAACCAGAGCGGCCGTGTCGCAGGGCTCTGCGTTAACGCAATACTGTGGGCTGTGGGTAGGGGTGGGTGGGTAGTGGTAAGGAAAGGAGGGCCAAGTATACACATAACCAGAGCAGCCGTGTCGCAGGGCTCTGCGTTACGCAATACTGTGTGCTATGGGTAGGGGAGGGGGGTAGAGGAAAGGAAAGGGGGGCCAAGTAAACACTTAACCAGAGTGGCAATGTCGCAAGGCTCTGCTTTACGCAATACTGTGGGCTGTGGGTTGGAGAGGGGTGGTAGAGGAAAGGAAAGGAGGGACAAGTAAACACATAACCAGAGCGGCCGTGTCGCAGGGCTCTGCGTTACGCAATACTGTTGGCTGTGGGTAGGGGAGGGGGGGGGGTAGTGGAAAGGAAAGGAGGGCCAAGTAAACACATAACCAGAGCGGCCGTGTCGCAGGCTCTGCGTTACGCAATACTGTGGGCTGTGGGTAGGAGAGGGGGGTAGAGGAAAGGAAAGGAGGGCCAAGTAAACACATAACCAAAGCGGCTGTGTCACAGGGCTCTGCATTACGCAATACTGTGGGCTGTGGGTAGGGGGGGGGGTTGTAGAGGAAAGGAAAGGAGGGCCAAGTAAACACATAACCAGAGCGGCCGTGTCGCAGTTCTCTGCGTTACGCAATACTGTGGGCTGTGGGAAGGGGGGGGGGTAGAGGAAATGAAAGGAGGGCCAAGTAAACGCATAACCAGAGCGGCCGTGTCGCATGGCTCTGCGTTATGCAATACTGTGGGCTATGGGTAGGGGAGGGCGGTAGAGGAAAGGAACGGAGGGCCAAGTAAACACATAACCAGAGCGGCCGTGTCGCAGGGCTCTGCGTTAACGCAATACTGTGGGCTGTGGGTAGGGGAGGGTGGGTAGAGGTAAGGAAAGGAGGGCCAAGTATACACATAACCAGAGCGGCCGTGTCGCAGGGCACTGCGTTACGCAATACTGTGTGCTATGGGTAGGGGAGGGGGGGTAGAGGAAAGGAAAGGGGGGCCAAGTAAACACTTAACCAGAGTGGCAATGTCGCAGGGCTCTGCTTTACGCAATACTGTGGGCTGTGGGTAGGGGTGGGGTGGTAGAGGAAAGGAAAGGAGGGCCAAGTAAACACATAACCAGAGCGGCCGTGTCGCAGGGCTCTGCGTTACGCAATACTGTGGGCTGTGGGGAGGGGAGGGGGCGTAGAGGAAAGGAAACTAGGGACAAGTAAACACATAACCAGAGCGGCCGTGTCGCAGGGCTCTGCAATACTCAATACTGTGGGCTATGGGTAGGGGAGGGGGGGTAGAGGAAAGGAAAGCAGGGCCAAGTAAACACATAACCAGAGCGGCCGTGTCGCAGGGCTCTGCGTTACTCAATACTGTGGGCTATGGGTAGGGGTGGGGTGGTAGAGGAAAGGAAAGGAGGGCCAAGTAAACACATAACCAGAGCGGCCGTGTCGCAGGGCTCTGCATTACGCAATACTGTGTGCTATGGGTAGGGGTGGGGTGGTAGAGGAAAGGAAAGGAGGGCCAAGTAAACACATAACCAGAGCGGTCGTGCCACAGGGCTCTGCGTTACGCAATACTGTGGGCTGTGGGTAGGGGAGGGGGGGGTAGAGGAAAGGAAAGGAGGGCCAAGTAAACAGATAACCAGAGCGGCCGTGTCGCAGGGCTCTGCGTTACGCAATACTGTGGGCTATGGTTAGGGGAGGGCAGTAGAGGAAAGGAAAGGAGGGCCAAGTCAACACATAACCAGAGCGGCCGTGTCGCAGGTAACTGCGTTACGCAATACTGTGTTCTATGGGTAGGGGAGGGCTGTAGAGGAAAGGAAAGGAGTGCCAAGTAAACACATAACCACAGCGGCCGTGTCGCAGGGCTCTGCGTTACGCAATTTACGCAATACTGTGGGCTGTGGGTAGGGGAGGAGGGGTAGAGGAAAGGAAAGGAGGGCCAAGTAAACACATAACCAGAGCGCCCGTGTCGCAGGGCTCTGCGTTACGCAATACTGTGGGCTGTGGGTAGGGGAGCGGGTAGAAGAAACGAAAGGAGTGCCAAGTAAACACATAACTAGAGCGGCTAAGTCGCAGGGCTCTGTGGTACGCAATACTGTGGGCTGTGGGTACTGGAGGGGAGTAGTGGAATGGAAACTAGGGCCAAGTAAACAAATAACCAGAGCGGCGGTGTCGCAGGGCTCTGCGTTACGCAATACTGTGGGCTGTGGGTAGGGGAGGATGGGTAGAGGTAAGGAAAGGAGGGCCAAGTATACTCATAACCAGAGCGCCCGTGTCGCAGGGCTCTGCGATAACGCAATACTGTGGGCTGTGGGTAGGGGAGGATGGGTAGAGGTAAGGAAAGGAGGGCCAAGTATACTCATAACCAGAGCGGCCGTTTCGCAGGGCTCTGCGTTACGCAATACTGTGTGCTATGGGTAGGGGAGGGGGGGTAGAGGAAAGGAAAGGAGGGCCAAGTAAACACTTAACCAGAGTGGCAATGTCGCAGGGCTCTGCTTTACGCAATACTGTGGGCTGTGGGTAGGAGAGGGGGGGTAGAGGAAAGGAATGGAGGGCCAAGTAAACACATAACCAGAGCGGCCGTGTCGCAGGGCTCTGCGTTACGCAATACTGTTGGCTGTGGGTAGGGGAGGGGGGGTTGTGGAAAGGAAAGGAGGGCCAAGTAAGCACATAACCAGAACGGCTGTGTCGCAGGGCTCTGCGTTACGCAATACTGTGGGCTATGGGTAGGGAAGTGGGGTAGAGGAAAGGAAAGGAGGGCTAAGTAAACACATAACCAGAGCGGCCGTGTCGCAGGGAACTGCGTTACGCAATACTGTGTTCTATGGGTAGGGGAGGGCTGTAGAGGAAAGGAAAGGAGGGCCAAGTAAACACATAACCAGAGCGGCCGTGTCGCAGGGCTCTGCGTTACGCAATACTGTGGGCTATGGGTAGGGGTGGGGGGGTAGAGGAAAGGAAAGGAGGGCCAAGTAAACACATAACCAGAGCGGCCGTGTCGCAGGGCTCTGCGTTAGGCAATACTGTGGGCTATGGGTAGGGGTGGGGTGGTAGAGGAAAGGAAAGAGGGCCAAGTAAACACATAACCAGAGCGGCCGTGTCGCAGGGCTCTACGTTACGCAATACTGTGGGCTGTGGGGAGGGGAGGGGGCGTAGAGGAAAGGAAACTAGGGACAAGTAAACACATAACAAGAGCGGCCGTGTCGCAGGGTTCTGCGTTACTCAATACAGTGGGCTATGGGTAGGGGAGGGGGGGTAGAGGAAAGGAAAGCAGGGCCACGTAAACACATAACCAGAGCGGCGGTGTCGCAGGGCTCTGCGTTACTCAATACTGTGGGCTATGGGTAGGGTGGGGTGGTAGAGGAAAGGAAAGGAGGGCCAAGTAAACACATAACCAGAGCGGCCGTGTCGCAGGGCTCTGCGTTACGCAACTCTGTTGGCTATGGGTAGGGGTGGGGTGGTAGAGGAGAGGAAAGGAGGGCCAAGTAAACACATAACCAGAGCGGCCGTGTCGCAGGGCTCTGCGTTACGCAATACTGTGTGCTATGGGTAGGGGAGGGGGGGTAGAGGAAAGGAAAGGGGGGCCAAGTAAACACTTAACCAGAGTGGCAATGTCGCAGGGCTCTGCTTTACGCAATACTGTGGGCTGTGGGTTGGAGAGGGGTGGTAGAGGAAAGGAAAGGAGGGACAAGTAAACACATAACCAGAGCGGCCGTGTCGCAGGGCTCTGCGTTACGCAATACTGTTGGCTGTGGGTAGGGGAGGGGGGGGGGTAGTGGAAAGGAAAGGAGGGCCAAGTAAACACATAACCAGAGCGGCCGTGTCGCAGGCTCTGCGTTACGCAATACTGTGGGCTGTGGGTAGGAGAGGGGGGTAGAGGAAAGGAAAGGAGGGCCAAGTAAACACATAACCAAAGCGGCTGTGTCACAGGGCTCTGCATTACGCAATACTGTGGGCTGTGTGTAGGGGGGGGGGTTGTAGAGGAAAGGAAAGGAGGGCCAAGTAAACACATAACCAGAGCGGCCGTGTCGCAGTTCTCTGCGTTACGCAATACTGTGGGCTGTGGGAAGGGGGGGGGGGGGTAGAGGAAATGAAAGGAGGGCCAAGTAAACGCATAACCAGAGCGGCCGTGTCGCATGGCTCTGCGTTATGCAATACTGTGGGCTATGGGTAGGGGAGGGCGGTAGAGGAAAGGAACGGAGGGCCAAGTAAACACATAACCAGAGCGGCCGTGTCGCAGGGCTCTGCGTTAACGCAATACTGTGGGCTGTGGGTAGGGGAGGGTGGGTAGAGGTAAGGAAAGGAGGGCCAAGTATACACATAACCAGAGCGGCCGTGTCGCAGGGCTCTGCGTTACGCAATACTGTGTGCTATGGGTAGGGGAGGGGGGGTAGAGGAAAGGAAAGGGGGGCCAAGTAAACACTTAACCAGAGTGGCAATGTCGCAGGGCTCTGCTTTACGCAATACTGTGGGCTGTGGGTAGGGGTGGGGTGGTAGAGGAAAGGAAAGGAGGGCCAAGTAAACACATAACCAGAGCGGCCGTGTCGCAGGGCTCTGCGTTACGCAATACTGTGGGCTGTGGGGAGGGGAGGGGGCGTAGAGGAAAGGAAACTAGGGACAAGTAAACACATAACCAGAGCGGCCGTGTCGCAGGGCTCTGCAATACTCAATACTGTGGGCTATGGGTAGGGGAGGGGGGGGTAGAGGAAAGGAAAGCAGGGCCAAGTAAACACATAACCAGAGCGGCCGTGTCGCAGGGCTCTCCGTTACTCAATACTGTGGGCTATGGGTAGGGGTGGGGTGGTAGAGGAAAGGAAAGGAGGGCCAAGTAAACACATAACCAGAGCGGCCGTGTCGCAGGGCTCTGCATTACGCAATACTGTGTGCTATGGGTAGGGGTGGGGTGGTAGAGGAAAGGAAAGGAGGGCCAAGTAAACACATAACATGAGCGGTCGTGCCACAGGGCTCTGCGTTACGCAATACTGTGGGCTGTGGGTAGGGGAGGGGGGTAGAGGAAAGGAAAGGAGGGCCAAGTAAACAGATAACCAGAGCGGCCGTGTCGCAGGGCTCTGCGTTACGCAATACTGTGGGCTATGGTTAGGGGAGGGCAGTAGAGGAAAGGAAAGGAGTGCCAAGTCAACACATAACCAGAGCGGCCGTGTCGCAGGTAACTGCGTTACGCAATACTGTGTTCTATGGGTAGGGGAGGGCTGTAGAGGAAAGGAAAGGAGTGCCAAGTAAACACATAACCACAGCGGCCGTGTCGCAGGGCTCTGCGTTACGCAATTTACGCAATACTGTGGGCTGTGGGTAGGGGAGGAGGGGTAGAGGAAAGGAAAGGTGGGCCAAGTAAACACATAACCAGAGCGCCCGTGTCGCAGGGCTCTGCGTTACGGAATACTGTGGGCTGTGGGTAGGGGAGGGGGTAGAAGAAACGAAAGGAGTGCCAAGTAAACACATAACTAGAGCGGCTAAGTCGCAGGGCTCTGTGGTACGCAATACTGTGGGCTGTGGGTACTGGAGGGGAGTAGTGGAATGGAAACTAGGGCCAAGTAAACAAATAACCAGAGCGGCCGTGTCGCAGGGCTCTGCGTTACGCAATACTGTGGGTTGTGGGTAGGGGAGGGGGGGTACAGGAAAGGAAAGGAGGGCCAAGTAAACACATAACCAGAGCGCCCGTGTCGCAGGGCTCTGCGTTAACGCAATACTGTGGGCTGTGGGTAGGGGAGGATGGGTAGAGGTAAGGAAAGGAGGGCCAAGTATACTCATAACCAGAGCGGCCGTTTCGCAGGGCTCTGCGTTACGCAATACTGTGTGCTATGGGTAGGGGAGGGGGGGTAGAGGAAAGGAAAGGAGGGCCAAGTAAACACTTAACCAGAGTGGCAATGTCGCAGGGCTCTGCTTTACGCAATACTGTGGGCTGTGGGTAGGAAAGGGGGGGGTAGAGGAAAGGAATGGAGGGCCAAGTAAACACATAACCAGAGCGGCCGTGTCGCAGGGCTCTGCGTTACGCAATACTGTTGGCGGTGGGTAGGGGAGGGGGGGTTGTGGAAAGGAAAGGAGGGCCAAGTAAGCACATAACCAGAACGGCTGTGTCGCAGTGCTCTGCGTTACGCAATACTGTGGGCTATGTGTAGGGAAGTGGGGTAGAGGAAAGGAAAGGAGGGCTAAGTAAACACATAACCAGAGCGGCCGTGTCGCAGGGAACTGCGTTACACAATACTGTGTTCTATGGGTAGGGGAGGGCTGTAGAGGAAAGGAAAGGAGGGCCAAGTAAACACATAACCAGAGCGGCCGTGTCGCAGGGCTCTGCGTTACGCAATACTGTGGGCTATGGGTAGGGGTGGGGGGGAAGAGGAAAGGAAAGGAGGGCCAAGTAAACACATAACCAGAGCGGCCGTGTCGCAGGGCTCTGCGTTACGCAATACTGTGGGCTATGGGTAGGGGTGGGGGGTTAGAGGAAAGGAAAGGAGGGCCAAGTAAACACATAACCAGAGCGGCCGTGTCGCAGGGCTCTACGTTACGCAATACTGTGGGCTGTGGGGAGGGGAGGGGGCGTAGAGGAAAGGAAACTAGGGACAAGTAAACACATAACAAGAGCGGCCGTGTCGCAGGGCTCTGCGTTACTCAATACAGTGGGCTATGGGTAGGGGAGGGGGGGTAGAGGAAAGGAAAGCAGGGCCAAGTAAACACATAACCAGAGCGGCGGTGTCGCAGGGCTCTGCGTTACTCAATACTGTGGGCTATGGGTAGGGTGGGGTGGTAGAGGAAAGGAAAGGACGGCCAAGTAAACACATAACCAGAGCGGCCGTGTCGCAGGGCTCTGCGTTACGCAACTCTGTTGGCTATGGGTAGGGGTGGGGTGGTAGAGGAGAGGAAAGGAGGGCCAAGTAAACACATAACCAGAGCGGCCGTGTCGCAGGGCTCTGCGTTACGCAATACTGTGGGCTATGGGTAGGGGAGGGGGGTAGAGGAAAGGAAAGGAGGGCCAAGTAAACACATAACCAGAGCGGCCGTGTCGCAGGGCCCTGCGTTACGCAATACTGTGTGCTATGGGTAGGGGAGGGCGGTAGAGGAAAGGAAAGGAGGGCCAAGTAAACACATAACCAGAGCGGCCGTGTCGCAGGGAACTGCGTTACGCAATACTGTGGGCTATGGGTAGGGGAGGGCTGTAGGGGAAAGGAAAGGAGTGCCAAGTAAACACATAACCAGAGCGGCCGTGTCGCAGGGCTCTGCGTTACGCAATACTGTGGGCTATGGGTAGGGGTGGGGTGGTAGAGGAAAGGAAAGAGGGCCAAGTAAACACATAACCAGAGCGGCCGTGTCGCAGGGCTCTACGTTACGCAATACTGTGGGCTGTGGGGAGGGGAGGGGGCGTAGAGGAAAGGAAACTAGGGACAAGTAAACACATAACCAGAGCGGCCGTGTCGCAGGGCTCTGCGTTACTCAATACTGTGGGCTATGGGTAGGGGAGGGGGGGTGGAGGAAAGGAAAGCAGGGCCAAGTAAACACATAACCACAGCGGCCGTGTCGCAGGGCTCTGCGTTACTCAATACTGTGGGGTATGGGTAGGGGTGGGGTGGTAGAGGAAAGGAAAGGAGGGCCAAGTAAACACATAACCAGAGCGGCCGTGTCGCAGGGCTCTGCGTTACGCAATACTGTTGGCTATGGGTAGGGGTGGGGTGGTAGAGGAAAGGAAAGGAGGGCCAAGTAAACACATAACCAGAGCGGCCGTGTCGCAGGGCTCTGCGTTACGCAATACTGTGGGCTATGGGTAGGGGAGGGGGGGTAGAGGAAAGGAAAGGAGGGCCAAGTAAACACATAACCAGAGCGGCCGTGTCGCAGGGCCCTGCGTTACGCAATACTGTGTGCTATGGGTAGGGGAGGGCGGTAGAGGAAAGGATAGGAGGGCCAAGTAAACACATAACCAGAGCGGCCGTGTCGCAGGGAACTGCGTTACGCAATACTGTGGGCTATGGGTAGGGGAGGGCTGTAGAGGAAAGGAAAGGAGTGCCAAGTAAACACATAACCAGAGCGGCCGTGTCGCAGGGCTCTGCGTTTCGCAATGCTATGGGCTATGTGTAGGGGAGGGGGGGTAGCGGAAAGGAAAGGAGGGCCAAGTAAACACATAACCAGAGCGGCCGTGTCGCAGGGCTCTGCGTTATGCAATACTGTGGGCTATGGGTAGGGGAGGGGGGGTAGAGGAAAGGAAAGGAGGGCCAAGTAAACACATAACCAGAGCGGCCGTGTCGCAGGGCTCTGCGTTACGCAATACTGTGGGCTGTGGGGAGGGGAGGGGGCGTAGAGGAAAGGAAACTAGGGACAAGTAAACACATAACCAGAGCGGCCGTGTCGCAGGGCTCTGCATTACTCAATACTGTGGGCTATGGGTAGGGGAGGGGGGTAGAGGAAAGGAAAAGAGGGCTAAGTAAACACATAACCAGAGCGGCCGTGTCGCAGGGCTCTGCGTTACTCAATACTGTGGGCTATGGGTAGGGGTGGGGTGGTAGAGGAAAGGAAAGGAGGGCCAAGTAAACACATAACCAGAGCGGCCGTGTCGCAGGGCTCTGCATTACGCAATACTGTGTGCTATGGGTAGGGGTGGGGTGGTAGAGGAAAGGAAAGGAGGGCCAAGTAAACACATAACCAGAGCGGTCGTGGCACACTGCTCTGCCTTACGCAATACTGTGGGCTGTGGGTAGGGGAGGGGGGGTAGAGAAAGGAAAGGAGGGCCAAGTAAACAGATAACCAGAGCGGCCGTGTCGCAGGGCTCTGCGTTACGCAATACTGTGGGCTATGGTTAGTGGAGGGCAGTAGAGGAAAGGAAAGGAGGGCCAAGTAAACACATAACCAGAGCGGCCATGTCGCAGGGAACTGCGTTACGCAATACTGTGTTCTATGGGTAGGGGAGGGCTGTAGAGGAAAGGAAAGGAGTGCCAAGTAAACACATAACCACAGCGGCCGTGTCGCAGGGCTCTGCGTTACGCAATTTACGCAATACTGTGGGCTGTGGGTAGGGGAGGAGGGGTAGAGGAAAGGAAAGGAGGGCCAAGTAAACACATAACCAGAGCGCTCGTGTCGCAGGGCTCTGCGTTACGCAATACTGTGGGCTGTGGGTAGGGGAGGGGGTAGAAGAAACGAAAGGAGTGCCAAGTAAACACATAACTAGAACGGCTAAGTCGCAGGGCTCTGTGGTACGCAATACTGTGGGCTGTGGGTACTGGAGGGGAGTAGTGGAAAGGAAACTAGGGCCAAGTAAACAAATAACCAGAGCGGCCGTGTCGCAGGGCTCTGCGTTACACAATACTGTGGGTTGTGGGTAGGGGAGGGATGGGTACAGGAAAGGAAAGGAGTGCCAAGTAAACACATAACCAGAGCGCCCGTGTCGCAGGGCTCTGCGTTAACGCAATACTGTGGGCTGTGGGTAGGGGAGGATGGGTAGAGGTAAGGAAAGGAGGGCCAAGCATACACATAACCAGAGCGGCCATGTCGCAGGGCTCTGCGTTACGCAATACTGTGTGCTATGGGTAGGGGAGGGGGGGTAGAGGAAAGGAAAGGGGGGCCAAGTAAACACTTAACCAGAGTGGCAATGTCGCAGGGCTCTGCTTTACGCAATACTGTGGGCTGTGGGTAGGAGAGGGGGGGTAGAGGAAAGGAATGGAGGGCCAAGTAAACACATAACCAGAGCAGCCGTGTGGCAGGGCTCTGCGTTACGCAATACTGTTGGCTGTGGGTAGGGGTGGGGGGGTAGTGGAAAGGAAAGGAGGGCCAAGTAAGCACATAACCAGAACGGCTGTGTCGCAGGGCTCTGCGTTACGCAATACTGTGGGCTATGGGTAGGGAAGGGGGGTAGAGGAAAGGAAAGGAGGGCTAAGTAAACACATAACCAGAGCGGCCGTGTCGCAGGGAACTGCGTTACGCAATGCTGTGGGCTATGGGTAGGGGAGGGCTGTAGAGGAAAAGAAAGGAGGGCCAAGTAAACACATAACCAGAGCGGCCGTGTCGCAGGGCTCTGCGTTACGCAATACTGTGGGCTATGGGTAGGGGTGGGGGGGTAGAGGAAAGGAAAGTAGGGCCAAGTAAACACTTAACCAGAGCGGAAGTTTCGCAGGGCTCTGCGTTACGCAATACTGTGGGCTATGGGTAGGGGTGGGGGGGTAGGGGAAAGGAAAGGAGGGCCAAGTAAACACATAACCAGAGCGGCCGTGTCGCAGGGCTCTGCGTTACGCAATACTGTGGGCTATGGGTAGGGGTGGGGTGGTAGAGGAAAGGAAAGAGGGCCAAGTAAACACATAACCAGAGCGGCCGTGTCGCAGGGCTCTACGTTACGCAATACTGTGGGCTGTGGGGAGGGGAGGGGGCGTAGAGGAAAGGAAACTAGGGACAAGTAAACACATAACCAGAGCGGCCGTGTCGCAGGGCTCTGCGTTACTCAATACTGTGGGCTATGGGTAGGGGAGGGGGGGTAGAGGAAAGGAAAGCAGGGCCAAGTAAACACATAACCAGAGCGGCCGTGTCGCAGGGCTCTGCGTTACTCAATACTGTGGGCTATGGGTAGGGGTGGGGTGGTAGAGGAAAGGAAAGGAGGGCCAAGTAAACACATAACCAGAGCGGCCGTGTCGCAGGGCCCTGCGTTACGCAATACTGTGTGCTATGGGTAGGGGAGGGCGGTAGAGGAAAGGAAAGGAGGGCCAAGTAAACACATAACCAGAGCGGCCGTGTCGCAGGGAACTGCGTTACGCAATACTGTGGGCTATGGGTAGGGGAGGGCTGTAGAGGAAAGGAAAGGAGTGCCAAGTAAACACATACCCAGAGCGGCCGTGTCGCAGGGCTCTGCGTTTCGCAATGCTATGGGCTGTGGGTAGGGGAGGGGGGGTAGCGGAAAGGACAGGAGGGCCAAGTAAACCCATAACCAGAGCGGCCGTGTCGCAGGGCTCTGCGTTATGCAATACTGTGGGCTATGGGTAGGGGAGGGGCGGTAGAGGAAAGGAAAGGAGGGCCAAGTAAACACATAACCAGAGCGGCCGTGTCGCAGGGCTCTGCGTTACGCAATTTACGCAATACTGTGGGCTGTGGGTAGGGGAGGAGGGGTAGAGGAAAGGAAAGGAGGACCAACTAAACACATAACCAGAGCGCCCGTGTCGCAGGGCTCTGCGTTACGCAATACTGTAGGCTGTGGGTAGGGGAAGGGGTAGAAGAAACGAAAGGAGGGCCAAGTAAACACATAACTAGAGCGGCTAAGTCGCAGTGCTCTGTGGTACGCAATACTGTGGGCTGTGGGTAGGGGAGGGGAGTAGAGGAAAGGAAACTAGGGCCAAGTAAACACATAACCAGAGCGGCCGTGTCGCAGGGCTCTGCGTTACGCAATACTGTGGGCTGTGGGAAGGGGGGGGGGGGGTAGAGGAAATGAAAGGAGGGCCAAGTAAACGCATAACCAGAGCGGCCGTGTCGCATGGCTCTGCGTTACGCAATACTGTGGGCTATGGGTAGGGGAGGGCGGTAGAGGAAAGGAAAGGAGGGCCAAGTAAACACATAACCAGAGCGGCCGTGTCGCAGGGCTCTGCGTTAACGCAATACTGTGGGCTGTGTGTAGGGGAGTGTGGGTAGAGGTAAGGAATGGAGGGCCAAGTATACACATAACCAGAGCGGCCGTGTCGCAGGGCTCTGCGTTACGCAATACTGTGGGCTATGGGTAGGGGAGGGCGGTAGAGGAAAGGAAAGGAGGGCCAAGTAAACACATAACCAGAGCGGCCGTGTCGCAGGGCTCTGCGTTACGCAATACTGTGGGCTATGGGTAGGGGTGGGGTGGTAGAGGAAAGGAAAGGAGGGCCAAGTAAACACATAACCAGAGCGGCCGTGTCGCAGGGCTCTGCGTTACTCAATACTGTGGGCTATGGGTAGGGGTGGGGTGGTAGAGGAAAGGAAAGGAGGGGCAAGTAAACACATAACCAGAGCGGCCGTGTCGCAGGCCTCTGCATTACGCAATACTGTGGGCTATGGGTAGGGGTGGGGTGGTAGAGGAAAGGAAAGGACGGCCAAGTAAACACATAACCAGAGCAGCCGTGTCGCAGGGCTCTGCGTTACGCAATACTGTTGGCTGTGGGTAGGGGTGGGGGGGGGGTAGAGGAAACGAAAGGAGGGCCAAGTAAACACATAACCAGAGCGGCCGTGTCGCAGGGCTCTGCATTACGCAATACTGTGGGCTATGGGTAGGGGTGGGGTGGTAGAGGAAAGGAAAGGAGGGCCAAGTAAACACTTAACCAGAGCGGCCTGTTCGCAGGGCTCTGCATTACGCAATACAGTGGCCTATGGTCAGGGGAGGGCTGTAGAGGAAAGGAAAGGAGGGCCAAGTAAAAACATAACCAGAGCGGCTGTGTCGCAGGGCTCTGCGTTACGCAATACTGTGGGCTGTGTGGAGGGGAGGGGGAGTAGAGGAAAGGAAACTAGGGACAAGTAAACACGTAACCAGAGCGGCCGTGTCGCAGGGCTCTGCGTTACTCAATACTGTGGGCTATGGGTAGGGGAGGGGGGGTAGAATAAAGGAAAGCAGGCCCAAGTAAACACATAACCAGAGCGGCCGTGTCGCAGGGCTCTGCGTTACTCAATACTGTGGGCTATGGGTAGGGGTGGGGCAGTAGAGGAAAGGAAAGGAGGGCCAAGTAAACACATAACCAGAGCGGCCGTGTCGCATGGCTCTGCGTTACGCAATACTGTGGGCTATGGGTAGGGGAAGGCATTAGAGGAAAGGAAAGGTGGGCCAAGTAAACACATAACCAGAGCGGCCGTGTCGCAGGGCTCTGCGTTACGCAATACTGTGGGCTATGGGTAGGGGTGGGGCGGTAGAGGAAAGGAAAGGAGGGCCAAGTAAACACATAACCAGAGCGGCCGTGTCGCAGGGCTCTGCGTTACGCAATACTGTGGGCTATGGGTAGGGGTGGGGTGGTAGAGGAAAGGAAAGGAGGGCCAAGTAAACACATAACCAGAGCGGCCGTGTCGCAGGGCTCTGCGTTACGCAATACTGTGGGCTGTGGGGAGGGGAGGGGGCGTATTGGAAAGGAAACTAGGGACAAGTAAACACATAATCAGAGCGGCCGTGTCGCAGGGCTCTGCATTACGCAATACTGTGGGCTATGGGTAGGGGTGGGGTGGTAGAGGAAAGGAAAGGACGGCCAAGTAAACACATAACCAGAGCGGCCGTGTCGCAGGGCTCTGCGATACGCAATACTGTTGGCTGTGGGTAGGGGAGGGGGGGGGGGTAGAGGAAAGGAAAGGAGGGCCAAGTAAACACATAACCAGAGCGGCCGTGTCGCAGGGCTCTGCGTTACGCAATACTGTGGGCTGTGGGTAGGAGAGGGGTGGTAGAGGAAAGGAAAGGAGGGCCAAGTAAACACATAACCAGAGCGGCCGTGTCGCAGGGCTCTGCGTTACTCAATACTGTGGGCTATGGGTAGGGGTGGGGTGGTAGAGGAAAGGAAAGGAGGGCCAAGTAAACACATAACCAGAGCGGCCGTGTCGCAGGGCTCTGCGTTAACGCAATACTGTGGGCTGTGGGTAGGGGATGGTGGGTAGAGGTGAGGAATGGAGGGCCAAGTATACACATAACCAGAGCGGCCGTGTTGCAGGGCTCTGCGTTACGCAATACTGTGTGCTATGGGTAGGGGAGGGGGGGTAGAGGAAATGAAAGGAGGGCCAAGTAAACACTTAACCAGAGTGGCAATGTCGCAGGGCTCTGCTTTACGCAATACTGTGGGCTGTGGGTAGGAGAGGGGTGGTAGAGGAAAGGAAAGGAGGACCAAGTAAACACATAACCAGAGCGGCCGTGTCGCAGGGCTCTGCGTTACGCAATACTGTTGGCTGAGTGTAGGGGAGGGGGGGGGGGGTAGTGGAAAGGAAAGGAGGTCCAAGTAAGCACATAACCAGAGTGGCTGTGTCGCAGAGCTCTGCGTTACGCAATACTGTGGGCTATGGGTAGGGAAGGGGGGTAGAGGAAAGGAAAGGAGGGCTAAGTAAACACATAACCAGAGCGGCCGTGTCGCAGGGCTCTGCGTTACGCAATACTGTGGGCTATGGGTAGGGGTGGGGCAGTAGAGGAAAGGAAAGGAGGGCCAAGTAAACACATAACCAGAGCGGCCGTGTCGCAGGCCTCTTCGTTACGCAATACTGTGGGCTATGGGTAGGGGTGGGGCGGTAGAGGAAGGAAAGGAGGGCCAAGTAAACACATAACCAGAGCGGCCGTGTCGCAGGGCTCTGCGTTACGCAATACTGTGGGCTGTGGGGAGGGGAGGGGGCGTAGAGGAAAGGAAACTAGGGACAAGTAAACACATAACCAGAGCGGCCGTGTCGCAGGGCTCTCCGTTACTCAATACTGTATGCTATGGGTAGGGGAGGGGGGGTAGAGGAAAGGAAAGCAGGGCCAAGTAAACACATAACCAGAGCGGCCGTGTCGCAGGGCTCTGCGTTACTCAATACTGTGGGCTATGGGTAGGGGTGGGGTGGTAGAGGAAAGGAAAGGAGGGGCAAGTAAACACATAACCAGAGCGGCCGTGTCGCAGGGCTCTGCATTACGCAATACTGTGGGCTATGGGTAGGGGTGGGGTGGTAGAGGAAAGGAAAGGACGGCCAAGTAAACACATAACCAGAGCAGCCGTGTCGCAGGGCTCTGCGTTACGCAATACTGTTGGCTGTGGGTAGGGGTGGGGGGGGGGGGGGGTAGAGGAAACGAAAGGAGGGCCAAGTAAACACATAACCAGAGCGGCCGTGTCGCAGGGCTCTGCATTACGCAATACTGTGGGCTATGGGTAGGGGTGGGGTGGTAGAGGAAAGGAAAGGAGGGCCAAGTAAACACTTAACCAGAGCGGCCTGTTCGCAGGGCTCTGCATTACGCAATACAGTGGCCTATGGTCAGGGGAGGGCTGTAGAGGAAAGGAAAGGAGGGCCAAGTAAAAACATAACCAGAGCGGCTGTGTCGCAGGGCTCTGCGTTACGCAATACTGTGGGCTGTGTGGAGGGGAGGGGGCGTAGAGGAAAGGAAACTAGGGACAAGTAAACACGTAACCAGAGCGGCCGTGTCGCAGGGCTCTGCGTTACTCAATACTGTGGGCTATGGGTAGGGGAGGGGGGGTAGAATAAAGGAAAGCAGGCCCAAGTAAACACATAACCAGAGCGGCCGTGTCGCAGGGCTCTGCGTTACTCAATACTGTGGGCTATGGGTAGGGGTGGGGCAGTAGAGGAAAGGAAAGGAGGGCCAAGTAAACACATAACCAGAGCGGCCGTGTCGCATGGCTCTGCGTTACGCAATACTGTGGGCTATGGGTAGGGGAAGGCATTAGAGGAAAGGAAAGGTGGGCCAAGTAAACACATAACCAGAGCGGCCGTGTCGCAGGGCTCTGCGTTACGCAATACTGTGGGCTATGGGTAGGGGTGGGGCGGTAGAGGAAAGGAAAGGAGGGCCAAGTAAACACATAACCAGAGCGGCCGTGTCGCAGGGCTCTGCGTTACGCAATACTGTGGGCTATGGGTAGGGGTGGGGTGGTAGAGGAAAGGAAAGGAGGGCCAAGTAAACACATAACCAGAGCGGCCGTGTCGCAGGGCTCTGCGTTACGCAATACTGTGGGCTGTGGGGAGGGGAGGGGGCGTATTGGAAAGGAAACTAGGGACAAGTAAACACATAATCAGAGCGGCCGTGTCGCAGGGCTCTGCATTACGCAATACTGTGGGCTATGGGTAGGGGTGGGGTGGTAGAGGAAAGGAAAGGACGGCCAAGTAAACACATAACCAGAGCGGCCGTGTCGCAGGGCTCTGCGATACGCAATACTGTTGGCTGTGGGTAGGGGAGGGGGGGGGGGGTAGAGGAAAGGAAAGGAGGGCCAAGTAAACACATAACTAGAGCGGCCGTGTCGCAGGGCTCTGCGTTACGCAATACTGTGGGCTGTGGGTAGGAGAGGGGTGGTAGAGGAAAGGAAAGGAGGGCCAAGTAAACACATAACCAGAGCGGCCGTGTCGCAGGGCTCTGCGTTACTCAATACTGTGGGCTATGGGTAGGGGTGGGGTGGTAGAGGAAAGGAAAGGAGGGCCAAGTAAACACATAACCAGAGCGGCCGTGTCGCAGGGCTCTGCGTTAACGCAATACTGTGGGCTGTGGGTAGGGGATGGTGGGTAGAGGTGAGGAATGGAGGGCCAAGTATACACATAACCAGAGCGGCCGTGTCGCAGGGCTCTGCGTTACGCAATACTGTGTGCTATGGGTAGGGGAGGGGGGGTAGAGGAAATGAAAGGAGGGCCAAGTAAACACTTAACCAGAGTGGCAATGTCGCAGGGCTCTGCTTTACGCAATACTGTGGGCTGTGGGTAGGAGAGGGGTGGTAGAGGAAAGGAAAGGAGGACCAAGTAAACACATAACCAGAGCGGCCGTGTCGCAGGGCTCTGCGTTACGCAATACTGTTGGCTGAGTGTAGGGGAGGGGGGGGGGTAGTGGAAAGGAAAGGAGGTCCAAGTAAGCACATAACCAGAGTGGCTGTGTCGCAGAGCTCTGCGTTACGCAATACTGTGGGCTATGGGTAGGGAAGGGGGGTAGAGGAAAGGAAAGGAGGGCTAAGTAAACACATAACCAGAGCGGCCGTGTCGCAGGGCTCTGCGTTACGCAATACTGTGGGCTATGGGTAGGGGTGGGGCAGTAGAGGAAAGGAAAGGAGGGCCAAGTAAACACATAACCAGAGCGGCCGTGTCGCAGGCCTCTTCGTTACGCAATACTGTGGGCTATGGGTAGGGGTGGGGCGGTAGAGGAAGGAAAGGAGGGCCAAGTAAACACATAACCAGAGCGGCCGTGTCGCAGGGCTCTGCGTTACGCAATACTGTGGGCTATGGGTAGGGGTGGGGTGGTAGAGGAAAGGAAAGGAGGGCCAAGTAAACACATAACCAGAGTGGCCGTGTCGCAGGGCTCTGCGTTACGCAATACTGTGGGCTGTGGGAAGGGGAGGAGGCGTAGAGGAAAGGAAACTAGGGACAAGTAAACACATAACCAGAGCGGCCGTGTCGCAGGGCTCTCCGTTACTCAATACTGTGGGCTATGGGTAGGGGAGGGGGGGTAGAGGAAAGGAAAGCAGGGCCAAGTAAACACATAACCAGAGCGGCCGTGTCGCAGGGCTCTGCGTTACTCAATACTGTGGGCTATGGGTAGGGGTGGGGTGGTAGAGGAAAGGAAAGGAGGGCCAAGTAAACACATAACCAGAGCGGCCGTGTCGCAGGGCTCTGCATTACGTAGTACTGTGGGCTATGGGTAGGGGTGGGGTGGTAGAGGAAAGGAAAGGAGGGCCAAGTAAACACACAACCAGAGCGGCCTGGTCGCAGGGCTCTGCATTACGCAATACTGTGGCCTATGGTCAGGGGAGGGCTGTAGAGGAAAGGAAAGGAGGGCCAAGTAAACACATAACCAGAGCGGCCGTGTCGCAGGGCTCTCCGTTACTCAATACTGTGGGCTATGGGTAGGGGAGGGGGGGTAGAGGAAAGGAAAGCAGGGCCAAGTAAACACATAACCAGAGCGGCCGTGTCGCAGGGCTCTGCGTTACTCAATACTGTGGGCTATGGGTAGGGGTGGGGTGGTAGAGGAAAGGAAAGGAGGGCCAAGTAAACACATAACCAGAGCGGCCGTGTCGCAGGGCTCTGCATTACGTAGTACTGTGGGCTATGGGTAGGGGTGGGGTGGTAGAGGAAAGGAAAGGAGGGCCAAGTAAACACATAACCAGAGCGGACGTGTCGCAGGGCTCTGCGTTACGCAATACTGTGGGCTATGGGTAGGGGTGGGGTGGTAGAGGAAAGGAAAGGAGGGCCAATTAAAACACATAACCAGAGCGGCCGTGTCGCAGGGCTCTGCGTTACGCAATACTGTGGGCTATGGGTAGGGGTGGGGTGGTAGAGGAAAGGAAAGCAGGGCCTAGTAAACACATAACCAGAGCGGCCGTGTCGCAGGGCTCTGCGTTACGCAATACTGTGGGCTATGGGTAGGGGTGGGGTGGTAGAGGAAAGGAAAGGAGGGCCAAGTAAACACATAACCAGAGCGGACGTGTCGCAGGGCTCTGCGTTACGCAATACTGTGGGCTATGGGTAGGGGTGGGGTGGTAGAGGAAAGGAAAGGAGGGCCAAGTAAACACATAACCAGAGCGGACGTGTCGCAGGGCTCTGCGTTACGCAATACTGTGGGCTATGGGTAGGGGTGGGGTGGTAGAGGAAAGGAAAGGAGGGCCAAGTAAACACATAACCAGAGCGGCCGTGTCGCAGGGCTCTGCGTTACGCAATACTGTGGGCTATGGGTAGGGGTGGGGTGGTAGAGGAAAGGAAAGCAGGGCCTAGTAAACACATAACCAGAGCGGCCGTGTCGCAGGGCTCTGCGTTACGCAATACTGTGGGCTATGGGTAGGGGTGGGGTGGTAGAGGAAAGGAAAGGAGGGCCAAGTAAACACATAACCAGAGCGGACGTGTCGCAGGGCTCTGCGTTACGCAATACTGTGGGCTATGGGTAGGGGTGGGGTGGTAGAGGAAAGGAAAGGAGGGCCAAGTAAACACATAACCAGAGCGGCCGTGTCGCAGGGCTCTGCATTACGTAGTACTGTGGGCTATGGGTAGGGGTGGGGTGGTAGAGGAAAGGAAAGGAGGGCCAAGTAAACACATAACCAGAGCGGACGTGTCGCAGGGCTCTGCGTTACGCAATACTGTGGGCTATGGGTAGGGGTGGGGTGGTAGAGGAAAGGAAAGGAGGGCCAAGTAAACACATAACCAGAGCGGCCGTGTCGCAGGGCTCTGCGTTACGCAATACTGTGGGCTATGGGTAGGGGTGGGGTGGTAGAGGAAAGGAAAGGAGGGCCAAGTAAACACACAACCAGAGCGGCCTGGTCGCAGGGCTCTGCATTACGCAATACTGTGGCCTATGGTCAGGGGAGGGCTGTAGAGGAAAGGAAAGGAGGGCCAAGTAAACACATAACCAGAGCGGCCTGGTCGCAGGGCTCTGCATTACGCAATACTGTGGCCTATGGTCAGGGGAGGGCTGTAGAGGAAAGGAAAGGAGGGCCAAGTAAACACATAACCAGAGCGGCCGTGTCGCAGGGCTCTGCGTTACGCAATACTGTGGGCTATGGGTAGGGGTGGGGTGGTAGAGGAAAGGAAAGGAGGGCCAAGTAAACACATAACCAGAGCGGCCGTGTCGCAGGGCTCTGCGTTACGCAATACTGTGGGCTATGGGTAGGGGTGGGGTGGTAGAGGAAAGGAAAGGAGGGCCAAGTAAACACATAACCAGAGCGGCCGTGTCGCAGGGCTCTGCGTTACGCAATACTGTGGGCTATGGGTAGGGGTGGGGTGGTAGAGGAAAGGAAAGGAGGGCCAAGTAAACACATAACCAGAGCGGCCGTGTCGCAGGGCTCTGCATTACGCAATACTGTGGGCTATGGGTAGGGGTGGGGTGGTAGAGGAAAGGAAAGGAGGGCCAAGTAAACACACAACCAGAGCGGCCTGGTCGCAGGGCTCTGCATTACGCAATACTGTGGCCTATGGTCAGGGGAGGGCTGTAGAGGAAAGGAAAGGAGGGCCAAGTAAACACATAACCAGAGCGGCCGTGTCGCAGGGCTCTGCGTTACGCAATACTGTGGGCTATGGGTAGGGGTGGGGTGGTAGAGGAAAGGAAAGCAGGGCCTAGTAAACACATAACCAGAGCGGCCGTGTCGCAGGGCTCTGCATTACGCAATACTGTGGGCTATGGGTAGGGGTGGGGTGGTAGAGGAAAGGAAAGGACAGCCAAGTAAACACATAACCAGAGCAGCCGTGTCGCAGGGCTCTGCGTTACGCAATACTGTTGGCTGTGGGTAGGGGAGGGGGGGGGGGGTAGAGGAAAGGAAAGGAGGGCCAAGTAAACACATAACCAGAGCGGCCGTGTCGCAGGGCTCTGCATTACGCAATACTGTGGGCTATGGGTAGGGGTGGGGTGGTAGAGGAAAGGAAAGGAGGGCCAAGTAAACACACAACCAGAGCGGCCTGGTCGCAGGGCTCTGCATTACGCAATACTGTGGCCTATGGTCAGGGGAGGGCTGTAGAGGAAAGGAAAGGAGGGCCAAGTAAACACATAACCAGAGCGGCCGTGTCGCAGGGCTCTGCGTTACGCAATACTGTGGGCTATGGGTAGGGGTGGGGTGGTAGAGGAAAGGAAAGGAGGGCCAAGTAAACACATAACCAGAGCGGACGTGTCGCAGGAATCTGCATTATGCAATACTGTTGGCTATGGGTAGGGGTGGGGTGGTAGAGGAAAGGAAAGGACGGCCAAGTAAACACATAACCAGAGCGGCCGTGTCGCAGGGCTCTGCGTTACGCAATACTGTGGGCTGTAGGTAGGGGGGGGTGGGTAGAGGAAATGAAAGGAGGGCCAAGTAAACACAAAACCAGAGCGGCCGTGTCGCAGGGCTCTGCGTTACGCAATACTGTGGGCTATGGGTAGGGGTGGGGTGGTAGAGGAAAGGAAAGGAGGGCCAAGTAAACACATAACCAGAGCGGCCGTGTCGCAGGGCTCTGCGTTACTCAATACTGTGGGCTATGGGTAGGGGAGGGGGGGTAGAGGAAAGGAAAGGAGGGGCGAGTAAACACATAACCAGAGCGGCCGTGTCGCAGGGCTCTGCGTTACGCAATGCTGTGGGCTATGGGTAGGGTAGGGGGGGTAGAGGAAAGGAAAGAAGGGCCAAGTAAACACATAATCAGAGCGGCCGTGTCGCAGGGCTCTGCCTTACGCAATACTTTGGGCTATGGGTAGGGGAGGGGGGGTAGAGGAAAGGAAAGGAGTTCCAAGTAAACTCATAACCAGAATGGCCGTGTCACAGGGCTCTGCGTTACGCAATACTGTGGGCTATGGGTAGGGGAGGGGGGGTAGGGGACGGAAAGGAGGGCCAAGTAAACACATAACCAGAGCGGCAATGTCACAGGGCTCTGCGTTACGCAATACTGTGGGCTGTGGGTAGGGGTGGGGGGGTAGAGGAAAGGAAAGGAGGGCCAAGTACACACATAACCAGAGCGGCGGTGTCGCAGGGCTCTGCGTTACGCAATACTGTGGGCTGTTGGGACGGGAGAGGGGGTAGAGGAATGGAAAGGAGGGCCAAGTAAACACATACCCAGAGCGGCCGTGTCGCAGGGCTCTGCGATACGCAATACTGTGGGCTGTGGGTAGGGGTGTGGGGGTAGCGGAAAGGAAAGGATTGCCAAGTAAACACATAACCAGAGCGGCCGTGTCGCAGGGCTCTGCGTTACGCAATACTGTGTGCTGTGGGTAGGGGAGGAGGGTAGAAGAAAGGAATGGAGGGCCAAGTAAACACATAACCAGAGCGGCCGTGTCGCACGGCTCTGCGTTACACAATACTGTGGGCTGTGGGTAGGGGAGGAGGGGAAGAGGAAAGGGAAGGAGGGCCAAGTAAACACATAACCAGAGCGGCCGTGTCGCAGGGCTCTGCGTTACACAATACTGTGTTCTGTGGGTAGGGGATGGGGGGTAGAGGAAAGGAAAGGAGGGCCAAGTAAACACATAACCAGAGCGGCCGTGTCGCAGGGCTCTGGGTTACGCAATACTGTGGACTGTGGGTAGGGGGGGGGGTAGAAGAAAGGAAAGGAGGGCCAAGTAAACACATAACCAGAGCGGCCGTGTCGCAGGGCTCTGCGTTACGCAATACTGTGGGCTGTGGGTAGGAAAGGGGGAGTAGAGGAAAGGAAAAGAGGGCCAAGTAAACACATAACCAGAGCGGTCGTGTCGCAGGGCTCTGCGGTACGCAATACTGTGGGCTGTGGGTAGGGGAGGGGGGGTAGAAGAAAGGAAAGGAGGGCCTAGTAAAAACATAACCAGAGCGGCCGTGTCGCAGGGCCCTGCGTTACGCAATACACGCAATACTGTGGGCTGTGGGTAGATGAGGAGGGGTAGAGGAAAGGAAAGGAGGGCCAAGTAAACACATAACCAGAGCGCCCGTGTCGCAGGGCTCTGCGTTACGCAATACTGTGGGCTGTGGGTAGGGGAGGGGGTAGAAGAAACGAAAGGAGGGCCAAGTAAACACATAACTAGAGCGGCTGTGTCGCAGGGCTCTGCGGTACGCAATACTGTGGGCTGTGGGTAGGGGAGGGGAGTAGAGGAAAGGAAACTAGGGCCAAGTAAACACATAACCAGAGCGGCCGTGTCGCAGGGCTCTGCGTTACGCAATACTGTGGGTTGTGGGTAGGGGAGGGGGGGTAGAGGAAAGGAAAGGAGGGCCAAGTAAACACATAACCAGAGCGGCCGTGTCGCATGGCTCTGCGTTACGCAATACTGTGGGCTGTGGGTAGGAGAGGGGGGGTAGAGGAAAGGAAAGTAGGGCCAAGTAAACACATAATCAGAGCGGCCGTGTCGCAGGGCTCTGCGTTACGCAATACTGTGGGCTGTGAGTAGGGGGATGGGGTAGAGGAAAGGAAAGGAGGGCCAAGTAAACACATAACCAGAACGGCCGTGTCGCAGTTCTCTGCGTTACGCAATACTGTGGGCTGTGGGTAGGGGGAGGGGGGGGGGGTAGAGGAAATGAAAGAAGGCCAAGTAAACACATAACCACAGCGGCCGTGTCGCATGGCTCTGCGTTACGCAATACTGTGGGCTATGGGTAGGGTAGGGCGGAAGAGGAAAGGAAAGGAGGGCCAAGTAAACACATAACCAGAGCGGCCGTGTCGCAGGGCTCTGCGTTAACGCAATACTGTGGGCTGTGGGTAGGGGAGGGTGGGTAGAGGTAGGAAAGGAGGGCCAAGTATACACATAACCAGAGTGGCCGTGTCGCAGGGCTCTGCGTTATGCAATACTGTGTGCTATGGGTAGGGGAGGGTGGGTAGAGGAAAGGAAAGGAGGGCCAAGTAAACACTTAACCAGAGTGGCAATGTCGCAGGGCTCTGCTTTACGCAATACTGTGGGCTGTGGGTAGGAGAGGGGGGTAGAGGAAAGGAAAGGAGGGTCAAGTAAACACATAACCAGAGCGGCTGTGTCGCAGGGTTCTGCGTTACGCAATACTGTGGGCTATGGGTAGGGGAGGGGGGTAGAGGAAAGGAAAGGAGGGCCAAGTAAACACATAAGCAGAGCGGCCGTGTCGCAGGGCTCTGAGTTACGCAATACTGTGGGCTGTGGGGAGGGAAGGGGGCGTAGAGGAAAGGAAACAAGGGACAAGTAAACACATAACCAGAGCGGCCGTGTCGCAGGGCTCTGCGTTACTCAATACTGTGGGCTATGGTTAGGGGAGGGGGGGTAGAGGAAAGGAAAGCAGGGCCAAGTAAACACATAACCAGAGCGGCCGTGTCGCAGGGCTCTGCGTTACGCAATACTGTGGGCTGTGGGGAGGGGAGGGGGCGTAGAGGAAAGGAAACTAGCTACAAGTAAACACATAACCAGAGCGGCCGTGTCGCAGGGCTCTGCGTTACGCAATACTGTGGGCTGTGGGGAGGGGAGGGGGCGTAGAGGAAAGGAAACTAGGGACAAGTAAACACATAAAGAGAGCGGCCGTGTCGCAGGGCTCTGCGTTACTCAATACTGTGGGCTATGGGTAGGGGAGGGGGGGTAGAGGAAAGGAAAGCAGGGCCAAGTAAACACATAACCAGAGCGGCCGTGTCGCAGGGCTCTGCGTTACTCAATACTGTGGGCTATGGGTAGGGGTGGGGTGGTAGAGGAAAGGAAAGGAGGGCCAAGTAAACACATAACCAGAGCGTCCGTGTCGCAGGGCTCTGCGTTACGCAATACTTTGGGCTATGGGTAGGGGTGAGGTGGTAGAGGAAAGGAAAAAAGGGCCAAGTAAACACATAACCAGAGCGGCCGTGTCGCAGGGCTCTGCGTTACGCAATACTGTGGGCTATGGGTAGGGGATTGAGGGTAGAGGAAGGGAAAGGAGGGCCAAGTAATCACATAACCAGAGCAGCCTTGTCGCAGGGCTCTGCGTTACGCAATACTGTGGGCTGTGGGTAGGGGAGTGGGGGTAGGGGAAAGGAAAGGAGGGCCAAGTAAACACATAACCAGAGCGGCCGTGTCGCAGGGCTCTGCGTTACGCAATACTGTGGTCTATGGGTAGGGGTGGGGGGGTAGAGGAAAGGAAAGGAGGGCCAAGTAAACACATAACCAGAGCGGCCGTGTCGCAGGGCTCTGCGTTACGCAATACTGTTGGCTATGGGTAGGGTAGGGGGGTAGAGGAAAGGAAAGGAGGGCCAAGTAAACACATAACCAGAGCGGCCGTGTCGCAGGGCTCTGCGTTACGCAATACTGTGGGCTATGGGTAGGGGTGGGGGGGTAGAGGAAAGGAAAGGACGGCCAAGTAAACACATAACCAGAGCGGCCGTGTCGCAGGGCTCTGCGTTACGCAATACTGTGGGCTATGGGTAGGGTAGGGGGGGGTAGAGGAAAGGAAAGGAGGGCCAAGTAAACACATAACCAGAGCGGCCGTGTCGCAGGGCTCTGCGTTACGCAATACTGTGGGCTGTGGGTAGGGGAGGGGGGGTAGAGGAAAGGAAAGGAGGGCCAAGTAAACACATAACCAGAGCAGCCGTGTCGCAGGGCTCTGCGTTACGCAATACTGTGGGCTATGGGTAGGGGTAGGGGGGTAGAGGAAAGGAAAGGAGGGCCAAGTAAACACATAACCAGAGCGGCCGTGTCGCAGGGCTTTGCGTTACGCAATACTGTGGGCTATGGGTAGGGGTGGGGGGGTAGAGGAAAGGAAAGGAGGGCCAAGTAAACACATAACCAGAGCGGCCGTGTCGCAGGGCTCTGCGTTACGCAATACTGTGGGCTATGGGTAGGGTAGGGGGGATAGAGGGAAGGAAAGGAGGGCCAAGTAAACACATAACCAGAGCGGCCGTGTCGCAGGGCTCTGCGTTACGCAATACTGTGGGCTGTGGGTAGGGGAGGGGGGGTAGAGGAAAGGAAAGGAGGGCCAAGTAAACACATAACCAGAGCGGCCTTGTCGCAGGGCTCTGCGTTACGCAATACTGTGGGCTGTGGGGAGGGGAGGGGGCGTAGAGGAAAGGAAACTAGGGACAAGTAAACACATAACCAGAGCGGCCGTGTCGCAGGGCTCTGCGTTACTCAATACTGTGGGCTATGGGTAGGGGAAGGGTTGTAGAGGAAAGGAAAGGAGGGCCAAGTAAACACATAACCAGAGCGGCCGTGTCGCAGGGCTCTGCGTTACGCAATACTGTGGGCTGTGGGGAGGGGAGGGGGCGTAGAGGAAAGGAAACTAGGGACAAGTAAACACATAACCAGAGCGGCCGTGTCGCAGGGCTCTGCGTTACTCAATACTGTGGGCTATGGGTAGGGGTGGGGTGCTAGAGGAAAGGAAAGGAGGGCCAAGTAAACACATAACCAGAGCGGCCATGTCGCAGGGCTCTGCGTTACGCAATACTGTGGGCTATGGGTAGGGGTGGGGTGGTAGAGGAAAGGAAAGGAGGGCCAAGTAAACACATAACCAGAGCGGCCGTGTCGCAGGGCTCTGCGTTACGCAATACTGTGGGCTGTGGGTAGGGGGGGGGGGTAGAGGAAAGGAAAGGAGGGCCAAGTAAACACATAACCAGAGCGGCCGTGTCGTAGGGCTCTGCGTTACTCAATACTGTGGGCTATGGGTAGGGGAGGGGGGGTAGAGGAAAGGAAAGCAGGGCCAAGTAAACACATAACCAGAGCGGCCGTGTCGCAGGGCTCTGCGTTACGCAATACTGTGGGCTATGGGTGGGGTAGGCGTGGTAGAGGAAAGGAAAGGAGGGCCAAGTAAACACATAACCAGAGCGGCCGTGTCGCAGGGCTCTGCGTTACGCAATACTGTGGGCTGTGGGTAGGGGAGGGGGGGTAGAGGAAAGGAAAGGAGGGCCAAGTAAACACATAACCAGAGCGGCCGTGTCGCAGGGCTCTGCGTTACTCAATACTGTGGGCTATGGGTAGGGGAGGGGGGTAGAGGAAAGGAAAGGAGGGCCAAGTAAACTCATAACCAGAGCGGCCGTGTCGCAGGGCTCTGCGTTACGCAATACTGTGGGCTATGGGTGGGGTAGGCGGGGTAGAGGAAAGGAAAGGAGGGCCAAGTAAACACATAACCAGAGCGGCCGTGTCGTAGGGCTCTGCGTTACTCAATACTGTGGGCTATGGGTAGGGGAGGGGGGGTAGAGGAAAGGAAAGCAGGGCCAAGTAAACACATAACCAGAGCGGCCGTGTCGCAGGGCTCTGCGTTACGCAATACTGTGGGCTATGGGTGGGGTAGGCGGGGTTGAGGAAAGGAAAGGAGGGCCAAGTAAACACATAACCAGAGCGGCCGTGTCGCAGGGCTCTGCGTTACGCAATACTGTGGGCTGTGGGTAGGGGAGGGGGGGTAGAGGAAAGGAAAGGAGGGCCAAGTAAACACATAACCAGAGCGGCCGTGTCGCAGGGCTCTGCGTTACGCAATACTGTGGGCTGTGGGTAGGGGAGGGGGGGGTAGAGGAAAGGAAAGGAGGGCCAAGTAAACACATAACCAGAGCGGCCGTGTCACAGGGCTCTGCGTTACGCAATACTGTGGGCTACGGGTAGGGGAGGGGGGGTAGAGGAAAGGAAAGCAGGGCCTAGTAAACACATAACCAGAGCGGCCGTGTCGCAGGGCTCTGCGTTACGCAATACTGTGGGCTATGGGTAGGGTAGGGGGGGTAGAGGAAAGGAAAGGAGGGCCAAGTAAACACATAACCAGAGCGGCCGTGTCGCAGGGCTCTGCGTTACGCAATACTGTGGGCTATGGGTGGGGTAGGCGGGGTAGAGGAAAGGAAAGTAGGGCCAAGTAAACACATAACCAGAGCGGCCGTGTCGCAGGGCTCTGCGTTGCGCAATACTGTGGGCTATGGGTAGGGGAGGGGGGGTAGAGGAAAGGAAAGGAGGGCCTAGTAAACACATAACCAGAGCGGCCGTGTCGCAGGGCTCTGCGTTACGCAATACTGTGGGCTATGGGTGGGGTAGGCGGGGTAGAGGAAAGGAAAGGAGGGCCAAGTAAACACATAACCAGAGCGGCCGTGTCGTAGGGCTCTGCGTTACTCAATACTGTGGGCTATGGGTAGGGGAGGGGGGGTAGAGGAAAGGAAAGCAGGGCCAAGTAAACACATAACCAGAGCGGCCGTGTCGCAGGGCTCTGCGTTACGCAATACTGTGGGCTATGGGTGGGGTAGGCGGGGTAGAGGAAAGGAAAGGAGGGCCAAGTAAACACATAACCAGAGCGGCCGTGTTGCAGGGCTCTGCGTTACGCAATACTGTGGGCTGTGGGTAGGGGAGGGGGGGTAGAGGAAAGGAAAGGAGGGCCAAGTAAACACATAACCAGAGCGGCCGTGTCGCAGGGCTCTGCGTTACGCAATACTGTGGGCTGCGGGTAGGGGAGGGGGGGTAGAGGAAAGGAAAGGAGGGCCAAGTAAACACATAACCAGAGCGGCCGTGTCGCAGGGCTCTGCGTTACGCAATACTGTGGGCTACGGGTAGGGGAGGGGGAGTAGAGGAAAGGAAAGCAGGGCCTAGTAAACACATAACCAGAGCGGCCGTGTCGCAGGGCTCTGCGTTACGCAATACTGTGGGCTATGGGTAGGGTAGGGGGGATAGAGGAAAGGAAAGGAGGGCCAAGTAAACACATAACCAGAGCGGCCGTGTCGCAGGGCTCTGCGTTACGCAATACTGTGGGCTGTGGGTAGGGGAGGGGGGGTAGAGGAAAGGAAAGGAGGGCCAAGTAAACACATAACCAGAGCGGCCGTGTCGCAGGGCTCTGCGTTACAACACAGCACTACGAATTTCAGCAGTGGGGCAATCAATACCACAGCGAGCTTGCTTGAAGGTTAAACAGATATTTGCGTGAGCGAGTGATATGACTTGTTACCCAATCTTACATCAAAACAGGTACACCTGCCAGACCCTCTGAATGTATTCTCCTTAAAGAAGAACGGACCGAGAATAAAGGCGCTTGTGAATCCACAACACACAGTCACATACGGCGAGTGCAGTGGATCCTTGTGTACAGCAAGCGATTTAAAAAAAAATAAAAAATAAGAAATAAAATAATAATGATGATGGTTGAAGTAGAGACGATATAAAATGTAGACTAGCAATGGCAACGAAAGCGTTTCTGAAGAAGAGAAATTTGTTAACATCGAGTATTGATTTAAGTGTCAGGAAGTCGTTTCTGGAAGTATTTGTATGGAGTGTAACCATGTATGGAAGTGAAACGTGGCCGATAAATAGTTTAGACTAGAAGAGAATAGAAGCTTTCGAAATGTGGTGCTACTGAAGAGTGCTGAAGAATAGATGGGTAGATCACATAACGAATGAGGAGGTATTGAATAGAATTGGGGAGAAGAGGAGTTTGTGGCACAACTTGACTAGAAGAAGGGATCGGTTGGTAGGACATGTTCTGAGGCATCAAGGGATCACCAATTTAGTATTGGAGGGCAGCGTGGAGGGTAAAAATCGTAGAGGCAGACCAAGAGATGAATACACTAAGCCGATTCAGAATGCTGTAGGCTGCAGTACGTACTGGGAGATGAAACAGCTTGCACAGGATAGAGTAGCATATAGAGCTGCATCAAACCAGTCTCACGACTGAAGACCACTACAAAACAACAACTGTGAATCATGATTTTTCAGTTCCTGCACCGTCTGGATCTTGTAGTGATACCAGTTTAAAATAGACCGCAAAACTTTCCCTACTGTCGATTATGGTACGGACAACTCGCATGACACTGCACGCGCGCTAACACGTGCTGCCTGGTCAGTTACACCAACAGCAAACTCATTAATAACTGCCACCGGGATAAGACGCCTTCCTCTTCGACGTATCACACCAAACTCACCATTTTTTCGAATTTCATCATCATCTTATTTATCCCATTTAATGACATCGGGGCTACCCTCAAACAGCAAAACGAGAGGTTAAACAGTCAACTGAATCGGTGAAGTTAAAGGGTCAAAATGAGGAAGTTAACTGTAAAGTAGAGGGAGTTAGTACACAGGTTATTGATGTGGAAAAGAAATAGGAGGACCGAATTACTGCTATGGAGAAAATTTGCAAGACAGGATGGATGCTGTGCAGACGGGTTGTGGTAATAGAGGAAAAGAGACGGACTCTGTATTGAAATTAATGCCCAATAGCCCATCTAGTTCAGTGGCACAAAAGTAGCACTCGTAAAATCTGAGATGAGCAGCCTGCACTCAGCAGTTGTTAAAGAGACAGAAATCAGAGAAAGGGACGTTGCAACAGTTTAGGCCACACTGTGTACCTTTGCAATGAATCAGGGAGAGGAAGTGGCTGTTGTTGTTGTGGTCTTCAGTCCTGAGACTGGTTTGATGCAGCTCTCCATGCTACTCTATCCTGTGCAAGCTTGTTCATCTCCCAGTACTTACTGCAACCTACATCCTTCTGAATCTGCTTAGCGTATTCATCTCTTGGTCTCACTCTACGATTTTTACCCTCCACGCTGCCCTCTAATACTAAATTGGTGATCCCTTGATGCCTCAGAACATGTCCTACCAACCGATCCCTTTTTCTGGTCAAGTTGTGCCACAAACTTCTCTTCTCCCCAATCCTATTCAATACTTCCTCATTAGTTATGTGATCTACCCATCTAATCTTCAGGATTCTTCTGTAGCACCACATTTCGAAAGCTTCTATTCTCTTCTTGTCCAAACTAGTTATCGTCCATGTTTCACTTACATACATGGCTACACTCCATACAAATACTTTGAGAAATGACTTCCTGACACTTAAATCTATACTCGATGTTAACAAATTTCTCTTCTTCAGAAACGCTTTCTTTGCCATTGCCAGTCTACATTTTATATCCTCTCTACTTCGACCATCATCAGTTATTTTGCTCCCCAAATAGCAAAACTCCTTTACTACTTTAATTGTCTCATTTTATAAACTAATTCCCTCAGCTTCACCCGACTTTATTCCACTACATTCCATTATCCTCGTTTTGCTTTTGTTGATGTTCATCTAATATCCTCCTTTCAAGACACTATCCATACCGTTCAACTGCTCTTCCAAGTCCTTTTCTGTCTCTGACAGAATTACAATGTCATCGGCGAACCTCAATGTTTTTATTTCTTCTCCATGGATTTTAATACCTACTCCGAACTTTTCTTTTGTTTCCTTTACTGCTTGCTCAATATACAGATTGAATAGCATTGGGGATAGGCTACAACCCTTTCTCACTCCCTTCCCAACCACTGCTTTCCTTTCATGTCCCTCGACTCTTATAACAGCCATCTTGTTTCTGTACAAATTGTAAATAGCCTTTCGCTCCCTGTACTTTACCCCTGCCACCTTCAGAATTTGAAAGAGAGTATTCCAGTCAACATTGTCAAAATCTTTCTCTAAGTCTACAAATGCTATAAACGTAGGTTTGCCTTTCCTTAATCTTTCTTCTAAGATAAGTCGTAGAGTCAGTATTGCCTCACGTGTTCCAACATTTCTACGGAATCCAAACTTATCTTCCCCGAGGTCGGCTTCTACTAGTTTTGCCATTCGTCTGTAAAGAATTCGTGTTAGTATTTTGCAGCTGTGACTTATTAAACTGATAGTTCGGTAATTTTCACATCTGTCAACACCTGCTTTCTTTGGGATTGGAATTATTATATTCTTCTTGAAGTCTGAGGGTATTTCGCCTGTCTCATACATCTTGCTCACCAGATGGTAGAGTTTTGTCAGGACTGGCTCTCCCAAGCCCGTCAGTAGTTCCAATGGAATGTTGTCTACTCCCGGGGCCTTGTTTCGACTCAGGTCTTTCAGTGCTGTCAAACTCTTCACGCAGTATCGTATCTCCCATTTCATTTTCATCTACATCCTCTTCCATTTCCATAATATTGTCCTCAAGTACATCGCCCTAGTATAGACCCTCTATATACTCCTTCCACCTTTCTGCTTTCCCTTCTTTGCTTAGAACTGGGTTTCCATCTGAGCTCTTAATGTTCATGCAAGTGGTTCTCTTATCTCCAAAGGTCTCTTTAATTTTCCTGTAGGCAGTATCTATCTTACCCCTAGTGAGATAAGCCTCTGCATCCTAACATTTGTCCTCTAGCCATCCCTGCTTAGCCATTTTGCACTTCCTGTCGATCTCATTTTTGAGACGTCTGTATTCCTTTTTGCCTGCTTCATTTACTGCATTTTTATATTTTCTCCTTTCATCAACTAAATTCAATATTTCTTCTGTTACCCAAGGATTTCTAGTAGCCCTCGTCTTTTTACCTACTTGATCCTCTGCTGCCTTCACTACTTCATCCCTCAAAGCTACCCATTCTTCTTCTACCGTATTTCTTTCTCCCATTCCTGTCAATTGCTCCCTTATTCTCTCCCTGAAACCCTGTACAACCTCTGGTTCTTTTAGTTTATCCAGGTCCCATCTCCTTAAATTCCCAACCTTTTTGCAGTTTCTTTAGTTTTAATCTACAGGTCATAACCAATAGATTGTGGTCAGAGTCCACACCTGCCCTGGAAAGGTCTTACAATTTAAAACCTGGTTCCTAAATCTCTGTCTTACCATTACATAATCTATCTGAAACCTGTCAGTATCTCCAGGTTTCTTCCATGTATACAGCCTTCTTTTATGGTTCTTGAACCAAGTGTTAGCTATGATTAAGTTGTGCTCTGTGCAAAATTCTACCAGGCGGCTACCTCTTTCATTTCTTTGCCCCAGTCCATATTCACCTACTATGTTTCCTTCTCTCCCTTTTCCTACTACCGAATTCCAGTCACCCATGACTATTAAATTTTCGTCACCCTTCACTATCTGAATAATTTCTTTTATTTGATCATACATTTCTTCAATTTCTTCGTCATCTGCAGAGCTAGTTGGCATATAAACTTGTACTACTGTAGAAGTTCAGTTCAGGAGTCTGTTTGAAGTTCATAGCCACTTCCTACTGTACCTACACCCACCTACTACAGTAGGAAGTGGCTATGAACTTCAAACAGACTCCTGAACTGAACTATTTTAATGAGGCAAGCAAGTAGCACGTGGCAGATTTTTTACCTTCCCTCAATGTCTGTTTCGCTGAAGGCAAGTCCGACGAGTCAAAGGTTAAATTTGTTAAGCGGTACCTCAATGGAGGCTCACAGACGAGGGCGAATCAAAATGCGGCAGTGTTTATTGACTTTGTCGCGTTTGAGTGCACTCTTGCTGAGTAAATACTAGGTTGTAGGGAAGCAGATGCAACTGCAGAGGGCTTTCGTGAATCAGCAGTGTTACAGCAATAATCAGGAGAGTATGCACAAGTTTCTAGAGACTGAACAGCAAAAATTAATCCACGCAGGCAGAACGTCTGGCGTTTGGACTGAGATTTCCACTCTAAAGAGGCGCATTCCTGATTATTTGTAGTGGGATTTTGTCCACAGCCCCACGGAAATGATAAACCTTTTACTTGACTTTTTGGTGCAACTAGACTGTGGCATGTGTTCCCGAAACAGGGGAATGGGTAATATGAGAAATAATGGAAATAACACCGGAAATAGGGATTGGTGGGAAGTGCAGAATGGTGATCGGGAGCGCTTCCAGCATGATGTCAATAATTTTCAACAAATTCCCATAATCATGTAAATCAGCTGAACAGAGAAATGCCTGACAATAGTAGGCTAGCCGGCGATGGGAACCAAAATGGAAATAACCAGCGGCAGCAGCCGTGAAACTGACTTGTCTGCCAATAGTGGTTCATAACAGAGGATCAGAGAAGGATTTTTCATATGATACAATGTTAGTGCTGATAATGTGGAAGCTGTAGTGTTCAACGTGGAGGCAGTACTGAGAAGGGAAGAGTTGATGATGATGATGGTGGTGGTGGTGTGTGTGTGTCTGGTTTTGGGGGGGGGGGGGGGAGGGGCGCTCTACAACGCAGTCATCAGCGCCCGTACAAATTCCCACTCGTTCCACTGTCTAGTCTCGTCAATTTTCCGGAGGAAGATGAAATGAGGGGACAACAGAAAATCCCCGACACTACTAGGAATCGAATCCAGCACTCCGTGATCCAGAGGCGCAACGCTGACCACTAGACCACGAGCTGCGGACAACTGAAGAGCGGTGGAGTAACTGGGGGAAGGCAACGTGGAAGTAAACTTAGAGGCAGGGGCAGATAATTCTATCTCTGCACGATGCTCTGAATGTTTTACTTAAAAACAATTTGGAAATTTGTGGTAATTTCTATTGGGACCAAACTGCTGAGGTCATCGATCCCTAAGCTTACACACTACTTAATCTAACTTAAACTAACTTACGCTAAGGGAAACACACACACCCATGCCAGAGGGAGGACTCTAAACTCCGACGGCGGGAGCCGCGCGAAACGTGACAGGATGCCTCAGATCGCGCGTTTACCCCGCCCGGCTGTCTTATTTAATCTGAAATTTATGAGGAGGATAACAATATCGGAGTGGCAGCACTACAGCTGAACAATCAGGGAGAAGAATGATTAACGGCAACAAACGACCAAAGCAATGTAAATTTTTGTGTGAACCCAGCTAAAGTAGTTCCAGTGTTAAATGTTTTTGTTCAAAATGTTTCAAATGGCTCTGAGCACTATGGGACTTAACATCTGAGGTCTTCAGTCCCCTAGAATTTAGAACTACTTAAACCTAACTAACCTAAGGACATCACACACATCCATGCCCGAGGCACGATTCGAACCTGCGACCGTAGCGGTCGCGCGGTTCCAAACTGAAGCGCCTACAACCGATCAGCCACAGCGTCTGACAATGGTTTTGTTGCTAGCGTTCGGAAAGAGGAACCTGTCATGGTCGAAGTATTGGTCAGACGTACAAAGAGATTCGTGTGTGATGATGAATTATTTGCCGAACAGCGGGATGCTGCAGTATGAGCTGTTATAGGCACAGTGAGTGACACACTGTGTTCTGACGAGTCTAATTCTAATAATAGTTTAAACGCTGCTGATAGGCACGACGAAATTAAAGAATTCATCATTGTTGATGATGAAGAGAAATTTTTGTATTCTGATTGTCTCCAGGAAGAGGAGTATGACTCCAAGGTCAGATTATAGAGCAGGTTGTTACCAGAAAGGTGGATAACTGAAAAACTTAAAGTATCAAGAAAACTGTAGTTTTGGCGAAAGTTAGCCAGAATGTTGTGCTGTTTTCGACGAGATATTTAATCATGATGATGATGATGATGATGAACCTCCAAGCTATGTATTAGCCAATACAATATAGTTATATTAATAGTTTTAAGAAAATTTAGAATGATTTATTGGGCGAGACAGAGCTAAAAAGAGTATGTCGAAAAAGGTCAGCCTGTTTGTTGTTGTCAATTATGTAGTAGTAGACTGTCTTGTCGACTCAGAGACAGATGTGAGTTTTGTCTCTAAATCATCCTTCAGTCATCAGTGATAGAAAATTGAGACGACTACTGGAACTTACAGCAGACCCATAACAAGTAAAACTGTCTTTAAAATGAATACTGGTGGAGTCACGTAGCTCGGTGATTTGCTGTGGTGCCAAGTCTTGAGTACTAATGGTTGTCAGACACAGATTTTCTGGACAAATATCCAGGTGATATGAATTACCACCACAGAATCATTGAATTAAACACTGGCACCAACTGGAAGTACGTCAGATTCAAAGATTCACTTTCTGGTGAAAAGTTGGTATCAAGTCTTACATAAATAGAAAATTAAGTATTCGTTTTTTTAATTCTTTTATGTGTGTCCATTGTGAGTGTTATCCTTACATGTAATTAATCTTTTGCACTGACTCTTCGTGCACAGAGGTTGCACTGGCTTTTGTGCATTTATTAAATTGCTTTTCTTTGTCATGTTTATCCTTTGGATGATGACAGCTGATGTGTCAGTTCATTTGTTTACACTGAAAGAACTTTAACTAAGTAAGGTTACATTCGCTGATGTGTGCTTTGTTGCGGTTGGTGTTCTTTCTGAGTGAAGACACAGATTACAGTATCAGCAGTAAAAAACAGCAATTGTGTGTCTTGTTCTCAGTACCATGGCTGCACATGTGTGTGTCTCTGTTCTGATGAACTTTTGCCGTATGAGTTTCGTCTGCCAAGTGTGGGTTTACGTAGTCTCACCTGCGGGGGACATGTTTAGATAAGAGGATCAGATAGTTAATGGGTGACGTTTGCTTCTTTATTAGAGAACCGTCCGGCTGACAAGATGTGAGGGCGTTACAGCAGCGCTGGCTGCAGTGAGTCTGCTGACACCACAGGACGACTCACACGGATGTCTAAGACAACAGCCAGTTCACTGAGTGAGTGTGAAGTGAAAATTGTGTTTCAAATGTTGTTTCCGTCGACGAATGAGAAAAAAAACTGCGGAGTACCACAGAAAACTACATCAGACTGAAACTAAGGGGCATATAATGCCAGAGAAACATTTTCTTCTGTAAATTCAATTTTATTGCTTAATCGGCTCATTCGGAGCACAGGCACTGACTGCTTAAATGTGATATAGTGCCTTGATATTGCATTACCTTGTTTCCAAACGAAGTGCTACTGTCACCCACAAACAGGTACACGTGAAATTAGTTTATTTATTACGTCTTTGATGTGTAAACGTGTTGTTTCACCTTGTTTCAAACTGCTACACATATTGACCTTGCTGATGCGCAAAATGTGACACATTTTTGTTTATGTATGTTGTATTTTGCTGATTACTGTATGGATCTCTGTGATAAATTGGTTCATTTCTTGGTACTGCTTCCCTATCTTGGTCGCTGCATGAAATATAAGGTAAGTGGTGATACTGTGATATGACGTATCATATATGACCATAGACGATTTTTTTTTAATAATGAGTGGCATTCAGTTTGACAAGCTCCACAACGCAGAGGCTGGGTGAGAACAGTCACAGGTAAGGAAATGGGGTGGGGGTGGAGGGGGGTGGGGGGAGGGGTGCACGTGAGTGGTCTACAGTGGTGGAGCGGCTGACCAGCGTTGGCGTCTTGTCAAGCCACGTGGACCTGCCTGATTCAAAATGGTGGACATGATGTCCGTTCCGCCACTAGAATGCCCAGTGACATGTGTTCACACCTTCAGGACATATTGTGATAGACATGGAGGCGGATGATATTTCAAATTAAAGGGGAAATTAACATGATTCTGCTAGTACGTGGATATGATTTGTAGTTAGCATTTGTGAGACGATACAGTACCATGAAATTTATGCAACTAAAAATCAGCATATCGTTAGTAGCTTTTATAGTATACAGGTTCAAAAGAGATCAGACATTGAAATTGTATCTCTCAGTAATGGACGTCGTTTGAACTACTCAAATATATCACATCATAATTAATTAAGCTATGAGACACTTTTTAATTGAACGTTAATTAAAATCTTTGCCTAATTCAATACAAAGACACATACACAATTAGCAAGGCAGTACACATTGATGGTTGAGCTTACACATCAGATCCAACATTTAGTTCGTAAGATTAATAATTTTTATTTTACATTTTAATTAATTTTTTTATTATTAGCAAAATTTCAACTCTAACTTAAAATCATCATTGCTACTAATTCTGAGTAACTCAGTGTAAAGAGGAGGAAAAATCCTATACTTATATTTATTGTAGTAACTTACAGCATATTCAGGTTTTTTATACCATTCATGTACAGAAATTTGTGAATCAGGCTGGTAAAAATACAGTCATTCATTGATGTAGATGCAGTGCGGTTTAGTGGACGGGAGGACCAAGGCCTTACAAGGGCGATGACCATCCTGCGTGCGCCTACAGTTTGTTTTTGGCTCAAGAGGTAAGGTCTATGCTCGTTGTAGCCGTGATCCTACTGTATATATTCTCTGTGATATACATTTTTCACACCGTCGGTGGACGAAATATTTCACGCGAGTTCGTAGAGACTGAAGAGTTCTATTGCAGCAGTCAGGACTCTGATTTGTTTCAGCCAGTAGTTCAGCAGAACTTGTATTTTCGTGTGTGAAGTTGATCTGGACTCTGAATTTTTGCACTGAGTCTGAACTTCAACTCAATTTGTCTCAGTGGGACTTTTAATATTTCTGGAACTGATCAACACTTAGGTTTAGTGCACTGTGTGACTATCATTTATGAGTTAGTTTGGAGTTTAGCTTCTGTTAATTTTTAGTTGTGGACACTGTCTGTGTTTTCAAGCTACAAGGGCTCTTTGGAAAGTCCGATGGGTCGCAAAATGTAAACGACAATGAAAATTCCATGAAGCTTTGCACAGATGTGTTGCACAGCGTCTCTTGTATGTCTGTCGATCGCGCTACATCGCTCGTTTCAGTTCTGAGCAAGTAAAGGCGCGTAGAACAACTGTGTCTCCCACAAAGCATGCGGGACTGCTGCGTGGTTTCGCCTGATTCCGCGCAGCCCCACACAGAGCGCCTGTCACGCACTCCCTTTCTCGTGACAATCCTCGACCGCACACTGCAGGTGCAACGAGGCTGCCCGTGCAGCCTTTTCGACGGGAAGTGTTCGATCACCCACCGTACAGCCTGGCCTCTCTCCCTCCGATGTTCATCTCTCCTCACATGAAACGCCGGCTATGAAGACATTTTGGTGTAGATAACGAACTAACTGCAGACCAGCACCGAGAAACGGCTGCCTTCTATGACGAGGATATTGGAAAGATGGTACAATGCTATGACAAATGTTTAAATCGGGTTGGCGACTATGTAGAGAAATGGCTGGAAAGTGTAGCAAACTTTTTCTAATAAAACATTTGGATTTTCACTGTGGATTCGATTTCGCGACCTATTCGACCTTACTTTCTGAATAGCCCTCATATTTTATTTATTAATTTTACATACTTTCTTCACTAACCACTGTAAGAGACCTTAAGCTATTTTCATATCACTTAATGTCAAAGTCACTTTTATCAGGCTATGAATTATCGTGTGAACTTTACAGACAATAACCTTTAGTCGTTTAAGTTCAAAAATTATAGGTGGGGTACGTTATTTAACGTGGGGTGTATCTAAGTAGCAATTATTTGCCTGCCTGGTTAACACGTCAGAAGTTAATTTATTAATTTATTTTATTTGAAAAGCATACAATTATTGGGCACAGACTTTATACCACCTCCAGAATAGACAGTGAGGAGCCATTATTGCCACAAACAGTACACATAAAAGTATACATTTCACCATAGAGGAAGAAACACCCAGTTATATTTCTTGGATGTAACAATGAAGAAAGATGAGTGAATAAGCACGAATATGACATATACAAAAAGCCAAGGGTAACACACAATTATACATGCCACATCAAACCACCCACAAAACCAGAAACTAGCAGCTTTCCAATAAATGGCGCAAAGAGTGAATAAATACTACTGAGCAGAGACAACTAGAAAAAAAGGAACGGAAACAACAGAGCTTATAGCAAAAGACACAATGGATAAAACACACACATAATACAAAAATACGACCGCAAAATCAAAATAAAACTACAAAATTGGAAAGAAACAGAGAACACAAAAACCAAAAAACTCCAGAAACAACACAGACGCTACAGTACATACAAATGCACAGAACAGGAACATCCATGTCATAGCTAGCAAACACACAAATACATATACATAAATCAACACAGAGAACAGCAAATATGCTGAAGAAACAAGGATTACACATTTCATACAGAACAAGAAATATACTCGTCGCATTTACAAGTATCAGCAGAAAAACCGTACAAATATCAGGAAGCTGATGTACACCAGTCAGAATATCAAGACTGCAAATCAGTGTGTTCGGGGATCACAGACAGAAATTTCATAACTAGATACAAAGACAACATAAGCCGCTGGAAATATGAAAATAATCCCTCTACCTTTCCTGAATACCCAATAAAGCATGGATGTGGAACACAATATGCAAGTTGGAGGATGAATGATCACAACAGAAAACTCCTGACATTATACGAAAATTGTCACACACAGAGAGCTCTTGCAGTGAACAAAGGAAGTAATAAATAACCAAATCAAAGAACTGACAACTCACTGAACATGTTAGCCACTAAAAAAATAACAATTAGAGATGTAGAACATACCCAGACTAAATAATAACTTAAAAAAATAAAAGCCACACACACACACACACACACACACATACACACACACACACAAGCGCGCTCGCGCGCGCGCTGACGCACGCATGCACGCACACAGGAACACGCATTGACACGCATGCACATGTCCTTCTCACGCAGCCACCACAACACAAACAAAGGCGAAAGAAAAATACATAGTGACACCTGATAATGCTGCACCAAACCAACCATACTGAACAGTAGAAGCGAGGTGCTAAGTCAAAATGTGCTCGTGAAACGCCGAAAGCCAGAGATCCTGGGTATGCAAATCAGCTATGTACATTTCTAGGACAGCTTATACGCTCCAGTAAGACCACAGGTCTTAAGCAGGAACAAATAGTAATTTAACCTTACCAAAACTGTGCCACAAAAAAGTTGTTTACCACATAACAACAAAATAACAACAAAGACTGTAATCTAGTAACAAATCTGTAATTATTATATGACAATTATTATGTACAAAACAAATATGTATTACATGTCGCTGAAGATACTTGACAAATAAAAAGAAGCGAAACGTGTGTGTTACGATAAAAACAGTCCCTCGTTTAGTTGCATGACACGAACACATCCCAGGACCAACATAAAAATTAAGATGATACGAAAGCGCAGAATCCATAACTGCAGTAGGAGTGACCCCGGTGGAAATAAGTTAACTTCCGATGAAAGCAGACCACGACAGAGTCTCCTGTTTCCGCGCATGAACAGGGTTCAGCACGTTCTGGATCTTATACTCCGTAGTCGGCGTAGTCAACTGACCATTGACGTCACTGGTCCATTCGCGATGTGACTGACGCCGATTTACACGCGAGCACGTGACGTGCACGCATAACGAGTAGTCGATTTTGTCCAGACAGTCGTTTGTTTAAAACGGGCTTAAAGTGGTTCGGGAGTGACTTTCGCTAGGGTCGGCACACGTAATTTGCTATCCCTGAAATATTACATTTGCTTCTATAAAGCGTAATTCCTCGATTAGTTGTGCGAGACGACGTGAAGGGAGTCCGTACAAAAGATTTTCAAACACATTTAGGCGTTAGTAGTTGACGGTTATTGACGTCATCTGCTCGTTCTCGGTGGACCTCTCGCTGTTTTGTTTATTCCAGTGGGTACCTGCAGCTGTGCATTCCGCAGACAGCGCCGCGTTTAAGGTCAGTAGTTACACAGCCCTCCCAGCGGCAAGAATTTCGTTGCTCGTTAAACTTGAGACAGTTCCAACTAATTTGTTCCGCTGGGAACTTTCCAGACGGTACAAAGTCGGCTACTCTGCTCGGAATACATTGCCTAAGATATTTTTCTTCTTAAAAGTGCCATATTTCACGGGAATAGGACTAGTCTGCTTTCGCGCAAGAGGACCAAGTTTGCTCGGAGGTAATGAATAGTCACAGCACTCAGTGAACAAACTTCATAAAAGCATCCCTCAGCCATTCAACCTGACTGTGCGTAAAGTGGACTAGAGACAGTGTTGCAGATTTCACCGTGATAAAAGGCGTGGGATACGTACAGTAGATACAGTTCTGGCATACTCGTAGAAAATGTAGTCGAGATGCAGTGATCAATAAGTGCAAGTAAAATACAATGTCTAATCCGGCTTATTTCCAAAATACACACCTTCTAACCTCTGTCCCCCTACATTTTTCAGCTTCTTGTTGAAACAATTTTCTTTGCGATGATGAGACATGGGTAAGGAATGACTAACAGAGAGAACACGCTACGAACTAAGATGACCGTGCTGCCTAAAATAAAATGTGTCTGGTTTCCTTATGAATAATAAATTCATCGGTTCTTCAAATCACGTGAAAAGGTTCCTTTGGAGTAACAACAATTCATACCGCTTTCTTCCGTTATTGAGTTCGTAATTAGCACACGTCATAACAGTGGCTGCACCCAACCATGATCATTGCAGCAGTTACGTTCAGTTCCATTTTCACACTAAAGATTACCGTTACTATACTGCTTTTCCGAGTCAAACTATCACATTATAGAAGTTCACGATCTTCGTAATAACTGCTCAAGTTACCGTACACTCACAAACAGATGCTACCGGCTAGAAATGACGATGTTGTTTCTCCACCAGACGAACCCTCCGCGAATTAACAGATTAATCACTCGCCTTGTCCTGCCACCCGACAGAAACCTTCCAAACTCATATATTTTTCAACATCTACAGACTGTCCATTATTTTTTGGCGACTCGGCTGTCATGATCGCTCCACGTGAAACCTGAGCAAACAACTCCTTCGTCTCACATAAACACGTGCGTTAGCTATTGGGCATTATTGCAAGAAACAGCGAGACAATGCCTCCTGCCTCCGAATGCTGCAGAAACTCAGCGTGCGACTGAGTAAGTCATACCACTAGCAGTAAAAGTATCCCTTACAAGCTTGCGGACCTTTAAATAATTACGCACCCTCAGACTCAGAGTTGCAATATTACAAGTTTTGGCTGGTTTAGTTGTCTAGGGGCTGGGATACGTAGTTGCCGCATTACAGGCCAAGTACTGCTGAGTCTACAGTATACGATAAGAATACACACATGAATCGAATGGTCGAAGGTTTCTATCACTCGGCAATTGCGAATTATGAAAGTAACATATAAATTTATCAATGAAAGACTGCAATTAAATAAAATCTGCAGCTACTATCTTAACGACTTTAAATCATGAGTAAGATAGTAGAAGTACTTTAGATAATGCGGTGTATTTCTGCAAAACCCTTATTGGTGTCGATGGTCCAGCAATTAAATAAAATATAAGTTGAATAACAAGGAAACAATAGATTCCTACAACACGTAATTAGTAAATGAACAACAGCACAGCACACTTCGTCTTCACTGTAGAAACCTCGGAAACGTCACCAGTTTACAAGTCGGCACTCCGAAGCATTTCTGTCTCTCGCGACCACGCGCAAACCGCTCCACACTCTCCAAGTCTCTCTCGCAACCGCGCGTCCAGCACTTTCAGTGTCCTGTGCCACACTGTCCATAACTCCCTCGTGTCCTCTCCGGAAACGATGCTCCTCCCCAACCTCCATACGTCCCTCTTAGTAACGAGCGCTGTTGTTGGCTAGAGCGCTCCCACCATGTCTCCAAGCCAACGTGCACTCAAACATTTTGAAACACATTCGAAATACTGGATTTACATTTAAATAACTTAAAATTAAATAAATATTCCTACGACTGGACCATAAACACGCTCTAACACACGTTATTAAATACATAAACAAATTAAATAAACATATATCGAAGGAATAGCAACAAAAGGTAGGAAATTAGCCTAATGTCTCTGGGCAAATATTTAACCAGCTACTTCATGAATAGTATATATCGTATATAAACAAAGACATAGATGAATAAATATATTTGTAAGCATGCTGCTACCGTTTCTTCGTGTAACTGTGGAGTACTTACGGCCTGACGCGATCGACAGTAATTGGAAACTTTGACCTCCAATAAGTCATGTACTGTTTAAGTTACATCCCTGTAATTGATGCCAATTTAGGTTTACACTAATAGCTTTCTAAAGACACGTAGATCGAAGAAGTCGGATGAACTATTTCGATTTTGGAAATTCGTTGCAGGGTGTTACTTGTATAATTTATCGTCAGACACTAAACTTTAAACTAATAAACATATTGCAAATCTGATTACACCATCAGAAGGGTCGTGGAAATAATAGTAATGTACATTAATATTTTAAACATAGCTGCACAACAGAAATGGTTTCACGTAATAAAATTATAAACAGCCAACCAGTTGCAACTGGTCGGCTGTTTATAATTTTATTAAGTAATGTACACGTTTCTTTTTGAGGTATCATGATTCATCTGGCTACTACTAATTTCTGTACGAACTGTGAAACGTCTGCCATTATGGTTTCACGAAGTCCGCCATCTTTGGCACTCCCGGCACAGACATCTCCTTCACCGACACAAAGCACCGTCCTCGCCACAGCGCACTTCCCCGCCACTTGCTCGGCTGGAGCACGCGCTCGCTGGGGCTCCCCACCCCCTCTCGCCCGCCCCTCGTGTCTGCTGCCGGGCCGCGGCTTTGACGCCCCAACTCCAAACATATAATATTTCCAGGGCGCCACAACTCGCCTGTTACCTCACAAGCTTTACGTAACACAAAAATTCGAAACAATTTGTTTCTGATTTCCTTGTTATATGTACTCGTATTAATCTATTTTCAGTGTAACATTTCCCGATTACTATCACGCCCTGCTACAAGCAAACATAGTTCTGCAAATCTGTGAATTATCCCAAATACCGAGTGTCTCCGAATCCAAGACTACTCCGGATGCAAGACGACACCCCATCGTTCAAAAAGGAATCACAGAAAAACGTGTGTACACATACTAGGTCTACGTTGAAAACTTACAAATGGTCACCGAGTTACAGGTAACTAAACGAGACAATGAAACCACCGGTACACAGAAAATAAAATCAGCTAAGGAGCTCTGTTAGTCACATACAGGTGCCTCTTACTCCTGGTTCCTGGAGTGGTCGACGGAACCTGAAGCGTCACTGCCACACTCGAGGTTATCTTGCATTTCTTCCCACAGTAGATCGCCTTAACTCCCACCCAACGCATTTCTTACACATTATTCCTTCAAGTTGTTCACAGTTGATGTACTGGGTAATGCGTGTCCAAATAGCCTGGAACCATTCCGCAGTTAGAGACACTAAAGCTTCATCAACTTCCCGGTGCGAGCCAGGGCTTGATAACCTTGAAGCAAGCAACTGCTGCGCAGATGGCATTTAAATGGCTTGTTCACCACAGTATCTAACACCTGTAGTTGTGAAGTCATGCGTCCTGGAATGGCGACAATATCTGTGTTTAATTTCAAGATTTCTGCCTTCACTGATGGTGTCAGATGCCCCGTGTGAAGTCATGAAAGATCGACATCTAATGGTTTTTTGAAGAGCACCTAGCCTCCTGATTCAGAACGTACGGAGCCAATCTTTAACCAACTCGTTGGTCATCCATTCTTTTCTCACGCAACGAAATATGATACCGAGCGTCAGCTTTTCCTTTTTACGATTGAGGATGACGGTACAGTCTCACCTTTGTTCTTCATCTACATCTACATCTACATTTATACTCCTCTAACCACCCAACGGTGTGTGGCGGAGGGCACTTTACATGTCACTGTCATTACCTCCCTTGTCTGTTCCAGTCGCGTATGGTTCGCGGGAAGAACGACTGTCTGAAAGCCTCAGTGCGCGCTCGAATCTCTCTAATTTTACATTCGTGATCTCCTCGGGAGGTATAAGTAGGGGGAAGCAATATATTCGATACCTCATCCAGAAACGCACCCTCTCGAAACATGGAGAGCAAGCTACACCGCGATGCAGAGCGCCTCTCTTGCAGAGTCTGCCACTTGAGTTTGCTAAACATCTCCGTAACGCTATCACGGTTTCCAAATAACCCTCTTCTTTGGATCTTCTCTATCTCCTCCATCAACCCGATGTGGTACGGATCCCACACTGATGAGCAATACTCAAGTATAGGTCGAACGAGTGTTTTGTAAGCCACCTCCTTTGTTGATGGACTACATTTTCTAAGGACTCTCCCAATGAATCTCAACCTGGTACCCGCCTTACCAACAATTAATTTTATACGATCATTCCACTTCAAATCGTTCCGCACGCATACTCCCAAATATTTTACAGAAGTAACTGCTACCAGTGTTTGTTCCGCTGTCATATAATCATACAATAAAGGATCCTTCTTTCTATGTATTCGCAATACATTACATTAGTCTATGTTAAGGGTCAATTGCCACTCCCTGCACCAAGTGCCTATCCGCTGCACATCTTCTTGCATTTCGCTACAATTTTCTAATGCTGCAACTTCTCTGTATACTACAGCATCATCCGCGAAAAGCCGCATGGAACTTCCGACACTATCTACTAGGTCATTTATATATATTGTGAAAAGCAATGGTCCCATAACACTCCCCTGTGGCACGCCAGAGGTTACTTTAACGTCTGTAGACGTCTCTCCATTGATAACAACATGCTGCGTTCTGTTTCCTAAAAACTCTTCAATCCAGCCACACAGCTGGTCTGATATTCCGTAGGCTCTTACTTTGTTTATCAGGCGGCAGTGCGGAACTGTATCGAACGCCTTCCGGAAGTCAAATAAATAGCATCTACCTGGGAGCCTGTATCTAATATTTTCTGGGTCTCATGAACAAATAAAGCGAGTTGGGTCTCACACGATCGCTGTTTCTGGAATCCATGTTGATTCCTACAGAGTAGATTCTGGGTTTCCAAAAACGACACGATACTCGAGCAAAAAACATGTTCTAAAATTCTACAACAGATCGACGTCAGAGATATAGGTCTATAGTTTTGCGTATGTGCTCGACGACCCTTCTTGAAGACTGGGACTACCTGTGCTCTTTTCCAATCATTTGGAACCTTCCGTTCCTCTAGAGACTTGCGGTACACGGCTGTTAGAACGCGGGCAAGTTCTTTCGCGTACTCTGTGTAGAATCGAATTGGTATCCCGTCAGGTCCAGTGGACTTTCCTCTGTTGCGTGATTCCAGTTGCTTTTCTATTCCTTGGACACTTATTTCGATATCAGCCATTTTTTCGCTTGTGCGAGGATTTAGAGAAGGAACTGCAGTGCGGTCTTCCTCTGTGAAACAGCTTTGGAAAAAGGTGTTTAGTATTTCAGCTTTACGCGTGTCATCCTCTGTTTCAATGCCATCATTATCCCGGAGTGTCTGGATATGCTGTTTCGAGCCACTTACTGATTTAACGTAAGACCAGAACTTCCTAGGATTTTCTGTCAGTTCGGTATATAGAATTTTACTTTCGAATTCACTGAACGCTTCACGCACAGCCCTCCTTACGCTGACTTTGACATCGTTTAGCTTCTGTTTGTCTGAGAGGTTTTGGCTGCGTTTAAACTTGCAGTGAAGCTCTCTTTGCTTTCCCCGTCTTATAACGTGTCGCTAATTCTCGACCACCATCACCACATTCTATGCTGGAAGACACTGAGCACGTTATGTTCGACGTCACAGCACGAGTCACTGCATCGCATCACCGTTTTACACCACCCAGAGCTGGCTTTAAATTAGATACTCTGTTCCTGTGCCAACTCACGGGCTTTATTTCGTATGATATCGCGAGAAACTGGCATTCCCTCTACGCTTCTCGCGCAGAAACGCCACATCATTCATTTCAGTATCTTCGAAATGTGCGCTCTGTAGACCAGTGAAAGCTCTCCTAGTCGACTTCCCACTTTTGAGACTTCCTTCGTCCTTCCACCACATCCGAACATTGGCACCTGTGAGTCCATTATTTCTCGAAACCGAACAGTCGTTACCTCTGCATGCGGTACAACCACGATCTTGAAACTGACATTGTTCCACAGCCCACACAATGATCCCATACACACTTTACTATGCAGTTTATAAGTGGGATCTTCAAAGACAAACAACTGATAAAAAATATTTGCCGCAAGGAACACTTCTTGCTATCGTACAACAAGGCTCGAAGTACATATGTACGTTCAAGGTTAAAGCGGTAGGCGTGAGAGGGACTATAGTCACAGCTTAATGGACGCTTCGGGTTCTATTTGGCAAACAAAGGAATACTCCACATCATATGCCGCGAATGCAAGAGAATCCCCTACGTCTGGGCACTAAATTTTGGGAAAAAACTTGTCTTGGATTCGGAGATATACGATATTTCCCTAAAGAAATTGCGGAAAACTTAATTACTCACATTTCCACAATTTTATTTTCTATGCTCGTAAATGAAAATGCCGTGTGGCTATGGCCTCCCGTCGGCTAGACCATTCGCCTGGTGCAAGTCTTCCGAGTCGATGGGGATGGGGATGGGGATGAAATGACGACGACAAGGGCAACACAACACGCAGACCCTGAGCGGAGAAAATCTCCGACCCAGCTGGGAATCGAACCCAGGCCGGTATATATGACTTCCGTCGCGCTGATCACTCAGCTACCAGGAGCGGACTCTACGTTCTTCAAGACTCATCCTTTCATACGTTTCAATAGTGGGGAACACTAAATTCTTACGTGTCAGCATTGAAATTTCAAACAGAAACTGGAATATATGAGCTAATAAAAACGACGCATATCAGCGGCATCATGGTCGCGCAGTACGTCTGGAATTTTCTGAGGTTGAACCGACATTACGTTTTCTGTTCGTCATTACGGGGCAGTACTGTTCAGTACCAGGGATCACTCTGTAGATTTTCCCCTCTAACCATCCCTGTAACAAAAGTTCATTATTTTTCATGTTCCATTTTCTAACGATAGCATTGAGTTTTTATGTGTTGTCTTTTCCCAGAACTACCAAAATTGCTCCGAAAATTAAGGTTTTTGAAAATGGGAAACCATGAACCAAGGCAGAACATGATAATTTACCTAGGAACAAATATTCGATTGAAATTTCAAAGCGTTTCAATCCAGAAAACCTTGTCAATAGTTTATTTAGTCGCCTGTCAAGTTATTATTCTAATTTCCATTTTTAAAACAAATGCATTTGCTAAGACATTAAAGAGATTCAGTTAATTTTTAAGTATCACATGTTCCATGGTAAATGACCTCCTTCCGTTTGAAGTTCCAATCGAATGTTTGATAAAGTATGGCTTTGCCGTTCATACGTTACTTACTAGTTTTAAAATTATATAGAAACTAAATAATTAACAGTATTTTTCAAATACCCTATACAGCACCCAAATAAGTTGGAACTCGAAATAATTACAAATTCTGCACGAGCTCAACCCCATGTGTAGCAACAATGAAAACTATAGAAAATGGCGAAAACTGCTTAGAACTATCGCTTGTGCACATATCTTCATGTGATTCTAAAATCGGTCACTAAACTGAGTGAGGATAACAAAATGTCTAGCTACACTACCATCTAGGTACAACACACTTCACACAAGTGAAACTGTCCGAGTGGGTCCCGAGTCGGGGCTGAATAGCTCAGTCGGTAAGATTGTTCTTTTTTAACCTGCCAGGAAATTTCGAAAATCTATTCTTGGTTTTCACTATTTCTTTGATCAAATATATGAATATAGAGAAAAATACAAGACCTCTTTAGGTGATTTTGTTTTATGGTTACCAGTCCGTGGTCCAAAATATATTCCTCTGCCTAACTTTTCGCACTCCAATGCTTGAGATGTTATCAGAGGCTATAAAAAATCAAAGTGGTTACAGTCTCTAAGAAGCTCAGCAAGCCTAACTGCTTCGCTTTTTTCGTGTTGAAATTTGTTGGTGCTATTGATGTTATTATTTAAGGTCGACCAATAACTTTACGTTTAAAGGCGTTGCTGCATCGCAGGAACGTGAACTATGGCGACGCCATTACCAAATGTGACCGATCCGGCCCAAGGTGCTGTTATTCTTTTCATTCCTAGCAAAGAGCAAACATCGGTAGACATCCATCGGAGAATGAATAATGTGCATGGGGCAGCTCGTCTATCGAGAAACATCGGTGTGGAATGGAGCACCAAGTTCCGTGTTGGTCGCGATTCGTCTCCGTGTTGCAAATGTCGCAACACAGAAGTTACGGCAACCCGAGTGGAAGATATTCTAACACCCACCCTATAGTCATGGCCTCTCTCCATACGATTACCGCGCCTTAGATCGCCTCACAAAGGCCACGAATGTGCACCAGGCAGTTACGGACTTGTTTACATAGCAGGATACGGTGCTTTACCAAACAGGTATCTTGTACCAAGTGCGTCGATGAGACGGTTGTCTCAGTACTCACGGCGATTTGGACTAACTGGCATACCGATTCTCAACTGTATGGCCGCAGAACGGGAACTTTTTGATTGCTGCTTATATTTGTACTGGGTTCGTGCATACGTTCGTAGCGTTTTCCCATAAAACACAACAGATACATATAACACAGATTTTAGTCTTCAAAAACATATTCTCCTCCTCTATTTACTACAGTCTGCCAAAGCTGGGATAACTTTACGATACCACAACTTTAGAAATCACATAGTTTTGGGGCGAAAAACTTGTCGAGTTATGTTCGAAGCGAGTTTTCGTCCTCAAAGGAAGTTCCTTTAAGGTTGTTCGACAGACAGAGGAAAAAGTGAAAATCTGAGGTCGCAAGATCAGTTGAGTAAGGTTGGTGTGCAGTGACTTCCCAACACAACTGCAGTATAGGGTTTTCTCTTAGTCCAGCAGAAAGCGAGCGACCATTTTTGTGAGTGGCGTCACTTCCTGTAGTCTTCTGGTCGTTCTTCTTGGACTGCGCCTGCAAGACGTCTCAGTTGTCGACAGTAAACATAGTTACGCCTCTGGGAAGCAATTAGCAGAACGGAACACCGCCGCTGTTCCACCAGATGGATTACGCTTGTCTTTTGTGGATGAGCGCAGGTCTTTGTACGGCGAGTTGTTGCTTTTTTGTGCTCAACCACCCCTCTCCTTTCCTTGTGTTAGCATAAATACACCGTTTCTCGTCACCAGCAGCAGATGCGTGATAGAAATGGCCGATGTTGTTAATGAACCAATTGATGACGAGCAAGCAGAGATGCATGTATGGCTAGCAGCTGATTATTATGATTTTGACTTAGCCACAGAACCGATTTTTCACCATTGCATGCAAATGTCGCATGATGATTGAATGATCACAGTCCGTCACATTTTCCAGTTCTCGAGTAAACTAAAGCCGATAATTTGGATTGTGGATTAATGCGTTTAAACGATCTTCATCAAACCCCAAAGGTCTTCCTCAACGTGTACAGTCACTGGGATTAAAACGATAAAACGATCCTTCTTAAAACTAGCAACTCATTTTATTCCCGTATTTTGTCCAATGGCATTATCCCCGTGCAAAGCGCAAATGTTTCTGGCTCATTCCATTGCTGTCACTTCTCTCTTGAAATCGAACAGTTCTGATTTCTTCATTTGGTACTCCATTTTCTAGAATTCACAGCTCCACTCACTATCCCCAAATGACAAAATGACAATATGTGAACTCAGATAGCTCCAGTGAACTACAAATAAAAAAATGATTCTCTCTAACTGAATCCATATCCGCCAGGATAGCCAAAACAGAAACATTACGAACTTACGCGTCAACATAATACTTAAGAAATCCAACTACTGTTTTTTTTCGAAATTAAAAGAACCAACATGCAGCGAGCGAGTTATTAATTCTTTTAAAAATTTTATCAAATGTTTCTCGTGTAACCCGCCCAGATAAATGTGCGTGTTAAAGCGCCTTTTCCGGCCCGGGGTGTGCGCTGTTCTCGGATCGAATCCGTGCACAGGCGTCCCACATTCCACAGGGTGAGTACAGGGATGACACCCAAGTCCCACCTCAGCTATATGATTCGCGGGCACACGCACAAGCAAAACAAGAAGCACCTTCAATAACTTTTCTTTCATGTTTCCAATAAAACTTCCGCCATTTACAAAGGCAGTGTTGTGTCAGTCGTACAATATTGTTCATTAGATACATTGTATTACGCCAACATTCCCGATCACGAGACAAGTTTGCACTTGTTGACTTGGTACAATGTAAATAATAAACCTTTTTTTTTTTTTTTTTTTTTTTTTTTGCTGACATACACTGCCTTTGAAAATGACGGGAAATCGAAACGCGTAAAGTTAATGAAAAAATAAAAGTGTAGTCAAGACGTAAGAAAAGTTATTAAAAGTGCTTCCAAATGGCCACGTTCGTCTCATAGCATTTTCATGAAAATTGCAGCAAAAACAAGAAGACATTTTCTTCCGTTTCTGTTTCTATAAGTAGGTCGATTGTAAAATTTGTGTCATCTCCATCAACTACCAACGCTGCCTGATGTGTGTTAACCGTGAGATCATTCACTTGTAGAAGGAATAGAAGTGAACCCACAACTGAACCCTGTGGGACTCGATTTGTGATCTAATCTGCATTTAAATTTTCTTGAGTCCCGGCATCATCTGAAATACTGAGAACTACTTTTTTCATCCTCTAAATACGACTGAGAGCCGTCATTTCTGAAACCAGTGAGCTTTTCTGAGCGACTGTGACGACGAATGCTTTCCGCACAGGTGGATAAGTTGGCGACTTGCGCGAGAGCAGACTGAAGCCGGTTTCTCGCGCGGTTGGCGGCTCGGCGCTGGAAGCGGCTAACGTGGCGCGACATTGTCGGCCGGACGGTCTCTCGATTAATGGCGGCAAGCTGCGCGAAACTCCAGGCAGCGCCGTAGCCGGCTAACAGGACTAGCGGCGGCGGCGGCTAAGTTATGGCTGCTGGCCGGGACACGCAATTAGCGAAGGGCGCTGGCGCCAGTATACTGGCGGGGGAGGGGCGGTGGCTGCACCAGCGCAGCGCCAGCCGGAGCTTCACGACAGGTGCGCCGTTCCTCCCGTCCCTGCCTCCCTCTCTCTGCTTCCTCTTCCCACCCCCACCCCCTTCCATACCACCCTTCTACAAGATGTGTACGGCATCTCGTGTCCATTTTTACTGCATTACCACAGAGAAGCAAACGAGAACACTGCACATGTCCTGTAGGGTACCTAGTGCTGCAGTCTACCAAAGCCACGATTTGGTAGTTTTGGCACAGTACATGCCGGTGGTATTGCCGTAACTGGTAGAGAAAGAAACATAAATGACTGTGTAAGAGAGGAACTGGTAACCGACGACTACTTCTTGTTTTCTAATTTGTTTTTTTATGTTTTGCACATAATTAAAACAGCACATCATTCATTATTAGTCCATTTTGTATTTTATATCCTTACAGAATATAAATCGCATTTTGTAAATAATAAAAATTAGTTGATAGCGTAACTTCTGCGCATTTATATATCAAAGCAGTTACTTTCGATGCAAGTACAGTTTACATACGCAAACATAAAAAGTCTGTGTAATTATTGTTATTATTTTGTACTGAGTAGAACGTTCTTCATCAGTACGAAACGCAACAGTTTCCCGTTGTTATTGACAAATGCGAAAGTTCTTTATGAATAACAGGAAGATGTTTTATATGATATCTACGAAGTATTGTAGCAATGTTCAATATAGTTTAGTTTTCCAGATTTTCTTTTATTGTACCTCTTTTTTTTATTTTTACGTCAAACCTCTGTTTCACATTACAAATCAACATTTTTCCAATAAAACGTGAGTACGTGAACTGTATGTTGCAATTTTAATTTTGCTGTAAATACTGTTTATTTTTAAGTATCAGAGAGGAGGATACGTTATGCGGCTCTTTATGTATCCTCACTCAGTTAGTAGACGATTCACCGCTATTGGCTTCTAGAGAAATCTAGTAAAACACTGACTGCATATGCACAGAAAGCAATTGGTATAAAGCCAGGTAGGTATGCAACACACGTAACATACAAGTAACGCAGGTTCAGTCTTAACCGGCGAAGGCTACCAAAAAGACTACTGCTCGTAACGCTTAGTTACACTATGTGATCAAAAAGTATCCGAACACCTGGCTGAAAATGACTTACAAGTTTGTGGCGCCCTCCATCAGTAATGCGGGAATTCAATGTGGTGTTGTCACACCCTCAGCAATGATGACAGCTTCCATTCTCGCAGGCACACGTTCAGTCAGTTGCTGGAAGGTTTCTTGAGGAATGGCAACCCACTCATCACGGAGTGCTGCACTGAGGAAAGGTATCGATGTCGGTCGGTGAGGCCTGGCACGAAGTCGCCGTTCCAAAACATCCCAAAGGTGTTCTGTAGCATTCAGGTCAGGACTCTGTTCAGGCTAGTCCATTACAGGGATGTTATTGTCGAGTAACCACTCCACCATAGGCTCTGAATTATGAACAGGTGCTCGATCGTGTTGAAAGATGTAATCACCATCCCCGAATTGCTCTTCAGCAGTGGGAAGCAAGAAGGTGTTCAAAACATTAATATAGGTCTGTGCTGTGACAGTGCCGCGCAAAACAACAAGGTGTGCAATCCCCCTCCATGAAAAACACGAAAGCACCATAACACCACCGCCTCCGAATCTTAGTGTCGTCACTACACACGCTGGCAGATGACGTTCACCGGGCATCCGCCAGACCCATACGCTGCCATCGGATCGCCACATTGTGTTTCGTAATTCTCCACTGCACACAACGTTTTTTTCACCTTTCATCATCCTGATGCAGTTTGGAATTCCTGTGTGGTGGTCTGGACAGTTGTCTGCCTACTACACATTACGACCCTCTTCAATTGTCAGCAGTCTCTGTCAGTCAACACATGAGGTCGGCCTGTACGCTTTTGTGCTGTAGGTGTCCCTTCACGTTTCCACTTCACTATCACATCGGAAACAGTGGACCTAGGATGTTTAGGAGCTTGGAAATCTCGCGTACAGACGTATGACAGAAGTGACAACCAATAACCTGACCACGTTCAAAGTCCGTGAGTTCCATGGAGCGCCCCATTCTGCTCTCTCAAGATGTGTAATGACTACTGAGGTCGCTGATATGGAGTACCTGGCAGTAGGTGGCAGTACAATGCACCTAATATGAAATACGTATGGTTTTGGGGGTGTCCGGATACTTTTGGTCAAGTAGTGTATGACAGTCTACGGTAGCCTACAGTACTTTGACAGTTCTAATCGAATCTCATTCAAGTCCAGCTCTCTCTGCACACTAAGGCGCGGTTCACACTGAGGCGGTATGATATGTGTGATAAGACATGCACTACACCTCGCGATACGTCACAAAAGCAACTTGCATGACGGAGCGCACAGAAACATAGGAGAAGTGACTTCACTGGTCCACAGTGTGATGACAGCGGCACGACACCGGCACACGTCTCTGTCGTAGTGTACAGCGCAATACGGAGCGCTGGTACCTCTGCGCAACTTATGCGTTAAACAGCGAGGGACAGTCAAGTCGTTCGAGAAAAAAAGGTGAACCCTTCTATATAGTTTGTTTCTCAGTGAAACTTTTACTTTCCGCGTCTAAAACTAAAAACCGCTGTTTTGAGACGCAAGCTTATTCGCTTTATGCAGTGTTCCTCATTCGATTTTGAGCAAACTATCATTTAAAAATATTGATTTGTCGCATCTTATATTCCGACATCACACATTGATAGTGAACTAGTTTTTCTTTCGTTACTGCCCATAGTTATTGTGATACTGTACAAATAATTAAGCCACCAGCCATATTTTGAAAAGTTTGCAGTGAAGAATGCAGTCGCCGCAGCTAACATAACGAAATTGTTTTTAACAGAGCGATACCTCTCTCTGTTCTCTAGAAAATATAGGAGATAAACTGGAGGTTGCCCGCGGCAATGTTGGCACCTATGTGCCAGATGCTATCTACGCGAAGCTGCCTCTTGTTTACACTCAAGCTGAAACTGGGAATGAAAAACTTACTGAGACTAGAAGACATTTGGTGTCATCAGCTGATGATTCTTGCATTATTTATCTCTCCAGCAGGCCTAATCAGGGCAATTCCTTATACGGTGGCATGAGGCAGTACTGGATGTTTTTCAGTATTTGCTTTCAGGTTTCAGGAAACTTTGTGACAGGTGTAAAAGAGAACTGAAAGGTCAAATTCCTCTTATTTGTGAACGAGCGGCTGGACAAAGCTGACTGACAATGGCATGTCAGAATTTTGCTAATCGTCATGGGTGTCTTCTGGTTCTTCAGATACGTTCTCTGCCCCACGCAGAATTCATCATCATGCTACACCGTTGACGGTGACTGACCTTGCTTCAAATCCATCGTCGTTACTTCTGAATACTCTTCGAACTGAATCAAATACAGCTATGTGAAACTGTACAGTTGTAGAAATACTCTCTTAGGTTCATTAATTTGTTACCATTATTTATATGCTGACTGCGAAACCTAGCGTCTCCTGGGTATTTATTTATAGCTGTGTCTGAGACTTCATACAATGTGGAATTTATTTTCGACTTTTTATAAAGCCGCTATGTAAACGCGGGGACGTTATCCAAAAAGTGTTTTGACTGTGGATGGTCACCATTCAGCGGATATTTTAAAACCTCAGAGGGGACCTGAAAAACTTCAATATGCGCTTTTCCACTCGAGCAATAAATTCCACCAGTTTCTTTTCACAATTTCAGAACGTCACAGAATTAGAATTCACGGCCCTCCCGTCAACTGAAGGAAACGTGGTATAATCAATCATAACATTATACGTAAAAGCACTATTTGTTATCACCCCGAGGAAGTTCTACACGCTCTTCACCTACTTCTTGAGGTTCTTCTGAACCATCAGATGAAATTAGCGAGTGCCATAGTCGATCAGCGCCTAGACGAGATTGGCGCTGCTCTTCTGTCTCTGCTTGCCTCGTACCATCTCCCCCTTCCGTATTCTCTCCCATTCACTAAGCGCAAAAGTCTCACGATATGACGTGCTCATTCGTAATCCTGCCTAACTAATTCTAAACTTGGCAGGTGTCGGCCACCACTGTCTAAGGCTCTAGCAATACTCTAACGATCTCGATCATTACTTAAGCGCTTCTGTTTTTACGTAAACGCTTCTGAGGTGCCAGTTGACAAAGGAGGCTCACAGTCAGTCTTCAGTCGCGCTACCCATTGGTCATCACTTTCGAGACACCATGAAGCAGCTGTGCAAACACGCTGAGAACTTTTCTCTGTGAGTGAGGAACGATATAATGCATGGTACTCTCGATAAGAGTTACATTGTACCTCGGTTTTGGAAAGAATTTGTAATAAGCGAGTTAAAGCCTGATGACCTCAAGCCACAGCAAGTTTCACCTCATGATCTTCACTTAATTCTTGAACCCTCATGGTCCCCAGTCTTTGAACTGTTCTAGTACAATCAGATAGTCGCGGCTTTTTTCTCGACATTTTTATTCGTAAACAAAACGTAACCTAAATGTAGTGAGTAGTCACCCAAATCACAAAGCGAACTGAATAAATTCGTTTCTCATAGCTATGAATATAAACAACACACATGTAAATAAGGAAAGCAATGTCGTTAAATTTTTAATACATAAAGTGAAATCAGTAACCCCGAATATACTAGCGAAGTAAATACAATGTTAATTTATTATTCGCAAAGATAAGACTGTGGTACTTAATGCTGTCATTGACACAAACTTCCAAAAATGCTTCTGTCACTGCAACAAAAAAACAAAGCTAACAGCGCCGTCTACTGGTTTTTGGCTATACTACGAAACTAATGGCACCATCTGTTAGTTAATTGGTGTACTAGGCCACGGTGATCACATCACTGAGCTAAACATCCGAACCACTAAGACAAGCAGATGATTTTAGACAAAACTTTCAGGTGCGCTATCATTTTTCCTGTATTCAGATTTTGATTAAATTAAGCGTATGTGTTGTCCCAAGCTAAGCTCGAGTATCTTGTGTAAACCCCACGAAAATTCCGGTAGTAGTTTTGGAAATAAGTGTGTTCGAACAGGCAAAGAGACAGACAACAGTTTTACAGTAGTGTTACTACACGGTCCGACTTCATCAGCGCCAACCCACAGGAAATTTGCGCCTCTAGTTTCGTTTGTTGCTAGCCTCGCTGTGCATAGACTGGTGGGGGCCACTCCCCTACACTTTGCAGCCGCCTCCGCCTCCGCCTCTACTGCCGCCGCTGTCCTCACCTGCTGTCGTCATATAACGGACGCCATTGCCATCATTAGCCGCTATACTGGCGACGCTCCGTCGTCGGTAATTATCTTCGACCTTCTGTTTCCCTGCTTCTTTTGACCAACAATGGGCACTAAAGTCATCTCCGTCACTTACACCACTCTCTCCTCTGCTCCAACTATCACTATATGGAGCACTTCCTCTGGCCCACCACCCTATATCGATCCACCCCCTCGAACAGTATCGTTTCCCCATAGTCACTTCTTTTGTCTACCCTGCCCTTCCCATAACCAGTCCCATGTCTTCTACCACATTCTTTACCTAGACCCCCCTTCCAACTTTTCCTACACCAACTACCTCCCCTGCAGCTTCCACCGAAATAACAACTCGCCGAGCTATAGTCGCAACACCTGAAGCCACATTATCACCGACATTTGACTCAACCTACTCGAGCCTACTGCAAGGACCCGCTCCTCACCACACCCCACCTCCTTCAATTTGTCAATCTCCACCCCATCCCACAATCACCAAAACACCACAGAAGCGCCCCAACGCAGATACCATTACTGGCACAATAACCAAAAAACCACAAACACCTCCTGATCCTACCGAACACACCGAAACTATCCCCCCCCCCCCCCAACCCCTGCACCTTCTCCCCTGGCTGCTTCCACTTTCCTTCTCTCCAACCCTGAGCCCAAATTCTTAAATGCCAAGTCCCTCACTCTAGAAAAACGAAAATACATCCCTCACACTTCCATCACTCAAATTAACCCACACAAACACTCTGTCCTCGTCAGATCCACGAGTCCCACCTTCCGCTCCGATCTCCTCCTCAAAATTCCGTTTGTTGCCTTTAGTCCTCAAGCCTCCCTTTAGCACCATTTCCACAACCAAGCAGCCCTATCCTCCTCACTGAACCCCCAACTTCACTGCCATGATAACAAAGATAGGCCCTGAGATCATGACACAGAAGGTAGTTCCAATCCTGCTTTAGACATCTGTGCAACCTGCTGTATCTGCAATGACTCAGGTGCCACCTACCTCATGCACAGAGGCTCCCCCTTCATCGATCACCTCCTCGCAGAGGGAGTCCTGATTTACAGCTGCCAACATGAAATAGAATCCTCCAAATCCCTCCTTCCCACTCAGTCATACCATTGCCAAAAACGTCTTGTGTATAATGACCACCTTACCTGTAAGGTTGCCCCTACCTGTCCTCACTATAAAGACCTCCACTTTTTCAAACACTGTCCCAACCTTGCCTATCCTCCCACCTGGGAAACCTGCAATGGTACCCACTCTACCTAATCTGACAAGTGCAAGGCTAAACCCCCATCTGTAGAAACAAAATTAACAATACCTGTCCATCCAACTGATCATTATGTCCATCCAAACACCCAAATCCAACCGCTGAAGGCATCATCAGATTGCTCACTGTTGTCCAAAATTTCCACCCATTCCAATGACTGCATCCTCTACAGCAAATTTCTCTTGCCACCCATTCTGTTTTCCCCTTCAACACCCAGGCCACCAACTCCTGAGACAAAGTCCACTTTATTTTCACCCATCGCAACACCCTATTTTAAACACCTTCAATCCTCACCTACACATCCCACTCCCTAATCTCCCATCTTGGTGTGACAGTAATACAACATCCCTCCCTAGCCACAACGAAGCCCCTCTTCATGTACACCCTCTCCCAACACACAATTGATGCCTTCGTCCTTAATGAAACATTCCTCTAACCATATCACACCATCTGAATTTCTCAGTATATACTCCGTCATACAGATAATCCTGTCTCCCTAAGCAGAGGTGGAGATACAATCAGCCACTACAAAACATCCTTGTTCAGCCACAAATCTTACTCAATAATCCCACTGAACACCTTGTGCGTAGCCTCTTCTTCAAAACCCTAACTGTTACCTGTGCTGCTATGTACATCTGACATATCACTGTTATCACCTATGATTTCCTCACACACATCGGCCATACCCTTTCCATGTATATAAGTGTCACTGTCCTTAACATCCATAGTAGATCCCCTACAGAACTCTGGTGGTGGCATCAGTTCAGAAACTCCCTCCAAGGTGACATTGTCCCACATCTGTCCTGAAAGCAACATGACCCGAGATGTCATCCTCGCATCTCCCAACCTTCTTGGACACCTCACTACAGAAGTCCTCGACCCAAATGCACCACCTACCTGTCCTCCCCACCACATCCTAAACTGTAGCACATACTCATGGACCCAGTCCCCGTCTGTGTCCCAAAATGATCCATGACTACTACTGTGACAACTGGAATGCCCACAGGGAATCGATAGCTACCCTCTAACCTCCTAGAAAGCTGATGGTATGCCAAATGTCACAGCCTTCCGGTTTAGAGCGTCCTCTGGTGATAGGTTACATAAGCTTAAAAATTTTTATGCAACGCCACCCGTGCTGTGACGACGATACGAAGGTAAGAGCAATACAACACCCAGTCCTCGAGCGGTGAACATCTCCGACCCAGCCGAGAATCGAGCCTGTGGCCCTCGCTTAGCAATTTGCCACGCCTCCCAGCAGCTACCGAGGCGGACTGATCTGCTTTCTTCTGACAAGGGACTGATCCAATACGACATTTCAAAACTACCCCTAACGTTTTCACGCAGGAAGAAGAGACTGAAAGAAATGCACTGACAAAATATTAGCTCTAAGGCGCACTGCAAGTCTCCAAAAAAATTTAAAGTTACTCAGTTGTACCACACAAACAACAGTTTTGAGTTACATCACAAACACCTTCCATCAGTTTGGACTCGAGTTTGTTGACACGTATTGTGTTCTGCCCATTCGTCTAATATAGGCTGCCTAGGAAGCTGTTTTCTAGGATCACTAGACAGCAACTCAAGCAAATCGTATTAATGGAGTTTATTACGCTAAGTTAAATTGACAATACTTAACTTTGCGTATTCATAAAGGCGTGTCGCAAGCAAATGGCGACATGCAAATAATCAATGTCCTTCGGTTATACAAATTCAATGCAAGCAAAACAATACAGTTCGTAAGTCACTGCTGTAGCTTTTGTATGACGGCTCATCGTCCACTCCGGCCGCCGCTAGGTGGCACGGCGCTTGTATTCCCTTCGCGTAGAGGCCGCTCCTGCCTCGGAGAGGGGTTCGTCAGCTCACTACCGGCTGACGCCGTCTCACAGCCCCCCCTGCTCTTCGTTCTTTACGGTCGTGCCGGCGCTTGTCATCCACACCTACGTGACTACTCTGCAATTCACATTTAAGTGCTTGGCAGAGGGTTCATCGAACCACAATCATACTATCTCCCTACCATTCCACTCCCGAACAGCGCGCGGGAAAAACCAACACCTATACCTTTCTGTTCAAGCTCTGATTTCTCTTACTTTATTTTGATGATCATTCCTACATATGTAGGTTGGGCTCAACAAAATATTTTCGCATTCGGAAGAGAAAGTTGGTGACTGAAATTTCGTAAATAGATCTCGCCGCGAAGAAAAGCGTCTTTGCTTTAATGTCTTCCATCCCAATTCGCGTGTCATGTCTGCCACACTCTCTCCCTTATTAGGTGATAATACAAAACGAGCTGCCCTTTTTCGCACCCTTTCGATGTCCTCCGTCAATCCCACCTGGTAAGGATCCCACACCGAGCAGCAATATTCTTACAGAGGACGAACGAGTGTAGTGTAAGCTGTCTCTTTAGTGGACTTGTTGCATCTTCTAAGTGTCCTGCCAATGAAACGCAACCTTTGGCTCCCCTTCCTCACAATATTATCTCTGTGGTCTTTCCAACTGAAGTTGTTCGTAATGTTTACACCCAGGTACTTCGTTGAATTGACAGCCTTGAGAATTGTTCTATTTATCGAGTAATCGAATTCCAGCGGATTTCTTTTGGAACTCGTGTGGATCACCTCACACTTTTCGTTATGTAGCGTCATCTGCCACCTGCCACACCATACAGCAATCTTTTCTAAATCCCTTTGCAACTGATACTGGTCTTCGGATAACCCTACTAGATGGTAAATTACAGCATCATCTGCGAGCAACCTAAGAGAACTGCTCAGATTGTCACCCAGGACATTTATATAGATCAGGAACAGCAGAGGTCCCAGGACGCTTCCCTGGGGAACACCTGATATCACTTCAGTTTTACTCGATGATTTGCCGTCTATTACTACCAACTGCGACCTTCCTGACAGGAAATCACGAATCCAGTCGCACAACTGAGACGATACCCCATAGGCCCGCAGCTTGATTAGAAGTCGCTTGTGAGGAACGGTGTCAAAACCTTTCCGGAAACCTAGAAATACGGAATCAACTTGAGATCCCCTGTCGATAGCGGCCATTACTTCATGCGAATAAAGAGCTAGCTGCGTTGCACAAGAACGATGTTTTCTGAAAACATGCTGATTACGTATCAATAGACCGTTCTCTTCGAGGTGATTCATAATGTTTGAATACAGTATATGCTCCAAAACCCTACTGCATACCGACGTCAATAATATAGGTCTGTAGTTCGATGGATTACTCTTACTACCCTTCTTAAACACTCGTGCGACTTGCACAATTTTCCAATCTGTAGGTGCAGATCTATCGGTGATCGAGCGGTTGTATATGATTGCTAAGTAGGGAGCTATTGTATCAGCGTAATCTGAAAGGAACCTAATCTGTATACAATCTGGACCTGAAGACTTGCCCATATCAAGCGGTCTGAGTTGCTTCGCAACCCCTAAGGTATCTACTTCTAAGAAACTCATGCTAGCAGATGTTCGTGTTTCAAATTCTGGAATATTCCATTCGTCTTCCCCGGTGAAGGAATTTCGGAAAACTGCGTTCAATAACTCCGCTTTAGCGGCACAGTCGTTGATAACAGTACCATCGGCACTGCGCAGCGAAGGTATTGACTGCGTCTTGCCGCTTGTGTACTTTACATACGACCAGAATTTCTTCGGATTTTCTACCAAATTACTCCAGAACAACAGGAAATAGTTCAAAACCTTAGTTTAACTAACATTGAAACAGTTCCCTGTTTATTCAATGTAATCGTCATAAGAATGCGAAGTGTATATTGGATGGCGAAAACAAACATTTACCTTAAACAAGGCACACCTTATAAAAGAAAACTTAATGCGTCCATGCACTTGATAGTAATTACTAGTTTTATTTAGACAGAACTGATGTGGAGTAGGAAATGATAGTGGCCGTTGTTCTGCACATTGTGTAGCATGATAGACACTCCTGACCAAGTCCGTAAAACGTTATTATGCAAACTGACAAAGCTCAAGTAACTCAAGTTTAACAAAACTGTTACCTTGATAAGCCTGAAGTGACAAAGACTTATGGGAAATTATATCGTCTAACAGTTTTCTAAAAAATGGTTGAACACTGTCGATTTTTTTTAATTATTCAAGGGCTGAAGTACACTATTAGTTCCGGGTCGAGATCGAATTGTTTTTGTCGTCTGACCAGGCCAGGAGTCCAACAATAGCAATGAACTATTTTCTCCAAGTATGTACGCAGATGTGTCAGATGTGATATTTAGAATTATCTTCCATTTTTGCAGCTTTTGCTACGTCCATCACGAGATTTTTGTAGCTAAACACTCTTTTTTTATACTTTTGCCCCTAATTTGCTGTGAAGTTGTTGATTACACATTTAAAGCTGCAGAAACAGTAATCCACTGATACTTAACGTCGTCATTGTTGTATACGAATGTGTCATAGCATTCATAGACTCCTGAAGCGGGCTATCTTTTTCCATTCTAAATGACAAAGTACGATTTTCACACAACTCTGACATGAATCCCGACTGACTGACTTTATGCTCAGCCATATAGGGGATAACAAGAAGCTACGAATATGTCTATAGTACCGCCTATTAATGACATCTCCTCTACAAGTTTAACTGAAGTAAACTTCGTAACTTTGCGACTTATTTTTCCGTATAATTTTCTGAATCTGTTTAACCAGGTCTAAGAAACCTTGAAATCAGTGACGTTGATCTTATTTGCAATTCAGAGCGCCTAGTGTCTTAGATCTCCGTCGGTAACGGTGCAATGACTCCCACGAGCAGATCAGCTTTCGAAAAGTTTTTCTTTCACATTTTTGTGAGTTTCATTGTGGCGCACATTTCGTACTGCGCGTAAATCTTTCTACCATTTATACAATTTAGTTTCAGATTTTACAAAACAAAACCAGTTTTGTTTTCTGCCTCCTTCGTTTAAGCAAAAAACTTACAGCCTTGCTTCGTCACTGAATGTTATTACTCACCGTGTTTTGTTTGGGCTAGGGTGGTACTACATTTTTGCTCTGGACTCTAATTGGCACAACAGTCATCGTTCGAACCACAATTCATGGAATCGTCAGAATTATTTCCTCTTTCTTCTAATGTTCCCACAACTTCTAATGCAATGTCAACATCATTCGAATGAAAGTCCAAGAAATTAACTAACAAATAACACATACGTAGGTCTTCAGGAGAAGCAGGTGGTTCTAATTGCATACCACATTCTTCTAATTTTATCTTTGCGTGGTTGAAAATTTTGACTGGATACCATGTTGCTGTAAAACTATGGAATCTGCACGAAGAGCATGTGCGGAGAAAACACAAGAAAATTAATTCAGTTTTACCTCCATTGTTAACATTTGGTGATACTGCAAAGGCAACTGCTAATTATTATGGTTATTAAATGAGTTGCAGATTCGAGCGAAGAGTCACTGTGAATAGCTTCATAGTGGTAGGAAAGGATTAATGGAAAAAGAAATTCGCTTCACAAATTACCATCACACTGTACCATGTCATCTGTTTACCAGTGTGCCATCAGTCAAGGCGGTGTGCCTGCCGTGTTGTGCATACGCTGTCTGCTACAGTTGAGGCGGGTGCGCTTACTTCTCCAGCCACGTGGCGAGCTAAGAATCTGGCAAATTTCTACTTTTTTTAAGTCTTGCTGTTTATCTTAGAAGCTAAATTTTTTCCATTGTGTTTCTTCCAGTGTTTTCTTCCCGAACAAAAAATTTCAAGGCAGGTTCTCACTTGTCGGATTTAACTGTTCCCTTGTAAGCCTCCTAGAGTTGGCACGCTATAATTACTTTAGCATACAACGATTAATGTTAGTATCAAGATGTCTGGCAATCCATTTCTGAAGTCAAACTCTCATCTGCTGGTTCTCTGTGCTAATCATACATAAACACCCACTTAAAGAGCACACTAAGTCAAAAAATCCACAGAAATAAAGTTATTTGGTTACGAAGTCCTCGTCTTACTATAAAAAAGGCACCAACTGATTCTCTGCTCCACTTACCCATGTTACAAACAGCCCATCCGTCAAGTGATCCTCTCATTTAGCAAAGAACACTGATCACATCAGCAACAAGTTCACTGACTTGGCTGGTTGATGTAGAGGCAGCTGTCTGGTGTTTACTGCCATACAAAAGGTGGAGGAGAAGTAATGTGCATAAGTAGACCAAACAATCTGGTGTGCCGCTTTTTAAAAGCAGAATAATTTTACTTCTTTGTATTTTTTTTTTTTATTTTATGTGTTTTTTAAATCCTTGTTTATGTAAGACTAATATAGACAGCCGTATGATGGGAGCTTTACTCCCAGAATAAGTTGTTGAGGATTATGTTGCTAACATAAGTCGTTGTATGCTAAACTAGTTATAACTCTTAGAGTTTGGTTTAATAACATTTTTTCGGTCTCAGCAAAGATCAATCTATACGAAAATTAAATGTGTTCCAAAATTATACAGAAAGTTGAATACTATGATGTTATAGTGCTTAATGTGGAGAATGCTGTATGAAGAGAAGTAATAGATCATGAAGGCATTTTAATGATTGGAGAAGTATGTAATGAGGAGAAAGAGTTTCTCGTTACTAATTAAATAAGGAGTTATGCTGATGTGAGTGAAAGGCGAAGAATGTGCTGCTGCTGCTGCTGAGGAGTCTACACCTCGTAAAATTTCGGAAGTGCCTCTCACTGCGACTTGTTTTTTGATAGAGGTAACAGAAGTAGAAGTGAATTAGTTCTGAATTCTAAATTAGATCATACAGAGTCCAGTTTTATGTGTAGTGGGTATGGGAGAACAGTACATAATTTACAAAGCATATAGCATGTTAGAACAAAAGTAATTAAGCTACCATTTTGCTCATTTCTCTTCTGTACATTAGATTTTTACTTGTTTTCAGGTATACATTTATACTCAATATTTGTTTGAATCTACATAGTATATGCATAATCAGAAACTGTGTGAATGGTATGTTTAGTGTAAGACTTTATTTAGTATATGCTATCTCATTTTTATTCATTATGAAGGTACGAGTGTGAGTACTGATACGCACAAGGGCTTTGGAGAGAAGATAGTTATTTTGTTATTGTATTTAGAAGAGTCGTGATTTGTGAATTCGATATGAATGGAAATTAGAATAAGTAAATAACAAAAACATCATGTTCTAGAGTAGGTAAAGTATGACAGATGATTAAATTCGAGTAATATTCACCACAGGCAGAAGTAGCACATGTTATACTATACCTATGTCATTTAGTGCTCCCCTGACGATCTCCTCCTCTAACACATACTGCCTCATCACTTCTCTAGCCACATCCCATGGATCTGTGTCACACAGTTCCACTGCATCCTACTGTTCACCCACAGCTGGTCATCAGCCTTTAAACAGATTATCTCCAAAAGAATCGCAGCAGCTCTAGGGTCAGTGTCATATACAGCATACACCAATTCCATTATGACTGCACACATTCTGAGTGAAACCATGCCCTAATTCTAATTAATTACATCGTATTTTTGGAGCCTTCTGATGTTCTGATTTTCGACTGTATTATGCACATAAAACATGTGTGGCTGAAATTCAAGGTGCTTAGCTGCTGTGAGCGTGTGGGTGCCATTCTGTCATTCTGCACAACGGATTAATCTGAAATGTACCCTTTACCCTATGGATCCTGCAAGATGCAATTTCCACCCCCACACTACTACAGAAGTCACGCTCCTAACGTTCTAAAGAGAAATTCCTGAAAAACTTTCAGCAATAAATACCTTCTGGAGTCGTCCGCTGTAAGGAAATGACACAAAAATTCACAAAACTTCTTACGTAACTAGTGGGGTACTTGGGTACGAAGTAGTGCTAGTTAGTGTAAGAAAAACATGAAACTAACGAAAGTTATTATTTATTTTGCTAAAATTCTGAGAAATCACAATGGCACTTTTAGTTATGAACTGAACAGTTATTTCCGGGTTCTTTTCGGAATATGAAGTTACCTCTTAAGCATAGGATTCGCTAATGAAATTTCTATACAAAGTTTAAGATCGTTATTGACTTGGCAGAACGGCTGAGAGCCGTGCCTACTCAACTGGAATAATTATCTGTTAGAATGTGCTAGAAACCGTCGAGGCTGTCGCATGTGAAATACATTGAAGTGCACTGTTGTGGAGGAAATATGGGGCTCGCAAGAGCTGTAGCACACAATACCATAAGCTGCGATGACTGCTGTCTGCGCCGCTCACTGCTGACAAATAAGGTAACTCTCGTTCTATCTGAATTGACCTTCGCCAATCAAACTCTCCCTACGCCTTGATGAAGTCAAGGACTCCTATTCGCTCCTAGTCTAATTATTGGCATGGTACACCGGTCAGATAACCAGTCCACGGCGATGCCACTCAAAAATTCGCTGGCAGGCATTTAACTATAACTCTGTCCGTTCACACCGCACAATAAGTGTGGCAGCCAACACAATGAACAACACTTAATCGCAAGGACTCAATGTAGAGTTGCACTCCGATTTGCTCTCGACAGAGGTGCTCTCCTAGTGAAGTACTGAGGAGAGATTGAGTACACATACAAGTGCACACGCTCTCATTACGTGTTCTCGCTCCGAAAGCGACAACAGAACGACCGCTCTCCATGCCAGACGTGAAGCGGTATACCTTTTGGTCTCTTCCATTACTCTTTCACCTCAACAAGTCTGAAATATCGTCTGCCAATCAGCATTGCTCTTCTAAAACGGGAGAATGACGTTTCGTTTAAGGCGACCAATCCAGAAATCTGGAGCATCAGCGTTTGGCGTTTGCTGTCTCTCTCTGAAAACCTCTGAAACTGCGTGCTATATTTGTAAAGAATGTGTAGGCTGGGCGTTCCAACACAATGTAGCGGAATTTGTTTTTAGCCAAACACGGGGTCATCCTTTCACTCAGGCATGCGCTGTCCGCTTCACGGGTGGTCACCAGCCAATGTAGATAGGTCGGGACTGGCGTCCTGGCGTGCGGTTGCTCTCCCGAACTAAAAGCTCCTGTGACCGTCGTGTCTGGAATGGATATGTGTACGCCAGCCTCGAGTATTTCAACCACGGTGTGTTTACTTGTTATTTGCATATTGTTTCCATGAATTGACTTTATTGTATCGAGTTTGGGTTTGAATGAAGCGTCTCGATGTGTGGAATAATATTGTGAGGGTGGAATATGTAAGGAATGAAGGTCAGGAGACCACGACGTCTTAAACTGCTGTCAGCCTATGCCAATCGGAAAACTGAACAGTAGAGACAAAAATAAACAGAAACGGTAATAAAGAACAATTGTAACATTTTTTGTCGTTCTCTGCTGCCCTTTATCTATTTCAGTTCCCACCACTGCTTGTCAATGTACACCACACCTGTATTTCTTTTATATGTTCATCAGTAATGCCATGTGGAACAATCCCACTGCTATTCCAGACCTCAGTTGCCTTAGGAGACACTGTACAGTGTATGCCGGGCACCACTTACACTACCCTACCCGACTCAGTGCCGGGAAACTTGGTGGTCAGTCGCAGTAGTTGTGCGATGGCTATCCTCACTCCCTCCTTCCTGCCGCCCCGCCGCGGAGGTGAGCAGGCGGCCCTGATAACGCCGGCTAATTGCAGAACTCGGCCGGAGTTGGCCGGCAGAGGCGCTGCGCTCGCTGTGGCCGGTTATATATAAGGCGCAGAAAGCGGCGGCACCATGCATCAGCTTATCTGGCGGCGGTGGTCGCGGCGCGCGCTGCCTCATTATCGGCTGCTATCTGCACGTGCGGCCGTATTTACCCGCCACCTTCCGGACAATTACTCAGCTTAATCTGCACCTATTTCCGGGCGGCGCGGCGACGCCCCGCCAGGCGGGCCGCAGTTTGTATTACTGCCGGCCGAGGCGTCCCTGCTGTGGGGCAGCAAAAGGAGAGATGCCCAGAGCTCCTGCTAGCAAGTGTACTCCAGCAGTCGCTCCCAGGGCAGTGTGTCTTTCCAGGACACAGAGAAATATTAACACCACTTGCAGGTTATACAGGACACAGAGAAATATTAACACCACTTGCAGGTTATACAGGGTGAACGCTAAGAAAATGGACAAACTGCAGGGACAGGTTCCTGACTGGAAATGGAGGAAAAAAGGCCGTATGAACACTGGAAATACATTGTTGCTATGGAAAATGGCGCTGATGAATGAAAGTAGCTCTGACCAAGTGCTGTATGTTCCTTGCGTGTTGCAGGTTGTGTGACTGACAAAGAATACTGTATACAGCAGAATCATCTGTTGTTCCTGTCAGAAAAATTCCGAGATGGTGACTATGTACGGCCAAGCAGAGGTCGAGAGGTAGTACAGCTATAGCAAAACGAGTACCCTAACTGACACCAACCACATAACACAATATTTCGAGCCCTCTTTGGGAGTCTGTGTGATCGTTGGTCCTTTCAGACAGATGAACATTCAGGGAGGTGGTGGACTGTGCCTACACCAGATTAGGAGAACTGCATTCTACTGGGTATTGAGACGAATCCTTGTACAAGCACCAGCATAGTGTAAGCCAAAGTATGATTACGGGCATTCTGCATGACAAGTGCTACTATCCCTACCACCTGCAACAAGTGCAAGGTTTATAACTGGCAGATTTCTCTCTACAGAAAGGATTTTCTCGAAAGTTTTGAACCAGACTATCACAATTACGGGGATTTACATCACGAGTGCTCTTTACCAATGAAGAAATCTTTATCAGGACTGTCATCATCAATCAGTACAATTGTCATCTGTGGGCTACAGGCAATTCTCAGGGAATGGTTGAGGCATCTCATCAGCATCAGCGTGTGGGTAGCCTGCAGTAGGCAAGAAACACATGGCACATAGTCAGAGGAACTTTCATTTGTCAGCGCCATGTACTGTAGCAAGAATGTTTCTGGACAAATGTTCATAGGACATTTTTTCCTCTATTTTGAGTCAGGAATCTGCCTCTGTAGTTTGTCGCTTTTGTTAATGTTCATCCTGTAGCCAAAATTAGCGGGAGTACTGCTCCAGAAAATTTTTACCCTTTGCTTTAAAAGTGTGTATGATTCTGGTCAGTAGCCTGGCTGCATGGACTGTTAAGCTGACTGTTTGATAGTTTTCACACCTATCTGCCTTTGCCACACAGCTTGTGTGGTTTACAATGCCCTCAAAACCTAAATTTTAGCAGCAATAAAGTCATTGAAATCAAAATGCTTAACCACAAGCTGTGCGGAGCTCACCTACGGATTTCTGCTGCGGATGAGGAGCAGCTAACGAACTGGTGGAACGTGTGAGTAGACGGGGCGTCCTCTTTGCTCCTACAACAACACCGCCCACACCACGCTGATCGATTATCATTGAATTCTAGTAATTGCGAGCATTATTCACCTGATTTCATTGTTATAACGATGATCATACATTCTTATTATTTTTTATTGCCATAGCTTTTTCCAACAACTGCTTGTTCTGAATGACCCTTCTTGATTAGTTTGTTACGCTTTGCACTACATTTTGCTTCACGCTCTTTGATTGTACTCCTGTGCACCTCTAGTCTTATCTCCTGCAGCGCCCTTATGTCGTACAAAAATTCTCAGCAAGCCTACTACCTCGTGTCTAGGTTGCTAACAGCAATAGTCTCGGATCACACAGTCAGACGAAAAAAAGATTGAAATTCGTTACCGCGTTTCTTCATTAAATCGCAAATCCTATCGCCCTTCATCTCGTCACCATGCAGAAGTCTGTGCTATCTCCTTCTTACAATCTCCACTGGCCAGTTTCCCACTTCCCTCAGGATCGAACATTGCGACGCGAGTGAGTGACGCCCTCGCAGACAGCCGACGGAGAGCTGCTGAAGACCTGCACAGGCCCTGCGGGCGCCTTCTGGTTGCCTCCCTCCCTCACCCCTCCGCCTTTCTTCCACTGTGACCTCCTCCGCATTTTGTTCTTCCTGTCTCATCCACTCCCACCTGTCGTTCTACACAAGCTACTTCCGCCAATGAGTAATCATTGTTTCTTGTCCCCTATGTTCATCAGTTTATCTTTCTGTCCCTGTGAAACGGATCAGTTGAATTAGTTTCACGAGTGTTAAGCGTATCTGGTGCCGTAACACGCTAGCAGAACTACTTCCGTGCCATTCCACTGTGCCGCAGCTACATGTAGTCTCTTTACCTCTACACAGCGGGCTTTATTTTCTCTCCTATACAAATAATTACAGTGAAATTTCATTCATCCCTGGAGTATATAAAATTCTTTCAAAAGCCTGCTAAGTTGACGAGAAGGTAGACCAATTAATAGAAGAGTATCAGGGGGGTTTCGCGAAGGTCGATGTGGAACCTGTAGACAGTCTTGCAAATGAGAAGGTGTAGAAATACTGTGATAACTTTTGTCGACTTTAAAAAGGCTTATGATTCAATAGATAAGTAAACATGATTTCAGACTTTACAGAAATTCGAGATTGGCAGAAAAACAAGATCAGTTATCAAACAGATATTAACAAGTACAACCTCTGAAGTTAAATTCATCGGACAAAGGCAAGAAGCATTTCATATTCCTAAAGGTGCCCGCCGAGGAGATGGCCTCTTCCCCCTTCTATTCAACATGGTTCTGGAAAAAATTGTGAGGATATGGGAAAAGGAAATAAAGGGAATCCAGTTGGGGATTAAAAAAGAACAGTGAATGAAAATGAAGTGTCTGGATCTCGCGGACTGCCACTCTAACCAACAATAAAGAAGAAGACAAATTTGCACTGGAGAAGCTTCACGAAACCTCACAGAAAACTGGCCTACAAACCTCCTACGAGAAGACTCAATCCATGGAAAGCAAGCATGCAGATAATCTCCCCATTACAACTCAGTATGGGAAAGTGGCACGAGCTGTGCACTTCAGATATCTCGAAAACATAACCCAGCCAACAGGACAGCTCCATAGCCAATCAAGAAAGAATCTTCCAGTTACAGAAAGCATATAAGTTCACTTGGAATCACTGAAATAAAAAATCTGATTCTCTCAATGCAAAACTAAGGCATTAGAACACAGTGGTTCTACCAGGAGCACTCTACGCTGCAGAAACTACAGTCATTCACGGTCATACCAAAATCAGAGACTGGGAAGCAAGAAAGAAAAATTCTGAGGTAAATATATGGATCAGTGATTCGTGAAGGAATTTGAATAAAGAGGACAACAAGAAAAATTTACAAAGAGGTAGAAACAATAAAGGGCACTTTTAGAAAGAGAAGGATGAAATTTTATGGACGTATCAGTAGGATTAACAAGAACAGGCTCCCAAGGCAAATCTTTGACATAGCGAACACTACCAAGAATAAGACAAAGTGGATCACTGAAACAGAAGAAAACATTAAGGAACTGGGAAACGCACAACACAACGTAAACAATCAAGAACAGTTCAGGAACATGCTAAAGAAATACACTTAAACAAAAAGACAACACAGAGGAAAGGACACGAAATAAATGGTCGGTAAAACGCAAGACACAGCACAGCGAGCGTATGAAGAGAATTTGGGAAGAACGAAGGAATAAGAAGAAATCGTGACTTCTCAAGTTCAATCGCCCTCTTGAGAGGGAATAATCGTGATATCTGTGTGTGTGTTTGTGTGTGTGTGTGAACATGAGAGTATTTTGAAGGCGTAGGCCAGAGTTCATAGAGATGCGGTTTTGTACTACCAACCTAACTGGGCAGGTGGGAAGTGTAGAAACCAGAAAGTCTTTCGACTGGTGACAGAGCGAGAATTGTGATAGCAAAGTAGAGAAATTCGTTCGGTATTCTGCCGCTGCTAGTTGTTGGATCATAAAGGTTCCGTACCTCAGTCGGTAAATACGGAATCGGTAAAGGATCACTTCGTTCCCCATCTGTCTGTCCGACTGTTCAGACCCCTTCTTCCCAGGAATGGATAACACATCTGGTTGAAATTTATGTCACATTTTGAGGTCTAGAGTACCATGGTGATGTAACGTTCTAAGGCAAAGCTGTCTAAAGATACAGCCATTTATGACACATATTTTGGTTCTCGCAGACTCGCTGATCAAAACCTATAGGCTACTTCCCGTTGGTATAGACTCATTAAATTTGGCAAAAAGAAAGATTTCACAGTAAAAGTAAAAGGAAAAATCCTAAACTTATGAATCTGTAATCATATCACACCACTTTTATATGTATTTGTTATCTGACTTTATAATACCAAGTCCAAACAGAAAGTTACCAACAGCAGTAGAGAACAACTTTCGAACGAGAACGGCCACATTTTCCGTATCTATGAACGAATATTATTGATATGCAAGAAATAAAATCCCGTCTGAGACCTGCGATCATTTTTATGTTAATAATTGGCAACCAATGGTGTACAATCGCAAAAAAGTCATGAGATGTTCAATTGACTCTTTCATTAGAACATGTTGTGCGTTTCGGGATCACACAAGTTTGTGGTGTCTGAAGATGGGTGTAATCCCGAAACGCGTAACATATTCTGATAAAAGAGTCAATTGAACATCTCATAACTTCTCCTGCACTAACGAGGAGAACACGGCCAGTGCCATAACCCGATTTTCTAGAAACTTTGCTCGATGGAAGAGGGGTCAAAATTATCGAAAATGTATCTAGGGCTACGTGGCGACGGTCAAAGTTTTCGGAGCACTGTATGAGCCCTTTAGAGAGTAATTTGTGGAACCAGAGCGGTAGCACCGTGCGTACCGTCGCAACTTCGCATTTTTGCGCCCCGTGTTCGAAACCCGATTATAATTTTAATTTTTGTTGTTTCTTTATCTATCCACATTTATAGAAGATTACTCCACGAATGTTTTCTAACGTATCTTGAAATAACGTTCTCCTTATTCGTCTACACCCCCCACCCCCCACATGAACCATGGACCTTGCCGTTGGAGGGAAGGCTTGCATGCCTCAACGATACGGATAGCCGTACCGTAGGTGCAACCACAGTGGAGGGGTATCTGTTGAGAGGCCAGACAAACATATGGTTCCTGAAGAGGGGCAGCAGCCTTTTCAGTAGTTGCAAGGGCAACAGTCTGGATGATTGACTGATCTGGCCTTGTAAAATTAACCAAAATGGCCTTGCTGTGCTGCTACTGTGAACGGCTGAAAGCAACGGGAAACTACGGCCGTAATTTTTCGCGAGGGCATGCAGCTTTACTGTATGGATAAATGATGATGGCGTCCTCTTGGGTAAAATATTCCGAAGGTAAAATAGTCCCCCATTCGGATCTCTGGGTGGGGGTACTCAAGAGGACATCGTTATCACGAGAAAGAAAACTGGCGTTCTACAGATCGGAGCGTGGAATGTCAGATCCCTTAATCGGCCAGGTAGAAAATTTAAAAAGGGAAATGGATAGGTTAAAGTTAGATGTAGTGGGAATTAGTAAAGTTCGGTGGCAGGAGGAACAAGACTTTTGGTCAGGTGAATACAGGGTTATAAATACAAAATCAAATAGGGGTAACAGAGGAGTCCAGGTAAGCTACTACAAACAGCATAGTGAACGCACTATTATGGCCAAGATAGACACGAAACCCACTACAGTAGTACAAGTTTATATGCCAACTATCTCTGCAGATGATGAAGAAATTGATAAAATGTATGATGGGATAAAGAAATTATTCAGGTAGTGAAGGGAGACGAAAATTTAATAGTCATGGGTGACTTGAATTCGACAGTAGGAAAAGAGAGAGAAGGAAACATAGTATGTGAATATGGACAGGGGGTAAGAAATGAAAGAGGAAGCCGTCTGGAGCCCAGATTATAACTTAATCATAGATAACAATTAGTTGAAGAATCATAAAAGAAGGTTGTATACATGGAAGAATATTGGAGACACTAGAAGGTATAAGGTAGATTATATAATGGTAAGACAGAGATTTAGGAACCAAATTTTAAATTGTAAGACATTTCCAGGGGCAGATGTGGACTCCGGCCACAATCTATTGGCTATGAACTATAGATTAAAACTGAAGAAACTACAAAAAGTTGGAAATTCTAGGATATGGGACCTGGATAAACTGACTAAACCAGTGGTTGTACAGAGTTTCAGTGAGATCATAAGGGAACAATTGACAGGAATAGGGAAAGAAATACAGTAGAAGAGTGGGTAGCTTTGAGGAATGAAATAGTCAAGGCAGCAGAGGATCAAGTAGTTAAAAAGACGAGGGCTAGTACTAATGCTCGGGTAACAGAAGAGATACGGAATTTAATTGATGAAACGAGAAAATACAAAAATACAGGAAGTAAAGCAGGCAAAAAGGAATACAAACGTCTCAAAAATGAGATCGACAGGAAGTGGAAAATGGCTAAGCAGCGATGGATTGAGGCTTATCTCACTAGGGGTAAGATAGATACTGCCTTTGGAGATAAGAGAACCACTTGCATGAACATTAAGAGCTCAGATGGAAACCCAGTTCTAAGCAAAGAAGGGAAAGCAAAAAGGTGGAAGGAGTACATGGAGGGTCTATACAGGGGCGATGTACTTGAGGACAATATTATGGAAATGGAAGAGGATGTAGATGAAGATGAAATGGGAGATATGATACTGCGTGAAGAGTTTGACAGAGCACTGAAAGACCTAAGTCGAAACAAGGCCCTGGGAGTAGACAACATTCCATTAGAACTACTTACAGCCTTGGAAGAGCCAGTCCTGACAAAACTCTACCATCTGGTGAGCAAGATGTATGAGACAGGTGAAATTCCCTCAGACTTCAAGAGAATATGATAATTCCAATCCCAAAGAAAGCAGGTGTTGACAGATGTGAAAGTTACCGAACTATCAGTTTAATAAGTCACAGCTGCAAAATACTAACACGAATTCTTTACAGATGAATGGAAAAACATGTAGAAGCCGACCTCGGGGAAGATCAGTTTGGATTCCGTAGAAATGCTGGAACACGTGAGGCAATACTGACTCTACCACTTATCTTAGAAGAAAGATTAAGGAAAGGCAAACCTACGTTTATAGCGTTTGTAGACATAGAGAAAGATTTTGACAATGTTGACTGGAATACTCTCTTTCAAATTCTGAAGGTGGCAGGACTAAAATACAGGGAGCGAAAGGCTATTTACAACTTGTACAGAAACAAGATGGCTGTTATAAGAGTCTGCAGCATCGTTGACAGAACCGACTGCGGACCTTTGGTGCAGAGCCGGGTGGAGGGTCTGAATCAGAGGCTCAGACGGTTTTGCGACCGTATTGGCTGCAGATTCCTTGACTTGCGCCATAGGGTGGTGGGGTTTCGGGTTCCGCTGAATAGGTCAGGAGTTCACTACTCTCAGCTGGCGGCTACACGGGTAGCGGAGGCTGTGTGGCGTGGACTGGGCGGTTTTTTAGGTTAGAAGGCCTCGGGAAAGTGCGGGATGGGCTGCAATGTCAAAGGGTGCTTGGCAATTACAGGACGTGCTTGGATCAAGGAACAGTCGGAATTATAGTTGTAAATTGTTGTAGTTGCGCTGGAAAAGTCCCTGAGCTTCAAGCGCTAATAGAAAGCACAGAAGCTGATATCGTTATAGGTACAGAAAGCTGGCTAAAGCCTGAAATAAGTTCTGCAGAAATTTTTACGAAGTCTCAGACGGTGTTCAGGAAAGATAGATTAGGCAGAATTGGTGGTGGAGTGTTGGTGTCTGTCAGTAGTGGTTTATCTTGTAGTGAAGTCGAAGTAGATACTCCGTGCGAATTGGTGTGGGTGGAGGTTATACTTAACAGCCGAATTAAGTTAATAATTGGCTCCTTCTACCGACCCCCAGACTCCGATGATACAGTTGCGGAACAGTTCAGAGAAAGTTTGAGTCTCGTAACAAATAAATACCCCACTCATACGGTTATAGTTGGTGGGGACTTCAACCTACCCTCGGTATGTTGGCAAAAATACTTGTTCAAAACCGGTGGTAGGCACAAAACGTCTTCCGAGATTGTCCTAAATGCATTCTCCGAAAATTATTTAGAGCAGTTAGTCCACGAACCCACGCGAATTGTAAATGGTTGCGAAAACACACTTGACCTCTTGGCCACAAACAATCCAGAGCTGATAGAGAGCATCATGACTGATACAGGGATTAGTGATCACAAGGTCATTGTAGCTAGGCTCAATACCATTTCTTCCAAATCCATCAGAAACAAACGCAAAATAATTTTATTTAAAAAAGCGGATAAAGTGCCACTAGAAGCCTTCCTAAAAGACAATTTCCATTCCTTCCGAACTGACTATGCGAATGTAGATGAGATGTGGCTCAAATTCAAAGATATAGTAGCAACAGCAATTGAGATATTCATACCTCATAAATGGGTAAGAGATGGAACGGATCCCCCGTGGTACACAAAAAAGGTCCGAACGCTGTTGCAGAGGCAACGGAAAAAGCATGCGAAGTTCAGAAGAACGCGAAATCCCGAAGATGGGCTAAAATTTACAGACGCGCGAAATTTGGCACGTACTTCGATGCGAGATGCCTTTAATAGGTTCCACAACGAAACATTGTCTCGAAATTTGGTAGAAAATCCGAAGAAATTCTGGTCGTATGTAAAGTACTCAAGCGGCAAGACGCAGTCAATACCTTCGCTGCGCAGTGCCGATGGTACTGTTATCAACGACTGTGCCGCTAAAGCGGAGTTATTGAACGCAGTTTTCCGAAATTCCTTCACCAGGGAAGACGAATGGAATATTCCAGAATTTGAAACACGAACATCTGCTAGCATGAGTTTCTTAGAAGTAGATACCTTAGGGGTTGCGAAGCAACTCAAATCGCTTGATACGGGCAAGTCTTCAGGTCCAGATTGTATACCGATTAGGTTCCTTTCAGATTACGCTGATACTATAGCTCCCTACTTAGCACTCATATACAACCGCTCGCTCACCGATAGATCTGTACCTACAGATTGGAAAATTGCGCAGGTCGCACCAGTGTTCAAGAAGGGTAGTAGGAGTAATCCATTTAACTACAGACCTATATCATTGACGTCGGTTTGCAGTAGGGTTTTGGAGCATATACTGTATTCAAACATTATGAACCACCTCGAAGGGAACGATCTATTGACACGTAATCAGCATGGCTTCAGAAAACATCGCTCTTGTGCAACGCAGCTTGCTCTTTATTCGCATGAAGTAATGGCCGCTATCGACAGGGGATCTCAAGTTGATTCCGTATTTCTAGATTTCCGGAAAGCTTTTGACACCGTTCCTCACAAGCGACTTCTAATCAAGCTGCGGAGCAATGGGGTATCGTCTCAGTTGTGCGACTGGATTCGTGATTTCCTGTCAGGAAGGTCGCAGTTCGTAGTAATAGACGGCAAATCATCGAGTAAAACTGAAGTGATATCAGGTGTTCCCCAGGGAAGCGTCCTGGGACCTCTACTGTTCCTGATCTATATAAATGACCTGGGTGACAATCTGAGCAGTTCTCTTAGGTTGTTCGCAGATGATGCTGTAATTTACCGTCTAGTAAGGTCGTCCGAAGACCAGTATCAGCTGCAAAGCGATTTAGAAAAGATTGCTGTATGGTGTGTCAGGTGGCAGTTGACGCTAAATAACGAAAAGTGTGAGATGATCCACATGAGTTCCAAAAGAAAACCGTTGGAATTCGATTACTCGATAAATAGTACAATTCTCAAGGCTGTCAATTCAACTAAGTACCTGGGTGTTAAAATTACGAACAACTTCAGTTGGAAGGACCACATAGATAATATTGTCGGGAAGGCGAGCCAAAGGTTGCGTTTCATTGGCAGGACGCTTAGAAGATGCAACAAGTCCACTAAAGAGACAGCTTACACTACACTCGTTCGTCCTCTGTTAGAATATTGCTGCGCGGTGTGGGATCCTTACCAGGTGGGATTGACGGAGGACATCGAGAGGGTGCAAAGAAGGGCAGCTCGTTTTGTATTATCGCGTTATAGGGGAGAGAGTGTGGCAGATATGATACACGAGTTGGGATGGAAGTCATTACAGCATAGACGTTTTTCGTCGCGGCGAGAGCTTTTTACGAAATTTCAGTCACCTCTTCCGAATGCGAAAATATTTTGTTGAGCCCAACCTACATAGGTAGGAATGATCATCAAAATAAAATAAGAGAAATCAGAGCTCGAACAGAAAGGATTAGGTGTTCGTTTTTCCCGCTCGCTGTTCGGGAGTGGAATAGTAGAGAGATAGTATGATTGTGGTTCGATGAACCCTCTGCCAGGCACTTAAATGTGAATTGCAGAGTAGTCATGTAGATGTAGATGTAGATGAAAGGAAAGCAGTGGTTGGGAAGGGAGTGAGAAAGGGTTGTAGCCTATCCCCAATGCTATTCAATCTGTATATTGAGCAAGCAGTAAAGGAAACAAAAGAAAAGTTCGGAGTAGGTATTAAAATCCATGGAGAAGAAATAAAAACATTGAGGTTCGCCGATGACATTGTAATTCTGTCAGAGACAGAAAAGGACTTGGAAGAGCAGTTGAACGGAATGGACAGTGTCTTGAAAGGAGGGTATAAGATGAACATCAACAAAAGGAAAACGAGGATAATGGAATGTAGTTGAATCAAATCGGGTGATGCTGCGGGAATTAGATTAGGAAATGAGACACTTAAAGTAGTAAAGAAGTTCTGCTATTTGGGGAGCAAAATAACTGATGATGGTCGAAGTAGAGAGGATATATAATGTAGACTGACAATGGAAAGGAAAGCGTTTCTGAAGAAGAGAAATTTGTTTACATCGAGTATAGATTTAAGTGTCAGGAAGTCGTTTCTGAAAGTATTTGTATGGAGTGTAGCCATGTATGGAAGTGAGACATGGACGATAAATAGTTTAGACAAGAAGAGAATAGAAGCTTTCGAAATGTGGTGCTACAGAAGAATGCTGAAGATGGGTAGATCACATAACTAATGAGGAAGTACTGAATAGGATTGGGGAGAAGAGAAGTTTGTAGCACAATTTGACCAGAAGAAGTGATCGGTTGGTAGGACATGTTCTGAGGCATCAAGGTGTAAGTAGGCTGTTTAGGTTTTTATATTGGTAACGCCACGTAGCGCTCTGTATGAAAATCACTGGATGTGCTGTGTGCAGTCTGTGGCTGGTTTGCATTGTTGTTCGCTATTGTAGTGTTGGACTGTTGGGTGTTAACAGCGCGTAGGGTTGCGCAGTTGAAGGTGAGCCGCCAGCAGTGGTGGATGTGGGGAAGTGAGATGGCGGATTTTTGAGAGCGGGTGATCTGGACGTGTGTCCATCAGAAACAGTACATTTGTAAGACTGGATGTCATGAACTGATATATATAATATGACTTCTGAACAATATTAAGGTAAATACATTATTTGTTCTCTATCAAAATCTTTCTTTTGCTAACTGTGCCTATCAGTAGTTAGTGCCTTCAGTAGTTTGACTCTTTTATTTAGCTGGCAGTAGTGGCGCTCGCTGTATTGCAGTAGTTCGAGAAACGAAGATTTTTGTGAGGTAAGTGATTTGTGAAACGTATAGGTTAATGTTAGTCAGGGCCATTCTTTTGTAGGGATTTTTGAAAGTCAGATTGCGTTGCGCTAAAAATATTGTGTGTCAATTTAGTGTTGATCAGAATAGGTAAAGAGCGAAATGTCTGAGTACGTTCAGTTCTGCTCAGCTGTTTGAAAATCAAATAACGTTAGGGATTTACCAGCACAGTAATTCACTAATATTTCTAAGGGGACGTTTCATATGTCGACCCTTAGTTGAGGATACCTCACTGGAATCTTCTGATTTTTTCTTGTCGTTTATGTAATTATTGTAGCTATTGTTTATTGCTAGCGCGTAATTATAGAGAGAATTTCCTTTGTAGTTGTAGTTTTTCATTGTTGTACAGTAAAACACTTGTGGCATGCATGTACATTTTCACCAAGTATTTCGCAGCTGCGCTTGCAATTAACTAGATATTATTTTCAGAGCTATGTTAATGTGTTTTCTTATTTTGCTGTTGAAATTGTACTTTTCTGTGTTGTCGTCTGAAATATTGTGACAACAATGGCGTGTGAAAAACGTGATACTAGGCTCCAAAGTAAACTGAGAAATGACAGTGATGACGAAAGCAGTGTGTTAGCGCCACTGTGTAATGAATTAACTAATGTTGAAACTAGTAATTTGGTAATTGTGCATAGGGAAATGGAGCGGGCTGCAAATAATGGTGTAGGCAGTGAAACAATTAGTGAACAGGGAAGCATTATCGATCGATCGGTAGGCAACAGTTCGCCTCAGGAATCCGAAAGATCTTTCAAATACTGTAGATTCAGGTTTTGCGTCCTCACCGTTTTCTCAAATAAGTCAAGACACATTTTCTGCTCGTCAAAATTTGAATGTTGCCGGTGCAAATGCACTGCCGAAAAGCATAGAGGAACAGATTCCAGACACTAATACATTATTATTGCAGTTAATGCAACAAATGAAACAAAATCAGAGACAAACACAGCAACAAATGGAACAAAATCAGAAACAAATTAAAGAAACACTTCAACAAACACATGAAGATTTAACTACTGAGTTACATAAAATCGAATCGAAACGTCAAAAAGTCTGTAATGACGTAAAAATACAAATCTGTGAGCATGTCCAACTTATTTTTTCGCGGCATGAAAATACATTACAGAATCACGAAGCAGCCATAAAAGAACTGCAAACTATTGTTCATGAAAATCATGAGACCTTGCAAGCTAAGATTGACTCAGTTGCATCTACCGATTCGGTTACGCAACTTGCAAAAACTCAGGAAAACTTAAAGGACGCATTAGATACGATTTCAACACAAGTGGACACCCTGAAACTTGGTTTAGAAAAACACACTGAGGAAATAAGTTTACTATCGGAGAAAGTAGCCGAACTTTCGGATCAGTTCACTAACTTATCTACAAAGATGGATGATCATCTCAATGACACAAGACCTGTAGCCTTCACTGACACAGAAGAGTACGGACAAATTAGGAAATTCAAACAAAATCATAATCAAATTAACACGCAACGCCAAAGAGAAATCCGGAAAGTACAAGATCAGTTGACACAGGTAGATATTTCAGAGGACACTCGCGCTCCAATACGGAAAGAGGCACATAGAAATACGGAAAAGCCACAAAATAATAACACAGGGCACTTCGGAAATTATGAAAGAAATTGGCAAGGTACACCGAATTTTGAGATTGAACCGCTGCAGCGACGTAATAATGACCGACATGCGACTCGTCGACATGATGATTTTGGCTATAGGCTGTTTATTACTACACGTAAATTCAAAACATTCAAGAATTCTGGCAACGACATTCATCCACAAGCGTGGCTTCATCAATTCTCTCATTGTTTTCCTCCCAACTGGTCGTTAAAGCACAGATTAGAATTTATATGTGGCTATTTAGAGAATGAACCAGCTGTAAGAATGCGATCGGTCATTCACGATTGCCACAGTGAAGGAGAATTTTATCATGCCTTCCTCTCAGCATATTGGTCTCAAGCTACACAAGACCGAGTAAAACATAGCATCATAATGATGAAACATTTCGAACAATCTGAATTTTCCAGTCTTGTGAAATATTTTAAAGACATGTTGCACAAGAATCTGTACCTGTCAAACCCATACAGCCCCTCAGAACTCATCCGCATTTGCTTAATCAAATTACCTGAACATTTACGACATATTATTTTGGTAGGACGTTGCAAAGACGACATTGAAGCTTTTCAGAGACTCTTACAAGAATTAGAAATTGACACTGACAATCGCAGAACGCGAAAACAGGAACACAACAATTTCAGGTCACATCCGTCGCAATTCCCCGACGAAAGAAATAATAACTGGACACGACAAGGCTATTCTCACAACACAAATCGTGACCAAAACAGACACCAGCCCTATGACAACCGTTGGCGGAGTAGTAATAATTACAGAGAAAGAGCGCATTTCTGTAGTAATGAATGTGACAGAGACAACCATAGAAACAGACAATATGGGAACCAAAACAATTATTATCACGGGAGACAGAATAACGTCAGACGCAATGGTCCACCATGCAGTGATAATTCAGGGAGAAATTCTCCACAACTTAACCGACAAGAAAGAAATTACAGAAAATACCGATATGACGACAGACGATATAATCATAACGACAGACGTGAATTTCATCAGAACTGGCGAGATTCAAACAGGGCAGGGCCTTCTCGGCAAGGAGAATTTGTAGAAGTTAGGTCTCCTAATCCCAATAACGACGTGCGCCAACAAAGAGACAGACAATGACACGCACCGCAGGCAGCCACGTGAGGCGGCTCGTTCAGCGAAAAATAACATAGACGCCAACCTTGAGAAAATTTTAGCTTTCCGTACCGACGCATACAACATGATAATTACTTCGAAGCTGAAACTCTGCGCACCAGAAAGAGTAAAGGATTGCACCACATTTTACATGTAAAACCGTTTATTGAAAGATAATCTGCAATGTTTGAAGTTAAATATCCAGTCAAGAAACAAGAGAACTTATTTAAACAGGAATTACGAATGCATTGTTATAGTGAAGAGGCGACACAGTGTTGTTATTTGTACATTCTTGCTTGTTAGTTGCACGATTACGTAGCAAACTATCAGGCTTACATACTTAGAACATATACAGGTATTGCTAATGAGATTTTAATGCAGCATTTTGGTTTACTTGAAAATACATTCTGGATTTAAAGTACTTTCTGTGAGATACCAGATGACACAATGGTTAGTTTAAGTGACAGCTACACGATTTTATCACGACGCTACTAATGAGTGACAATTTAAAACGTTGCTTTTGCGGTGTTTCTGTTTTGTTTTATATCTGCAGAGTTTTTATGAATTCTTCTGGAAAGGAAAACATGTTTTAGTAGTAACTTTGTGATATAGCTACAATGAGACAGCAATTCCCGTAGCACAACAATACGTTACAGCACAGTTCTTTATTCATCACGGCAATAAGCGTAATAAGTAAGATATCTATACACAAAGCATTTCACTTTTGTTTATCACGAGGTAAGTCATTGACTTCTGCAGAACTTAGTTTTCGGAGGATGATAACTACGACACTTCCACAGAGATTATCTTACAACAAGACGCACAGTTTAGCGCTACAGTACACGTATTTGAGTGATTAATTTTGTACTTAAAACATTTATTTTTAAAGATTTTTTAATTACAATGATAGAAAGGTTTTCCATGATACATTTCATTCCATTGCTGTAATCTGTAACACCTGAGGGCATAATTACATTAATCCTCAGGGGGGTACACGCCTACTTTGTGTACCATGTGTTTGGCAAGCACAAAGAGCCCTAGCTAATAAGGTATTTGCTTATACAACTTTACACATCGGAACCATATTTTTCTAACACATAAATTACAAAGCTATCTGATCATTTAATTTAGAGAGAGAAACTTTTTTTACTATGTCAGTGACACATGTTTATGCAATTACACAGTTGGATAACTTCACACTTATGAAATTGTATTTTGTCTGTACTTTGTGAATTGTTCATATATTTTTCGGAACCATTGTGATACTATGAGATCTTTGAATGATGTATTTGGTAAGGGATCATGATTTTTGAAGTACGTTTGAGGTAGATGACTTTATTGAAGGTCTTGAAATTATTGAAAGAAGCTGTGACGATTCTGAGATGTGATTGATCTGTTATGATGTTATTATTACGATAACGACGTGTATAATGCTGTTGACGTACGTTTATGATAAATAAACTGAGCATCGTACTTTAAGCGTTATGAAATGTGTGTAAATGCGTGAATGTATCACAAAGCAGGAGAAAATTTTTTGTACACTGTCATATTCATAGGATTTTGTTTCTACACATTTGCAACGCAAATTCTCGACCTGTGAATTTTTTTATATGAGACTGTCACTGTAGTGCAAACTGCTGTCGTAAATATTTCTGTACGAAAGTTGAGTGACCTGCACGTAATGCGTCATGGGCGCCTAGACGTGCCTCCTGCCTGGAGAAAAAGCCATTAGTGTGTGCCTTTCAGAAGCACAGGTGGAAAAAAAAGAGGCCATTATCCTCGCTATTGACATTTCGATGTAGAAAGTATCGCAAATACGTCACGCTCAAAAGTGAAAACATATGATTACACTGTGGAGCTCTTAATTTATATTTACTAAAATGCCTAATCAAATGATGAGCAACATTTTATATACATTGTCTTTCTAGTTGAGAGATTGCTCATTTTGTTTAATATCTAGTTTCTAGCTGCATGGCAGCATTGGTTAAAATAAAGTTTAATAGATGTACTAATATAATTATTTTATGCCAACAGATCCAGTAAATAACAATTTTATGATCTACTGCCAAGAAAACGAGGGTACATAAATAGACATTTTCCTTCACAGGAAATGCAAAACTAATTTTTTAATGACTTGGTAACTTTCTTGCAGAGTAAGTTTTTGTGATGCATCACTCTAATGCTAAGATGTGGCATAGATATTAAACATGGACATTTTTAGTGTAATATTTTTTCTGCTTGAGCTTTGTCATGTTTAGGTATAAGTTATTTCATTTGCTTCTGCTGTTTGTAGGCATAGTGTTACTGAATTTGACTTTGTATTACTCTGTTAAGCCAGTTTTACTACGGATTTATTTTTCTTGTTTGCTGCACAGTGCCTTATATTAGTTGTAATATTGTAATTGCTTTGCCAATTTCCATTTTTTGTGATTGCTGTTTGTGTTAATTGTTTTGTGCTGCTGCATTGTGTCGTCCTTTAGTTTAGCATCTGAGCTCAGTCGATGTAAGTTAGCTTAAGATGGGGTAGGCTATATAAGAGAACGAGTTGTGATGAATTGGAAGAAATGCATTGAGGAGCTATAAGAAAATAGTTTGGCCCGAAAAAGGATTTTGAAAGATGATGTGAACAAAAAGTAGGGTTTAGGGACCACAAGTTTAGGTAGGATTTTCTTGGAAATAAATGATGAGGTAAGATAACAGAAAATAAATAATGAGGTAAGAAATATGTGAACATATAAATGAAGAAAGCATGCTTGGATAGGATTTTTTTTTTTTTTTTTTTTTTTTTTTTGCTAGAAACAAATGTTGAAATAAGAGGAAAGATCTATGGAATGAAGTTTTGGGTTGGACTGCAGTACCAAATGTTACACTGAAAACGAACCCTGTCATTTCCATTTCTGTTATTCCGCTATGTGTTTGTGTACTCTTGTATATTTGTGTTCTTCCTGTCATTATGTGTTTCTTTGATGAGAGTTTCATTGAAGAATTTTTCTGATAATATGTTATTTACTTTGTAAAGATGTTTAGACATTATTTATTCTGTTTTTTTTAATGCTCATGTGAAAAGTTGATGTTTCAAAAGTTATTCTGACCTTTTATGTATGTACTTATGTCGTATTTCTTAACACTGATGTACATGTTTATTTCTATTCTTTTGTAAAGCCTGTTTTACTACAAATGTTATCTGTATTGTTATGTTCTTTAATGTTGTATTTTGTACATTTGTTATTCTATTCCTATGTTATAAAATTGTAATTGACACTAGTAATTAAGTAACTTGTAAGTTACATTTCACTGCACACATTTCTGTTGGTCATAGTATATGCACAATATGTGAAAAAAGAGGATTGTTAGTGTTTGGACATGTGATAATAATTCAGCAAGGGACTGATTAACAGCACTGCTGGTTCTAAGGACAATTCCAAAAACTTTATGAGTGCACAAGTGATGGTTTATGGACTTGCTGTATTCTCTGCAAGACTCTTCAATGGTGATTGTGCACCTGCACAGTTGCAACAGATGGCTGCTGGCCGTCTCTACAAGGACTACAATGGGTCTCCATCTCTGATCGCCCACCAATACCATTATCTCTATAAGGACTACAGTGGGTCTGCATCTTTGCCGACTTACCAGTACCATTATTTCTACAAGGACTGCAGTGGGTCTGCACCTCTGGTGGCCCACCAAAACCATAATCTCTACCAGGAATACAGTGGGTCTGCTCTGAGATGACCTACCTACCAATATTCTTCAAAACTTAGACTGACTCTGCGGTGGGTTTGCTCTGTGGTGGCCCATTACCTGTCTGCATGTCAAGAATCAGCACTGTCTTTCCGTTGGAAGGACAACACTACTTCTTCAAGACTGCATGGAAATCCACTACTTCGGTGTGCATTCTCGTTTACTGCTCAGACTTTGAGAAAAACACCACAATTTTACTATGATGAACGATCAGGGCTGTCTTTATGGTCTGTGAGAAAATTTTAGCTTTTGACCAACATGTTATCAATAAGTGTGTGCATTTGATTTCTTTGTTATTGTAATTATGAAAATTTTTTTCGAATCTGTATTGGCCAGTGCCGAAAACAATTTTTAAATTTTTTTGTGGGGAGCATGGGGGCTATGTAAGTAGGCTATTTAGGTTTTTATATTGGTAACACCACGTAGTGCTCTGTACGAAAATCACTGGATGTGCTGTGTGCAGTCTGTGGCTGGTTTGCATTGTTGTTCGCTATTGTAGTGTTGGGCTGTTGGCTCTTAACAGCCGGTAGCGTTGTGCAGTTGGAGGTGAGCCGCCAGCAGTGGTGGATGTGGGGAAGTGAGATGGCGGATTTTTGAGAGCGGGTGATCTGTATGTGTGTCCATCAGAAACAGTACATTTGTAAGACTGGATGTCATGAACTGATATATATAGTATGACTTTCGAACAATATTAAGGTAAATATATTGTTTGTTCTCTGTCAAAATCTTTCTTTTGCTAACTGTGCCTATCAGCAGTTAGTGCCTTCAGTAGTTTGAATCTTTTATTTAGCTGACAGTAGTGGTTCTCGCTGTATTGCAGTAGTTCGAGTAACGAAGATTTTTGTGAGGTAAGTGATCTATGAAATGTATCGGTTAATGTTAGTCAGGGCCATTCTTTTGTAGGGATTTTTGAAAGTCAGACTGCGTTGCGCTAAAAATATTGTGTCAGTTTGGTGTTGATCAGAATAGGTAAAGAGCGAAATGTCTGAGTACGTTCAGTTCTGCTCAGCTGTTTGAAAATCAAATAACGTAAGGGATTTACCAGCACAGTAATTCACTAATTTTTCTAAGGGGACGTTTCAAAGGGATCACCAATTTAGAACTGGAGGGCAGCGTGGAAGGTAAAAATCGTAGAGGGAGACCAAGAGATGAATACACTAAACAGATTCAGAAAGATGTAGGCTGCACTAGGTACTGGGACATGAAGAAGCTTGCACAGGATAGAGTAGCATGGAGAGCTGCATCAAACCAGTCTCAGGACTGAAGACAACAACAAAAACATTGTTCGTCTACTAACTGTATGACCAGTGAATAAATAAAAAAAACAATAAATGAATGACAAAATTATTTGAAACTGTTTTCGGTGGAATTTCTGAATTGTGTCTTGATTCGTAATAAATTGCAGCGGTCAGTATTCTGGAAAGTGATCTGTTATGTATGGTTTGCCACGAAAGTATTGCCAATAGCGGGAAGTCTTCAGCAATATTAACTACGTTTCTTTCTCAAGTGAAATTCATGCGAACAAATGTCATTGTGGCAAACTTGCCTTCACACGAAGCTCATGGTGTTCAGAATTTCTATGTTTGTAATGTTTCTACGCTCGGTATTTGCCAAGGGAATGCACAAAACCCTCCTGAAGTATAAATATAAGAATAAAATATAAGAATTAATAATAATTATTATTATGCAAATGAAACATAAGAAAAAGATTGCAGCCCTGAAATCATTCTATACACAATAAATATGTCGTAACAGGCGGAGAGGTACTACTCCGCTACTCCGACGTGGCGCGACCCCAGGTGGCGAAAATGGGGGGGGAGGGGGGGAGTCCCCACTGGCTTGACAGCTGACTTGAGCGGAATAAAATAGCTCTCGCGGACCAAACACAAATCCTCTAGATTAACGCTCCAGTTGTATCTCGAACAATCTTCGGAAAGCTCCACCACTCTACCCCTACAAATTTTATGTATTATGAGTGGAAAAGAAAACAAGTTACTCCGGGGAGTAAAACCTCTCGACCTCAGGTCGCAAGCAGGCATTTCGGATTTCGGGGCTCCTGCACTTTCTGCTCTTGTTTTATCGAAAGATCCTGAAAAACTCAAATTCAAGAAGAAATATAATAGAGGAACACTGAACATTAACTGACTGATCAAAACAGGAAAACATCAAGAACTGACTCAAGCACATCAGCACCATAAAATATTCAAATTCTGGCACTACAAGAAACTCGCTATACTGACGAAAATTCTTTTGAAACGGGCAATTACAGAATTTACAAAGGAAAACTAGCAGAGTATATCTTTAGAAAATGCCTTTATTGTTAGAAGAAATATAACGCAGTCCGTAACTTCAGCTCTGGGTCCAACATGCTCTCAACATTGACGATCAAATGTAAAAACAAAATGTATACTCTAGTGAATGCTCATGCTCCAACAAATATTGACGATAAAAAAAAGAAAATACGAACGAAGTACAGACTTCCTGGGAAGAACTAGAAGACACATTTCAGAAGATTGTAAAGGAAAGTGTCATCATTTTGCTCGGGGATTTTAATGCAGAGATCAGCAAGGAGAAGAAATACAAAAGCGTCATTGGAGAATATCCTGCGCATAAGAGGACAAACAACAATGGAATAAGAATTGTGGACCTCTGCCAAATCTTCAACCTCAAAATTATGACTACACAGTTCAAGAAACATACCAAGAAGAATAAGACTTGGAGAGCACCAAATCAATTCCTTGGAGAGTTTCAAATTGACCACATCGCCAATTACAGAAGAGAATTTAAGACAATTCAGAATATTAAGATACAGAAACGAGCCGAAATAGATACAGATCACTATCTTGTTAAGTCTAAAATTAAATTCACCCAAATGTAGGAAGAAATAATAATAAACCTATGAGAAACCATTTTGAAACCAGGAATATTGAGGCAGATACTCAAAAGTATTTCAAATCTAAATTGCAAGGTGAGACGTGGGATGAAATGAAGTCTCAAATAATGAAAGGTGAACAAGAATCTCTTCTAACCAAAACCAAGCAGAAGAATATCTGGTGGAATAAAAAGTGCAATGAAGCTTTGGAAAAGAGACCAAAGCTTTGGAAAAAATTTAAATCGAATCCGACACAAAACAACCTGGGAAGGTTCAGAGAAGGTAGAAAAACAGTCTCCTACACAATCAGAAACTGAAATACACTGTATGAAAGACTATCCCTTCAACAAATACAGGTGTACTTCACTAAAAACAAATCCAGAGACTATTATCAATCTTTTAAAAGACACCTGAAAGGATACAAACCACCCAGTTTAAATTTTCGTAACAAATCAGGGAAATTAGGTACAAATGACCAAGAAAACTGCAACATTTTAGCATACAATTTCGAAGACCTCCTCAACTGTAAAGCGCCTCCAGAAAAACCGGAATTCAGAACTCCAGAAGAAATCCGTGCAGAATCACACCCAACAACTCTAAATGAAGTCCGGCAAGCTATAAAATCCCTCAAGATCAACAAATCTTCTCGTGAAGATGGAATCACAGCTGAACTTTTGAAACTAGGTAAGGAAAAGTAGCACCACGCCTCGGTACAAATATTACGGAATATTGGAGAACCGAGAAGATCACAGAATATTGGAGGACGACACTTATACATCCACTTCATAAAAATAAAAAGGGTGACAGATCAGATGTGAACAATTACAGGGGGATTTCCCTTCTATCCGTTCCATACAAGATCGTTTCCGAGATATTTCTAAATAGGGGTGAACCAGTTCTCGATGCACAGATAGGAGAATAGCAAGATTGATTTAAAAAAGGGAGGAGCTGTTTGAGCAAATTATTAACATTAAAAACTTAATTAGAACACGTGCTGGTCAACCACATGTTACGGCGTTTATTGATTTTAGAAAAGTGTATGATCCATAGACATAGAAAGCCTCATTATAACTCTGGAGGAATTTGGAACTGACAGAGAAATCAGAGAGATAGTATAGCAAACACTGACAGATACCAAGTCCAAAGTCTAATTTCAAGGCGCGATTTCTGAACCTTTTAAAATCCGAACGTGTTTGAGACAAGGGGATGGGCTCTAGCCAATTCCATTCTACACGACTTTGAAAAAGATAATGAGGGAGACAATGGAATAATACACATAATAAAAAGTCAAAAATTTCTTTTGAAGGGTCAGTTAAGGGTACTAGCTTTTGTAGATGATATAGCAAATATAGCAGATGCAATTAAACAAATACAGATCTTAGCGAAGCACAGGAAAAAACTAAATTCATGTCTAAAATATGTAAGGAAATCAAAGAATTGCACACGATTATTGGATGTTGGTAAATTCGTGTGAATAAATAAATAATAGATGTATGACATTGCAAAACCCGGTTGTAATTTTAACAGTTAATATGATCCCTTGTATCCGTTAACTTGATGAAATACATTCGTGTAGCAGCCACCTAAATCAAAAATAAAATATGTGAAAACAGCAACCATGTTTCGGAAGCGGAGGGCTAAAGCAAGTGTCCGCCATGCTGGCCACTGCGCAAACGTTTCGGCTGAGGTCGCGGCGCAGCAAAAGGCATCTAAATTATGTCGAAAGCTTTGACCAATGTTTTCCCAGAAACTGTCGACTACTTACGGATCGGTCCAGACACGTGTTCACTTACTTTGACTCCTCTTCCACTGAGCGAAGTTTCTGGGAAATCAGGTGATGACACTTGCCGTGTTCTTCTCGTAAGTCCATCTTTTGGACTCAGACTCCTTCGTAGGGGGCAGAGGGTCGAGTCCTGGGCACGACAGCCTCATTCCACCATCGTGAGGTTGCACTGCCGCACTGCATGCCTACAGTCACTGGAACGCATTCATTCACGGCAGAACCGGCTGCTGCTGCAAGAACATTGACCGTCTCTGTGTAGTGATGAGACAATCGGCAGGTTGTAACAACCGTTTGACCAGTCGATTGTTTTTTCATTCAGTCTGCTTCTTTTTTTCATTCGAATTAAACAACCGAATGAACTGGTCTCTTTGGTCATGTCAGCTATGGGAATCTTTTCATTCAATCTCCAGGTTTGGGTAGCTTCATTTAATGTGAGGCAACCGAAGAAATAAGTCTGAGAATTACGGTGGCTATACAAATGTTATCAGTCGGTCTCCAGGTTTGAGTGATTTCGTCAACCCGCTTTCCCAGGCTTTTCGGTTATATATGAACCGTGGTTAGATTTGCCAATTTCTTTAGAGGCGAATAAACAAAGTTGAATGAAATATACATTTCTAAAAAAAAGACGTATTTTTCAAATTCATGTATTTATTTATTTAAATACCAATTTTTCGTACCTCTGACTTAAATATGGATTTTTGGTTGGTTTTAAAAGATTGATAACTGGTGCTGTATTATAAATTTACATTGAAAGAAATCGCCAGTTACTGTTTTATTCAAATTTGTTGAAGCTTTATCTCTCTCTTCCTGCTGTTTGCACCAATCACCAACAATTTTATTTCGGTAAATGCTGAGGTTATGTGAACAGAAAGCATATGAGATACAGTTTTTTGGATTGTTTGGTGACTTAATCACTTGCTTTTTAAGCATGTACTTTCATTTGTCAGAAGTAACTTTTTGAGAGAAAAATTTGTCATCATTTGTTAAATTTCTTTAATTAATATAGTTTTACAGTATAGTCTATCCTTGCAGAAACGGTATACCGCAATAAATTTATCTTTAGGACCACTTCTTATCCTGTCTTACGATTTCTTCCTTTCCCACACCACTGAGCGTCTCGGCACTTTGATGCAGGCACAAAGCTAAAAGCTGCTTATTGGCACTGAATATGAAGCAAGCATCGGAACGACAGTAACACAGACGACGGGCAATAACAGAGTGCTATCAACATTAATTAGTTAACAATGGCAAAACGATCGAATGTTTCCACTCATAACTTAATGCACACTGCACTGCGTCGATCGTTTTCATTCGGTTGCTCCCAATGGACTGGTTTCACTCAAAAGGATGAATGAATAATTCCACCAATACTTTAAACTACAACCTAATGAGTCAATTGTTTTCCAACAGTGGAATGAATCGATCGTCTTTATTCGGTTTGAAACACCCCCGATTAAGTTCCTTTATTGGATTTTGTGTAATTTATCGTAGCCGTGAAACAGTTAATTATTATATGACCGTGTGCTTAATGGAAGAAAGGCTATCGGTTTTTCTGCTGGTTTCGGGGGTATTTCAACCGAGTGTGGCTGTCTGTAACTGAATAGTGGAATGATTGAAATTTTGTCTATTATTAAGGACCACAAAAGTTGCGATGTACAAACTGTATATTTTCTACTACCACACAAATTCTGAGGCAGTTGCTACCTTCGCCTTACACGTTTAATGACGGTTATATCTATTTATTGGTTGCTGCTTTCCAGTACTTCGTCACACGCAATGCTGATGGTTGCATTCACAACAATCCTCACTGCAATCCATGGTTGTTGCTGGCTGACGCGGTTGACGCGAAACACGTAATTCGGCACTTGTAACTTTCTGTTTCATCTCACTCGCGAATCGGTATCGATGAGGGTCCACCCCACGACGATCAGTGGGACGCGCTCACTCGTCATACTCCGGTGAATTTACTCGACCACCATTCTTGCATGACTCTCCAACACTACTTGTCACTCGTCACTCTGCCATACTACTCCTCACTCGACACTCGTCTCACTGCCTCCTGCAGCGCTCGACAATCGACTCCTGTCTACTGTCGACCTGGCTATTGGATACTAGCATCTATGTTCTTGGGATCACGGATCCCTTACATCCCCTCTCTAAAAACCTTCTTTGTAGCCACAGGCGAAAAAGAATAATAGGAAAAAATTATCACATAGCATATAAAGGAGGGACATAAGTTCTGGTTCAAATACTGAAAAATTACATCGCATCACAAATAATACCCTATTGACTCCAGTAGCAAACTGCCCTTACAGAAACATCATACAAAATCAACAAAAGCAATCTTTCTTAATTAAAATAGCACGGTAAATATTTTTATAAAACTTTGTCTTACATTCAATTACCAAAAATCTTCACTTTCAAAGCTTTGAACGAACCATTACCTACATATTTGTTATTATATGCTACAGCAAACACAAAAAACCTATTAGTTGAATGCCAGATACCCCTTTGGTATGCCGTCCTTTCAGCGGGGTTTGTGCTGTCCATACTACTATCTCTCTAACTTATAACTCACTTGGTCAACACACATTAAAGTTAAGGAAGAAATTCACAACTTATTCATTTGAGTTCTTAACACAAGCGGAATTGAATATCAAAACAAAATATAGCATTTACACCTTGACTTATGCAATTATTTTACAATTCCTCATACCCCTACAGATTCAATAATATTAATTGCTCCATTATACCACTAAATATGTCTTACATAACTATTTGCATCACTATAACTAATGTGGCCACCCAATGAAAATTTTAAATTACTGATCATTTCATTTTGCCAAACATTTACTGCCATCGCTAATGCTCAGATGAAAGGTACAGAATTTCCTGTTATATTCACATTAATTCAAATCCACCATATGGATATTTATTATTTATTACACAGTGCCAGAATCCCGCTTCTAAAGCTTGACGTAAGCATACCATAATTGACTCTGATAGCTAATTGGATACATGAATTACTAAATTACTCAAGAGTTACACTTTCTTTTATTCAGCATACTTCAGATAAACATGTATACCTACAAATTACTTGCAAACATTGCTCATGTGCTAAATGACATACTTCAATCATCTCATACTCCATACTCTTCATTACACATAACTCTCTCAACTTAACAACAACTTCAACTGCAAATAAATATACATCCTCAAACTACATCAATCCTCCATATACTTCAATACTTCAAACATCCCATACTCAATACACTTCATTACACATAACTCAATCAACTTAACAGAAACTTAAACTGCAAATAAATATACATCTTCAAACTACATCAATCCTGCATTTTCGCTCCAATAACTACATAAAAATACTACTCCAGGCTCCTTGGCCTCTCCATCACATTTCACATCATTTATTCGAACTACCTCCTCACAGATTTGTTTCTTTATATGCTCATCTACTTACAAGCCGATACATTACTTCAGTTCTCTTACAATTGCTTGACCTTTTCATGCCTTATAAAACAACTCTGTAAGATTACACAAACTCTTGTTTGACCAATTAGCTTCCCACCACATATTATAAACATTAGTTTTTCTGATCTGGTTCTCATTTTGTTACTTCTGGCACTATTAATTTGGCAATGTACTGACACTAAACTGATTTTTGACTTATTGATTCTCTGACATCTCACATTCTACATCAACAGTAATTACTAATCCTTAATTTAAGTCAACTATAAATCTGTTACATGGGATCTGACTGAATTACTTGGATGACCACTACCAATCCTAACTAGTCACATTAACTTTCTTAACCTAAGGATAGAGAAAGATGGCAGAGGAGTGAAACTTGAAATAAGAAATAAAGTCTCACCCAGCTGGGAGTGTAGCAGCAAAAGAGTTGCCAGCTCCCTACACCTACTCTGACTCTACTCTATCACCTGGATTGCCCTTATCTTTATGTGGATAGTATCTTTTTATATTCTCAACATGTTCTTTACCATGAGCTCCTTTTGTTTGCACATATTCCAATTCAATTGTGCTGGAGTGATCAATTCTTATGATCCTATATGGTCCATTATAAACATGGTAAAATTTATGTATCTCAGAATTTATTTTCTTTGATTTGGTGTGCACTTTTACTAGCACTAGATCCCCAACTCGATACATTACTGGCTTCACCAATTTATCATGTCTCTCCTGTCTCCTCTTTGCTTTCTCTTTTATACTCAGTTCCACTAGTTCTAATTTCTTCTCCCATGTTATATCATTTCCAGGTGGATAATGTAATAGCTCATGATCATACTATCAGGTTCTTGGTTAAGTAAGATCTCACACAGTGCAAATCCCGTCGAGCCATGTGGGAGGTGATTCCTGATACGTTCAAATTCTCCCAGGTATTTTTTCCGTGACTCATGCTTCCTGTGACAGTATGTCCTGCATAAACGATTTAATTCCTTCATCGATCATTCGGCCGGATTGAAGGCCAGTCTATATCTTGAGATTGCAACTGGTTCTATCTGATGCTTATCTAGCATTTCTTTCCATTCCTTGGATCTAAATTGTGACCTGTTGCTACTCAGAATACATTTCGGTACACATACACTATTGAAATAGTCCTTTTCTAGTTTATTAATGATAGCTTTGCTGGTAGCTTTCTTCAATGGGTAAAACTTCACAAATTTTGAAACCAATTCTACAGCCACTAGAATCTGTGTATAATTCCCCCGTGCTCCAGGCAAGGGTGCAAATCAATCTACAGCTACGATATCTTTAATTGCTGCTGGTACTATGGGATGCATATAGCCCTTATGTTGGACTATTGTTGTCTTAGCTTTCTGACAAGTGTCACAAGTACTTAACAATCTACGTATGGGTCTCCCCATGTTATTGAAAGCACAATCTAATTTGAGTTTCTCAAGACATTTCTTGGGTCCGTAATGAGCATCACTATAATGAGTATACCAGATCAACTTGTCCACTACATGTTCCGGTATATACAGTTTCCAATTTTCCTCATTCTCATTGTTCCTCTTGTACAGTATCGCATTGAGGGTACAATACTACACGTGGATCTTCTCTTCTCCCGCACACCTGTACTTGCTCTTAATCAACTTCACTCTGTCATCCTCGTTCTGTTCCCTACTTACATTTCTCAGGAATCTCCTTATGAACTCTTCATGTTGCACTCCCTTCGTCAAGTTAATCCTAATTTCTTCACCTTGTGGTTTGCTCATCACTATTCCCCAACAATAAAGTGGCATTCTTGATAGTGCATCCGGTATTATGTTGGTTCTACCAGGCTTGTATATTACTTCAAAGTCGTAGTCTTGCAGGGCAAGGGCCCACCTTATCAAGCGACTATGTCTCAGTGTACTGGTTGTTAAGAATCTCAGGGCCTTGTGGACTTCCTGCTAAGTAGTAACAGAATCGTTTGAAGCCCCAAACTATTGCAAGCGCTTACCGTTCGGTAATAGAATATTGTCTTTCCCGTGCATTCAGGCTTCTGCTACCAAAGGCTATAGTTTTTATAATCTCGTTCTCCCCGTTTTTCTCCACTTGGTAGAAATGTATGCCCAATCTATAACCCCAGCTGTCTGCCCCCAAACAGAAGTCTTTAGTAAAATCTGGGTGGTAAATTAGCTCTGCATTGTATAGAGTTTCTTTAATCTCCTCAAATTCCTCTTGACATTCCTCATTCCAATGCCACGACATCTTCGCCTTAGTTAGCTTCCTCAAATTTGGTGCATTTAGTACTGGCTCCTTTATAAATTTTCTGTAGAATTCGTAGACTCCAAAAAACTCTCTCAGTTGTTTCTTAATACTTGGCACTGGAAACTGCTTAATTGCCTCCAATTTACTTGGGTCAGGGTAGATACCATCCTCTGAAATTATGTGGCCCACAAATTTTATCTGCGATTTGCCAAACTCTGATTTATCTAGGTTTCTGTCACTCCTACTGCCTCAAACGCTTCTAACAAGGCATCTAATTTGTCCAAACGTTCTACCCATGTTTCACTTGCAATCAATACTTCATCTACATAGACAGTGACTTTCTTTAGCAGCTTCTCACCCAAAATTTTATCCAGTGCTCGAATAAATTCCGAAACAGATACATTAAGCCCGAATGGTAAAACCCTAAACTGATAACTCCTACCAGCAAACGTTCTAAACATTCATGGTGGTGTCCGTTTGTACTATATCGTGTCTCCCTACCACTTTCGCGCAACGACGCTCTGAGTGTGTTTTTTAGGGAATTAACAAGTTTGAACCTGGGACCTGTTGCTGGTAAGGAGACGCCAGACCACACATGACATGTAGAATTCAAAAGAGTTCAGTGAGACTAGCGATGATATAACCAAATACTAAATGATCTCAGCGTCAGCTCCACTGCACTGCCTGTAAAAGAATCTTAATACCAACTAAATATAGTGGAAAGGGTTCAAGGCTTTCCTATTTTTAGTTAGCTAGTAAAATAACGTCGAAAAAGCAGTTAAGTTTACCATTGGAAATTTTATTCTACTCACAAAACATTGTTTATAAATTGCACTATTGATAAAAGGAGATGTTTTAATACAGGATGGTAAAAACCAAATGCGTTCAACAAAAATGTGAACGAATATTCCCTGAATGGGTTTCCAAGTTCTACAATCGATCGAAGGATGACCTATGCCATATCACATCTATAATCTAGGTTTAATTTAAGTATTACAAAAGACAAAACTATCAAAATGGTCTACAGTGACCCTCAATTATCTTTAATTACTTATCTAACTTGTCGTAAATTACAGTGGCTGATGTGGCTTCTCAATAACTATGTTGTTGTTGTTGTCTTCAGTCCTGAGACTGGTTTGATGCAGCTCTCCATGCTACTCTATCCTGTGCATGCTGCTTCATCTCCCAGTACCTACTGCAACCTACATCCTTCTGAATCTGCTTAGTGTACTCATCTCTCGGTCTCCCTCTACGATTTTTACCCTCCACGCTGCCCTCCAATGCTAAATTTGTGATCCCTTGATGCCTCAAAACATGTCCTACCAACCGATCCCTTCTTCTAGTCAAGTTGTGCCACAAACTTCTCTTCTCCCCAATCCTATTCAATACCTCCTCATTAGTTACGTGATCTATCCACCTTATCTTCAGTATTCTTCTGTAGCACCACATTTCGAAAGCTTCTATTCTCTTCTTGTCCAAACTAGTTATCGTCCATGTTTCACTTCCATACATGGCTACACTCCAAACAAATACTTTCAGAAACGACTTCCTGATACATAGATCTATATTCGATGTTAACAAATTTCTCTTCTTCAGAAACGCTTTCCTTGCCATTGCCAGTCTACATTTTATATCCTCTCTACTTCGACCATCATCAGTTATTTTACTTCCTAAATAGCAAAACTCCTTTACTACTTTAAGTGTCTCATTTCCTAATCTAATTCCCTCAGCATCACCCGATTTAATTTGACTACATTCCATTATCCTCGTTTTGCTTTTGTTAATGTTCATCTTATATCCTCCTTTCAAGACACTGTCCATTCCGTTCAACTGCTCTTCCAAGTCCTTTGCCGTCTCTGACAGAATTACAATGTCATCGGCGAACCTCAAAGTTTTCACTTCGTCTCCATGAATTTTAATACCTACTCCAAATTTTTCTTTTGTTTCCTTTACTGCTTGCTCAATATACAGATTGAATAACATCGGGGAGAGGCTACAACCCTGTCTCACTCCTTTCCCAACCACTGCTTCCCTTTCATGCCCCTCGACTCTTATTACTGCCATCTGGTTTCTGTACAAATTATAAATAGCCTTTCGCTCCCTGTATTTTACCCCTGCCACCTTTAGAATTTGAAAAAGAGTATTCCAGTCAACATTGTCAAAAGCTTTCTCTAAGTCTACAAATGCTAGAAACGTAGGTTTGCCTTTTCTTAATCTTTCTTCTAAGATAAGTCGTAAGGTCAGTATTGCCTCACGTGTTCCAACATTTCGACGGAATCCAAACTGATCCTCCCCGAGGTCTGCATCTATCAGTTTTTCCATTCGTCTGTAAAGAATTCGCGTTAGTATTTTGCAGCCGTGGCTTATTAAACTGATAGTTCGGTAATTTTCACATCTGTCAACACCTACTTTCTTTGGGATTGGAATTATTATAACTATATAAAAGAAAAATCATCACGTTTCAGATCTGTTCTTCAAGTGGCAAATGTGAACACCATGAGTTTTAATTAACGATCGACACTAGTATTACGCAAAAAGGGGGTGTAACAGATGAGACTTCTGCAGTTCTGAGTGAAGCCTTATGCACTCAAAAATGCGGCATCGCGTGCGTTCATTACCTTGTTGGTGTTTAGGCAGCGTCAGGGCGACAGCGGCCGGCGCACCAGCCATCCAGCTCGCCGTCTCGGAACTAACTCTCTCTAACTTCTCGTTACTACAATTTACCGAAGTTGGTTTAAAAAAACTATCTGGCTATGTTTTCATCTGACCAATCAGGGTCTCAATGTTAACCTTAAGCTCTGCCTACAAAAATTCTGTTTATCCAATGAGAAACTTTATACTTTTCGTGGTGGGGCAATGTTTTTAAAGTTTGCAACGTAACAGAGACGCTAAAAAGTCTCACGCTAAAACCTGCAGCTGGTGTGGTCCTTTTACCGTTATCGTAAGATCTATACTGTTCTTCTGGAGGGCTCTATCTTTTAACATGGGCTGGGGGGTGGTCCTTGACGTACCTGAGACGCAAAAAAGTCTCAAGCTAAAACTTGCGGGTGGTAGTGGCCCTTTTTGTGTTATCGTAAGATCTATACTGTTTTTCTGGAGGGCTCTAGCTTTTAACATGGGCTGGGGGGTGGTCCTTGACGTAACAGGGACACAAAAAAGTCTCATGCTAAAACGTGCAGGTGGTAGTCTTACAGGTAGGCTGCCGACGTGGGTGTCCGTCCCTTATCGTAGGGCCTTCTAGCTTAACACGGTTCTGCTCTCAGCTTCTGACCTCGTTTCTCCCCTCGGAACTGTGTCTGCCTCACGGTGGGAAGGTACGACATGCATTTAGGTATTCTTGTGTTAGTCTGTGGTGTTCCATTTGCCCACTCGTTACTCGTATTACTTTGGTTAATTTAATGTCACGATTTATTCCGAGCTATGTGACATACTACTGGATTTGCTTATCATGTCAGGGTTTTCATAGAAGGTGTTGGATTTGCCTGACACCTTACATATCGCTACCCTTCGAATTTAATTTTTGCACTGAATTTAGGCAATAATTGAATCATTGTCTAAGTCAGTCAAAAGTTTTCCGATGTCTAAATTTTGCTGCCTACTGTTCAGCCACGTTATTCTGTTCTATGCTAGTTTGTATTACTAATCTATATTTTTATATTCTTCCACACTACAATTAAAAATGTCAAGAGACGAATATTTTTATGCTATTATTAATTTTTAATTATTTTTCTTTCTTTATTTAAGTGTGAAGTTTGTTTTTTAAAAGTTTGTTATCGAAAGTGAGGAGTCTTTCACATCGATTTTCTTAGAAATATTGTTTTTATAAATGTAGTAATTAAGTAAAATCTATTCCTAACACATTTTCTAAATATCATGTACCAGTAAAATATTTTTGTTTCTAGACACGCATTTCAACATTGTTACACTAACAAATAAGAATTATTTCCAAGAATTGCTTTGACAAAGAAATATACATACACAAGCATTGAGATATTATCCTATTAAATGTTACAAATGTTAAAAAAAGGAAAACATCCAACAAGATAATTTTTTATTCTTTGTTTTTATAAGGAGAAAGTAAGTAAAATATAGTTATTCTTTTATTTTTATGAGGAGAAAATAAGTGGCATATTGTTTCCTTATATACTGTCCATTTCAGAACTAATGACTTATTTTTATCAGTAGTCTATTTTTTCTTAAGTCCATAGTCAATGACTGTTATTTTGTAGTTTATTAGCTGTCTGGTGTGCTTAACGTATTTAGTTTTTCACACGTTTCTTTTGCACAATTCCTACATCACATAATTTGATTTCACACATTCACACAATCCTATGAATGTTTAAGCATGAGGTTGGCGAATGTTTTTGCACGAAGGTGATGGACTTGAGCGAGATGGATGTGGGCAAGTATTTGATGTACAGCTTCGTTCGTCGTTCCTTGTTGGCTTTGCAAGTGTGTGTTGCTGTTGTGGAGGTCCCATAATGGAAAGGAGCTGTGAGTGCAGAATCTCGTGGTTTACTGGCTTTGTATGCGTGGAAGTCATCGTTATATGTCGCTGAAAGCGGTCGTTTTTCTTTGTAATACTTCGCAGACGACTAGTTTACAATAGGATAGGGATTTGGGAAGGTATGTTGTCTATTCTTCACCCATCTTCATTCTTGGTCTCAATCTTGCGAATCTTCAACTTCTGTTCTTCCTGCTTTTTCTCTGCTTCTTACTTGCTTCTTGGTTCTTCTCTGGGCAGGATATGGAAATATTTATTGATAACTAGTCGCTTTGAAGCTCTCCTCCTAGTAACAGTTTGATAAATTGTTTGGGCGCATGATTTTTACTTTGTGGAAGTTCTTCTTCAGTTTCGTGCATCAGCGTGCTGTTTAATAGCAGTAGTGTGACTTTTACACACATTTTTTTGCCAGTGGTGGCTTGCCCAAGCGGTCTTCTCGGCCGGCCGTTTTTTGCTCGCTCCGTTCATTTTGGGCTCGGAGACCCTTGCGGCGTTCGCCGTCCCAGCGCCGTCCCGCCGCGTCTCAGCAGGGGTCTGTCACTGTGCGGCTCGGTGTTCCATCCCAGCAGGGTTCCTCCTAGCGGGCAAATTTATTGCCCACTTTCTATACAAGGGCCTTCTGTTGGTTTCGCTGTTCTTTCCCTTCTCTCGACACTCCTGCTATGTAGGAATCGTGTGTTGCTAATTACGTCCTTTTCTTTCTTGATACATCTCACGTTGCAACTTGTGGGGCGTTGCATCTCTTCCTTGCTGGAGTTTTTACAATGGTTCTTACAAAAAGTTTTACTTATAATCATCTAACATATATCTAGTACCTACATGTTTTACACCTTCTTAAAAAACTTTACAAATTTCAGCGCCCTTTCCATGTTACAATTCTATGATATTTGGAGTCTTAACGTCTACTCAAGAATCCTCAAATTCGTTTTTATTTTTTATTTTTGTGTAGTGTCGTGGTGTATAGCATTTTAGTATTTTATGCTGTTAGACTTTCTACGCTTTATCCCTTCACCTTAATCTATGGTACTATTGGTGTTATTATTGAAACTACTTTCTTTTTCCCACCTTCCTCTCTCTTCATTCTTCTTTCTCCTGATGATCTTATCTGCAACATAATCTTAAAATATTGTGCTGATTATTTACCAATAATAATATTAATCTTCAAACTTTTTGATATGGCTCACATGGTGAAGTCCTAAGGTTTTGCCTGTTTTTGGGTTCATTAGTTCCACAGCATTATCATGAGCAATTCGGCTAATTATGACAGGTCCTTTGTATGCAGCGTAAAACTTATGTATTTTGTGTTTCTGTTTGCTGGAGAAATGGTGTGTTTTTACAAATACTTTCTGGCCTACTGAGAATGTTCTTTTAATTGCTGTTCTATCTCCTCTTTCTTTTCTTTTAATGGCTGCCTTTCTGATGTTGGAGAGTGCTGTTGCTATGATTTGTTTGTGCTGTCTACGAGGTACAATAGGAAATCTAACATTTTCTCTGGTTATGTTTGGGGGTTCAATATTTTTAAGTGCAGTAACTGGAGGTAGTAGTGTAGTGCTATGTGGCATTTCATTTATTACTTCTTGAAAATCTTTAAGGTATATATCCCAAGTGTTGTGTCTTTTGCCTGCATATAATCGGCATAAAGTGCCTATGTCCTTCATAGATCGTTCTGCTGGATTAACGCTAGCTTTGTACTTAGATATGTAGATGGGTTTTATTTTGTGTTGTTTTAACATGTTCTGCCATTGCACTGATTTGTACTGTAGGCCATTATCGGAAATTATTCGTTCCACTCGACCTACTTGTCTGAGAAAATCTTGTCTAAATGCTTTACTTATTGCAAGACCTGTTGCCCGTTTGAATGGTGTCAAGGTAACATATTTAGAAGTAAGTTCCAAAACGACAAATATGAAAATATATCCATTTTTTGTGCGTGGGAGGGGCCCCATCAAATCTGTTGCAGCTATTTGTTTTAATCTTTTAGGGATTATTGGAAACATAGGTGGTTTGGGTGGAAAGTGACGTGTTTAGCCCTCATACATTTCTTGCATTTGACTAATACTGATCTAATTCGTCTTTCTATAATAGGAAAATGGCTTGTTTGTTTCATTTTTAAAAAGCTTTTCATTGGTCCAAAGTGGCCATTACTTAAATGTGTATACCATATGTACTTATTAATTAGTTCATCTGGGATATAAATTAACCATTCATTCGTTGCATCATTTCGTCTAAAAAATAAAACATTGTTTTTCACGAGATAGTGCTGTCGAATGTCTGGAAAATCCTTACTTCTCCACTTGTGTTTGATTCCTAGTATTTCGGGATCCTTGTCCTGTTCTTTGCCTATGTTTTTCAATGCTGTCATAAGGTAGTTTTCGAAAGGTACTTGTTTCATATAGTACATTGTAAACTGGTCTTCTGCTGCTTCCAAACCTATGTTTTTGGATGCACCCTGCGGACATCGTGATAAAGCATCTGCTAATACATTCGCTGGTCCTGGTATGTGTGTAATAGTCAAGTCAAATTCTTGTAGTATTAACATCCATCTGGCTACCCTCCCATGAGTTAGTTTGGCGGATAACAGAAATTCTAATGCTTTGTGGTCAGTATATACTTTTGTTTTTCTTCCGAATAGGAAATATCGAAAACGTTGGAAGCCCCTTACAATGGCCAATGCTTCCAGCTCCGTGACTGAATAGTTTTTTTCGCTTTTTGTGAGTACCCGACTGGCAAAGGCAATTGTTCTATATGATCTTAGCCCTGCCTGTTCGTATTCTTGGAATACACAACTCCTAAACCTGTTTTCGCGCTATCAGTGGCCATACAAAAACTTTGTGTTAGATCAGGATGTGCTAAGATCGGTGCTGTTGTTAGTGCGTTTTTCACTTTTAAAAATTCTTCATTGGCTTGTTGACCCCATACCCATGGCGTGTTTTTTCCAGTCAATGTACATAGGCGTGGTGTTGCGAGAGAGTCTATCCAAATAAATTTTTTATAGAATCCGGTGAGACCTAGAAATCCTCTGAGAGTTTTCTTATTATATGGAGTACAGAATTCTTTGACTGCCGTTAGTTTTCCTGGGTCGGGCATTACCCCCTTCTCGGAAATTATGTGTCCTAAAAATTTGACTTCTCGCCTTCCAAATTTGGATTTTGTTATATTTACTGTGACCCCATGCTTTTTCATGATTTGCAAAAACTGATTTAATGTGTCGTTGTGATGTTCCCAAGAGGGTTCTGCTATAATCACATCATCGACATAACAAGTAATTTTTTGTAAAATTTCAGGACTGAATATAGTATTAAATCCCCTAATAAACGCTGCTGATGATATGTTTAAACCAAATGGCAATCGTTTAAACTGGTAACATCTACCGAACACGATAAATGCTGTAAATTTTCTACATTCTGGGGCCAATTCTATTTGCCAGAAACTACTCCGTAAATCAATTGATGAAAATATCTTAGCACCATGGAAGTTTTGTATCAATTCCTCTAATTTTTCTGGGCGATCTGTCTCAGTGATTATGATTGTGTCGATCTGTCTGGAATCAAGCACTAACCTGATGCTCCCATCTCGTTTTTGTACAATATGGAGCGGGCTGTTATATGTGGAGATAGCTGGTTCAATAATATCGTCATCTAACATTTTGGATATCTCCTGGAATACATTATTCCTGTAGCTTAATGGGATTGTATAGGGTGGCACTCTAAATGGTTTGTGCTGTTTTACTTCAAACTTGTACTGAAAGTGTTTAATACTGCCAGTCTTAGGTAAAAATACCTCTGCTTTATCTCATAAAATACCCTCTAATTCTCTTTTACTGCGTTCCGAAATACCTTGAACTTCTTGCAATTTTTCGTCGATTTCTTTATGGACTTCTAACATGAGTTGAGGCTATTCCCCCTTCTATGCATACCATTCTAATTCTTCATCCTCTTTATCTCGCATCATTCTTAATTGTTTGTTTATAACTGGTATTTCTTCTAATTTTAGCTTTTGCTCAAAGAGAAGTGTGACATTCCCGAATGTTACGTTACCTTTCCCCATATCTATTATCGCTCGTCTCTCATTTAAAAAACCTGCACCTATAATCAAATCTACAGTTAGTTTAGGCATAATCACGAAATTGGCTTCGATCTTTTGACCTTGGCACAAAAGAGTTAACCTTGTTTGTCTTGTAACTTCCGCAGCATTGTTTCTAATAGGACCTCTTACTTTAATCTTACATGTTTTCAGAACTGGCAATTCCTCATTGGCATTACACTGCATGAATAAATTTTCTGAGATCGCAGTCAGTTCACTTCCGCTATCAATTACCATATTGACTGGGATGTGCTTTACAATGGCCTTCACAATTGGTTGAATTTGAAAGGGTTGGTTCTGTTCTTCTTCCTCTTGCATCAACGAATCCTCCACTGAATCATACATGAGTCTTTTTAGGAATTTCCCTTGTGAATTCGAACTTTCTGTAGGATAAGCTTCGACTACTACTTCCCTCTCTTTTATTTCCTCTTCGCTATTTCTTCGTTCATTCACGCTTTCTTCTACATTCTCTACTTTTTCCTCTTCCTCGTCTATCTTCTCCTTCTCCGTCGCTACTTCCACATAATCGAGTCTAAGTGCACTAATTATCGCTTCATAACTTCCTTCATTATATACGTTGGGTTGTGTGCCCACTCGTAACTTATTTTCAACTTCTGTCGACTGTGCATTATCCTCATTGAATTCGCTTTCCCTGGTTTCCATCTCAAATAGCTCTGCAATATTCATTACTTCGTCCTTTCTTCCTACATTCGTTGTGCATGCCTCTGGTAATTCTTCTTCCTCGTCAGTATTCTCCCAATTAATTTCGTCCCAACACAATATTGTTATTTTCTTGTCTTCGTTTTCATCTGGTCCCTGCGGATTTGTTTCTTCCTTCTTCTCTTCTCGTAATAAGATTTTTATTTCTCTGTTCAAGGTGCTGCAATTTTCCTGGTCGGTGCATCATTCTCTTTGGCATGGGCGCTTAGCTGTCAAATCGAACGTTTATTGGGGTTTGGTGGTCTTAACTCCACGTCTTCTATTTGTATTCGCTTTTCTTGTTCAGCTTGTTGATAGTGGTTTCTTGGTTGATAATTTGTCGGTCTATTGGTTCTCCAGTACCCGTTCCGGTTGTCGTTATTCCCTCTGTAATAGTTGTTGCCGTTTCTCGGTGAATTATAGTTATTGCCATATTCTTTTCTAAATCCATAACCGGTTCTTTGTTGACATCTATTGTCGTTTCTTGGTGCGAAGTTATCAAGTGGTTCGTAATTATTGTTTCTTCGTACTGTGTCTTGTGGATTCCACTGCTTTTTGCTTTCGTTTTCACGTGCGCTTCATCTTTTTCTTGCGTCATCTTCCGAAAATATGAACTTTAGTTCCCTTAGAATACCTTTAAATGCTTCGACGTCATTGCTTCCGCGACCTACTAATGATTGCTGGTATTTCAATGGTAGCTTCATCGCGCATAATTTAATCAACTCTCCGCCACTGTATGGTACATCTAAGCATTGATTTTTGTTTGCCATTACTTCGAAAAATTTCACGGGACTCTCCTCTCCTGACCTCTCCTGAATTTTCAAAATATGGGTTCTGTAATAATCCGTACTTCACTCTGTTCTGTGCTTCGCTGCACCAATATCGTGAGAGAAACTTCTCTCTGAAATCTTCGTACGATCGGCATGTCGCTGCAACATTCTGCATGGTTTCTGCGACTGTTCCTGACATGTGTGCACATATAAAGTCTAATTTGTGTGCTAGCGTCCAGTGTTCTGGTAATCCTACTCGGAATTGATCAATAAAAGTTCGTGAGTGTAATGAGTTTCTTTCTCGAAAGTGTTGAAATTTTCTGACTGTGAGGAAATGATCGTTGTCGTACTTCGTCATAGTTCCATATGAAATTCGCGATTCTTCACCAGTTTTGTTTCTGATCATTTCTCTCGTCGTTCTTTCCTGTTGTGGTAGATCCATTGGATATTGTCCACTTTAACTTTCGCGTACCCGCGGTGCAGGCTGTCTGATTTCACATATGCTACTTTCCGCCTGTGATTGGAATCGAAAATGCGTAATATCTTCGTTAATTTCTTGTTTCTCCGGTGCTGTTACAGATACGGACGTGGTTGCAGACTCAGTGCTTGTTCGATCCTGTTCACTATGCTCTTCAATAGTTTGCAACAACTCTCTTTGCAATTTCTGAAATTGTCGCTTCGTTTGCGCTTCTATTTTGACTATGCGGTTATCATATCTTTTCAGCGCTGCTTCTGTGATACGTTTGTGTAACACACTGTTTTCAGCAATTTCACGCGCTGTACCTGCTCCTTGTCTAGTAATTACGTTTAGCTGTCTCTCTAGTTTCTTGACTTCTCCGTGGGTGTTGTTACGTAATGTTTTGATCTCGTCCTGAGTGTCATTACGCAATGTTTGTACGTCCACTTTTACCTTGTCAATGTCTGTTCTCAATTGATTGTAACCTGTTATTAAATTTCCTATCACCTCTCAAGATTCTTTTGCCTCGTCTTCAATATGACTTAGGTGAAACTGAATTTTTTTGTTTTGTTCTTTAATCTCACGCATTTGTCTCGTGGTTTCTGCATTCTGAATTTGAATTTGGTTCGCTATGTCTTTATTTTGCATTGTCATGGTTTCCGTAATTAATTGTAATAATTCTGCCAGATTGGTGGGTCCTATTGCGTTTTGTTCCGACGTCCTACACTCTGTGTTTTCGCCCAAGTGTTGGTTCGCAACCGATTGAATTGAACTGTGCTGTGAGACGTTTGTGCTCGCATTCCTTGTACTCTGTGGTGAGGGAGCTCTGATTACTTGTACTATGGGTTCTACGTATTCAAGACGCAAGTTAGAATCCTCATCGACTGCCTCTCTACTTTCCTGCTCCTCTGTCGTATGCTGACCTAGGTTTTCTGTGCCTTGGCGTACATTATCCTCGTTATGGTGCGATATAAGTCCTATTTCTCGCGATACTGCATCGTCTGTTGTACTGTCCTCTATTCTCTGTCCATTCTCATGTTGGGTCTCTACCTCAATTCGGTCAAGGTCTCGATCTGCCATTGCTAATCTTTCCGAATCCCTTATTTTCTGTTTTAAAAGCAATTCACGCGCCCTACATCGCGCCAACATGCGCTCATACGATCTCACGCGTTTCATAAACTTTTTGTTCACACGACTTGACACTACCAAGGCTGACAATCCATTCACTTACTTGTTGGGTCAGAACCAACTTGTGAACGATTTATCCGCACCTGTGCGCTTGCATTGAGGAAAAACTTAATACTAACAATTTTCAAAATTCATAACTTAAGTATGCTATAGTCACTGCTAGAATGTCTCTCTTGAATACTTTTGCTATGTATCACTGCAGCTACTGTTTTCGACTATGTATAACTTTACGGAAAAAATATTTTTTCACAAAAAATTTTCAACAAGATATTGTTCTGACTTAGTTAGGCATGTGGTCGACCTTCAATCATAGTATTTTACCATCCTGGCACGGTCGCCATTTCCTAAACATTCATGGTGGTGTCCGTTTATACTACACTCCTGGAAATTGAAATAAGAACACCGTGAATTCATTGTCCCAGGAAGAGGAAACTTTATTGACACATTCCTGGGGTCAGATACATCACATGATCACACTGACAGAACCACAGGCACATAGACACAGGCAACAGAGCATGCACAATGTCGGCACTAGTACAGTGTATATCCACCTTTCGCAGCAATGCAGGCTGCTGTTCTCCCATGGAGACGATCGTAGAGATGCTGGATGTAGTCCTGTGGAATGGCTTGCCATGCCATTTCCACCTGGCGCCTCAGTTGGACCGGCGTTCGTGCTGGACGTGCAGACCGCGTGAGACGACGCTTCATCCAGTCCCAAAGATGCTCAATGGGGGACAGATCCGGAGATCTTGCTGGCCAGGGTAGTTGACTTACACCTTCTAGAGCACGTTGGGTGGCACGGGATACATGCGGACGTGCATTGTCCTGTTGGAACAGCAAGTTCCCTTGCCGGTCTAGGAATGGTAGAACGATGGGTTCGATGACGGTTTGGATCTACCGTGCACTATTCAGTGTCCCCTCGACGATCACCAGAGGTGTATGGCCAGTGTAGGAGATCGCTCCCCACACCATGATGCCGGGTGTTGGCCCTGTGTGCCTCGGTCGTATGCAGTCCTGATTGTGGCGCTCACCTGCACGGCGCCAAACACGCATACGACCATCATTGGCACCAAGGCAGAAGCGACTCTCATCGCTGAAGACGACACGTCTCCATTCGTCCCTCCATTCACGCCTGTCGCGACACCACTGGAGGCGGGCTGCACGATGTTGGGGCGTGGGCGGAAGACGGCCTAACGGTGTGCGGGACCCTAGCGCAGCTTCATGGAGACGGTTGCGAATGGTCCTCGCCGATACCCCAGGAGCAACAGTGTCCCTAATTTGCTGGGAAGTGGCGGTGCGGTCCTCTACGGCACTGCGTAGGATCCTACGGTCTTGGCGTGCATCCGTGCGTCGCTGCGGTCCGGTCCCAGGTCGACGGGCACGTGCACCTTCCGCCGACCACTGGCGACAACATCAATGTACTGTGGAGACCTCACGCCCCACGTGTTGAGCAATTCGGCGGTACGTCCACCCGGCCTCCCGCATGCCCACTATACGCCCTCGCTCAAAGTCCGTCAACTGCACATACGGTTCACGTCCACGCTGTCGCGGCATGCTACCAGTGTTAAAGACTGCGATGGAGGTCCGTATGCCACGCAAACTGGCTGACACTGATGGCGGCGGTGCACAAATGCTGCGCAGCTAGCGCCATTCGACGGCCAACACCGCGGTTCCTGGTGTGTCCGCTGTGCCGTGCGTGTGATCATTGCTTGTACAGCCCTCTCGCAGTGTCCGGAGCAAGTATGGTGGGTCTGACACAACGGTGTCAATGTGTTCTTTTTTCCATTTCCAGGAGTGTATTACTCTGTTTCTAGTTGGAATACTGTAATTTTAGTCACGATAGCAACAATACCGAATTCTTTTTGCACTAAAATTGTCCGATAATTACAAATGTAATTCCACTGAAACCAAAAACAGTGCTTAATAAACCATTGTTCGGATCCAAAGATTGCAACTGCCCTTTTCACGGGAGCCAAGATGAAACACCCTCGATTAAGCTCCTTTATTGGATTTTGTGTAATTTATCGTAGCCGTGAAACAGTTAATTATTATATGACCGTGTGCTTAATGGAAGAAAGGCTGTCCGTTTTTCTGCTGGTTTCGGGGGTATTTCAACCGAGTGCGGATGTCTGCAACTGAATAGTGGAACGATTGAAAGTTTGTCTATTATTAAGGACCACAAAGGTTGCGTTGTACAAACTGTATATTTTCTAGTACCACACAAATTCTGAGGCAGTTGCTACCTTCGCCTTACACGTCTAATTACGGTTATATCTTTTCATTGATTGCTGATTTCCAGTACTTCGTCACACGCAATGCTGATGGTTAACATTCACAACAATCCTCACTGCAATCCATGGTTGTTGCTGGCCGACGCAGTTGACGCGAAACACGTAATTCGGCACTTGCCACTTTCTGTTTCACATCACTCGCGAATCGGTATCGATGAGGGTCCACCCCACGACGATCAGGGGGACGCGCTCACTCGTCATACTTCGGTGACTTTACTCTACCACCATTCTTGCCTGTCTCTCCTGCACTACTTGTCACTCGTCACTCTCCCATACTACTCCTCACTCGACACTCGTCTCACTGCCTCCTGCAGCGCTCGACAATCGACTCCTGTCCACTATCGACCTGGACGTCTGATACTAGCATCTATGTTCATGTGATCATGGATCCCTTACAGGTTGTCCCCATCACTGTCTCTGTACACTGCTGATCAGGGCGCCTGTGGCGTACCTCACATAACCGCATCTCATGCCACGTACTGAGTAGGGCTGTTGATAAAGTATCTGCATATCGATACTTTCAAAGAAAATATCGATATATGTCGTCCATATTACCTACCTGTGGCATCGATACATCGAAATGTAAAAGGTAATATCGAGAATTTTTATCGCGACTAGTGTGTTATTTCTCCACATGGGCAATCTTTAAAAAAAGTCAAACAGAAATCTGAATGACAAGATTTTTCTTTGCGGTAGGCGGAGACGTGTGAGGGGAAACGCTGGCGTAATTGTCGCTCAGTGCTACCGACAGAAACTGCAACGTTTCATTTCACCACACAATGTTGACATTAAAACTGCTATGTCGCTGGCGTATGCTGAAATGAAATAGCAAGAAAGTTGCCACGAAGTGTTCCGGACAAATCCGGTATGTGACGGAACCGAACGATGGACGCATCGGACATCTCTAACTGTGCCACTTACAGCCAGTTACCACTGTTGGCAAAGTGATTATCACCGAGTGCGGGCATGCATCGTTTTCTTTTCAGTTCTTGCTCTAAGACGGATTAGCAAGCTGCTAGCCTGTTGATGTACAGAATACCTAATAAGAAATCTAAAATTAAATATACAGCTCTAAAACTGGCAGTATATTTACAATGAGCAACCGATATTTCTATACCCTGATACATCGATATATCTTCCGTCGGTAATCTGGCATATCGAAGATATCCCTCGATATATCGATAGTCCACAATGATATTATTTTAAATAGCAGTATATCTGATTCGCGATATTTTTAGAAATATCAGCAGTCCCACCAGACATCGAGCACTGCCGCCCTGCAGCCGGTCCGCTGTACGCCGGCTGTCAGCTCGCTGGACCCACAGTCCCGCCACGTGCGCCAGGGGGCGCAGTCACAGCTCTGTGCCGGCGTAGTAGCGCAGGTGTTTGAATTAATAGAGCGTTATGTATGACAGCCGAGACTCTCTGGACCACCACCAGCCCGCTGCACGGCCCCAAGCCTCTGCCGTCCGCCACACTGCACCGTAGCTGCCCCACCCCCACCCCAATGCTCTGAGAAAATGAAAATGAAAGTGCTGTGTAAATAGCCACATTTCAAGATTTTGCAACGAAGAGTACGTTCACACAGTGGTTGCTGAATGTCTTCGTGACCAGGGAGCGGATCCCCATCGTCGAAGACTCGAACCTTCTGGCGTGTCGCAAAGCCGTCAAGCGCCGACGCCACACGGCAACACACCGCCGTCGTGCTGGTTGCCGGCTCAGCCCCTGCGACGGCACGACGTTCCCAGTCCGCCATGTACAGCGCGACCTGCAGACGACCTTTTCGACTGCATCGGACCGCAGCGCAGAGGGCGTGTAAATCAGCAAGCGAGGTCGCTCGTGCCACGAACCTTTCGCAGCATCCGCCAGTAACGAGGGCAGCCAGTGAGGAAGAAGTATACCTCCGCTGTGCAGGTATTTAGGACAGCGTCAGCGACAGCGACGGCAGTTACGACGCAGCCAGCCGCGAGAGGAAGTCTGGTCCGGATCCAGCACCGCCGGCCGCACGCCGCCGCCGCCGCCGCCGCCGCCGCCGCCGTCGCCTCCGCCTAGGGACCACGGAACCTGCTCAAGGGCCTGCTGGTCTGTCAGACTCACCTGGCAAGACTGTGGAAACTGTGAACTCGTACAGACCGAAACTTAAATGATAACCGATTCCAACATGCTCTACTCAAGGAGAGCGAGGACTTCAACATTTGATAGTCAACTCGTAGACAATGAACTCCGACAGTGAAAGCCTTCCTTTTCTTGTTTCAAGTATTTGCGTTTAGTTGTAATCTTATTTCCGTGTTAGGCAACAGTTACAAATCTGGTTAGTGGTTGCTTTTGACAGTCAACGAAGACCATTTGTGTTGAATTCATTATGTTCTTAAGTATAGAAGATGAACTAAATGATCGTGTGTTTCTTGTAGAAGTGCGAGAAGTGTCAGAAGTGTTCAAAATTCAGGACACATCACCTTGTGATCATTTTTAAAAGACAATTTGGATTATATTTAAAAACAGTGTTACCTATGCGTTACATGAAGTGTACAGTAAAAGTTACTTGGCTTGCCATAGCAACGTGTAGCATACTGTTCAAGTCCTCTCCTGTCTGTATGGAATAAAGAAAACTGTTTGGAATCGAATCGCACTGATCTTGGCCGCCTCCCTGATAAAGTGGTTCGATTTATTGACTGCTGGATCAGAAGATTCGGGATCATTTCACGATGATCGCTACAATGTTTCACTGTGGTCAGATGACGATCCCTTCTTCTTCGTCAGACCAACTGACAACATGTTTAAACAATCAAGTAATGACTACGTCGCAAACGATACAAGTGGCGTCAAAAAGAAATTGCACCAATCGTGTACTCTTGTAGACACATGTTACTCACTAAATACGTCTTCGCACCGATTCGTGAATATTGTTCATCTGTGTGGGATCTCACCAAGTATGCTCAATAGAACACATAGAAAAGATCCAAAGAAGAGCGGCACGTTTTGTCACAGGATCGCTTACTCAGCGTGAGGTCATTACGGAGATGCTCAACAAACTCTAGTAACTAACGCTACAAGGGAGGTGCAGTGCACGACGGAGAGGTATGCTGTTCACATTTCGAGAATGCACGTTTCAAGAGGAAATGGGAAACACATTACTTCTTCCCAGAAGCGTCTCGCAAAATAAGCACGACAAGAAAATCAGACAAATTAGAGCCGATATGGTGCTTTCTCGACAATCGTTCTCCCCGTGCTTCATTCGTCAACTGGACAGGGAAGCGGAGAACCGATCTTGGTATGAGAAGCTATCTGCGCCACACACCGTAAGGTAGTTTGCGCAGTATAGAGGTAGATGTTCACCGTTGATTAGATCGCCTGTTTACAAAATGCTACGATTAGTTTCAATTTTGCCAATAATTGCCTCCAGATCATAGAACACATCACGTGTTGCACAATCAAGTGCAAATAATTATTGCGTTGTTCCTGGAAATACTGCCGTCTCTCGCTGTCATTTTACTTGTGCTGGAGATACATAATATAACTTTAGTTTTCAGTAATTGTGAATAAAATGTATATTAACACATAAATTGATTGTGACATTGTTTTTAGTTACCTTTTAACGCAGTTAATTTGTCGCTGTTGTTGTACGAAATGCAGAAAAAGAGAATTATTTTCATATTCCTGTTGCAGTCGCCAACCTCTCATATTTTTATGTGTTTTCCGCCATTAGTCCTTCTTATAATCAGTGTGTCTCACCTGTTTCATTATACCTCCAATCTGCAGAGTGCTCCCCGTATCTTAAACTTCTCAGTCCACTTACTTTTGTATGCTCCTGTGACACCACACATCAAGTGCTACGGTTCACTTTTTCGCGTTTTCCCACAGTCCATGATTTCGCTTCTACGAACAGGGCCTGTCGAAGGCCTGAGCGACGCAAGCTGCCCTTTTTGGGGGCCAAGCTGAGAGGGTCGCAAGAGGCGTCACAAACGCAAGATTAATGTACGAGGCGTATCACGATTGGCAAAGGCCGCTAGGGGCGCCCAGCTGAGATCAGTGCCAAAGTGCAAGATCTTTATACTGTGCGTATCACAGTTAGTAGTGAAAACTGACGGGGATGATAGATTGAGGGCGGGCGTGGGGTGGCGCCAAAGTGTAACTTGCTTGTGTGGGAAAACTTTCTAGGAGCGGCACTGCCTATATAATGCTGTGATCTCTACTCACGTTCCTCGAAATTTGTTCCTCAAATAAAGGCCTGTGTGTAAGACTAGTAGACTCCTTTTGGCTGAGGACGCTTTACACGTGCTTCTTTGCTTGTTTTGTTTTCCTTGTTCCAGCCATCATGTTCCAGGGTAGCAGACACCTGTCACTTCGTGTACTATGCGATCCTTAATTTTGCTCCATGTTTATCGCTATCTAATTTGTGCTATTCGTGATACTTCAGTCTTCCTTTCTTTTCTTATAGGTCATATTATACATAGTAGACCCTCCATTCCAATCAGCAGGTTGCTAATACTCTCTTACTATCAATGAAAAAAGTTACGTAATCGACGAATCCTATCACTAGTAGCTATATATACATACGTCAAAAAATGTTTTGCACCACCTCGGCTCCGGGAGTTCCGAAACTTGTACAGAAAATTAGAATAGAGATCAACATAAACATCATTCCTCCCTTTTTATTGCTCATGAAAACCACTCATTGCATGTTGTACCACCATACAGTGAGACCTTAAGAGGTGGTGTTCCGGATTGCTGTAGACATCGGTACCTCTAATAACCAGTACACGTCCTCTTCCATTTAACCATGCCTGTATGCGTCATGGCATACTATCCACAAGTTCATCGAGGCACTGTTGTTCCAGATTGTCCCACTCTTCAAAAGCGATTCGGCGTAGATCCCTCAGTGTGTTCAGTGGGTCACGAGGCCCATACACAGCGCTTTTCAATCTATCCCAGGCATGTTCGATATGGTTCATGTCTGGAAAACATGCTGGCCACTCTAGTTGAGCGATGTCATTATATTGAAAAAAGTCATTCATAAGGTAAGCACGATGAAGGGCGCGAATTGCCATCCATGGAGACGAATGCCTCGCCAATATTCTGCCGACATCGTTGCACTGTCGCTCGGGGAATGGCATTCACGTATTGTACAGCCGTTACGGCGCCTTCCATGACCATCAGCGGCGTACATCAGCCCCACATAATGCCACATGCCACCCGAAAACAGCATGGAACCTCCACCTTGCTGCACTCGCTGGACAGTATGTCTAAGACGTTCAACCTGACCGGGTTTCCTCAGAACACATCTCTGACGATTGTCTGGTTGAAAGTATATGCGACACTCATCGGTGATGCCAATCCTGAGCGGTCCATTCGGCATGTTGTTGGGCCCATCTGTACCGCACTGCATGGTGTCATGGTTGCAAAGATGGACCTCACCATGGACGTCGGGAGTGAAGTTGCGCATCATGCAGCCTAATGCGCGCACTTTGAGTCGTAACACTACATCCTGTGGCTGCACGAAAAGTATTATTCCACACGGTGGTGTTGCTGTCAGGGTTTCTCCGAGCCATAATCCGTAGGTAGCGGCCATCCACTGCAGTAGTAGTCTCGGGCGGCCTGAACGAGTCATGTCATAGACAGTTCCTGTCTCTCTGTATCTCCTCCATGTCCGTTCAACATCGCTTTCGTTCACTCCGAGATGAATGGACACTTCCCTTGTTGAGAGCCGTTTCTGGCAGAAAGTAACGATGCGGACGCGATCAAACCACGGTACTGACCGTCTAGGCGTGGTTGAATTACAGACAACACGAGCCGTGTACCTCCTTCCTGGTGGAATGACTGCAACTGATCGGCTGTCGGACCCCCTCCGTCTAATAGACGCTACTCATGCATTGTTGTTTACATCTTTGGGCGGGTTTAGTGACATCTCTGAACAGTCAAAGGGACTGTGTCTGTGATAGAATATCCACAGTCAACGCCTGTCTGCAGGAGTTCTGGGAACCGGCGTGACACAAAACTTTTCTTGGTGTGTGTGTATTCCGTAAACGACGCTGCTGTGCGTGCCAAAGGGTAGTTCGTGTACCAAAGTCACTTCCCTCTTTTCCTGTTCCAGCCGCGACTGGTCAGCAGGAAGAACGGCTGATGTTAAGACTGTGCGCGGGCTGAGGAGCAGTATCCCAGTATTGGTCCTTTACTGATGGACTACATTTCCTGAGGACTCTTCCAATGAATCACAGTCTGCCATCTGCCCTACTTGCTCTTAATTTCTTGTGGCCGTTTCACTTCGAATTGCTCCATACGCATACTAGCAGATACACTCCTGGAAATTGAAATAAGAACACCGTGAAGTCATTGTCCCAGGAAGGGGAAACTTTATTGACACATTCCTGGGGTCAGATACATCACATGATCACACTGACAGAACCACAGGCACATAGACACAGGCAACAGAGCATGCACAATGTCGGCACTAGTACAGTGTATATCCACCTTTCGCAGCAATGCAGGCTGCTGTTCTCCCATGGAGACGATCGTAGAGATGCTGGATGTAGTCCTGTGGAATGGCTTGCCATGCCATTTCCACCTGGCGCCTCAGTTGGACCGGCGTTCGTGCTGGACGTGCAGACCGCGTGAGACGACGCTTCATCCAGTCCCAAAGATGCTCAATGGGGGACAGATCCGGAGATCTTGCTGACCAGGGTAGTTGACTTACACCTTCTAGAGCATGTTGGGTGGCACGGGATACATGCGGACGTGCATTGTCCTGTTGGAACAGCAAGTTCCCTTGCCGGTCTAGGAATGGTAGAACGATGGGTTCGATGACGGTTTGGATCTACCGTGCACTATTCAGTGTCCCCTCGACGATCACCAGAGGTGTACGGCCAGTGTAGGAGATCGCTCCCCACACCATGATGCCGGGTGTTGGCCCTGTGTGCCTCGGTCGTATGCAGTCCTGATTGTGGCGCTCACCTGCACGGCGCCAAACACGCATACGACCATCATTGGCACCAAGGCAGAAGCGACTCTCATCGCTGAAGACGACACGTCTCCATTCGTCCCTCCATTCACGCCTGTCGCGACACCACTGGAGGCGTGCTGCACGATGTTGGGGCGTGAGCGGAAGACGGCCTAACGGTGTGCGGGACCGTAGCCCAGCTTCATGGAGACGGTTGCGAATGGTCCTCGCCGATACCCCAGGAGCAACAGTGTCCCTAATTTGCTGGGAAGTGGCGGTGCGGTCCCCTACAGCACTGCGTAGGATCCTACGGTCTTGGCGTGCATCCGTGCGTCGCTGCGGTCCGGTCCCAGGTCGACGGGCACGTGCACCTTCCGCCGACCACTGGCGACAACATCGATGTACTGTGGAGACCTCACGCCCCACGTGTTGAGCAATTCGGCGGTACGTCCACCCGGCCTCCCGCATGCCCACTATACGCCCTCGCTCAAAGTCCGTCAACTGCACATACGGTTCACGTCCACGCTGTCGCGGCATGCTACCAGTGTTAAAGACTGCGATGGAGCTCCGTATGCCACGGCAAACTGGCTGACACTGACGGCGGCGGTGCACAAATGCTGCGCAGCTAGCGCCATTCGACGGCCAACACCGCGGTTCCTGGTGTGTCCGCTGTGCCGTGCGTGTGATCATTGCTTGTACAGCCCTCTCGCAGTGTCCGGAGCAAGTATGGTGGGTCTGACACACCGGTGTCAATGTGTTCTTTTTTCCATTTCCAGGAGTGTATTTTAAGGAAGCAACTGCTTCGAATGAAACTTTCCGGCAGACTAAAACTGTGTGCCCGACCGAGACACGAACTCGGGACGTTTGCCTATCGCGGACAAGTGCTCTACCATGACTTACCTAAGCACGACTCACGCCTCGTCCTCACAGCTTTAATTTTGCCTGTACCTCGTCTCCCACCTTCCAAACTTCACAGAAGCTCTGCTGCGAAACTTGCAGAACTAGAACTTCTGGAAAAAAAGGATATTGCAGAGACATGGCTTCGCCACAGCCTCGGGGATGCTTCCAGAATGAAATTTCACCCTGCTGTAGAGTGTGCGCTGATATGAAACTTCCTGGCAGATTAAAACTGTGTGCGGGACCGAGACTCGAACACGAGACCTTTACCTATCGCGGGCAAGTACCTCGTCTCCTACCTTCCAAACCTCCCAGAAGACGAGGTACTGGAGGAATTAAATCTGTGAGGACGGGACATGAGTTGCGCTTGGTAGCTCAGGTGGTAGAGCACTTACTCGCGACAAGCAAAGGTCCCGAGTTCGAGTCTCGGTCCGGCACACAGTTTTAATCTGCCAGGAAGTTTCATATCAGCGCACACTCCGCTGTAGAGCGAAAAATTTCAGTCTGGGAACTGCTTCTGGTGATTCTTCTGCAGTCGTGTAATCATACAATTAATGGTCTTCCTGTCTGTGTATCCGCAGTAGGTTACATTTGTTTATGTTAAGAGTTCATTTAAGTTGAAGGCGATGTAGGCTCTTGGCTCGTTCCTGATATGCATGGTAGACGTTTTATTATTTATAGAATTCTCAACTATGTGTAAAAATCATTGTCTCTCACTCTACTCAATCGCAATTGGAGCAATAGTCCAGTCAATGAAAACCAAAAGAAGTCGAAGAGGAAATAGTTCGTGTAGTTGCAAATATTTTTTCGGTGGTAGGGTGGGGGGGGGGGAGTGTTAGACGAACAAAATACTGAAAATTGTGACCGGTGGGGTTGAGGTTGGGGGTTGGAGTTAGTGTGAGGGTGGTGGTGCCTTTGAAAATCTCATTTACATGTTTTTCTTGAATAACTCTAAATCCGTGGCGTCCAGTGCAAACGTTTCGCACTACAAAATTAAACTACATTAAATTTCCTACAATAGAGGTCCTATTCACTTTCTCTATAGGACTGATAGTTTGCGCGTGAGAGCGAGAGAACATGAAAATCTCGCGCGACGCGCGTACACTGCAGGTTACGTGTTTTTTGTAGGCAAGTTTGAGGCGGTTTCCCGACTTGATAGACTGTGGTTCACTGTAAATAATCGTCGTCTGCTTTGTGCATACCAAATAACATATCACTCGACGTAACTGCTTAACATCCATCATCCTCCAGCAGCATATAAAACAAGCGATTTTAACGATTTTTTTGGAAACATTATTGCAGCAATCAGCGTAAATTTTTTGCGCGGTATTTACTGATTCATGGACAATATTTTCCAATTTTTTTTAAAGAAATTCAGTCATCATTAGGTCCACCATCCAAGAAGTTAAAGCTGCTTTGTCCAAAAAGAGGTGTGTCCATGATGGAAGTCCTGCAATCTGTAAATATTATCTGAAATCAAAATTCAAATAATTTTCTTAATCTATAGGATATTGCGCATGGAGTAACAGCACAGTTCTTTTAATTTGCCAAAATAATAAAATGGCAGAAGTTTAAAAACTAAGAAATACTTTTGTTGTGTGTTTTTGTCACGTTTTCGTCAGTAAGTAATGAATAAATTACAAAAAAAGAATAAGCCTGTTGCTGATTGGGGGCATGCCCGAGGAGAAATTCAGCGAAATTTATGACAAGGAGTAGTAGGAATTCCTTTAGTTTAATTTATTCAGTGATTACTGCAAAAAATTTGACCAAAAACACACAACAAAGCTACACCTTTACTTCAAACATCCACCATTTTATTATTTTATCAAATTTTTAAAAAAACGATGCATTTCTCGCTGTGCAATATTCTTTAGATTATTTTCAAAAAATCTGAAAAATTTATTATTTTATGGACTGACTGATGTGAGCAGAGTCTTCAATAGCTTCCACCCTAACTCTCACATGCCCATTACCCTTGACTCCATCCTGAGACGCTAACTCAATCGACTTCAACTTATAACTCATGACTTCGTGTGCTCGTCACTTCCTGCAATGTCGACGCCAAACGACAATCCACCGGCAGCCAGAAAAAAACCCCAACATCAAAAAATACTACTGGTCGTACGATGACTTGTGATGCGGAATAGTGGACGACAACAGATTTACGACAACCTGTTTTCTAGTAACAGATTCTCCAAATATTCGACAATTCTGCATTTAGCTAACTCTCCGTTGCTCAAATTTTCAGTGATAGTTTCAGCAAAGTTTCGAAGATGTACATGGCTACAATCGTCGTCACTACAAATTGGGTCTCGGGGTAAACATGGAACCGGAATTTTTCGGAGCGGTATCCGTGCATAAAACTTTCTCGGTGTTCGAGTGAAAACTCAAACATGATGCAGCCTAAACACAGATTAAATCGTCTGCCCAATTGCAGTGAGTTTGTGGAACGGTTTTTGTAGCAAGGAGTGTTAAATCCTGAATTGATAAGTTCAGTGGTAAGTCTCCAACCTCCAGGTTCTGTGATGAGTTGTGCACGTCCACCACCTTGTCGCCTACACGTAGTTCCACCCTCATTCAACTGCTCTCCATGGATGCTCACCACAAAAGCAAGTGACTACCTGATCAGCTTCGCAGATTCCGCGATGCTCATACCGGACGATAACAGTCTGCCCTTTCTCAGAGTCCTTTATGTCAGTGTATTTCCCAATTTAAGATCTTTAACTTGACTGGAGTGATTCCCCATCTGTGTCTGCTCCTCTTATACGCTTTCCGCGCCGCGTCACGTGACCTCAACGCCACATACGGCATTCATCCTCGCGGTGGACAACTGTTACAATGTCTGGACTCACCAGTGAATGTTATTTAGGTGCCCTGTCCTAGCTACCTCTTCCCGTGTAAACACAATCATTTCGAACAAAAAGCACTTTGATACTGACTGAAAATCATAAGTGCTTAGAGCTGTGGCAAAGCTGGAGCAGCACAAAATAACGTTAGATGATTGTGGTTGACGTATGAAGGAACAGCGCACACACTTACTTTTAGTGTCAGAAATCTTTTCTGACCAACTGAAGTCACCCCTCAATATACAGCATGTATTTAAATATTTTCTCTGGCTGTTTTGAAACACACTCCCCTTTCAGTCCCAATACCATGTATTCTGTCACGCCGCTACCCAGTTTCTAGCTAAAACAATGGGAATGCGTTGACAGCCTCTACGAGACGGAAGAATTGTCTGATGTGATAGAAGAAGAAACAGGAGTCGACTTAGAAGAGATAGGGGATCCAGTATTAGAATCAGAATTTAAAAGAGCTTTGGAGGACTTAAAATATTATAAGGCAGAAGAGATAGACAACATTCCATCAGAATTTCTAAAATCTCTGGAGGAAGTGGCAACAAACAGACTATTCACGCTGGTGTGTAGAATGTATCAGTCTGGCGACATACCATCTGACTTTCGGAAAAATGTCCTCACTATTCCGAAGAGTGAAAGTGCTGACAAGTGCGAGAATTATCGCATAATCAAATTAACACCTCATTCGCCAAAGTTACTTACAAGAATAGTATACAGAAGAATGGGAAAGAAAATTGAGAATGTGTTAGGTGACAATCAGTTTGACTTTAGGAAAGGTAAAGGCACCGGAGAGGCAGTTGTCACGTTGAGGTTAATAATGGAAGCAAGACTAAAGAAAAATCAAGACACGCTCAAAGGATTTGTCGAGCTTGGAAAAAGCGTAAGACAATGTAAAATGGTGCATAATTTTCGAAATCCTGAGAAAAAAAGGAGTAAGCTATAGGGAGAGACGGGTAATATACAATGTGTACAAGAACCAAGTGGAAATAATAAGAGTAGATTACCAAGAACGAAGGGCTCGGATTAAAACGGACGTAAGACAGGGATGTAGTCTTTCAATCTGTACATCGAAGAGGCAATGATGAAAATAAAAGAAAGGTTCAGGAGGGGAATTAAAATTCAAGATGAAAGGATATAAATGATAAGATTGGCTGATGAAATTGTTACCCTGAGTGAAAGTGAACAACAATTACATGATCTACTGAACCGAATGAACAGTCTAATGAGTGCAGAATATGGAACTGAGAGCATATCGAAGAAAGGCGACAGTAACGAGAAGTAGCAGAAACGAGTACAGCGAGAAACTTGACATCAGGATTGATCGTCATGACGTAGATGAAGTTAAGGAATTCTACTATCTAGGCAGTAAAATAACCAATGACACAGAAGCAGGACGAACATCAAAAGGAGACTAGCAATGGCACAAAGGCCATTCCTGGCCAAGAGAAGTCTACTAGTATCAAACATAGGACAAAATTTGAGGAAGAAATTTCTGAGAATGTATGGTGGAGCACAGCATTGTATGGTAGAGTAACATGGACTGTGGGAAAACCGGAACAAAAGAGAACCGAAGCATTTTAGATGTGGTGCTAGAGAAGAATGTTGAAAATTAGGTGGACTGATAAGGTAAGGAATGAGGAGGTTGCGTACAGAATCGGAGAGAAAGGAATATGTGGAAAACACTGACAAGAAGAAGGAACAGATGATAGGACATCTGTTAAGACATGAGGGAATCATTTCCACGGTACTAGAGGGAGCTTGTAGGGGGCAAAAACTGTAGAGGCAGACAGAGATTGGAATACAGCCAGAAAGTAAGTGAGGACGTAGGTTGCAGGTGCTATTCTGAGATGGAGAGGATGGCACAGGAGAGCAATTCGTGGCGGCCTACATCAAACCAGTCAGAAGAGTGATGACTCAAAAAAAAATGGTGAAGTAGTGAGAAAGCCGCCATGAAGCACTGCATTAAAAGCTTCAGGCCGGTAGCCGCAGTGTGATGGCACGTGAGGGACTCAAAGACGAGACTACCCGCGCTCAGCAGAAACTGCACCACACAGCGGTAACGACCGTCGCAGGCGGATTGATGTCAGCGCAGCATGGCCAGTCTCTTGCCACGAGCGACGTAACCAGGGGCTGGGTTCCAGTGAAACAAATTCACCTCAGAGCGATATAAACGTGTCTGGACTTGGAGGCAGAGTCGGAATCCAGCAGCACCACCACGACACCAAAGGCCACGCCGGGCGCTGAGGCAAGTGGGCGTCGCCAGCGCCGACGACTGCGCTGTGCCTGCCAACACCGGCACCGACTTCCTCGCGGGGTTTGGCGCCGCAGCTCTGCCGACCTGCCTTTCGTGTCGGCTGCTGCCAGAACCGACGTCCCAGCGGGACTCAGTGCCTCAGCGCCATCCAGCGCCTGACTCCTGCCACAGGGCAGCAGGTCGAGGCGCGCAGCTGCCTCCGTGCTGCGCCACAGCCGAGGACTGCCACAGCTCCACGCCGCCGAGACACGCAGGGCGCCGCAGCCGTGGCCCCCAGAGGCCACCGGCCGCCGTGGGTCTTCGGAGTGCTCGCAGGGTACGGCTGCCGATGCGCATTGACCGGTCTTCGCACAAAGCGCTGGGCGAGGTCACCCGTTCGTTGAGGAGGGGAGGCCGGCAGGCGCGTCCCGACTTCCGGCCAGTCAGCGGTCACGCGATCCAGGGCCCCCGCAATCTTTCTCACACGTATTTACAGAAACTACTCGGAAAAAAATTCATTTTTGCTTTACTTATAGCGTTATGTGTCAGCTTCTACATCTACGTCTACGTGACTACTCTGCAATTCACATTTAAGTGCTTGGCAGAGGGTTCGTCGAACCACAATCATACTATCTCTCTACCATTCCACTCCCGAAGAGCGCGCGGGAAAAACCAACACCTAAACCTTTCTGTTCGAGCTCTGATTTCTCTTATTTTATTTTCATGATCATTCCTACCTATGTAGGTTGAGCTCAACAAAATATTTTCGCATTCGGAAGTGAAAGTTGGTGACCTCGCCGCGACGAAAAACGTCTTTGCTTTAATGACTTCCATCCCAACTCGCGTATCATGTCAGCAACACTCTCTCCCCTATTACGTGATAATACAAAACGAGTTGCCCTTTTTTGCACCCTTTCGATGTCCTCCGTCAATCCCACCTGGTAAGGATCCCACACCGAGCAGCAATATTCTTACAGAGGACGAACGAGTGTTGTGTAAGCTGTCTCTTTAGTGGACTCGTTGCATCTCCTAAGTGTCCTGCCAATGAAACGCAGCCTTAGGCTCGCCTTCCCCACAATATTATCTATGTGGTCTTTCCAACTGAAGTTGTTCGTAATTTTAACACTCAGGTACTTAATTGAATTGACAGCCTTGAGAATTGTTCTATTTATCGAGTAATCGAATTCCAACGCATTCCTTTTGGAACTCATGTGGATTACCTCACACTTTTCGTTATTTAGCGTCAACTGCCACCTGCCACACCATACAGCAATCTTTTCTAAATAGCTTTGCAACTAATACTGGTCTTCAGATGACCTTACTAGACAGTAAATTACACCATCATCTGCGAACAACGTAAGAGAACTGCTCAGATTCTCACCCAGGTCATTTATATAGATCAGGAACAGCAGAGGTCCCAGGTCGCTGCCCTGGGGAACACCTGATATCACTGCAGTTTTACTCGATGATTTGCCGTCTATTACTACGAACTGCGACCTTCCTGACAGGAAATCACGAATCCATTGGCACAACTGAGACGATACCCCATAGGCCCGCAGCTTGATTAGATGTCGCTTGTGAGGAACGGTGTCAAAAGCTTTCCGGAAATCTAGAAATACGGAATCAACTTGAGGTCCCCTGTTATAATGTTTGAATACAGTATATGCTCCAAAACCCTTCTGTAAACCGACGTCAATGATACAGGTCTGTAGTTCGATGGATTACTCCTACTATCCCTCTTAAACACTGGTGCGACCTGCGCAGTTTTCCAATCTGTAGGTACAGATCTATCGGTGAGCGAGCGGTTGTATATGATTTGTAAGTAGGGAGCTATTGTATCAGCGTAACCTAAAAGGATCCTAATCGGTATACAGTCTGGACCTGAAGACTTGCCCGTATCAAGCGATTTGTGTGCTTCGCCCCTAAGGTATCTACTTCTAAGAAACTTATGCTAGCAGCTGTTTGTGTTTCAAATTCTGGTATATTCCATTCGTCTTCCCTGGTGAAGGAATTTCGGAAAACTGCGTTCAATAACTCCGCTTTAGCGGCACAGTCGTCGGTAACAGGTTCATGATGATATGCCAATTACTTCGTTAATGGTCATAGTTATTGTGATATTTACGTGAAAGCAAGACACTGCGTGAAATTCGGAAAAGTTTGCAATGAAAAAGAGTGGTCACTATGATTTCGCATGCGGTGCATATTTCATAATACGTTGTCGCTTGTGAAATTTAGCTAACATGTTGAATTATTCTTTAGACTTTGGTAGAGGTATCTGTCTCTCACCAATCGCGAGAAAACTGATCTCACGTGGCACACTCGTTTGTGATCGCACCGCGAAGGCAGAGTGAAATATCAGCAACATTTCTCTTATTTCATAAACGGTTTCAGATATCAAATGGTTCGTGCTGTTCCAGACTGTAGCGCCTAGAACCGCTCGGCTCAGATATCGAAATGAAACCTTCACAAATGATAGCTTGCAAATCATGTACATATGATTATTATGTAAAACTTCATTATCTACCATGTTATCGCACTAATTGCAGACTTTTTCGATGAAGGGCCGTCGATAGCTGGTGAAACGAGAAATGCTGCGGGTTTTGGAACGACACAAGTGAAGGCATTACACGTTTCTTTGTACTGAGGATGTGGTTTTTCATAAGCTACTGACCTTACGTTTCCTCAGTTCCTCGCTTAATAAACTTAATAAACCACCGTTTCAGAATTCTCTCTCAATTCTGTCCACCCAACATGTTCATGAGGTGATACTGTGCAAACTCCACTGATTTTAACTTGGCAACCAGAAAAATGTGTAAAATGTGTACACTTTACTCAAAATTCGCCACTCGTGGCGCTCCTCTGAAAGTTACAAATGGTTACCGAGCCAAGCGAGAATATACCGCAGAATTTTCGGCGGACTTCTTAGATACTAACCAAAACAGAGGTGAGAGCAGATATTTCTGAAGGGTCGCCATGCAAGTGTGCGCTCGGAGGGGGCCCGCTTAATAGTTACAACAACTTTGAGCCTAGGCCTGCGTTTGGAATGGCAGCTGCCCTCTAGCGCCCGACATTTCCTGTACAATGGCTGCCCGTAACCCCCACCACTACCGCCCTCCCCCCTCCCCCTTCGGTCTGCGCATCCACCGGCCACGGAATTCCACGCGGACTGCTTCTGCATCGCACGGCGCCTACGCAGTGTGCAGGGCAGGAGGCGCCATTCGTGAGTCAGTGCTGGCCGGGGGCGACAGAGTGCGGCGTGTCTGGCCCAAGGAGCCACAGCACGTCACGGACTGAAACTAAACAAAGGCATTCTTAACAGCCAACAATGTTTCCACTGGGCCTACCCCCGTGAGTGCAGCTGCACTCTACAATGCTTTCATATTTGCATTGCAGTTGCCTAGAGTTGTCTGTCTGCAGTAACGGACTCACTTATCGTAACTCCGGTTGCTGTTCACCATGTAAAAACCCTCAGATATCTACCAACCACTTCTGCTTTAGCAGATGTAACACTGCACTGAAGGGGTGCATCAAGGCCTCTATTTGAACATTAGTTCACCCTACTGCACTCGACACTCACTTAGAACTGGTTGCCAGGAGCATCACATCAGCTGAATGTTTACATCCATTTCTAGCAGTGATACTCCGTGACGCATCCCTGTACAATCAGGCAACATCGAGGCAGTCGAGATGTTGAAGAAACACTTGGTCTGTAGAGTGACAGAATAGAACTTGAACATTACTGTAGCACAAGATTACTTTTTTACCTTGGTGTCCTACTATCGCTCATGGGATTTGTTTTGAAAGTGTAGGTAATCGATTCTTATTCACATGAAATTGTATCCATCAGAGTGATTTGTTTTAATACACAGTTCCAAGGGTCAAACATGTAGAAATTAAATATATGATGAAATCTGAGAGTAATCAGTAACGAGCCAATGAGACTAAAGATTTCTTGTATCACTTAGCAAACATTTGTAATGAAAAATTTTTGTAGAATTGTCATTTATTATTTCAGGTGAAAAGATAGATCCTCGTCTCAGCCGATGGCGGGTCGGACACTAGACGGCTGTCCCGTCCAGAGCGATGGTTCTGCAAGGTACTGAGCGACTGTGGTCCGTTCTACAGGGATTTGTGTCAGTCAGCCGCAGTGAGAGGGAGAGCTGATCGTCTGATGTAATTCCCTAAGGTAGATAGATACGAATGGAGAGCGATGGGGATAGCAACAGCTCAGAAGATAAAATTATTTCCGACTGTTTGTCATCGTTCTATCTGATTACTGAAACCCTCGTATGAATTCTAAGATCAGCAAACCTCTTGCAGCTATCTAATTTCTTCCCACGGACTTCAGCCTCACGCTGGATGGATTTGTCCTTGACTATAATTCTGATTACATCTCTGTACAACTCTTATCTGGTTCTCCCATTTCATTCAACTTACCCTTTGACCCTGGTAGTCCCTGACAAGACATAGGGTCGATGACTTCATATCGCCTTACTGGCTACCCTTGCCCTTCATTCTGCAGAAGTTGAGTGAAAGAGGTAGGTGACCTTTCCCTACAACATAAAAAACCTTCCTTCTAAGCCTTACATTGGCATTGACATCGGCTAGTACAGTCCCCACCAATAACCCCTCTCTCTTCCAGTTCTCCCAATTTGTCTCAGTCTTTTATTGTCTAAGGCGCCATTATATCTGTCACATTATTTATCCTTTACTGTCTAAGGATCTTGTTTCATTAATTCTGTCACCTTTTTTATCCCTTACTGCCTAAGAACCTCACATCATAAAGCCTGCCCTGTAACTTATTCTGTCCATCTTAGGTAATAGGTTATATCTCTGAAAGGAGGACCGAATGCGCCCTCGTTTTCGGGGCTCGTCAGCGTTCTTTAGCACACCTCGTGCCACAGCAGTGGCTTTCGTGCGGCTGGTTGGTGCTGTTCCGACACGTCAGCAGGGTCATCGAAGTTATCGCAGCACCGTGCTGTACTGTGTTAATGAGGTAATGATCCCTCTCAGTGAGGTCATGTTGCTCAATAAGCGATTCAGATTTTCCGCTCGAGTCAGGTGCCTCAGAACTTGGTGAGTGTGCCATATTATTTGCAGTATCGGCTGTCCGCTTATTAGTCATTCAGACTGCGATAAGGTGCGTTGACCTGATTTGAGTTGGCTTAGCACTGGCTGGAAAAAAACGTTACGAAAATTTTTTATTTTCCCATGATATCATTCTTTGGTGCAACAGTATAAACAGTTCGGCTTGCTGAGCTTGTTTAAGTATGAAACTGCTATCTGAATCTCTACAGCACCAGATGATATATAATTGTTTGCACCACCAAAGCTGCTATTTACTTACTAGGTGACTAGTTTCAGGGTTTGCCCATTTTCAAAAGGCGCGTATTACAGAGAACACGTACATAGGTGCCGTATTATTACTCCTACTTTTATTATCCGTATTGGATACTTAAAATTTCGTTCTCTGTGTTATTTGGCTTGTGAAAATGGGAAAAGTGCAAATCTAGTTAGTAAATAAATAGTACCTTTGGTGCAAACAATAAAAAACGACTATTGTTTGAAAATTCGCCTAGGAAGTTGTTCACTTTGTCCGTGTGAATTCGGGAACTGGTTTGCACTTTTACTTGCGTATCCCTTCTCTAGAACTCGCACAGTGCTCATCGCTCGCCACTTCCGCAACTCTCAGACCACCAGCTGAAGCACAGCTCAGCGTTTACAGCGGAAACTTGAGCTGCGTCGTTAGAAGACTTCTCCCACCGACAGCCACGCACACGGAGGCAGTAAACACTGGCACCTGTGAAACGGCGATTTGTTGGCGGCTTCAGGAGAGTACAACGCCAGAGGAAGTTGCACGGCGTATTACGACGGGAGCGACCGACCGCCTGCTTTGTGCCAGGCAAACCCAGCTGCAGTGAAACTGGGCCGCGTGTCGCGTCGCGCAGGTGGGGGGCGGGGGCCGACGCTGGCGCACAGAGCCAGTACCGTAACGTGGGCCGGCCTGCTAGTTAGTGCAGGCGGCCGCGCCTCGTCAGACATGGTCTCGCGCTTCTCGCCATAGCTCGCTCGACACACTGCGACGCACTTCTCAGACACCAAACACATCCGCTTTCAAACGTCAAGAGTTCAAAATGGTGATCGAAACAGCTCCTTCAACAGTTCCTCTGTTGATAGTCTGCCTTCATTTTTGTATTCCAGAATAAGTCGTTCAGCGGAATGTGCACTGTTTTGAACCATCCCAATAGTTTTATCAGATTCTGTGGCGCCGTGCGGACCACACCATGGAACGAGTCACTACATAGTTTATAGAATGCTGGTCGGAAAATTTATGATCAAAACGATTAAATAATTAATATAACAGGTAAAGAATTGTGAGAGAATACGGGAACATATAACACACTACAGAGAAATGTTCACAACTAGAAACTCGTACACAGAGCAAAAGGAAAGCTTTCAATCTAGATTTGAATTCTTTGAGTTTACTACTCAGTTTTTCAGTTCTGCTGGAAGCCCAATGAAAATGCAACCTCCTCAAGAGCGCACAGCTTTCTGTAAAATGCTCGAGGAAGTGTTATCCCCCTGTACATCGTATACCTGTCCAGTGTTCACTGAAACGTTGTGGTTTGTTTGGCCGGCCGGAGGGGCCGTGCGGTTCTAGCCGCTACAGTCTGGAGCCGAGCGACCGTTACGGTCGCAGGTTGGAATCCTGCCTCGGGTATGGATGTGTGTGAAGTCCTTAGGTTAGTTAGGTTTAATTAGTTCTAAGTTCTAGGCGATTGATGACCTCAGAAGTTAAGTCGCGTAGTGCTCAGAGCCATTAGAACCTTTTTTTTTTGTGGTTTCTTCTGAATGAGTTAATCCTGTCACCACAAAATTCCGTGGTGGACTATGTGTACGGCACCGGAAGAATTAGAATTCTGATACCCCTGTACAACGGCCTACACGAAGTTTCGTTACTGACACCTCACGTCAGTTTGACGGCCCGTTTCTGGGCTAACAATATGCTAGGTGAGTGCACAGTGTTGCCTCCAAATACGCTGCCCAGTTTCACTCGTGTGACCACCTGTCAAAAGCCTGAATAACCACATGTTTTACAGCGTGCAGCTGCGAGACGCTGAGTCAGTGAAGTTGTGGTGGCATCCACAGGGATGTCGAGCCATGGCGACTCCACTCCGGTGGTCAGCTGCTCCAAGTTTCTCGGTTGACGAACCGTGGTGCATACAGCCCGATCCGAATAGCCCCACAGATTTTCTTGTTTTGGTCTTCAGTCCAGAGACTGCTTTGATGCAGCTCTCCATGCTACTGTACCCTGCGCAAGGTTCTTCATCTCCCTGTACCTGCTGCAGCCTACATCCTTCTGAATCTGTTTAGTGTATTCATGTCTTGGTCTGCCTCTACGATTTTTAACCTCCACGCTGCCCTCCAATACTAAATTGGTGAACCCTCGATGCCTCAAAACATGTCCTACCAACCGATCCCTTCTTCTAGTCGTTGTGCCACAAACTCCTCTTTTCTCCAATTCTATTCAATACTTCCTCATTAGTTACGTGGTATATATACATTAAATCTTCAGCATTCTTCTGGAGCACCACATTTCGAAAGCTTCTATTCTCTTGTTGTCTAAACTATTTATTGTCCACGTTCCACTTCCATACATGGCTACACTCCGTACAGATACTTTCAGAAACGACTTCCTGACACTTAAACCTATACTCGATGTTAACAAATTTCTCTTCTTCAGAAACGCTTCCCTTGCCATTGCCAGTCTACATTTTATATCAAAAATGGTTCAAATGGCTGTGAGCACTATCGGACTTAACTGCTGTGGTCATCAGTCCCCTATACTTAGAACTACTTAAACCTAACTAACCTAACCTGCGACCGTAGCAGTCGCGCGGTTCCGGACTTGAGCGCCTAGAACCGCTAGACCACCGCTGCCGGCACATTTTATATCCTCTCTACTTCGACCATCACAGTTATTTTGCTCCCCAAGTAGCTAAACTCCTTTACTACTTTAAGCGTCTCATTTCCTAATATAATTCCCGCAGCATCACCCGAGTTAACTCGACTAGATTCCTTTTGCTTTTGTTTATGTTCATCTTATATCCTCCTTTCAAGACACTGTCCGTTCTGTTCAGCTGCTCTTCGAGGTCCTTTGCTGTCTCTGACAAAATTACAATGTCATCGGGGAACGTCAAAGTTTTTATTTCTTAACTGGGTTTTAATCCAAGGGGTTTGATGGCTATGGGGCTATGGTAAACTGATCTTGGTGCTGTTTGAACCGTGCACTTGCAGTGTGAGCTGTTGTGAGATGTTGAACTGTTCTGGTAGGTGCTCAGCGTGTTTGGTTTCGGACGTTTCACGCCGATGGAGCATAAAAGGTGATTCGTGTGGAAAGGCCTCCTGTCGCCACTCACTGGACGGCCAGGTGCGGAGTTGGAGAGCAGATTCCAGCCCACTGTCGCAGGTGAAGAGCAGGGAGCGCGGGTGCCTGCTGCGGCGGCCCACTACGCAGGGACGTCCGCTGAGCGGCAGCCGAGCAGGCGACGCCGGTGGCCCCTGCGTTCGACAGCCTGCCGGCGGCCAGGCGCTCAGCAGCTGCTCGGGCGTCCGCTGGCTGCTCGCGGCGCGTCCGTCCCCGCCTTCTACGGCCTGTCGTGCACCACTGTTCCCTCGGCGCCGGCTTCGGACAGCGCCAGTTTGCCACGCACCGTATACTTTACCCACGGCGGCACGCCAACACTTCACAGACTTCTAGCCGTTTCGCAAATGTTTCCAGCCCGGGCCCGTAAGCCAATGATCGTGCCCTTCTGCGTGTCCTCTTCCCCGTGTCACGCATACAGTCTTCATATACCCTCCATTGTACCACCTGCCGTCTCGTTGTAATGCCGGAAATGCATATCCTATTTCCATCTATTGTACTATCATTTTTTTCTTATTTTGTTACCTGAAGATATGACATTTATCTGTCTTTATATACTGTAATTGATCTAATATATATATATATATATATATATATATATATATATATATATATATATATATATATATATATATATATATATATATATATAGACAGAGAGAGAGAGAGAGAGAGAGAGAGATGGATAATTGGTTTGGTTTGTTTTGTAATATTATTTGTATTTTTACGCTGAGTCTGGCCTAGGGAAAACTATGCTATCGAACGATTACATCGATATGTCGTATGGAGAACCAAAGTGTTTAGGATCTTCGGTAGTGTTAACTCTACCGTATGGAGCGCGGGCAGACAGAGAGTCTGGCTGGAGCGGGGCGGTGCAGCAGGTGTGTTGTGTGACGCTCCCGCGAGTTGCCGCGCTTTCGGGGTTTGGCAGCATGTAATTGCTCTCGACTTGCTATGATAGTTTCTGACACGGTGTCGCGGACGGGAAGCATTAGCTGGCGCACATCGGGAGCCCGTTTCGGCTGGTGACCGTGTCGAGAAGAAGGCGCGCCAACATCCAGCTTCTGCAACAACGACGGCCGACAATGAGTGAGTGTCGCCACCTCCCCAATCGACGACTGCAAGCCTTCACTCAGCCAACAAGACAGACTGGTAGCACGTAAAGTTTTAGAACTGTATGGCAGACCTCAGATTTCCAAACTGGTCAATTTGTGTCACCAAATTACAGTAACGTAGCATGAACCTTAGCTGCCCATTGTCCCAATTGCATTACCAAGCAGAGTCCCTTCCTTTTCCGGAATGAACCCGAGTGTCGTTGAAATTCAAACGCCAGCATTAAAGTAATATCATTCGATTTCACTGATTTAATTTCAAAGTTCAGTTAAGGTATTCATAGCTGACTACAATATTTAGATTACACAAGCACAAATTAAGAGTGCGAGCTTTGTTACCATATTTTAGCTTACCTGTGACTTCAGCTCAGCTTGGTACGTACTAAATTTTACTTCTGTTAATAAGAATCATTTAATTCAAGTTCAAAGTTAAAGCTCTTATTTCTAAATTGTGTAGATTCAAGTAGCTTTTGAAATGATTTTTGAGGTACCCCAAGACTAACCTAATTTTATTGATTTTCGTAGTCATTCAGAAACAAAGTTCACTATTAATTTCAGTCGCTAAATTAACTCTCAATTTTCTGCTTTTATTAATTCTTTTGCTAAATTAAGTCAGAGTGTAGCGAAATTTATTACTTCTGACAAACATTCAGTTTTCACACAATACGTGTCAACCTTCAGTTGCCACGCTTTTAGTGGTAATTATATGTGCATTAATCTTTCATTTTCAGTTATTATAGTAGTTGTCCATAGGACTGGCGACCGTAATTTTCCCCAAATCTCAAATATCTAATTAACGCCAATTAATTTTTAACGTAGCGACAGCACATTTTCTTTCTTTATTAATTTTACCCTTTTCTCAAAATTAATTTCCACCAGTTTCATTTGCATTTTTCCTTTCATTTAGATGTAACTCTTTCCTCCCTCTTTACCGACAGATTGACTTCGGTGACGATTGCTTTTCCCAAATTTCCATTAGGTGCACGCAGTTTAATTTTTCACTGTCATTAAGGTCGATACGTGAGGGGGGAGGTTACATAGTGAGTGGTTATTGCACTTTGACGTCGAACTGGGGTGGTGGTCACATTGATGTGACTGGACCGTGTATAACACGACATAATAAAGTGTAAGTGATCAAAGTACTGAAGAATTGGTGTTTCAGTGTCAGTGACAATGGACATCACTGCTATAGTGCAGTGATTTAGAAAACCTCTCTGAGACGACTACTGAGTAAGTAGAGTCAGTTATTAGCTAATGCCAGCAACCTCGCCCACCATGTTTAGCATGAGCGCAGAACTGAACTTTAGAATGAAAGAGATATTTGCTTGAATACTTTTATTTTTAAAGGGACCGAAGATACATTATATTCAGATATTTTATTAAACTTGGAACTAATTAGTCAATGAGATAATTGTAGAACGCTGAAGACATTCTCAATGCATTGCGACAGCTTAAAAAACAAAAAAGAAGTTTGGTACACACATTGATGACACACGCTTGCTACAAACACGATTCCTCTCGCTAGCGACATTTGCCTCAGTTAGACCTTGCACCCCCTTTAAAATCAACCAAGTAAAATTGTGCGCTGTACGTACTGTTTATAAATCACTTGATTGCTGGATTTGTTACTTCTGAAATGCCAGAAATTGGAAAACTTCAGGCTGGCGATGCCTTGTGTATGAGCACTGTCACTAATAATAATAATTTGTAGCCTTAAAGAAATGTTGTACCATTATGTAATTACTGTTTAGTTTTGCTGTCAATTAGTTCGTCTATTGTTCGAAGTAAGTAATGAAGTTATTTGTGGTCCAGTGCGAGAACTAAACTCGCAAAAGGCGTTTTCATGAACTATTGGTGGTTCAAAACTACCTGTAGGAATATCGGGAAAATTGGTTCATGTAGTTGAGTCGTACCGTATCTAGACGTATACCGCGAAACTGTCTCTATGGCGGCTATAAAAGTACCTGCACGGACATCGAGAAAACAAGTTCACGGTAAGTTGGAATGTATTGCAAGAATACGGTTATAAAAGCAGGTTACTTCCAACATTTTAGAGAAAAATCCTATTTTTCTGTGTAATGATTACAAAAATAATAAGCGATTCATTGGGTGCTGATAATTTGCACAGTAATGATAACTCTGTTGTTAGAATTACGTCAAAATAAAAAAAACTACATCACCCTTATGAAACTAAGAACTTAGTCCTTCACCTGTAGGCTCATTGAATACTAGCGACCACATAAAGCACATAACCACGCCTAAAACTTTTAAATTATTTCTTCTCGGAACGGTTGATACTTACGTCTTTCTGTTCAGATATGTTGAAGTCTTAGCCGCGCTCTACACACTCTGTCAGTACGATTGAAATCGGTAAGGGGAAGTTTGTACGGTCCCCTTATAAGTTCTCGTAATGGTGAGTGTAAATACCAGTTTTATGTTATTTCAAGTGTGACGTTCTAAAGTTTAGAAATTTTGTTGCTATTACAGTTCTTAAATTAGTTGCATCATATTCTTCGATGTCTGCTTTACAAATCATGTATTTCACTAAATTGCAATTTCTTGGAAGTTACGTTAAAGCGAGCTACAAATTACTGATGTAAATTAATTATTAGTATTATGTCAAAACATCTTACATACTATGAGGAGCCAAAACGTTATGACCACGTGCTTAATACATTGTTTTTCCATTACGAACGAAGTACCTCACTGATTCAGTCTGCCAGCGATCCCCCAGTTTGTTGGTAGGTTTGTGGGGGCATGTGCTGTTGGACGTCTACCCATCATGTAATTCGCGTAAATAATGCAGTGAGGGCGCCCGACAGTGACCCAGAAGGGTTCCATTGGATTTACATGAGGCGAATTTGGTCGCCGGGACATCAACGTGAGTTCACTATAACGCCCCTCAAAACACTGTAACACTGTTCTGTATCCAATATACGGATAATTGGACCAATGAAAGATGACATTGCCGTCGGGGAAGACATCAAGTAGACCTTTAGCTGCAAGATCGCCAATGATATCTGTACAGACACTAGCTTCATCAAGTATGAAGGGACGCAGGTGGTTCGCAGATGTCAGCGTGTCTTTGATTACCACGATGTATCCCATGCAAGCACAGGAGAATGTCTCCCACAGCGTAATGCTGCTGCCACCAGCCTGCGTACGAGGCGCGCTGCACATTCGGGACGCCGCTCACCTCCATGACGGCGTTTGTGGAGACGACCATCGACCTAGTGTAGCAAACATGTGATTCACACGAAGAGCCGACACGTGTCCTTTGACCGATTGCAGTCGTAATTCACGATGCCGTTGCGTCAGCGTGTGAACACGTAAGGCTGGTCTGCTGCGGAGTTCCATCTCCAACAATGTACGATGAACGGCGTGCTCCGAAACACTCGTGCTTGCACCGGCGTTGCGTTCTTTCGGCAGAGATGCCACAGATCACTTTCTACCCTACTTTACATAGCAGACAAGTCGCCTAACCTCACGTTCTGTGAAGAGTCGTGGACCTCCAAACACTTGGCACCTTGTTACAGTTCCACTGTTCTATCTCTTCAGGTAGATGCTCACGACAGTAGCACGTAACATTCGACAAGCTTGGTTCAGAAGTTCTGCGCCATAACAATTTGCACTTTATCAGCGTCGCTTACCTCACTGGATTTCTCCATTTGCGGTCCATATCTTCGCTAGGATGATCCCCCTTCCGTTTCTCTCCCGCTTGCACACTTTTGTTACGCCGTCGAGTACCCGCAACGCCACCGAGTGGCATCCAACGTCGCTGTGGGTGCTGATCATCGTGTATTTCATTGCGTTACAACGTTTTACATATTTCATTGTCATAATTATTAAAACTCTGGACTTCTGTCACACATTAAAAGTGGGGGTGTCAGGAAGTTATACTTATGCTTCAGAGAAGTTTCCACAATGAATTTTCACTCTGAAACGGAATGTGCGCCGATGTGGAACATCCTGGCTGATTACAACCGCGTTCCCGACCGAGGCTCAGACACAGAACCTTTGTCTTTCGTGAGCAACTGCTCTACCTTCTGAACTACCCCAGCACGGTTCGCGAACCGTCCTCACAAATTTATTTCGGCCAGTTCTTCATCTCCTACTTTCCAAACATCACATACGTTCTCTTGCCAAACCTGTGCGGGGTTAGCACACCTGTGGAGACGTGGCTTAGTCACAGCCTACGAGATGTTTCCAGAACGAAGATTCACTCTGTAACGGAATGTGCGCTGATATGAAACTTCCTGGCACATTAAAGCTGTGAATACAGACCGGCAGTAGGTCCTGGATAGATCAGTCGGAAAAAAATTCCATACTTTTCTTCAAGTGATTCTGTCGACGTCCTACTCCGCATACACTCAGAAAAATTTACTCGTACTTTACCTCGACGTGTATAGCCCAAATGTTCAGGTTCAAATAATTTATGGCTTTAGGAAGAGTTTCACAGACAGGTCAGCTCTCTTCGAAGACTTTATCAAGAAAAACTTCGGTTTTTTGTTTTCTTCCTTAACTGCGTTTCCGAATAGACTTAAGCTTCAAGTTAGTTTTTGTCAGTCAAAGAAGATTTTGAACTTTAACAAGGGGTCAGCTTTTAACAAGGATATATTTCTCATTGTACACAGAGAAAGTTTGTAGTTTCTTAGAACAGTTGTTGCCTCAAAAATTTTAAGCTTAGAGAAGTGTTAGGTTTCAAGAAGACATTTCTTCCCAAGAATGCATTACTTCCAGAGAGGGTTATTAGGTTAGTGTTTTCTGTTATGTGACGTTCCATTCACTGTGAAGAAGAAGGCTGCAAAGAAACACATGCGAATTATTTTAGCTTCAGGTAATTTTAATTTTTTTTTTATTTCGCAATTATGACAATTTTTAATCGATACTAATTTCAAATGCAATATAAACATTTTGTTATTTATTTATGAAGTTTCGACAAAGGAAAGGACGCTAAGCGCCGAAAAAGGTGAGGAAGATAAAGAAAAAGCAAATATTTTCATTATCTCAGAGAAGAATGGAAGTATCTTCCCACTGTCAGCTGAAATACAATGGCGAAGAGAAGACACGATGAAGAATGAGGTAACGTGATGAGTAGAAGGACAGGCTTTAGTGGAAGTTGGAGACCCTTTAAAAAGTGATATCTTTCCTTGGGATATTTTAAGGTAAAAGCCAATTTTCTTGACGTTTGCACGGATAAAACATGATGTCTCTCTTTGATGTTTGGTCTTTATGTACGGTGCTGTCGTACGATTCGTGCAGTCTGCGAGTATTATTGGATGAGAAGCGTATTTTCGTTTTTCTGAGAGCAGGAGACGAATTAGCACTGTTGATGCATTTAGTAATGAGGTAGGGAGAAGAGGTTAAAGTATCTCTCGGAGAGGATATGGAAGTTGTGTAGGTGGAAGGTTGAGGAAACGTTCTGATACAAGCGCGAAAGAGCACGAAAGTTTGTAACAATGAATGAAACTATTGGATGGTTGGTGTCAAGTTTTTAATAAACATAGGAACTCTGAGAGTGAGTTGTGTGAGACACGAGAAGCACGGAAGTGTTAAAATGATGACAGGGGATTCGACTGAGCACGGCTAGACGAATGTGGAAGGCGAGATGGTGTACATGGTGTTCAAGGTTTTGCACAGAACGATAAAATTTTGATGCAGCGGAAATCCAGAGAAAACAGGTCTGATTAAGGCTTTGCAGGTGTAGAGGGTGATGGAGGTACCCAGTGTTCAGTCGGTTAGTATCGGCAGTTTCAAAGTCTAAACATTCATGGTGGTGTCTGTTTGTTCTATATCGTGTCTCCCTACCACTATCGCGCAACGACGCTCTGAGCGTGTTTTTTAGGGAATTTACTAGTTTGAACCTGGGACCTGTTGCTGGTAAGTTGACGCCAGACCACACATGACATGTAGAATTCAGAAGAGTTCAGTGAGACTAGCGATGATATAACGAAATACTAAATGATCTCAGTCTCAGCTCCACTGCACTCCCTGTAAAAGAATCTTAATACTAACTAAATTTACTGGAATGGGTTCAAGGCTTTCCTATTTTTATTTAGCTGGTAAAATAACGTCGAAAAAGCAGTTGAGTTTACCATTGGAATTTTTATTCTACTCATAAAACATCGTTTATAAATTGCACTATTGATAAAAGGAGATGTTTTAATACAGGATGGTAAAAACCAACTGCGTTCAACAAAAATGTGAAAGAATATTCCCTGAATGGGTTTCCATGTTCTACAATCGATCGAAGGATGACCTATGCCATATCACATCTATAATCTAGGTTTAATTGAAGTTTCATAAAAGAAAAAACGATCAAAATGGTCTACAGTGACCCTCAATTATCTTTAATTACTTATCTAACTTGTAGTAAATTACAGTGGCTGATGTGGCTTCTCAATAACTATGTAAAAGAAAAATCATCGCGTTTCAGATCTGTTCTTCAAGTGGCAAATGTGAACAGCATGAGTTTTAATTAACGATCGACACTAGTATTACGCAAAAAGGGGGTGTAACAGATGAGACTTCTGCAGTTCTGAGTGAAGCTTTATGCGCTCAAAAATGCGGCATCGCGTGCGTTCATTACCTTGACGGTGTTTAGGCAGCGTCAGAGCAGTGGCGGGCAGCACAGCTCCGCTCACCTCGCCATCTCAGAAGCAACTCTTCTCTAACTTCTCCTTAATACATTTACCGAAGTTGGTTTAAAAAAAACTCTCTGGCTGTGTTTTCATCTGACCAATCAGGGTAAGCTCCGCCAACAAAAATTCTGTCCATCCAATGAGAAACGTTATACTTTTCGTGGTGGGGCAATGTTTTTAAAGTTTGCAACGTAACAGAGACGCGAAAAAGTCTCACGCTAAATGTGCGGGTGGTTGTCTTAGAGGTAGGCTGCCGACGTGGGTGTCCAGTCCGTCCCTTATCGTAGGGCCTTCTATCTTAACATGGTTCTGCTCTCGGCTTCTGTTCTCGTTTCTCCCCTCGGAACTGCGTCGGTCTCATGGTGGGAAGGTACGACATGCATTTAGGCATTCTTGTGTTAGTCTGTGGTATTTCATTTGCTCACTCATTACTCGTATTACTTTGGTTAATTTAATGTCACGATTTATTCGGAGCTATGTGACATACTACTGGATTTGCTTATCATGTCAGGGTTTTCATGGAAGGTGCTGGATTTGCCTGACACCTTACAAAAGTACTGTGTGATTTTGTTGCATTGGTGTTTCTGAAAGTTGAAGAGTTCCGGTAACATTTAAACTCTATCCATCTTAAAATAAAATTCACAATGGAACTTCAAACTGTCTTTGATGTGTCAGCCAAGAGAAGCACGGACAGGCCCCTGGGTTACAATGTACACTCCTGGAAATGGAAAAAAGAACACATTGACACCGGTGTGTCAGACCCACCATACTTGCTCCGGACACTGCGAGAGGGCTGTACAAGCAATGATCACACGCATGGCACAGCGGACACACCAGGAACCGCGGTGTTGGCCGTCGAATGGCGCTAGCTGCGCAACATTTGTGCACAGCCGCCGTCAGTGTCAGCCAGTTTGCCGTGGCATACGGAGCTCCATCGCAGTCTTTAACACTGGTAGCATGCCGCGACAGCGTGGACGTGAACCGTACGTGCAGTTGACGGACTTTGAGCGAGGGCATATAGTGGGCATGCGGGAGGCCGGGTGGACGTACCGCCGAATTGCTCAACACATGGGGCGTGAGGTCTCCACAGTACATCGATGTTGTCACCAGTGGTCAGCGGAAGGTGCACGTGCCCGTCGATCTGGGACCGGACCGCAGCGACGCACGGATGCATGCCAAGACCGTAGGATCCTACGCAGTGCCGTAGGGGACCGCACCGGCACTTCCCAGCAAATTAGAAACACTGTTGCTCCTGGGGTATCGGAGAGGACCATTCGCAACCGTCTCCATGAAGCTGGGCTACGGTCCCGCACACCGTTAGGCCGTATTCCGCTCACGCCCCAACATCGCGCAGCCCGCCTCCAGTGGTGTCGCGACAGGCGTGAATGGAGGGATGAATGGACATGTGTCGTCTTCAGCGATGAGAGTCGCTTCTGCCTTGGTGCCAATGATGGTCGTATGCGTGTTTGGCGCCGTGCAGGTGAGCGCCACAATCAGGACTGCATACGACCGACGCACACAGGGCCAACACCCGGCATCATGGTGTGGGGAGCGATCTCCTACACTGGCCGCACAGCTCTGGTGATCGTCGAGGGGACACTGAATAGTGCACGGTACATCCAAACCGTCATCAAACCCATCATTCTACCATTCCTAGACCGGCAAGGGAACTTGCTGTTCCAACAGGATAATGCACGTCCGCATGATTCCCGTGCCACCCAACGTGCTCTAGAAGGTGTAAGTCAACTACCGTGGCCAGCAAGATCTCCGGATCTAACCCCCATTGAGCATGTTTGGGACTGGATGAAGCGTCGTCTCACGCGGTGTGCACGTCCAGCACGAACGCTGGTCCAACTGAGGCGCCAGGTGGAAATGGCATGGCAAGCCGTTCCACAGGACTACATCCAGCATCTCTACGATCGTCTCCATGGGAGAATAGCAGCCTGCATTGCTGCGAAAGGTGGATATATACTGTACTAGTGCCGACATTGTGCATGCTCTGTTGCCTGTGTCTATGTGCCTGTGGTTCTGTCAGTGTGATCATGTGATGTATCTGACCCCAGGAATGTGTCAATAAAGTTTCCCCTTCCTGGGACAATGAATTCACGGTGTTCTTATTTCAATTTCCAGGAGTGTATATAGAAAATCTATGTGCACTGATCTCTGTATGGCTCGAGCCATCACAGTCCGTCACAAAGAAATTATCTGCTAAAGACTCTGGCCCATAGAGCTCGAACAATTCCAGAAAAGGAGAGCCTCGATGAAGAATCGCCATGAAAAGTTTTCCGAACTAATCAGATCGTCAAACTGAGCACCTCAGGAAAAGGTTGAGACCGAGAACGAGAAGCCAAAAGTACACGTATTTTACCCTGGCTGAGTTCTGCTACATCTACACCTGCATCTAGACAGGTACTCTGCAAATCACACTTAATTGCCTGGATGAGGCTTCATCGAAGCACATTCACAATAATTCTCTGTTATTCCATTCTCTAACAGCAGGAGCTCCTATTTCTCCTGTTTTATTATGATGAGCTTTTCTCCCTATGTATGTCACCGTTAACAAAATATTTTCGTACTCGTAGGAGGAACTTGGGGATTGAAATGTCGTGAGAAGATTGTGCCGCAAGGAAAAACGCCTTTGCTTTAATGATGTCCACCCTAAATCCTGTATCACGTCAGTGACACCCTCTCCCCACATACTGCTCTGCTGTGAACTTTCCCCGTGTACTCCGTTAATCCTCTCTGGTAAGAATCCCAGACCGCGAAGCAGTACTGCAAAAGAGGACGGACGAGCGTAGTGCTAGGCAATCTCTTTAGTACATCTGTTGCATCTTGAAAGTGTTCCACCAATAAAACGTAATCTTTGGTTCGCCTTCCCCAAACATTTTCTATGTGATTTTTCCAATTTAAGTTGTTCGTAATTGTAGTTCCTAGATATTTGAGTTTACTACCTTTAAATATGACTAATTTATCGTGTAGCCGAAATTTAACGGATTCGTTTTAGCACTCATGCGGATGACCTCACGCTTTTCGTTATTTGGGGTCAGTTGCCAATTTTCGCACCACACAGACATTTTTTATCATTTTGTTTTGATCTTCTCATGAGTTTACTAGCCTATAAACGATATCATCATCTGCAAACATCCTAAGACCGCTGCTCAGATTGTCTCCGAAATCGTTTATATAGGAAAGGAAGAGCAGAGGGCCTATAACACTGCCTTAGAGAACGCCAGAAATCACTTTTGTCTTACTCGATGACTTTCCGTCGGTTACTACGTACTGTGACCTCTCTGACAGGAAATCACGAATTCAGTCACATAACTGAGACAATATTCCATAATCATGCAATATCACTAAAAGCCGCCTGTTGTCACAGTGTCAGAGGCTTCTCTAATCAGGAAATACGGAATAATTTGAAACCCCTTGTTAATAACACTCAAACCTCGTGCGAGTACAGAGCCAGTTATGTTTCACAAGAATGATGTTTTCTAAATCAGTCTTGACTGCATGTCAAAATACCGCTGTCTTCGAGGTAATTCATAATGTTCGAACACAATATATGTTCGAAAATCCTGCTGCATATCGACGTTGGTGGTATGGGCCTATACGGAAGATCTTTGCACTCCTATGGAAATATGGCTTGCAGTGTATTTCGGTTCCTTCAATTAAGACAAAAAGGTCCTCATTGTAAGGTTAAAGACGATCTAAGTTTCCGAAAACTGCGTGTGTATCACACTGCATGAGAATGAGACAAGTCGGACGAGCGCCAAACTATCAGAACAGTAGAGGAGAGATGGAAGAACATCAGCCGCGCGGAGTGGTCGCGCGGTTCGAGGCGCCATGTCACGGACTGCGCGGCCCCTCCCGCCGGAGGTTCGAGTCCTCGCTCGGGCATGGTCGTGTGTGTTGTTCTTAGCATAAGTTAGTTTAAGTAGTGTGTAAGTCTAGGGACCGATGACCTCAGCAGTTTGGTCCCTTAGGAATTCACACACATTTGAACATTCCTAAAGAAGATCAGTGACACAGCAGGCTAAAGCAACCGAGCAGATCAACTGTTGCGAGCACTGCCTTGAATACAGTCATGAAATGAAATACGACGAGACCATTATCGGCGTGCAGACGCCGAGTTTCTGGTTTGGCATAATTTAGGAGTCCGTGGAAATAAAGATGTCAGACGGATGTTTGAGGCTGATCAAAGCTTGGGGTCTAGCGCTCAGTTCCCTAAGATCTCGCTAGTGCTCTCATCCACCAGAGCCGGAGAACGCTTAGAGAATGTGCAGTTCACGGAGCATCAGTGAGAGGTCTCAGAAGCAAATGAGCGACAGAGGGCGTAGTGGGCGCCAGGACTCGAGCTCAGCTATAAGTAGCGGCGCTAGGCCAAAAGTATTTCACACACTGGTTGTAGTGTAGGCAGCAGTTACATACACTGATCAGCCAGAACATATGACTAGACTATCTACCTCGTAGCTGGTATGTCTACCTTTGTTACAGATGACAGCGGCTCCCAGATGTGTTCGATCGGGTTAAGATCTGGTGAATTAGGAAGAGGGGAGGGGAGTCAGCACATCAATTGGAACTCGCCACTGTGTTCCTCGAACGACTCCATCTCACTCCTGGTCTTGTGACATTAAATTGTTGAAAAATGCCACTGCCGTCGGGAAATATGATGGTCATGAAGGGGTGTACTTTGTCTGCAAGCAGTGTGCGATACTCTTTGGCCGGCGTGGTGCCTTGCTAGAGCTCCACCGGACCCAGGGATGCCCACGTGAATGTCCCCCAGAGCATAATGGCCCGCTGATGTCGTGGTGTTAACATTGGCACATGCACGTGTCGTCGGCTGCGGAGGCCGATCGTTAGGAGTGCTGGATGCGCTGTGTGTTCAGACGCACGAGCACTCTGGCCAGCATTAAAGTTCGATGTTTGTTGCGCCGCCTGTCCTGTTTCACTAGTCCGCTCAGCCTGCTACGGCCGACATCTGTAATGAAGGGTGCCCGCACAACCCCACCACGTCTGGACGTGGTTTCACCTCGGTTTCGCCACGCGTTGAAGGCATTCACCACCGCACTCCTCGAATACCCGACAAGTCGTGCGGTTTCCGGGATGCTCGTGCCGAGCCTGCGGCCCATCACAATCTGCTCTCGGTCAGACTAAGATAGATCGCGCGCCTTCCCCATTCTACACACGGACAGCACGCGCACTCGTGCTACATCCACCGTGTTTGTGTCTGATGATGTTACTACCACCTGGACGGGTTTATGTCGATAGCAGGTCGGTGGTCATAACGTTCCGGCTGACCAGTGTTTAACAGAAGGACTCGCAGCACCTGAAGAAGACGACTGGGTCGGGGTATTGCGCATAAAGCGGAAACGACAACTCGGCAGAGCTACCAGCAGGACAGCTCTCCTTCGAGTCTTTTCCACCTCACCCTTACTCCATCCTGGTAAAATCGCAGACACATGAACAGTATACAAGAATTGATGAAAGTAAGGTTTTGTAAGAGACCTCTTTAGGGCGTGAACAACATGTCGTTAGGAATCCTTCCAAAACTGGGTATTGCATGTGCATTTGCCGTGGCTAGTTTTATATTATTGTTCCACCTGAAATGACTCCAGAGAGAAACTGCTGGATGTACGGAGATTGTGGCTTACTCCAATAATTGATCACCAATCTGGTAGTGAATCGATGTCAACTGCTTCCACCTGCAAAAGCATAGTCTTCTTCCGTGGCGTCTGTCACGCATTGCAACGGAATCCATCCGTAAGGATCTCTTCCTCCATTTGGCACGAAATTGTATTTGGTGAGGGTGGAGACACGCTAGATCGACGCTGACCAGGCACAACATTGTGACCACTGACCTACTATCGATATAAACCCGTCCAGGCGACAGCAGCGTCACCTGGCGAGGAATGACTGCTGGTCAGACACACGCACGGTGCATGTGCTATCAGTGAGTCTGCTGTCGGTGTGTAGAATGGGGAAGGCGAGCTATCTCAGTTTGACCGAGGTCAGATTGTGATGGCCCGAAAAGCATTTCGAAAACTGGACGGCTTGTCGGGTGTTCGAGGAGTGCTATGAGTATCTCGAACACGTGGCGAAACCGAGGTGAAACCACGAGCAGACGTAGTGGGGTTTTGTGGCCACCCCTCATCAACGATGTCGAACGTCGTAAGCTAGGCGTACTGGTAAAACAGGGGAGACGGCGAACTGTGGCAGAACTAACATCAGACTGTGATGCTGGAAGGAGCGCAAGTGGATCTCGGCGCACAGTCCTCCGAACGCTCCTAGCGATGAACCTCTGCTGCCGACGACTCACGCACGTGCCAATGTTAACATCACGACATCGGCAACTACGACTGAAACGGGCACGTGACCATCGGCACTGGACGTTGGCGCAGTGGCAGAGCGTTGCACGGTCTGATGAACTCCGATGTCTTCATCATCACGCTGATGGAAGGGCGCGAATCCGTCGTCTTCCAGGGGACCAGCTCCTCGATACCTGTACCGTCACGTGGGCACACATGGGCTCATTGGAGCTGGTGCAAAGCACCATAACGGCCAAGGAGTATCGTACCCCGGTTGCAGACCACGAACACGCCTTCATAACGGTCATGTTTCCAGACGGCAGTGGCAATTTTCAACAAGATAATGCGCCATGTCACGAGGACAGGAGTGTGGTGGAGTGGTTCGAGGAGATGAGTTCCAATTGACGTTCTGGTCCCTCAACTCTGCAGAGCTCGTCACCCACCCTCTTCCCGGACTTTACGGGAATTCTGGTGACTTTTGCGAGCAGATGTGGCGCCAACTTCCTGCAGCGGCCTACCAAGACCTCATCTCTTCCATGCCGCGATGCGTCGCTGCTGTTACTCGTGCCGATGGTGGGCATACCGGCTACTATGAACGTGGTCATAATGTTCTGGCTGATCAACATTTTGGGACGGTGTTCAACTCGCCTTGATGACGTAACCATCCAACATGCGAGCCAATGTGACGCGCGAGTTGAACAACGTCCGAAAAAATAACTCCTTAGAAAATTTCACATGGTTGTATGAACGTTCTGTGTGTTGTACTGAAGGGAGGAGGGGGGGAGACTATGTAGAACACATGAAGCACTAAATCCCCCACAACCTTAACTTTTCGCTATATTTTACTAATCTAGTCTCGAAAATCTTTAGACTCCGTATGGATAGTGACAGTTACCGCCATTTTGAGAGATTTAGAAAGAAAATAACCTTCTTTAACAACAACTATAAGAAGCCGCCACTCACAAGAGTTGAACAGTAACAGTCGAGCGGTGCCAACAATGAGGAGCAATGGGGTCGCGAATGACAGAAACATTCTGAGGCTGCTACATGCCGGCCGGTGTGGCCGTGCGGTTCTAGGCGCTTCAGTCTGGTACCACGTGACTGTTCAGTATCTTATTTATTGTGGTGAGGTGCTGACTAAGCTTTGTCAGATGTGCAAAAAGGACCTCATGAAGAATTTAGTAGAATGGCTCAATTATCGTCAAGCTCCTTTGACAACCGCAAGTGTGTGTGTATGTGTGTGAGAGAGAGAGATAGTTGGTGTTGGTGTGCGTAGTAAGGGCAGTAATCATTACCTTAAACGCTGAACCGCCAAAGAAACTGGTATAGGCAATAGTATTCAGAAACAGAGCTATGTAAACAAGCAGAATACGGCGCTAAGGCCGGCAACATAACACAAGTGTCTGACACAGCAGCAGTGACCGCTGCTACAATTACAGGTTGCCAAGATTTAAGTGCGCTTCAACGTGGTGTTACAATCGGCGCACGAGCGATGGGACACAGCATCTCCGAGGTAGCGATGAAGTCAAGACTTTCCCCTACGACCATTTCACGAGTGTACCGTGAATATCAGGAATTGGGAAAACATCAAATCTCCGACATTGCTGTTGTCGGAAAAAGATCCTGCAAGAACGGGACCAACGACGACTGAAGAGAATCGTTCAACGTGACAGAAATGCAGCCCTTCCGCAAATTGCTGCAGATTTCAGTGTTGGGCCATCAACAAGCGTCAGCGTGCGAACCATTCAACGAAACATCATCGGTATGGGCTTTCGGAGCCGACGGCCCACCCGTGTACCCTTGGTGACTGCACGACACAAAGCTTCACGCCTCGCCTGAGCCCGTCAACACCGACATTGGACTGTTGGTGATTGGAAACGTGTTATCTGGTCGGACGAGTCTCGTTTCAAATTGTATCGAGCAGATGGACGTGTACGGGTATGGAGAAACCTCATGAATCCATGGACCCTGTATGTCAGCAGGGGACTGTTCAAGCTGGTGGAGGCTCTGTAATGGTGAGGGGTGTGTGCAGTCAGAGTGATATGGGACGCCTGATACGTCCAGATACGACTCTGACACGTGACATGTACGTAAGCATCATGTCTGATCATCTTGTGTATTCCGACGGATTTGGGCAATTCCAGCAGAACAATGCGACACCCCACAAGTCACGGATTACTACAGAGTAGCTCCAGGAGCACTCTTCTGAATTTAAACACTTCCGCTGGCCACCAAACTCCCAAGATATGAACATTATTGAGTACATGTGGGATACCTTCAACGTGCTGTTGAGAAGAGATCTCCACCCGCTCATACTCATTTATGGGCAGCCCTGCAGCATTCATGGTGTCAGTTCCCTCCAGCACTACTTAAGACATTAGCCGAGTCCACGCAACGTCGTGTAGCGGCACTTCTGCGCGCTCGCGAGGGGCACTACTCGATATTAGGCGGGTGCGCCAGTTTCTTGGACTCTTAAGTGTACAAATATTACTGTAACTGTTTTTAAAAAAAGTTTCCTTTTTCAGTTAGGATGAGATGTCTGATATCATTTTCTGAATGATCTGCAGTTGATTAAACAATATTAACTAAATAACAAGTGTGTTGTGATATTTGGTAGACACACATCGTATTCAGTAGGCTACGGTGCAGAACTGTATAGAACACTTCCCTCGTCGTCCAGGGCTGCGTGCACACCCCTGCGCCGTATCGCGCTGGCTGCGCGGCGGCTATAAACAGGCCGGGGTGAGCCGTGGTGGCACGGCCTCTTCTCCTCAAACCCAGCCTCGCCCTGGCGCTGCGTGCCCGACACGTTAAATCAAGGGCTCTGCCTTATCTACACCGCTCTGCCGACCGCAGGCCATCCCTCTCGAAGAACTGTGTCTTCTGCTGGTCTTTCGTAGTCCCCGGTAGGAAAAGGGAACTGCGTATGGGGCAGAATTGGTCTGCCGTATGAGGACGGCAGATGATACGCAACAAACGCAATGCATAACAAACAACGCTATCTGAATATCGAGCTAATGTGGTTACAAGTCGAGTGACAGTTATCCAGAGTAACCGCTAGGTAGATGATGCTCACAACGTGACTAAGTTACACTGAAGACTGTCGTGATCAAGTCCGTTATCGAGATTCGGTTTTGGTTTTCGACAACAGAAATTTCACGTCCGCATTAATAAGCCAACTAATCAAGGAACTTACACTTCACGCCACCGTGGCAAATGTGTGCTACGAATGAGTTACGCTCATTAGTCTATTCTGCAAGATGCTGCCGTTACATTGTTCCCAATCTTTTGTCATATGACTGCGACTTTACGAAGCATAAAAGTAAACTCTGTACGAACAGGCCTCTTAAGGCCCCATGGTACCGACCGACCGCCTTTCCACCCTGTCCCTTTAGGCGTAAGTGGATGCCGATATAGAGGGATATATGGTCGGCATACGGCTCCGCCGGCAGTTGTCTGTTTTCGTGACCAGAGCAGCTACTTCTCAGTCAAGAAGCTCCTCAGTTGGTGTCACACGAGCTGAGTGCACCCGGCTCGTCAACGCGGACGGTTGCCCGTCGAGTGATAGCCAAGCCCAACAGGGTTCAACTTCTGGGATCTGACGTGCACTAGTGTTACCTTACGAAGTATAAGAAGACTCAGAAGTGATTGTTAACATGTAGACCTATACATAACGTGTATGAACAGAGGCAGCACGAAATAATTTTTCCCAACGATTTTTGTCACAGTAGCTAAGTAACACGAAGCAAAACACACGCTTAGCGGTTACGAACTCAAAATTGCGAATAAATATTAGTAATTCCTAGCCACGAAACATTTATTACAATGGCTGTTGCGCCACGGTGTCATTCACCGTAAGTTAAGGTTCATTTGCAAGAAGTTGGACCAGCCCACGCTGAGGTACGTTGTCACTGCGGCTTCGATGGGTTAGGCAGGCAAAACTCGTTGCCACTTGGGAGGGCGGCGGTGGAGTGGAGTCGGAAATGCCGTATTTACGCAGACGGAGAGGCGCTGCTGCAGCTGAGTGATGGCGAATGGGGTGTTCGCTCAGCGAAATACGTAAGGCAGAAAGGAATCTACTGATAATCAATTCGTGTGACGAGGTTAATACATCGAAGAAAGAAACAGAGTCTATCTCAAACGTTCCTGGATACGTGAAACATAATTTTATATAATTTAATTCATCACAACAATGATGGAAACATATTTTGTGCCACATCAGCCAAACATCATGATAACGTGCCAGAGTTTCGAGACAGTTTTTGGTACTACATAGAATAGTAAATGAAATGAAAATATGTTTTTTTTATTTTTTGGAGACAGTTAGGTAGAACTGTCAGAATGTTAATGCTCACATCATCTGACTATTATTTTATTCGTTCTTGATACAGTGCTTAAAGAAAAAGTCGACACTAAAGACCATGAATTCATCACCTTGCCATAGGTTGGAAACCTAACAGATGAAATTGCTCAATGATAATATATAAATGTACATACTCGGTTACACATAACTTGTAGATAACATAGCAAGCCTTCTAAGACAAAATCGAGAAGGTGGATCCGATAAGTAGTTCAGGTAGATATATGGTAAAATCTCATGTACCCTATGCAGTATATAGGACAAACAGGCCGCTTATTCAAGGATAGATTTAAAGAATATATTAAACTAACTGAGACTAATAATATTTCATTTGTAAAACATTTACGCAACCTTATACACCACGTTAGACACACAAACTCAGCTTCGAACATCCTACACGTACTTTCTAAGAGCAAGCTGGTGGGTCTACTAGAACAAATTTACATACAACTAATAACTACTTGCTTAGCGCTGCAGCTGTGCTGTTAAATGACCTAAATGAACTACTGAAAAAATGTATCTAGATCTTAGCATACTAAGTAATTAGTCACCTTCATCTTTCTATACTTTTATCCTCACTCATACTCATCTTCCCCAATCATCCTTTTAAAGTATACTGTGGCAAACTGCCAGACGGTGTTAATTTTCAATTCCTTATACCTGTAATAGGAGTAACCATGTAGCGTGCGTGACGCATGCACGCTTATAGGACAGGACGTGCAAAGACTGGACGAGTGGCGGAGTGGACGTCATTCGTTACGAACTACAACACTGAACAGCTCTTATTAATAACAGCTCTTATTAATAACAAATGACTTTAAAACAAAAGCAGACAAGAAGCAACGTGGTAATATTCTTCAAGATTATAGGAACAGTCAGTTAAACTTCAGAACTGAATACTGAATCTTTAAACCTGAAGAAGCAAATTTCTTCTTTAAGACTGTCGAGTGAAATTTTAATTTCAAACTAAATATAGATTAGCTTTAGATCAACTGTGAAATATTAAATGTGAGAATTGCAGCATAATTAAAAGTTCTGATCTCATATTGGCTTTCAAACAGCGACATAGACAGTCATATCGACTCCGGAGCCGAGGGGCGTAAAGAAGCCTGGCAGTGACGTCACGGGGGACCGGCACGCCGCACAATAGTCTGGCAGAGACACCCAAACTAGTTCCTTCCAAAACACATAAAACACATACATTACAAAATTTATAAAAACAGAGAGCAAGTACACGTAATGATACTGCAGCAATATGCCTCAGTGACTCACAGGCTAAGCAAAGCAATTTATTTTTCTCTCAGCAGTTCGGACAGGAGACCCAGTATATATACTGAATACAATGTCCATACTGCAATCAACACACCCACTCTTGAGCAAGAATCAACAATGGTGAGACTACACAAAACGTGCGACAGAAAGTGCAGTTACTGGTGCATGACGAACAAAACGCTTCCTATATACGAAGCAAACAAAAGGTTATTTAATAATCAACAACCGCCGCATATAGGAAATATTTCGTGGCTTTTCAGTTAAACATCGTGCAACGTAGCCAGAGTTTCGAGACAGTTTTCGAAACCACATAGAATAATAAATGAAAGTTTAACTGGGTTTTCGTGTAATCTTAAAGAAAATTACTGCGTTGCTTCTGGCCTGCGTTTGTTTTAAAGTCAGCTTTTGTTACTAATAAATGCTGTTCAGTCTTTCTAAGAAAGAAACAGTTAAATTGCAGCGCTAGGTACTAGTACAACCAGTAAGAACATTTAATTTGTAAGGCAACAATCCATTAACATACAGATATATCATGGGGAAAACAGTAAATGAATAACCAGTAAATACAGTAGGAGGATTTTCGCCACGGGAGACAGTAGGCTTAGGTAAACGCCACGACGGGTACCAGTCGAAATAATGAAGGCTTGCCGTCAGAAGAGCTCACTTCCCAAATACCAATACACTAGCAAGCTCACAGTTGGACAAACACAGCGGCGGAGAAGCTCAAGAAGGATTGTGTGACACGAGAACCGCGCTAGGAAGTGCGCAACACGACAACTGAATGCTAGCGTGACGTTCCAGGACTGCTGACCGGAGCTTCTGGACGAAGAAGGCTCGGCGGAGGCTGGTTCCGGCCGACAGCTGTTGGCCGCCGTCGCCCCTCGGCCTGCTGCCAGCTACCGCCTCCAGGCCGCGCTGCTCCAGGCCTCTGACTCGCTGTCCTCCAACTTAAGCCCCGCACACCCTATGGCCCAGCGCAGCCCTACAATTTCGAGTCTCCCCGGAACGGCCCACGCGTATCACAGGCCGCACACACCCGACCGCCACTGTTACGTGCATTACATATGTGAATAAAGCTGTTCCTTACGCCTGGGAAAAATATTGTTTCGCTTTTAGGTATTTTATATTTACGTATTACAGTAGACTTTAGTATTCATGAGCGTAAAACGAAATTGGTAGTTCGTTGCTTTAATGTTAATCTAATTACTTTTATTATCGTCAAGAACGTAGATACTTTCGAACGAAAACGAGTGCCGCCTTTCTAACTAAAATATCACATACAGTTTCTTGCCTAACTGCAATATGGCGGCGCTAACAGACGACGGCACGCTGTAACAGCCAAAGTTCGCCATCCAGTTAGTAGAGAGATCACTGCCCAGTACCGTAGCCGCCCCCACGCTGGTCAGAGATCAACCTCTTTGCAAGCTGGACGCGACCTATCGATTCGCGGTACGACTCAGACAATTTTTTCAAAGCCCCGTAGATGTCTTTCATTCCACCGCAAAAGTTTGAAATTTGGCCCGAAGGTGACCACGGCCTTCCTCTGTAACGGTGCGAAGCCACGGAGCACTGCGACTTCACCCTCGGGTTCGACAACGTTCCAGACACAAAGGTGTCGAAACGTAAGAAAGGAACGCCAGAGCTCAGGGGTGCGTGTGACGTCTAAAATGGGTTAGTAATGTCACACTGGCACCACAATTATACCTAACGCCACCGTGGATGCGTCACGCGATGGGAAGGTTCTCACTACTCCTCTTACATACATTCCGACCCTCCTTTCGCCGCCTCTGCAGTGTACGTCAAAGCCGCGACGCCCAGCTTTGAAATCACGCATTTTTGTTATGGGTGACCGAGGAAAGCATTTAGGACCCACCGACGCTGAAAATCTAAACGGCACGGCCTCACAGCGTGACATAAACGGCGTCGGTGATAACACTTTATTCCTTGGAACGTTGATTGACACACACACACACATTTCGCGGTCGAAAACGACAGTTCGCGGAGCGATGAGCAACAGTAAACACTTTCTTTCCAACCCTCTGCACTGCTGACACCCTTGGACGTTTCAGCCCTTCTCTGTTGACATTGTAAGACTGCATCCCTATTGACCTGATAGTCAAGGGAAGGCAGGATTTGGTTACGATTGTGGACGGGGCCGTAATCAGTAACTATTGGTTGCCTTTTACAGTTACACACATTTATTTTTAAAACAGTAATTCCAGACTCAACAATAATTTTAAAAAAATACCACACGTTATTAATGAAGGAATAAACAACTGTGTAAATAATAGTGGTTTCAGTGCGTTAAAATTTAGCAAATCACCATAAAATACAGATATAGATAATGTCAAAAAAAAAGCCACTGTGATCACAACTGAAGGCCTTACACGCCAAGAATGGCAATAATTTCACAATGTTTAAGACCTCGCTGCAATTGCAAATTGCAGGTATTGAAATATTAAAAAGTAAGTGGCCACAAACACAACAGAAGGTATCAGACGGCAGGGATGGCAGTAAATAAGGTTTTAAGGCTTACTGCTAAACAAAAATAGGGATTTTTTTTTCAAAGCAAATGACCACAATCACAGTTGAACGCCTTACAAGCCAGGAACAGCAATTATATAAAAAATTTAGAAACCTTCTGTAAAACAGAAAATACAAGAAAAGGTTAATTAAAAGCAACAAGCAACTGACCACCAAATGGGTGAAATAAGATGACGATAACCTTGTAACACAACCATTATACTGGTAGATTTTTGTAGAAGGGGAGCGGAGCTATTAACTAGACTTAAACAACCTTTAATGTAGGCATTACAAGGCATGGTAATAAATAATGCAATAATAAAACACAAGGACCAGTCACAGATGGTGCTCCAGGAATCGACCACTGAGGAGGTCCGGCAACAAACACTTTCGCAAGCGATGAGATACGCAGCCAAGTGTTGCATTCACTTCACAAGATGGTAAGTCAGCCTAGTGGCAGTCTAACGAATGACTAACGATAATCTTGCTGAAGCTACCTGACGTCCAATAAACCAAATGCAAGAATGCAACAACACGCCAAAATCAGAACCGGCAGACTGCACTACACCCACAAAATACCATGCTTAGAGCTCCCAGAACGAGAAAGGATTCACTACCGCCAGAGTAGAAGAATCGAAAACGGTCTACAATAAAGAAAGCTGTCAAAACATGACGCCTTACCAGACAGCAGCGGCAAGGCAAGGAAACGTACACTGCCGTTACATACACTGACCCCCACGGCAGGTAACTGGGGCGTTAGCGGCCACCAGTCAGGAAAAATACCGCTGGTTGAACTTCACAGCTTGTAACAAGCTGAAAGCAGTAAATAGTAATAAGAAGTCGAGGAAAGCTAATCAGATCAGCTTTCCCCAAGCACTCCACTCGCTCCTCTTAGCCTCGGCGACACTACGAGCAGCAACACGAACCCAAATAACGGGAGAATTGCAATATGTCACAATGGTGGAGGTTTCTCTACTTGAATTCAAGTGCACTCATCTTAAAACTTGCTGGATCCGCTTTACGACGAGGTCGTGCACCCTCGTGACCATAGCCGCCGGCCTAGTGGCCGAGCGGTTCTAGGTGCTACAGTCTGGAACCGTGCGACCGCTACGTTCGCAGGTTCGAATCCTGCCTCGAGCATGGATGTGTGTGATGCCCTTAGGTTAGTATTTTTAAGTAGTTCTGAGTTCTAGGGGACTGATGACCACAGAAGTTAAGTCCCACAGTGCTCAGAGCCATTTGAACCATTTTGGACCACAGCCCTTCCATCCGGGAGTCCATGCCTGCCACCAGCGGTCCCGCCGTGTTCTGGCTCTGCGCGGACCTGGCTCCTCCCGAGTCCCCAACCAAACTGCCACACTCACAGGACACGGAAAAACAACGACGTCGCCCCAAAGATAGGGCAACAGTTACCACATATCGATAACCGCCACTGCTGCCACTAGCGGACAGGCAACGCTTACGAAACGAGTGGCGCCAGTCAATCTGAAACTAGCCTTTACAAATAGCTTCAGGTACATGAATATGTCACTCACATCACCAAAAGAAATAACTTCCATAATAAAATCTTTAAAAACAAAGCATTCTAGTAGTTACGAAGAAATATCAACAAAGTTAATTAAGGCATGTTCTTGTGAGTTTAGTACAATTCTAAGTTACTTGGTAACCAGTCAATTACAACTGGGACATTTCCTGACTGGCTGAAATATGCAGATGTTAAGCCTGTATTCAAGAAAGGGGATAAAGAGATGCCATCAAACTACAGACCGATTTCACTTTTGCCAGCATTCTCAAAAATTTTAGAAAAAGTAATCTACAGGCAGCTTCTCAACCGTCTGACCACAAATAACATATTATCAAGAACACAGTTTGGATTTCTGAAGGGTTCTGATTTCGAAAAGGCTATTTACACCTACAGTTAAAATGTACTTAATTCATTAAATAAAAAGTTGCAAGCAGCAGGTATTTTCTCTGATTTGTCAAAGGCATTCGATTGTGTGAACCACAACATCCTTTCAAATAAATTAGAATTCTATGGTGTCACGGGCAGTGCTGCAAAATGGTTCAAGTCATACCTCGCTAACAGGAAACAAAGGGTGTCAGTGCAAGGGACTAGTGAATTAAGTCATCAGTCATCATCAGAATGGGAAGAAATTACATGTGGTGTCCCACAAGGATCCATCTTAGGGCCACTGCTTTTCCTTGTGTACATTAATGATCTCTCATCAGTTACACTGCCAGAAGCAGAATTCATTTTGTTTACAGATGACGCAAGTATTGCAATAAATAGTATGTCGAGTGTAGTTCTAGAAAGATCTGCTAATGATATTTCCATGAATATTAATAAATAGTTTAAAGCCAACTCACTGACATTAAACTTCGAAAAGACTGACTATATGCAATTCAGAACCTGTAAGAGGTTTCCACCCAGCATATGCATAAAGTACGAAGAAGAGCAGATATAAGAGGTTGCTAGTCTTAAATTCCTTTGATTACAACTTGATAATAAATTCAGTTGGGAGGAGCACAGCACAGAATTGCAGAAATGCCTTAACAAATCTGTATTTGCAATTCGAGTGTTAGCAGACATAGGCGACATAAAAGTGAAAAAGCTTGCATACTTTGCCTACTTTCATTCCATAATGTCATATGGTATAATATTTTGGGGTAACTCTTCAAGTCAAACAAAAGTTTTCAGAGTCCAAAAGCGTGTAATACGTATTATTTGATGAGTAAACTCACGGACGTCTTGTAGAAACCTCTTCAAAGAACTGGGTATACTAACTACTGCCTCTCAGTATATTTACTCCTTAATGAAATTTGTCCTAAATAATATATCTCTTTTTCCAACAAACAGCTCAGTTCTTACATACAATACCAGGAACAAAAATGATCTGCACAAGGACTTAAAAGCACTTACTTTAGTTCAAAAAGGGGTCCTCTACTCAGGAACACTCATCTTCAATAATTTGCCAGCAAACATAAAAAATTTAGTTACAAATAAAGATCAGTTTAAAAGAAGCCTGAAAGACTTACTAGTGGCCAACTCCTTCTACTTCATTGGCCAATTTTTAAATAGAAACAAATGATGTGTTGGATATATTTATACTATTAGTATTGTTATTTCAGCTAAAAAAATAAAAAATAAAAAAAGGTGACATGTTCCACATCCACGAGGATCTCCTCAACACGGATCTATGGAACGAAAAACTAATCTAATCTAATCATCTAATCTAATCTCAAGACGAGAAGAAGACAAACAACCGCAACCACGCCAACAAAAGGATACGCTCTGGCCTCCAACAGAGGGCGGAAACCTACAAACAGCACCCACGCGAGCCGAAGCACGGTTCAAACACAATCTCACTCCTTCGGAATGAAGCGCGACCTCGATTATCGCTATCGTGTACGTGTCGGAAGCGGTAAGGACCGTTCAAAATTATTCGGCGAAATTTGAAAGTGACGGGGTCCTTATACTTTTTTTGCGTCTGTTTCACGCCTCTCTGTGTGGCGATCATGTAGAGGTGCGACACTGGCACATCCGTGGGTAAAAAAAGAAAGATTTCTCTGAAACCACGAGTTCGGCAAAAGACCTGCCCTGTTAAATATGTACCTTTAAAGAGAAAACCTGCGAAATACTGCAATACTCATACAGGCCTCGGACTGTCTTGAATGGTTGCCTACCTGCACCCACCTTGGGCTATTGTGCACGTTTTCTCTTTAAAGGCACATTTTTGTAAATGTCATTAAACGTGGGCGGATGCCACCGAGGGTTTTGTCGAACTGAGGATTTTTGGCGTGAATCTTTGCAGTTTTATTCGTCCGTGTGTCAATGTCGCACCCCGACATGACCGTGACATAAGAGAGAATGAAACAGGAAGATAGAGAAAGCATAAAGACTCCTTGTTGTTTTGGCACACATCCAGATTTCATCAAATCCTTTTGAACGGGCCCTAGTAGTTCGAACATGTTTGCGATTTGCATAAATTGCGGTCGCGCTCCAAAGGGGTGAGATCACGTCCAATGGGGATGTAGTCCCAGAATGTCCATAGAGACTGGAGCGTCCGAGGGTGTCAGCAGTGTAGAGGGTTCGCATCCTCGCTCGGTCGGTTATGTTAGTCTCACTGCGTATTTCTTTCAGTTACCTTCTTTAATCTACTGTAGCAGTTCTTTTTATGTATGGTCCAAGTTTATCGAGCTATGTTAATTGTCACCAACATATGATCAGAAAGTTACTTTCGTCATTACGATTTCCATACCGGTGTGTACAGCGAACAAGAACCGTCCTACCTCAATTCCCTGGAGCACTCCTCGTGATACGTCTCGCCCCGATGAACACTTGCCGTCCAGGGCGATATAATGGTTCTGTTACTTGCGAAGTCTTCGAACCACTCACTTATCTGAGTACCTATTCCGTACACTCGGACCTTCGTTCAAACTTTGCCACGTGGCACTAATTATCGCTGGTAAATGGTATCTCTTCGTAATTTCATGGTGCAGAAGCAATCTAAAACTCTACGAACCTCTGAAATGGAATTGTGCTCTTCTGCGAAAGAGTATATGCGTCCTGTTTGGTACAATTCTACACATACCAAACGGATGGACATTGCTCTCAGTGACAGCTGCAGAATAAAAACAGTTTCTTGAAATCCACTCCAGTCGAATAACTTTAGCACCTCACAGGAAAAGCACCACCTCCAGTTCGAAGAGAAATAGATGAGAGTGACGAAAGGAAGGAAGGAGAGCAGCAGAGGACGCATACTGTTCGGGGGCACGAACCGCACCCGCAACGACTGACCGCAAGGAAAAGTTTCCTCAGAACAGCGGTGGCACTTGGGACCACTCGTGTATAGGGTAGATTGCAGCTATGAAGGGCTACGACCTTCCTTCCCCCTGGCTCTAAAATAGTTTCAGAAACTCTAGCTCTTGGCCGTGATGAGAAATGGACTACTCGGAAGACTGAGCTCTAGAGTTAGCAGATCAAAGGTTAATTTGGCAAAACGGAGCTACACTGATTAACATGATAGTGTGGCTGTGGAGAAGACCAGACTCTTCATCACATGCTTTAATGTTCGCTTTGTCCAGCCACCAGCACAGAAGATAAAGTTCATCGACGAACAGGGAACTCACTGGAAATGACAAGTTGTGGACAAAGGCAATGCAGTCATAACTGTGTATATATCTATGTCTCTGATACGAGAATAAATAAAGAGTTTCGTTCATCCCCGCCTGACTATTTGAGACTAGATATCTTTCGACTAACGAGCGCCGGTCTTCTTCGCTCGGACCAGAACGTCTGGCGCTCCGCAGTGAACCGGCGCCGCAGTGCAGTGCAAATCCTACGTGGCCCTGCTAGGGAGGCGCTGCCCCACTGCCTACGACCGCTGGGCGCGCCTTCCAGCGGACGGCGCGCTGTTCCCGAAGAATCACCGAGATTAATTCCTCTGCCGCTCGCAGTCGGCGCGGAGACAGGCGGAACAAAGGAGCTTTTGTGCGTCGCGTAGCCCCGCCTTCCTCGCGTCTCGCTCCTCCCGAGCCTCTTTCATATTAACGGAAAATCGATGTATCTGCATTACTCTTTTATGAAATTCCATCGCAGGCAGTAATGAATAGCTGAGAACTTATTGAAAAACAGCCCAGGCGCCGCAACTCCAAATATACGTGTTCCGCAGAAGAGCGGCCGGGCGGAGGCGAAGCAGTGCCGTATCGCATTGGGCCGTCTCCAGGGGGAGGAGTCACCGAGACACAGCCCAATTCCGGGCTCGCTGCGCCTCTGCCGGACACAGTCTCTCTCTCTCTCTCTCTCTCTCTCTCTCTCTCTTTTCGTCCATTCAGTTTTCCGTCTCGTTCTCAACCCCCCCTCATTTCGACAATATCGGCATCGCCGTAGCTATGGCGAACGAGGATGCCGAAAAGAAGGTTATTTACGTATGTATTATTGTTCATTTCACAATTTCTGTTCCTCGCTTTTCGCAATTTTGCGATCTGTGTCTCCCGCTGCTCGAGTTCCATTCTCGAAAATATCCAAGTCATGAGGCACGTGCGCTATAGCAGCAATGTGAATACGTTGGATCTCTCTGCACCAACTTTTTCCTGGGAGATTGATTTACGCATTTGTTGATATACTGGATGATCAAAAAGACAGTATAAATTTGAAAACTGAATAAAACTTGGAATAATGTAGATAGAGAGGTACAAATTGACACACATGTTGGAATGACATGGGGTTTTATTAGAACAAAAAAAATACAAAAGTTCAAAAAAATGTCGGACATATGGCGCTTCATCTCATCAGAATATCAATAATTAGCATAACAAAGTAAGACAAAGCAAAGATGATGTTCTTTACAGGAAATGCTCAATATGTCCACCATCATTCCTCAACAATAGCTGCAGTCGAGGAATAATGTTGTGAACAGCACTGTAAGCATGCCCGGAGGCATTGCTGTCGGATGTTGTCTTTCAGCATCGCTAGAGATGTCGGTCGAACACGATAAACTTGCGACTTCAGGTAACTCCAAAACCAATAATCCCACGGACTGAGGTTGAAACGTCCCCTTAGAAAAGTTATACATGACTGTGCTTAAACTGACACACAATATTTTTAGCGCAACGCAATCTGACTTTCAGTAATCCCTACAAGAGAATGGCCCTGACTAACATTAACCTATACGTTTCACAAATCACTTACCTCACAAAAATCTTGGTTACTCGAACTACTGCAATACAGCGAGCGCCACTACTGCCAGCTAACTAAAAGATTCAAATTGCGGAAGGCACTAACTACTGTAGGGATAGTTAGCAAATGAAAGATTTTAATAGAGAACAAACAGTGTATTTACCTTAATAGTCATAATATATATATATATAGCAGTTCATGACATCCAGTCTTACAAATTTCAAAACTCCGCCATCTCTCTCCCCACATCCACCACTTTTGGCGGCTAGCCTCCAACTCTGCAACGCTACGCGCTGTTAACAGCCAACTGCCCAACGCTACAATTGCGAGTATTACAACAATGCCAACCAGCCACAGACTGCACACAGCACAGCCAGTGATTTTCATACAGAGCGCTGCGTGGCAGCGGCGTTACCAATATAACAACCTAAAGAGCCTACTTACAAGGTCTGGGGACCTGGGAGGCCAAGCATGACGAAAGTGGCGGCTGAGAACACGATCATCACCAAACGACGCGCGCAAGAAATCTTTCACGCCTCTACCAATACTTTGTTTTTTTGGTTCTAAGAAAACCCCATGTCATTCCAAGCATCTGTGTCAATTTTTACCTCTCTATCTACATTATTCCGTTATTTATTAAGTTTTCAAATTTATACTGACTTTTTGATCACCCAGTATTATTATTGATGCATAGTGATTCTGTAATTAGATCCAAAATATTGTCAAATGCTATGCTCTATGACTTCTCACAAACGTTTGATTGTGGTATTCGCAATATTGTCCTAGAGAATGGATTGGTTCAAATGGCTCTGAACACTATGGGACTTAACTTCTGAGGTCATTAGTCCCCTAGAACTTAGAACTAATTACACCTAACTAACCCAAGGACATCACGCACATCCGTGCCCGAGGCAAGATTCGAACCTGCGAGCGTAGCGGTCGCGCGGTTCCAGACTGTAGCGTCTATAACCGCTCGGCCACCCCCGCCGGCGCTAGAGAATGGAATCAGATATATTGCTGGTAACTTATTTTCATTCTGTCTAGCTAAAAACATGCAGAGCAGCGCATTAAGGAATCTAGGTGTCCACCTCAGTAGCTGCTCCGTCAACATGGCAGATTATTAAGCAAAGGCGACCGGATTTGATTCCCGGCCGGGTCTGAGATTTTCTCTGTTCGGGGACTGCATGTTGTTTTCTCCTCACATTCGTAACTGACATTACACTAGTGAGATGGCTCAATGGGTACGGCTCGAACGTCAAGAAATAGAAAATAAAAAACGAAACTAGGGGGTGCACGCTGTGAAAGAGCAGCTTCAGATTGGGAAATAATCACTACAAGTTCACCACAGCAATTGATGTTGAGTAGGATCAACAGTTCTCTTTACTGAAGATGTCTAATTGTTGTAAATAAGCCTATTGGAAAAATTTTTCAACGCTTGAAAATGTAAACAAAATTTTCTTGAAAATTACACTGCCTGATAAAAAAAAGTAAAAGACCCAGAAGGAGACGTACGTGTTCAAAGCTGAGTGATCAGTGTGGCTGCCATGCAAAGGACCCGGGTTCGATTCCCAGAACTGCCAGGTATTTTACCAGCTGGCAGGCCTGCAACGGGCTGGACTCGGCCTCGTGAGCCCGACTGGGAAGGTACCTGGTCCATCAGTAGTGGCTCCAGCTCACAAAACTCACAATGGCCGGAGGAGCGGTATGCTGATCTCATTCCCCTCCGTACATGTTCCTTTGACGTCATTGACAAAGGATGACATGGCGGTCGGTCTGTACCGATGGACCCGCCAGGGATTATGGACGGAGTTGTTTCAGTTATCAGGAAAGGAGGAAACAAACTCAGGAAGTGACCTCAGAAGTTAAGTCCCAAAGTGTCATATTTACAAAGAACTTGGCAGAACGAGCCCACGAATCAGTATGGCGTCGCCCTGGATACGTGCACTAATTCGGTTGAGAAGAGTGTTACAAAGCCGTTGTATCCTGTCCTAAGGCGAGCTGGTACACAATTTTATGTATATAGACTGAAACGGCGAGTGAAAATTTGTACCAAGGCCGGGAATCGAACCTGGGTTCCTGCTTACTAGGCCAGTGCGCTGCCCACCTTGGCAAAGCGGTTCACACAGCTGTGCGGATTACTATGGCACGCCTCCGTCCTCGATCCAAATTCCCGCTGCCGCCCCAGTCTACTTTAAACTCTCCCTCTCGCACGAACAGAATTGCCGAGGCTCTCCATGTTCTGGAATAGCATCGAACGCAAATAGAAGATTTAGCCTGAAACCCAGGAGCAGCTATTTAATCCGTGCAATTGTGGAAACCGCTTTGTCAAGATGGCTCAGTGGCTAACACACATGCGTAGCAAGCAGGAGACCAGGGTTCAGTTCCCGGCCTTGATATAAATTTACACTCACTGCTTCAGTCTATAAATGTAAATCAAATCGGTATGAGACCAGTGAAGTCTCTGAAACTGTGTCATTTCATTTGATAACTGTTGTAACTGGTCCTTGATATCCTGGATACCAATAGTGGGATGGAATTGACGTCTGAGCTAGTCACACACACGTTCTGTTGGAGACAGAATTGGGGATCTCACTGGCCACGGCAATACCTCAGCATAACCCAGACGCTTCATACAGACACGAACAAGGTGGACGAGCGTTGTCGTGTTGGCAAATGGTACCGTGACACGGTCGCATGACAGGTAAGACAGAAACACGCAGTATGTTCCAGCGGAGTTTCCGCAGTCACTGCCAACCTTGACCTGAAGTCATAACCGATGACTGCCGACACCGGAACGCCTGCAGTACCACCGCTGTGCCCCCAAAACATTGGAAGAGTGGAATCTCTCCCCAGCTCGCCACTGTACTGGCCGACGACAGTCATCCGAGGCACTGCAGAAGAGCGATCCATCGCTGAAAACAATGCAACGCCATTCATCAGCAGACCATGCTTGCCGGTCGGAGCACAACTTCAGACGCAGCGGTTTACGTCGTAGTGTCGGCGGCAGGCTCCACTCGGGACGATAATTCTGTACCCCTGCTGTGGATGGTCGGCGACCAGTGGTGCTCGATGAGGATCCCACATCCTCCCACATCGCTATATTTGACATTTGTAGCAAGATTATCGATCAGCTTTATCACAAATTATGTTTAATGTTAAGTGGGCCCTACCCGATCAATAATATTGGCCAATAATATTGTTCACTGAGTTAATGATTGGCTCCAGATAGCGAATCCACATGGCGCAACATTAGTGTCAAATCTCGGACGTGCAGACATGCTGGATACGGACGTCAGATGTTATCTGGCACTTAAGTTGGCTTGCGTTAAGAGACAAAACGGTAGGCAGAAGAAGTTGCTTTGGGTGACGACCTAGTGCCCGTAATGCAAAAGAGTCACCAAGGATGAAATATACTGAAAGTCAGGAGCTCTATCTTCTTATCTCGTGTTTTCTACTTGTGCTTGTGCTCTTGTTAACTTTACTATTACAGAGATCGCCTAAACTCTATTTTTATTTTATTGGTCCTGTGCGCAACAAATAACTTACTTTGTCTTTCTGCTGTCACTGCTTGATCTGCTGCATTCCATTATTTAACAAAAACATAAAAAAAACCTATTATTCGTGCTGAGTGCAATGCATGTTCTGTATGGCGTCTCCTGCTCTTGCTGTAGCTGCTGCTGCTAACTACAACTACATATAATTCAAGAGAAAGCGATGGTCAAATCGTAACTCGATAAATGATAACCCAAACAAGTAATTCCTTTTTTCAAAAACTATATTCTGAAAGCAATTCTTTCTCAGTCAATTAACAAAACGCCAGAAGCTCTTTGAACAATCGCTATGTATGTAAATCTGCCTCCAGTGGCATTAAAGCAATATTACAAATTAATCAAACTCTTGAGACAGGCTGAAGTACTTCTCAATTAAATACATAGTGAAACAATTCCCTGACAATTACAAAAGAAATCAATGACAAAAATCAATACTTAATCTAATCGCCTAACAATGGTTTCCCTTAAGAATTCAACTCCTATCATTATCAAAATTACCTCTGCTGCTACGCACGTACACAAACCCTTTTCTTTAAATTAATAAGCGCTCTGAAAATTATAAAAAATGTCAACTCAACACCAAATCCTGTGTCGCTGCTGGCGGACACGGCAGTACGGCAGCTCGGCGACGACCCCTCGCCCAACACACGTGCGCACCGCAGCAGGCGGGCTCCTACACTGGCCTCCAAACTGCAACAAATTAATCCGTGCGCTGCGAGGCGCGACAACAATATCTTAGATTCGAGAGCTTGTGTATGCGCGCTGTAGCCAGCCTTTAAATCCTAATAGAGTATTGCCAACTCTCATAACCACCAACCTCATTTTTGAAAATTTTGCGGAGTGATTCTTGCCTAACATATTGACAAAGAACAAACAGTAAAATTTTTCCAACCTTTAAATCCTAAGAGAGTATTGCCAACTCTCATAACCACCAACCTCATTTTTGAAAATTTAACATATTGACAAGGAACAAACAGTAAAATTTTTCCAACCTTTAAATCCTAAGAGAGTATTGCCAACTCTCAATACATGCAAAGAAAAGGAACACTCTCAAGGACAAGGTGATTTTATTGAGAAGCGATTTGACAGGTAGTTCATTGTAGGTGAAACGCCTCTTAGAAAAATTGTACAAGACTGTGCTTAAACAGACACACAATTATTATTTTCAGCGCAACGCAATCTGACTTCCAAAAATCCCTACGGAAGAATGGCCCTGACTAACATTAACCTATACGTTTCACAAATCACTTACCTCACAAAAATCTTCGTTACTCCAACGACTGCAATACAGAGAGCGCCAATACTGCTAGCTAAATAAAAGATTCAAACTACGGAAGGCACTAACTACTGATAGGTATAGTTAGCAAATGAAAGATTTTAATAGAGAACAAACAATGTATTTACCTTAGTAGTCATAATATATATAGCAGTTCATGACATCCATTCTTACAAATTTCAAAACTCCGCCATCTCTCTCCCCACATCCACCACTGCTGGCGGCTCACCTCCAACTGCGCAACGCTACGCGCTGTTAGCATCCAGCTGCCGCTGCCCAACACTACTATGGCAGACAACAATGCCAACCAGCCACAGACTGCACACGGCACAGCCAGTGATTTTCATACAGAGCGCTACGTGGCGGCGGCGTTACCAATAAAAAAAAAACTAGACATCCTACTTACATAGCCCCCATGCTCCCCACAAAAAAATTACAAATTGTTTTGGGCAGTGGCCAATACAGATTTGAAAATTTTTTTCGTAATTACAATAACAAAGAAATGAAATGCACACACTTATTGATAACATGTTGGTCAAAAGCTAAAATTTTTTCACAGTCCATAAAGACAGTCCTGATCATTCATCAAAGTAAAATTGCAGTATTTTTCTCAAAGTCTGAGTAGTAAAAGAAAATGCACATGGAAGTAGTGGATTTCCATGCAGTCTCGAAGAAGCAGTGTTGTCCTTCCAACGGAAAGACAGTAGTGACTCTTGACATGCAGACAGGTAATGGGCCACAACAGAGCAAACCCACAGTGGAGTCAGTCAACGTTTTAAAGAATATTGGTAGGTAGGTCGTCACAGAGTAGACCCATTGTAGTCCTGGTAGAGATTACGGTATTGGTGGGCCTCCAGAGGTGCAGACCCACTGCAGTCCTTGTAGAAATAATGGTATTGGTGGGTCATCAATGGTGTAGACCCAATGTAGTCCTTGTAGAGATGGCCAGCAGCCATCTGTTTGACAGTGCAGGCTCACAATCACCATTGAAGAGTCTTGCGGATAATATAGCAAGTCCATAACCACCACTTGTGCACTCAGAAATTTTTTTTGAAACGTCCTTAGAACCAGCAGTGCTGTTATCCAGTCCCTTACTGAATTATTAACACACGTGCAAACACTATAAGTCCCTACTTCTCACATATTGTCCATATACTATGACCAACAGAAACGTGTGCAGTGAAATGTAATTTACAAGTTGCTTAATTTGATGAACTGGTGTCAATTACAATTTTATAACATAAGAATGTAATAACAAAGGTACAAAATACATCATTAAAGAACATAACACTAAAGATAACATTTGCAGTAACACAGGCTTTACAAAAGAATCGAAATAGCAATTACATCAGTGTTACAAAAATTACGACATAAGTACATAGATAAAAGATCAGAATAACTTTTGAAACATCAACTTCACACATGAGCATTAGAACAAAACAGAATAAATAATGTGTAAACATCTTTACAAAGTAAATAACATGTTATTAATGCAAATTATATTTGAGGATAACAGTATTCCTCATCATAGTGAATGAAGCTTAGTATTAGAAAAATTCTGCAACATAAGTCTTATCAGATAAACATATAAAGACCGGTAGAACATAAATACACAAGGATACACAAACACATAGTGGGATAACAGAAGGAAAGGACAGGGTTTGTTTTCAGTGTAACATTTGGCACTGCAGTCCAACTCAAAACTTCATTCCATAGATCGTCGCTCTTATTTCAACATTTGCTCCAGCCAAAAAAAAGATCCTGTATTCTGTTCACATCCTCTTTCAAAAATAGTTTTTCTCCACTGTACACTACTTTTTTTGGCCAAATCATTCTCTTATAGCTTCTCAATGCATTTCTTCCAATTCATCATTGTTAGTTTCTTATATAGCCTACCCCCTCTTAAACTAACTTAAATCTACTGAGCTCAGATATATATACCAAGGGACGAGGCAATGCAGCATCACATCCAAATTAACACAAACAGCAAGGACAAAAAAAAGTAAATTGGCAAAGAAAGCAGCACTAAATCTAAATTAGCAGAGAAATTGCCATATTACAACTAATATGAGCCAATGTGCAGCAACAAGAAAAATAAACCAGTAGTAAAAATGGCTTAACAGATTAATACAAAGTGAAATTTAGTAGCACTATGCCCAGCAAGCAGCAGCAGCAAATGCAATAACTTATATCTAAACATGACAAAGCTAAAGCAGAAAAATATTACAGTAAAGACAACAATGCAGAAAAGGGAAATGTCTATTCACATATTAATATCTATGTCATTAAAGTGGTGCACCACAAAACTAATTCTATGAAATAAATTACCAAGTACTTGAAAAGAAAATCATGTATGCAGTTCCTGTGAAGGGAAATGTCTTTTTGTGCTCCCTCATTTTTTTGGAAGTATATCACATTATTATTATATACTGGATCTGTAGACAGAAAATATTTATATTAGTACATCTATAAAATTTTATTTTAGCCAATGCTGCAGTGCAGCTAGGAACTAGATATTAAACAAAATGAGCAAATAAATGCATAAAGCAAGACATATGGCATTTCTCTCAACTAGCAGGACAATAGTTATGAAATGTTTCTCGTCGTTTCATTAGGCATTTTAGTAAATATCATAAATTAAGAGCTCCACAGTGTAATCATATGTTTTCAAGTTTGGGCGTGTAGTATTTGCGATGCTTTCTACAAAGAAATGTCAATAGCGAAGTTAATGGCCTCCTTTTTTCTCCGCCTGTGTCTCTGAAAGGCACACACTAATGACTTTTTCTCAAGGCGGCTGGCACATCTGGCCGCTCACAACGCATTACGTCACGGTCACTTACCTTTCTTACTGAAATATTTACGACAGCAGTTTCCGCTACAGTGCCAGTCTCATATAAAAAATTTCACAGGTCAAGAATTTGCGTTACAAATGTGTAGAAAATAAAATCCTATAATATAATAGTGTCCAATAAATTTTCGTCGGCATTGTAATACATTCACGCATATACATACATTTCATAAATCTTAAAGTACGATTCTCGGTTTCCAACAACCTTTTCCACAAATCAGAGTCCCTAACCACTACTCATTATTCCTTACCTTATTATACATATACATATTCGTATACACTTCTTCAATATTTCATCATAATAAATACGTAGCATAATCAAATTCCTCATATAGCATCAGCTTATTGATCATAAACATACCTCAGCAGCATAATACACATAGTCATCGTAATAATAACATCATAACACCACAGTCAACTCTCAAAATCGTCGTACCTTCCTCCAATAATTTCAAAACCTAAAAAAATTCTCCTCATGTCAAAAGTGTCATCTGCCTCAAACGTACTTTAAAAATCATGATCCCTTACCAAATACATCATTCAAAGCTCTCACAGTATCACAATGGTTCCGAAAAAGTATGAACAGTTCACAAAGTACAGACAAAATACAATTTCATAAGTGTGAAGTTATCCACCTGCGTAACTGCGTAAACATGTGTCACTGTAGTAGTAAAAAGATGTTTGTTTCTCTATCAAATAATCAGATAGCTGTGTAATTCTGTGTTAGAAAAATATGGTACCGATGTGTAAAATTGTATAAGCAAATACCATATTAGTTAGGGCTCCTTGTGCTTGCCAAACACATGGTACACAAAGTAGGTGTGTACCCCCCTGAGGATTAATGTAATTATATCCTCAGATGTTACAGATTACAGCAATGGAATGAAATGTATCACGGAAAACATTTGTATCATTGTACTTCAAATATCTTTAAAAATAAATGTTTTAAGTACAAACTTAATCACTCAAATACGTGTACTGTAGCGCTAAACTGTGCGTCTTGTTGTAAGATAATCTCTGTGGAAGTGTCGTAGTTATCGTCCTCCGGAAGCTAAGTTCTGCAGAAGTCAATGTACTTACCCCATGATAAACAAAAGTGACCCGATAACAAAATCGGACCAATTGAAACAGATGTCACAGAAAAGTGTAAACCAACGGTCAGGCCAATGCGCAGTGTACAACCCTCTGACAGCAACGCAGACACGTACATTCTCCTACTGAATAAGCACGTCGCAGACACTGGTTACTCTACCTGCAGAAACGCCAAATGCGACCGTGAGTTGTAACCAATGACTCCCCCCCCCTAGACCATGAAGCCTCGTACGGGACCTGTATGTCGTAGGCGAATGCATTTCCGTAACAACACTTGTACGGGACTAAGTCATAGCTTAAGATTTTAATATTAAAGATAAGCTGTTCATGTGCTTTAATAAATATTTAACATATAGTATTAATACTGGAATAATTAGGTTTCTAAGAACGTATAGGCTACTGAAGCTATAAATATGACAATTTTTGCTTTCCTTTTCTTATAAATATCGACGTAACCTGTGTCCCTGCTCTTGTTCCTATTGTGCCTTTATGTCGCTCTGGGGAGCACTGATCTCTATTATTGTACTAGGAAACTTCTGATTTGTGGAAATATATTGAAAAGGGAGAAAATATTGAATTTTCTTTGACAGGGCTTCAACCTGCGAAAACCTATGAAGGTAAGTGAGAAGGTAATTAATGTTTTCGAGAGATTTAGTTAAAAACGAGAAATGATTAATTTGAAACAGTTTTGTGGACATTTGTAGGCAGCGATTTATTAACTGAAACTATTCAGTTATATTAACTGGCAAACTTACGCTGCGCAGAGTAGGCGTAATTCACTTGCCTCATCAGAGAGCCGAGTCTCGCGTTCTTTCGGTGTCTCTGACCAGCATTGTTTCCGACGATACTGAAGCTTGAAAAATGAACTAAATCTCTTTTTAAATCTGCTCAACAGCTAGAAATGTCTATATTTACGAGAGACCAGTGCTTTTATCATGGCACTAACTCTCAAACAACGATACGGCTACAATATTAGTTAGTTATTGTGTCATATCCTGTGCAAGATTATCCAAAAATTTACACGTCCCTCAGAAATTAAGGTGAGGAATTAACTAAACTTTAGCTAGAGCTCTCAGGCGCAGCACCAGAGGAGATGCCACACCACAGTCCGGAACAGGTGGCTCTCCAGGACCACGCCACACGCGTGTACGTCCGTCACTCACATACAGGCAGAAGTTCCTCTCATCACTGGAGATGACAGAGCGCGGTTCCGCTGTCCAATCACTTCTTTCGCGACACCAGAGTAGCCCAGATTGGCTGTGTGTTGGTGTCAATGGTAACCTGGCCATATTCACACGTGTTCTTATTCCTGCTACAAAGAGACGGTTCTTAATGGTAGCTGATATTACAGCAGTTGCAACATATGCCCATATTTCATCCCTACACAATGTGTCGATCATGTGCGTCTGTTCTGCGCAGACGTCCAAAACTTTGTCTACGGGTGTGGGAATGTTCCACAGACCACCGCTAAGAGCAGAGACACGACACCGCTTAGTTGTGCCCAACACGTGCAGCAATCCGTCGATACATCCATCAGCTTCCTGAGGCCCACAATGCGTTCCCGTTCAAACGGCTGAAGCCGTGCACCAGGAGTATGTACTCGTCGGTGGGCGTGGTTGTGACGCAGAACGAGCGCTGCAAACACTGGTCAACGCTAAACTGCGCACAGTTACTGCCTGCAGAGTCAAAACAGAGAGTGCACAGAATGCCTCCTGAGCGCCACCTGATGAGCATCAAAACTGAATCACTAAAACTACAACCCGTCAGACGGTGATGATGATGACGTTGGTTTGTGGGGTGCTCAGCATCGTGGTCATCAGCGCCCGTACAAGCTCCAAATACTTCCACTTCCAGACTCGGTACTTCCAGAATGATGGTGAGATGACGAGGACAACACAACACGGGCGGAGAAAATCTCCGACCCGGCAGGGAATCGAACCCAGGACCCCGTGATCCAGAGGCAGCAGCGCTGGCCCCTATAACCCGTCAGTACGCACATATTGTACCCTGGAGCCACTGAACACAGGCGTTGAGGGTGTTGCATGTTCTTTCCAGCAGTGTATAAACACTCTGCACATTACCATATTTTTAACTACGAAAGTGTTCTATAATAGAAAAAAACTGACATCTTCACATCACAGCAAGAGCGCGGAATTCTGATGAGCTTAATTCTTTTCTAGTGTTGTAGAATATCCCTTATCGAACCACAGAACATTTTTCTCAGATTGTAATAAAACCAATTTTACTACTTCTACATATTCCTACAGACATTTAATCCTCCTTTCCCTCACTAACTCTATAATATGGGCCATATGCAGGCGGGCTTCTTATATCTACTTAACCATTCCTTTCATTTCAGCATAACTATTGAACCCGAAATATCGGGAATCCCTACAGCCTTTAAACCTGAATGGGGTAAATACCAACCTCTCCACCTCAGGAAAGAGTCTAGGACAAATAATAGGTAAAACTCTAAACTGGAGATTAGATTAGATTAGATTAGATTATATTTTCGTTCCATAGATCCGTGCTGAGGAGAACCTCGTGGATGTGGAACATGTCATTTTTTTTTTAAAGCTGAAATAACAGTACCAATAGTATGAATATATACAATACATCGTTTGTTTCTATTAAAAAATTCGTCAATCGAGTAGAAGGAGTTGGCCGCTAGTAAGTCTTTCAGGTTACTTTTAAACTGATCTTTATTTGTAACTAATTTTTTTGTGTTTACTGGCAAATTATTGAAGATGAGTGTTCCTGAGTAGTGGACCCCTTTTTGAACTAAAGTAAGTGCTTTTAAGTCCTTGTGCAGATCATTTTTGTTCCTGGTATTGTATGTATGAACTGAGCCGTTTGTTAGAAAAAGAGATATATTATTTAGGACAAATTTCATTAAGGAGTAAATATACTGAGAGGCAGTAGTTAGTATACCCAGTTCTTTGAAGAGGTTTCTACAGGACGTCCGTGAATTTACTCCACAAATAATACGTATTACACGCTTTTGGACTCTGAAAACTTTTGTTTGACTTGAGCACGTAACTTGTAATGACACAAGTATACATCACACAGTGTAGGAATTGTACCATTTCGTTTCATAGAAGTTACTTCGTTATTGTCAGTCATAGCTTAAAAAAATACAAGATGTAGCAGGGCAGTTGTAAAAACCTGTATAAAGCAAGCAGTGAGATGATAGTGTACTGAGGGGCAGATGCCATCTAAGAGGAGCAGGGTAAAGTACGGCAGCTGCCAACAGTCTCCGAAGTACGCAGCCAATAATCTGTAACTGTGTTTAAAATGTATAGTTGTAAATAATGTTCTTATATTAACCTCTGTATATTGTTAAGTAGATCTTAGTTTCAAAAGTGTTATAAACCTTTGTAATTAAAGCCGTAACGAGTCATGGCTTTAGGCTTAAGCCAAAATCTAAAGGGACTTTCCCGCCGAAGGGTAAGGCGAGAAAAATGTTGCGACAAAATGTTCCAGAACAGTCCTCTTTGTGACGTAGCATGTGGCGGGATGTTCACGTACCATTTTGTGTGGTGATTAAAATGAGCACAATCATTGTTAAACGGCCTCGGATGGACGGGAAATTATTGCCTCACGTAATTCTACAGTATTGAGCAGCTAATTGTCAACCAAGCAGAAGTGGCAATGTTATTAAGAGGACCAGTGTGGAAGTCGTTTGCTGTGAAGGAGGCGGACATTATGTTGCAGCATTACTCACTGTACTGGCCAAATATTACGATGGGAATTTCGACTTGGAAGTCATTGTGTAAAATTATAATGAATGAAATAATGTTGCTCTACCAAGAACCGACGGAAGATTCTGTTAACATTGTGTAAAAGCTACTAAACCATACATCGGCAACAAAATCTCGCCAGAGGCTACAATATGTTGCTCAACGTCACAAACGGACTGAAGTATTTATTTCTGTGGTAGAGTTTAGTGTATTATGTTTTTCATACTGATGGACGTAGTGAAAGGTCATGATGTGTCTTCCTCTTGTACAAGTTAATACAAGTTAAGTGTTTAAAAGCAACAAGCTTTATCACATTGTTGTTATATCAGTAGATGTTTAATGTATCCTTTTCACATACTGTGATATTTAATCAGCAACATTTTCAGATCACAAGTTGGTTATAGGTAGGCTTAAAATTATTACTGCCATACTAAGCAAGGAATCAGATTGTGTACAAAGTACCAGCTATTTTATTACATCGGCAACCATAATAAAAGAAGTTGCAGAAGATTACAACAAAAGGTATCGTGCATATTTCATTACTATAGAATAGATTATTACTGTGATCTTCAGAACATACGATTTTACTGATTCATGGCGTGTGATAAACTAAATTCATGTTTCAACAAAAGCGCAGGAAAGTGCTTTTACTGTGTTGCATTCAAGTACTATGAGTTCAAAACTTCTTCACGTTGAAAATTGTCAGGAAACAGAAGTGTAAAAATTCATGTTCAGTCAGTGGTCAATTCTGTGTAAAGATAATGTTAAAGAAAGATGTCTATTAGTTACAAAAAAACACCATCGGTTGCTATGCATCTTCAATGCTTAGCAGGATATTTTCACTGAACGTTTCACTGTTATTTTGCATAAAAGTGTCTCAAGTTTAAAACAGATTTATTCTGTACTGATTAAAGTGTCTTTTGCTGCGATAACGAAAATAAAACATGTGTAGGATCAAAAAATGGTTCAAATGGCTCTGAGCACTATGGGACTTAACTTCCAAGGTCATCAGTCCCCTAGAACTTAGAAATACTTAAACCTAACTAACCTAAGGACATGGCACACATCCATGCCCGAGGCAGGATTCGAACCTGCAACCGTAGCGGTCGCGAGGTTCCCGACTGTAGCGCCTAGAACCGCACGGCCACTCTAGCCGGCTGTGTATGATCCATAGTGTCCATATACAGTGTATGTCGCTATTTTAAAGTGGTTATGACATATATTATGTGCTCTCCTCCCTTTTGTTTGCTTCTCAAGTTTCTATATCGCTTCCAGTTATTCAAGATTTTGTGGTAAGAGCTTAGCTCTGTAGTGCTTAGAGCGATTAGTGAAATCAACACTGAGGTCTTACTGCACGTGAGTGTCCGCCCATTATAATTACAAGTCTGATCGCCAACCACGGTCACGTACTGGCGAAAACTGATCCATATAAGGACAGAAATGGGTGGGGCATCGCAACGTGCAAGAAGGCGTCGGCGTCTCTCCATGACCTGCAAAAAGTATGAAAAGCTCTTCCCTCTTGACCTGAAAAAGACAGTTGTACCGACACTTACACTTCCAATAATTGATTACAGCGATGTTATTCTGCAAGATCTTTCTCGGAAAAGCTCACGGCACCTGGAACTGGTTATGAATGGCTGTGTTCGATATATCTGTAATGTTCGACTCTTTGATCATATTTGATTATGATGAACACAGTTATCTTGGCTCAGTGCAGACAACCACAGAGATTTCCATACGCTCTGTCTTCTCTACAGTCTCATAAACAAACACTGTCCCTTATATGTCTCCTCGACCTTAACACTTTTGACCGAACAACATAGCAGAAACATCCATCCCCATCAGAGCAAAATCCTTTCTGTTTCACTCCATCGTTCAGCCACTTTCCTCGTTCTTCTCAGTACTGGGAAATCGACTCTGAACAACATCTCCATCTTCAGTTTTTTGTTCTGTTTCATTGAATTTTGATTCCCTCCCTAAGGGGGGGGGGGGGGGGGCTGGTAGCAGCTTATTACGCTGCTTTTCAGCCTACAGACTTTTTAAAACTAGAAGAAGATAAGAAACAATAAAAGCAGGCGATAAAACGGTGACTTAAATTACAAAACGGCGGAAAATTGTGGAAAGTTAAAACATAAAACAAAGGGCTGGCGATGCTAATAAAATACACAGGAAGCAGACAGATAAAATAGTAGTGAAACGGCGACAGTCGCGTTTCTGTTCGCATGAGATATAAAAGTCACACCCAGCGGCAGTGTGATTTCCGTTCGAAACACTTCGGAAAAGACGCACAACACTGAACACTCACTGGAAACACTGCACTAAAGAGTCGGCACGAAGATGTAACACCACAGCCAAGGGCAGATGAGGGGGAAGTGGGGGGACCTGGACAGATGAGGGGGAAAAGGGGCGAGGAGAGGAAAAAGGAAGGGGGGGGGGGGAATACGTCTTCAGAAGGCAGTTAGCGGCATATCTGCTGAAGTAACAATAATCACTACTATTGTCCCTGTAGTAACGAAGTAATACACGAAACCGATCCAAGTAACACAGATATGGCTTTATTCATAAACCTGTGAACAATAAGGGTAATAAGCCCCTCATGACTACACACGTAACAGGACAATCGAATTATACAGAAAGTGCAACATAAGCGATTCACAGAACAGCTGATGTTAGCGGTACAAACTGAAAGAACAGAGTGAGGGTTGAGCCTGCGTACAGAGACGTGAGTGGGCGGCAGATGGCGCGGCGATCACGCCTCACGCACGCTTGCTTGCTGCAGGCGGCCGGCCCCAGCTGACACTGTTGGCTGTCGGCTTGAGTTCGGCGCACCGCACTCACCTACACGAGTAGCAGGATACAGCAGTTTCCGTACACAGTCGTTGCCCTGTGCGTCCTTCTTTCCACCCAGATCTTCCTTATTTCCCTGTATTCTCAGCTGGTGCAGTCTCCTTGAACTTTCTTTTCGCACAAGTCGCTGTATCGGAATACATCTGTTCTGTACGCCAATAAATTCTTTTCATTTCTGCCACTATCATTATTGTTATTATTGACATTATTATTGTCATTATTATTACAGTATTATTATGATCATTATAATGGCAGCAGCAGCGGTAGTCGAAGCTCTGCCAGTATTAACTGAATTAGGTCGCAATTATCAACTGATATTGTCTCTGTTGACACTCATATCGTTGTACTACTATTTGTCATATTAAAATTGTTATTTCTGAGGTAAGTATGGTGTGAAAAAGGTACTATGTGTATGAAAACATGCTTCGATGTAAGAGAGGGGCAGATGGTACTACTCAAATTAGATTAAATAAATAAATACATCATTAATGACCTGCCTTATATAGTGTGTTTCGGTAGGAATAGTTGAAATTTCAGTTCGAACAAAACATTCCAGATCATGTAAGTCCAATTTGTAGCGAGAGAGATAGCGCAGTGGTTAGCACACTGGACTCGCATTCGGAAGGAGGGCGGTTCAGATCCGAGTCCGGCCACCCTCATTTAGGTTTCCCATGAGTTCCCTAAATCGCTTCAGATAAATGCCGGGAACGTTCCTGTGTTAGAACAAGGCCGACTTCCTTCCCCAACCTTCCCTAATCCTATGGGACCGATGACCTCGCTGTTTGGTCCCCTCCTCCAGTTTATACTGATCACGGAGAATATGACGCAGATATTCTGAGAACATGTTAAGCAAAGGCAAATGGTTAAATTCAAAGCTGACTTTAGTGTCCTTTCGAACTCTCTTGACAGCACATGTAGCTCTTCCAACGTCGTATTGGTGTTCTTTTGTGAGAGCAACACCACTGAGCCATCTCCAGCGAATCTTAGGTTTAGACGATGTGTCAGCTGACGACTAGATTATACAGTGGCCTCACCATAACGGAAGAATATACTGTTGAATCCCTGAGTGCAGCGGTGGGTTCTTAGCTTTACTCCTGGAGGAGGCTAAGTTGGTATTACACATATCAAAAAAAGTTTTGCACCACCTCGGTTCCGAGAGTTCTGGAAACTGTACAGAAAATTGGAATAGAGATCAACATAAACATCATTTCCGCCTTTTTTATTGCTCATGAAAACCACACATTGCATGTTGTACCACCATACAGCGAGACCTTCAGAGGTGGTCGTCCAGATTGCTGTACACGCCGCTACCTCTAATACCCAGTAGCACGTCCTCTTGCACTGATGCACGCCTGTATTTAACGTGGCATACTATCCACAAGTTCACCAAGGCACTGTTAGTCCAGATCGTCCCACTCCTCAACGACGATTCGGAAGTGCTTGGTGGGTCACGTCGTCCATAAACAGCCCTTTCCAATCTATACCAAGCATGTAAGATAGGATTCATGTATGGACGACATGCTGGCCACTCCTGAAGGAAGTCATTCACAAGATGTGCACGACGGGGGCGCGAATTGTCGTCCACGAAGACGAACGCCTCACCAGTATGCTGCCGATATGGTTGCACTATCGGTCGGCGGACGGCATTCACGTGTCGTACAGCCATTATGGCGTCTTCCATGACCACCAGCGGCATACGTCGGCCCCACATAATGCCACCCCAAAACAGCAGGGAACCTCCACCTTGCTGCAGAGTCTGTCTAAGGCGTTGAGCCTGACCGGATTGTCTCCAAACACGTCTCCGACGATTGTCTGGTTGAAGGCATATGCGACAGTCACCGGTGATGAGAACATGATGCCAATCGTCATCTTGTTGGGCCCATCTGTACCGTGCTGCATCGTGTCTTGGTTGCAAAGATGGACCTCACCATGGACGTCGGGAGTGAAGTTGCGCGTCATTGCGCACACTGAGATGTAACACGACGTCCTGTGGCTGCAGGAAAGCATTATTCTACATGGTGGCATTGTTGTCGGGATTCCTCCAAGCCATAATCCGTAGGTAGCGGTCATCCAACGCAGTAGTAGCCCTTGGATGGCCTGAGCGAGGTATATCATCCACAGTTTCTGTCTCTGTGTATCTCCTCCATGTCCGGACAACATCGCTTTGGTTCAGTCTGAGACGCCTGGACACTTCCCTTGTTGAGAGCCCTTCCTGGTAGAAAGTAACAATGCGGGCGCGATCTAACCGCGGTATTGACCGTCTAGGCATGGCTGCGCTACAGACAACACGAGCCGTGTACCTCCTTCATGTTGGAATGACTGGAACTGACCGGCTGTCGCCCCCGCCGTCTAATGCATTGTTGAATGCATGGTTGCTTACAACTATGGGCGGATTTATTGACATCTCTGAACAGTCAAAGAGAATGTGTCTGTGATACAATATCCACAGGGGGATGCAAAACATTTTTTGATGTGTGTATAACACACATACATAACATATTAGACCACTTTATTACAACTTGAAAAAGATGAAATACTTCGTGACAACCCATGTCCACAGGAATGTCATGAGCATTTATTAATGTCACTCGATGTTAACGTATCACTTGATATGGTATAAGATACTAGGCTCATCTCATAGTATGCATTTGACATTAAACATTTATGCAAAGGTCTGTCGCACTGATGGCTTAGTTGGGAGACGATGCTGTCGTCTTCAGCGATGACTGAAGATTGGGATGAACAGATTACGCTCAGACGTAAGTAAGTATGTCGATGCGGTGGCGTATTGAACTCTTCCGGGTATGTCCTCTGCTCATTCGTCGCTGCATCCGACAGCTACTATGCTTACATGGTAGTTGATGGTTGGAGACGCAACATCTTTGTTATAGTCTACTGAAACCAGTCGTGTATACAGTTGGAGTTAATCCCTTCAAAGTCAGTTAAGGCCTGAATATGGTGTACTAAATCACCGAAACTGGTAGCCATATAATAAAAAACATCGCAAGGACATACGCTTACTTGTGGTTTCGTCGCGAGGTACCAACCTTTCCTTGGCACCCAGTTCTACGGACGACACAACACATGCATATTCTTGTAGCCAAATATACGTGTTCCAGTACAGCTGAAAGCTCGTTTTCAAGGCCCTGTAATACGATGCGTTTACACAACCGGCCGAATGAATTGATTATCACACCACATCACACATTTACAGATATGCGGTCTTTTAAACATGCCTCCACAAAGGCCTGTTGGTTTTCGTTGTACCAGTGACGTGAGTTACGAGTGTTATTGATACCGCCACGCCGGCCGCAGTGACCGAGCGGTTCTAGGCGCTACAGTCTGGAACCGCGTGAACGCTACGGTCGCAGGTTCGGATCCTGCCTCGGGCATGGATGTGTGTGATGTCCTTAGGTTAGGTAGGTTTAAGTAGTGAAACGTCCCCTTAGAAAAATTTATACACGACTGTGCTTAAACTGACACACAATATTTTTAGCGCAACGCAATCTGACTTTCAAAAATCCCTACGAAAGAATGGCCCTGATTAACATTAACCTATACGTTTCACAAATCACTTACCTCACAAAAATCTTCGTTACTCAAGCTACTGCAATACAGCGAGCGCCACTACTGCCAGCTAAATAAAAGATTCAAACTACTGAAGGCACTAACTACTGATAGGTATAGTTAGCAAATGAAAGATTTTAATACAGAACAAACAATGTATGTACCTTAATAGTCATTATATATATATATATATATATATATATATATATATATATATATATATATATATATATATATATCAGTTCGTGACACCAATTCTTACAAATTTCAAAACTCCGCCATCTCTCTCCCCACGTCCACCACTGCTGGCGGCTCACCACCAACTGCGCAACGCTACGCGCTGTTAGCATCCAGCTGCCGCTGCCCAACACTACAATGGCAGACAACAATGCAGACTAAACACAGACTGCACACGGCACAGCCAGTGATTTTTTTATACCGAGCGCTATGTGGCGTTACCAACAAGAAAACCTAAACAGCCTACTTACATAGCCCCCATGCTCCCCACAAAAAAATTTTAAAAATTGTTTTGGGCAGTGGCCAATAATGATTTGATAAAATTTTTCATAATTACTATAACAAAGATATCAAATACACACACTTATTGATACAATGTTGGTCAGAAGCTAAAATTTTCTCACAGTCCATAAAGACAGTCCTGATCGTTTGTCACAGTAAAATTGCAGTCTTTTTTTCAAAGTCTGAGCAATAAAAGAAATTCCACTTGGAAGTAGTGGATTTCTAAGCAGTCTTGAAGAAGTAGTGTTGTCCTTCCAACGAAAGACAGTGCTGACTCTTGACATGCAGACAGGTAATGGGCCACAACAGAGCAAACCCACAGCAGAGTCAGTCGAAGTTTTGAAGAATATTGGTAGGTAGGTCATCACAGAGTAGACCCCTTGTAGTCCTGGTAGAGATTACGGTATTGGTGGGCCACCAGAGGTGCAGACCCATTGCAGTCCTTGTAGAAATAATGGTACCGGTGGGTCGTCAAAGGTGTAGACCCACTGTAGTCCTTGTAGAGATGGCCAGCAGCCATCTGTTTGACTGTGCAGGCTCACAATCACCATTGAAGAGTCTTGCGGATAACATAGCAAGTCCATAACCCACCACTTGTCCACTCACAAAGTTTTTGGAATTGTCCTTAGAACCAGCAATGCTGTTAACCAGTCCCTTGCTGAGTTATTAACACATGTGCAAACACTATCAGTCCCTACTTCTCACATATTGTCCATATACTATGACCAACAGAAACGTGTGCAGTGAAATGTAATTTACAAGTTACTTAATTTGATGAACTGGTGTCAATTACAATTTTATAACATGAGAATACAATAACAAAGGAACAAAATACATCTTTAAATAACATAACGATACAGAGAACATTTGCAGTAGTACAGGCTTTACAAAAGAATCGAAATAACAAATTCATAGGTGTTGCAAAAATTATGACATAAGTACATACATAAAAGATCAGAATAATTATTGAAACATCAACTTCACACATGAGCATTAAAACAAAACACAATAAATAATGTCTGAACATATTTACAAAGAAAATAACGTAGTATTTGAAAAATTCTACAACATAAGTCTTATTAGCTAAACACATAAAGACAGGAAAAAGACAGATACACAAGGGTACATAAACACATAGAGGGATAATACGAAAGGAAAGGACAGGGTTTGTTTTACTGCAGTATTTTGCATAGAGATCTCCCTTAGTTCATCATTATTCCCAAAAAGTCTTATCTAAACCTGCTTTCTGTATTCTGTTCACATCCTCTTTCAAAAATAGTTTTTCTCCACTGTACACTACTTTTTTGGCCAAACCTTTTCCTTATAGCTTCTCAATGGTTTTCTTCCAATTCATCATAGTTAGTTTCTTATATAGTCTACCCCCTCTTAAGCTAACTTAAACCTACTGAGCTCAGATACTAAACTAAGGGACGACGCAATGCAGCAGCACAAAACGATTAACACAAACAGCAATGAATAAAAAATGCAAGTAAGCATAGCAAGCAGCAATAAATGTAATAACTTATACCTAAACTTGACAAACACACAAGCAGAAAAAATAGTACACTAAAGACAACAATGCAGATAAGGGAAAATTATAATCACATCTTAATGACTATGTAATTAAAGTGGTGCACCACAACTTATTCTATTAAATAAATTACCAAGTACTTGAAAAGAAAATTATGTATGCAGTTCCTGTTACTAGTCCCTTTTTATTGTTCTTTCCTTTCCAAGTGCTCCTTTTTTTTAAGAATGTGGATCATAAAATTATTATTTAACAGATCTGTTGACAGAAAGTTTTCACATTAGCAAATGCATTTACTTTTATTTTATAAAATCAATGATGCAACACAGCTGGAAAACAGATATCAAATGAAATAAGCAACTATGGACAAAGCATAAAAATATCATTCAATAGTCATGTGACATTTCATAAGTTAGTAGAATTCTCTCAACTCTCGTAGAAAGACGTTTGTTATAATCAGGTGTCAGATGTAAATATCTTTCTCAGTAATGAGCGTGTCGTATTTGCGGTGCTTTCTACAAAGGAATGTCAATAGAGAGGATAATGGCCTTTTTTTTTACCTGTGCCTCTGAAAGGCACACACTAATGGCTTTCTTTTGTCAGGTGGTTGTCGCGCAGCTGGGTGCCCACGACGCATTACGTGCAGGTGGTCACTTAACTGTCTTAACGAAATATTTACGACACCAGTTTCCGCTACAGTGGCAGTCTCATGTAAAAAATTTCACAGGTCAAGAATTTGCGTTACACATCTGTAGAAACAAAATTCTATTAATATAACAGTGTCCAAAAATTTTTGGTGGCCTTGTGATACATTCACGTGTATACACACATTTCATAACTCTTAAAGTACGATTCTTGGTTTCCAACATCCTTTTTCACAAACCAGAGTCCCTAACCACTACTCATTATTCATTACCTTATTACACATATGTATATTCGTCGACACTTCTTCAATATGTCATCATAACAGATACGTAGCATTACCAAATAACTCATATAGCATCAGCTTAAGCATACTTCAGCAGCATAATTCACATCGTCGACGTAATAATAACATCATAACACCACAGTCAAATTCTCAAAATCTCCGTAGCTTCCTCCAATAATTTCAAAACCTAAAAAAAATTCTCTGCTCATGTCAAAAGTGTCATCTGCCTCAAACGTACTTTAAAAATCGTGATCCCATACCAAATATGTCATTCAAAGCTCTCATAGTATCACAATGGTTCCGAAAAAATATGAACAGTTCACAAAATACAATTTCGCAAGTGTGCAGTTATCCAATGGTGTAATTACGTAAACATATGTCACTGATGTAGTAAAGTAAATGTTTGTCTCTCTCAGTTAAATGGTCAGATAGCTGTGTAATTTATGTGTTAGAGAAATATGGAGCGATGTGTAAAGTTGTATAAACAAATACCATATTAGCTAGGGCTCCTTGTGCTTGCAAAACACATGGTACACAAAGTAAGCGTGTACCCCCCTGAGGATTAATGTACTTCTATCCTCAGGTGTTACAGATTACAGCAATGGAATGAAATGCATCATGGAAAACCTTTGTATCATTGTACTTCAAATATCTTTAAAAATAAATGTTTTAAGTACAAACTTAATCACTCAAATACGTGTACTGTAGCGCTAAACTGTGCGTCTTGTTGTAAGATAATCTCTGTGGAAGTGTCGTACTTATCGTCCTCCGGAAGCTAAGTTCTGCAGAAGTCAATGTACTTACCTCATGATAAACAAAAGTGAAATGCTTTGCGTATAGATATCGTAGTTACTACGCTTATTGCCGTGATGAAGTAAGTACTGTACTGTAACGTATTGTTGTGCTACAGAAAAGGCTGTCTCACTGTAGCTATACCACAAAAGTTACTACTGAAACATGTTTTACTTTCCAGAATAATACAGAAAAACTGTGCAGATATAAAACAGATACACCGCAAGAGCAACAATGTAAATCGTGTCACATATTAGTAGCGTCGTGATAAAATCGTGTAGCTGTCACATAAACTAACCACTGTATCATCTGGTATCTCACAGAAAGTACTTTAAATCCAGAATGTATTTTCAAGTAAACCAAAATGTTGCATTAAAATCTCATTAGCAATACTGGTAAATGTTCTAAGTATGTGAGCCTTATAGTCGTTACGTAACCGTGCAACTAACAAGCAAGAATGTACACACGAAATAACACAGTGATGTCTGTTCACTATAACAATGCACTCGTAAATACTGTCTAAATATGTTCCGTAGGTTCTAGACTGGATAGTGAACTTCAAAACATTGTTGCATGTTAACAGTTTCTAAGTGTGACAAAATATACTAGAAATGTTAAGTGAAATGTTTTATGGCAAAGACAAACTTAAAAAGCAGATTATTTCTTAATAAACGGTTTTACATGTAAAATGTGGTGTAAACCTTTACTTTTCCTAGTACGCAGACTGTCAACTGAAAAGCAATTATCATGTGGTTACGTCGGTAAGGAACACTGGAATTTTGCTCAAGGTTAGCTTATGTTATTTTTCTCTGAGCCCGCCGGCGCACGCGGCTGCCTGTGGTGAGAGTCATTGTCTGTCTCTTTGTTGGCGTTCGCCGTTATTGGGATTGGGAGACCTAACATCTACAAAGTCACTGGGACGAGGAGGCCCTGCCCTGTTTGAAGCTCGCCAGTTCTGATGCAATTCAGGTCTGTCGTTACGATCATATCGTCTGTCGTCATGTCGGTAGTTCCTGTAGTTTCTTTCTTGTCGGTTACGTGGTGGAGAATTTCTCCCTGAATCGTAACTGCGCGCTGGACCGTTGCGTCTGTCTCCCGTGATAATAATGATAGTTCTGGTTGCCATATTGTCTGTTTCTATGATTGTCTCTGTCACGTTCATAAGTACGTTTTGAGGCTGCCTGCGGTGGGAGTCATTGTCTGTTACTTTGTTGGCGCGCGTCGTTATTGGGATTAGGAGACCTAACTTCTACAAATTCACCTTGCCGAGAGGGCCCCGCTCTGTTTGAATCCCGCCAGTTCTGATGCAATTCAGGCCTGTCGTTACGATCATATCGTCTGTCGTCATGTCGGTAATTTCTGTAATTAATTTCTTGTCGGTCACGTGGTGGAGAATTTCTCCCTGAATCGTAACTGCGCGCTGGACCGTTGCGTCTGAAGTTATTCCGTCTCCCTTGATAATAATTATTTTGGTTTCCATATTGTCTGTTTCTCTGATTGTCTCTGTGATAGTCATTACCGCGGAGAGGTGATCTTTCCCTGTAATAATTACTACTCTGCCAACGGTTGTCATACGGGTGGTGTCCGTTTTGGTCACGATTTGTATTGTGAGAATAGCCTTGTCGTGTCCAGTTATTATTTCTTTCATCGCGGAATTGCGACGGATGTGACCTGTAATTGTTGTGTTCCTGTTTTCGCGTTCCGCGATTGTCAGTGTCAATTTCTAATTCTTGTAAGAGTCCCTGAAAAGCTTCAATGTCGTCTTTGCAACGACCTGCCAAAATACTATTCCTTAAATGGTCAGGGAATTTCATTATGCAAATGCGGATGAGTTCTGACCGGCTGTATGGGTTTGACAGGTACTGATTCTTATGCAACATGTCTTCAAAATATTTCACAAGACTGGAAAATTCAGATTGTTCGAAATGTTTCATCATCATGATGCCATGTTTTACTCGGTCTTGTGTGGCTTGGGACCAATATGCTGAGAGGAAGGCATGGTAAAATTCTCCTTCACTGTGGCAATCGTGAATGATCGATCGCATTCTTACAGCTGGTTCATTCTCTAAGTAGCCACACATAAATTCTAATCTGTGCTCTAGTGACCAGTTGGGAGGAAAACTATGAGAGAATTGATGGAGCCACGCTTGTGGATGAATGTCGTTGCCAGAATTCTTAAATGTTTTGAATTTACGTGTAGTAATGAACAGCTTATAGTCAAAATCATCGTGTCGGCGGGTCGCATATCGGTCATTGTTTCGTCGTTTCGGCGGTTCCATCTCAAAATTCGGTGTACTTTGCCAATTACTTTCATGATTTCCGAAATGCCCTGTGTTATTATTTTGTGGTTGTTCTGTATTGCTATGTCCCTCTTCCCATACTCGGGCGCGAGTGTCCTCTGAAATATGTAATTCTTGTATTACTTGAGCCAACTGATCTTGTACTTCCCGCATTTCTCTTTTGTACTGTGTGTTGATTTGATTTTGATTCTGTTTGAATTTCCTAATTTGTTCATACTCTTCAGTGTCAGTGAAGGCTACAGGTTTTGTGTCATTCAGATCATCATCTACCTTCGTAGATAAGTTAGTGAACTGATCTGAAAGTTCGGCTACTTTCTCCGATAGTGAACACATTTCCTCAGTGTGTTTTTCTGAACCAAGTTTCAGAGTGTCCATTTGTGTTGAAATCGAATCTACTGTGACCTTTAAGTTTTCCTGAGTTCTTGCAAGTTGCGTAACCGAATCGGTGGATGCAACTGAGTCAATTTTAGCTTGCAAGGTCTCATGATTTTCGTGAACAATTGTTTGCAGTTCTTTTATGGCTGCTTCGTGATTCTGTAATGCATTTTCATGCCGCGAAAAAATAGGTTGGACATGCTCACAAATTTGTGTTTTTACGTCATTACAGACTTTTTGACATTTCGATTCGATTTTATGTAATTCACGTGTTTGTTCAAGCATATGTTCCACTGTGTCTAACTTTTGAAGCTTTTGCTGTGTTTGTCTCTGATTTTGTTCCATTGTGTCCAACTTTTGCTGTGTTTGTCTCTGATTTTGTTCCACTGTGTCTAACTTTTGAAGATTTTGTTCCATTGTGTCTAACTTTTGAAGATTTTGTTCCATTGTGTCTAACTTTTGAAGCTTTTGTCCCATTTGTTGTATTAATTGTAATAACAATGCACTGGTGTCTGAAGCATGTTACTTAGTCCTATTCGGCAATGCATTTGCACCGGCAATATTCGCAGTTTGAAAAACAGAAAATGTGTCTTGACTTATTTGAGAAAACGGTGAGGACACAAAACCTGAATGTACAGTATTTGCAATATTGTGTCCTGTCATTTCGGAATCCTGAGGCGAACTGTTGCCGACCGATCGATCGATAACGCTTTCCTGTTCACTAATTGTTTCACCGCCTACACCATTATTTGCAACCCGCTCCATTTCCCTATGCACAATTACCAAATTACTACTTTGAACATTAGTTAATTCATTACATGGTGGCGCTAACACACTGCTTTCGTCTTCACTGTCATTTCTCAGTTTACTTTGGAGCCTAGTATTACGTTTTTCACACGCCATTATTGTCACAATATTTCACACGACAACACAAAAAAGCACAATTTGAAAAGCAAAAATAAGAGAACACATTAACATATCACTGAAAATAATATCTATTAATTGCAAGCGCAGCTGCGAAATACTTTGTGCAAAGCTACATGCATGCCACAACTGTTTTACTGTACAACAATGAAAGACTGCAACTGCAAAGGAAATTCTATGATTACGCGCTAGCAATAAACAAAAGCTACACTAATTACACAAACTACAAGAAAAAAATCAGAAGATTCCAGTGAGGTATCCTTGGCTAAGGGTCGACATATGAAACGTCCCCTTAGAAAAATTTATACACGACTGTGCTTAAACTGACACACAATATTTTTAGCGCAACGCAATCTGACTTTCAAAAATCCCTACGAAAGAATGGCCCTGACTAACATTAACCTATACGTTTCACAAATCACTTACCTCACAAAAATCTTCGTTACTCAAGCTACTGCAATACAGCGAGCGCCACTACTGCCAGCTAAATAAAAGATTCAAACTACTGAAGGCACTAACTACTGATAGGTATAGTTAGCAAATGAAAGATTTTAATACAGAACAAACAATGTATGTACCTTAATATATATATATATATATATATATATATATATATATATATATATATATATATATATATATATATATCAGTTCGTGACACCAATTCTTAGAAATTTCAAAACTCCGCCATCTCTCTCCCCACGTCCACCACTGCTGGCGGCTCACCACCAACTGCGCAACGCTACGCGCTGTTAGCATCCAGCTGCCGCTGCCCAACACTACAATGGCAGACAACAATGCAGACTAAACACAGACTGCACACGGCACAGCCAGTGATTTTTTTATACCGAGCGCTATGTGGCGTTACCAACAAGAAAACCTAAACAGCCTACTTACATAGCCCCCATGCTCCCCACAAAAAAATTTTAAAAATTGTTTTGGGCAGTGGCCAATAATGATTTGATAAAATTTTTCATAATTACTATAACAAAGATATCAAATACACACACTTATTGATACAATGTTGGTCAGAAGCTAAAATTTTCTCACAGTCCATAAAGACAGTCCTGATCGTTTGTCACAGTAAAATTGCAGTCTTTTTTTCAAAGTCTGAGCAATAAAAGAAATTCCACTTGGAAGTAGTGGATTTCTAAGCAGTCTTGAAGAAGTAGTGTTGTCCTTCCAACGAAAGACAGTGCTGACTCTTGACATGCAGACAGGTAATGGGCCACAACAGAGCAAACCCACAGCAGAGTCAGTCGAAGTTTTGAAGAATATTGGTAGGTAGGTCATCACAGAGTAGACCCCTTGTAGCCCTGGTAGAGATTACGGTATTGGTGGGCCACCAGAGGTGCAGACCCATTGCAGTCCTTGTAGAAATAATGGTACCGGTGGGTCGTCAAAGGTGTAGACCCACTGTAGTCCTTGTAGAGATGGCCAGCAGCCATCTGTTTGACTGTGCAGGCTCACAATCACCATTGAAGAGTCTTGCGGATAACATAGCAAGTCCATAACCCACCACTTGTCCACTCACAAAGTTTTTGGAATTGTCCTTAGAACCAGCAATGCTGTTAACCAGTCCCTTGCTGAGTTATTAACACATGTGCAAACACTATCAGTCCCTACTTCTCACATATTGTCCATATACTATGACCAACAGAAACGTGTGCAGTGAAATGTAATTTACAAGTTACTTAATTTGATGAACTGGTGTCAATTACAATTTTATAACATGAGAATACAATAACAAAGGAACAAAATACATCTTTAAATAACATAACGATACAGAGAACATTTGCAGTAGTACAGGCTTTACAAAAGAATCGAAATAACAAATTCATAGGTGTTGCAAAAATTATGACATAAGTACATACATAAAAGATCAGAATAATTATTGAAACATCAACTTCACACATGAGCATTAAAACAAAACACAATAAATAATGTCTGAACATATTTACAAAGAAAATAACGTAGTATTTGAAAAATTCTACAACATAAGTCTTATTAGCTAAACACATAAAGACAGGAAAAAGACAGATACACAAGGGTACATAAACACATAGAGGGATAATACGAAAGGAAAGGACAGGGTTTGTTTTACTGCAGTATTTTGCATAGAGATCTCCCTTAGTTCATCATTATTCCCAAAAAGTCTTATCTAAACCTGCTTTCTGTATTCTGTTCACATCCTCTTTCAAAAATAGTTTTTCTCCACTGTACACTACTTTTTTGGCCAAACCTTTTCCTTATAGCTTCTCAATGGTTTTCTTCCAATTCATCATAGTTAGTTTCTTATATAGTCTACCCCCTCTTAAGCTAACTTAAACCTACTGAGCTCAGATACTAAACTAAGGGACGACGCAATGCAGCAGCACAAAACGATTAACACAAACAGCAATGAATAAAAAATGCAAGTAAGCATAGCAAGCAGCAATAAATGTAATAACTTATACCTAAACTTGACAAACACACAAGCAGAAAAAATAGTACACTAAAGACAACAATGCAGATAAGGGAAAATTATAATCACATCTTAATGACTATGTAATTAAAGTGGTGCACCACAACTTATTCTATTAAATAAATTACCAAGTACTTGAAAAGAAAATTATGTATGCAGTTCCTGTTACTAGTCCCTTTTTATTATTCTTTCCTTTCCAAGTGCTCCTTTTTTTTAAGAATGTGGATCATAAAATTATTATTTAACAGATCTGTTGACAGAAAGTTTTCACATTAGCAAATGCATTTACTTTTATTTTATAAAATCAATGATGCAACACAGCTGGAAAACAGATATCAAATGAAATAAGCAACTATGGACAAAGCATAAAAATATCATTCAATAGTCATGTGACATTTCATAAGTTAGTAGAATTCTCTCAACTCTCGTAGAAAGACGTTTGTTATAATCAGGTGTCAGATGTAAATATCTTTCTCAGTAATGAGCGTGTCGTATTTGCGGTGCTTTCTACAAAGGAATGTCAATAGAGAGGATAATGGCCTTTTTTTTTACCTGTGCCTCTGAAAGGCACACACTAATGGCTTTCTTTTGTCAGGTGGTTGTCGCGCAGCTGGGTGCCCACGACGCATTACGTGCAGGTGGTCACTTAACTGTCTTAACGAAATATTTACGACACCAGTTTCCGCTACAGTGGCAGTCTCATGTAAAAAATTTCACAGGTCAAGAATTTGCGTTACACATCTGTAGAAACAAAATTCTATTAATATAACAGTGTCCAAAAATTTTTGGTGGCCTTGTGATACATTCACGTGTATACACACATTTCATAACTCTTAAAGTACGATTCTTGGTTTCCAACATCCTTTTTCACAAACCAGAGTCCCTAACCACTACTCATTATTCATTACCTTATTACACATATGTATATTCGTCGACACTTCTTCAATATGTCATCATAACAGATACGTAGCATTACCAAATAACTCATATAGCATCAGCTTAAGCATACTTCAGCAGCATAATTCACATCGTCGACGTAATAATAACATCATAACACCACAGTCAAATTCTCAAAATCTCCGTAGCTTCCTCCAATAATTTCAAAACCTAAAAAAAATTCTCTGCTCATGTCAAAAGTGTCATCTGCCTCAAACGTACTTTAAAAATCGTGATCCCATACCAAATATGTCATTCAAAGCTCTCATAGTATCACAATGGTTCCGAAAAAATATGAACAGTTCACAAAATACAATTTCGTAAGTGTGCAGTTATCCAATGGTGTAATTACGTAAACATATGTCACTGATGTAGTAAAGTAAATGTTTGTCTCTCTCAGTTAAATGGTCAGATAGCTGTGTAATTTATGTGTTAGAGAAATATGGAGCGATGTGTAAAGTTGTATAAACAAATACCATATTAGCTAGGGCTCCTTGTGCTTGCAAAACACATGGTACACAAAGTAAGCGTGTACCCCCCTGAGGATTAATGTACTTCTATCCTCAGGTGTTACAGATTACAGCAATGGAATGAAATGCATCATGGAAAACCTTTGTATCATTGTACTTCAAATATCTTTAAAAATAAATGTTTTAAGTACAAACTTAATCACTCAAATACGTGTACTGTAGCGCTAAACTGTGCGTCTTGTTGTAAGATAATCTCTGTGGAAGTGTCGTACTTATCGTCCTCCGGAAGCTAAGTTCTGCAGAAGTCAATGTACTTACCTCATGATAAACAAAAGTGAAATGCTTTGCGTATAGATATCGTAGTTACTACGCTTATTGCCGTGATGAAGTAAGTACTGTACTGTAACGTATTGTTGTGCTACAGAAAAGGCTGTCTCACTGTAGCTATACCACAAAAGTTACTACTGAAACATGTTTTACTTTCCAGAATAATACAGAAAAACTGTGCAGATATAAAACAGATACACCGCAAGAGCAACAATGTAAATCGTGTCACATATTAGTAGCGTCGTGATAAAATCGTGTAGCTGTCACATAAACTAACCACTGTATCATCTGGTATCTCACAGAAAGTACTTTAAATCCAGAATGTATTTTCAAGTAAACCAAAATGTTGCATTAAAATCTCATTAGCAATACTGGTAAATGTTCTAAGTATGTGAGCCTTATAGTCGTTACGTAACCGTGCAACTAACAAGCAAGAATGTACACACGAAATAACACAGTGATGTCTGTTCACTATAACAATGCACTCGTAAATACTGTCTAAATATGTTCCGTAGGTTCTAGACTGGATAGTGAACTTCAAAACATTGTTGCATGTTAACAGTTTCTAAGTGTGACAAAATATACTAGAAATGTTAAGTGAAATGTTTTATGGCAAAGACAAACTTAAAAAGCAGATTATTTCTTAATAAACGGTTTTACATGTAAAATGTGGTGTAAACCTTTACTTTTCCTAGTACGCAGACTGTCAACTGAAAAGCAATTATCATGTGGTTACGTCGGTAAGGAACACTGGAATTTTGCTCAAGGTTAGCTTATGTTATTTTTCTCTGAGCCCGCCGGCGCACGCGGCTGCCTGTGGTGAGAGTCATTGTCTGTCTCTTTGTTGGCGTTCGCCGTTATTGGGATTGGGAGACCTAACATCTACAAAGTCACTGGGACGAGGAGGCCCTGCCCTGTTTGAAGCTCGCCAGTTCTGATGCAATTCAGGTCTGTCGTTACGATCATATCGTCTGTCGTCATGTCGGTAGTTCCTGTAGTTTCTTTCTTGTCGGTTACGTGGTGGAGAATTTCTCCCTGAATCGTAACTGCGCGCTGGACCGTTGCGTCTGTCTCCCGTGATAATAATGATAGTTCTGGTTGCCATATTGTCTGTTTCTATGATTGTCTCTGTCACGTTCATAAGTACGTTTTGAGGCTGCCTGCGGTGGGAGTCATTGTCTGTTACTTTGTTGGCGCGCGTCGTTATTGGGATTAGGAGACCTAACTTCTACAAATTCACCTTGCCGAGAGGGCCCCGCTCTGTTTGAATCCCGCCAGTTCTGATGCAATTCAGGCCTGTCGTTACGATCATATCGTCTGTCGTCATGTCGGTAATTTCTGTAATTAATTTCTTGTCGGTCACGTGGTGGAGAATTTCTCCCTGAATCGTAACTGCGCGCTGGACCGTTGCGTCTGAAGTTATTCCGTCTCCCTTGATAATAATTATTTTGGTTTCCATATTGTCTGTTTCTCTGATTGTCTCTGTGATAGTCATTACCGCGGAGAGGTGATCTTTCCCTGTAATAATTACTACTCTGCCAACGGTTGTCATACGGGTGGTGTCCGTTTTGGTCACGATTTGTATTGTGAGAATAGCCTTGTCGTGTCCAGTTATTATTTCTTTCATCGCGGAATTGCGACGGATGTGACCTGTAATTGTTGTGTTCCTGTTTTCGCGTTCCGCGATTGTCAGTGTCAATTTCTAATTCTTGTAAGAGTCCCTGAAAAGCTTCAATGTCGTCTTTGCAACGACCTGCCAAAATACTATTCCTTAAATGGTCAGGGAATTTCATTATGCAAATGCGGATGAGTTCTGACCGGCTGTATGGGTTTGACAGGTACTGATTCTTATGCAACATGTCTTCAAAATATTTCACAAGACTGGAAAATTCAGATTGTTCGAAATGTTTCATCATCATGATGCCATGTTTTACTCGGTCTTGTGTGGCTTGGGACCAATATGCTGAGAGGAAGGCATGGTAAAATTCTCCTTCACTGTGGCAATCGTGAATGATCGATCGCATTCTTACAGCTGGTTCATTCTCTAAGTAGCCACACATAAATTCTAATCTGTGCTCTAGTGACCAGTTGGGAGGAAAACTATGAGAGAATTGATGGAGCCACGCTTGTGGATGAATGTCGTTGCCAGAATTCTTAAATGTTTTGAATTTACGTGTAGTAATGAACAGCTTATAGTCAAAATCATCGTGTCGGCGGGTCGCATATCGGTCATTGTTTCGTCGTTTCGGCGGTTCCATCTCAAAATTCGGTGTACTTTGCCAATTACTTTCATGATTTCCGAAATGCCCTGTGTTATTATTTTGTGGTTGTTCTGTATTGCTATGTCCCTCTTCCCATACTCGGGCGCGAGTGTCCTCTGAAATATGTAATTCTTGTATTACTTGAGCCAACTGATCTTGTACTTCCCGCATTTCTCTTTTGTACTGTGTGTTGATTTGATTTTGATTCTGTTTGAATTTCCTAATTTGTTCATACTCTTCAGTGTCAGTGAAGGCTACAGGTTTTGTGTCATTCAGATCATCATCTACCTTCGTAGATAAGTTAGTGAACTGATCTGAAAGTTCGGCTACTTTCTCCGATAGTGAACACATTTCCTCAGTGTGTTTTTCTGAACCAAGTTTCAGAGTGTCCATTTGTGTTGAAATCGAATCTACTGTGACCTTTAAGTTTTCCTGAGTTCTTGCAAGTTGCGTAACCGAATCGGTGGATGCAACTGAGTCAATTTTAGCTTGCAAGGTCTCATGATTTTCGTGAACAATTGTTTGCAGTTCTTTTATGGCTGCTTCGTGATTCTGTAATGCATTTTCATGCCGCGAAAAAATAGGTTGGACATGCTCACAAATTTGTGTTTTTACGTCATTACAGACTTTTTGACATTTCGATTCGATTTTATGTAATTCACGTGTTTGTTCAAGCATATGTTCCACTGTGTCTAACTTTTGAAGCTTTTGCTGTGTTTGTCTCTGATTTTGTTCCATTGTGTCCAACTTTTGCTGTGTTTGTCTCTGATTTTGTTCCACTGTGTCTAACTTTTGAAGATTTTGTTCCATTGTGTCTAACTTTTGAAGATTTTGTTCCATTGTGTCTAACTTTTGAAGCTTTTGTCCCATTTGTTGTATTAATTGTAATAACAATGCACTGGTGTCTGAAGCATGTTACTTAGTCCTATTCGGCAATGCATTTGCACCGGCAATATTCGCAGTTTGAAAAACAGAAAATGTGTCTTGACTTATTTGAGAAAACGGTGAGGACACAAAACCTGAATGTACAGTATTTGCAATATTGTGTCCTGTCATTTCGGAATCCTGAGGCGAACTGTTGCCGACCGATCGATCGATAACGCTTTCCTGTTCACTAATTGTTTCACCGCCTACACCATTATTTGCAACCCGCTCCATTTCCCTATGCACAATTACCAAATTACTACTTTGAACATTAGTTAATTCATTACATGGTGGCGCTAACACACTGCTTTCGTCTTCACTGTCATTTCTCAGTTTACTTTGGAGCCTAGTATTACGTTTTTCACACGCCATTATTGTCACAATATTTCACACGACAACACAAAAAAGCACAATTTGAAAAGCAAAAATAAGAGAACACATTAACATATCACTGAAAATAATATCTATTAATTGCAAGCGCAGCTGCGAAATACTTTGTGCAAAGCTACATGCATGCCACAACTGTTTTACTGTACAACAATGAAAGACTGCAACTGCAAAGGAAATTCTATGATTACGCGCTAGCAATAAACAAAAGCTACACTAATTACACAAACTACAAGAAAAAAATCAGAAGATTCCAGTGAGGTATCCTTGGCTAAGGGTCGACATATGAAACGTCCCCTTAGAAAAATTTATACACGACTGTGCTTAAACTGACACACAATATTTTTAGCGCAACGCAATCTGACTTTCAAAAATCCCTACGAAAGAATGGCCCTGACTAACATTAACCTATACGTTTCACAAATCACTTACCTCACAAAAATCTTCGTTACTCAAGCTACTGCAATACAGCGAGCGCCACTACTGCCAGCTAAATAAAAGATTCAAACTACTGAAGGCACTAACTACTGATAGGTATAGTTAGCAAATGAAAGATTTTAATACAGAACAAACAATGTATGTACCTTAATATATATATATATATATATATATATATATATATATATATATATATATATATATATATATATATATATCAGTTCGTGACACCAATTCTTAGAAATTTCAAAACTCCGCCATCTCTCTCCCCACGTCCACCACTGCTGGCGGCTCACCACCAACTGCGCAACGCTACGCGCTGTTAGCATCCAGCTGCCGCTGCCCAACACTACAATGGCAGACAACAATGCAGACTAAACACAGACTGCACACGGCACAGCCAGTGATTTTTTTATACCGAGCGCTATGTGGCGTTACCAACAAGAAAACCTAAACAGCCTACTTACAGTAGTTCTAAGTTCTAGGGGACTGATGACCACAGCAGTTAAGTGCCATAGTGCTCAGAACCATTTGAACCTTTTGATACCGCCACGAATGAAACTCGCTTCATCAATAAATTCGAACTGTCTGCCTTCATTTCCTCCTCAAAGGTATAGAATCAGCTGTAAGCGATAACGACAGAAGCCGTGCAGGAACCTAGAAGTGTGGAAGTCATTGTAGAACTACGTTCTACCAACTGAACAATGTCTTCTATGTCCTCCTCGCTCTGTTTACTTGCGCGTTCTGATGAGATGTAACTGCTGGGCATTACATCAGTTCCACATTACATCAGTTCGTCATTACATCAGTTCCACATTACATCAGTTCCACATTTATCAGTTCCACACACTTTAGTGAAATCAAGAGCAAACTCTCAGGAATCAGGTAGTCTGTGGTTGGGAAATCGTCTACCGTATTCTCTGCAAGCTGTACCAGCTTTTCTGTTAGAAAACTCGTAAACAAATGCCATATAGGCTTGCTCATCATTTATAAATACATGCAGCATGCTTATACAGTAGAAATCACAATCACAGTTAGAAGAAACAGGTCCGTAAACCTAAGCACTATTTCAAGTCTTGAAGTTATAAACAAAATTTACGAAGGATAAATAAACCCGCAGAAAGTGGACTACCAGCACGCGAAATGAAAACTTAATTCTGTAGCCACCTGTATCTCTGTAACCATTAGAAACTGGACTCAAGTTAGGTGGAAGGTTTTGTTGGACTTACTTTATACTACGACCATCGAAAATATTTACTACTAGTAAATCCCCGATTCTTTAAATAATCGAGGTCCCATGTATGAAACAGCGTCAGACGTCTGATTACTTTGCAAAGGAGTTAATGTGTGAAACATTTGACGTTAAAGATGCTAGCGAGAAAAAGTTTACGAAAGGTTTGAAATTAGGTTTAAGAGTTCTTGGAAGTCCAAAGTGCCCTCAATATTAAACACTGGATGAATATAAACTGGGTAATATGTGTTCCATTTTAAACAGAAGCTAGTTTTTCACACATCTCAGCGTTTATGACGTCATATCACATGAAATATGTGTCGTACAAAGTTGCAGTTTTCCAGGTACGTTCAGTGGTGTATGTGGGCACTGTTTGTAAGCTGTGTTGCGAACAGAGCAAGTAGTAAAGAAGTAACAAAATAAAACTTTGTACCTGATGATGAAGATTAACTGCATGTGCAGCGAAGAAGTAGTATAAACTTTTTTCCTTTCATCATTTCGTGTGAGGTGTCTGGGGAAAACCGTTTGGTAACGGCTTGAGATAGGGTGAAATCTTTGTCGAAGGCCGCTAGCTAAGTGCTCCCATTTTCAAAAACTGGATGAATGAAGTCCGTGTATTCGCGCGCTGTCAATTACGTGACAATACAAACACACACCTTCTGACTGTAATATCTGTCTTATTGTGCTACACTTATAACGCAATAGTATACCCCTTAATGAGTAGATTATAATAGCATTTTAATTTTAAGACGTTATAGTAATATACATTAGATTCCTTCAAAAAACTCTGTGTACTCATATCTAGGCGAGCCTCTACGATTCTTTGCTTCCATCATTTCTTCAGCTACAGTGGTCGTCTTCATTCCTTACTCGATCGCTCTATTTGGTCTTGAACACTTTCCTGTAACACCACATTCCAAAGCATTCTTGTCGTTTCACTTCTGTTTTCCTCGCTGTCCAAGTACTGCATACATACTATGATCTGTCAAAACTAAAGTAACCCAAAATATTTGTCTTTATTAAAAACTTCAACAAAATATCTACGAAACTATTTCAGATGTCGAAATATTGCACTCGCATTCCAAGGAAGGCGGGTTATTTTTAAGTGTGCCATCCTGTATAACGAGACTGGAATCTGTTCCATGTACTCCGGTACTTTAACTCAATTTATTTTGTCATTCTATTGGTTTGTGTGTGGTAAGAGCATATTCACCAGAGTGTATTTGTGCTAGTAGAGTATCTGTCTGAAGAAAGTAGATTTGCAGGTTAATTGCAACAAAAACTACAGATCTTGATTCATTCAGAACAAATAAAATTCTTTTCGTAATCGTCAGTCTGAGGGAGTGATTGTCTAATTAATTAGTATCCCAGAGTAAAGAGCAAAATTAATACTGTGGTGAACATATGGTTCCACGAAATAATTCTTCATGAAGAAGTTAGAGCGGAAATTTAATATTAGTTCTGAAATTTTGAGTTTAAAATTGAAGTCCCCTCATTTGCTAAATTATATGTCCGATTTTGTGTGATGGCAGTCCTACTATCTCCCAACAACCGATAAAAATTGTTCTGTGAGACATAACAAAAACTTTTCAAAATCTGCATTTTCTGTATACTGACAACAATGTGTTTCGAAGATGAGTAAGTAACTTTCAGTCACTTGCCTAAGCAAAGTATTAGTGAGTCGATAACAGTAAAAATTTAACAAAAGAATGACAATAGAGTGAGTGTGTTAGAACATTCCATAAGCTGTGTTACATATTTTACACTAGTAAGTCGTTGGTATCCTTGCATTATTACTCAGTGATCATTCCAAATGATTACTATACACAGCCATAGTATCTACAGTAAATAACAGTTATAGTGAGTGGCTCAGTGTCTGTGTGAGCAAGTGTCTCTCATTTCTCACAACGTTTTATACACTGGTACGTGAAAAATTCCAAGTTGATCCATGGTTCGGAATCCACATAAAATTTTAGGTCCCTCCGTAACCCGCTAGATCAGTCAGTTCAAAGGTTGGAGAAAGACAAAGGCATACCACCTTCAGTAACATCATACCTAGAAAAGTACTAAGGTGATGAAACCAACCTACGATTCAATTACAGCTTTACCCTTTATCTTCAAGATAAAAAACAATTTGGTTTAATTGAAATAATGATATTGTTTTGAGACTGCCTCGGTTAAAGGACACTGTCTCACGTTTCATTGGGACACAGGTGCGAAAGTGAAGAGAACTGTGTGAGTTACAATTTTGAACTCTGAAAATTATAGAAATCCGAGACATTTACACGGTAAGAGATAATTTACGTAATACTGTTCTTCATTATCTTTATTTTCAGTTCATATGGTCTTCATTCACAATGGTCACCTTAAATATAGCACTCATCTAAAACTTGATTTGATATTACGATCCGTTAGGGCGAAAGTGTACGTAATGTTTCTCTGCGAGCGCAACGTGGGGCTCGTACCGAACCCAGCAGCAGCCGTGGTCTATCGCAATATGGCGGCCTCTTCGTCTCCCCTCACCCCTCGGCGGTCGACCGTAAATGTCTCAGCGCCACGTAAAGAAGGCGGTGGATCGTAAAACGTAACCAGTGTCCCGCAGTGGCGCCAAATTGGTCGCTTCCCATTGCGCTCTGCTACCACAGGCTTCTCTTACAAGCTGCAGAAACCCACTGCGGACCATTCTTTCTCCCGCAGCCAATATAGCGGCGACAGCGGTGACACTACAGATAAATATCTTTTTTCATACAATGCGGCTATCAACTATCCGTGTCTGCCGTCTCATCGTGCCGCGAAGAAAACCAGACGTTTCGGCCTGTCTCTGCTGAAAGTTACACAACACGGTATAGCTCCCGTTACGATTTTCTGACTGTATTGAAAAAAACTTTTCATCCAGGCTCGTCATATGAGTACTTTTCTGTACATGTAAGCATTGTGGCTTACAAAAATTTCCGTTTTTGTAGTCAATAAAGATTAAAGCTGCCTGGTTGTGTATAACGTGGTAGTGAGACATTTATTTCACATCTCACCACGAAATTACTTTCTCAGAGTTTTGTAAAATTACCCATTCGTAGTTTTGTCAAGCTGCACGTGAACACAGAATTGCCAAAGTCCACTGTAATTAAGAAACAGCGTAGCTACATCTTGTGGCGTTTGTGCCACAGTTCGTGCCACGTTTTAGCGTGTCGCACACTGATCAGCCAAAACATTGTGACCCTGGCCACCGTGATGTTGGATGTCGCCTGGTGGCGTTGTGCGCTAGTGGCATAGTGACAAAAGTATGTAGGCTGAGCAGACACAGAGAGAGAATCAGCCTAGAGAAGATACGTGCTGCAAATTCGGAAATCCATTGAAACAAGAGACTTTGCTAAACGACAGATTATTCTTACGCAGAGCCAGTGAACGAGTATTTCAAATACCGCAAAGCTGGACGAATGTTCACGTTCTATTGTCGTGAGTATCTAGAGAAAGAGGTAGGAAAATGAAACTGCCACTAGGCGCTAAATCTACATCATTACTCTGCAATTCATATTTAAGTGCTTGGCAGAGGGTTCATCGAACCACAATCATACTATCTCCCTACCATTCCACTCCCGAACAGCGCGCGAGAAAAACCAACACCTAAACCTTTCTGTTCGAGCTCTGACTTCTCTTATTTTATTTTGATGATCATTCCTACCTATGTAGGTTGGGCTCAACAAAATATTTTCGCATTCGGAAGTGAAAGTTGGTGATTGAAATTTCGTAAATAGATCTCGCCGCGACGAAAAACGTCTTTGCTTTAATGACTTCCATCCCAACTCGCGTATCATATCAGCAACAATCTCTCGCCTATTACGTGATAATACAAAACCAGCTGCCCTTTTTCGCACCCTTTCGATGTCCTCCGTAAATCCCACCTGGTAAGGATCCCACACCGAGCAGCAATATTCTAACAGAGGACGAACGAGTGTAGTGTAAGCTGTCTCTTTAGTGGACTTGTTGCATCTTCTAAGTGTCCTGCCAATGAAACGCAACCTTTGGCTCCCCTTCCTCACAATATTATCTCTGTGGTCTTTCCAACTGAAGTTGTTCGTAATGTTTACACCCAGGTACTTAGTTGAATTGACAACCTTGAGAATTGTACTAATTATCCAGTAATCGAATTCCAACGGATTTCTTTTGGAACTCATGTGGATCATCTCACACTTTTCGTTATTTAGCGTCAACTGCCACCTGACACACCATACAGCAATCTTTTCTAAATCGCTTTGCAACTGATACTGGTCTTCGGATGACTTTACTAGACGGTAAATTACAGCATCATCTGCGAACAGCCTAAGAGAACTGCTCAGATTGTCGCCCAGGTCATTTATATAGATCAGTAACAGCAGAGGTCCCAGGACGCTTCCCTGGGGAACGCCTGATGTCACTTCAGTTTTACTCGATGATTTGCCGTCTATTACTACGAACGGCGACCCTCCTGACAGGAAATCATGAATCCAGTATCACAACTGAGACGATACCCCATAGGCCCGCAGCTTGATTATAAGTCGCTTGTGAGGAACAGTGTCAAAAGCCTTCCGGAAATCTAGAAATACGGAATCAATTTGAGATCCCCTGTCGATAGCGGCCATTACTTCGTGCGAATAAAGAGCTAGCTGGGTTGCACAAAAACGATGTTTTCTGAAACCATGTTGATTACGTATCAATAGATCGTTCCCTTCGAGGTGATTCATAATGTTTGATTACAATATATGCTCCAAAACCCTACTGGAAACCGACGCCAATGATATAGGTCTGTAGTTCGATGGATTACTCCTGCTACCCTTCTTAAACATCGGTGGGACCTGCGCAATTTTCCAATCTGTAGGAACAGATCTATCGGTGAGCGAGCGGTTGTATATGATTTCTAAGTAGGGAGCTATTGTATCAGCGTAATCTGAAAGGAACCTAATCGGTATACAATCTGGACCTGAAGACTTGCCCGTATCAAGCGATTTGATATCCACGACTCTTCACAGAACGTGGGGTGCGGAGGCTTGTCTGCTCTGTAAAGCAGGATATATAGTGATCTGTGGTATCTCTGTCGAAAGAGGGCAATGCTGGTGCATGCACAAATGTTTCAGAGCACACTGTTCCTCATACATTGTTGAACATGGCGCTGTGCAACAGACCATCCCTGCGTGTTCATATGTTGACCCAGCGACATCGTCAATTAAGATTGCAGTGGGCATGGATCAATTGGGATTCGACTGTCGATCAATGGAAACGTGTCGACTGCTCTGGTGACTCAAGTTTTTCGTACGCTAGGTCTATAGTCGTCTCCACAAACGCCGTCATGGAGACGGACGGCGGCTCTGAATGTGCCACGGACGCAGGCAGGAGGGGGCGATGTTGCGCTACAGGAGACACTCTCCTGCACTTGCACGAGACCTGTCGTAGTAACCAAAGACACGCTGACAGCGGCGGACCACCTGCGTTCCTTCATGCTTGATATCCTTCCCGATGGTGATGTCACATTTCAGCAGTACAACTATCCATCTCTCAGAGCCTGAACAGTGTGCTACAGTGGTTCGAGGAGCATTATAGTGAACTCACGTTGATGTCCCAGTGACCACATTCTGGGTCACAATCAGGCCCCATTATTGTGTACGCAAATCAGTGGCTAGTTATTTACGCATAGACGTCTAATGCCAAATGCATTCACAAACCTACCAACAAACTGTCAGATCCCTGATACGTAGAATCAGTGATGTATTTCGTTCCAAAGACGGAAAAACAAGCTATTAAACAGGTGGTAATAATTCCTTGGCTCATCGATGTATTATACAGTTTATGAGGACCCGCACTGCTGTAAGCGTGAAGTTAAGGTAGGTAGCCCTAGCTACCACACGATGGGCAGATGGTCACGGAACGCAAGAATGGTGGTTTGAGTGAAAACAGTACGCTCTGGAGTCTACACAGCACGTCAGCCACGGCACGCCGGTCTGCACATGAGCGTGAGGTGCGGGCCGTGGACTCGGCCTGCCTCGGCTCTGTTCGGTCCTTTTCGGAAATAGTCGGTCCTGCGCCATAATACATTGCCGTGCGGTATTTTTGGGTCAGCACGACAGTTCGGCGGAGTCGTGCTGTCAGCACTGGTTACCCTCCGCTGTTTGTTTGTGGTATAAAGAACGTTCACAGGTCCAGTGAATGTTTACACAAAAAGAAGCAGCTAGCGATCTCTATCATAAGCCTTTGGAAGTGAGTGGGAATGAGACAAGAGAACGATAAGATTTCTGAATGTCGCGTAATACATATAGAGTCACAAAATCGACAGGTACCGCAGATTTGCTACGGAACGACATTACAACACCATGCAGAAAGAATTTAAAAATGTACTTAACCTCGAAAAAGAAAAAAATGACAACGATCGACAGGTGGGATTTTTTGTTCTCTGCATTAAGAAGCACTTTTTGCTAACTTTCCAGGCATGGAGCACGTGAAGAATTGGTGGCGTGAATAGTAAACATTGTTAAGTCGCATGCGTTACTCTACCGTCAGTTGCAACAGTTTCGGTTGTACTGAAGAAAGTGTGTCGATACTTTTTATATTGTTGAGAAGTTCGTTGCATAAATCAAGGGGCATGCCCGGAACGATTTTTCGATTTAAAATAAGCTACGTTGCATTTATGAAGGAAAGAGAACATCGGGAATGAAAATTAGAACATCCCGACAGAACTGTTGACCTCGATTTTAAGTGGACTTGATTGCACACTGCCCACAATAATAAACTGCAAGCTGGGAAGCAACTTATTTGTAATTTCGTAGGGATGCATTTAAAAAGAAAATTTCAGTGTGGATGGGACAAATGTTCACAAAAAGCACCGTCCACCTCCCTAATCTCCCTGAGTTGAAGAAAAAAGCGAGGTTTCGGGTATTCTTAGGGACCTTGGAAGAATTACAAGCATAGTTTTGTAAACGTTTTAAGGGCACTGCCAATCTTACGTTTGTTACTGGACTGCTTTCGATACCATTTGCCATTTCAGTTGAAATAATGTGCAGATGCAACTGATGGTCTGCAGTGTAATTGCCACTACTTCTATGTACTTTTACATTAAAACTGTCAACAAAATTAAAGGATCAGTTTTTCGAAAACCCGAGATTTTTTCCCATTCCGAGGCATAAGTTTGAAACTTCGCTGGAAGGTGCTTCCACCCTTCCTCGCTAACGGTACATCTACTTCTACTACATCTACATCCATACTCCGCAAGCCACTTGACGGTGCGTCGCGGAGGGTACCTTGAGTATCTCTATCGGTTCTCCCTTCTATTCCATAGTCGTATTGTTCGTGGAAAGAAGGATTGTCGGTATGCCTCTGTGTGGGCTCTAATCTCTCTGATTTTATCCTCATGGTCTCTTCGCGATATATACGTAGGAGGGAGCATTATACTGCTTGACTCCTCGGTGAAGGTACGTTCTCGAAACTTCAACAATAGTCCGTACCGAGCTACTGAGCGTCTCTCCTGCAGAGAGTTCCGCTGGAGTTTATCTATCATCTCCGTAACGCTTTCCCGATTACTAAATGATCCTTTAACGAAGCGCGCTGCTCTCCGTTGGATCTTCTCTAACTCTTCTATCAACCCTATCTGGTATGGATCCCACACTGCTGAGCAGTATTCTAGCAGTGGGCGAACAAGCGTACTGTAACCTACTTTCTTTTGTATTCGGATTGCATTTCCTTAGGATTCTTTCAATGAATCTCAGTCTGGCACCTGCTTTATCGACGATCAACTTTATATGATCATTCCATTTTAAATCACTCCTAAGACGTACTCCCAGATAATTTATGGAATTAACTGATTCCAGTTGCTGACCTGCTATATTGTAGCTAAATGATAAGGGATATTTCTTTCTATGTATTCGCAGCACATTACACTTGTCTACATTGAGATTCAATTGCCGTTCCCTGCACCATGTGTCAGTTCGCTGCAGATCCTCCTACATTTCACTACAATTTTGCATTGTTACAACCTTTCGATATACCACAGCATCATCAGCAAAAAGCAAAGAGCCCCTCTTACCCACATTTTACCCATTCTTTTCCCGCCTCTGTGACCGAGGTCAGAAGCGTGACACTCAGCGTTTAAATCAGATGGATTTCTTATGGGTGGTCTAGAAAAACATTTCAGACGCACCGCCGTCAAAATCGACACGAGAAGGCCCTATGACGTGGCTTAAAAGACGTCAGTGAAACTTTTCCTTCCCTTGGGGACAGCTGATTCCCATACATTTAGCTACCGAGAATGACGGGTTGCAGTGCGATGTGTAATATGACGGCGTTCTTGACAATGTTCGACACTGCTGCCACCCCCGGGGTCTTTCAATCTTACTCAGAGGACATCATGGGCCTGCAGCCCCATTGAACGTGATCTGACCCCTTTGTAGTGCAGCAGATCGCAATTTTTACTCTAGTGTACAGGGTAGGGCACTGTGGAACATTCAAAACCGTTCAACATGATCCAAATGTAGACGAGATGTGGCTCAAATTCAAAGATATAGTAGCAACAGCAATTGAGAGATTCATACCTCATAAATTGGTAAGAGATGGAACGGATCCCCCGTGGTACACAAAAAAGGTTCGAACGCTGTTGCAGAGGCAACGGAAAAAGCATGCGAAGTTCAGAAGAACGCGAAATCCCAAAGATGGGCTAAAATTTACAGACGCGCGAAATTTGGCACGTACTTCGATGCGAGATGCCTTTAATAGGTTCCACAACGAAACATTGTCTCGAAATTTGGTAGAAAATCCGAAGAAATTCTGGTCGTATGTAAAGTACACAAGCGGCAAGACGCAGTCAATACCTTCGCTGCGCAGTGCCGATGGTACTGTTACCGACGACTGTGCCGCTAAAGCGGAGTTATTGAACGCAGTTTTCCGAAATTCCTTCACCAGGGAAGACGAATGGAATATTCCAGAATTAGAAACACGAACATCTGCTAGCATGAGTTTCTTAGAAGTAGATACCTTAGGGGTTGCGAAGCAACTCAAATCGCTTGATACGGGCAAGTCTTCAGGTCCAGATTGTATACCGATTAGGTTCCTTTCAGATTACGCTGATACTGTAGCTCCCTACTTAGCACTCATATACAACCGCTCGCTCACCTATAGATCTGTACCTACAGATTGGAAAATTGCGCAGGTCGCACCAGTGTTCAAGAAGGATAGTAGGAGTAATCCATTTAACTACAGACCTACATCATTGACGTCGGTTTGCAGTAGGGTTTTGGAGCATATACTGTATTCAAACATTATGAATCACCTCGAAGGGAACGATCTATTGACACGTAATCAACATGGCTTCAGAAAACATCGCTCTTGTGCAACCCAGCTAGCTCTTTATTCGCACGAAGTAATGGCCGCTATCGACAGGGGATGTCAAGTTGATTCCGTATTTCTAAATTTCCGGAAAGCTTTTGACACCGTTCCTCACAAGCGACTTCTAATCAAGCTACTGGCCTATGGGTTATCGTCTCAGTTGTGCGACTGCATTCGTGATTTCCTGTCAGGAAGGTCGCAGTTCGTAGTAATAGACGGCAAATCATCGAGTAAAACTGAAGAGATATCAGGTGTTCCCCAGGGAAGCGACCTGGGACCTCTGCTGTTCCTGATCTATATAAATGATCTGGGTGACAATCTGAGCAGTTCTCTTAGACTGTTCGCAGATGATGCTGTAATTTACCGTCTAGTAAGGTCATCCGAAGACCAGTATCAGCTGCAAAGCGATTTAGAAAAGATTGCTGTATGGTGTGTCAGGTGGCAGTTGACGCTAAATAACGAAAAGTGTGAGATGATCCACATGAGTTCCAAAAGAAATCCGTTGGAATTCGATTACTCGATAAATAGTACAATTCTCAAGGCTGTCAATTCAACTAAGTACCTGGGTGTTAAAATTACGAACAACTTCAGTTGGAAGGACCACATAGATAATATTGTCGGGAAGGCGAGCCAAAGGTTGCGTTTCATTGGCAGGACACTTAGAAGATGCAACAAGTCAACTAAAGAGACAGCTTACACTACACTCGTTCGTCCTCTGTTAGAATATTGCTGCGCGGTGTGGGATCCTTACCAGGTGGGATTGACGGAGGACATCGAAAGGGTGCAAAAAAGGGCAGCTCGTTTTGTATTATCACGTTATAGGGGAGAGAGTGTGGCAGATATGATACACGAGTTGGGATGGAAGTCATTACAGCATAGACGTTTTTCGTCGCGGCGAGACCTTTTTACGAAATTTCAGTCACCAACTTTCTCTTCCGAATGCGAAAATATTTTGTTGAGCTCAACCTACATAGGTAGGAATGATCATCAAAATAAAATCAGAGCTCGAACAGAAAGGTTTAGGTGTTCGTTTCTCCCACTCGCTGTCCGGGAGTGGAATAGTAGAGAGATAGTATGATTGTGGTTCGATGAACCCTCTGCCAAGCACTTAAATTTGAATTGCAGAGTAGTCATGTAGATGTAGATTCTTTGTCAGTGCTTCCGTTCCGCACCCTCCTGTGGCGTGATCTTGAAGCTATGCTGCATTAAAGTATGTGCGAATAAAATGAAAAGGGCTTCTCTAAGACCTCCAGATCTACAAGACCCTCGGTTCACACATTCACCTTTGTTGGGCATGTTTAAAATGTACCTTTCACAAACTTCGATGCCGGTTCTGCCTCGTGGCCGTTCTAACGCCTGAAGATTAGGCAGCCTGTTCGACACTCCATAGGTGGGGTTTGCCTACATTCTGGCGCCAGAGCAGCAGCGAGACCCCATATCCTGCAAATAAATGGTATACCCCAATGAATCTAAGTGTGGAGTGCGAAGTACAGAAATACCTATCTTAATCATTTGCTTATGCCACACAATTATGTGAAAAAATTGTGGAAATCCAACTCAGCATAAACACCACTTACATAAAAGGCCCCCCTCCCACGCACCATGGACCTTGCTGTTGGTCAGGAGGCCTGCGTGCCTTAGCAATACAGATGGCCGTACCGTAGGTGCAACCACAACGGAGAGGCCAGACAAACGTGTGGTTCCTGAAGAGGGGCAGCAGCCTTTTCATTAGTTGCAGGGGCAACTGTCTGGATGACTGACTGATATGGCTGTCTAAAATTAACCAAAACGGCTTTGCTGTGAAGGTACTGCGGAACGGCTGAAAGCAAAAGGAAACTACAGTCGCAATTTTTCCCGAGGGCATGCAGCTTTTCTGTATGGTTAAATGATGAATGCGTCTGATTGGCGACTACTCAGGAGGAAGTCGTTATCAGGAGAAAGAAAACTGGTGTTCTACGGATCGCAGTGTGGAATGTCAGCTCCCTTAATCGGGCAGGTAGGTTAGAAATTTAAAAAGGGAAATGGATACGTTAAACCTAGTCCCTAGTGGGACTATATAAATTGATTGAGAAAGTTGCCGTTATTTTAGTGTTCTAACAACATTTATTTTTTCTTTAAAACAGACATAAATTATGTTAAAAATGTTGTTGATTGAATACCGTAAACAACTAACAAGTGTTTCAAGACTACACTGGGGGTGGAAAAAATAGTAGAACTAGTGGAGTGATTCAAGTACTCTGGCCCTAAAAATGTGGTTAATGCAATCTGAATTGATATGACGCTGAGCTCACTTTGACTGATCAAATCTACTGTAGTTTCTCTATATAGGTCCAGCAGAGAGCAAGGGCAATTGAGACCTGTACCCCCTGACAGTGCCGTATCAGCAGAACATTGCCCTGTCTGCTTCGTGCGCCGGTGTAACTTGCAGCTGGCGAGATGTGTGCGGCGGAGGTGAGACGTGGAGGCGGCTCCTGAGAACCGATCGCGGCCACAAAAGAAATGCAAAAGTCTCACGGTCTATAGATCAGGCAGATGGATGGCAATTTACTCTCTACCAGAACTCTGAAATCACGTTAGATTTCAGTGTGTGACAAACCCGTTCACTGGTCGTACCAAGGACCAATTAGGCTCACTTATATGACAGAGTGCACAAGGATACCAAATGTCAAGACTGGTAAACCAAAAATGGATAAGTGTCCCCTCGGCAAACGAGTAGTGAGACTTTTGAAGTCACATTGTCGGTACAATAAGAACTTCGCCACAGGCTCCCCAGTCTAAACCAGTCGCAAGTGAAGTCAGTCTCAGGACAGGTTCCAAATACCAACCACCCATGCCAGAGCTTCAGAAGTGCTTACCAAACCAGAGTCCTAGCACCCAAGAGCTTTGCATGATTCCAGAAAAAAAATGAACAACACCGTCTTCGCCCAGTCTTGAGCCAATCACAGGGCTCTAGAAGCGCTACATCTCCCCTCCCACACGACATCAAGGACCCATGTCGAACCAGGGCAAGAGTTAAGAAGCCTGCATCTCTGGAAAAAAAGAAACTGCCAATTACTGGCTTTTTTTTAAGTTTTCGCAGAGGGGGAAGAGACGATTTCTCCTAAATCTTGTCGCTTCCCCCAGCTACGAGCAAACTGAAGCAAAGCAAGCGCTGTATCATGTATAAGATACAGAGGCGAGCGAGTGCACGGGACTTACCCTAGTTCACTGCTAGTAGCGTCACGTCATCGTAACGCGCCTGCATATAGTATTGCACCACATTTAACATAAAAGTAAAAATTAAGATTTGTGTGTAAAACTTTGTTAAAGTATAGTTCTATGTAATAATGTTTCAGGTAACAAATCTTAATGTTATAAAATTAGTAGTTTACGTAAAATTCACGTTTTGAAAGAAAAATAGGAGGCGCTAAATAATGACGCTAGGAAGCCAAAATTTGGTGAGAAGGTGCAGTAAGAAGTCATTAATGAGTGGTGCTGGTTTCCAAAACCATAAAACTAAAATTGACTCCAGAATCCGCGTTTTTCGGAAAAATCAGAGGCGCGAAATAATAGAGCTACAATATTGAAAATTGGTAGGATGCTTCAGTTCACCCTAATAATAATAATGGAAATACCACAATCAGTTACCTCTTCTAGTTTTTTTAGTAATTTAGTAAAAACTACTTTTGTGAGTAAAATGTACATAAGCATTATAGATTAAGTACTTTAAATTTTAATGATAAAACAAATTCTTTAAGACCAATGATCAGATAGGACAATTAACAAAGCTACACCAAGTTTTAGTCTTGTAGCATAATTAACAGCTGATACAAGTCTTGATAAAGCTATGGTTCAGAGGTAACAATCTACCGTTGGTTCCATTGTAAAAATTCTAGAGAGTAAAGTTTTAATTTTAGCGGGCTGAGATTTTCTACGTGCTTCTGTACTGCTCAGATGTATGTATACAAAAATTGAGAAGTTTGTAAAGCTATTATTAAATGTGATATTTAAGATTATGTGCCAGAGATAGCGGTCATTTGGAGGCCGCAGGCATCTGCATATGAACGAAAAGAACAGATGCTCTCTTGGCGGTACGCGCCGGAGCTATATAAAAAGAGCGGCAGAGGCAGTAGTAAGCTCACTCCGCATTAGACCAACGCCTAGTCCACGCGAGCTTAACGTCCGATCGCGCCTCGCCTCGCCTCGGGTGACGTCATAGCGGGCTGTGACATGCTCGTACTTAGCAATGTAAACGGACATTGAAAATCGCGAGGACTGTACACCGTCCTGGATCGTTTAGACTTCGGTAACAAACTGTTATTGTGCCGTCCGTGTGAAGTATAATTCCGCGTGGCAAGTGGTGACTAACTCCACTTTTAAGGCGAGCATTAATCTTTTTTTTTAACATTATTGCGAACTATTAATAGAGCACCGTTAGTTAGAGTAATGAACTATTCTGGAGGAACTTGCTGTAGAAGTCGCCTCTGAACTATTAAACGATTGGCTGAATTAACAATATTTAATGTCTTTAGCATTTTCAGAAGTTTCGAGTAATTTGTGTGAGCCTTTAAGATAATAAAATCTTGTTTGGAACGTTAAATTTTATTGAAGCAGCCCTAATCCCGTGAAGAACTATGGATATTTTTCGTTTAGCTGGGCTGTACAGGAATGTGGCCGTGCAGACTGGGAACTAAGGTCAGTAAGTTTCCCTTCGCTTTCTGACTGGCCACCAAATTAGTTGCCAGGCTCGCGTGATTTAAGGTGGCAATGTTCAACTTTCATTCAACATTAAACAACGACTTCTTCGCCGTCCCACATATGTTGCATCGGCAATAGTCTGTTACGTGAAATGAACATTCAAACAACTCATTCGACGACTTCTTCGCCGCCCCACATATGGTGCTTATCGGCCGGGAAAACTGAATTAAAAGCAAATAAAAGTGCTCGATGTGTGAAAGCGATTGGTATAAATTAACGAACTCGGTAGGCAATAACAGGACACTGAATTGAACTAGTGTGGGAACAGTGTTACCAGTAAAGGCAGGTGTAGTGTATAAACAATAAGTGTCTACCGCTGTACGTTGGTTAGTGACGATGGTGAGAAAGGCGACGATGCTGGATCGCGGCTGCCGACGGCGCTGAGACTAAAGGAAGACGGTGCGTCATCGCGGAGCTGCGCTGATCTGCGAGACAGCTGCCGGCTGCGCCGAGCGGTCAACGGTGCCTTGCTGCCCCCCCCTGGAGCTATTGCAGTAGGCGATTCCTGTGGCGGTACTCGACGCTACGGTTGCTGCTGCTGCCTTCAATACGTCGCGACGCGTCGCATCACGATTGCTGGTACACCGCGACGACATCATTCGTCGAAATCAAGCATTTAAGTTAAGTCAAAGACTTTTAAAATATTTATTAACTGCTGCTAACAAACTAAAAGATATGGAAAGTAGTGTACATTTCAGAAGGGAACCGGTCTCTGACCAAGAATCCTCACGATCAGGAATTGAGTTTAATGAGGATGGTTCCATTAATCCCTCAAATATTGAACTAGAACGTAATTTGTCACCAGTAAATTATGACTTTAATTTAAATGAGAGTGCAGGGATGCAATCAATAAGTGAAATAGAAGTCAAAAGGGAGCCAGTAGAGTTGCTAACTTTCTCAGGTAGTGAAACTGAGCTCAATATATCTCCAGCTCAGTCAAGTCAAGAGATACAAAGTATCAAGGTAGAAGCTCCGGATTGGATGCAAATACTGTTTGCCAAACTCGAATCAAACCAAAATAAAATTGAGGCTAAAATTGAAAATAGTAATAAAGAGTTGGAGAATAAAATTGAGGTTAGTAATAAAGGGTTGGAAAATAAAATTGAAAATAGTAATAAAGAGTTGGAGAATAAAATTGAGGTTAGTAATAAAGGGTTGGAAAATAAAATTGAGGATAGTAATAAAGAACTAAAAGAAGAACTGCAATCAAAATGGAATAGTTTGAATTATAAGATAGATGCTATTCATCATGACATTCAAGTAAAAGTAGGGCAACAGTTAACTAAAATGCATAGTACTTTCAAATGTGAAATAGATCAAATTCAAAAAAATTATCAAGAGGCAGATGAACTTTTGGAAGTGAGGTTGTCCGAAAGATTGAGAAACGAGTCCAAACTTTGCTCTGACAAAGTTAAAGAGGTACAAATTAAAGTAGATACTTGTCAGAAAAACATTGAGAAAGTAAAAGAAACCTGTACCGAAATTCGTGGTGCAGTGGAACAAAGATGTTCTGCCAGGATAGAAGCAGTAGAGTCACAAGTAGAGGAATTAAATACTAACATTGCTAACCTAGAAAATAGAGTAACCTCTGTTAATTCTAGTCATTCTACTGTACAGCATGTGACTTCAGTTGACGCCGCTTTTATAGGGTGTCGACAGTTTTTGCGCTTTGATCCTGATAAGTACATTCACCCTCTTGAATTTTGGAATGACTCTGAGGATGTTCTCCCCAACACGTGGTCAGAAAGAGAAAAAATTTCATTTATAAGAAGTCATTTGTCAGGTGATGCTTTGCGATGGTCAGCGGATGTAATGATCAAATGTAAAACTTTATCTGAATTTAAGTCTGCATTTCTCAACGAATACTGGTCACATAACAAACAAAATGATGTGTTAAGGGAATTCTGGAGTGGTAAGAAGTTTTTCCCAGGGCGTGAATCAGTAAAGGATTTCGCTAGGAAGTGGGTTTCAAGACTGTCACATTTGACAGAAAAGATGAAGCCAGATATGATCATTATGGGTTTAGAAGGTAAGCTGCCGTGGTACTGGCAGAAGAGGATCATTTCCGCCCCTAGAGATAATATAGACAAATTTATTGAATATCTGGAAAGAGTGGAAAGAGTAGCTGCTGCTGAGGAGCAGGTGCAGCAGAATAACAAATCTTCTAACAATCACGTACAAAATAATGGAAACGTGAACGTTAGAAATATGGAAGTTAGGCACACCAAAACAAACTATCGAAACCAAAGCCGTGGCAGAGGAAGAGGGGGTAGATACTCACCACGCTTTCGTAACAACTACTATGACGAAAGTGGAGAAGTAAATCCTATGCCATTAAGACAAGAAGGGAGTCATGATGCTACTATATCTAGTGGTGTCACAGATGAACACAACAGGCCGCGTGTGGGAAACTAAATCCCGTCTATGAGGAAACTGGCGCTCACCAGGCGGTAACAGTAACACAGCCAGTAACGGAAACACAGACAATCAGCCAACATACACAGACAGACAACATGGATGACGAAATAAATACAGATAATACCAGTGATGTGTTAAGCCACTCTCACAAAATTGTGGATAGTATTTTGGATACACTAGAAAAATGGGTCAAGGAAGAACAGGAACTCAAGGTAGATAATGGGGAAGAAATAGATAATGGGTTTGAGTCTGATGGGAATAATGATGAAGTAAAAGCTTACATCTTCGATGAAAATGGCAATCTAAAAGCTGAAGTAGAAGTAGCAGAAGTAGAATCAGTACTGCAAAACTTTAGAGAGGAGGAAATGATGAATGAAGGGGGTAGAAATAGTAACGAGGTGAAAGAATCTAGTAGCTGTGTAAACGTGCCACAAATGGTTGAAGGTGACGACATTCTTATGAACAGCAATATTGCGCAGGGACGCAGTTGCTCAGAGGTAGAGGATAGTTTGGCTGATGTGCAGCAAACAAAAGTAGAAAAAGTCGTCAGATGCTTCGATTTAAAGTTAGTGGACAGATTAGAGAAAGCAGCTAAGATTATAGAGCATGATGAGCCCCAGGATGTAAATGTAAATGTAATTGCAACTGATCAGAATTACTTTAGCTGGAAGAACATAGAACGAGATTTATTAGACGAGGTGTGTGAGCAACCTGTTCAATGTAAAATAACTCACCCTGTTATCAAAGTAAACATATCAGGAGTCACTGTGCGTTGTCTGCTTGACAGTGGCAGTGAAGCAAGTGCTTTATCACAAACATTTTTTGACACCATACCCAATAAAGAGAAGTTAACAGTTATGAAAGTAAGTGGCTTAAAGATTATAGGTGCTACTGGAAAAGTCTCTAGACCAGTTCAACACGAAGCTTTGATACCCATTGGTATAAATGACGTAGTAATAGATCATCCTTGTTTGATTGTGCTAGGCTTAAGTGTTGATATGTTGATTGGTACTGATTTCTTATCAAAGTACCAGGGAAAGATCAATTTTGATCAGAACAACTTAATTTTAACTTTACCTGACTCTAAAGTGATAAGAGAGTCTTTTATAGGAAGTCATATAGGCGGTAGTAATGAAACTTGGGAACTGCCTATTAGAGTAATAAAGAATAAAGGATACTTGCAGGAAAATTTGGTTTTCAGTGAGAATGAGGAAAGTGCTAAGGTTGAAGAGAGACACATTCTAAAGGAATTTAAAATTAACAGTAATTAATTACTGTAGGGAGTCTGCCACTCTTTGGCGGATACACGGTTTGGCGTACCGTGCAGTCCCAGCTGGGTGAAACTTTATTTCCTTTTCAAGTTTCATTCCCTTCTTCTGGTCTATCATAACAGGTAAGAATCACATATGTCTTCATGTTGTATATATGCTATTAGGTTTTAAGTATTCTTAGTAAGGATCTACCTAGTGAATGGCAAAACAAAAGTCTGAGTACCAATAAGAGGCAAACATGGCTAAAATAAATAAATTAAAATATTTCATGTAATTGTAAAGGGTTAGAAACTACAACTAAGAGAGACAATTTGCAGTATACGAAGTACAGTATGAATATGAATAATCCATGAGATTATGCAGAAGGTAGTATGTTGCTAGAAATAAGGTTGTCTGAAGGAAAACAGCGTAAGAAGGTAATGCTCATAGAGGCAAGCAATGGCGTTTTAGAATTAAATAAATGGAGATGTGTGGAAGTGGTGTGAGGATCGCACCAAATATATAGAAACAGGACGTCAATAGGCTGACAAAAGGAAAAGGGAGAAAGAAGTGGAGAAATGAAGTATTTTGAATCTGGAAGAAAAGGGAGAAAATGAATAAGGTGAAGAAGTGAAGTAAGTAAATTGAAGTAAATGATGTAGGATTAAAGAATAATTCCCTCACGTCTCGTGAAATGGTGAAAAACGCTAAATCTTGCTTGAGGCAAATAAATAGTTAAACAGACAACAGAAACACACAAATATTGGAAAATGCAGAAATTTGGAATCGGTATACTGAAAATAACTAATTTCTTTAGTAATTCATACAATAAAGCAAAGTGCTGGTCAGCAAATGACTTCTTTGATGAACTAATCCATACGATAATTAAGCCAGAGTACATTAAAACTAAAAGGTTACTCAATTTTCTAAGTTGAAGCAAGATCTTAATATATTAATTTGCTAAAAGAATTTTCACTATTTAGGAACCTAAAAGATTATTTATGAAAGAAGAAAGTAGGAGCTATTGTATCAGATACGACTTAGTGCTAAATGTCTTTCTGACAACTTCACAATTAGTAAAATAGTGCCAGAATATAAACTATAAAATGTACTTTGTCCTACCTTAGATATAAGTTGAAAACAGAAACTTAGACTGTATTGTCTGTTTCTCAGGGACATGCAGGCTGCATGAATGACTGACAACAAGCGGTAGGGAGATTGGAAGTAGAGACGCAAACCACAGTGAATACAATTTCCTCCCACAATTTTGTCAATCAGTGAAATTAAATGAGTGTTACAATAGGACACCCACCACAGTGCCGAGTATTATAGTAAAAGAAAAATGTGAGTGCGTTGCTGTGATAAAAGTCGTGTGTATTTTCTTTTTCAGGAAGAGACTGATTTTAAAGAAAAAAAAATAACTATTTTGTAACCATTGAAAAATTTATATTTCCATGTAAATGTATGTAAATAATTTGTGAATATCTTCTGTACTAGGTTTTCTATGTGTATATGAATATGGTTATTTTGTGTATGTAGTAATAAGGAATTTCCTAAGAAGAAGCAACTTAAGCTGAAAGAGGTATACTACAGTAATCCATCGCTTGTTTGTTCTTTTAGAAATTTAATTTTGTTCAAAAATAGATTTTCACGAAAATTAAAAAGGGGGTGATGAAGCAAAGCAAGCGCTGTATCATGTATAAGATACAGAGGCGAGCGAGTGCACGGGACTTACCCTAGTTCACTGCTAGTAGCGTCACGTCATCGTAACGCGCCTGCATATAGTATTGCACCACATTTAACATAAAAGTAAAAATTAAGATTTGTGTGTAAAACTTTGTTAAAGTATAGTTCTATGTAATAATGTTTCAGGTAACAAATCTTAATGTTATAAAATTAGTAGTTTACGTAAAATTCACGTTTTGAAAGAAAAATAGGAGGCGCTAAATAATGACGCTAGGAAGCCAAAATTTGGTGAGAAGGTGCAGTAAGAAGTCATTAATGAGTGGTGCTGGTTTCCAAAACCATAAAACTAAAATTGACTCCAGAATCCGCGTTTTTCGGAAAAATCAGAGGCGCGAAATAATAGAGCTACAATATTGAAAATTGGTAGGATGCTTCAGTTCACCCTAATAATAATAATGGAAATACCACAATCAGTTACCTCTTCTAGTTTTTTTAGTAATTTAGTAAAAACTACTTTTGTGAGTAAAATGTACATAAGCATTATAGATTAAGTACTTTAAATTTTAATGATAAAACAAATTCTTTAAGACCAATGATCAGATAGGACAATTAACAAAGCTACACCAAGTTTTAGTCTTGTAGCATAATTAACAGCTGATACAAGTCTTGATAAAGCTATGGTTCAGAGGTAACAATCTACCGTTGGTTCCATTGTAAAAATTCTAGAGAGTAAAGTTTTAATTTTAGCGGGCTGAGATTTTCTACGTGCTTCTGTACTGCTCAGATGTATGTATACAAAAATTGAGAAGTTTGTAAAGCTATTATTAAATGTGATATTTAAGATTATGTGCCAGAGATAGCGGTCATTTGGAGGCCGCAGGCATCTGCATATGAACGAAAAGAACAGATGCTCTCTTGGCGGTACGCGCCGGAGCTATATAAAAAGAGCGGCAGAGGCAGTAGTAAGCTCACTCCGCATTAGACCAACGCCTAGTCCACGCGAGCTTAACGTCCGATCGCGCCTCGCCTCGGGTGACGTCATAGCGGGCTGTGACATGCTCGTACTTAGCAATGTAAACGGACATTGAAAATCGCGAGGACTGTACACCGTCCTGGATCGTTTAGACTTCGGTAACAAACTGTTATTGTGCCGTCCGTGTGAAGTATAATTCCGCGTGGCAAGTGGTGACTAACTCCACTTTTAAGGCGAGCATTAATCTTTTTTTTTAACATTATTGCGAACTATTAATAGAGCACCGTTAGTTAGAGTAATGAACTATTCTGGAGGAACTTGCTGTAGAAGTCGCCTCTGAACTATTAAACGATTGGCTGAATTAACAATATTTAATGTCTTTAGCATTTTCAGAAGTTTCGAGTAATTTGTGTGAGCCTTTAAGATAATAAAATCTTGTTTGGAACGTTAAATTTTATTGAAGCAGCCCTAATCCCGTGAAGAACTATGGATATTTTTCGTTTAGCTGGGCTGTACAGGAATGTGGCCGTGCAGACTGGGAACTAAGGTCAGTAAGTTTCCCTTCGCTTTCTGACTGGCCACCAAATTAGTTGCCAGGCTCGCGTGATTTAAGGTGGCAATGTTCAACTTTCATTCAACATTAAACAACGACTTCTTCGCCGTCCCACATATGTTGCATCGGCAATAGTCTGTTACGTGAAATGAACATTCAAACAACTCATTCGACGACTTCTTCGCCGCCCCACAAAACAGATACAGTCATAAAGATCTTTATCTAAATGGCCTGTTCCTTGGAGTTTGTTAGTCATAGCTATGAGATGTAATAAAGATTCTATATCTAAACGTTTCTCAGGCGCCAGATTTTTCTTTTACAACCAAGGCAGCTGGGGAAAGTGGTTCACTGGCGTATTTGCACCTTTGGCGAGCATGAAAACTTGTGAATTTTTATTATGTGTGACTCTGCATCACAATGCCAGATTTACGACTCCACTGTGTAGACGCATTCCTTCAGACCATCTCCCAAGCCCAGGTGTTCTGCTGGCCCCACGGCAGGTATTGCAGCATTGTTCTGCTGGAGACCTGTCTCGACAAGGGGCTGCCCTGTCCACCCTGTACGGTTGTGGGCATGTCCGGCAAGATTTACTGAGGGATGAGCTTGCCGCCAATTGCTTTCAGCTCCCAACATGTCGTTTCTACGAGCTAAAAACCATAAAAATACCCCATGCTTTTAGCATTCTACCAGACTCCATCAACGTCTGCTCAGGCCGTTAACAGTCTAGAGTCTTGATCAAGGTGCATCAGGTTGTAATAAAATCTTTAATAATTTTTTGTATGCACAAATCAGGTGAGAGACTAACTTGTCGTCTCTCACTGCCTACAAGAAAATTGAAGAAACTTTTGGAGAAAACAGAACCACCTGTACAAATATCAACAGCTCAGTTGGAAAACCAGTCATAACCAAAGAAGGGATAGCAGAAAGGTGGAAGGGGTATATAAAGGGTCTATACAATGGCGATGTACTTGAGGGCAATATTATGGAGATGGAGGAGGACTTAGCTGAAAATGAAATGGGAGATATGCTACTGCGTGAAGAGTTTGACAGAGCACTGAAAGACCTAAGTCGAAACAAGGCCCTGGGAGTAGACAACATTCCATTAGAACTACTGATAGCCTTGGGAGAGCCAGCCCTGACAAAACTCTACCATCTGGTGAGCAAGATCTATGAGACAGGCGAAATACCCTCCGACTTCAAGAAGAATATAACAGTTCCAATCCCAATGATAGTAAGTGTTGACAGGTAAACTGTCAGTTTAATAAGTCATGGCTGCAAATACTTACACGAATTAATTACAGACAAATGGAAAAACTGTTAGAAGCCGAACTCAGGGAAGACCAGTTTGGATTCCGTAGAAACGTTGGAACACGTGACGCAATACTTACCCTACGACTTATCTTGGAAGATAGATTAAGGAAAGGCAAACCTACATTTCTAGTATTTGTAGACTTAGAGAATGCTTTTGGCAACGTTGACTGGAATAGTCCCTTTCAAATTCTGAAGGTGACAGGAGTCAAATACAGGGAACGAAAGGCTATTTACAATTTGTACAGAAAACTGATGCCAGTTATAAGAGTCGAGGGGCACAAAAGGGAAGCAGTGGTTGAGAAGGGAGTGAGACAGAGTTGTAGCCTATCCCCGATGTTATTCAATCTGTATATTAAACAAGCAGTAAAGAAAGAAAAGAAAAATTTGTGCGTACGAATTAAAATCGATGGAGAAGAAACAAAATCATTGAGGTTTGCCGACGACATTGTAATTCTGTCAGAAACGCAAAGGACCTGGGAGAGCAGCTGAACGAAATGGACAGTGTGTTGAGAGGAGGATATAAGATGAACATTAACAAAAACAAAACGAGGATAATGGAATGTAGTCTTATTAAATCAGGCGATACTGAGGGAATTAGATTAGGAAATGATACACGTATAGTAGTAAATGAGTTTTGGTATTTGGGGATCAAAATAACTGATGATGGTCGAAGTAGAGAGGACATAAAATGTAGACCGGTTATGGCAAGGATAGCGTTTCTGAAGAAGAGAGATTTGTTAACGTTGAGTATAGATTTAGGTGTCAGGAAGTCTTTTCTGAAAGTATTTGTATGGAGTATAGCTATGAATGGAAGTGAAACATAGACGATAAATGGTTTAGAGAAGAAGGGAATAGAAGCTTTCGAAATGTGGTGCTACAGAAGAATACTGAAGATCTGATGGGTAGATCACATAACTAATGAGGAGGTACTGAATAGAATTGAGGAGAAAAGGAATTTGTGGCACAACTTGACTAGAAGAAGGGATCGGTTGGTAGGACACGTTCTGAGGCATCAAGGGATCTTCAATTTAATATTGGAGGGAAGCGCTGAGGGTACACATCGCAGACGGAAACCAAGAGATGAACACAATAAACAAATTCAGAGGGATTTAAGGTGCCGTAGTTATTCGGAGATGAAGAAGCTTGCACAGGATAGGTCCTAGCATGGAGAGGTGCATCAAACCAGTCCCTGGACTGAAGACCACAGCAACAACACAGATAAGGCCTTAGGCCTGTTCCACCTGGTCGACTGGTGTCTGTAAGGCAATACAAGGAACGGTCTAATATCATGCGAAATGTCGCCAGTCTCTCCAGCCTTTACACCCACTATATGAACCCTGATGATGTCGTTGCTTCTTTATTCAAACCGTTTCCCATTTGGCCTCATAAGGGCTGAGTGGACCCGTACCATACCTCAATACCTCAGAAAAAATCTGAGGTGGTACCAGGAATCGAACCTTGGTCAGTCCGCATCAAAGACAGCGACACTAACCAATTTCTTTAAAAAAATAACTTTATTGACAAAAACCTTTGGCATGAATTCACGAAGAGTTACACTTCTTGTTTCACATACGCACCATTACACATACAGTACACAGAACTTTAATAAATTTTACGACATCAGTAAGTTACATTGATTTCATGACAAACAGTGGATCAAAATTTAATCTCATTAAGAACAGCCTAAGACAAATTCAATTTGCCGTTCCAGTGATTTTTTAAATATATCTTATTATTGCCTAACATTAAGGATATTAGTCTGTAATACTGTTGTTAAGTAAAACTTTCCGTTAAGACGATGGATAAATGGTAAATTTTTCTTTATAGTTTCTCGTCCGTTGAAGTTCATGGTGCACTGTCGTGACGTAGCCAAAAAGTCCTGTTCACTATTTTCCTCATTCGCTAGAATGTGATGTACAATATGATCTTTTAGCCACTTCATTTCTTTTCTCTTCATTTTGGGGTTCAGGAGGTACATTGTTGTTATGGCAAGAGATGCAGTTCTTTTGGTGCTCGCCAGTATCTTTCTGATTGCGGTCCGTATTGCTCTCACGTGTATACTGAGTGGTCAAAAACAATCCGAAAAGCTTGTAAGGTAACTACAGGGTATGTCGTGCTGAGAAATCATGGTTGAAAAAAATATTCGATACGTAGCGCCTTTTCTAATTTAATTACCACTGAAATTAGCCATTCAGGTATTTTTCGTCTGCTTTCCTAAAACTGAACAAGAGAGCGATACAAATATAGAACAAGGTGCCGTAGTAAGGATCGAAAGCGAGTCAAAGACTGAACAGTCTCGAGCGCTATCATCTACGCTATGAGAACAACCGACACTAGTTCTTGTAGCTAGCGGGCCTCTGAATTTGCGCGCGTAACGGCCTGAATATCTTCGATGCTAATTAGCTCGGAAAAGGTCAACGTATCGATTTTTTTCTTAACAATTATTTCTCAGTACAATCTACACTGCAACACCCTTACGAGCTCTTCAGACTGTTTCTCACCACCCGTACATGTAAGTCTGTGATCCTCCCAGTCGATAACAGTACACATGAAGCACAGGAGGGAATGATCCAGATGTACTGTGTGCTGTTTAGAATTCATTTGAACTTTCCAACTGATCGCAGTGCACCACTGAGCCCCCACACTCGTTGCTAAATGTCGGTTATGAATGTTGTTCCAAGTCGCCTGCCAGTTTGTGCCTTTGTATTTCTCTTCTGTAACGTTCCTAGCTTTGTGTTCTATTAATTTATATATAATTCCTTTGCGTTTGTCAGTTTGCTAACGGGCATTGCAATTTCCGACGAGACAGTGCTTTAAATGTTAGAGTCCGTTCCCTATATGCCTGATGATCATAGATCGACCGAGGCTAACTGGTGCTGTTTGAGTCAATGAATGTGCGGTAATGCTAGTGGGCATGTTTATCTACCGCTTAAGTTATGGAAGTTGGAATACCGCACTATTTGTTATTTAAGCCTATAAAATAATTTGCAATTTTCTGCTTAAAATAGTTCAAACTTGTTAATGAATTCTAATTAGAAATATTTTTATTTCATTTTTAAAAATTTTATGTGTTCTCAGGAAAGTGACCCAACTTATATTCGTTGTCAAACCTTCAAACCGGCGTCCGGCCATACTGATTTAGGTTTACGTGATTTCCCAGAATCGCTTCAGGCGAATGGTGGGATGGTTCCCTTGAAAGGGCACGGCCGATTTACTTCCCCACCCTTCCCTAATCGGAGTTTGTGGTCCGTCTCTAATGACCTCGTTGTCGACGAGACTTTAAATACTAATCTCTTCCTTCTCTCTCCTCCTCATACCTTCGTATTTGCGAAAACAGTAGACATATGAGGCTGTGAGTTTCACTCTTCTGTTATAAACACTTCGCTCTTCCAGTTGGCACCATTATCATAGCAACCAGTTGTGTTTACAGCTCAGTTTTTGATCTGTGTGTTATTGTTCTGAGACTGGAGTTTCGTTTGAGCCTCGTCTGGAATTTGTTATCTGTGTTCTTGTTACTTTTAGAGTTAGTGACATAGTTTCTACGATGCCTGGAGGTGCATGATTATTTAAAAAGCGTTTAATTCTTCAGTAATCGATTTACAGACACCTTTTGTGTAAGTGATTCTGCTGGAATTTCGCAGCACTCTCGTAAAATAGACCTGTCCCATAATAATAACCTATTGGAGTTCCTTATCACCATAAAAATTCTGTCCCTGTGGCTGTTACGCAAGCAGTTAAGCCAATATATAGAGACTTGGGGCACCCTGATCATCTAAGAAAATGTCTTCATGGTTCTACCCTGAGTCAGAACGTATCATTCAGTAACCTCAAATGGATTCGTGTGCCTAATAATGTATTTGTTAGGATAAAAACTGAAATGGGGAGCCAGTGGTGCTGTTATTTCATTCATTAGTGGTCATCTGAGCAGATTAAATGTCATAGAAAGCCTTGACACTTCGTGATGTTAATGCCATCAAAGATCTTCAGCTCCTGGACAAATTGCGAGTAAGCAAGGCTCAATATACAGCTAACACAAAAAAAGCAAGGGCAGCAAGAAAAAGATAGCTTCTAGGTGAAGGTGAAGAACCATAAGACGATCCTAATTACTCTAATGGCCGCATTTGGTCATAAAGTAAGAGCTGTTTGTTAATTTTCAGGATAAATTACTTTATCGCATTTCTAGCATTTGACATTTTCAGTGTTATAAGAGGGTTGTCCAGAAAGTAATGCACCGCGTTTTTTCTCTCGGACGAAAAACAATGCTTCGAATACGAAACGTTACTTGAGTATTTTTGCCTTCATTGCGGGCAAGTACTCTACCGTCTGAGGTACTGGCAGAAGTAAAGCTGTGGGTCGTGAGTCGAGCTTGGGTAGCTCAGACGGACGCCGGCACGGTAGCTCAGCCTGTTCGGTCAGAGAGCTGGTTGGCCTCTGTAATAGAAAACTGAGTGGAAGGAACGACAAACGAACTTGAACGGATCTCATGTGACGTCCGTAACGACCAAACACGACTATCGACAACGAACAAATCGCAAAAAAAAAGAGAGAAAGACGGTAGAGCACTTGCCCGCGAACGGCAAAGTTCCCGAGTTCGAGTCTCGGTCCGGCACGCAGTTTTAATCTGCCAGGAAGTTCCACATCAGCCCACACTCCGCTGCAGAGTGACCATCCACGGCTGTCACACCTGACCTAGCCCCGTCGTACATCCACTTGTTTGGTCCATCAGAGGATGCCATTCGTGGGAGACGTTTTGAGGAAGACGTGGAGGTGACTCACACAGTGGAGCGCTGGCTCCGCCCCCAGGACAAGGGCTGGTACCGACAGGGCGTACACGCCCTTTTGTCTCACCGGAGGAAGGCCACGGAACGGGATGGAGAGTACTTGGAAAAATAGGGTCCGTAGATAAAACACCATTCTGTTCAAATGATTCAAATGGCTCTGAGCACTATGGGACTTAACTGCTGAGGTCTTTAGTTCCCTAGAACTTAGAACTACTTAAACCTAACTAACCTAAGGACATCACACACATCCATGTCCGAGGCAGGATTCGAACCTGCGACGGTAGCGGTCGCGCTGTTCCAGACTGTAGCGCCTAGAACTGCTCGGCCACTCCGGCCGGCAAAACACCATTCTGTCGTGTGTGTAATTCTCATTACGTTCAATAAAGAATTGTAGGGCAACCCTCGTATGTACCTTTATCTCACAAATCATTATTTCAATGACATTCAAATTTTCAGAAATGCTATAAAACACTCAAAAGTTGTCACTGAAATAGAATCATGACAATAACTGGCTTATTCTCGGACTCAGGGATAGTTATATGAAACTTTTTCACAATTAAACATAGCTTGACAGTAAAAAATTCATAAATAATACACCAACAAAAAAGAACCATTCATTATAGTTCAGTGAACTAACAATATTTGGTGAAAACAGCTGCCAGAGGAAAAGTAACATAAAGGTAGAAATTATAACATTGGCGACATAGGACGTCCCAACTACCCTTAATCGAGTATTCGGCTACGCAGGCGGAAATCCAACTCTACTCCCACAATTTAGCCACGGCTACTCTGATGTGGCCCCATGTTGAACAGTCCGGACACTGAAGCGGAAGCGTTTTGCAGCGCGTGGGAGCCACTGCTGAGCTGCAGAGCCGCTCTCGCAGCCGCGCCTGCGCACTCCACGCCGTGCACGTGAGCGCGACAGAGACGCGGCCGGCGCGCCATTCACCGCGGCCGCAGTTCCAGTTCCAGTTCCAGGTCCCGTCGCCATTCGTTACGCGGCGCCGGAGATTAGCGAGCCCGCCCTGTGACATGAAAAATGTCGCTCGTTACGGCCGCGGCAATCCGCGTGTCATTAGCGAGTGTCCGAGCGCGGCGCGCTTTCATGTCGACGAAATATGAGCTGTCTTCTGCGAGTGACAAATAATTACTCTTCATTAAATCCACTGCCGAAACGCCACAACTGGAACTTCATTAGCGCGCCGGTGGCGCCGGAGCACGGGTACTATATATACTATACGCAGTCGTCGCTCGCCAACGTAGCGGCGAGCTTCTCAGAGGACGTCCCCGAGTCCCTCTTACGCGCCCGCTAAGCGCACGGCCTTCCAACTTCACGTCCTGTCACAGCTGGGCACGAATACTTGGCTATGAAGTGCTTTCACTGTGCGCGTATATTCTCCACGCACCCCTTTTGTCTCCTCGTCTCCTTATTTCCTCTGCACTAATCAGCGGACCCCGAGCAGGAGCCAGTGTTAGCAGCACAGTCAAACACATTCAGTCGCGACACCTTTGCTTGCTTTTTATTATTTTTTTTAACCATTACAATAGCAGCGCCCCAAGCGCCCAACAGTTTCATCTGTTCACAATAGCCTCTTGCGAGGGCGGATGGTATTGTTTCTGTTGGTCTGTACAGTCACAAATCGCGGTTCTCACACCGGGAAACGCTGTGAAGCTGTTGCCGTTTTGGTTAAATAAGCGAGTGGTGGAGATACCAACCAATATTTCATTCCCGTCACTTTTTTTTTTCGCTTCAGGCCACCTACGGACCACATCACGACAACGGTTTATTTTTCTTTTCCTTCTTCTTTATCAAAAACTGTTAAATTATTTCAATACAAGCTCTCTTCCTCTCGACTAACTCTTTGACTCCAGTTTTATCTTCCTAAAAACCATTGAATTCCGTGACTTTTATTCTAAATTTGCTTCTGTTGAGTTAAGTTCTCCCGTTCAGGCTGCTCTTCTTCAGAGTCCTTTTTTTCCCTTGCCTTCTCTCCATCCATTTTCTTTTTCTTTACTTCCGGTTTTGGAAGAATATAGGGATCTTCTTTGTTAATCTGTCTCTCTTCATTCTCTCTAGATATCCATAGAGTGTAATATGCTTTTTCCTGGTCTCATCTGCTATTTTAGGGCATAACTAGTTTTTGTTTCTAAATCCAGTTGCCATCATTGTTTTTGATTAGACATAATATTTTACTTTCTATCTTTTTCAAATCTTTTAACTTTGTTTTGCACCCAGATGAACGTAGTTTTTCCGACCCATAAATAAATTCTGGTTTTACAGTTTATTATAAAGCTTAATTTAACATGTTCAGAACAAAGGTTTTTATAGTACAGATTTCTCACTTCTATGTATCATTTTTTCAGTTGTGATTATAACTGATTCTTTTTCGCTTTTTATGTTTATATTTTCTTCCAGCTATTTAAAGCTGTCTGTTTTCTTGATCTTGCCATACTTCTTTCTTTTATTCTCAGCGAATTGCTTTTATTGGTCCCATATTCTGTTTTGCCATTAAATATTTGTAAACTTGCTTCTCAGCTGTCTCCTTCAGGTTGACTCTTTCAGTGAAGATAACAGCAACAAGCCACTTTTTACGATGCTATTTATTTATTTAAATAGCGCCGTTACAGGTTTCGAACATTACAGGTTCGTCTTCAGACGGCTCGTTCACGTTAAGATACGTTTCAGATTAGCTTTTTTTCCCAAATGATGGAATTTCCTTGGGGTAGTGGTACCATTGAAAAGTCCGCTCCATTATGTTCCAGTGCTGACTGCTTGTGATCACGCAACAATGAAGACTGCATGACGCACTTTATTTATGCATATGTGTACACATAATCTAAAGCACCACTCACACACCAAGAAATTTCACCACATGAAAGTATGTACACACAGGAGGCGAAATCTGTAACGGCGCTATTTAAATAAATAAATAACATTGTAAAAAGTGGCTGGTTGCTATTATCTTCTCTGTAAGAATCAATCTGTATTACCATCTCTGTAAACATACTTCCATGTCGTGAAACTTCCTGGTGTGTAAGTTGTGCTTCAGATTATGCCGGCAAAGGAAGTGCTTCATACAGTCTTCGCTGCTGCATGATCACTAGCAGTCAACACTGGAACGTAATGGAGCGAATTTTTCAACAGCACTACCACCCCAACGAGATTTAATCATTTGGGGAAACGAAAAGTGAAAGCTAATGTGAGTCGTATCTTAATGTGAACGAACCGTCTGAAGATGAATATGTCGGTTAGAAACCGGTAACGGCGCTTGTTGTTGTTGTTGTGGTCTTCAGTCCTGAGACTGGTTTGATGCAGCTCTCCATGCTACTCTATCCTGTGCAAGCTTCTTCATCTCCCAGAACCCACTGCAACCCACATCCTTCTGAATCTGCTTAGTGTAGTCATCTCTTGGTCTCCCTCTACAATTTTTACCCTCTAAGCTGCCCTCCAATACTAAATTGGTGATCCCTTAATGCCTCAGAACATGTCCTACCAACCGATCCCTTCTTCTGGTCAAGTTGTGCCACAAACTTCTCTTCTCCCCAATCCTATTCAATACTTCCTCATTAGTTATGTGATCTACCCATCAGATCTTCAGCATTCTTCTGTAGCACCACATTTCGAAAGCTTCTATTCTCTTCTTGTCCAAACTATTTATCGTCCATGTTTCACTTCCATACATGGCTACACTCCATACAAATATTTTCAGAAATGACTTCCTGACACTTAAATCTATACTCGATGTTAACAAATTTCTCTTCTTCAGAAACGCTTTCCTTGCCATTGCCAGTCTACATTTTATATCCTCTCTACTTCGACCATCATCAGTTATTTTGCTGCCCAAATAGCAAAACTCCTTTACTACTTTAAGTGTCTCATTTCCTAATCTAATTCCCTCAGCATCGCCCGACTTAATTCGGCTACATTCCATTATCCTCGTTTTGCTTTTGTTGATGTTGATCATACATCCTCCTTTCAAGACACTATCCATTCCGTTCAACTGCTCTTGCAAGTCCTTTGCTGTCTCTGACAGAATTACGATGTCATTGGCGAACCTCAAAGTTTTTATTTCTTCTCCGTGGATTTTAACACCTACTCCAAATTTTTCTTTTGTTTCCTTTACTGCTTGCTCAATATACAGATTGAATAACATCGGGGAGAGACTACAACCCTGTCTCACTCCCTTCCCAACCACTGCCTCCCTCTCATGTCCCTCGACTCTAATAACTGCCATCTGGTTTCTGTACAAATTGTAAATAGCCTTTCGCTCCCTATATTTTACCCCTGCCACCTTCAGAATTTGAAAGAGTGTATTCCAATCAACATTGTCAAAAGCTTTCTCTAAGTCTACAAATGATAGAAACGTAGGTTTGTCCTTCCTTAATCTAGCTTCTAAGATAAGTCGTAGGGTCAGTATTGACTCACGTGTTCCAACATTTCTACGGAATCCAAACTGATCTTCCCCCAGGTCGGTTTCTACTAGTTTTTCCATTCGTCTGTATTTAAATAAATAAATAGCATCGTAAAAAGTGACTCGTTGCTGTTATCTTCTCTGTAACAGCCAACGTATATTTTGTAGACAGCCACGAGCTCAGAACTTCAGTTTTTGACAAAATAGTATCCTGCAGAAGCTCTTGTTTTCTCTTTGCGTCCTCCAAGGTTCCAGTTTTTATGACGTGGTTCTACTCTGAAGGCTAAATAGTTTATTGCTTCTTTCGATCTACCCAGTTTTACGTACCTATTAACTTTCTCATGGTGGTATATTCCGTCTTATAAACTAGATGAAGGACAGTTTGTGTTTCGTCATACAAGTTTCGCTTCTTTTCATGAAAGTCTCTTCGGGTTTGCTGCCGGATCCTAAAATCAACTTGACTCGACTCGCCGGGAAAGCCTACGTAATCACTTCGCTTCTTTTATTTGTGATGCATCTTCAGTGCTCTGTGATACATATTTGTTTTATATATATAATAATTGCGTTAAACAGTGGTTACTAATACGTTACTATATTACATTTTCTCTTATTATGCTCATTTTTTCAGGTTAGAAACAACTTTTGCAGCACACGTTTCGTGAGGTTGAATTATCATTTGGTATTTTACGGATTTTGCATACTGCAGATGGCCAATTTTCGGCAGTTTTTCGACTACGTTTTGACTGTGTGTTGAATGTGTATGTTTACAGTGTGTAGTGTTGCAAGTTTCCGTAGCCTGTTTGTCCTTCGTCTTTTGTTTGTGTTCTCGTGTGTACGTGTAGTTTGATATTTGTTATATATATATATATATATATATATATATATATATATATGTGTGTGTGTGTGTGTGTGTGTGTGTGTGTGTGTGTGTGTGTGTGCTTTCTTTTACTACCTTTTACTCTCTAGATATATTTCTGATGACAGAATATTTTTCATTAGGTTACGTAGTGTAGAAAATACAGTGTATGACTCGAGTTCCTTATGTAAAGACTTGGATTTCGTTTCTGGTGACCTTTCAGATAGTTTTATTAAATTTATTGTGTGAAACAGAATACAATAGACAGAAGTGTTGTAAGAATGTGGTGTGGGAGAGGTATCGATAGTTGTTGGGTCGAACAGTGAGGCAGACAGTGGCTGATGGCTCGAAAACATTGCGGTACGGAAGCGAGTACTGTGTGTGGTAATGGTGTGCGTTTAACGCGATAGTAATACCGGACTTTATTGTGTTACAACGGTTTGAAGTTTAACTTTATGATGGATACTCTAAACGGACGGTGTATTACGCAAACGCTGTTAGTTTTGCAGAACGGTGCTTGTGGCAGTGACAATGCACTCGTGAACAGACACTATTGTTGTCGGTTTAGAATTGAGCTGCATTACATGAACTGTGAATTTAATACTGCTCATTTTCTTGACTACGGTATATGACGTGTGCTAAAACATTAACTGCCAATGTGGAAACTGTGAACCGTGTTGCTACGTAAGTGACTCTTTTCGCAGGAGCAGCGTTATTATTAACCGTGAATATAAACAGTAGATGCACTGTCTAGATTCACAAATGGCAAAGTTTAGCAAGTGGAATGTTAATTTAAACACAAACGACGGCAAATGGAGCCTACGCGCCACTTATTACCACCGCCAGTCGAAACAGGATGTACGGAAAGAGGATATTTTTAATGCCAAGGACACGACTGGATGAACTTATAGGATTCATATCAGCAGCTTGAAACCGCTTCTACCGCCATCACCACATCACGCCGACTCAGGACAGATAAGAATCAAAAACGTTCCTCTCTTTGAGAAACACAATAGTAACCAATTTAATTGCATTATGCTTTGTAGTAGACTATCTCCTAATGTTGTTCTCTGTAAATAAAAGTAGTGTATTGTAAAGACTGTTCACCTTCAGTGATTGTTGACCCCACTCCTAATAGTTATTGCCATCATTTATTTGTTTTTGCTTTTCAGTGTATTTGTAATAGTCGTTGTATGCTTTGTATATGTCTTTTGGAGGGGCATGCTTCCATGTGCAGGTGCAGTAATTTAGATAGGGGAATATATGTGTTGCACTGCGAAATGTGGCCAAACGTGTAAGTTGAGGCATCTGCCATTGAAGTTATTTAGTAGTAGTAGTAGTAGTTTTATTCATCCGTAGATCTCTTTTTACAAGGATATAGGACATGTCAAAGTATTTACAAGCTTAGATCAATTTACAATAAGCTAATTCGTATACACATATATTTACAGACTTCTAGTTAGAGACAATCATTAGATTTTACTCCTGGTACACAATAATTTATTTACAAATAACTCATTAAATAATGTAATGCCACACTATTCACTCATATTTCACTATCAGTCACTGCACACACTATACACACATTGTTTCATAACACTTCACTCACTACACACACACACACACACACACACACACACACACACACACACACACACACACACACACAGGTGATCCTTGGGCCATTTTCTGTACTACAAGTTCCCATTTGCTATCCTGAAAAACTGAGTCAGCATCCCTTCATAATGAGTGAGATGTTGAGCTCAGAAAGAGGAAGAGGTGTTAGTATTGTGCTATGCATAGCTTGAGGGGAGAGTGTCTCTAGCAAGGAAAAAAGAAGAAAAATAATAAAGTGAAGGTGTTATGTGGAATATTGGATGTTTTATAATCATCATTATTATTATTATTTGTTTGTATAACATTTTTTATCAAACCCCTACTCTGCTTTATCTAAGTAATCCTTCAATGTATAAAATGTATTGCATAACAGGTACTTTTTAGCTGCCTTCTTAAATAAGTGTATTTTTGAAATTTCTTTAATCTCTTTTGGTAATTTATTGTACAGTTTTATTCCTTGGTAGAAAATGCTGTTTTGAGTTTTATGTTTATTTTTTCTTGGTAAATGTAAGTTGAGTCTATCTCTTGTTGCATGGTCATGGACAGAGCTGTTTGTGCAGTAATTGCCAATGTTACTTTTGATGTGTACAACTGACTGGTAAATGTGTTCACATGGAGCAGTTAAAATTCCCAGTGTTTTGAACAGATCTTTACAATGAGCTCGACTACTATTTCTGGTTATTATTCTTATGGCTCTTTTCTGGAGTTTGAAAATTGTGTTCATATTTTGTGGATTTGTTCCCCAAAAAAGAATGCCATAGCTAAGAATTGAGTGTACATATGAATAATATGTAACTAAAAGACACTGCATGTTACACACAGATGATAGAATTCTAAGGGCATAACATGCTGATGACATTCTGTTTGCAAGTACCTTTGTGTGTTCGCACCACTTCAGCTGAGAGTCAATATTCATTCCTAGAAATTTTGCATTTGTTACACAGTCTATAGAGGTGCCATCTACATTTAATTTAACATTGTCATTTTTCCTCTTCAAACTGAAGTTCATGGCATTAGTTTTCTTTATGTTTAATGTCAATTTGTTGCTTATTGACCAATCGTAAACTTCCTTGAGAGTTTCATTTGCTTTCTCGGTAAGGAGTTCTCTTGTTCTCTCAGTGACTATAATATTGCTGTCATCAGCGAAGAGAATTTTCTCACCATGAGTAACACTACTGGGAAAGTCATTGATGTATATCAGGAATAGTATTGGTCCTAATATGCTACCTTGTGGAACCCCTATATTAATATGTTTTGGTTCTGATAAGTATTTTACTAAATGTTTAGATCTATTTGAAGTATGTGTTATCTCTACTCTTTGTACCCTATCTGTTAGGTATGATCGAAACCAGTCATTAGCTACCCCTCTTATTCCTAATGCTTCTAATTTATTTAATAGAATCTTGTGGTCGACTGTATCAAAAGCCTTAGAAAGATCCAAAAATATGCCTGTGACACACTCATCTTTATCAAGAGCATTAAGTACAACTTTTGTGAATTCTACTATGGCTGACTCCGTATTTTTGCCACTTCGAAAACCAAACTGTGATTTGCTTAAAAGATTGTATTTATTCAGATAATTCATTAATCTGTCTTTCATAATTGCTTCTATTATTTTTGAAAATGCTGACAGCAGGGAAATGGGCCGGTAATTTTCTATGTCTTCTGCATTACCTTTCTTAAGCAAAGGTACAACTCTTGCCTGTTTTAGCTGCTCTGGAAATGTCCCTGATGTGAAGGATTCATTTATTATATTTGTTAATGGGCCTTGTATAATCCCTATGAATTGTTTCAGTACACACATTGGTACATCATCTAAGCCTTCTGACTTTTTATTTTTTAGCTTTTGAACAGCTTTATTGACTTCATTCTCTGTGGTTGGAAGTAACATCATTGTATCTAGTGCAACAATTTTTGCAGGTGTTATATTTGTTTTGGGGAATTTTTGCTGTAACTTCTCTGCAATACTTGAAAAATGCTCGTTTACATAGTTTGCTAAGTGTTGTGGATCATTTATTACCTTATCCCCCTCCCTTAGCAGTATGTTATTCTGCGTTTGTTTGCCTCTCCCCGTTTCCTTTGTTATAACATCCCAGACTGCTTTGCTTTTATTCTCTGCATTATATATTATTTTGTCATTAAATGACTTTTTTGCAGCAATCAGCACCTTCCTATAAATCTTTTTGTATCTATGATAGAAATTTAAGAATTCTGGATCATTGTGAATCTTTTTCATGGAACTGAGGTGTTTAAGTGTTTGGGAGGACTTCTTAATACCTGCTGTTATCCATCTGTTTTTGTGAGATGTTGATACAGTCATGCATACTTTTGGAAATGCTGTTTCAAAGTTCAATTTAAACAATGTGGAGAATTTGGAGAATTTCATATTCACATTGGTTTCCTTATACACTTCATCCCAGCTTTGTTTTTCTAGTTCTTTTGAAAAATCTTTTATTTTGATTTCTGATAGATGTCGTTTATAGGCTTGTAGTTTAGGGAATGATTCGATGCCTGATTTTACTGTTGTTATTTGACAGAGATGGTCTGATAGTCCGAGATCTTTTACAGCTACATCACATTTTTCCCTGTCTATATTTGTGGCCACATGGTCAATTACTGATGCAGTCATTGTAGTAACCCTTGTTGCACTATTGACCAATAGGGACATGCCAAAACTTTGAAGGATATTTATGAAGGTGCTGCTGGATTCATTTATGATATTAGTGTTGATGTTTATGTCCCCACACAGAATTATGTTGACCTTTGTACTTGAGACTTTATCTAGAACTTCTGTTAATTTATTGAAAAAAGTGTCCACACTACCACTGGGAGATCTATACACACACAAAATGATTAATTTCTTGGTGATATCGAGCCCTGATAATTCAATAGCTGATATTTCAATGTGTTTGTCTTCACTTACTGTACTGAGGTCATGTCTAGATTTGAACTGTGTTCCTTTTCTGATATAAATGCATGATCCTCCACCCCTTGAAGTAGTTCTGCAGTAAGAGTTTGCCCTTTCATACAATGATAATACTACATTTGGATTTCTGTGTCTCTACACCAGTGCTCAGTAATACAAACTACTGTGCAGTTCAAAGATTGGAGCTCAACTTCTAATGCTTGTATTTTATTTTTTATTGATTGCATGTTTTGATGGAGGATTGTTAAGTCTGTGAAATGCCCCATGTTACTCTTTCCGATGGTTTGTTTTTCTTTGTGACATCTGGTATGTGTGATTTTTGAAGTGTTATAATCTGTCTTGTGAGTGATTGTTTCAGTATTTTTTGAACTGCTAGAGATACCCTTTAGGCAGGGGAACCTGTTGTCTGGATTTATCCTAAAAAAGACCTACTTTTCCTACCTATGACAACAGGTATTTGACCATGTGTGGCCCGAGATCCACCCCCTATACTTTCATGAATCAGCTGTACCAATCTTCCCTTCCCAGTCCTGTTTAGGTGTAGGCCATGCCTAGTGAAACCCCATCTGTTGATAGTCCCGACGGGCACCAGAGAAACATGAGCAAAGTTGGCCGTCCTCAGAGCCATCCCCAGCCCCACATTGATTCGCCTCACAGCTCCATCAAGGCGTGGCTGATCATGACGCCGGAGTTACACCAAGCAGTTACAAAGAAGTAGCTTATTCGTCATTGGTTCAAGTTAACGTATTGGAGGGAACTTTGAATCTCACAGTAGTCAAAGTACACTATCTTTGTTTAAATGCCACTTAATGTCATATTCCCATTCATTCATGTTTAGCTGCAAATTTATCTGGATCTAACTGTTACTAGTAGGCAAAATTACAGTACACTGTGTCATTATTTATCAGATTAGCTTCAGACTGTTTTACTGTTTTCTACTATCAAAGGATTTTATTATAAGGAGTTTAACAGGATTCGGAAACTTCTCACATAGTGGTCTGCTTTTGAAGTTTCCAGAAGTAAAATGGGTTCGTGAGGTTTACACAATATTAATTTACTTCATGCAGTTTTTCTTTAAACATTTTCTGACTACAAATTCACTGTGTGTGTGGGGGGGGGAGGGGGGGGGGCGAGAGAGAGAGATAGTGGGAGATACTGATTTATTATTTAGTCTGATTATGTTTCGCATCTCTGCTAGTTATTGTTTTGGTTGCAGACATGATCAATGCGTTGTTTGATTTATTGACTTGGTCATTAATTACTTTATCGTTCATTGCAATGGCTCTTTGTATGTAAAAGTTTTCTGTGTTGTCAGTGTTAACAGACAAGCAACACTGCGTAAAATTACCGCAGAAATCAATGTGGCACGTACGATGGACGTATCCGTTAGGACAATGTGGCGAAATTTGGTGTTAATGAGCTATGGCAGCATACATCCGACTCTAGTGTCTTTGCTAACAATACGAACGACATCACCTGAAGAACTTCTCTTGGGCTCGTTTCCATATCAGTTGCACCCTAGACGATTGAAAACCGTGACCCAATCAGGTGAATCGAGATTTCAGTTGGTAAGAGCTGATGGTAGGGTTCGAGTTTGTCGCTGATGCCATGGGCCAGCAAAGCACTGGTAGCTGGTGGTGACTCCATAATGGTGTGGGCTGTGTGTACATTACATGAATCCAATCATTGACTGGGAATGGCTATTTTGGCTTTGCTGCACTACACCGCACAAAAGGAGACCCGACACGTCATTATGGGGAATTCCACAACTTTTTTCGTCTCAGTGTATGTTCTTCATACCTAGTTTTGAAATTTTTGGCTGTTGTTCCCACATACATTGACTTGCACTCTTGACATTGCAACTGGCGTACAGCTACTTCTTATTATTTATCTGGTTCGCCTATTGCTGTATGTAAATGTGACTGGAGTGCTTTCTTGTTCTGCAAGATACTCTGCAAATCACACTTAGTGCGTGGCAGCGAGTTCATCCAACCATCTTCACAACAAATCTCTATTATTCTGGTCTAGAACAGCGTGCGGAAAAAACGAACATCTATACATTTCTGTGCGAGCTCTGATTTCCGTTATTTTATTATGATGATCGTTCCTACCTATGTAAGTCGGCGTAAACAAAATATTTTCGCATTTGGAGGAGGAAGTTGGTGACTGAAATTTCGTGAGAAGATTCTACCGCAACGATAAAGTCTTTGTTTTAATGATGTCCACCCCAGATCCTGTATCATGCCAGCAACGCTCTCTCCCCTATTTCTCCATCAATCCTTTAGTATATTTGCTATTCTGTACCCTGATTTGTGGTTGTAATAGTTAGTATGCCTTTCAGTTAGTCATGTTTTGTGTTTCTGTGTGTACTGTAGTGTCTGTACTGTTTGCGGCTCTTTTCTTTATGTTTGTGTTCTCTGTTGGGTTTCACTTTTCTTTAGTTGTGTTTTGATCTTGTGGTTGAGTCTTTGTCATACATGGGTGTTATAGCCATTGTTTTGGGTTATGAGTTGTATATTCGTAATTATTTTTCATAATTTTTTTTCTGAGTGGGATATTACTCAGTCTATGTGTCTTAGAGCCACTAAATTTTGATTTTATGTGGATATGAAACATATAAGAAGACAGAAGTATGAAAATAGTAATTCTGCCTTTATCAAACACCTGATAAAACATGAGACATGAACCATCTAACATGGAACAGGATAAGAAGGTTACTAGAGTGAACAATTACAACAACAACAAAAAACATTCCAGGGAGACTTTCATATATGAAGAGCTCTTACAATCAACAAGAAAGTGATTAATTACGAGGACAGTACAAACAATAACTGACTGATCATATTAACCAACAAAATAATATCAAACATAGATGCAAAACAGTACCAGACTAAATAATAAATTCATCTCTCTCTCTCTCTCTCTCTCTCTCTCTCTCTCTCTCTCTCTCTCTCTCTCTCAACACACACACACACACACACACACACACACACACACACACACACATACACACACAAAGAATGTCACACTCATACATGTAACCCGTCAACTGCACACATATAACAACTATCAAACTACACATAGACACAACACAAGCAAAAGACGAAGGACACACGGACAACGACATTTGGCAACACTAGAAACTCCCAACATACACATCCAATATACAGTGAAAACTGGAAGTCAAGTTTTTAAAAAAAATCGGTCAAAAAAACAAAACGATAATCGGCCATCAGGAGTATGCAGATCGACTACATACATCTTCAGGACGACATCCATGGATTAATGACGTCAGAAATCGTAAGTAACATCTGATAATAATTCAGCCACACGAAACTTGTACTGTAAAAGCGTTTCTAATCTGAAAAACACGAGAATAGCAAGAGAAAACATATATAGTAACGTATTTGTAACTTATAAAACGCATGTTTGACCATCAACTGTTTCTATTTTAAACCCAAATATCGATCGGTTTCAGTCATGGACCATCGTCATGGATAAGGGTTAAATGGTTTAAGCCACAACAATACCTTTGTGATTATTTAAGTAATGTGTAGAGCATGTCATGAATATCAATATACGACACAGGAATTTTAGAAGCAAACATACTACCTTCCAAAAATTACGATAAAAATACATTTGTAACTATTGTTTAACGCGTTTATTATTGTAATGCCACGATCTAACTTTTAATAAAAAGTAATTAGAAGTGGTCAAGTAGCCAGAATAATGATTGCATTAGCCACCAGTCTGGAAGCCCACCGCAGCAGAAAAATTTTTAGCCCAGCAATAGCTGCCGCATGGGGCGCAGCGATGTTACCAAACCAGGGCTGGTCTCTGTTATGATTAACATGACTGGCCATGAGTTCTATGGAAACAAATGTGCTCGAGAGAAATGTAATTAGGACTGTATTTTGAGGCAGGGCAGATTCGTCATTGATTCGCCAGTCAGTCGTCTTCTCCACATCGCTGTCGAGTTCTGCAGCACTATTATGGCGCCAGGGCCGCACCATACTGCAGGACGATGGAGCATCGCCTCAGCACCCATGGGTTCGAGTCCGGGCTGCACCTGCCAACTTCAGTGCTAAATTGCTGGTGGGACGTAGCACTATCAGCCTGCCACCGTCACCTGGTGCTGTCAGCACCGAGTTCCAAGGAGGACCCGGTGCCACAGCCCCAGCCACTGTTCGACTCCTGCCTGAGGCCAGTGGGTCGAATCCCAAGATGAGCAGTTTCCACCCCCCACTGCGGTGAAAGCGTGGGTGCCAGAAAGAGCCGTTCAGAAGGACCACTGCTGTCAGTGAGAGAAGCAGTACGCCACTGACGTCACGGCTGTGGCTAAGTAGGCTGCTGGCTGTCCACTGCCTTCTGTCAGAATTGCCAGGTGCTAACACGGCAATCCAGGTGGACGTCGCCGCCTGTATGTCACCACCAGCCACATCGACAGGGGGAGGTGTGTTTGCCTCACTGAGCCACAAAGCAGTATGGTAATGAAGCTAATAAAACACATTGTTTGCTTTAGACTGGGCCACTTTGATCCCACCACCGCTGATGCTCCACAGATAAAAGAAGTGATACTTGTACAGCAAAAATCAAACTGTGTTTCATTTAGTTGCAAACTTGGAGTATTTTCCTGTTTAAGGCAATATTTCTGCTCTACAGACGACAGCTATACCAGGAAATTCACCTGGGAGGGCCAAGCAAGGCAGCAGCTTAGAAGGGAGCCGAGTGACCAATGTGAAAACGTTTCTGTACAGAAGGGTGCAGAAAAAGCAAACAGTCATTGGTAGTCAATGTTAATGGAACAAAATGACATACCGTTACATGGGTGGGTAGGATATTTTATGTGTTGAAAGTGACCCCTATTAGTAGCCAAACAACGTCGATGCCACTGAACTGTTGACCAAACCATGGCTGTCAATGTTGCCGATGAGGTAGCTGCACAGAAAGCCTGGATGGTTTGTCGTAGCTCGTTGCGTGTAGCCGGCTTCTGCTGATAAACTTCAGTTTTCAAGGCGCCTCACAGGTAATGTTGTGTCGGCTACTGTAGGAGTCGGCACCTACACAAACTAGAAATGACAGAGGTTGCGATGGCCAGTGACAGGAATCCAAAGCGATCTGCACAAAACGCTTTTAAATTAATAGGAGACTTTATTTCTAAAAATTAAAGAAACGTAACCATTTTTGGAGCTAATGGCTACGACATGAGGCTGATACGCAAAACCATGGCGCCGAAGGAGGAGGGCAACAGGGAAATACAGAACGAAGCACAGAACACCGCCGTGCTACCGTATGTACAAGGGGTTACTGAACGTCTAGGCAAAATT